>NC_040084.1:66419624-67669624 GCF_003369695.1 Bos indicus x Bos taurus | reverse complement strand
CAATATTACTCTGATTTTCTTCAAATCATTCTAGAAGTGAGAAAAAGGGATTTAAACTTAGATTCATGGAAATGAAAAAATTGTTATGCAGGGACTACTTAGGCTCAAGTAATAGATCCCTTTCTTTTAAAGCTCCCAGAAGTTTTTACTAAATGTTTCAGAATGGAACCTGGAAGTCCCCTTATCCCTTGCTATTTTTGCCCCTCTGTCTTCTGGAACAGTCAAAGTAATATAGAAATTATCTTCTTGAAGGTTTTTAAAAATAAATCATCTGTGATTTTGAGTCTGATATTCTCTTATGCTGTAGTATTTGGAGACTTCTCACTTTTTCCTATGATTATTTGTGTAGATTTTAAAATTATTTCTGAAGATAGATTTTGATAACAATGTTTTATTAGAAAACTACTTTAGAGTTTAAACTTTATTAGCCTGCTGCTGCTGCTGCTGCTAAGTCACTTCAGTCGTGTCCGACTCTGTGCGACCCCATAGACGGCAGCCCACCAGGCTCCCCCGTCCCTGGGATTCTCCAGGCAAGAACACTGGAGTGGGTTGCCATTTCCTTCTCCAATGCATGAAAGTGAAAAGTGAAAGTGAAGTCGATCAGTCGTGTCCGACTCCTAGCGACCCCATGGACTGCAGCCTACCAGGCTCCATGGGATTCTCCAAGCAAGAGTACTGGAGTGGGTTGCCATTGCCTTTTCCGTTTATTAGCCTAGAGTTTTGCTAAGTCCTCTCTTATATGCTAAATTTCTTCCCTTATCTAGTTATATCTCTTGCAGAATTTTGCCTATTTGTTCTTCATTTTCCTTTATTTAAGCAGGTCAAGCATCTAAAATATTTTTTTTTTAAACATCCCATTTTAATTTAAATATCATGTAGCTGAGCAAATATCAACATGTTTAGAAATAGTGTGGGGAACACCTAATGGCTGTAATATCTTTGATACAGAAAGACTGATATAATTTAAAACTTTAATTATCTTATCTTTATATTTCTAAAGATACATCTCTTGAATTTATCACATCTATTATTTTCTGTCTTCTAATTTATTAACTCTTTTTCATCTTCTTTCTTTTAGTTAGTTATTCTGTCTGGTCCTTAGAGTTGATTGCCTAACTTGTTTATTTCAAAGCTTTTTAGTAATATAATTGCACTCATTTTCCACTGAGGATAGACTTGGTCATATTTCTCAGGTTTAGATATGTTCAGTTTTATTTTTATTATTTTCTACTCTGTACTTTTGTTTTTGACTTGGAATTAAAACTTTGAGGTGTTTAAGACAGAAAATTTTTATATCTCAGTGATTGCTCATTTGGTAAGATCTAATTTTATTAATTCTATTTTAGGCTTCTCCAAGTATAATTCTCTTGAAGTTGAGAATAATCGCTTGTAAGGAGTGGGGAATGAGTTTTGGGGGGAAAGCAACAACAACAGTGTAGATTTGATGTACTTTAATTCTGCTAGAAAGAAGTCATTTGGACCTCAGTGACTGCATTTGTATTATCAGAAGCATCATAATTCAGTTAAATCTATGGAAGAATTCAATGTTCTACTTTAATATGGATAACATATTTCACTAATGTTTCAAACACGCATTCACACACTAATTCCTTTTCTATATCTAGCATTCTTACTGTGACACTGGAAAGAAGAGCTATCCAGTGTTTAAAGCCATACTAAAACATGGAAACATGCAAAGCTGAAGCTTTTTGCAATAAGTAATCAAGCATAAAAATTACTAAAAGATATGCAAGGAAATATATACATACTGATTTCTGCAGGTAATTTCATATGGAAGTAAAACAGAAAAAATAGAAAATTCGTGAGAAAATATTTTTCATAGATATTATAAAGTAGTGACTGTCAAGAAAAGTAGTACTTTTCACAATAGGTGCTAATTACAAATTCACTCCATTTTAAATCAAACAAGAGTTATCAAATAAAAATCCACAAAGCATGTCACTTAGCAGGCCACTGTTCATATTAAAAGGAGTTTTATTATCATGTTCTAATAAGATAGAAACAGACCCTGTGTAATGAGTGTTTATAGATATTAACTATTTCTTTTCATAGATGATAGAATCACAAAAGGGAGGTAAATATTACATAAGGCCACTCTCATTTGAGAATCAGTCTGAAAATGAATGAAATGATAACATAAAAGAGTGATATTTACTTTAAAACTTCTTTTCATTCTTTTTTTTTCAGGGGGGGTGTGTGGTTAGGTATTGTGATTTGGCATGCCTGTGAACCAGTTATTCAGATGGACTCTGAACCACCGGGGGACCCTAACTCTGGGTTTACACAATAAAAACTGAAAAACTATATGTCTTCTTTTTTCCTTTCCTGAACAAATAATGAGGAGTGAAATCCTTTTCCCTAACTCTGAAGTGCACTTAGCTATGTTTGCACTTCTCCTTGCCCAGGAAGGAGTTAGGTTAGTAGTATCTATTATTTCAAAGTATCATTAGCCTTTGATCTGAGGCAAAGATGCTGAAAAATCAGGCTCCACTCCCCAGTCAAACAGTATTTGTAATCTGGATTGTACAGTGTATAACATCAATAACTGTGTTTTTGTTATTACACTCTACAAATGTTTTAACTCCCAGTAAATACACTGGTTCTATATAAAGAAGGCTAATCACTTGAGACTGTAAAGTACAAAGAATCAAGCATCTCCTTTGGTACAAGCACATATGAAGATAGCATTTTATTACTTGAAAGAGTAAAACAATATTAAAAATTATAATGCTCATTACTTAATAATTTAAATTACTATATTTAGTTCTCCCACATTTTCTCAGTAAATCCATATTTAACTCAATGTAGTTTAATGCAATATATAAAAGACATGAAGAAATATTCTTGATAAACTAGGCAAATATTTTAATTTCCTGGTAATGTTTAACTAGAATCTTAAGTAATAAAAGACCAGTATTTTCCAAATTTGAATGCATTCAAGTTGATCCCATTTAGTATTCTCTTCTAACAGGTCTGCTAATTAGAGTGCTCCTTGACCTCCAGGTTCCATGGAATTTCAACAACTCTGAGGATATAATTTCCCAAGTATAACTGCATTTTCAATTATACTAAAGGATTAAAAAGTACGTGGCATCCCTATGCCAAATACCATGCAGGCTTTGAGAATTCTTAATTTCCTCTTAACGGATGAAATTTGAATAAGATAAGCTCAAGTGAGGAGCTGGGAGTCTTGTATTCCAGTTCTGGAGCCATAGGCATTCAATTCCTGGGGCCAGTCTACGAAGGGAGGGGGGCAGACTGCATCACTCTGAGGGCTCCTTCCTGCTCTAGCAGCTGAGTCTAGGATACTTTTAGAGTGTGAAGAAATAAATGCAACAATCAAAGTGATAAAGGAGATCTTACTGTTCTTCGAAGGATCTTTGACCACAGCATTTGTTTTGGCTACACTGTCTGCTAGTTGATTATAATTTTTCTTCAGGCCATCAAGGTTCTGGTGAAGATCTTTAATCTGCGCCAGTACATCTTTAGCTGTGTCGTTGGCTTGTCTTGCTTTGTCTTTAACGGCTTGCAGTTTAGCAGCTGTGTCTGTAAGCAGAAGACGGTATGAGAAACAAAACAAAGGATCTGGAGTTAGTGGCTTAATCCATGCTTGTCAAAGAGAGGCTGTGCCTGTGACCTCAGGGACTCAGGCACGAGGGAAAGGCTGAACTTTGTCTCACTCAGCTATAGCAAATGAAGTACACTTTCAGTGAAATTGAATTTTCTCAGGGACCTTCGTTATGAATACCTGATTAGCCCTTAAAATAGCAACGTGATTATTCTAAAAGTTCATTGTGGAAGGCGATATTGTGATTTGCTGCTGAACATATTAAAGAGAGAAGTTTATCCATCTGAATCATATAGCTTCATTGAAAGTAGTTTTAACATTTAATCTGCGCTTCCAGGGTTGGGGGGAGGGAACGAATGTATTTCAGTTTTGGTAGAGAGAGACTTTTTTGGATATATTAGACCATGTGTTTGTGTAAACAATTTATATTTGTTATCAGCAATGGATATTTTCTATGAACATATTTACTACTGAAGAAGTGACATGAAAATCAGTAAAGTTACTTAGGCTTTTTAATGTCAAAAAAGTAAAAAAATCATTAAGGTTTTAATAGTTCCTGTTAGGTATAGATGTGTTTCCTTCACCATAATTTTTATAAAAAATGTACATTGTACATATATTTATGTGCCTACTAATATGTTGTGGATTAGTGGTTAAGATCACAGCCCCTGAAGTTAAACTGTGAGGTTGGAATCTTACGTCTCTTTTAACAATGGCCCTCAGTGTCCCATCTAAGTTTGCCTGTTGTAAAGGGGAGATAATAATGCTGTTCACCTTGTAGGATTAGTATGAGGGTAACATACACTTGACATAAACATGCTGAATAAGCCTTGCTTAATAAATGGTAGCAACTTTTGCTACTGTTGTATCATGCTATTAAAATATAAAAATAGTATCCCCAAAACAAGAGTGCTTTCAGTAACTAATAACAAACATTAACTCCAAATAACAGGTAATGCATAACAAGATATTATAGACATGGTTCAATCTTAACATCTTAATGTTTTTGCCAAGAAAAATGTGCCGAAAGGCAGCTGGTTCTCACCTATTACTGTAGATACTGTGTACGTGCTAAATTGCTTCAGTTGTGCCCAACTCTTTCTGGCCCCATGGACTATAGTCTGTCAGGCTCCTCTGCCCATGGGATTCTCCAGGCAAGAATACTGGAGTGGGTTGCCATGTCCTCCTCCAGGGGATCTTCCTGACCCAGGGATCAAACCTGAATTTTTTATGTCTCCTGCATTGGCAGGTGGGTTCTTTATCACTAGGCCACCTGGGAAGCCCTGTAGATACTGTAATAAACTTCAATTTTATAGTAATAAATCAACATTTTAGAGGAAAGTGTCTGTGTGATTTTATTCTTTCCCACCAATATAAGATTTCCTGGGCTGAAATGTGGAAGAACAATACAATAACACGATGTCTATTATTTTCTTTTTTGTAATTTATTCCTACAAATGTCAGTTAACAAATGATAAACATCATGGTGCAAATAGTTTCTCAGTTTCTCATTCTTACAAAGAATTCGTAAGTAAGAAAACCATTATCTAATAGCCTGACAATGGTACAAATATAGTGCTAGGAAATACAGGCAGAAGTTGGAACATTTTAAACAGTGCATTTCTATTAGGATAGTTTGCATTGTCTGGAGTTCTTACCATTTGGAATGGCTGCTAGCTTGTCCAAAGTGTCATTCAAAGCTCTCAGGAGATCCCCGTTTCTGATATTGGCATCGTCTAATCTGGCTGTCAAGCCATTCAGTCGGTCATCATTTTCTGTGAACAGAAAACAAAAAAGGATGAAACAATTTTAGTCATCTGTGAACTTACAGATGGATATAAAATTTCAGGTTATTTTATTTTATAAAATTAATTTTTATTGGAGCATAGTTTCTTTACAATGTTGTATTAGTTTCTGTAGTATGGCAAAGTGAATCAGTTATGTGTTCATATATATCCCCTATTTTTTGGATTTCTTTCCCATTTAGGTCACTGCAGAGTGTTGAGTAGAGTTCATTGTGCTATACAGTAGATTCTCACTAGTTATCTAATTTAGACATAGTAGTGTATATATGTCAATCCCAATCTCCCAATTCATCCCACTCCTGCTTCCTCTCTTGGAATCCATACATCTGTTATTCTTGTCTGTGTCTCTATTTTTGCCTTGCAAATGAGTTCATTTCATGCATTCATCAAAAATGAGTGCATCATTTTTCTAGATTCCACATAAAAACAATATTATACAATTTCAGGTTATTTTAATATGAAATTATTTAATATTAAGAAAATTGATTTATTTTAACTTATTGGCATCTGTATACAAATATATTTCAGATCAGATTATAAAATATACATTTATATGTCCACGTGACACACAAATAAATTCAACAATTATATTTTCTCTGGTATCTAACCTTTATTTGACTTAATTTGATGGTTTTCTATGGAGAAAAACTGAAAGATTTGGTCTTTTATTGCATTTATAATGATACCCTCTTGATATCACTCAAATGTCATTATTTTTAAAACTTTATTATCAAAATGGACACTGAATTAGTTTTTAAAAATCTCAAATAGATATGACTGTTAAGCAGAATCTCCCAACTTTACTAAACATCACAGTAATATTTGAAAAAAATAAAAATCAAAGGCATGAAAAAATAGCCTCTGGCACATTTTTGTTTTTTATAGAGAAAATAAAAGTTTACAAATTACTTTATGTAGGCTTTATATAGGTTTTTTCTTGCTACTTTAGCATGCTTTCTTTAACATTAAAATATATCATTTACTGTGGAAGTGGAAGTGATTGCTCAGTTGTGTCTGACTCTTTGCAACCTGATGGACTGTAGCCTGCCAGACTTCTCTGTCCATGGAATTCTCCAGCAAGAATACTGGAGTGAGTTGCCATTCCCTTTTCCAGGGTATCTTCCTGACCCAGGGATCGAACTTGGGTCTCGTGCATTGCGGGCATAGTCTTTACCATCTCATCCGCAGGGGATTCAGACAATGCAGTATTACTAGTATAATTTGTCCAGCTTCTCTCCACTAATTTTTTAACATGTTCAAATGTTTTTAGTTTGTATATAACATTGTATTTTATAGCAGATAAAAACCAGGAATGATACAAGAAAGATAACAATGGTGTGAAGGATGATATAGTAAATAATGTACTTGCATTTTATACCTGGTTGTGCTGGTTAATTTGTTTTCTCTGTGCAGATATTTTTGTTTTTTCATTTAAAGAAGTTAAAGAAAAAAAGTAACTTGAAATGCTGAAGACCATTATCTACCAACACCGACTGTCGCTCTCATCACTTTGCTGGTACCCAGAGTGGGCAGACCAGGAGAGACTACATCTCACTGAACAGAGCAGAGCAGTTTTGATTGGACTGTGTGTCCACCCCTTGTTGAGGTAGTGCATCTGGCTTCTTGGAGGAACAAAACAAGCCACTGGCAGCTTAGGGAACAATCTTTGTTTTTACTGGCTTCATCTGGGAAGACTAGCAAAGGGAAGGGAAGATAGATGGAAGATTCTTAACTATCAGTGTTCTGGATGTGATAAAGAGTACTGAACATATTAATTAATGATCCATTCCATTTCATATCAGGGTTTTATAGGCAGACGAATTACACCACTGTTATACCACAGTAATATAAGCACATAATATTGTTGGAGGCATCTGCTTTTAGGTTCCAAGCCAAAGACCTAATATCATGGAAAACTAAAGCATAAAATATTCCAGAAAAACATGGCTCTAAAACATCAATATGTCCATTTCAGTCACTAAGATATTATTTTCAATGCTAGTCCTTCAAAATATACTTTCCAAGTAATTAGATTTTCTCCTCTGTCAATCACAATTTATCTTTCTTTTAATACTTCTGTTATTTTCACTGTACTAAAATAAAATCTTTGAATAGGTTATGGAAAGAATACTTTTTGAAATAAAGACAATCTCACTATGACTGTGATATCTATACAAATTCCCTGAGAATAGTTAAAGGTGGTTCTTTTGATATTAATTTAGAAGTCTTAATCAATTAAGGAAATGGAACAGTACAAATTTCATTTCTTAGTTTCATGATTGGATTTGACTTTTTAAACAATGAAATACTTAAAATGTGCTGGCAAGCAAGATATTCATGTATAACTGAGAAAACCATTAATTTAAAGGGCATCACTTGGTTTATACTATTCTATGAATTCTGATAACAAATACTGGCTGAACAATCAGGCCAATTATTCAGAACAAAGACTGATTTGAGGAACATTGTTACTGTCATTCCTCAAGTTTCAAAGCAGTAATTTTGTTCCCCTGCTTTCTGTACTAGAAATTCAAAATGGGAATATTCTGAGCCTATTCTGATTTCTTTGTTTCAGGATTTGACTCTATTTTCTTCTTAGTTTATCCTTTCTTATACACTGATCATTTTTCTCTGAAGTACCTTTTGGAATTTCTCAAACCAAGTCTAAACACTTTATCACTTTGTCAGTCTAATTCTTCAGATAAACAAAAGTTGTGTGCAGAAAATAACTGCAGATTTTAAGATGGAAAACTTATACAATGTTAGCCAAGCAAACCTAGGAAAACAAATGATCCAAGGCTGCCTTTAAATGAAGATACCTGAGGCAGAGGTTTCTATAATTAAAATGAAAGAAAGAACCCATGTGGTTCAGTTTGAATGGTAACATGGACAAAAAGAGAATTATTGGTAGTTAAGATAAATCGATTCCAACTCATAATTTTTGATAAACAAGAAAAGGAGCCATATTGTAATCCACAGTGCTACCTTGCACACCTTTCTCCCCTTATTTCCTCACTTTTCATACCCATTAGCTATAGCTAAGTCACTTATGCTCTCTCCAGATCCCACACCCACTGAACCTCAAAGGCTACATATACATGCTCTAATTTTAGCTCTCCCTTTCTCATGCACTCCCCACACATTAGAAGACAAATGTTCAGGAATGAGTTTGGCAGAGACAGGGCTCATAAACTGAGGGAAAAGAAGCAGAGCAGCCAGGCTGGACTGTGAACACGCCTGACAATGTCAGTGCCCTTTGTTGTGTAACACTGAGTGAGGTAGGTATATTCAGAATGAAAATCACTAGACACAGTTGCAAGTCACTTCCATTAATAACAGTACTAATTTACTCATGTTGACCATGTTCCTGTTACTGTGCTAAATGTATTAGCATTTAGCTTATTGGAACTGGTAATATTGAACTATGTAATAATTCAAAATAAAGCTATTACAAGTATTTCTTTGATCATTGATGATGCATCCTTTTACATATTTTAGCCATTAGAGAAAGTAGTATAGTGCAATGAAATAATTATAGGACTAGAGTTGGAAGATGTGGGTTCAACTGTCATTTCTATCCATTTTTACATGTGTAAAATGAAGATAACTTCATATGACTGATACGAGAAATCAGTTGAAGGATGTATGAGAAAGTACTGGATTTATTATGCAGTTATTAAAAGGTAACAAAATAATTCACATTGGTTTGGTAATTCACATTGGGTTGAGAACTGCTTTGGTATTTTTGCCAGTTTTCAGTAATGTTATTTATGATTTACTTTCTTCTGTGTTTAAAGTGAATCATCTAGAATCTAAAGTTGTTTATTTTCCTTTTATATGTTCTTAATATATGGCCCCCATTATCAACTAAATATAAGAATGATTTTATATATTTTAATGGGAATGTTCTATTTTGACTATTCAAACATATCTAATTAAGTTCCTCAAATGCAATTTTTAACTTACTCACATGAAAGTGAAAGTCACTTAGTTGTGTCTGACTCTTTCTGACCCCATGGACTATACAGTCCATGGAATTCTCCAGGCCAGAATGCTGGAGGGGATAACAAAGCACAAATAAATACCTTGAGAGACTCTCTCATTCATAAGGGTGAAGTTTGTATAATTGTTTTTAATATTGAAGGGGTCTAGTTAAATGGAACTACTGCAAATTACCATATAGATAACATTTTGCAAACAAAATTTTCATTATCATGAAATTTGTCTTATGAGCTACTACTTAAACTCAGTATCACTTATGATTTGCTTCTTTATCAAAAAATGGAGGAATGGCTTCTCTTTTAAGATTTTTTATACAAGTATTTTACAAAGTAACAATCATGTTTCATCCTTTGTTGTCGAGGCTCCTTCTGAATTGTTGGTGTTTAGTCATCCAGTTTTGTCTGACCCTTTGCAACTCCATGGACTGTAGCACACCAGGCCTCTCTGTCCCATCTCCTGCAGTTTGTCCAAATTCATGTCCATTGCGTTGGTGATGCCATCCAGCCATCTCATCCTCTGATGCCTTCTTCTTCTTCTGCTTTCAATCTTTCCCAGCATCAGAGACTTTTCCAATCAGCTGTTCACATCAGATGACCAAAATACTGGAGTTTCAGCTTCAGCATCAGTTCTTCCGATGATTATTCAGGGTTGATTACCCTTAAGACTGACTGATTTGATCTCCTTGCTGTACAAGGGACTCTCAGGAATCTTCTCCAGCACCACAATTCGAAGGCATCAGTTCTTTGGCACTCAGCCTTCTTTACGGTACGGCTCTCACAACAGTAAGTGACCACTGGGAAGACCATAACCTTGACTATATGGACCTTTGTAGGCAGAGTAATGTCTCTGCTTTTCAACACACTGTCTAGGTTTGTTGGAACTTTCCTGCCAAGAAGCAAATGTCTTCTGATTTCATGGTTGCAGTCACCATCCACAGTGATTTTAGAGCCCAAGAAGAGGAAATTTGTCACTACTTCCATCTTCCCCCCTCTATTTGCCATGTAGTAATGGGGCCAGATGTCATGATTTTTATTTTTTTCATATTTAGTTTTTAGCTGGCTCTTTAACTCTCCTCCTTCACCCTCATTGAGAGACTCTTTAGTTCCTCTTTGCTTTCTGCCATTAGAGTAGTATCATCTGCATATCTGAAGTTGTTGATGTTTCTCCTGTTGTTCTTGATTCCAGCTTATAACTCATTTAGCCCAGTATCCCTTCTGAATTAGAGAGCAGGTTAACTTATGCAGTGCTTTATCCACAGTTCTGAAGCAGAGAGTTTGGAAGAGGTAAGGGATCTGTATGAGGTGAAAACCTTGATTTTGACCTTTCTGGTAATGAGAGATTCCTGCAATGCTCATCCATTCACTCATTTATCAAACATTTGTTAGGGCCATGAATGGTAATGTGTCACCTCTACACCATGGCAAAAAGCTAGTGTTTTTATCCAGCAGTGCTTAAAAACATCATCTTTGGAACCACATTAACTTGGGCTAGTTAAAGTGCTGGCGCTACTATATGTATGCAGTGTATTCAAACAGAATTTCTTTGACTTAAATGATTCTGTTGCAGAATCAGATGGTAAAGAATATGCCTGCAATGCAGGAGACCTGGGTTTGATATCTGGGTCAAGAAGATTCCCCTGGAGAAAGGAATGGCTACCCACTCCAGTATTCTTGTCTAGATAGTCCCATGGACAGAGGAGCCTGGTGGGTTACAGTCCATGGGTTGCAGAGTTGGACATGACTGAGCAACTAACACTTTCACTTACATACAAAAATGGTTAACTTTACCACATTTTATAATATGTGATTACTCTATGGATGCGAGCTCAGTCACTTAGTCATGTTCAACTCTTTGTGACTGCATGGACTGTAGCCCACCAGGCTCCTCTGTTCATAGAATTTCCCAGGCAAGACTACTGGAGTGGGTTGCCATTTCCTTCCTGACCCAGGGATCAAACCTGCGTCTCCTATGTCTCCTGCATTGGCAGTTGGAGTCTTTACCACTGAGCCACCTGGGAAGCCCTTGATTACTCTATACAATTTATTAATTTTATTACATTATGTTTTTGCCTTTGAATGTTTTAAGAACATAAGAGGTAAAATTTATCTCAAGTCACTTTACTGTAATTTTTCATCTACTTACATGAACCTGGCCCCAAGTCAACCCCACCATTGAGTGCAGGATCCCAACACTCATACTGAAGGAAGAGCAGCTAAGTAAGGAAGAAAGTTGGGTGAAATCCAGAATCCCATTCTTGTTGCTGGCCTCCTTTCAATTGATTTGATGAGGTTGCTCCACCCAGTCTTTCCACACTGGGGCACACCTAGCCCTCTTCCATTACATTTTTCCTATGCTTACCTTTTCTCAGTTGCTGTCACAAGTTTGGGATGTGTCCTATCTCTGATTTCCTCTTTTGCCCAGACATATCCCTTACATGTACCATGCAAGGGAACCTCTAAGATCAGTAAATAGGGCCTGTGTTTATAGGAAGGCATGTTACCGGGAAACTTTGTCCTGATTAAAAAGTGCCAAATCAATTCTTGTTTGCCTTGGGCACAGTGCTGGCTAGGCCCTCAATAGCCATTTGCTGCAACTGAACATGTTCTTCCTCCCACTACCAGATTAGAGCTGAAGCCTGAGGGGAGGAGAGAAGGGGGATTTGTCTGGCAACATGTCTACCGGGCTTCCCTGGTGCCTCAGACCTTAAAGTGTCTGCCTGAAATGTGGAAGACCTGGGTTCAGTCCCTGGGTCAGGAAGATCCCCTGGGGAAGGAAATGGCAGCCCACTCCAGTACTCTTGCCTCGAAAATCCCATGGACGGAGGAACCTGGTAGACTACAGTCCATGGGGTTGCAAAGAGTCAGACACCACCGAGTGACTTCGCTTTCACTATCATCTCCAAAGTCTTAAGATATCAGGATAGAGGACAGTCCTCTCTTCAGCCAGTTGAATGAGAAACCAAAATAACCAGACATCAAAAACTCCATGTGGTTCCTCTAGGACAAGCTCCAAAGCCTGAGTATGGGTTTACAGGCTCCTTCTGTTTCAGCCAGCAAGGTATTCTAAAAAAAATGTAATTTAAATACCTTTAAGTGAGACAAGTACTCTCTGGTTCTAACAGATTCTGTCCTTTCGTGTTTGGCCCTTATTTTGCCACTTCTCATTTAAACTCTGAAACCGAGTCCAACTCTATTTTAATTTCTCAATTTTCTCTGTTCACACACCAAAGGAGGAACTAAAACTCTGCATGAGGAATCAGCAATTCATACAGGAAAATATTAGCTTGTTCTCGGGCTACAATAGGCTAGGGGATGCAGGGTTGGCTTTATCCATTTAATCCAAAATTATTTTTTGTCAATGGAATGGTTTGTTTGTCTTCCACTTGCCTACTTTTGGGATTCTGGCAAATGGTAGTATGCAAATTATGCAAAAAATACATATAATATAATATAATATAATATAAATATTATACTATATATTATGTGTGTGTGTGTGTTAGTCACTCAGTCATGTCTGACTCTTTGCGACCCCATGAACTGTAGCCCGCCAGGCTCCTTTGTCCATGGGATTCTCCAGGTAAGACTACTGAAGTGGGTTGCCATTTCTTTCTCCAAATATATATTATATACATATATATATACACACACATACATACTGGGACTTCTCTGGTAGCTCAGTCAGTAAAGAATCTGTCTGCAGTGCAGAAGACCCCGGTTCACTCCCTAGGTTGGGAAGATCCCTTGGAGAAGGAAATGGCAGTCCACTCTAGTATTCTTGCCTGGAGAATCTAATGGTCAGAAGAGCCTGAAGGGCTACAGTCCATGGGTTGCAAGAGTCGTATACGACTTAGTGACTAAACCACTATATATATATGTATAATATTTTGGCTGTCCTATGTGGCTTGTGGGTTTGGTAGCCTGATCAGGTATTGAATCCCCACCCTTGGCAATGAAAGTATGGAGTCCTTACCACTGGACCACCAGGGAATTCCCAACAGGAGTCTATTTTTAATAATATAAAAATACTTTTATTTATTTATTATTGGGAGAGAGGAATAGCTACTTTATTCAGAAAGCCAGCAGACTGAGAAGATTAGTGTCCTGCAAATTTTAATTCCTAAATCATACTTCAGTTTAATATCACTACAATATTCCTGTTTATTCTGTTTGTATCTAATCTGAAATAACAACACAGACTCTTAACAGGTTAGTAATTGCAAGTGTGTTATATTCATGATCGCAAAGCCATTTTGATACACTTGTCTGGTCTTAATGACTCAGCATCTGGAAGCTCATGGTACAGAAGGAAAATATGGATTAATTTGATTAAAATTAATTTTGGGGGTAATTCTGGCACTGTTCTGTGTTTTGGACAACATCTTATGTCATACAGTTCATTGATTCCATATCCTTGGGCTTGAGAATAGATCTTTTTATTCAATGTGCATGTCATTCATTTTATAGAGATGTTATCTATTTGTTCCTAAGTAATTAAATAATTTCACTTATTTGAGGAAAGTTGAAAAGTAGGGTTAAATGAAGAGGCAAATAAAATTTAAAAGTTACTCTATATAAGATAAGGTATATAATTGTAGAATTTTAGTATTTCCACACTTCTAATATATCATCCTCAACTTCAATCCTTGCCCTGTACACATTCCATGAGAGCCTCACCTGGCTATTTTTTTTTTTTTTTGACAAAATCCTTTGTCAATCTGCAAAGTAGTATTAATTCACCCAGTGGCATCAATTTATCTTCTAGCTTTTTTGGTCATCAATTTGTATCAAGCCCCATATCCATCAACAAAACAATTTTTATCTCCAGGGACATTCAATCAATTTGATACAGACTGGTCTCAAATGGCAAATGTGCAGAAGGGCAAATTTCCTTTTAATAAATATATACTCAAAACTTAAAAGGCAAAACAAACTGCTGCTGGAAAGTTCTGGTTCTCTGAAGGCAAGGACAGCATAAGGATGGCAGGGAGCAGCTCTAAGTTGTTCATGACTAAAGCTCATGGACTAACTGTATTGTACTGACTAGAACCAAGTAACACATTAGAAATATGGAGGGTATACTGCCTCACCATTTTTATTCCTTCTAACTCCAGGCACCATAGAGAGAGAAATGACTAAATCTCTATTTTAATAGCTTCTGTCAAGTATTTTGCTCTGTAGGGCCTATTTCAGCAGTTCCTGGTGGTAATATATGGCATTTCCCTGATTAAGAGCCGTTTTATAACGTGTGTAATTGGCCACAAATCAGGGGAATGTCATAATGTAGCAGGAAAACATTCCCATCTCCGTCAGAGCCTTGGCTTGGATTTCTGGAGGAATTATTACTTGAGTAGTTTGTGGGTTTTCATTACTTTAAATAATGTACTACCTGAAGTACAAAAAAGGGCATTTAAACTAATGAACCTTTCTGTCACCTAACCCTGGCTACCATACCTGTCCTTAGATTTCTTTTTCCCTTGGAGAAAAAACTCTTAAAACATGAGACTCTTTTTTCATTTTCATAACACCAGTGTTTGTGGTGAAACAGAGTCAAGGACAGGGCTGGGAGCAGGGTGAGGAGACTCAGGCATTCACCTCAGGTGTGAAATTCAAAGGGGCCCCCCAAAACTCAGTGTTCAAGATAAAACATTTTCATGCAGTATTTTTTTTTAAATCACATTTAATTCAAAAAAGATCAATATGAGCAAAATATTAAAAATTTTAAATAGGAACAGAATCTAACTCGGCACTTGTGTGGCTGAACCTCTCTCACCGCACCCTGATGTCAGCTCTGGGCAAGTGCACTGGAGAGAAAGGCGTGATGACCAAGTAATGAGATAACCCAACTTGCCAAATTAGGAAAACCAGATTGACTCTACAGCTATTTTTCAGGTTGTAACAAATACAGTTTCCTGCATAGGATTATACATATAAGGGGTCATATTTTACTTATGATACACAATCCCAAAGCATTTACTGTCAGAGTACTATCTATAATGGAGACAAAACATGTAATTCCATACCAGCCTCTATTGGAAATAAAAGACTATTCATTGAGAGCACTGGCAAATATAAATGATAAAAATCTCTTTTCTTTCTAAAGTTAGTAAAGACCAACATTATTCCTTTATTTTAAAAATAGGCTTATTTCCTGAATTGAAATAGTCACTGTGATACTATACACCAAAATACAAAGCTAAAAAGAAGATCCTGCTACTGTCCTCTAGAACATGGATGCTAAGTCCATGGCTCTGATGATTTGACAAGTCTATGAGAACGGGGTGCACAGAGAGGAGGCATGTAATTCAGATGGGGTGCCAGGCCTCCTGGAGATGACACATTTGGACTAAATCTTGAGGGTCTGGTAGAAGGTAGTTGGTTGGAAAAAAGGGATGATGAGGAGTTCCAAAGAGAAGAATGAACACTGCAGAATGTGGAGGTTTGAAATGGCAGCAAGTTTTCAGAGAACATGAATATCTCAGTAAGGGTGGGGAGCTGGATGCAAGCCAGCAAAGGGGAAGGAATGAGACCAAAGACAGAAATAGGAGGCAATTACATGAGAACAGGAGATATTTGAATGAAATAATAAATATAATAACTTATCTAGAATGTGGGCTGTATTGAATTTTTAATGCAAAACCCATACGATATCAAGACACATATTTTGTGCACTTTGATCTTTGAATTAGGAATAAAATACACAAAAATGTATTTAAGAGGCAAAAGCTTTTTGAGACATGTGGCCCACTAAATCGAAAGCTGCACAACGACATTTATACTGTATCTGCCTTATTCATTCATTTTTGACCATAATTTCTAAAGTCAAAAAAGGTGGCATTTGATGCTCTTTAAAATTTACCATACTTTAAAAATTAAAAGTTCCTATACTTAAGATACAGATGAAACGATGTTACAGAAATTAGGTTTAAAAATTTTGAAGTAATGCTCAGTACAAAATGACATGTGAAGGTAAAATACAGTAAAACTGATAAGATAGTTTATTTGCACTAAATCTAGATAGTAAAAATAATCATAAACCATGGCACAACAATTACATTTTTCCAATAATCTGATAAAATGTCCTACTAATTACAGCTACAATTGCACTGAAAATAATAATAAAAAGAGATCGCACTAACCTTTCACATCATTTGCTAACTTCTTGGCTTCATTAAGAATCCCAAAGCTTTTCTGAAGAGAACCTTTGGCACCTTCCTTTAATGAACCCTGAGGACCTGCTGCCTGTGGGCAGAAAAAGAAGTGTCACATTTCTAAAGTCAAAGAACAAAGAAGTAGAGCTTTCTTGCAGGCAGTTGGTACACTGTTTACCTTTAGGAAAGCATTCTGAACTACGTATGCAGAATAATACATTATCAGCACATATTTGTGATTAAAGTGAGGAGATGAGAAGAAAGTCTAGAAGAGAACCCTTGGGAATCCCAACATTTATTTAAAGGCAGGTACAGAAAGAAAGGTGATTGAGATTCCAGAAAGGACAAAGAGAACCTAGGAGAGCACGATATCATGGAAATCAAGAGTTACAGAAGTGGCTCAGAGTATGATGACTGGCAGTGTTGCAACGTTGTAACTAGTCAGTATTATCAAGTGCTGTCAAATGGTCAAGCAAATTAAGAACTAAGCACATCCTTGACTTTATCCCTAGGCACATTTCATTCAAGCTGTGGGGTAAGTGGAGGAAGCATTTCCTGTCCCTTAGGTATTGAAATGAGGAAGAACAGTGATCCTTTTCTGAAGGCATCTCCAAGTCTTAGGGCAAAATAAAACCTTCTAAATGACAGTCTCTGAGCCACAATCATCTCCTAGCAAAGATGGATTTGTTGAGGCTTGAACTAAGAGAGGTAACACAAAGACAATAGAGTGATATGGGAAAAAGATTGCTTAAAATAAATGTTTAGTTATCCATTTTAGTAATGTTCTCACTTCAAGAATCATTATATACCAAAAGATAAATCAAATAGGATCTTACAAATTTAGATCTTGTGAATTCTACACTGGAAGAGTATTTCAGAGTGTAAGAAAAGCTAGAGAATACTAAATACTTACTGTTGAAGTTATAAATCTAAACTCAGGTTAGCCTAGACATAATACTATTCAACTACATTTCCAGTGCTTTAACAGCATTTTTTATCATACTATTTGAACATTAAACTAGGAGAGATTACAGACTGCTACTGTTGTGGTAAAATTTACTTTAAGGTGTTATTCCAACAGCTTTCACTTAAATAATCTATTGATTATAAAACAGATTGATTAAATAATACTATGTTATCTACAAAAGGACATATTGGAAACATCTACATAAATAAAAAGAATCTGTGCATTTATATCCAGCCTTTGCAAAAAAGAGCTGCCTGACAACTCTGACAAATTATGCTGTGGGAAATGGACACTTTCTTCAACTGAGAATACAGAAATGCTTGGTCCTATGGTGTCTGTGGGGAATTAGATACAGTAATGTCATTGAAGTGTTATTTATTTTGAAAAAAAGGTAAGAGTGTCAATATCAATGGCACAAATCCAATGTACCTTACTCAAAAAAATAAGGCTCTATTACCCACTCAGCTTCTATACTTGTTCCAAATTTATATGCCATTCTTACTCCTGGTTACAGATTTCCTGAATCAAAACAGATTAGAGAAAGGAAATTACAAAGAAAGAAGAATGAGGATTCTCTAAATAAGCACATGAAAGCAGCCAAAGTGCCAACTGACAAACTGACAATGAGGAAAGAAAACCAACTTGGAGAATTTTTAAATCTCAGCAATCCAAATCTATTTGGATAAGGATGAAACAGGTTTCCGTAGATGTCAATATTGACAGTGATGATCCTGAGCCATCAGGATAACACGGCTGATTCATAATACGAGATCGAGCTAGACAAAGCAAGCAAGCAAGGGAGCAAGCTTTCCCCAGAGTCTTAAGGTATGAATTCCTTTCTACAGGAACATGGTCTGGTGAGAATCTAACAACCAACATTTTACAGCTGATCTTGGATATGCAAAGGAGGCAAGCGGGTAAAGGAAGGAGAGTTGACCTGCTGTGCATAAGAAAATTAATGAAATGAGGTGAGAGAAAAAAGAAGGGCCAGACAACATGGAAAAAAGCTTAAGTCCGAGCTGTGGAAATTCGGAGGGACTAGGAAGAGTGATGGGCAATGTTCATTTTTTTCTACTTTCTTACACTTTGCAACAGTTTTAGTGAGGTATAAGTAAACTTACCATATTTAAATTTTACAGTTTGATAAGCTTTGATATTTATACACCCATGAAACCGTCAAACAATTGAGGTAGAGAACATACCCATCATTTCTTTTCATACCCTCCCTTCCACTCCTTGTCCTTCTGTATCTCCACATAAGCACTACTCTGGTTTCCAACACTTTTAGTCTGTATTTTATGGACTTTTATATAATAGAATTATCCAGTATGTAGTACTCTTTTTTTCTTGTTTGGCTTCTTTCATTCAGTGTAATTATTTTGACATTTATCCATGTTGTGTGTGTATCAAAATGTGATCTCTTTTTTATTTACATAGATAAGTGTGTGTGTTCAGTTGCTCAGTCATGTCCAACTCTTTGTGACCCCATGGCCTGTAGCCTGCCAGGCTCCTCTGTCCATGGAATTTTTTCCAGGCAAGAATACTGGAGTTGGTTGCCATCTCCCACTCTAGGGGTTCTTCCCGACCCAGGGTTCGAGCTGGCATATCTTGCATTTCCCACATTGGCAGGTGGATTCTTTACCACTGTGCCACCTGGGAAGTCCCACATGGACATGCCCCAATCTATTTATTCATTCACTTCTTGATGGACATTTGGATTATATCAGTTTTGGCTATTCTAAATAGAGTCGCTATTAACATTTGTATACAAATCTTTGTATGAACATATGATGATTCCTCTTGGAATGAAAGACCTCTAAGTGGTGTGGCTAGACTATCTGGTGGATATATGTTTACGCTTTTAAAAAACAATCAACATGTTTTCCAAATTACTTGTACTATTTTAAATTTACACTAGCAGTGGGTAAGACAAATGTAACTATATCCTTGTCACTACTTGATATAGTTGGTCTTTTAAGATTTTAGACATTCTAATGATGTGTACAACATTTGGATTTTAATTTGCATTTTCCTTGCAACTAATTATGCTGAGTGTTTTTTCATGTGCTTTTCACCATCTTCCTTGGCTGCGCCTGTTAAAACTTTTTGTACAAGTTTTTATTGGGTTATTTGTTCTTAGTGAGTTTTGAAAGACATTTACATATAATATGGATACAAATCCTTCATGAGACATGTAATTTGCAAATACATTCTTCTAATTTGTAGATAATCTTAATAAATGGTTGGATTCTATGTTTTAACATTGTCAGAATTTTTCCATCTAGGTTTATGAGGGATATTGGTCTGTAATTTTCTTTTTTTTTTCATAATGTCTTTGGTTTGCATCATAGTAACACTGGCATCATGGAATGACTGGGACAATTTCCTCCTCTTCAATTCTCTGAAGAATTTATTCAGTTCAGTTCAGTCACGCAGTTGTGTCCCACTCTTTGCGACCCCATGAATCACAGCACGCCAGGCCTCCCTGTCCATCACCATCTCCCGGAGTTCACTCAAACTCATGTCCATCGAGTCGGTGATGCCATCCAGCCATCTCATCCTCTGTTGTCCCCTACTCCTCCTGCCCCCAATCCCTCCCAGCATCAGAGTCTTTTCTAATGAGTCAACTCTTCACATAAGGTGGCCAAAGTACTGGAGTTTCAGCTTTAGCATCATTCCTTCCAAAGAACACCTGGGACTGATCTCCTTTAGAATGGACTGGTTGGATCTCCTTGCAGTCCAAGGGACTCTCAAGAGTCTTCTCCAACACCACAGTTCTTTGGCACTCAGCCTTCTTCACAGTCCAACTCTCACATCCATACATGACCACTGGAAAAACCATAGCCTTGACTAGATGGACCTTTGTTGGCAAGTAATGTCTCTGCTTTTCAATATAATATCTAGGATGATCATAACTTTTCTTCCAAGGAGTAAGCACCTTTTAATTTCAGGCTGCAATCACTATCTGCCATGATTTTGGAGCCCCAAAAAATAAAGTCTGACACTGTTTCCACTCTTTCCCCATCTATTTCCCATGAAGTGATGGGACCAGATGCCATGATCTTCGTTTTCTGAATGTTGAGCTTTAAGCCAACTTTTTCACTCTCCTCTTTTCACTTTCATCAAGAGGCTTTTTATTTCCTCTTCACTTTCTGCCATAAGGGTGGTGTCATCTGCATATCTGAGGTGATTGATATTTCTCCCGGCAATCTTGATTCCAGCTTGTGCTTCTTCCAGCCCAGCATTTCGCATATAAGTTAAATAAGCAGGGTGACAATATACAGCATTGACGTACCCCTTTTCCTGTTTGGAACCAGTCTGTTGTTCCATGTCCAGTTCTAACTGTTGCTTACTGACCTGCATATAGGTTTCTCAAGAGGCAGGTCAGGTGGTCTGGTGTTCCCGTCTCTTTCAGAATTTTCCACAGTTCATTGTGATCCACACAGTCAAAGGCTTTGGCACAGTCAATAAAGCAGAAATAGATGTTTTTCTGGAACTCTCTTGCTTTTTCGATGATCCAGAGGATGTTGGCAATTTGATTTCTGGTTCCTCTGCCTTTTCTAAAACCAGCTTGAACATCAGGAAGTTCACGGTTCACGTATTGCTGAAGCCTGGCTTGGAGAATTTTGAGCATTACTTTTCTAGCGTGTGAGATGAGTGCAATTGTGTGGTAGTTTGAGCATTCTTTGGCATTGCCTTTCTTTGGGATTGGAATGAAAACTGACCTTTTCCAGTCCTGTGGCCACTGCTGAGTTTTCCAAATATGCTGGCATATTTAGTGCAGCACTTTCACAGCATCATCTTTCAGGATTTGGAATAGCTCAACTGGAATTCCATCACCTCCACTAGCTTTGTTCGTAGTGATGCTTTCTAAGGCCCACTTGACTTCACATTCCAGGATGTCTGCTCTAGTTGAGTGATCACACCATCATGATTATCTTGGTCATGAAGATCTTTTTTGTACAGTTCTTCTGTGTATTCTTGCCATCTGTTCTTAATATCTTCTGCTTCTGTTAGGTCCATACCATTTCTGTCCTTTATCGAGCCCATCTTTGCATGAAATGTTCCCTTGGTATATCTAATTTTCTTGAAGAGATCTCTAGTCTTTCCCATTCTGTTGTTTTTCTCTATCTTTGCATTGATCACTGAGGAAGGCTTTCTTATCTCTTCTTGCTATTCTTTGGAACTCTGCATTCAGATGCTTATATCTTTCCTTTTCTCCTCTGCTTTTCACTTCTCTTCTTTTCACAGCTATTTGTAAGGCCTCTCCAGACAGCCATTTTGCTTTTTTGCATTTCTTTTCCATGGGGATAGTCTTGATCCCTGTCTCCTGTACAATGTCATGAACCTCAGTCCATAGTTCATCAGGCACTCTAGGTATCAGATCTAGTCCCTTAAATCTATTTCTAACTTCTACTGTATAATCATAAGGGATTTGATTTAGGTCATACCTGAATGGTCTAGTGGTTTTCCCTACTTTCTTCAATTTAAGTCTGAATTTGGCAATAAGGAGCTCATGGTCTGAGCCATAGTCAGCTCCCGATCTTGTTTTTGCTGACTGTATAGAGCTTCTCCATCTTTGGCTGCAAAGAATATAATCAATCTGATTTCGGTGTTGACCATCTGGTGATTTCCATGTGTAGAGTCTTGTCTTGTGTTGTTGGAAGAGGGTGCTTGCTATGACCAGTGCATTCTCTTGGCAAAACTCTATTGTGTTTGTCCTGCTTCATTCTGTATTCCAAGGCCAAATTTGCCTGTTATCCCAGGTGTTTCTTGACTTCCTATTTCTGCATTCCAGTCCCCTATAATGAAAAGGACATCTTTTTTGGGTGTTAGTTCCAAAAGGTCTTGTAGGTCTTCATAGAACCATTCAACTTCAGCTTCTTCAGCGTTACTGGTTGGGGCATAGACTTGGATTACTGTGATATTGAATGGTTTGCCTTGCAAACGAACAGAGATCATTTTGTTGTTTTTGAGATTGCATCCAAGTACTCCATTTTGGACTCTTGTTAACCATGATGGCTACTCCATTTCTTCTAAGGGCTTCCTGCCTACAGTACTAGATATAATGGTCATCTGAGTTAAATTCACCCATTCCAGTCCATTTTAGTTCGCTGATTCCTAGAATGTCGACGTTCACTCTAGCCATCTCTTGTTTGACCACTTCCAATTTGCCTTGATTCATGGACCTGATTCCAAGTTCCTATGCAATATTGCTGTTTACAGCATCGGACCTTGCTTCTATCACCAATCACATCCACAACTGGGTATTGTTTTTGCTTTGGCTCCATCCCTTCATTCTTCTTGGAGTTATTTCTCCAGTGATCTCCAGTAGCATATTGGGCACCTACTGACCTGGGGAGTTTCTTTTTCAGTATCCTATCATTTTGCCTTTTCATACTGTTCATGATAAGCGCAGGGGGCTGCGATGAAGCACAAGCGCGGTGAGAGAAGCTACCACATGTCCGACGTCAGGGGCAGTGGCCGAGAGTGCCAGGTTGTGACAGCGCATAAGCGCGGCCGAGAGGACCTACCCCATGTCTGAGGTCAGGGGTGGCGGCCGAGAGGAGCTACCCCACGTCCAAGGAGCAGTGCCTGCGCAGGCACAGGAGGGCTGAGAGTAGCTACTCCATGTCCAAGGTCAGGAGGGGCGGCGGTGAGGAGATACCCCTCTTCCAAAGTAAGGAGTAGCGGCTGCGCTTTGCTGGAGCAGCCGTGAAGAGATACCGCACGTCAAAGGTAAGAGAAACCCAAGTAAGATGGTAGGTGTTGTGAGAGGGCATCAGAGGGCAGACACACTGAAAGCACAATCACAGAAAACTAGTCAATCTAATCACACTAGGACCACAGCCTTGTCTAACTCACTGAAACTAAGCCATGCCCTGTGGGGCCACCCAAGACGGGCAGGTCATGGTGGAGAGGTCTGACAGAATACGGTCCACTGGAGAAGGGAATGGCAAACCACTTCATTATTCTTGCCTTGAGAACCCCATGCACAGTATGAAGAATTTATTACTTCTTTCTTAAATGTTTGGTAGATTCACCAGTGAAATCATTTGCAACTGAATTGTGTGTGGTGTTTGTGTGTGTGCGTGCGCACGTGCATCTGCACATGTATGTAAGCGTTTTAGAACACAAATTTAATTGTTTAATAAGAATAGGGCAAAGAATCACTCCAAAACAGTAAAGAGCTGATGGCATACAGCAACATACCAACAGTCCAGGTTTAAAAGACAAGTCTGCCATAGGATGACAGAATGGAAGACACTAACATGGGATGCAAGAAGAGAACGGTTTCAATTTGTTGGAATCTGGAGAGTTCCTTTTCCAACACTGCTTAGTAAGTCACTGAAGCACATCAACAATATCAGGGCTGTTGATGAAGCAGCATTTTCCAAGCTAATTATACTTCATACATATTTATAAGCACCACATCTGAGTTTCTGAGCCGTTGTCTACAGCATGTGAAATATAAATGAGGTTCTTAGAGTTGCAAGATATTTTGTTTCCTGCTTTTTAGAGATTGTATTTTTATAAATAAGTTCTTCTCTGTCTGTGTATATATACATATATGTATATATAAATTATCTAAAATCTTTTATTGTGTCACACAAAATAGGATCTAATAGTATATGTAGGTTGCTACATGTTTTGTTAGCTAATAAATCATTTATGGAAAATGTGAGATAATCTAAATCATTAGAGAAGGAAAAATACAAGAAAAAATAAAATGATAAAGTCTACAAAGATTTAACAGAGGCTTGGTATTTAATTGGCTTTTAATACATGTTAGTTTTCTTCTTTCTGCTATTTGTTAAATATTCATAGTGACTTGTTAAGGCATCATGTCATTGATTAATAGACGAATGAATCGACTGATTTACCCAATAAAAGTTTATAGCTCGTCCAAGGAGAAGGAAATAACAACCCACTCCAGTACTCTTGCCTGGAAAATCTCATGGATGGAGGAGCCTGGTAGGCTGCAGTCCATGGGGTTGCGAAGAGTCGGACAACTGAACGACTTCACTTTCACTTTTCACTTTCATGCATTGGAGAAGGAAATGGTAACTCACTCCAGTATTCTTGCCTGGAGAATCCCAGGGACAGAGGAGCCTGGTGGGCTGCTGTCTCTGGGGTCACACAGAGTCAGATATGACTGAAGCGACTTAGCAGCAGCAGCAGCAGCTCCTTCAAGCACTGGAGTAATCTCTGATATTCAAAGACGGAATGACTCTGTCTTCTCTAACAGAAGTGCAGTGAAGTGGTGCAGTGCAGTGGAAAAATTCCTTACACAGAAAATGATTACTGCCACAATGGAGCATGGAAATATCTAGGTGTTTGTTGTCAGAGGAGGCTCACTTAGGGGAAGAAAATGTGAAGGTGAGACCTGCAGTTAAGTTGATCGGGATGGTAAACCAACACGTGACTGATTTATTATTTAAATCAGCAAATTTAAAAGTTATTGTTTATATTTCTTTTAATTCTTATTATTCTTCTAAGTGGCCTTCAAATAACTTCATTAGAGAGAAATTTTCTGAATTCATTAAAAAAGTTGGCACTAAGGAGAGATGTATAATCGTTGTTTGTCTTTGTTTTCTAAAGAAAGTACTAGCTGAAAATTCATCAGCATGGTTTATAACTTATTTTGTTATGAAATAATTTATTTTAGAAGACAAGTCTTGCACATTTCCAAAGGGGATAATTTGTCAAGATACTATGTGACTTAGATGATTATAAAATCTTTTTAATAAAGAAAGCTTTCCAAAATGTGCAGAGGTGTATGTAAGGACCGGTAACTAGCCACAACGTGTTTATGTAAAATACATGTCGAGAAATTTATATTTGGGCATGTTAGACTGTTGCTAAAAATTGGGGAGGAATTTCTTACTACAATAAAATAAGTTCTTAGAAAAAATGGTGGTCTAGTCCTGTATACATTTTAAAAGGTATAACTTTTGAGAATATTGAAAAAAATGTATGTGATGTTAATTAGATATATTAAGCTATAAAAACAGTTATGCAAAACCATTTGTACAAAAACCATTTGTACAGGAAACAATATGGACAGATAAACAACATTATAAAAGTGATTATTTGTGGTTAGTGAGATTATACACATTTTAGATTTTCTTTCTTTTGCTTGTCTGTATTTCCTATTTTTGTATAATGAATATGAACTGCTTTTGTCATAAAAGATCACTTTCAATTTTAAAATAAGAAAATCACTGTGTATTGATTTTAAATGTGTTTCAAAATAACCTATATTTCAAAAATCTCTAGGATACTAAAATGAAACACTAAATCAAAAATGAGTTTGGAAACAACCCAAAGGAATGACTCTGGTCAGAAATCTGGTGAAAGGCTGTAGATCCTGGCATCGCATAACATCCTAAGATGGGACAGGGGTTAGATGAGCCGAAAATCTCCAAAACTTACTCATAAGAATTTAGAATTCATGACTGCGAATTTGCAGCTCGATAACACTGAGAAACGCAATCAAGAGAGGATTTAAAAGTATATTCAGGCTTCTCTGGTCATCTAGTGGTTAAGAATCCACCTGCCAATGCAGGGGAAACGAGTTAGACCCCTTGTCTGGGAAGATCCCACATGCAGGGGGGCAATTAAGCCTGTGGGCCACAACTACTGAAGCCTTATATGCCTAGAGCATGCCCGGAGCCCTTGCTCTGCAACAGTGAAGAGTATCCCCCTGTTCTCAGCAACTAGAGAAAGGCTGCAGCAATGAAGACCCAGCACAGTCAAAACCAACTATATAAATCTTAAAAAAAAAAAAAAAAGTATATAGAGTAAACCTGGCTTAAAACTCAACATTCAAAAAACTAAGATCATGGCATCCAGTCCCATCACTTCACGGTAAAGAAATGGGGAAAAAAGTGGAAACAGTGATAGATTTTATTTTCCTGGGCTCCAAAAATCACTGCAGACAGTGAGTGACTGCAGCAATGAAATCAAAAGATGCTTACTCCTTCGAAAAAAGCTATGACCAACCTAGACAGAGCATGAAAAGGCAGACACATGACTTTGCCTACAAAGATCCATATAGTCAAAGGTATGGTTTTTCCAGTAGTCATGTGTGGATGTGAGAGTTACCATAAAGAAGGCTGAGCACTGAAGAATTGATGCTTTTGAACGATGGTGTTGGAGAAGACTCTTGAGAGTCCCTTGGACTGCAAGGAGTTCAAACCAGTCAATCCTAAAGGAATTCCACCTTGAATATTCACTGCAAGGACTACTGCTGAATCTGAAGCTCCAATACTTTTGCCAGCTGATGCAAAGAGCCAACTCAATGGAAAAGACCCTGATGCTGGGGAAGATTGAGGGCAGGAGGAGAAGGGGGTGACAGAGGATTAGATGGCTGGATGGCGTCACCAATTCAATGGATATGAGTTTGAGCAAATTCCGGGGAAGAGTGAAGAACAGGGAAGCCTGGCATACTGCAGTTCCTGGGGTTGCCAAGAGTCAGACATGACTGAGAGACCAAAAATCAACATGTATAGTAACCAAGTGAAAACAGGTTTTCACCAATCACAGCATGAGAACCATTGCTCCAGCACCTCTGGGCACCACTGACTTGTTGCCATGAGGTAGGGACCAGACAAACTATTGAGGGTAGCATTGGTGGGCACCATGAGGAGTCTTGATTCTGAGTAAAGACAGTGGTGAAGTGTCTATTGATTTAGAGAACATCCTTAGAGGGGTTATGCCTTTCTTTCCATTTAATGTCCAGAATCAAACTCAACATGGCAATTTCACTTCTTGATTAGTCCTATATTTATTCTTGTATTTATTCCTGTTGGTGGAACTCTCAAGTAGCAGGTCTGAGCGCACTGTTGTCTTGAATAAAATTAGTTTAAATTTACATTGCATTATAGCATCACCCCAAAGAATTTCTGTGTTGCTGACTAATCAAACTCTTTGATTTCATTTCTAACAATTTATGCCCTAAATTTTCAAATATGTCAAATTCTGGGTAATAAAACAGAAGCTTGTTTCTCTGCTTCCAATAGATTCTTTAAAGTTATTTACTCAAATGAGTATATCATGTTAGCTGGCTTAAGGAATACCATTTTCACACACAGATTTAATATTTTTCTGTGTAACTTAGATCCTCACTGACTTTTTCATATTTGCTCTTGCACGAATCAGTTCTTAGATAAGTTGCTGAATTGCTTATGGAGAAAAAATGCTCACCAGCTTTATTGACAGATTCAATTGTCAAACCTATTATGGATTATACTATTTTTTCCATTAACACTACACTGGTATAGAATTTAAATTCCAATGATTATAGATATTAATAAGAAGTCAAAATTACTGTTTGAATAACTTCTAAGTAATGGCTGACAGAATAAAATACAAGGTATATGTGAGTTAAAGTTTAAAACTTGACTGACACTATATTTTATCGGGCCTTTTGATTGCAATGTGTATTCTGCTAATATTTGCAGTTCTTTATGTAGGAAATAAAAACTCAAAAATGACCTTGCAAGTATTCTTTATGTATTTTGGTTCATCCAATTACACAAAGCAAATATTAAATAAGACAGACTGAAGAGAAGATATGACCACATTTCTAAACAAATACTCATTAGAAATACCTTAATGTTTAATCATACTATTGCAAAATTCACAGTATTTGATTATATGATTTATTGACCAGTAGCAGTGGTATCAAAAGAATCTAGCTACATAAGGATTTAAAAACTAATAAAAAAGAAGAGATTATTAGGAATAATACTACTATTAAAAGAAAGAATAATAAAAATAAAAAGAAAATCAAAAAGTATAATAAAGGAAAAGCATAAATAATGTAGTAAAAGTTGGAAAGTATCATTTTTACTAACATCACAAATAATAAAAACTTAAATGATAATTTATGGTTTGAGGACAGGCCAGAATTCTATTTATTTATTCCTATGTGTTTCATAATGCCTCTATATATTAAGTACAATAAATATGTGGCTTAAAAAAAGGTTTAAAAACAAAGAAAAAATTGAAAATGTGGACATGCTTAATACCTCACGTTAATAAACAGTTCAGAAGTTACCTATTACAAGCACCACAATTGCATCAAAGAAGGATAATTGGAGGCTTAATATTAAATGAGGTTAAAAAATAAATTTTAAGTTTTGGGGATTATTAACTACTGGCATTAAGCCAAGAGAGAGATCAGAAGAAAATGTGCAGTTTCTTAAAAAGCTATACTTTAGCTGACACAGCTCAGTACATGGACAATATGCATCCAATTTGGAGACAGATCTTCTAATTCTCAAATTGTGACCTTCTATCTTCTTCCTACATCCTGATTAGGAAACTTCAGCACACCCCTTGAACTTAATTCTAATCACTAAAAAAAAAACTATCTTACAAGACAACTACATTCAAATAAACATTCATAGATGATTTCAATCTAAGTAGGGAAATACATATTTCCTTTGAAATTTTCTTCTCTATTCAACTTTCCTGTTCCTTGTGGCAGTATAAATACCTCATCTATTCTGAAAATCTGGAGCATCCTAGCCTTTCTAGATGCCTAGCATCAGTGTTTGGAGATGGGAGGAAACAACTGACATTTAGTGATCAGCTACTGAATACCAAGTATTACCTACATGAAAATCACAGAATCTAGTGAAAGTGAAATTCTCACAGAGTTATTAGTGTTTCTGTCCTCATGAGGGCTATTTTTAGCTTAACTGTTAATTCTGGAGACATTCTTCTCTGGTAAAAGGAAGTAGGAGTTAAACAGAACACCATGGTCACCAAGAACTGAAGGCACAGAGCAGAAAGCAAGCAGAGATTCAGCATCTTTTAAAGCTGACGCTCCAGCTGTGCACTCAGTGTCTGACCCAAAGTCTTTTTTCTCTAGATTACTTTAAGATATTGTTTTCTTTCTCTTTGACTTCCATAGTCTAACAACGATCTTTCCAGGTATAGATTTAATTTTATTTATCGTGAAGTGTGTGTGCTTAGTCTCTCAGTCGTGTCTGACTCTTTGTGACCCCATGGCAAGAATACTGGAGTGGGTTGCTATGCCCTCCTCCAGAGGATCTTCCCAACCCAGGGATCAAACCCAGGTCTCTGGCATTGCAGGCAGATTCTTTACTGTCTGAGCCACCAGGGAAGCTCATTTATCGTGAAGGGCTTTCTTTGAGAAATTCTCTCTCACCAGGCCTTGAAAATTTTCAGTATCTCTTTTACCGTTACTACTTCCCTCTTTTCACTCTTATCAATTTCTGAACCCCTAATAGATTTACATTGATTTTTACAAGGTATATTTCTTGTCTTTTACACTTCTTTTATATTTTACCATGCTTGTTGCATTCTGGGTAATGTATTCAACTCTTTCAATTAATTCATTCTCTTTCTCCTTTGTTTAGCTTTCCCATTCAAATTTTAATTATACTTACTATATATTTTTTATTTTTAGAAATTTTATTTGCTTCTATTATACATTTCCATAATCTTCTGTAGTTATTCTTTTTATCACTCTTTTGTATTCTTTTTTAACATTGCAATAATTTTAAACACTTTTATTGTATATCCTCTTTCAGATTTTTTAATAACTTCAGGATCATGTTACATACTTTGCCTGCCTACCCTCTTTCCTAGTTGATTATTTACAGTGTACATAAACAGACCACTCCTCTGTGTCCTTCTAGATATTCTAAGGGTTGAAAGAACCAATTCCTCTCCCCTCCTCTGTTAAAATTTTAGCTTGGAAAGTCTTGTACCATGCAAACTTCAATCCATATATAAAAGTATATGGTATAATTTGGACTCCAACCCATTGGCTTGTGGTTTTAACAGCTTATGAGAGACATTTTTCACAACTGGGGCATGAAAAGAAACAAGATTCCTTGGCATGTTCTGGTCTAGAGGGAGTGTTCATTGATGAGAAAACTGTTTGGAAGTCTCACAATTCTGCATACTTTCAATTAGTCAAAAGAAACTCCTTCGTTTATAGGTTTAGGATGATGTTTGTGATGCTTTCTCTCCCTGCTTGGGCTTTTAAAATCCAGTCTCTAGACATATGATATATATTTATGTTCCAAATTCACTGAGTCAATAAGGTGCCAGCTTTAGGATGTGCTATTATGTTTCTCTTGTTTTTATTTTCAGATTACCCTTTTGTTTCCTCTTTCCAAAATAAAGTGTGTGTTAAATTTGGGGAGTTAGAGTTTATCTAACATTTCTGTGAATTTCTCACATTAGGAGGGATCTGAATTAACTCAGGCTGCTATGTTATCAGAGCTCCCTGACATTCCTTTCTAGTATCCTTATTTTCTTTTTCTTTTTTTTATTTTTTAGCTTTACAATATTTTATTGGTTTTGCCATATATCAACATGAATCTGCCACAGGTATACACGTGTTCCCCATCCTGAACCCTCCTCCCTCATTCCTCCCCATACCATCCCTCTGGGTCGTCCCAGTGCACCAGCCCCAAGCATCCAGTATTGTGCATCAAACCTGGACTGGCGATTCATTTCATATATGATATTATACATGTTTCAATGCCATTCTCCCAAATCATCCCACCCTCTCCCTCTCCCAGAGTCCAAAAGACTGTTCTATACATCAGTGTCTCTCTTGCTGTCTCGCATACAGGGTTATTGTTACCATCTTTCTAAATTCCATATATATGCGTTAGTATACTGTATTGGTGTTTTTCTTTCTGGCTTACTTCACTCTGTATAATAGGCTCCAGTTTCATCCACCTCATTAGAACTGATTCAAATGTATTCTTTTTAATGGCTGAGTAATACTCCATTGTGTATATGTACCACCGCTTTCTTATCCATTCATCTGCTGATGGACATCTAGGTTGCTTCCATGTCCTGGCTATTATAAACAGTGCTACGATGAACATTGGGGTACACGTGTCTCTTTCCCTTCTGGTTTCCTCAGTGTGTATGCCCAGCAGTGGGATTGCTGGGTCATAAGGCAGTTCTACTTCCAGTTTTTTAAGGATTCTCCACACTGTTCTCCATAGTGGCTGTACTAGTTTGCATTCCCACCAACAGTGTAAGAGGGTTCCCTTTTCTCCACACCCTCTCCAGCATTTATTGCTTGTAGACTTTTGGATTGCAGCCATTCTGACTGGCGTGAAATGGTACCTCATAGTGGTTTTGATTTGCATTTCTCTGATAATGAGTGATGTTGAGCATCTTTTCATGTGTTTGTTAGCCATCTGTATGTCTTCTTTGGAGAAATGTCTATTTAGTTCTTTGGCCGATTGTTTTGATTGGGTTGTTTATTTTTCTGGAATTGAGCTGTAGGAGTTGCTCGTATATTTTTGAGATTAGTTGTTTGTCAGTTGCTTCATTTGCTATTATTTTCTCCCATTCTGAAGGCTGTCTTTTCACCTTGCTTATAGTTTCCTTTGTTGTGCAGAAGCTTTTAAGTTTAATTAGGTCCCATTTGTTTATTTTTGCTTTTATTTCCAATATTCTGGGAGGTGGGTCATAGAGGATCCTGCTGTGATGTATGTCGGAGAGTGTTTTGCCTATGTTCTATTTTAGAAGTTGTATCCTTATTTTCTAACAGGATTTTTCTCTCCTTTGACATGCTACATAAGAGTAAATTTACAAAAATCCAAATTATTCTCTAGACTCTTGACCCAAAAGGAAGAAAAAACTCCTTGTGAAGTTTCTATGGATTTTTACTCTCCTTATATTAAGGAATTAATAGTGGGAAGTCACTTTACAACAGCAGTTCGCGTATTGATTTGGAACAGGTGTCTCAGGCTTTAAACCTACTTAATTTTAGGTATATTTTTCTCTTGGATAATTTTTCCAGATCCCGCCCCTACTCTTTAATTCCTATAAAGTCTACATAACACTTACACAGCACTTTTATTTAGTAGGTCAGTTCAGTCTCTCAGTCAGGTCTGAGTCTTTGCAACCCCATGAACTGCAGCATGCCAGGCCTCCCTGTCCATCATCAACTCCCGGAGTTGACCCAAACCCATGTCCATTGAGTCGGTGATGCCATCCAACCATCTCATCCTCTGTTGTCCCCTTCTCTTCCTGCTCTCAATCTTTCCCAGCATCAGGGTCTTTTCAAATGAGTTAGTTCTTCACATCAGGTGGCCAGAGTATTGGAGTTTCAACTTCAGCATCAGTCCTTCCAGTGAATATTCAGGACTGATTTCCTTTAGGATCCACTGGTTGGATCTCCTTGCAGTCCAAGGGACTCTCAAGACTCTTCTCTAACACCACAGTTCAAAAGCATCAATTCTTTGGCGCTCAGCTTTCTTTATAGTCCAACTCTTACATCCATACACGACCACTGGAAAAACCATAGCCTTGACTAGATGGACCTTTGTTGGCAAAGTAATGTCTCTGCTTTTGAATATGCTGTCTAGGTTGGTCATAACTTTCCTTCCAAGGAGTAAGCGTCTTTTAATTTCATGGCTGCAATCACCAGTTGGTTCTTTACTAACTGTCTCACTATTATTTTTTTATGAAAAAAAGAATTATCCCCACCTTCTTCTGTATTTTACCTTATTTTCTCCTAGATATGTTTGGGAAATATCATGCTGCAGATATTTAGACTCATGGCTCCCAGGAATGATGCATAATTGCATCGACTGACAGAACATGGATTTGGAGAATAAAGAGGAAGACCATATTGTGCACTGGAGTTGAAAGACAGTATAAATTCTCAATTTCTAATGCTGATTCTTAGAGAAGATCAGACTAAACACGGAGACTGAGACTATTAATAACTGAGAAAGAGGATTCTGGATTAGAGAGTGTGTATGTGAAAGAGAGGGAGAGAGCTTTAGATGATAACAGTGATTGTAGTGTAAAGAAGAGGGTACAGAAGAAAAAAAAAAAGAAATCTTAAGGTGTGGACTGCCTATGTTTTCTACACTCAAGTGTATGTCACAGAACACATTCCACTCACTCTGAGAAAAAGAGAAAGGGAGGAAGGAAATTAAGAAAGGAAGGAGGGCAACATTTCAGTGTTGATAGAGATTGTGTGGTTATTATGTGATGACTCTTCATAATCTTAATGAACAAGAACACTAGAATCCATTCTACATTAGCCTTCTGTTTTGTCGTTGTTGCTTGCTGTTTGGATATACCAGATTCAAGTGTACATCCTCTAAGAACTCCCCAGTGGTAAAGGGCAGAGGGTCTTATCTTCCAGGGCCACTAAAACCATGACTATTGTCATCCCAAGGCTCCAGCAGCATATAAAATCTATTCTTCATCTACTTCTAAAATTGGATCTAGTTGATAATACAGGTTTTAAGTTTTCCTATGATCTGGAAATGTTTTTAAAGATTTAATTCTCTGTTGTTTTAGAGTCTGAGGACTTTTTATAGCATCAAAGCCATTGAGATTAGAAAAAAATGACTGGATCTTCATATTCTATTGTTGAAAGAGTGATATATTTCCCTTCTCTTTTTCCTTGTGCCCACCAATGAGAAGTACAAAATGAGATGTTATCTTTGAGACTGTGTGTAGGGAAAACAATAATTTTATACCAATAATACAATAATAGTAATTTTCCCACCGAACACTAATAGAAAATTGGAAGTGTGAAAGTGTTAGTCACTCAGTTGTGTCTGACTCTGCGATCCCATAGACTGTAGCCAATCAGGCTCCTGATTCATGGAATTCCTGTTCATGGAATTCTGCAGGCAAGACTACTGTGAGTTGCCATTCCCTTCTCCAGGGGATCTTCCTGTCCCAGGGATGGATCTGGGTCTCTTGACTGTATGCAGATTCTTTACCATCTGAGTCATAAGGGAAGCCCATTAGAAAAGTAGTAGTGTTTATTTTTTCATAAAGTTTATGTTCCTATGACCAAGCTAGACAGTGTGTTGAAAAGCAGAGACATCACTCTGCCTAAAAGGTCTGTATAGTCAAGGCTATGGTTTTCCCAGTATGGTTGTGAGAGGCTGACTGTAAAGAAGGCAGAGTGTTAAAGAATTGATGCCTTCAAACTGTGGTGCTGGAGAAGACTCCTGAGAGGTCCCTGGACAGCCAGGAGATCAACCAGTCAACCTTAAGGGAAATCAACCCTTAATACTCATTGGAAGGACAGATGCTGAAGCTGAAGTTCCAGTATTTTGGTCACCTGATGTGAACACCTGACTCACTAGGAAAGTTCCTGATGCTGGGAAGGATTGAAGGCAGAAGAAGAGGGCATCAGAGGATGAGATGGCTGGATGGCAACACCAATGTAATGAACATGTAAAATATCATGTATGAAACGAGATGCCAGTCCAGGTTCAATGCACGATACTGGATGCTTGGGGCTGGTGCACTGGGACGACCCAGAGGGATGGTATGGGGAGGGAGGAGGGAGGAGGGTTCAGGATGGGGAACACATGTATACCTGTGGTGGATTCATTTTGATATTTGGCAAAAAAAGAAAAAAAAAAAAAAGAAAAGGTAAAGAGAGATTCTACTCAGAGTCTTTGGGGGGCGTGGGTCATGGCTCTTTAGACATCTTGATTTTAGGCTCTAGCCTCTGGAACTGTGAGGGAATAAATATCTGTCATTTAAAAAAAAAAAAAGGAACTTGGGCAAAATTCGGGAGATGGTGAGGGACAGGGAGGCCTGGCATCCTGCAGTCCATGGGGTTGCAAAGAGTCAGACATGACTGGGCGACTGAACAACAACATGTTCCTAAAATAACATTTCATTTTGAGATTTAAATAAATTAAATATGCAAGATAAGAGGTTGTTGCTGTTTACATAGCAACTATACTATAATATTTAGTTGTTTATAGACTCCACCTGCTCACTATTTAATTAAAATAAAGGATCACCTTTCTTCTCACTCATATTTTCCTTTCAATTACATTGTTGATTATGTGTGCATTACAAATAGGTAGACTTAAGTAGATATTTAAAAGTGAAGTGGCTTTAAAAATGTTGTCAATTATGCTTTAAGATTATTTCACCATTCATTTGGGGTTTTTTTTCCCCTATGTTATTTTCAATGCTTTTTTTCCTTCTCATATTATCTCACATCCATTTTCTTCACAGTAATAATTGGTTGTTTTATTGCTTGTCTAACAGGTCTTTTTTCCTCCTTGTATAAATTTGTCCTTTGCTTCTTTGTACTTTGTTTCTAATTCATTAAAGACATTCTTCCTTCTTTGTAGGCCTAGATTCAAATGACTCTTTCATACATAAATAATAAACTTAATCTTACTCTTCCATGTTTATCTATAGCTGTAGCAATAATACCAGCTCTTACATTTATGAAATGCTAGTTATATCTAGGTAATTGCTCAATTTAATGGCAAATATATTTCCTTTCTAGTACAATAGGAACTACATTATAATGAATTATTAAAATTAAAACTTTATTTATTCTGTTCCTGAAACACAGTCTAACAATCTTTCTGACCAAATCAGTCTTCTGTGTGTTTGCTGATAGCCATTTAATAAATCAGTGATCCTCTTTAGCCTTAGAAATTTTTCAGACATTTAATTATTTTTACAGCTTATGGGGACGGAATAACAAGAACAAGTGGACATGCTGTATGCATTAAAACTTCTCCTAGCTCTATGTTTGAGTTTGGCTAGCCTATCAGGTATAAACATCAGTGCTGAGGAAAAGTGAATATTTCATGTTGGCATGAAAATGAGTCTCGTAAGTGTGAAGTGAGAGAATCAATTCTTAGGCAGGTTGATAAGAAGGCTGGGGTCCCTAAGGCAGCAAAAGGGGCCTGGGGCTCTCAAATTGGAGATAGAGGTCTGGAATTCTCAAGGAGGAGGAAAGGACAAACACCTTTTTTTCCCTCTACATTCCTTAGTCTTAGTCACATAAAATGTTTTTTTTTCTTTAAGCCTGGAACTGATGACCCCACAACAAACAACTCAGTTTAAACTCTGTACTAAGGATTATATAACAACAGTGTATCATCCTTGAGGACAGTTTCTCCTTCCAGAAAGAAAAGTGAAGTTGCTCAGTCGTATCCGACTCTTTGCAACCCCATGGACTGTAGCCTACCAGGCTCCTCTGTCCATGGTATTTTCCAGGCAAGAATACTGGAGTGGGTTGCCATTTCCTTCTTCAAATCCTGTTATCCTAAAATTTAAATTGTGGGAGTGGGTCTGGTAAAATTGTTACAACCTTGAGACATTCTTCTGACTTATTGTAATCACTAATTAAAAAAGTATATAACTCCTTTGCTAACACTAGTGAGGGGGGCACTCTCTGTCCCCTTCTGATGTCTATGTCAGAAGCTTTCTCTGGCCCTTTTTCACTTTAATAAAACTCTGCTACACAAAAGCTCTTGAGTGATCAAGTCTGGTCCCTGGTCCCGAAGCTAAATCTTCAGAGATCAAGAATCAGACACTGTTCACCATAAGTTATCATCTTGGGGGCTTTCCAGGATCTTCAGGATAAGGTAAGAACACTCAGAGCTCTAGCCTCTCTGCTTTCTCAATATACACATTTTCTGCTTTACTTTACTAACTTTACGGTGTGCTGTGTGAATGAATGACATGTCCTGCACGATGCAAGCATTGAGCCCTGCTCTGTGGTTTTGCGGTGCCTCATAATGACTGAAGGCAGCCCCCAAAAGGGGAGCCTTGTCTCTGTCAATGCCAAGAGACACCCAAGGTCCCTGCAAGGGGAGCGACCAGAAATGGGCAAAGTGCGTGAACTGAACTTTCCTTTCTTGGTCAGCTTTTCCTGGTCTCTTTGACCATTTCATAATTGCATGGGAAATTAGAAGTACTAGCCTAATCTTTTGGATCATAGACTTTCAAGGGACTAGTGATCCATGCTGTTACTACATACTTTTACTTAGACCCCAAGTAAGAAAGCGCCTAGCCTTGCTAGGAGCCGAAAGTTACTAGAAGTACGTACGGAGTGAGGTGGAACCCTAGGAACATCTCTCACGCTAGAAGTTACTCTCTTGGCTGCCTGTCTCAGGGGCCAGAAACCTGAAAGTGAGTCTTTGTCATGGCTGTGCCTCCTGTCTATATGGATAAAAGCACTGCTGGTGACCATGAGGTTTTTGAGGACACAGATCGGGAATTGCAGAATCTGGTTAGATTGGAAATGCAATGGGCTTCTTCCTTTGGTAGTGCTAGCTCTTAGTGGACCAGAAGAGGCTCTCTGATGGCTTTTGTCTCAACTGTTTAGATATTCCTTTTGTGGAATCTGTAGAAATGAGCTGGAACGATTGACGCTAATAGCTAGAGAACAAAAATCACTTTTTCCTTGTTGGCCAACCCTCCACCACCTCTTTTGCTATCACATATACTGGTGTGGTGACACTCAGGAGGGACATCTTGGTTGTTATTTGTCTCTTTATGACTCACCCATTCTAATGCAGTCAAGACCATACTCAGGAATGTGCACAGGCACACGTAAGATGGATGCTTCTCCTAGTAGTCCTAGCTTGGGAAACATTCTGGGAAATTAGTCTGGCAAATCAAACAAAGGTCTCGGTGGTATGGAACTAAATCAATCTGGGATGCCATCAGGTCTACCCCTGGTGCATCTCCACCCCGCCTTGGTGGTAGAACTGGGAGGGACGAGTAAGACGCCTGTGTCGGTAAGGGACCGACTAAGTCTGACCAGGGAAAGAAAGCTTTGGTGGAGAGTCTGCTACACTCCCATCTAAAGCAGGGAAGGACGCTTCTGATGGAAAAAAGCCAAGGCTGTGGATGCTGCTTCTTTCTCTCTTACAGATGGGAGCTAGCAGTTCCAGAACCACTTCTTTAAAATGTATTTTAAAAAAAGGTGGGACAAGCTTGATCCCCAGAATTTAAAAAGACATACCTGATCTTCTTCTGTGATACTGAATGGCCACAGTATCCTTTGGAAGATGATAAATACTGACATGTTAAAGGGTCTCTCAATTATGATACTGTTTTACAACTAGACCGGTTCCATAGAAAATAAGGGAAATGGGTAGAAGTGCCTTATGTGTTGTTCTTTATCTCTCTGTGAGACATGCCAGACTTATGTCCTAACGGTGCAGATTTGTGTATGAAAGCTTCAGCTGCTTCCTGTTCTCTTATTTTGCCCCTTTATCCCTTTATCTGGGGCTCGCTACTGAACAGGCTGAGAGTTAGGGTACCCTTCCAGGAGGGGCTGCCTCAGTGTCGGTAGAAATTCAATAGCTCCCATCCTAATTACATCTGAGGAGCCCTGGGTATTAATAACTGTGGAAGGCCAAGCAGTCAATTTCTTTTGGACACTGGGGCAATTTTCTCTGTGCTCACTGAAGCCCCTGGCTCACTTTCCTCCCAATCGACTACCAAAATGGACTGTCTGGATGAGTGAGTGAAGTCCCTTAGTCATGTCCAATTCTTTGCGACCCCATGGACTGTAGCCTACCAGGTTCCTCCATCCATGGGATTTTCCAGGCAGGAGTACTGGAGTGGGTTGCCATTTCCTTCTCCAGGAGATCTTCCCAACCCAGGGATTGAACCCGGATCTCTCACATTGTAGGCAGATGCTTTACTGTCAGAGCCACCAGGGAAGTCATCCTTTAAGTGGAAACTGGGACTCTGTGCTGTTTTCTCGTGAGTTTCTAATTGTGCCAGAGTCTCCCTCACCCCTTCTGGGGAAGGATATACTGAACAAGGTCCAGGCCTCTGTTTTCATGAATATGGAACCAGCTCTTTTTAATGGAACAAAATGTAAATCCTAGAGTGTGGGCCGGAGAAGGCAATGGCACCCCACTCCAGTACTCTTGCCTGGAAAATCCCATGGACGGAGGAGCCTGGAAGGCTGCAGTCCATGGGGTTGCTAAGAGTCGGACACGACTGAGCGACTTCACTTTCACTTTTTACTTTCATGTGCTGGAGAAGGAAATAGCGACCCACTCCAGTGTTCTTGCCTGGAGAATCCCAGGGATGGGGGAGCCTGGTGGGCTGCCGTCCATGGGGTCGCACAGAGTAGGACACGACTGAAGTGACTTAGCAGCAGAGTGTGGACAGATGGAAAAACTGTGGGTTGAGCACAAAATGCTGTTGCTGTCGTTATCAAGCTCAATGGCCTCACCTATTTTCATATCAAAAGCAGTATTAACTAAAGCCCGAGGTTAATGAATGGACAAAATCTTACTGTACTGACTTCTCCTGATGTGAGTGGGATCTTGAACTCTAAAGTTCAGAGCAACAATGCTCCATCTTTAAAGCTGCTGTAACTCAAGGGGAGTCAAAAGCTCTAGGAATAGAGTATAACTTACACTCTTCCTGGAGACCCCAATCTTCAGAAAAAGTTGAAAAGGCTAATGACATTATTAAAAGACACCTGTGTAAGCCAACTCAGGAAATACAAGACAGTTGGTTTAAAGTTCTACCCATAGTTTTAATGAGGGCTCAAACCGCCCCTAAGAAGAAGGGACTGTCTCTATGATAGGCTGTTTTTGTACACAGATATTCCCATAGAGCCTTAAAATTAACTATGTGACTCAGCTTTTTGCTTTTCAACAGACATTACCAGGAGGTTAACTCCTGACCCAGACTTTGAGTCAAACTAGCCGCTGTTTGAGCCAGGAACCAAGATGGGACTGAGAATCCAGGTGGGCTTGCTTCTGTTGACTCCAAAAGTCCTGAGTTTGACCATTTGACCCTCAAGACAGCGCCTTCCTGTTCTGGACTCATTCCTATGCTGCATTCCACAATTGGTCTAATTGCTGGGTCTGCAGAGCACTCCCCTCCTCATCAAGTGAAGACATCCCACAGTGAGTTTCTCCACTTCATGGAAAGGACTTTCTTCAACTCTGAGAATACTTTCACCAACAACAATCATATGTGACACTTCTTGATCTGATGACATCTAAAAATCTAAAGATGGAGTGATGTAACTATGGACATAATGTAACTTTTAATTTTGATTATGTTTTAACTTGGTTTAATGACTATTTTGCTGTACATAAGAAGGTAATTGGGTCTAGATCTGGTAGTTTTCTACCTGATGTTTATCAAATATGAGATGAGGTCATATGGCTAACTCTTAAAAAGGGATGCCTACTATCTAACGCTCCCATATGCTGGGAAAAAATAGAGCCATCCCCAGAAGTTAGCCAAGAACTTAGTTATAATGATTGGAAACAACTTGGATTTTTGCCTCAAGAAATATAAAATACAATCATTCCTGTGTTTTCCAATCCCAGTTTAGGTCCTCCTTTTGCCTGGGCAGGAACAGGTTGGGACTAGATCCCTCAGTCACGCTGGTTTACTCCAAATGGGACCTACTAGATATGTGGCTCACACTTACGGGCATGGCTTCCCCCTGGCTGGATAGGAAGATGCACCCTAGATCTAACTTTTACTCATGGCTTCATATTTTCAGAGCTTCCAGAGAAGCCTAATCTGCCACACCTTAAAACTCGTTGGGCAAGATCTGTATTTCACTGGTGTGATTGTCTGGCTACAATATTCGTTCCCTCTCTGGGAACTACAGATTAGATGTCCTCTCTGGGAACTACAGATTAGATATTATGAGTTGATGCTCTGAGTAACTTTCAGCCATTAATGCTGAACAAATAAATACAAATTAGAAAGGTGGTTTTACAAAACATATTGGCCTTAGATATTCTAACAGCTGCACAAGGAGGAACTTGTGCCATTATTCATACCCAACGTTGTACATATATACCAGATATGAGTACTAATGTTACTCACTTTACTAAACACATGAACAAGACGATTCAGGCTATGGATTCCCCTGAAGCCTCAGTCACCTCACTTTGGGAAATGTTAACTAGCTCCCCAGGGTGGAAAACTATCTTAAACATAATAATTCTAATTGTTCTGTTTTTACTGTTTGATCCCTTCATCTGTAACTGTGTAACTGGATTTGTTTCTAACCGTTTTAAAGCTTTTAAGTTACAAATAGTTGTCCAGGCTCCAAGGAGCCCCACAACCTCCTCCAACTATTACTTGGGGTCCTTGGATCAGAGACCTGAAAATGAGGGTTAGGAGAATAAGTTGCCTCAACAATTTAGGGACCACACCCCTCAACAGCAGGAAGTGATTATGGAATGAAAACAATGCCCCTTTCCCTTGGCAACATAATTTTCCTAAAAGAAAAGTGGGGGGTGGGGGAAATGAGAGAGTCAATTCCTAGGCAGGTTGATAAGAAGTCTGGAGTCCCTGAGGATGAGAAAGGGATCTGGGGCTCTGGAAGTCAAGACAGGGGTCTGGAACTCTCAAGGAGGAGGAAAGGACAAATACCTTTTTTTCCCTCTACATTCCTTAGTCTTAGTCACATAAAGTTTTTTCTTTAAGCTTGGAACTGATGATTACACAACAAACAACTCAGTTTAAACTCTGTACTAAAGATTATATAACAACAATGTATCCTCCTTGAGGACAGTTTCTCCTTCCTGAAAACCTTCTGACTAATCCTGATATCTTTAGAATGTATATTATGGGATCTGGTCTGATAGGATCTTTCTATTGTTAAGTTCTAATCATGCTATCCTAAAATGTAAATTGTGGGAGTGGGTCTGGTAAAATTGTTACAACCTTGAGGCATTCTTCTGATTTATTGTAATAACTAATTAAAAAAGTATATAACTCCCTTGTTAACACTAGTGAGGGGGGCACTCTCCGTCCCCTTCTGATGTCTATGTCAGAAGCTTTCTCTGGCCCTTTTTCACTTTAATGAAACTCTGCTACACAAAAGCTCTTGAGTGATCAAGGCTGGTCCCTGGTCCCTGGAAGCTAAATCTTCTTCAGAGATCAAGAATCCGACACCTTTCACCATAAGCTATCAGAAGTGATGGTAGCAAATTTGGGTGAAAATAAACAGCTCTTTACCATAAAATGCACAAAGTTTATAAAAATAAAGCAGTGATAATATTGAGATTTTTTTAAAAAATGTTGTAAACAGGCATGAAAAATGTCAATTAGAGTGACGTGCATTCACTCACGCAGGCCTATGATTTGTCAGGCACTGTCCTAGATGCTGAAAATGGCCATCCAATAAGACTTAGGTCAGATGAAAATGGTGAAATTGAAGATTAGGATCTTCAAATAGATATGAAAAATGGTTCATTTTGAAAGGATAACTGAACATAGGTAAGTTTTTGTAATAATTATGTCATGACTTTGAATAAGAAATAAACAAAACACACGGTATTAGTAAAGTCATCCCAGAGAAACCAAACAGTAGTAATTGCTGATGGAATATGATGTTTTCACTATGACCATAAAATAACCGTCTAAGTATGTGGCAAATACCTCTACTATCTCTGAAATCGAAGAAAGCATTTGTGCTAAATACCAAAGCAAATACTGATTTGTTTCTTCAACACCCATTATTTCTGCATATGTCATTCACAGTCAAATGTCCAGGAAGGGTTCTTTTCTCCTGAAGTTCTGATGTATTTGGAGGATTTTGTGTGAAGCCAAAGGAATAAGTGATAGTTCTGAACATTTTAACTAACTGTGTGATTCCTGTGAAATGAAAGCTGACCTAAAATGTATCGCCAAGGTTTACCAAACATAACCTGTTTACAAAATGTTGCTCTACATGTAAAGGAAAAAAATTTGTCACTGTTGAAGATACTCAGATAATGTGCTATACCTAGAACCCCCAAACTCTAAAATATTAATTGAAAATTTATTTTGAACAATGACAGAAGCCAAAAGTAGCTTTGAAGGTAAATATTTCAACTGATAAAAATAGTATAATAGTTTAGAAGTATATGATTTGGCATGTTTTGTAAAATGTGCACATTATTAAACTTTATATAGAATTAAATTATGTGACTATAAGCAATGGTGTTAATATCCAAAGCACTTTCTTATTGAAGACATATGGAATAATTGTTATAAATTTTCCTCTTCAGAGTCTTATGTTTGGCTATTTTCCTTTATGAGTTGGTTGCTGCTGCTGCTAAGTTGCTTCAGTCACGTCTGACTCTGTGCGACCCCATAGACGGCAGCCCACCAGGCTCCCCCGTCCCTGGGATTCTCCAGGCAAGAACACTGGAGTGGGTTGCCATTTCCTTCTCCAATGCATGAAAGTGAAAAGTGAAAGTGAAGTCGCTCAGTCATGTCCGACTCTTAGCGACCCCATGGACTACAGCCCACCAGGCCTTCCGTCCATGGGATTTTCCAGGCAAGAGTACTGGAGTGGGGTGCCATTGCCTTCTCCTTATGAGTTGGTGGCACAAACCTATTTGTCATCTGGGATAATAATACAACTCTTATTAGTGGTGGAAAGTAGTATGTAACTGAGAAGAGTTCTGCTATGATTACAGCACATTGAGAATTTATTTTGGATAAAATTTAAAAGGAGCCTTTGAAAATAATTTAAAACTAATATTCTAATTTGCCAGGATTTTCCAGAGCTTATTTAAGTTTGAGAAATTTAGTTTAGAAACTTACTTGAAAAGGTTCACCTCAGTACATAGCACTATTTGTTTCTTACCAGTTCTGTGGCTTCGTGTGCAAGAACTTTGGCTTCTTTGGCAATTTTCTCAGCTTCGTCAATATAGTCCTTAATGTTGCTGTAAGCGTTGAAGGCTGCAGTGGCATTGAAGGAGATGTTTTTAGCCTCATCAAGGATTCTGAAGGGATTATCCAAAAAGAGAATATCAGAGTAGTTGGTACTCAAATGAAGAATATTTGAAGAACTTACTTATAACAAATAAGGCTTCCAAATGATCATGGCCAATATAATAATGATAATCCCAAATCATAGTGAGGTATCTACTAATTGTATTATATTGTAGCTTTCAGTTTAAACTCATATTCCTAAATAACCAAGCTAGAACTGTTATAATAAAATGAATTATATATGAATTTTTCCCAGGGTCTTCAAACATTAATATTTTCCTTTGTATCAAGAATATTAAGTTTTGAAACAAAACCTTTCACATGGAGTATATTAAATCCAGATTTACTTATGAAAATTATTCTTGGGGTTAATACACCTATTTTATTATGACAATCCCCAAATTGTAGGGGAAGCAAACCAGTTATATTGAGAAGGCTGTTTACCAGTCAAACACACCTCACTAGTGGCCCATCTCCCCATGGAAACATATAAGAATAACAGTTATAATAAGCTATTATTTCACAGGGCAGTACTGAAATAGTAGTGCCTTCATGGAGTTTGAAAGGGAAAAAAAAAAAGACTTAAAGGCTATGTATGGAATCACCAGTTTTCATTCCAATCCAAAAGAAGGCAATGCCAAAGAATGTTCAAACTACTGCACAACTGCACTCATCTCACACAATAGCAAAGGCATGCTCAAATTCTCCAAGCCAGGCTTCAACAGTATGCGAACTGTGAACTTCTAGATGTTCAAGCTGGATTTAGAAAAGGCAGAGGAACCAGAGATCAAATTGCCAACATCCATTGGATCATTGAAAAAGCAAGAGAATTCCAGAAAAACATCTACTTCTGCTTTATTGACTATGCCAAAGCCTTTGACTGTGTGGATCACAACAAACTGTGGAAAATTCTTGAAAGAGATGGGAAGCCAGACCACCTGACCTGCCTCCTGAGAAATCTGTATGCAGGTCAAGAAGCAACAGTTAGAACTGGACATGGAACAACAGACTCGTTCCAAATCAGGAAAGGAGAGCATCAAGGCTGTATACTGTCATCCTGCTTATTTAACTTATATGCAGGGTACTTCATGAGAAATGCTGGGGTGGATAAAGCACAAGCTGGAATCAAGATTGCCAGGAGAAATATCAATAACCTCAGATATGCAGATGACACCACACTTACGGCAGAAAGCGAAGAAGAACTAAAGAGCCTCTTGATGAAAGAGAAAGAGGAGAGTAAAAAAGTTGGCTTAAAATTCAACATTCAGAAAACTAAGGTCATGGCATTTGGTCCCATTACTTCATGGCAAATAGATGGGAAAACAGCAGGAACAGTGAGAGACTTCATTTTGGGGGGCTTCAAAATCACTGCAGATGGTGACTGCAGCCATGAAATTAAAAGATGCTTGCTCCTTGGAAGAAAAGCTATGACCAACCTAGACAGCATATTAAAAAGCAGAGACATTACTTTGCCAACAAAGGTCCATCTATGGTTTTTCCAGTAGTCATGTATGGATGTGAGAGTTGGACTATAAAGAAGGCTGAGCACTGAAGAATTGATGCTTTTGAACTGTGGTGTTGGAGAAGACTCTTGAGAGTCCCTTGGACTGCAAGGAGATCCAACCAGTCCATCCTAAAGGCAATCAGTCCTGAATATTCATTGGAAGGACTGATGCTGAAAGTGAAACTCCAATACTTTGGCCACCTGATGTGAAGAACTGACTCATTTGAAAAGACCCTGATGCTGGAAAAGATTGAAGGAGGGAGGAGACAGGTTTAACAGAGGATGAGATGGTTGGATGGCATCACTGACTCAATGGACAGGAATTTGAGTAAACTCCAGGAGTTGGTAATGGACAGGGAGGCCTGGTGTGTTGCAGTCCATGGGGTTGCAGAGAGTCTGACAAGACTGAGCAACTGAACTGAACTGAACCAATGCAACCACGTTTTCAAAAGCCAGCCCTTTAACAATAAATAGTTTGATTTCATTAAAATTATAAAACTGAAATTTGGAGCAGAATGTGTGTTTATATATTACTATTTAAAATGCTAATAAGAGCACTGCTGTGCTCTCTAATAAAGAACAAAATATTTTTTCTAAGTGTAGCCTAAGGCAATGTTCGCTCCTCACCATGCAATATTTGAATTCACTTTTAACTCAGACTTTTGATGCTGCTCCAGTAGAGCTTTGTCTACACCCTTCTAATTAGGCTTTTCCACAGAAAGGCCATGCAGTTTGTATGTTAATAATTACAAAAATCAAGATTTGAAAGCAACTCTCAACCATTTCTGTTAGTCAAAACTTTTGGACAAGTGTCAAGATACATAGACATTTCCAACCACAAATGACATACCCATCAAGGACAGCAGATGAATCATTTAACTGAGCTGCATGGCTCTCAGCCTGGGACACCTTCTCAGCCAGCTTCCTGTCCTTTATTTTTTGGGAGAGGTCATCTATTTTATCTTTCAGATCCTTGGACATGGGTGGCAATTTAGTTTGAATGTCTTCAACGTACTGATATGTAGAGAAAAGAAGGCATTTTAAATAAGTGAATCCAGCTTCCTCTAATTTATTAACGTCTCTTGGAGATATAATTACACATGCTTAGGTTTTTAGAACACTTAAAATTTACTAACCTAGCAAAAAAAAAAAAAAAGAATAGAGAATAAAAGCTATTATTCAATGAAAGAGATTAGAAAATATGTGAAGGGAATTTATACCAAGAAGAACCTAACAATCTTTTTTTAAAAAAAATGCTACTTCATAGGTCTAAATGCATAAATGATAGTCATTAGGATCTTTTAGACTATTTGCACTTCTATTACCATATGTCATCATATATTAGCATCTACTGAATGAGACAGCATGTTGAAAGTCTGTTTGTAGCTTTACATTTCTCGTTTAACTAACGTTATATGAATACTGAAGCAGATTGTAAGTTCTGTACTAGGAACGACAAATGCCCTTCATCACTGTGAAAGAAAATACAGGTCAGTGTGAGTGTGTGAGTACCCTCATTACTGAGAGAATAACGTGAAGTTCTAATTGTTACCAATGGGTGGGCATGGTCACAATAGAATGAGACAAAAACAACTTTACACTCAAAAGAAAGTAACAATATTTGCTTATACTACTGAATTTCTCACTGGTTCCTATTCAAGAGCACTTGCATCATTATCATCGTTTAACTTTGGGTTTCATAAAATACTCACGACTATAACTGAGTTGATTTCATCTACAAGACGACTGGCTTCATCGAGTATGTCATTGCCTTCTTTTAAAGTGTTCTCAGTTTGTCGTTTGCCACTTTCTATAGCCTCCTTCTTTTTCTGTAAGACAGCATAAACAAAACATCAAAATGTCCTTTTGGGAAAACCCTATCTAGCCCTGTATTCCTGGCTTTCCTGAGCTGTCTGATCAAGGCTTTGCAATCAAGATATGTCATGTTGACTATGAGATTACATGAGAATGATAAAAACTACCCAGCCAACCCTTTGAGCCTTACTTTATTTTAAATATCTGTACAGGTGCTTTCTTTCTCCTATTGTGAGAAAGTCATACAAGAGAATGGTGGCTGATGTGATGGTAGCTGAGGAATGAAAAAAGATTTTTAAAGCAAGATGGACATCCATTTTAACTGAAATGTAAGTGCTGAATATGTATTACCAAGCGTGTGGAAGTATGCTGAATTACATTGGAACTACACATTAAATTCCAGAATCTGTGTCCAAATGAATATTTTGTGAGCACAAATGTGAGCAGATTTATTCTATGGGAGTTCTATAAAAACTGGAAGAAGTGAGATTTTAAAAGGAACTGAGGGGATGTACTTTTCAAAAAAAAAAAGAGAAACTCGCACATGGAAGAATAAACTTAATGGACTGTTCCATAAAAAGAGAGCAGACTCTAATTTTTCTTTGAAACTGATAGCTTGTCTTGAAACCACATGAAACTCATTCCTAGTCTAGAAGAGTAAAATCAACGGGAAAGAAATGGTGCTATTTCTCCATTTGGAGTATACTTTTGCCTTCTTTTTCTTTCTGTTTCTGACTCATTCTTTCAATCATCTTTTTCTACCTGTGGATTTAACTGCATCGATTATAAATTTAAGCCTTGCCATCTATGCCTTTTGAGATAAATAATAATGCTTGTTTATATATTCATTTAAATTTCAATATGGGCCAGGTAGTTTATAAGCTTTTCTCACTTAATTCTACATTAGCTCTATAGGTCCTGTGTTTATCATCTTTTAACTGAATAGAAAATTCTACAAGTGAAGTGATTTACCAAGGTCACACAGTGTAGTTAAGATGTGAATCCCAGTCTACCTAAGGATGGGCTTCCCCGGTGGCTCAGTGGTAAAGAATCTGCCTGCCAACTTAGGAGACATGGGTTCGATCTCTGGTGGGTTAAGATGCCCTGGAGTAGGTAGGAAACGGTTTACTCCAGTATTCTTGCCTGGGAAATCCCATTGACAGAGGGACCTGGCAGGCTACAGTCCATGGGGTGGCAAAAGAGTCAGACAGGATGTAGCAACTAAACAACAACCACAGCTACCTAAGGATAGAGTCTGGGTCTTCAGCTGTGACAGCACTGACTTTCCAATTGTGGAAACCACATTTATTTGCACTGGGACAGTGCTAATTTCACACCCTGCTTTCTCTACCTCTTCACCAATCACTTCAATTTGCTGCCGGTATACACATCTTATTTCTGCCTCTGAGCCTTTCCTTCACCATTTTCCCTTCCCCAATTCCCTGCCTTGGAGGAAACCTCCTTCATTTAGCCTCATATAAAATGTATATTCCCTCAGTACTCAAAATATGGCCCAGCGACCAGCAGAATCGGCATCACCTGGAAGCTTCTTAGAAATGCACAATCTTAGTGCCTTTTTGGGAACTACCAACTTGGAATCTGTATTTAACAAGAATCCCAGGTGACTGATATACACAATAAAATTTGAGAGAAATTGGCTTGGAATACAGCCTAGCACACAGTAAACACGACAGAATTGTCAACTATTATAATTACCTTATTTTCTTTTTCCTAGCACTCATTTATCTGAATTATATTTATAGAGTGGCCATAAATGATAGAAACATAAATAATCATATTTTATTTTTTATATAGCTTGAATCATCTTGATTGGTTCTTCTAAGAGCTGCTAAAAGTACAAGTTATTTAATGACAATGATTAATACCAATTCATTACAACGTGCATGCATAAGTATGGGATGAAATGTATAGTCTCTTGAGCCTACTGGCCTAGTCTTTCTTGTACCTAGTGGACGAAGGGTAACATTGAATTCATCAAGCAATATGCTGAGAACATATTACTTATTATGTATATTAGCCCATGCTCCAGTTTATGATCATATTATATACTTATTTATTGGTTTAGTGACTTTCTTACTATAATATAAATTTCTTTAAACAATCTTTGTATCACTCTATCTCCAGTACCTAGACGAGTTTCCTCAATAAATAGTTTTGTTTGCACTTGTGACTTCTGTTTCATTCAACTACTCCCCACCCCGGCTAAATCAGAGAAATTTCAATTTCCCTTCATGAACAACAAATAGAGAGGTAGTGCTGATGGTTATAAGTCATATCTTATTTTTCAAGTTCTGACATTCTTTTCCACAACTATGAATTCTAGCCCTTAGCTTTTATAGAAACCGATTTCAAGTTGACCACGGGCAGACAGACACTCAGGAAACTTTCTTCAGCATGGTTTGTTTGTATTTATGAATCAAGGTAACTTAAAATGCTGTATCGATAGAAGGGAGATTATTTCCACCCATATGTGAGGTGAAGAGCTCCATTCATCTTGTTTTCAATTAAGCAGTGAATTAGAATCTTTCTGGGCTTCCCTGGTAGCTCAGCTGGTAAAGAATCCATTATAAAAGCTCTATTTGAGTTACTTTAGGGAACCCATTGTTCTGCAAAGATCACAATGTGTTTTTAATCACACTGAAGCAGGAATGATCTAGGGATTAAGGCAATTTCAGTGGTGGCTAACTTCAGATTAGACACTAATGAAATCTAGTTTTACATCAAGGAAAGATGGATCTATCTGGAGCGCCTAAATATTGATCAAAGTATTGATATAACATTTATTTGTGTTTGCTTTATGATACTTTATTCACTGAGAGAGAACATTTCTATTCTGTCTTTGTGCCCAACACTGTTCTCAGTCCTGGAGATACAGCAGGCCAGAAAACACATTGTTCATGGCTTGGCTGGAGGGTAAAAATGAATAAGTTAATGTGTAACATATTTTTAACAATGAGTGCTATAAAAATAAATAAAGAGAGGGAATAGATAGAAAAGGATGTAGGATATAAAATACTTAAGATAGGAAGCTTTGAGCATTTGAGGAGCAAAAACAGGGTTTGTGATTAGAGAGAATTTTTCTCCCAGGCTTCCCTGGTGGCTCAGATGGTAGAGTCTGCCGGCAGTGTGGGAGACCTGGGTTTGATCCCTTGGTTGGGAAGATCCCCTGGAGAAGGAAATGGCAACCCACTCCAGGATTCTTGCCTAGAGAATCCCATGGATGGAGGACCCTGGCAGTCTACAGTCTATGGGGTTGCAAAGAGCTGGACACAGCAGAGCAACTTCACAAGCAAATTCTCCCAGTATATACCACAAGTATATTGTTAAGTGACTCTCATTAGACAATAAAGTTGTTATATTTCTACTTTTAACTTCTAATTAGATCTTAATTCATTCCAGAGCTTTGTAAGTTCAAAACTTTTTGTTTTTGCTGGGGTTTTTTGAGGGGTGGATTAAGAAGCTACAAAAGCTATCTCCCCGTCTATTTTTATCTAGCAACTCATTCTTTACTTCTCGCAAAATCCTTCCTGTTCCAGGTTATAATGGTACCTTTGGGGACAGAATGCTCAATACACGTTACTTTGCTGAATTGAATTGCTCATCTTTTTTGCCCCTCAGCCCACAGTCTCCTTCACCTTTTTTCCATTGCTGGAAATGGCCTTCTAGCCCTGTGCTGTTCTAGAAGGTTGCTTTCAAAGTCTTCTATGAACCGGGCCATTTCCAGAGCCATCTTCTGCTACAGATTTTTATGAAGCTTACAAATGATTGTTACTGCTCCATTTGACACTTCCTGAGATCATACTTTGGGAGCTCTGTGTTTCTGCTCATGCAGTCCCATCATTTCTATCAGCTTCTGTGATGCCCTCATTTTAGTGTTTGATTCTCTCAGCTCGTACTAATCACAGTGCATCATGTCTGACTCTTTGAGACCCCATGGACTGTGACCCAGGTTCCACTGTCCATGGGATTCTCCAGGCAAGAATACTGGAGTAGGTTGCATTCCCTTCTCCAGTATATCTTCCCGACCCAGGGATCGAACCCAAGTCTCTGGCACTGCAGGCAGATTCTTTACCATCTGAGCTATAGGGAAGCCCAGTGAAAGGTTAGAATGCCTGAATTTTTAGGAATTTGTAAGTTCTCTGAGGCCAGGAATCATTTCTATTTAGTCTCAAACACCCTGGTTACCAACAGCACCTTGATAATGGTAGGCATCTAATTGTATATTATTCCTGCCTGCTTTCCTAGCCTTAATATTTTCATAATAATTTCATAATATTTTCAATACAAAACCAATATTTGAGTTTATATGAACCACTCAGAAAGTCCCCAAAATAAAATTTTAACCCATGACTCCAATATTTCAATTGCTTCTAATACAGGACAAAACCAAATTCCTTAGCTCAGTCTCAGAATGCAGTTCTCTTATAACTCAAGTTCTGGACCCCCTGCCTTTGTTGGCTTTCTGTCCACTCACTAGTTCACAAGCAGTCTTTCTAGTCCTATCACATCACTGACATTTCTCCAAGGGTCTTCCCTTTTTCCCCTCTGTGTGTTTGCATTTATTTTCCTATTTCTGGAATGTTCTTCCTCTTCTACTTTGACCAATTAGAGCTTATGCTTCACGACTTAGCACATGTGTCTGGTCCATGAAAGTGAAAGTGAAGTTGCTCAGTCGTGTCCAACTCTTTGGGACCCCATGGACTGTAGCCTATCAGGCTCCAAGCCCTTCCTAAATCCAGGTGTGATTTTGATGCCCTTCCTTCACAAACCTCCAACAGAACTTCTGTAGGGCACAGATTAGTTAAATTGAGTGGATCTCGCACTAAGTACAAGTCACTGGAAGTCATCAGAGATGGTGTTTTATTCATGATATAAACATCAGTGACTTTCAAGCTTAAGGCTGCATCTGTATCATTAGAAAGTGAAAGTGAAGTCGCTCAGTCGTGTCCGACTCTTTGTGAACCCGGTGGACTGTTTAGCCCACCAGGCTCCTCTGTCCACGGTATCTCCAGGCAAGAATACTGGAGTGGGGTGCCATTTCCTTCTCCAGGGGAATCTTCCTGACCCAGGGATCGAACCCAGGTCTCCCGCATTGCAGGCAGACGCTTTAACCTCTGAGCCACCAGGGAAGCCTCATCTGTATCATTGGTGGGATTTGAAAAACACAGGTGCTGGGCTCCAACTCCAAGTTTCTGAGTTGATAGATTTGGGGGGACCTGAGAACCTATATTATTAACAAGCGCCTAGGTGATGCTAATGCTGCTGTTCCAAGCATCACACCATGAGTGTATCAGTGTTTGATACACTCAGTTTTTGTTTAGTACATTCCTTGAACTTAGTAGGGGCTTGATAAATGTTTTTACACAGTAAAAATTAAATGCTTATTTTCTTATAAAAAAATGCCTTGGGTCTTAATTGCATCACCTTTTTGTGGGCACAGTCTCAATAAAGTCATTTATTTAAATTACAACTAATTACTCAATCTAATGGATACAACCTATCAACTCTTCTTAAACCTATCGCAAATTGCATTAACACAGGGAATGTTCTAGAATATGGATTCTGGACCACACCTCAGACCAGGTAACTCGGTTTCTGGGTGGATGCTCAGGGCACCCCTCTCTTTAGTAAAATATCCAGGTGATTCTTTATTGGCCAGTCTAGTATCAACCTTGGCAATCAACCTTAATCAGCCTTGGCAAGCAGCTTTAAATAAGCTGTGTCTTACTCATGTTAATGTAGTCACTTTATCTATTTACTCTAGTAAGTTTTAAACAAGCCTTTCGTTAAGCATGGAATATAAAATGAAAATACAAAAAGGACCACTTACACTTAAATACTGACTACATAAGCTCCAGGCATCTCCAGAGGTACCCAAGAATGATGGCTCTTGGTTTTAAACATCACTAAAATGAAGGAATAGCTAAAAGCACCATTTACTGTGCCACTATAACTCTTCTTGAAATACTTCCCAAATGCTTATTATACTTTCCACATAGGTAATTTTAATTTCTTAAACTGATGCCATAAAATGGAGCGGTGTACCTCCGGGTAAGTTACATCACTGGTGTGTCACTGAGGAAGATGAATCATGCAGGAGCCTGTGATAGAAAGGCGGTCCAGCAGCCTGCTTAACAAGACGGTGCTTTTTCTTTAATACTGCCAGCATGTCAGTAGACTCCAAATTGGTTAAGATTAGATACATCAGTGAGTCTCCTCAATCCTCCATCAAAATGACAAGGCTAAGTCCCAGGAGAGGGACCCAGGAAAAAAAAAAAATTCTTTTAAAAATTAATTCATCCTGTTACTTCTTAATCCAAAGGAAAATGGAGAAAAATGAATAGACAAAACATGCAGACTTTTTCTTTATTCAACTGTCATTCCACAAACAGTTTTGAGAGCATAACAAATGCCACAGAGTACTCAGAGCTGAAGATAAAATTTTATGTTAGAAGAGAAAAAGGTCTGCCACTGTCTTCAGATCTATTGGGGTCAAATATTTGAAAAGAACAATGGTAAGTTTGTTTCTGTCGAGGAAGCTATTTTTTTAAATGCCAAGTACAGGTCTGTGCTTCCCAGATGGTGCTAGTGGTAAAGAACCCTCCTGCCAATGCAGGAGACATGAGATGTGGGTTTGACCCCTGGGTCAGGAAGATCCCCTGGAATAGGAAATGGGAACCCACCCCAGTATTCTTACCTGGAGAATCCCATGGACAGAGGAGCCTGGCGGGCTACAGTCCATAGGATCACACAGAGTAGGATACAACTGAAGTGACTTCACACACACACACACACACACACACACACACACAGGTTTGTGCCAGCATAAGTACTGAAGTCACTCCTTAAATATTAAGAAATAAATGAGAGAGAAAGAGAGGAATGAGCGAAGGAAGGAAGGGAAGAGAGAAGGAAGGGAGGAAAGAAGGGAGGGAGGGAGAGAGGAAGAAATGACTGGAAGGATCTGTTTTAGTTCCAGCTTCATTAGTGCTCTAAAAAAGGCAGAAACTGCCTATCATTTCTTTTTTTAAAATTAATTTATTTTAATTGGACAATATTGTGATGATTCTTGCCATACATAGACATGAGGAGAGAACTATCTCTTGGCTGAGGAAAAGGACAGAAAAGAACTCAGACTTGAACTGATTATAAAGTATCATTTTCATAGACCGTGTTGCAAAGAAGAAGAGAAACTAAATGTTCCCAAGTTCTGGTCTCTTAGCTGTCTCTTTTATGCTCACATTTCCTTGTGGCTATCAGAAGATAATGCAATGAAGGAGACCTGGGTTTGATCTGTGGGTCAGGAAGATCCCCTGGAGAAAGGAATGGCTACCCACTCCAGTATTCTTGCCTGGAGAATTCCTTGGACAGAGGAGCCTGGTGGGCTACAGTCCATGGGGGTTGCAAAGAGTCAGACACAACTGAGTGACTAACACTTTTACTTTCACTACACTTTCCATTAGAAAATTCTTGACACTTTTGTGACTTATGGCAGCCCATGTCTAAACCATGGCTCATGGGTTATGTTGGGTAGATTGTAAAATCAAGGTAGTGGTATTTGAAGAAACCCTAGACATACTCTAGTATAATGCACGCACTGTCCAGTTGAGAGACTGGTGCTTTGGGACTTTGACTTGCTCAGGCTTGTATTCTAGTTAGTGGCACAGTTATCATTAAGACCAAGGACCCCTGACTTCCAACAAAGATCTCATTCCACTGTATCACACTGTTCTTAAAATTTTTAAATAGTGTAAGTTATCTAAATTTTACTTGATTATATGGGCAGTGATGATTAATTTAAAAAACAAAGGAAGGATCATTCTCTGTCCTGCTTCTTACAAGTCTTCTTTCAGAGTTGTCAAACTTGATCTCATAAACACGCATCAACTTACATCCACTTGACTTACCTGGCCATGGTCAGACCCCTACACCACACTCCCAGATTCAGATGAAAGAACTCTAGGACTCACCTCCAAAGCCGTCATATTTTTCTGGTTTTCTGCAGATAAGAGATTAGCTTCTCTGATTTTATCTGTGGCTTCTCTCAGTAGGTCCCAAGCATCATCAACCTTGCTTTCATAGTCTGCCAGTTTCTCCCGGAGATCCTTCTCCATTTCCTCGTTTTTCCCCCGGGACTCTCCAAACAACTTCTTCACTTTCTTCAGAAGGCCTTCTGCAGCTCTGTAAACACCCCACCCCAACAAGAGACAATAAGCCCCTGTCACTGCCTCAGTGTTACAAAGAGATACTAACATTAGAAGTATGGAAAAACATGACAATATTTAAAGCAGACTGTGTGCTAAATCAAGTTGAAAACTGATAGCTGAAAAGTGGCAAGAACATTTAAAATTAAAGCACAAAAAATCACACACTGTACTTTTATTAATAACATAACATTATCATTTGGAAAGGAACTCATGCTATTCTCAAAATCTGGCTGATGAAATCAGTTTTATCATGTATATTATATACCAAAAATAAAATATGATTAACCATGAGATATTTTTCTGTTTCTTTGAATACAAGATGTGAATATTGATATATTTGGTTAGAAACAATATAATGCCATACTGTTGACATGCTAGTATAATTTTGATCTACTTTTCTTTTCCTTTGAACTGAGTTCTAGGAGTTTCCTGGTTTCAACTTAATGGTTTTTCTAAAGTGATACTGTTTGAGCCCTTTAAGAAAGGCTAAATACTTGAAAAACAGTAGTTCTCAAACTAGCAGGCATGATAATCCCCTGAAGCACTTGTCAAACGGATTGCTGGGCCCCATCCCAAAAGTTTCTAATTGAGTAGGTCTAGGATGGGGTTGAATAATTTGTTTTTCTAACAAGTTTTCAGGTGTTGCTAATGTTGCTAGTTTAGTAGATTTTATTTGATTATTAATAACACCATCACTTTGTAGTTAACTGTACATGTAAAAATGTACTTTTTATTGAGTATACAACCATTGGCATTCATTGGCATTAGTAAAATCACTATCATTATTCATAACCTCAAATCCTCAACCTTTATTTCATAGTATTAGTACGTATTATTTGACACTTCTATTCAATATTTCCCAAGATGACAAAATGTACAGGATGACTTGCTAAATTCATAACTTTATTTATCCAAAAATATTTTCATTAAAACAAAATCAACAGTTTTAAAGCCCCTAATACAGGAAATTAATAAAGCAAGCCCACTAGCCTAATTGAAGAAGTGTGCATCCTAAGTCACTGCTGCTGCTAAGTCCCTTCAGTCGTGTCTGACTCTGTGCGACCCCATAGACGGCAGCCCAACAGGCCCCGCCGTCCCTGGGATTCTCCAGGCAAGAACACTGGAGTGGGTTGCCATTTCCTCCTCCAATGCATAAAAGTGAAAAATGAAAGTGAAGTTGCTCAGTTGTGTCCGACCCTCAGCGACCCCATGGACTGCAGCCTACCAGGCTCCTCCATCCATGGGATTTTCTAGGCAAGAGTACTGGAGTGGGATGCCATTGCCTTAGTGTCTAATTCTGTGACCCTATGGGCTACTGTGGGAGAAGGCAATGGCATCCCACTCCAGTACTCTTGCCTAGAAAATCTCATGGACGGAGGAGCCTGGAAGGCTGCAGTCCATGGGGTCGCTGAGGGTCGGACACGACTGAGCGACTTCACTTTCACTTTTCACTTTCATGCATTGGAGGAGGAAATGGCAACCCACTCCAGTGTTCTTGCCTGGAGAATCCCAGGGACGGGGGAGCCTGGTGGGCTGCCGTCTATGGGGTCGCACAGAGTCGGACACGACTGAAGGGACTTAGCAGCAGCAGCAGCAGCACGGGCTACTGTAGCCCACCAGGCTACCTGGGATCTCCAGGTAAAACACTGGAGTGTGTTGCCATTCCCTTCTCCATGGACCTTTTCGACATAGGGATCAAACCCACATTTCTTATGTATCCTGCATTGGCAGGTGGGTTCTTTACCACTAGTGCCACCTGGAAAGCCCAACTGCAGAAGGGACAGCACCAAAAGAAAAAAGATAATTTACTTGATTATTTATATATAGGAATAAACATGCCTTTGATCCACTTCAGAGCAAGATAAATTATAACTAAGTAGATGAAAAATAGAGAGCATAAAAAAAAGTATCTCCTACTGATACGTGTGATGGAAAATTTAGAAAACTCAAACCAACAATTTAGAAAGTTCAGTTTATCAAATGAAAAAATAATAGAGCTTCTACTCACACCAACTCATCTTCAGCAACTTCCTTTTGTGTGTCTAGATTTTTCCTCCTCAGTTCTGTCATCATCTGATCAATCTCATTCTGAAGCTCTTGCAAATTTCTCTCAAAGGCCTTGTCTTTAGTTCCTAGAGTTTCATTTAGTTTTACAGCTTTTTCATTTACAGCTGCAGGGGGTAAAACAAATTTTGCAAATTAGCAAACAAAATGCTGCATGTAAAAGTGGCAGCCAGCATCTGCTCTTCTCAACCATCTCCAAGAGAAACGCTGTTTGTCAAGAGTGTTCCTGCTGAGAAAGAGAGGCAGTTGCTACACCAATCCATAAGAAACAAGGAAACGTGGCATATTTCTCCATATTATGTTGCTTTTAGGGGGACACAGTAATTAAAACACAGTGTTTCTACTTTTTAAGTGGCTCAAACTCTCTTCAGGTAAGACAGTAAAAAATGTGACATGTAGCATTAATACTTGGAAGCTGGAAATACAAAGTCTGCATTGCTGATAAGGCACAACCAGTTGCAATTTTAAAACCTGGAGTAGAGAAACACTATCTGTGATGATATCTCTGAAAATGAAACTGCCCTTGCACTTCCACACAGTTCTGTGTCGATTCGTGCAAAGGAAAGAGGAAAGGGGCCCCAGCCTAGGGACGGTATTATACGTTAGGGCTCAAAGATACCTTTCAGCAATAACAGCCATCCTGTGAATCTGTGTTTATTATGCACTAAATGGGGTTTTAAACGGTGCTCTTTGGAATCTTAGGATTCTCCAGGCACTTCAGGTATTCTACAAATGATGTCTATTCTGCCAAGAATCTATTTTATAGGTTGATGTTCTGGGCAAGATTTCATTTGAAAAAAGAATTTTCTGTCAAATAAAAGTTTGAAAAATTGGTGCATTGAAACATGTACACAGTACTACCTTAGTTTTAGACCAACTTTTCCTGAAGTGTGTTCTAAGTGTGTTCTATGGAGCATTAATTTAGCAAATTGAAGACAGTTTTTTTTTTTTTTTTTTTTTAACTCTTTGGTCTGCTGAGCCCTTATGCCTATAATAGTCCCAAAGACAATCCCCAGAATAAAGGCTATGGGCTGACCAAGAGACCATGTTCTATCATTCAAGACTGTATCCTAAGACCTCTTTAAGATCTACAGAATTTTCAAATCTCTTTTCTATTCTTGGAGAAACTTTTCTGATTAACACTGGTCAGAGTTTGTCAAAGATGGTATGAACAGACCTTCTGAAACAAGTACACATAGTTAGGCCAGGAGACCAGCGGCAGGAGTGCCGGGTTAGCACTGTGGTTCTGAGATGTGGTCCTCAAATGAACAACGTCAGATCCATCACCTGGGATCATCGGAAATGCAGATTCTCAGGTCCCATCACTGATCTATTGGGTCAAAAATTCTAGGCTGCGGTCCAACAATTTGTGTTTTCACAAGCCCTCCAGGAATTTTTGATGCACCTAGAGTTTGAGTATCTTAGGTTAGTGGCAGAAACTGAGTTTCAGTCTCTACTTCTACCCTTTCCAAAATGCATCTTTCTAATTCTTTTTTAATGATAAATGTCTTTGATTAAAACGTTGCTGCAATCAACCTGTTATTTCTGATAGTCATAGTTTAAAATCTATCGAACAATCTGAATCAGGTGTTTTAAAGAACAAATATGGCCAGTCTTAGCCCTTCGGTAGAAATCATTGCTCAGGAGCTATTCCTAGAAGTTAATGAGGGTGCCTCTTTCTGGCTGTCTGCTTCACAGTCATCCCTTGATGTATGACAAAGAACCTTCTCAAGATTCTACCACTGTGATTAGTAAGACATCACCGTGGACATGTAATTTTTAAGGAATCATGGTGACCATGGACTATTGATTAGAATGCACCTTGGTCCAACAGACTATGTGGGAGTCATGCCGAAATGTTGGGTGATTAAATGTAAGAACGTTCCCATTTTTAGATTTCAAGAAAGATGGTAGTAGACATCATTCTACCAATAATACAGCCCCATTGTATGGTCTGAGTGCACACCTATATGTACAATTGATTTTAATCACTTGTAGCATGTAAGTAACCACTGACATTCTTTGCATTCACATTATTTCCTTAAGTGAAATGGAAAATTCCCCCTTTCTAAACCTGATAAGGCTGTATGTTTTTTTCATTATTCAATGAACATATAAATGAGTTTTGCTTAAAGATGCTTTTGGAAATTTGATTGAATTTAGGTCCTGGTCCTAGGTGTTATCAAGGAAGCACAGAATGTGAGATACAATTACATTGTTTCTCTTGAAGTCTAATCTCAAAGTTAAATTTCTACAGAGAAGAATGTGGTGCAAAAAGAATGGTGGAGAAAAGGAAAATATGGATTATATAATTTCTTTTAAATTAAAGCAATGTGCAAGCAACCAGAAGAAATCATTAGGGTACACAAATACTGCTTTAGCAAAATGATGCTATATTAAGAAAGCAAATATTATTTTTATAGATGTCTAATTGCTCCATTACTCCTATATATGGAATTTGGAACTTTTACGAGGACTTTTACATTTAAGATAAATGTGTTATGTAGTGTCTATTATTCCAAGATATTCACTATCACTTCAGTGTATTTTCAACGGTATTAAAAATACTTGCAATATAAACACATCTTTTAATTTCATTATCTTTTCTACCTTATTACAAAGGGAATGTAGGTTAAAATATCTTTAAAACAAGATAAAGATAAAAGGAGATGGGGCAAAGATAAAAATGTTAATGTATTTCAGGCAAAGAGTGACTAGACAGAAAGGCATGCTGTAATGTCCAGTGGATCCTAAAGCTAGTGTTAAGCATCTTTGTGGCCAAATCATCAGGATCAAAAGAGGTACTTAAGAGGTATACAGTACCTGTAACATACAAGCCAAATAAATTAGTTCCTCAGGAGAAACAAAGCTATTTTTCATGCTGAACCTGAGAAAAATAACCTGTAACGGGTAAGTTTATCATGAATGGCTAATACTATTGTGACCTGAGGAACAGGAAAGAAAGCTGTCCAGCATTTCTTAAGTCCTATTACATATCAGAACATATGCTACTGGTTTTATATACCCTCACTCATTAATTCTAATAGTGTGTGGAATAAAATGTAGTTTATTCATTTTATTGATTGAGTCAGAAGTCAGCACAAAGTAGACTTTATAAGAGATAAGAATGCCTTAGATTAATAGAAGTTGATTTCTATATAGACTTATAATGGAATATAGGATGAGTAAAGTATTTCATCTATCTAAAAAAGAAAACTGAAATAAACAAATGTCATGCTGAAGTATTCACTTTTCCCACAGCAATTTATTACCACTAATAAAAACTGAAAATACTGATGATTATCCACTGTTATTATGGTTTCTAGAGGGAAAAAAGGTATAGGTATGTTGTATATAACACACTTAAAGCTTTTAGTGAGTTTTCTTCTTTTTAAATCCCCTAAATGTCCAAGCTTGTTTTATATATATATATATATAGTTATATATATAAATTTGTATATTTATATAAATTTGTATATATATATTTTTATAAATATAAAAAATATATTTATTTTATATAAATAAATATAAATATATATATTTATAAATATACATAAATATATATATATAAATATATAGCATAAATGATTTAGCTTAACTCTGACATACACAAATTTGAATTTTCACGAAATTTTAACAGCTGGATTCTGTTTTATAAAGAGCTGTGATTATCATTTTTGTTATCATCTTTATTAGGACCTGCTGGAAGAAGAGAGTAATGATCACGTTGTCTTCAGGTACAGGATCACAGCCATCCACATGGCATGTTACAGGAACTAGGAAAAGGTATCCCATTTGGACAGACACAATAAGATCCCCTGACTGATAGACAAATTTAGGGAGTGGAAGACATCTTCCATGACACATAACCCTTTTCTTTGATAGACTGGATGGTGAGCCAAGCCGGGGTTAAATACTGTCTCCATTCTGCCCCCTGCTGGTGTATCTGTGGTATGCACAAACTGGGAGAGGGCGCAGCCTAGAGAGGTAGGCAGTGCTGATACTGGAGTCTATGGAAAACACGTATTATTAGGATTTATTCTTACATAGCAGTGTTCGATTGAAACAATGAAGATGAGATCCCAGAATAGGCTGCTTAATGTTTGAGATAAGATGGAAGCAAAAGGAAAGCTCCTAGAGTACTAACATCTTCAGGTATTCAGATAGAGCGAACCCGCTCTGTCTGCAATGGGATTTTTTTCTTTTTTTTTTTTTGGCGGGGGGTGGGGGGTGGGGGGTGGGAACACATGCAAATAAAAATGTTAATGGAAAATGAAATCCAGGAAATCACAACAACTTCATCTAGTTGAGGAGAAACCACGTTAACGAGTTAACTCGTTTTGGTAGGAGTAATTTCTGTTCCAGATCCTGACATGTTTGCCCTGAGATGGCACCTCAGATTAAAACTCTGGAGTTTCTTGCTGTGGGGGATCATTGGAAGTTCCTGCCTCTTCTTAGCCTGTGATTCCTAAGAATGACTTGTCAGGATCTTGAAAGCCTTGAAAGTTCTCATGTCCTGATTTATTTGGCTATATTAGAAAGCAAAATGTCTAAAATGTATAACATTGTGGAGGAATTAAATTGTGTTATTTCTCAAAGGAAAAAAAAACATTTTTTCCTATTTTCCTCAACATGTATGGATGTTTATGATATATTAATAGATATTTAAGAACTACTGTTGTTTTGTGTTTTTTTTTGAGGGATTTTTTTTTGTACTATCTCTTTTCTTTGAGTTTCTTAATTTGAGTTTTTGCCCCAAAATGGCTTCCACTTTGATTCTCAAATCAGATTGGTGGATGCCAACAGCTAACTCCTAGAGAATTGTGGACTAAATGCAGTACAGCTTCTGGTAAGGCAGTACATCCAAATCCCAAGCAACAGATGTTCATTAAAAACCAGAACCAAGTATTTAAAAGTCATTTTGAGAAATTAAAGTACTGCTGTAAGGTACTGAGCAGAATGATTAACTTTTTTTTAAAAATCAAGAATCTTTTAAATAGTTTTGAATACAAAAACAACACCATAGCAGAGGAGAAGTTGCCCATTAACTGATTTAATCATATTTGATCACAATATTCCTCAAGAATCAGAGCATTCCCAAAGGAAAGCATTCAATGTATTGCTGGTATGCACTCATAATTCCTAATTCACTGACTGTTGTTACAAATCGAACACTGAAAGCCATAGATTCTCAACTGATAATGCCCTAGGATATCTTGATTAAAATACTTTTTAGAAACGCAACCCTCAAATTTAGAAAGGCCAGCTCTTATTAGAGAAATTCCAGTCTTCCTTGGTCCTTCCTTTTCTATTTTCCTGTTGGGAGAAACAGTGATTCAGTCACGACTGTTCCGATACCTTCTGCGTCCTGGGCCAAGGCCTTAATGAATGCTCCCACGGAGTCTGCTCTCACGTTAGTCCTCTCAGCATCCTGCCCAGTTTGCTCGCCATCTGCTGTCACCTTGGTAGCCTAATGATCAAATCCGGGAAAAGCATAATTAATAGAGATGATGAGGCTACAGCTAGATAAGCTCCCACTGGCTGCAGTTTCTTTCAAATATTACTTTGAGCCAAAGGCAATCGATGAATTATTGATCAGATGTACTGGAAATGATGCCCTGTGCTCAAGTATACAATTAAACTTTATTACTTCTTCCATTAAATGGAAATCAGAGAGCTGTATTTGGTCTTTTTAAAACCCTCGTTATATGCAATGGCCCAGAAGAAGTAATAAAGCGGAATTATTTCTGAAATATCTTTAAGGTGCTATTGCCAAAGTCTTTAATGGATGCTTCAATCTCCACATGTTTCAGTTTTGTCCATATTTTATTTACTGAAAAGTGTGGAACGGAGCAACGATCTCTTGAAAGAGGCACAGATAGTCTGTCTCAATAAGCTTGATCCTATAGATTTGGTTCCGATCAATATATTAATTAAACAAACAAAGAGAGGGAATGCTTAACTACTAAGTAGTGAATGCTTGTTTTAGAACACTCTAAAGATCTAGTAAAATGTTAAAGAAGAATAAATGCTAACTTTCCCACATGACATCACCAAAAAAAGATTCTGGTAATCACAGGACCATATATTACTGTCAACAAAATAAAACAGAACCCTACAACAGCCCCACCTCCCAAAGAATGTCCTCATACAGTTCCACCCTTATCCACACTGAAAATACCATTTAACACAATGGAATCCATTTAATGTGTTCATGGTTAAGATAAACCATATGGAGTAAAATAAAAATGGCAAGTATAACATTAAAAGTTTCAGATGCTACAAGATTTAGAGCACCTTGTCATAGTTTTACACTTCATTTTTCTATGTGTATGCATATGCTAATAAGTGTGACTTCCTATTTTAAAAAAATAGGGATAATCTAACTATAGATAATAAATCAAAGAATCACAAACTGATTCAATATAATTTGAATAAGACCCAAGTTGGCAGGGTATTAATACTCCACAATCTTGTACCAGAGTGCTTGCATTTTAGACATGCCCAGAGAATCTAAATTGTTTTATACATAAATAGATTTTAAATAGGACTTAAAATAGAACTAAATGTCTGGCCAGCATAGAACGTGGCAGGAGGCGCTGCAGGAATTAGAGTGCATTTTATGATTTCCCAGGGCAGTAAGAGGTTTAATTCATGAAAGTTTTCAACATTTTAAATAAAAGGTAGACTATAAAGTTCAACTCCTGTCATCTAATTTCTTAACCTCCAAGTATTATCATCACAAATAAAAGAATGAAAGGGTAAGAATCCAATGAAAGTTTTAAAAATTCCTCTTCATATTAATAGTTTTAGTATATATACAAAATGATTTGGAGGGTGTTAATATATTAGAATGCTCTGGATTAATTCTTCCAAAACATTAATATTGACATTATTTTAACTTTTAGATCTGAGGTTGAGTCAAGAAACTCTTTACACATACACACCACACAAATGTACACTCACACAATTTTTAAAATGTTGCTTTTGAAAAAAAAAGTTGCTTTTGTATTCCTAAGGTCAGCTGCTTAAGATGTTGGCCGTCTAAACTGCTTTAGATCTTTGCCTAGTCTGGATTTTACTGTATTCTGTAATATCACTACTATTTTCACATATCACAGAACACTATTATAATAACAGATTTGATCTACATTATGATCATTTTTCAATATCGTAAGAATTAATATATCACTAGCACTTGTATCTCTTATTACACAGAAAGTGTACATTATAATTTGAACTAAAACTTATTTTTTGCTTCATCAATATCTTATTTATATTACCCAAAGGTAATAATTCTCGTAAATATTGATACCATAGAGTTTTCCAACTCTTCTATGTGCAAAGCATCTAATTTTTTGAAAATAAATGTATACTGATAACACTTTTTAAAATTCTGGATGATCAAGACAGTATTCATTGCCTTGACTTATCAAATTAATTTATAAAAATATGTAAGAATCAACACTGACAAACTAATTACCAATTTGAATCAGTTCTAATGAGGTGGATGAAACTGGAGCCTATTATACAGAGTGAAGTAAGCCAGAAGGAAAAACACCAATACAGTATACTAACGCATATATATGGAATTTAGAAAGATGGTAACGATAACCCTGTATACGAGACAGCAAAAGAGACACTGATGTATAGAACAGGCTTATGGACTCTGTGGGAGAGGGAGAGGGTGGGAAGATTTGGGAGAATGGCATTGAAACATGTGAAACGTCATGTCTGAAACGAGATGCCAGTCCAGGTTCAATGCTGGATGCTTGGGGCTGGTGCACTGGGACGACCCAGAGGGATGGTATGGGGAGGGAGGAGGGAGGAGGGTTCAGGATGGGGAACACATGAGAAATAAAGGAATAAAAATTTTAAATAAAATAAAATAAAATGTCAAGAATTGTACATAACCCATGATCAGAAGTAAGTAAAAAATGTTATCACTAAGACCATGCAACCAGCTTCACTGGCTTCCTCTTATGTGTAATATGCCATACTCTTGCTTTCCTCTGGCCTTCTTGTATTCTACTGTCTTTACTTGGAATGAACTTCTGCTCAACACTTTTAGTGGCTGGATCCTTGTCATCCATCAGCTTTCAGTGTAATAAGTATCTCTTCTTGGTGTGCTCATCCCCAGGGCACCTGGGTTAGGTTCCTCCACTTCCTGTAGAAGAATATTGCCTTCATAGCACCGTGCATTTTAGAATTACTGCTTATGCATTGACATCTCTACGCATTGGCTTCCTCTCTAAAGGGTAAGCTCTACGGGGACAAAAACTTGGTCTGTCTGTTCATTGCTTGATATCCAGCTTCTAGTATGATGCCTCACCGATAGCAAGTATAAATGAATGCTGTCAAATATATGACTAAGCAATGATTTCCTAACTAATCTTACCAATCTTATTGGCATTCTTATTGCCCACTTTTCTAGGAACATTCCCAGAAAAAGCTTTGTTCATACAATTGCTCCCTAATTCCCATCTCAAAATAAATCCAGACCCCAAGATCATTCTGTTCCAACCTCATCTTCCCTGTGAAGACATCCTTGATGATTTTGACCTATACTCTCTTTTCTTAGATTTTCAAAAACAGCCATCATTACCACTATTCATGACTGCTGTGGGTAATTATTTTGTTAGGTATTTTGTTATATCTGTTGAATTTCAATCCTTGGAGACGAGGGCTATGTCTTATTAACTTTTATTTCTCTGAGAGCCAGGCACAGTGCCTGGCAAATTGTAAGGGGTCAAAGATGTTGGGTGATTGACTGATGTAATGATAATCAAACAAACGATCCCTTTGAAGTTCTAAAGCCTGTTGGAGGAAAAAAAAAATCTTTCCATATGCCTTCCTGATACCATTCAAACTGGCCATATGCCTGGTGTCATGCTTGCTAATGAATATGGAGGGGTGGGTGCTTTTTTCTGGACATTTTTCAGCACCTCATAGGATGCTGCTGCTGAAGAGCTACTGCTGAGTACTTAGGAGGAGAGCCAAGCTTGAGAGCCTGTGGTCACAACGACACTGCATTCTAGTCACTGGCCTCCTGGTAATTCAAAACTACTGCAATTAGGTGACTGCACACCAAATACCATGCTTGTGAAGGTAAAGCTTGGAGATGGGCAGAAATCTTTATGGCCAGCACAGTAGGAAGAAGACAGGCTTCCCTCTTGGCTGTATTTCAGGAGAGGAGGGGATTTGAGATTCCTGGCACCAAAAGGCACTGACTTATGGCATCTAAGAGGTGGGTTCCACAGCCTGCTTCAGCTGTACCCACGTTGATACGCATGTTCAGAAGGGCTGACAGTACTCTTTTGCATGTCGTTTACTCTTCCTGCCTTTAGAGATCCATAGAGGGCGTACGTGCTAGGTTGCTTTAGTCGTATCTAACTTTGTGCTACGCTATGGACTATAGCCCAAAAGGCTCCTCTGTCCATGGGATTCTCCAGGCAAGAATACTGGAGTGGGCTGCCATGCCCTCCTTCAGGGGATCTTCCTGACCCAGGTGTCGAACCCACATCTCTTATGTCTCCTGCATTGGCAGGCAGGTTCTTTACCACTAGTGCCACCTGGGAAGCCTCCCACTAGAAGGCATGATCCCTATTTTCACACTGGTGAGGACGAAGGTTATGAAGAGGTTAAGTGACTTATCTGAACTCACACATACGCAGGGAACTGGGGATGAGACATACATTTTCTGTCTCATAGCCGTGTATTCTGTCAGTATCAAACACTGACTTCTGTTTGGCTAACATCCAGGAGGACAGAGAAGACACATGAAGCAGTTAAGTATTCTGGGTGGGAGGAGGGACATGGCTCCAGCTTTTGCAATACTTTAAGTGCATAAGTTTTGTGTGTTTAGTCACTCAGCTGTGTGTGACTGTGTCGGTGTGTGTCTGTGTCTGACTCTGCAACCCCACGGACTGTAGCCCACCAGGCTCCTCTGTCCAGGGGATTCTCTAGACAAGAGTACTGGAGTGGGTTGCAATTTCCTACTCCAGGGGATCTTCCCGACCCAGGAATCGAACCTGTGTCTCTTACGTCTCCTGCATTGGCTGGCGTGTTCTTTACTACTAGTGCCACCTGGGAGGCTTTAGGCTTTAGTAAATTAACATATTTGAAAAATCCATATCAGAACACCATGTAGATACACTTTTAAAAATCATGTTTCATTACCCAGTAATTAAGTTGAAGAGTCACCTTGTCAAAACCCACCCAGGAGAGACTCCATAAAGGGAGCCAATGACAAATATATTACCATCTATGGGTAGTGGTGCTAGACTGTAAAAGTGGAATTCACAAAAATCAGTTTCCTCCAGGACAGGCCATTGATAATGTGACAGATGAATGCTAACTACCACATGATAGGAGCTATCTGCCCGATTCCGTTTGGCTCTTCTTGCATTTTATTAAATTATCATTCCCATCCCTTAGTCAGCTTCCTCCTTACTCACTATTATCTTGTTCCCGAGTATCTGACAAATGTCTTCTCATTTACCCTAATATGTACAATCTTCCTTTCATTCTCTACATTAGACTTTCTTATTTTTACATTCTCTTACCTCTGTTCTACAATTTTTCCAGTGTTCCTTTGTAAATGATGCCTTATACACTACTTTGCAAGTATTTCTCTTTCCTTTGATTATCTTTTTACATTTAAGTTCACTCAACTAGGTATTTTTTCCTTTTTCTTCTATTTTCTTTATGGTTGTTTCGTGTGTGTGTTTTTTTTAGAGTATTTATATCCAGGCAGCACGCATTACCATTAGACACACATTCATTTACTTCTGAACAATGTAGCTGTTACTTTCTTGCTTTAGCTCAAGCAGTTCTCACTGTGCCTCTTGAAACCTGCACATAATTTTCTTGGTTGGATATTACTAGTGTCTTTCATTTTCTGCCTTCTTTATGTTAAAACTAGAATCTAATGGAGCAAATCTAACTACTGAACAGACAACATTGCTTAGTTTCCGTCCTCCTTTGCATTTCCAGGTTTACACAGTTTCCTGCTGAAATTAAATTTCAGATCTAATCATTTACATGATATTCTCAAGGGTCATCTTCAGATACTACTGGTTCTGTATATCCAAGGGTCAGTGAAGTGCCAGGACAAGCTACTAGGAGAGACAGTGCCCAAGGACAGAGATGGTCAACTGACCCTGGGGAAAAATAAGTCAGTTCTATGTGAAATTTCTCCTTAAATATTTCAGGTGTCAGTTTTGAAAGTTCCAAATAAGTATGATTTGTTATACATTATCTCTCTCTCTCTCTCTCTTAAATATAATAGTAGAAATGAAAAAACATTGGCAACTTAAACTTTTTGGAGCTGGCGGGGTACTACAGAGTTATTTGTTTAATGATCATGGAAATAAATTTATAATCACGAACTGAAGAAAAAGCACAGTGGTATAACACAATTATAAGAGGAATCCCATCACACCTGGAATATCACAGAAGGCTCACTGTAGACTTGGATGAGCTGAGGTTTAGTTCAAGGTTAAAGAAAACATAGCTTCCCTGGTGGCTTAGAGGTAAAGAACCTGCCTGCCAAAGCAGGAGAAGCAGGTTCGATTCCTGGGTTGGATAGATCCTCTGGAGAAGGAAATGGCAACCCACTCCAAATATTCTTGCCTGGGAAATCGCATGGACAGAGGAGCCTGGCAGGCTACAGTCCATGGGGTCTCAGAGTTGGACATGACTTAAAGATTAAACAACAACAAAAGAAAACCCGTGCAGAAAAGCTCTGTGGTAGAATGAAATGTCTGAGAATAAGATAAAGGCAGAGAGAGGAGAGTGTGTTAAGAAGGAATATAGGGTCAAAAGTGGCAATTGCAGTAGGAAGTTCAAGTAAAATAAAGCTTCCGCTGGATTTAGTGACCAGCTTGCCATTGATTACCTTGTCAAAACAGTTTTGGGAGCAAGCTGGGATGGAACTCTAGACTACAGGAAGTGAGGAGATAAAGCAGAGCTGTCTCCAAGTCTTTCAAAAAACTTGGCTGTGAAATGAAAGATGGAGGTCAGGACAGTAGCAATAGAGGTACATACAGAGTTATCATCAAAAAGCATCTCAATATTCCATACTGATCATAGTGTCTGATGTTATGAATATGTTACACATGATTCCCATATTCAAGCAACTTACATTCCAAGTGGGAAATAAAATGATAATAAATTAAAATACATTTAAAAGATATATAATTATACAATATTTGCTTATATAATATTTGTACATTATATACAATAAGTGCTTAACATATTAATTTTGGGGAGGAACATTATTTTCTTTAGCAATGGCTTCCCTCGTAGCTCAGTGGGTAAAGAATCTGCCTGAATGGCAGAAGACCTGGGTTCAATTCCTGGGTCAGGAAGATCCCCTGGAGAAGGAAATGGCAACCCACTCCAGTATTCTTGCCTGAAGAATCCCATGGACAGAGGAACTGGGCAGGCTACAGTCCATGGGAGGTCGCAAGAGTCGGACATGACTTAATGACTAAACCCCCCACCTGCCATTAGAGAACTTAACTGCATTATGAAAAAGATAAGCACAAAATATATAAGCACCTGAGGGAGAGAGGGCAGCTTATACCAGTTATGCAGGACCAGACTCGCCAGATATTTTAACAATTAAAGTGTATTAATCATAAAGCGACTGGTCAGATAACAAAGCAGAGAGAAGGACTGTCAAAAAGATTGACTATACCAGTGAAAGCACTTTCCATAGGACAGGGAGCTGTAAGCACCACATGACTCTAGGCTGACAATAGTTTTCTATCTTGACTGGCATCAGAATCATCTGGAAGCTCATGAAAGTCCTGGTGTTCATACTATTGTTGTTTAGTCAGTAAGTCATATCTGACTCTTTGAAATCACATGGACAGTAACCCACCAGGCTCCTCTGTCTATGGGATTTCCCAGGCAAGAATACTGGAGTGGGTTGCCCTTTCCTTCTCCAGGGGATCTTCCCAACCCAGGAATCGAACCTGCATCTCCTGCATTGCAGGTGGAGCCTTTTACTGCTGAGCCCCTTTATATTGTGCATCGGACTGATTACATCACATTTGGGAGTGAGACTGGCATCGCATAATTCCAAGATGCAGTTCTAGTTTAAGGCACTGTCTCCTCTAACCCAGCCATAGATACTAGGAAGTCATGGCCCCTGTACTTCTCATATTCTGATCTCAACTGCTGAATCATTCATGGCTGTGAGATAAAGGTATTGGTAGATTCAGCCGTTGGGAAGATCCCCTGCAGGAGGGCATGGCAACCCCCTCCAGTATTTTTGCCTGGAGAATCCCCATGGATAGAGGAGCCTGGTGGGCTACAGTGTCCATAGGGTCACAAAGAGTTGGACACAACTAAGCAGTTAAGCACAACACAGGCATACACATTGGACATTTACATCATTTAGTCTTCTAGTTATGATTCCACGGGTATCAATACAACTTTTAATTATCGTGCAGCTTGACCACAGGAAAGGAAAGAATTGATCATTTTGACTTGAATATTGAAGGTCTCCATGATTTTCTGGTGGGGACAAGGTTAATTCATAAGTGAGGATTTCCTTTTTATTTCTTCCCCATCCTCACTTCATCACGGAGATATTTACTTACAGAAGTCTTATTTGTAGGCTTTTCGAGTTACAAAATGTGAAGAATGGGTGGATAAAAATGGTATTGAAGTGTGGAAATGGGGAAAAAGAATACTTTCCAGTGGAGAAATCTGGCAAACATGACCTCAGCCAGGTGATCAAGATAAACACCAATAGTAATAAGACATACTGATTACATAGGTTCTTAATATGACATGATAAAATGATACATTATCTCTGTGGTCTTTCCCACACAGACCCATATCTCTATTCTAATCATGAGAAAAACGTAAGGCAAACACCCCAGTGGAGGGACATCATACAAAATACATGAACTTGTCAAAACTGTCAAAATTATCAACAAACCAGAAAAGTCTAAGAAGCTGTCACAGTCTAGAGGACACAGTCTAAGACGACATGATGATTAAATGTAATGTAGTGTCCTGAATAGGATCCTGAAATATACAAAGACATTAAGTAAAAGTGAAGAAATCTGAATAAAGTAGACTCTTTAGTTAATAATAATAATCAATCAATATTAGTTCATTGGTTGTGAAAGATGCATCATACTAAGATATTAACAGTAGAGGAAACTGGGTATGGAGTATATGGGAAATCTCTGTACTATCTTTGCAATAACTTTTCTGTAAATCTAAAACTGTTTTAAAATAAAAATTTTGTTTTAAAATAGTATTAGAATTAACTCAAATTGGATAATAGATCTAAATATAAAATGCAAATTATAAAACTCCCAGATAACATAGTATAAAATTTAGATAACTTTAGGTATGGTGATGACATTTTAGATATTACCAAAACAATCAGTCAAAGAAATAACTGATATCCTGGGGTTCATTAAAATTAAAAACTTTTCACTGTGATGAATATTGTCCAGAGAATGATGAGGCAAGTCCCAGACTGTTATCTTATAAAAGACTGTTGTCCAAAATACACAAGGAACACTTAATGATGACAAACCTTGATTAAAAAATTAGAAAAATCATGTCTTAGTCATTTAAGTGAAATGTTAGTCACTTAGTCGTGTCCAACTCTTTGCGACTCCATGGATTGTAGCCCACCAGGCTTCCCTGTCCATGGAATTCTCCAGGCAGGAATACTGGAGGGTTATCTATTCCCTTCTCTAGGGGATTTTCCCAACTCAGGGATTGAACCTGGGTTTCCCACATTGCAAGCAGACTGTTTACCAACTGAACCACCAGGGAAGCCCAGATGGTAGAGTCTGCTGCTATAACAAAATACCTCACATTAGGTGGCTTGTAAATGACAGAAGTTTTTTTCTCACAGTCCTAGAGATCAAGAAATACAAAAATAACATCTCATAGGTAGTGTCTTTTCACTTTGTGCTTACAAGGTCAGGAAAGGGCAAAGGATCTTATTGGGGCCCCTTTTATATGGGACTAATTGCAGCCAGAGATGGAGGAGCTCTATACAGTCAGCAAAAACAAGAACAGGAGCTGACTGTGGCTCAGATCATGAACTCCTTATTGCCAAATTCAGACTTAAACTGAAGAAAGTAGGGGAAACCACTAGACCATTCAGGTATGACCTAAATCAAATCCCTTATGATAACACAGTGGAAGTGAGAAATATATTTAAGGGACTAGATCTGATAGAGTGCCTGAAGAACTATGGATGGAGGTTCATGACATTGTATAGAAGACAGGGATCAAGACCATCCCCATGGAAAAGAAATGCAAAAAAGCAAAATGGCTGTCTGAGGAGGCCTTACAAAAGGCTGTGAAAAGAAGAAAAGTGAAAAGCAAAGGAGAAAAGGAAATATATTCCCATTTGAATGCAGAGTTCCAAAGAATAGCAAGGAGAGATAGAAAGCCTTTCTCAGCAATCAATGCAAAGAAATAGAGGAAAACAACAGATGGGAAAGACTAGAGATCTCTTCAAGAAAATTAGAGATACCAAGGGAACATTTCATGCAAAGATGGGCTCGATAAAGGACAGAAATGATATGGACCTAACAGAAGATATTAAGAAGAGGTGGCAAGAATACATAGAACTATACGAAAAAGATCTTCACCACCCTGATAATCACGATGGTGTGATCACTAACCTAGAGCCAGACATGTGAAGTCAAGTGGGTCTTAGAAAGCATCACTATAAACAAAGTTAGTGGAGGTGATGGAATTCCAGTTGAGCTATTTCAAATCCTGAAAGATGATGCTGTGAAAGTGCTGCATTCAATATGCCAGCAAATTTGGAAAACTCAGCAGTGGCCACAGGACTGGAAAAGGTCAGTTTTCATTCCAATCCCAAAGAAAGGCAATGCCAAAGAATGCTCAAACTACTGCACAGTTGCACTCATCTCACATGCTACTAAAGTAACACACAAAATTCTCCAAGCCAGGCTTCAGTAATACGTGAACCATGAACTTCCAGATGTTCAAGCTGGTTTTAGAAAAGGCAGAGGAACCAGAGATCAAATTGCCAACATCCGCTGGATCATCAAAAAAACAAGAGAGTTCCAGAAAAACATCTATTTCTGCATTATCGACTATGCCAAACCCTTTGACTGTGTGGATCACAGTGAACTGTGGAAAATTCTGAAAGAGATGGGAATACCAGACCACCTGACCTGCCTCTTGAGAAACCTATATGCAGGTCAGGAGGCAACAGTTAGAACTGGACATGGAACAACAGACTGGTTCCAAATAGGAAAAGGAGTACGTCAAGACTGTATATTGTCACCCTGCTTATTTAACTTCTATGCAGAGTACATCATGAGAAACGTTGGGCTGGAAGAAGCACAAGCTGGAATCAAGATTGCCAGGAGAAATATCAATCACCTCAGATATGCAGATGACACCACCCTTATGGCAGAAAGTGAAGAGGAACTAAAAAGCCTCTTGATGAAGGTGAAAGAGGAGAGTGAAAAAGCTGGCTTAAAGCTCAACATTCAGAAAACGAAGATCATGGCATCTGGTCCCATCACTTCATGGGAAATAGATGGAGAAACAGTGGACACAGTGTCAGACTTTATTGTTTTGGGCTCCAAAATCACTGCATATGGTGATTGCAGCCAGGAAATTAAAAGATGCTTACTCCTTGGAAGGACAGTTATGACCAACCTAGATAGCGTATTAAAAAGCAGAGGTATTACTTTGCCAACAAAGGTCCGTCTAGTCAAGGCTATGGTTTTTCCAGTGGTCATGTATGGATGTGAGAGTTGGACTGTGAAGAAAGTTGAGCACCAAAGAATTGATGCTTTTGAAATGTGGTGCTGGAGAAGACTCTTGAGAGTCCCTTGGACTGCAAGGAGATCCAACCAGTCCATTCTAAAGGAGATCAGTCCTGGGTGTTCATTGGAAGGACTGATGCTGAGGCCGAAACTCCAATACTTTGGCCACCTTATGTGAAGAGTTGAGGCATTGGAAAAGACTCTGATGCTGGGAGGGATTGGGGGCAGGAGGAGAAGGGGACAACAGAGGATGAGATGGCTGGATGGCATCACTGACTTGATGCACATGGGTTTGTGTGAACTCCGGGAGTTGGTGATGGACAGGGAGGCCTGGTGAGCTGGGATTCATGGGGTCGCAAAGAGTTGGACACGACTGAGCGACTGAACTGAACTGAATTCCCTTCATGAAGGCTCTGCCTTAGTGACCTATTTCCTTCCAACAGCCTCACTTCCTAATATCATTACCTTGAGGCGGGGGAGGTTTAGGATTTCAACATAGGAATTGTGGAGAGGATACATGCATTCAACCTACAGCAAGACCTGAATAGACATCACACCAAAGAAGCTATACAGATGGCAAGTAAGCATGTAAAAGTGCTCAACATCGTCTGTCCTTAGGGAATTGTAAATTAATATAAGTTGAGATACTACTATACACCTGCTGTTGTTGTTGTTTAGTTGCGAAGTAGTGTCTGACTCTTGGGCAGACTGTGGCTCGCCAGGCTTCCCTGTCTTTCACTGTTTCTGGGAATACGCTCTAACTCATGTCCATTGCGTTGGTGATGGTATCCCACCATCCTTTGACAATCCCTTCTCTCCTGCCCTCAGACTTTCCCAGCATACACCTATTAGAATGGCCAAAATTCAAAACACTGACACCACCAAATGCTGGTGAGGATGCAGAGCAATAGGAACTCTTACTCATTGCTGCTGGGAAATGCAAAATGGTACAGCCACTCTGGAAGACAGTTTGGTGATTTCTTGCAAAACTAAACATACTCTTACCATATGATAGAGCAATTGCATTCTTTGGTTTTTACACAAATAAATTGAAAACATATATTTGGATGCTAATAGCAGCTTTACTCAAATATTGCCAAAGCTTAGAAGCAACCAAGGTGTCCTTCAGTAGGTGAATGGATAAATAAACTTGGTACATCCAGAAAATGGAACACTACTCACCACTAAAAAGAAATGAGCTATCAAGACACCAAAAGACATGAATGAAACTTCAATGTATACTACTAAATGAAAGAAATCAATCTGGAAAGGTTACATACTGTATAATTCTAACTATATGATATACAGAGACAGTAAAAAGAGCAGTGGTTGCCAGGGGTTAAGGAGGACGGAGAGGTGAAAAGGCAGAGCATGGGGGACTTTTAGAGCCATAAAAGTACTCTAAATGACACTATAAAGGTGGAGACATGTCATTAAACATTTGTCAATATCTATAGATTGTACAACACCAAGAGTGAACCCTAAAACTATGATTTTGAGTGATAATGATTTGTCAGTGTAGATTTATCTGTTGTAACAAATGTATCACTCTGTGGGGGGAAGTTGATCATGTGGGAGGCTATTTGTATCTTGGGGCAGGGGAGCATATGGGAAATCTCAGTATTTTCCAGTCAATTTTGCTTTACACTACTCAAAAATACTAAGTCCATTTTAAGAAATTTAGTATGGGAGAGGCTTCTGGGAAGATGAAAGGATGTAGGTTAAGAAATAACAAAGGAATAGTAATAATAAAGGCTCAGATCATTTGGCTGTAATCAGCTCAATGACAGCAACAACATTTGCTTATACCTCTTTTCCCAGTGTCTGTCATTCTGTTATAGTATCCAGAACATATTCAATCCTTAGGAAGAATTAATTAAATGAATTAGTGAATGAAATGCCACTGTTCCATGGAATTTTCCCCTAATAACCCTTAACAAGACTAAATTAATCCATTTATGTGTACTTCTGTTACATTCTTTTATTTCATGCTGTATTACATATTTATTTGCACTTGTCTCCACACTTAAATGCTTATGTACACACACACACGAGACTACAAGCTCCTTGAAGACAGACTGGGCCTCGTTTTTATCTGTCACCTGCCAACACTTAGCTTGGGCTTTGTATGTGGGGAACATTCGTGTGTGCCTGTTGACCGAGATTACTTTCGCATGATCCGCTTAAAAGTTCTTATTAATGTATTCACAGAACAAACATAAAATTGCAAAATATTAAATTGATATGAGATAAATGGACTCACTAATCTAATATCTAACTACGTTTGTCAAGAAATTTTGTATTTGTACATTCCACATCACTGGGAAGAAATCCTGAAAAAGTGTTTAGTAGGCTGTTTGTAACCTGAGGGCCATTGTTCAGCATCATGTGCTGAGAATTCCATTTGATTTCCCTGTGGAAATTCTAATAAGCCAGCAGCAGGTTAGGTGGAAATGGCATTGCAACTGTTAGAATCCATAAGCTAGGTCCTCCTGAGGTCCTTGAATACAGCCATTCATAAGTCATTTTGGTATTATGGCCTGAGGGATGTCTTCTTTAAAAAACGGACTAGATAATCTGCAAGAACCTTCTAGCTCCAATATTTTTTGTCATTTAAAGTTCTTTGAGAATCAAACTGGACCCCTAAATTCCAGGCCAGTTTTCCAGTTCATGCATTTTTCTGGCCACAAGATGGCGAACTTTATGCTGTTTTCTTCATTCTCTACAAGGGAAAAGAACCTTAACTTTCCTGCAGTTTTGAAAATTTAAAACTCCCAATATCTTAAAAAGTCTGATAAACACAACATGGATTTGCATTCTGACTCTAAAAAGTGTCTTAAGTGCTTTGGATTTTCTTGATAAAGATTTCCTCTTTTGGGGGGCAATACAGATTTAGACTGTATTTCTATTAATATACAAATACAAATATCCCATGATAAAATCAAAGAGACTACAAGTATTTTCATTTGCTTATCTTTTTCCTTATGTAATCAGAGACAGGGATTTGGGAATCCAGAATCTATGGAAGCTAGTGGATAGAGTTCGCAAAATATACTGTCATCCTGATATTTCTAAACATTGGCCTTGATACTTCCCAAGTCTGAATCCCAGTCTTTTCTTGTGGTACTGGGTTCTCAGATTTTATCTGAGGCAGAAGTAGCAAGTCAAAAACACATCGATTTCATGCACCAAATTTGGATTTAGGAAGAACAAGATTTGCATTTTAGAAATTTGAAGTAATTTTCCTTAATTATATATAATCTGTCTGCTTTAAGAAGAAGCATGATTTTGCCAACTTACCCTGGTCAGAAGTTCATTCATTTCTGTCACCAGCATGTTCAGATTGCCTTCTGCCAACTGAATGAGCCTCTCTGGGGCCCGCTGAGGTGAGAGCAAATTCTGAAAGAGATTTCATTCCATACGATTTTGAGTAAATGGTCTTGCAGTGATCATAGGTTGAACATTTAACAGAACACATTTTTCCTTTATATACAAAGAACTTAGCCTTCTCACCTTCAAAGAAGAGAGGAACTATTTCAACTGGGCACTTATACACAAAGCACTGTGCAGAATAACCTGGCAAATAACACAAACTGCTGCGGTCTAAGACATTACTACGTGCCAGGTCTTTTTGTTTTGCGTTGTTTCATTTAGTTCTTACAACAGCTCTGTGAGATAAAAATGCTACTTCATTTTGTAGGCAGAAAACTGTGGCTTGAAGAGACCTAAAAGCATATACAAGATCGCATAGCCAGTAAGAAGCAGAGTCAAGATGAGCCGTGTCTGAATCTTTAAGGCCCCTATATTAGTCACCGAGATACAGTTTATAGGCTTCTCACTTCTTTCTTTGAGGACAGGAGCCCTGACAGAGGACCTGGCTGGGCGCTAACTAACTGCATGGTGTCAGTGTTGTAGGAGCTGGCCTGGTACTCACAGCTGGTACATTTTCCCTCCTACTGAACATTATCAATCTCACAACACTAACAGTAGATGGGATCACTCTGTGACAGTGATGAATGAAACAAAAAATGAGACCACTCCATAATCTTGTCTAAACGCAGATAAAATCATGGTCTCTGTGCAGATCACAAAAATACCCTGAATCCCATTTTCTGGCTAATATGAGTGACCACTGCTTCCTCACTAACTGTAGCTTTAACTTCTCTTTTTCTTCCTTCCTTCTAGATAAGATTCATTAGAATACTTAATTACAGAATTATTTCCACTTCCTATGAGCACCCAATCCAATACAAACCTCTGTTTCCTTGAAACTGCTCCCCAATTCCTTAGCATAAACCCCAATACCCTGAGTGATTCTTAATGCCCTGTTACTGAGACACACCCAAACCCCACATGCTGTGCAGTGTCCTTTGTGGCATCAAGTTAGTGAATCCAGCTTTGTTCTATCACATGTGTGTTCCAGGTCATCTGTGACTGGAACCCAGGGAGCACTGACACAGTTAAAGGAACCAAACAAAGGGTATATCTAACTTGCTTAATGATTTATAATATTAAAATGAGATTCCAGATATTAAACAATGGAAGAGGAACACAGAACCAAGAAAGACTGGAATTTAAGGAAAATCAAATAATTCTCACCAACACCCAGCCATAAGGAAACAGGTAATTGAACCCTCTGGCTTGGTTGAGGTCTACAGATTGGAATGTCTTTCAGAGGGCCCTTCAGAAATTCATTCATTGCATAAGTTATTACTTTAAATTTTTTTATGTCCCACTGAAGCATTTGCTTCTCTAGCTCAATTTTCTGTCTTTGTGTTCTTCCCATATATAACAACTGGTCAGCAGTTTCTTTATTAGAACTCTTTGTATTCCTGAATGCTAGGCCTCTAAAGTAAACTCAGATTCCTCTGCCTGGCTTTCAAAGTTGTCCTTCATACCACCCAGCCTCACTAAAGCCTCCAGTCTTATCTTTCACTAGCAGATCTGACTTCTAATGTCTCCAAGACAGATCTTGCTCATTCACACTTCTGCCTCTGTGCACATGGCTCTCGTAGATTCAGAGGCAAGAGTATGTATGGATGGGCTGGGCGTCAGAGAGATCTCACCAATGGTGGACTGAGCTGTTTCCCCTCTGAGCTGTGTAAAGGGGGTGTCATTGTCTCAGGCCGTACAGTTACACTGACTCTTTTCAGATCTCAGCTCTGTACCTAGCAACCATGTGACCTTTTGCTGCACTTGAAACTTCTCTATGACTCAGTGTCCCTGCTTGACTATGTGAGAAAGATGTAGATAATACATTACTCCTTTCCTACTTCTTGGATTTTTGGCAGTCTATGTGTGATAATTCATGTAAGACTTTAGTCAATTGCCTAGCACAGATATACTCATCAATACATGCTACCTATTCTTGCTATCATTATGATTAGTTTCTTCTTCTAGTAAATAGGGATAATAATACTTACTTTAAAAGCTGTGGTCTGAATTAAAGAATGTATTTCCTAGAAGAGTGTCTGCCAGTGCCTAATGAATAAATCTTAGACTTTCTCCTCCAGTCTTACCAATAATTCTCTGCCTGTTGAAATTGTTTCTATCTTTCAAGTTCTAAAACAAATTACACTTTCATTAATGATATATTTTCCCTGCTTACTCTGGATCTTATCTATTTCTCCGATCTTGACTACTACTGTATGTCAAATGCCTATAAAGCTCATGGTAATAGTTTTGCTAATTGTTTAATTATTTTTTTAAACCATTTAGACCCTAACCTTCCTAAAGGTAGTACTGCATGCATTAGGGGTTGTGAAACCCTCAGAGAACCAAGTACAATACTGGGCATTCCAGACTTTCGATAGTATATAAGTTGTTACCTTTCATCTTTTTTTTTAAATCAGATGAAACAACCTCAATTTCCTTAACATTTCTGCCTTATCTCATTAACTACTGAAAGTAGTTAGTGTCTTAGAATGGGGTTTCCTCTGCAACAAAAATAGTTCCTGTTGAAGTACTTTCAAATATCTCCTCATTCTCCAGTACAAAATTTTCACCTTGTGTTTTCATTTTGATAGTACACTTAAATGTTAATGAAAGCATTTCTGGAACCTCGGTTGGGAACCTGAGAGATTCACACAACCACCAGATCTCAGCACCTACATTTGCATGCCTGTTTGATCACAGGGCAGACTGAGCATATAAATCATGCAAACTTGTCAAATGATGCCAAATGTCATTTCAGGTCCTCTCACAAGGAATTCTCTAGTTCAAATTGTGGAAAGGTAGAATTGAGTTACCACATGTCACATGCTGATGAAAGAACCTGCGTGGAAGTAGTCAGTATCATACTCTTGTTGTAAGTAGCAATTTGCATTCAGCAAAAATCATGTTACTTTATATTAATGTTTTTAATTTGAATTTCATTGGTTTTTAAGACTTTTGAAAGAATTAATTTGTTTTGATTTTATAGAGCTATTAAGTATAAGGAGTTCATATCTGATTTTATGTTTGCACATATTTAACGAACATAATAAAATTGATTTAGGCCAAACACTGAGGGTACATGAGCCTCTTTTCCCTTAAGACCAATCAGTAAATTGTAGTTCTCAAGTTTGAAAAACATTGGTTTAGAAAGCCTCTGAATTTCTCTAACAGTAGCCTGCCTTAATTTGGGACAGTGGGAAGTGCATTTACCAATTAGGGCAATTCCCCCTGGGGAAGCTTCTGTCATCTTTTATCCCAACTTTTGCTGTTACCGCTCCAACCTACCTTGAGTTCCTGAGTCATATTTTCAAGGCCATACAGAATTTTATATGGAGCGGGCAGCGGGCCAGTGAGGTTGATGCTTGTGGCCATCTGCTCCAGGCGAGCCAAGTCACCGAGAAGAAGGCCGGTGCATTCATCTCCACAAACTGTGAAAGGGAAATGGCAAAGAATATTGACTTCTGCTAAGCATCCCAGACAGATGTGCAAAGATTTCAGCTATGAAATATTTTATGGGCTAAGTATCCTTCTGAGAAAGATGATGTTTCTCATCTCAGATAATTAACACTTTTAAAAGATGAAAACAACAACAAAAGAGCAGACACGTTTGTCACCCAGAACCTGAGATGTGGATGATGATATAAACTGAGGAACCAGAGAAGAGGAGCCAATGGATTTTGAGAGGAAATGAGTACATTGCCTAAGTATTAAAGAAGATGTAAGACCTGGAATACAGCATTTATAAATACCCCAGAAATGCCACCTGATCAGTGTACAGAAAATCTGTAACTGGGAATAAAATATGCTTTGGAATCTAAAAATGTATAGATTGGTCCCTTAGATAGAGCTGTGGAGAATCTGTAGCAATTGGGTCTCCACATACTTCATGTGTTAAATATGCAAAAACTGTATGACTCTTTAGCTTAACTTCTATTGATAAGGAGTTTTTTTAACAAGTCAAAAGAACTTTTCTCTTTAAAATTTGTGGTTTTATTTCCCCTCCTGATGAAATCTATTTATTTACTTACTTATTCACTTACTTACTTACGTATTTGCCAACTACTCCTCTTTAGTCACTCAGTGCATTATCACTCACGACTGGATGCAGTCCCACAGATTTCTACTTTGATGATTAACCTAACCCTGTCTTGTGGATAAATAACTGCCGAAAGTCAGGAAAATGTTATTCTTGAAGTAGCAAAGAGTGCTAGTGTTCACCTATGTATTTTTTCAATGATTAGAAAGAGGAACTATTCAAAGTTGGTATGGGTGGAAGGGGTCTGGATGGTAGTAGAAAGAAAAAAAAAGTTTCTTCACCACTATCACACTAACTCATAAATAGTACAATTTCTAAAATTAAAATATGTTGATTCTTTTGGAGACTATAAAATGTACCTATTCAGTTTGGATTTTTAGTTCAATTTTTTTTTTCACTCTTTGCCCATCGGAGAAATGAGGTGTAGCTTCTCCATGCCAAGAAGCATGTGCTACCATATGTATGATATGTATCCATGTATTGAGAGAGTCAGTTCTTAGGTAGGTTGATAAGAAGTCCAGGGTCCCTGAGGAGAAAGGGGTCTGGGGATCTTGAGGAGGAGAAAATGACAAATGTTTTTTTCTTTAAGCCCAGAGCTGATGATTGTGTAACAAAACAACTCATCTTGCTCAAGGACGTTTTTCCTTAAACTTTGTACCAGTGATTATATAACAACAATGTAGCCTGCTTGAGGACATGTTTTTCCTTCTTGAGAATCTTCTGACTAATCCTGTCATCTTAAAATGTAAATTGTGGGAATGGGTCTGGGAAGATCTTTCTATTGTTAGTTCTAATCCTGTTATCTTAAATTGTATATTGTTGGAGTGGGTCTGGTAAGACCCTTACAATCCTGAGACATTCTTTTGATTTACTGTAATAATCAACTGAAAAAGTATATAGTTCTCTTGCTAAGACTAGCAAGTGGGGCACTCTCCATACCCCTTTTGATGTCTATGTCAGAAGCTTTCTCTGTCCCTTTTTATACTTTAATAAAACTCTGTCTATACAAAAGATCTTGAGTGATCAAGCCTGATCCCTGATCCTGAAGCCAGATCTTCTTTGGAGATCACGAATCTGACATTGTTCACCATAAGCGATCAGCATATAGATACAATTTCTAGCTTACATTCTGCATATGGAGGTATCAAAACTACACACATGTTAAAAGAGAGGAAAATACATACCATGAAAAATACTGAGATCTGGAGCTGCTTTGCCTCATGCCCCAAACTGGCAAGGATTCAATTAGTTCTCTAAACTAAACTCCCTTGAGCTGCCCAATGGAGAGAAAACCATTAACTGATGCTTGTAAACAAAGAAGTGGTACAGAGAGTGATTTTTTGATAGGATGGCAGTTAGACATGAGTCACAATATCCCTTCACAGGGACTAAACTGCCCTAGCAGGGCTATAATGTATCAGCTCTTTGCAGGTGACGCCGGTAAATGTGGAACGTCACCTGCAGGGTGCTCTAAGCTCCTGGTGCCTGGCAAGCTGAGTGAACACAGAGGCTTTGGAAGCAAGAAGTGAGGTCTGACAAACTAGAGCTGGATCTCTTTCTCTTCTACCCAGAATGAGAGAGGATTTGCTTTAAATGGAAACTAAGTAAAAGGAAGAGAAGGCTGCGGCCTCAAGCCCTCAGCTCAATGGTAAGTGCTTGAGAAGTTTCAACAGGCCTGTAAACGAGAACCAATCATGGAACACAGTTAGGTACCAAATTGACTCTGTCTGAACACCAAGACCCAGTTTAGTCCTCAAACTTGAATGGGTTTCAGAGGCAGCTGAAGGGCTTTCTTAAATCACAGAAGGCTGGGCCATACCCCTAGCATTTCTGATTTGAGAGGTGATTGAATGGTCTGGTTTCTGATTCTCTGACTAAGCATGTGTTTTCTAACAAGCTTCCAGGTGAATATTAATTCTTTGGTTCTGGGCACCACACGTTGGATAACTACTTGTATCACATCACCTGGGAGCTTATTAGGATCTTGGGCCCCATCCCAGATCCAGTGAATCAGAATCTGCATTTCAGAAAGATTCCCATGTGATCTCTGCATGTTAATGTTTGAGATGCATTGCTGTGGGTCAGTGGCTCTCCATCTTGCTGCATATTCGAATCGTGGCCATTTACAAAAATACAGATGTCTAGTGTTTCCCCTAGCCACCTCCAGAGACTCTGATTTGATGGGTTTGTGGTAAGGCCCAGGCATCAGTACATTTAAAAGATACCCGATGATTCTATCCTATAGCAGAGTTTAGAACCACTGGGCCAGATGACAAACTACAGATTCTCTATCCTAAAGGGAGATAGGGTTTGGAAGAAAGAGGTCATTTTACTTGCTGTCTCCTCTGTCGAGAACACTTCTTTCTTCATCTTCACCTATGTGACTCCTGGAGAATCAGGGCCAGGGCTCAAGTGTTACTTCCTTGGAGGAGTCAGCCCTGATGACTCTGAAATTACTGTCCTCACACATCACTATTGTATTCCCTTTGTCTTATTATCTTAACACTCATGCATGTATAAGCTATCTTTTCATTTTAGGCATTTTTATATTGTTTCTCTATCACCAGAGAAGGGACCTTAATCAGCTTCAGTCACAGTGCCTAAGAAAGTGTCTTGCACATAGTAAGCAATCAACAAATATTTGTTTACTACTATCTTTGTGAAAGGAGGGAAAAAAATATTTTGGAGAAGATCACAGAGTTATCACCATTTTAAAAGTCCCATTCAACCTCTAGTGAACACGTATTTTGGGCAGATGTTCTCAGGATAGAAGCAAGCAGGGTGCTCTTTTTCACTTTCAAGATCTTGAAAGATACTTGATAATATGACATTTCACTATGCTTTTTAGGGTAGGGTGTTCTTCAGAATACATTGCTAGTTCTTTCTCTAACTTATTTAGAATTTATAACCTACCCATTGCTAAGAGGAATTGAGTCAGCTCATTGATAATGGTATGGCTTGAGGCTCCTCACTGATGGTTCCAGAAACTTCCAGGGGAAAGTTTTCTCAGTAATTTCAGTTTTTACTTCATACAAGCATAAATCAGGGGCTGGAATGCAGAACTAGATCTGATTTACTGTAAAACACTGCAGACTAAATTGGTGAACTAGAATGCCAAGAGGCATGATGAATACGGATTTTTCTCTCATTTATTCTACCCCCTGTCCATCTGTTTTGGTTCCTCATCTTCCGTTGTTGAAATGAAAATGTATTTAATTGCTCTTTCAAGGACTCATAATTCCATTTTATGTCTCTGTGTCCAAAGGTCTATTATTACACTATGTCTTATGCTCTCTGTATTTGCTTTTGGGGGAACAAAGTACAAGCACATTTCCATAAGTGAAGGCTAAGTTTTATAGTATGCTCCAAGTAATATACTAACACATATCCAAATGGGTCAGAAAGACTTATGAATACGACAGCTATGGGGTTTTTTCAAAGCTTCTGTACAAGTCTAGTTCATGCAGTTATAAGACAAACACATGGGGAAACGTGCCCTTTACATAATGGTTTGCTAATTTTATCCTGACACAAAATATTTAACTTACACCACAAGCTACTTTCATTTGTCCTCAAAAAGTCTGAAATGTCTGGCAACAAACACTGGAAATGGGATGCAAATTAAAACCACATTTAATTCAGTATGATAGGGAAGATCTGAAGTGTGTATAGAGACAAGGAGTATTCACATTACATAAACACTGTTCTTTGATAAGGGTGCAGTAACTACTCATAACACCTATCATATAATCAAGATTCCCAAGGAACCTCTCCAAACCATTCTCCTGTTAAGCAATAGAGATAAGTTATAAAATGAGACTCTGCCTGAAATGCATGGGAGCAAAAAGCAAATATTTTAAGACTATGATTATATTTTACATGACTAAATGTTTCTGAGGCTTTGCCTATGAAAGTGTCAGGATAAATTTGTGTCTAATATTAACAAATGCAGTACTAAATTCAGATTGTTATAGCTGGGCACATATAAGGGGCAAATCATGCAGCTAAAATTACAGATCGTTCCGTTAGCAATTAGTACAAAATATTGCATTTCTACTAGAGTCCCCCATGCATAATAAGCACTGGCTTACTGTCACAAAAAATTCACCCACTACATCCAAACCAAATAATCTGAAGCTGAAATGAGAGTACTGCATATTTTCAAAAAGGCCAAACCTATTAACCAATTTTAGGTAAAGATACACAAACTGTCCACTCTAAGCAAATAGGGATAAAATGAGTAAATACACATTTCTAACAAAAGAAAAAAGCTGTGTGTTAATGTGTGTTTTAATTTAGTTCTTCTACATTAAGGCCATTGCTTGTCTGTTATATATGGATTAAAAATTTTTTAAAATTTATTTATTTGGCTGTGCTGGGTCTTAGTTGCAGCACATGGGATCTTTCAGTTGCAGCATGTAGCTTTGTGCACGTGGGAGCTAGTTCCCTGACCAGGGACTGAACTCAGGCCCCCTGACTTGGGAGCAAGGAGTCTTAGACACTGGACCACCAGGAAAGTTTCTGGGTATGGATTTTATGTTTCTCTCTTTCCTTTTCAAGAAGAAAGTTTTATATTAGCATTTATTTGAGACTTATTAAATGAATTCAGTTATTCTATATTATTTACAGATAAATATCTTCTAAAATAAGACTGTGGCTTCAAATCCATTAAAAAGGCTTTTTCTTTTGCCTGTTAGTTCTTTGAATAGAGGGAAAGATTTTCTGTAGATTTTGGATGAGGCTGATAATTTATTCATGTGACAAGTTGTGAGGTATATAAATATTAAATAAAATTATGTACATAAATATATATTTAAAATAAGTTCAATATGGTTCTTGGGCTTCCCTGATAGTTCAGTTGGCAAAGAATCTGCCTGCAATGCAGGAGACCCCAGTTCAATTCCTGGGTTGGTAAGATCTGCTGGAGAAGGGATAGGCTGCCCACTCCAGTATTCTTGGGCTTCCTTTGTGGCTCAGCTGGTAAAGAATCCACCTGCAATGCAGAAGACCTGGGTTCGATCCCTGGGTTGGGAAGATCCCCTGGAGAAGGTAACAGCTACCCACTCCAGTATTCTGGCCTGGAGAATTCCATGGGCTGTATAGTTCATGGGGTCACAAAGAGTCTGACATGACTGAGTGACTTTCACTTTCCATATGGTTCAAGTATGGTGTATCTCTTCAAAAAACAAAGGGAAGCTTTGAAACTATTACACGTAATAATGGGACAATAGCTTTTATCTACACAACATTCATTATATGGCAGACAATATGTTGTGTCTTGACTTTATTATCTCATCCAACGTTCACAGAAATTCTATGGAGTACTCTTAATGCCCTAATTTTAAAGATGAGGAAAATAGCTACAGTCACAGTGTTTACAAATCCATAAATAATGTATTTGAAGGACTTAAAGAGAAGAGAAAATATAAGGTGATTATAAAAGGGGTTTTCTGTGACTTGAAGAGCCTAGAATTAATTATTAAAAAACCCAGAATTTAGCATATCTCATCAGAAATGGAGGAGCTGCACAAAATATCATGCTTTTGAAAAAAATAGTCAAATGATAACCATGATGATAAGAATGGCTAGAATTTTTTATGCTTAGACTTGTCACCTAATGCACAAGGATTTTATGGATAGTGAAATGAGACTTAGAAAAGTTAACAAATCAAATGTCACACAACTTTCATGTGGCCAGCCAGAATTCAAAGCCTCTATAAACACTTCATAATAGCATGCTTCCTTGCGTTAGGAGATGGTGTGTTTCAGAGATACCATAAAATAGGAGAAGGTGACTAGACTATCTCATTTATAAGACTTCTAACTTTAATGAATTGTGATCAATTTTCCTTCAAGGTTAATCAACTTCCTGGATCTTTCAGAGTGAAAATTGTAATCAAATAGCATTTACTCACAAAGCCTGACTGAAAATTAAATAGTGATCCACCTCTTCTGTATGACAGTTCAACAACACAACTCCTTAATCTATTAATGGAATGGCTTTTGCAACATGATACACAAACTACTGAGACTTGACAGCCAGTAAGAAAATCATCTGGAATCAATGATAGTTGCTGTTCTACATTTTTAGCCTGAACGTAGGTCAAGGACACTGGCAACAAGAAACTCAAAACATGTTTCTCAAACAAAATAGGTGTGAAAAAGGTGAAAGGAGTGTGAACAGAAATTACTTTTATAGCTACTCTGATGCCTGGATTTGAATAACATGCCCTGGTTTAATTACAGAAAACTATAGTAGACATGTATGTGTGTGATCGGTCATGTTCCACTCTTTGCAACCCCATGGACTGTAGCCCACCAGGCTCCTCTGTCCACGGAATTTCCCAGACAAGAATAATAGAGTGGGTTGCCATTTCCTACTCTAGGGGACCTTCCCAACCCAGGGATCAAACCCATGTCTCTTGTTTTTCCTGCATTGGCAGGCAGATTCTTTGCCACTGTGCCATACTGGTCTGTGAATAGGAATTAGGACTTGGGGATTAAATAGAGACAGATGGAGGATGGTATTTAAAAGGCTAGGATGGAGGGTGATCACAAGTCTAACAAACAAAACCTCATTCATTAAATAGCAAATGAAGGTCAACTGACGGTTTTTCATCATCTTTCACTATAGAAAGTCTCATTTTCTTTACAGTGATCAACCACTTCCACTATTTTGTCCCTGCTCTCATATATATGGAACATATATACTAACTGGTATTACTAATCATCTTTGAGTATAAAAGTACTGCAGTGTTCTAGTGATAATATATGAAGGCCTCTGCATTACTGTGATAGATTCTTGCTAACAGCTGGCTACTAAAAGTAATAGTATAAATAAAATAACTAAAACAAAGACCTACTGTATAGCACAGGGAATTATACTCAACAATAAACTGTAAGGGAAAATATAAAAAAGATTCATATTTTATATGTATTTTATACATATATATATATATATATAAACTGAATCATGGGCTTCCATGGTGGCTCAGTAGTAAAGAATCTGCCTGCAAAGCAGGAGATGCAGGTTTAATCCCTGGGTTGGGAAGATCCCCTGGAGAAGGAAATGGCAACCCACTCTAGTATTCTTGCCTGGGAAATCCCATGGACAGAGGAGCCTGGTGGGCTACAGTCTGTGGGGTCTCAAAAGTGCTGGATATGACTTAGTGTCTGAACCACAACAATAAACTGAAGCACTGTGCTGGACACCTGAAACTAACTTGACATTATAAATCAACAACACTTCAATAAAATAAAGACAATAATCTATATAAAGACATCACTTTGCCAACAAAGGTCTGTCTAGTCAAAGCTAGGGTTTTTCCAGTAGTCATGTATGGATGTGAGAGCTGGACCATAAAGAAGACTGAGTGCCAAAGAATTGAATCTTTCAAACTGTGATGTTGGAGAAGACCCTTGAGAGTCTCTTGGACTGCAAGGAGATCAACCAGTCAGTCCTAAAGGAGATCAGCCCTGAATATTCTTTGGAAGTATTGATGCTGAAGCTGAAGTTCCAATACTTTGGCCACCTGATGCCAAGAGCCAATTCATTGGAAAAGACCCTGATGTCAGTCAAGATTGAAGGCAGGAGGAGAAGGGGAAGACAGATGACCAGATGGTTGGATGGCATCACCGACTCAACAGACAGGAGTTGAGCAAGCTCTGTGAGTTGGTGAAGGACAGGGAAGTCTGGTGTGCTGCTGTCCATGGGGTCGCAAAGAGTCTGACACAACTGAATTACTAAACAACAACAAGACTAAGGTAGGAAAAGACTTCAAACCTTGGGTTTTACCAACTGTCTGGAAAGTGCATATTTTACAGAGTTAGTGTGTTATAATATTTAGCTAGGCTTACCTTATGAGGTAAAAACAGTTCATGATTGCTTTTGCAATGTTAGTTTTACTTAACTTTCACTTTCAATATAGTTCAAGTATGGTGTATCTCTTTAAAAAACAACGGGAAGCTTTGAAACTACTATATGTAATAATGGGACAATAGCTTTTATCTATACAACATCCATTATATGGCAGACAATATGTTGTGTCTTGACTTCATTATCTCATCCAACGTTCACAGAAATTCTATTCTATGAAGTGAATACTCTTAATGCCCTAATTTTAAAGATGAGAAAAATAGCTACAGTCACAGTGCTTTGCTTAAGCATCATCTTAAATTTTATATTTTAGATAATTTGTAACTATAAATAAGTGCTGATATATTCCTAATGTTTCATACATATTGAATATAAATAGAAAGCATGAATTTGATATTTATAAAATATTTCAGGCACTCTTTATGGAATGACATCTTGCCAACAGCTACTAATTTTAATTTCTGTTCTTTAAGAGAGTAATGTATTTTACTACACCACTCATAATCTATTTTCAATATCACATGAGTTGCTCAGTGTTAACTACTAGTCTAGACTCTTGTGACCCCATGGACTGTAGTCCACCAGGCTTCTCTGTCCATGGAATTCCCTAGGCAAGAATACTGGACTGGGTTGCCATTCCCTTCTCCAGGGGATCTTCCCATCCCAGGGACCGAACCTGGTCTCCTGCATTACAGATTCTTTACCACCTCAGCCACCAGGGGAGCCCCAAATAGGACATAAACAGATCCAAATTTTGTGTTTTCCAATACAAAACTTTACTATTAAATAAACAATGGTTTTCTTGCTCAGTCTCAAGTTTCAGAAAGGCAGGTGGTTGGTCTCATTTTATAAAATGACATGTAAATTATGAATGAGGCTGAAAAAAGAGGTTGGATTTGTATTAACCTAACTCACTAAGGCGGAGAAGGCAATGGCACCCCACTCCAGTACTCTTGCCTGGAAAATCCCAAGGACAGAGGAGCCTGGTAGGCTGCAGTCCATGGGGTCACTAGGAGTCGTACACGACTGAGCAACTTCACTTTGACTTTTCACTTTCACACATTGGAGAAGGAAGTGGCAACCCACTTCAGTGTTCTTGCCTGGAGAATCCCAGGGACAGGGGAGCCTGGTGGGCTGTCGTCTATGGGGTGGCACAGAGTTGGACACGACTGAAGTGACTTAGCAGCAGCAGCAGCAACTCACTAAGGGGAGGCTCTCATTTGGGAAGTCCAATAAGAACTATTCAGGACTCAGTGTCTAAAAGGAAGAACACACTGCCGAGCTGTCTCCAATTAGTCTCATTAGGAAAAAAATACAAAGAAGAAATCTGAGTGCCAGTTAATGTGTCTTTTCACCTGCATGGAGGGACTGCAAGGACTTCACTTGGCAATCTCTGATGAATAAGAATCTACCATAACTATCACAATGTTTTAAATCTTAGAGAGTCTCAATGGTTAGCAGAGGAAAAAAAATGTATGTACCTACTGTACAACACTGGAGTGGGTTGCCATTTCCTTCTCCAATGCATGAAAGTGAAAAGTGAAAATGAAGTTGCTCACTCGTGTCCGACTCTTAGCGACCCCATGGACTGCAGCCCACCAGGCTCCTCCTCCATCCATGGGATTTTCCAGGCAAGAGTACTGGAGTGGGGTTGCATTGCCTTCTCCGATGTACCTATTGACTTAACATATATTAAATTTTTTTTCATTTTATTTTTTTAGCCCATCTTATCTTTATTCTTTCTTGAGGGAACATGGGCTTTAAGCCCAGAAGAAGTAAATGAATCAGATCAGATCAGATCAGATCAGTCACTCAGTCGTGTCCGACTCTTTGCGACCCCATGAATCGCAGCACACCAGGCCTCCCTGTCCATCACCAGCTCCCGGAGTTCACTCAGACTCACGTCCATCGAGTCAGTGATGCCATCCAGCCATCTCATCCTCTGTCGTCCCCTTCTCCTCCTGTCTCCAATCCCTCCCAGCATCAGAGTCTTTTCCAATGAGTCAACTCTTCACATGAGGTGGCCAAAGTACTGGAGTTTCAGCTTTAGCATCATTCCTTCCAAAGAACACCCAGGGCTGATCTCCTTCAGAATGGACTGGTTGGATCTCCTTGCAGTCCAAGGGACTCTCAAGAGTCTTCTCCAACACCACAGGTCAAAAGCATCAATTCTTCGGCGCTCAGTCTTCTTCACAGTCCAACTCTCACATCCATACATGACCACAGGAAAAACCATAGCCTTGACTAGAGGAACCTTTGTTGGCAAAGTAATGTCTCTGCTTTTGAATATGCTATCTAGGTTGGTCATAACTTTCCTTCCAAGGAGTAAGCGTCTTTTACTTTCATGAATAATGAATTGAATTAACTAATGTTGACTATATTGGGGAAACCAGGTTTGCTCTTTGTGTTTCAGATTAACAGTCAGAGGAGAGGTTAAGAAAGTAATATTTACAAGACAGACCTATGTTCAAACCACAACTCTGTTGAATAGTCAGGGTGAACCTTGGAGTAGTGACTTAAATCATCTAAACTCAGGTTTTAAAAAATTACACTGATGTTAAAAAATAACATGTGGGGATGTTGCAAAAATTAAGTGCTTACCGTCATTTCTGACAAATGGTAGTCTTTCAATATGGGTGAATTGCTAAAGAATTGAACCATGTAGGGTGAAAGGGGCTTTAGGGGATGCCTGAGATTGAAGACAGACACAATGGTTAGGTATGCCTGAGTATTAGTTGGCTTGTGGGGTTGATAATGTTGGTAGGTTGAATTTGGATAATTATGAGAAATTCTGGTATCTCCTAATAAGGGCACAGATTATTTGTGTAAATTCTTCATGATAGTAATGAAATGTCCCTATATAAAATAGCTGTGTCCTACAAGAAATTCACTACTATATTTTGGATCCAATAAAACCCTACCTTTCTTGTAGTTGTTTAGTTAGTAAGTCATGTCTGACTCTTTTGTGACCCCATGGACTGTAGCCTGCCAGGCTCCTCTGTTGGATTTCCCAGGCAGGAATACTGGAGTGGATTGCAATTTCCTTCTCCAGGGACTCTTTCTGACCTAGGAATCGAACCTATGACTTCTACATTGGCAGGTGGATTCTTTACCACTGAGTCATCAGAAAATTCTGAAACCCTAGCTTGCTCACTGGCAATTATCTGTGCCAGCTACAAGTTTTTTTTTTTTTTTGGAAAAGTAGGTAGTCAAGGAAGGCTCTTTCATGATTTCTGCATTTTCTCTGACTTCTTTACAGCATAATTTAAAATTATTCGCTAAATAAATTGAGCATAAACTATACAGGGAATATATAAATTATTTCCAACAATATGCAGTTCACCTGAGATACTACAATGATCATGTGTAGGTCATGCCTAGGTAATTTATTTGTTAAATAAATTAAGAGCATAAGCAATAGTTAGAACCAGACATGGAATAACAGACTGATTCCAAATTGGGAAAGGAGTACATCAAGTCTGTATGTTGTCACCCTGCTTAAATTTAACTTACATGCAGAGTACATCAGGTGAAATGCCAGGCTGGATGAAGCACAAGCTGGAATCAAGATTGCTGGGAGAAATGTCAATAACGTCAGATATGCATATGACACCACACTTATGGCAGAAAGCAAAGAAGAACTAAAGAGCCTCTTGAAAGTGAAAGAGGACAGTGAAAAAGTTGGTTTAAAACTCAACATCAAAAAACTAAGATTATGACATATAATCTTGCCATCACTTCATGGCAAATAGATGGGGAAACAATGGAAATAGTGACAGACTTTCTTTTCTTGGGCTCCAAAATCACTACAGATGGTGACTGCAGCCATGAAATGAGAAGATGCTTACTCCTTGGAAGCAAAGCTATGACAAACCTAGACAGTGTATTCAAAAGCAAAGACATTATTATGCTGACAAAGGTCCGTCTAGTCAAAGCTATGGTTTTTCTAGTAGTCATGTATGGATGTGAGAGTTGGATCATAAGGAAAGCTCAGCACCAAAGAATTGATGTTTCTCAAATATGGTGTTGGAGAAGACTCCTGAGAGTCCCTTGGACTGCAAGGAGATGCAACCAGTCAATCCTAAGGGAAATCAGTCCTGAATATTCATTGGAAGGACTGATGCTGAAGCTGAAACTCCAATACTTTGGCCACCTGATGTGAAGATCTGACTCACTGGAAAGATTCTGATGCTGGGAAAGACTGAAGGTGGGAGGAGAAGGGGATGACACAGGATGAGATGGCTTGATGGCCTCACTGACTCCATGGACATGAGTTTCAGGAAGCTCTTGGAGTTGGTGAAGGACAGGGAATCCTGGCATGCTGCAGTCCATGGGGACACAGAGTTGGACATGACTGAGCGACTGAACTCACTGACTGACTGAAGAGCATAAACTCTACAGAGAGTACATAAATTTTTTCTACCCATATGTGGCTCACCTGAGATACTGCAATGATCATTTCCTGGTACATTTTTTTAAAAAAATATACACATCCAGGATGTGGGCCAAATTAAACTGTATTTTCTAAAGAATCAGCCAAAGAGAGAAGAACTAACTGTACGATACATGCTACTAATGATTTGAGTTTTAACTTATTTCTATCAAATGTGACAAACATCTTAATTTTATAGTCAGCACAGATTAACAGCACTATTTTATCTCTTTTCTTCATTGAAGTAACATGGTCTCCAGGCTCTGAAGAACGTTTTGTTTGTATCAGAGGACACTTTCCTTACTACATAAATATTCTCTTGCCAGAACCAAGCTACTTCATCCACTCTCACTCATGAGCATTATAAAATTCTACTATAGTCATATGTGACAAAACAGGACCAGCAGATCAATGTACTAGGTGAATCCATTCTTTGGTTTCTTGCTCTAAGTTAGCTTAAGGATTTAGAAAGAAGGAAAGGAAGAAGTAAAACTATCACTATTCGCAGATGATATGATGCTTTATATAGAAAATCCTAAAGACACTGGCAAAAAACTATTTGAACTCATTAATGAATTCAGTAAAGTGGCAGGATACAAAATTAATATCCAGAAATCTGTTGTGTTTCTGTACCCTAAAGACAAACTATGAGAAGAGAAATTAAGAAAATAATCCCATTTACAAATGCATCAAAAAGAATAAATCTAAAGAGATAAAAGGCTTCTACTTGTAAAAATATATGATATTGATTAAAAAAAATTGAAGACAGCACAAAAAATGGAAAGATATACTGTGCTTATGGATTGGAAGGATAAATATTGCTTAAATGACCATACTAGGCAAGGCAATTTACAGATTCAGTGCAATCCTTATCAAAATACAATGACATTTTCCACAGAATTAGAACAAATAATTATAAAATTTGTATGGAAAAACAAAAGACTCCAAAGGGCCAATACAATTTTGTGAAAGACCAGAGCTGGAGGGATCATGCTCCCTGACTTTAGACTATACTACAGAGCTACATTTATCAAAAGAATATGGTACTGGTACAAAAACATACATAGAAATCAATACAACAAGATAGAAAGCAAACAAACCATTAACTCATAGAAAAAGAGATCAGATTTTTCTGATCTCACCCCTAGAAAATTAATTAATTTAAAATTCAAGGTCTGTTAGATTAACATTTAGGTTATGAATATATATTATTTAGTTGAATATCTCTATGTTAATAGTTAACTTTAATAACAATATTCAAACCAGTTGTATTATACTGGAAGTCCATGCAATTATCATTAAAATATGCCATTTTACTTAAGAAAAGTGAATATGTATATACCAATAACTATGATAATGTAAATGTATATTACATATTACACTTCATCTCCTCCCATCAAACTTGACATTTATTTTTATTTTAAATGCAATATGAAATACACAGAAAAGAAGTTTAAAAATTATATTCCCAAATATACCCAGTCTTTACCTTTTGGCAGATCTAAAAAGCCAGGCTTAGTTTTGAGGTAACTTATAAAATTAGAGCACAAACAAAAATTCTAGTGAAAATGTTACTAAGCTTCAGACACACACAAGATGTTAAAACCAGAAATACAAGCATATGTAAATACACTAAAATATGTAAATATTGAAATAAAAAGCACTTAAATAATTTCTACTTATATTTGTTAGAAAGAATTAAGACCAATATTGTAAATTTCCTCAAGGAAAAGAATATATCACAGTATAATGGTCCTCCCTATATTTATGAATAACCTTTTTAGATTATATAAGATCTAAGAATTATATTTAATACTGATAGTCAATGTACACTCAGGATGGCATTATTGAATCCAGAAGCAGTTACTAAAACAAAGGGAAACATGCGAGTAGAAACCCTTGAGTTCATTGTCACTGCTTCCAGGTTCTGTAGTGCAAGGGAAAGTTAAGAAGAAGGATGCCCATGGATTTCTGTAAACTCAGAAAAGCCAGTTGTACTTCAAGGGTTATAGTGCCTGTCCATTTGATTACAAATTCAAGAGGATTCTAAAAGAAATTTAACAAACCCAGACCTTTAATCTGTCACAAAGGCAATGTCAGCTTTAGGTCAAACTGCAAACTCTTAGATGGGCAAAATAAAATAGAATCTGCCTCCGGAAACTTTGCTGTAGGTCTTCAATGAACTGACTAAGCATGCTGAGGATTTTCTCAGCTGTTTTTGGCTCAGCAGGATGGAGACAAAACAGCAGGCAAACAGCAGAAGGTGGACAGAAAGTGTCAGGGAGAATGAAGAGTAGCAGTAGCTATTGAAAAACAAGGGAAACACTAGCTATTGAAAAATAAGGAAAAAAAAAATCAGTCTTTCTCACTGGAAATGAGATAGAAATGGAACCAAGCCCCCAGAACCAATAATCAAGTTAGTATACGTACAAACACACTCCATGCCCTCGCGCGCATGCCCCTGTTCACAGCCGTCACACTTCGGCCCCGTGGCTCCAGGTCGGCACGTGCAGATCCCCATGACAGGGTCACAGGGGACAGGCAGTGAGCCATGGGGGTCACACTCACATTCTTGGCAGGAGCCTCCAGGGCTGCTTGGGCTGCCGGCATAGCCAGGGGCACACCTGAATTTAAACAATGACAATGCAAAGGAGATTAGTAGTAAGTCATGTCTCGAAATTGTTGTTGTTGTGTGTGTGTTGTTGTGAAGGAAACAAAATTGATAGCAAAAGTCAATAGATCAGGGGTTAAAAAACTTTCCTGCAAAGAGCTAGATAGTAAACATTGCAGGCTTTGTAGGTCAAGAGGCAAAATCAAACTCATGCAGTGAAAGAGAAAGAAATTTTCAAACATTTTTGGCTAAAGGAATTCAAATCAGAATATTAATCAAGTATAAATGGTTTTATAATAATCTACTAATGGAAAACTGATATAATAATGAGAAGAATGGGGTTCTTGTCAAGGTATCAAATTTACATGCATGGGTACAAAGTCACTTCAGTCATGTCCAACTCTGTGTGACCCCATGGACTGTAGACCACCAGGCTCCTCTGTCCATGGAATTCTTCAGGCAAGAATACTGGAGTGGGTTGTTGTTTCCTTCTCCACAAATTTACATAACTGGGGCTAAATGTTTAGTATTCTCTATTAGCTAAGTCTGCCTGTAACAAGCATTCGCAGCTTGGGTGCCATACAGAAACAGGCAATGGGCCCACTACTACTCTAAATTACAAAAAAATTTTTTGAAGTCTTCATTTTTAAATTAGAAATGAATAAAAATTTACATTGATTTCTGGGCTTACCTAGATGCATTCATTTTAGGGGTCAAAATGACCAAATAATTCAAATTATTAACTTTACTAATGAGAAAAAGGAAGCAAGTGGCAATAAATGGCTTCATTTTCTATTTAATTCTTTCCTTTTGATCACATCTTTCTCAAGATAGATTTTTTATTGTCTCTCTCTGGAAGTGGATTATTTGATATAAATAAAATATGTAACACCAACTTCAGAAATTCTACTGGAAATCCAACTGAATGAACCCCAAATGCCAACTGTTTGTCAATCTTCTAGCCTTCAGTGAAACAATTCACTTAAGTATATGTTGGTTATGTTACTGTAAGTTTGTGTGCTAAGTTGCTTCAGTTGTGTCCGACTATTTGAGACCCCATGGACTGTAGCCCACCAGATTCCTCTGTGCATGGGATTCTCCAGGCAAGAATACTGGAGTGGGTTGCCATGCCCTTCTCCAGGGGATCTTCCTGACCCAGCGATCAAACCCACATCTCTTAAGGCTCCTGCACTGGCAGGCGGGGTCTTTGCCACCAGCACCACCTGGGAAGCCCAAGTAAGTTGGGTAACTTTTAAGAGATGCTGACAAGACTATATGCTCTGATTTACCAGCGATGGTCCCAGATTGCCTATTGTCCTGGCGTAAGTGTTAAAAACAGAGTCTCTCAGTTTCCTGGATAACACAATAAATTATATATATGTAGTTCAGCCTAAATATAATCAACAGCTAGCAAAGTAATGCTCAAAATTCTCTAAGCCAGGCAACAGTACATGTTGCCTGGCTTGTACTCCAGGCAACAATACTCCAATCAACAGTACATGAACTGTGAACTTCCAGATGTTCAAGCTGGATTTAGAAAAGGCAGAGGAACCAGAGATCAAATTGTCATCTGTTGGATCATCAAAAAAGCAAGAGAGTTCCAGAAAAGCATCTACTTCTGCTTTATTGACTATGCCACAGCCTTTGACTGTGTGGATCACAACAAACTGTGAAAAATTCTTCAAGAGATGGGAATACCAGACCACCTGACCTGCCTCCTGAGAAATCTGTATGCAGGTCAAGAAGCAACAGTTAGAACTGGACATGGAACAACAGACTGGTTCCAAATTGGGAAGGGAGTATGTCAAGGCTGTATATTGTTACCCTGCTTATTTAACTTATATGAAGAGTAAATCATGGGAAATGCTGGACTGGATGAATCACAAGCTGGAATCAGGATTGCTGGGAGAAATGTCAATAACCTCAGATATGAAGATGACACCTCCCTTATGGCAGAAAGTAAAGAAGAACTAAAGAGCTTCTTGATGAAAGTGAAAGAGGAGAATGAAACAGTTGGCTGAAAACTGAACATTCAGAAAGTTTAGATCATGGCATCTGGTCCCATCACTTCGTGGAAAATAGATGAGGAAATAGTAGAAACAGTGACAGACTTTAATTTTTTGGCTCCAAAATCACTGCAGATGGTGACTGCAGCCATGAAATTAAAAGATGCTTGCTCCTTGGAAGAAAAGTTATGACCAACCTAGACAGCATATTGAAAAGCAGAGACATTACCAACAAAGGTCTGTCTAGTCAAAGCTATGGTTTTGCCAGTGGTCATGTATGGATGTGAGAGTTGGCCTATAAAGAAAGCTGAGTGCTGAAGAATTGATGCTTTTAAACTGTGGTGTTGGAGAAGACTCTTGAGAGTCCCTTGGACTGCAAGGAGATCCAACTAGTTCATCCTAAAGGAAATCGGTCCTGAATATTCACTGGAAGGACTGATGCTGCAGCTGAAACTCCAATACTTCGGCCACCTGATGCAAAGACTCATTGGAAAAGACCCTGATGCTGGGAAAGATTGAAGGCAGGAGGAGAAAGGGACAACAGAGGATGAGATGGCTGGATGGCATCACCGACTAAATGGGTATGAGTTTGTGTAAACTCCGGGAGTTGGTGTTGGACAGGGAGGCCTGGCTTGCTGCAGTCTGCAGGGTTACAAAGAGTTGGACACAACTGAGTGACTGAACTGAACTGAAGGATGTTTGTTCAAGAGGCAAACAGAGAAGGAAGACAAGAGACAGTAGGAGATTTAATCCAAAAGTTGTAAACACTAGCCAAATAATCCTGGACCATCTTTAGTGGCCTAGAACTGTAGAAATTTGCACAGCTGACTGTGAATGTTAATTCTTCCTGTGCTGGTTAGAAAAAGCAAAGTGAGAAGAAAATTATCTGTAACATTAGGTTTTTATGCATTTATCATTTTAATATTTTATTTCCAATGTTCTATTACAAATGCTCAATAAAGTATCATTAAATAAGTCCACTTAAATTGTTTCTTAACATTTGCTGGTGAAAGAATTCCATTCCAAACAGGTTCAGATCGATTAAATGTTCAAAGAGTTTATTATAAGAGTAACAGAGATAAAGCATGGGTAGTGGTTTCTATGATACAGGGACACTCAAGACATTTAAGCAGCTTTAGACCTGATGAGTTTGGGCAGGTCATAAGGTGATTTAAATCATTTAAGATGCTCTCAGAAGTGAAACAAATTTATTTGGAAGGTTACAATAAAAATTTAAGCAAGACCTTTAGTTTAATTTAGCTGAATAAAAGTAATTTTTCAGGGAAATACAGCCTGATCATTTATATGTTAGAAATGATGAATGTGGAGTGATAACAACATTTGAGAACTGCAAAAACTATTCAAGCCATTCCCATTTGATAGCATATAACCCTGCTCATCTCTATGCTATACAAACTGTTAACTCTTATTGATTAAACATTTATGGATAATAAACATATAAATTTTCTATAATCACTCTAGCTAAGGACAATAATTGTCACTTCAGCATACCCTTCCAATCTCTTCTATATACGTGCTTTTATAGATAGTGGAAACTCCAATTTATAAATGTAGCTATAGTATCAAACTTTTTTCATAAATTATGCCAGATAATCCTCTTGGTGTCCAGGGATGCTTTTAGTTGTCCTCCTGCTGGTGTTTACTGGGGCATGAAATGGATATTAGGCTAAGCATGAATACTACAGCACATTGGTGGACATGAAAAAAATATATATATATTCAAATTATGTATATATCTCCACAAAAAATAGCAATATTTTGGATTTTGCCTGCTTTTAGTTATTTCATTGCTACTAATTTCTGTGCATGAAAATTGTGAATGTTTTATATATATACTATATATATATATGCAAGTAGTGAATATTTTTTGTGTTTAGAGTTACATAATTATTGAGAAATATATTTTGCAAACTTATAGAAACTGCACTGGACTTTATAAACATATGTTTAACTATTTAGTTATCTATTTACTTCCATGGGCTTCCCAGGTAGCTCAGCTGGTAAAGAATTCTCCTGCAATGCAGGAGACCCCGCTTCGATTCCTGGGTTGGGCAGTTCCCCTAGAGAAGGGATAGGCTACACATTCCAGTATTCTTGGGCTTCCCCGGTGTCTCAGATGGTAAAGAAACCACCTGCAATGTGGGAGACCTGGATTTGATCCTGGGGTTGGGAAGACCCCCTGAAGGAGGGCGCAGCAACCCTCTCCAGTGTTCTTGCCTGGAGAATTCCCATGGACAGAGGAGGCTGGCAGGCTATACGGTTCATGGGGTGGTAAAGAGTCAGACACAACTGAGCTGCTAAGCACATTTATTTCCATTATTAACATATCATTGCTGGTTATAGTAAAAGAAGATTCTTAAATGGTTGATGATAAAATTAATATTGGTTTATATTTGCAAAGAGATTCATAATTTAAGAAAGCTCATAGAAGAATTCAGCCAAGGACTGGATAAAGCAAGAAATGGAGAAGAAAGGATTCAAGCAATGGTGTGATTCCAGGTAAGTCTTAGCCCAATCCAGGGAAAGGTCTGGAGTATAAATAACATCTCAAGATTTGTTTAACTTTGGGGGAAAGGAGCTGGACTTTTGTACTCACACACTGATGAGTTACTGGACCACTAGACAAAGGGGTTGGGGTAAATCTCGGGCCTTTTTGCCTCTCCTATGGGAGAGGAGACTATGTGGGTTCTCAGATAGGGTATCCTCTACATACCTGATCTTCACAATGTCATTGTAAAGTAGGTACAACATGAAAAAAAAAAAAAAAAACTATTCTGATATTATACACAACAAAAGTGGGGCCCAGAAAAGTCTGCGGAGCTCAGTTATGTCCACGATTCTTTATAAAACTTTATATTGCTATCAATTATGCTACAATTGTCATGTGTTTAAAGTTAATAGCTAATATTAGTTGCTCTTTGTTACTTTATGAATAATACAGCCTACTAAAATGGTGGTGATAAATTTGAGTATCCAAGATAGTACTGACCTTATAGAAAATAATGAATCCAGAAAATGTAAATTACACTCTTCCTAGACAGTCAGTCTAGAACTTTCTTTTTTTTCCCCCACTTAACCTTTATTTCTTTTCTTTTTTAAAAATAAATTTATTTCAAATGGAGGCTAATTACTTTATAATATTGTGGTGGTTTTTATCATACATTGACATGAATCAGCCACAGGTATACATGTATCCCCCCATCCTGAACCTCCCTCCCACCTCCCTCCCCATCCCATCCCTCTGGGTTGTCCCAGTGCACTGGTTTCGAGTGCCCTGTTTCATGCATCAAACTTGGACTGGTGATCTATTTCACATATGGTAATATACATGTTTCAATGCTATTCTCTCAAATCATCCCACCCTCGCCTTCTCCCAGAGTCCAAAAGTCTGTTCTTTATATGTGTCTTTTCTGCTGTCTCGTATATAGGGTCGTCGTTACCGTCTCTCTAAATTCCATATAGATGTGTTAATATCCTGTATTGATGTTTTTACGATTTACTTCACTGTGTATAATAGGCTCCAGTTTCATCCACCTCATTAGAACTGACTCAAATGAGTTCTTCTTAATAGCTGAGTAATATTACATTGTGTATATGTACCACAACTTTCTTATCAATTCGTCTGCAGATGGACATCTAGGTTGCTTCCATGTCCTAGCTGTTGTAAACAGTGCTGTGATGAACATTGGGGTACATGCGTCTCTTTCAATTCTGGTTTCCTCAGTGTATATGCCCAGCAGTGGGACTGCTGGGTCGTATGGCAGTTCTATTTCCAGTTTTTTAAGAAATCTCCACACTGTTCTCCACACTGGCTGTCTTAGTTTACATTCCCAACAACAGTGTAAGAAGGTTCCCTTTTCTCCACATCCACTCCAGCATTTATTGTTTGTAGACTTCTGGGTAGCAGCCAGTCTGACTGGTGTGGGATGGTACCTTACTGTGGTTTTGATTTGCATTTCTCTGATAATGAGTGATGTTGAGCATCTTGTCATGTGTTTGTTAGCCAACTGTATGTCTTCTTTGGAGAAATGTCTCTTTAGTCCTTTGGCCCAGTTTTTGATTGGGTTATTTATTTTTCTGGTATTGAGCTGCATGAGCGGCTTGTATATTTTTGAGATTAATTCTTTATCAGTTGCTTCATTTGCTATTATTTTCTCCCATTCTGGAAGCTGTCTTTTCACCTTGCTTATAGTTTCTTTCACTGTGCACAAGTTTTTAAGTCTAATAAGGTTCCATCTGTTTATTTTTGCTTTTATTTCCATTACTCTGGGAGGTGGGTCATAGAGGACCTTGCTGTAATTTATGTCAGATGTAATTTATGTATTTTATGTTCTGCCTATATTTTCCCCTAGGAATTTTATAGTTTCTAGTCTTACATTTAGATTTTTAATCCATTTTGAGTTTATTTTTGTGTGCAGTGTCAGAAAATATTCTAGATTCATTTGTTTACAGGTGGTTGACCAGTTTTTCCAGCACTGCTTGTTAAACGGATTGTCTTTTCTCCATTGTATATTTTTGCCTCCTTTATCAAAGACAAGATGTCTTTGACACCTAGGTGTGTGAATTTATCTCTGGGCTTTCTAGTTTGTTCCACTGGCCTATATTTCTGTCTTTGTGCCGGTACCATACTGTTTGGAAGACTGCAGCTTTGTAGTATAGTCTGAATCAGGCAGGTTGATTCCTCTAGTTCCATTCTTCTTTCTCAAGATTGCTTTGGTGATTCGAGGTTTTTTTGTATTTCCATACAAATTGTGAAATTATTTGTTCTAGTTCTATGAAAAATACCATTGGTAGCTTGATGGGGATTCCACTGAATCTACAGATTGCTTTGGGTAGTATGCTCATTTTCACTATATCAATTCTTCTGATCCATGAACATGGTATATTTCTCCATCTATTTGTGTCATCTTTGATTTCTTTCATCAGTGTTTTATAGCTTTCTATATATAGGTCTTTTGTTTCTTTAGGTAAATTTATTCCTAAGTATTTTATTCTTTTCATTGCAATGGTGAATGAGATTGTTTCCTTAAATTCTCTTTCTGCTTTCTCATTGTTAGTGTATAGGAATGTATGGGACTTCTGTGTATTCATTTTATATCCTGCAAATTTACTATATTCATTGATTAGCTCTAGTAATTTTCTGGTGGTGTATTTAGGGTTTTCTATGTAGAGGATCACGTCATCTGCAAACAGTGAGAGTTTTACTTCTTTTCCAATCTGGATTCCTTTTATTTCTTTTTCTGCTCTGATTGCTGTGGCTAAAACTTCCAAAGCTATGTTGAATAGTAGTGGTGAAAGTGGGCATCCTTATCTTGTTCCTGACTTTAGGGGAAATGTTTTCAATTTTTTGCCATTAAGGATAATGTTTGCTGTGCATTTATCATGTATAGCTTTTATTATGTTGAGGTATGTTGCTTCTATGCTTGCTTTCTGGAGAGTTTTTATCATAAATGGGTGTTGAATTTTGTCAAAGGCTTTCTCTGCATCTATTGAGATAATCATATAGTTTTTATCTTTCAATTTGTCAGTGTGGTGTATACATTGATTTGTAAAGAAGAATCCTTGCATCTCTGGGATTAAGCCCACTTGGTCATGATGTATGATCTTTTTAATATGTTGTTGGATTCTGTTTGCTAGAATTTTGTTGAGGATTTTTGCATCTATGTTCATCAGTGATATTGGCCTGTAGTTTTTTCTGTGGCACCTTTGTCTGGTTTTGGTATTAGGGTGATGATGGCCTCATAAAATGAGTTTGGGAGTTTACCCTCCTCTGCAATTTTCTGGAAGAGTTTGAGTAGGATTGGTGTTAGCTCTTCTCTGAATTTCTGGTAGAATTCACCTGTGACGTCATCTTGTCCTGGGCTTTTGTTTGTTGGAAGTTTTTTGATTACAGTTTCAATTTCCATGCTTATGATGAATCTGTTAAGATTTTCTGTTTCTTCCTGGTTCAGTTTTGGAAGGTTATACTTTTCTAAGAATTCTTCCATTTCTTCCAAGTTGTCCATTTTATTGGCACATCGTTGCTGATAGTAGTCTCAAGATCCTTTGTATTTCTGTGTTGTCTTCTGTGATTTCTCCATTTTCATTTCTAATTTTGTTGATTTGATTCTTCTCCCTTTTTCTCTTGATGAATCTGGCTAATGGTTTGTCTATTTTATATGTCTTCTCAAAGAACCAGTTTTTAGTTTTCTTGATTCTTGCTATAGTCTCCTTTGTTTCTTTTTCATGTATTTCTGCTGTGATTTTTATGATTTCTTTCCTTCTACTAACCCTGGGTTTCTTCATTTCTCCTTTTTCTGGTTGCTTTAGGTGTAAAGTTAGGTTATTTATTTGATTTTTCCCTTGCTTATTGAGGTAAGCTTGTATTGCTATGAACCTTTCTCTTAGCACTGCTTTTACTGAATCCCATAGGTTTGGGGTTGTCATGTTTTCATTTTCATTTGTTTCTATGCATATTTTGATTTCTTTTTGTGATTTGTGAGTTATTCAGAAGTGTGTTGTTTAGCCTCCATCTGTTTATATTTTTAATAGTATTTTTTCCTGTAGTTGACATCTAATCTTACTGTATTGTGATGAGAAATGATACTTGAAATGATTTCAATTTTTTTGAATTTACCAAGGCTAGATTTATGCATCAGGATGTGATTTATCCTGGAGAGTGTTCTATGCGCACTTGAGAAAAAGATGAAATTCTTTGTTTTTGGGTGAAATGTCCTATAGATATCAATTAGGTCTAACTGGTATCATTTAAAGCTTGTGTTTCCTTGCTAATTTTCTGTTTGGTTGACCTATCCATAGGTGTGAGTAGGGTATTAAAGTTTGCCACTATAATTTGTTACTGTTAATTTCCCCTTTCACATTTGTTAACATTTGCCTTACATATCAAGGTACTCCTATGCTGGGTGCATATATATTTATAATTGTTATATCTTCTTCTTGGATTGATCCTTTGATCATTATGTAGTGTCCTTCTTTGTCTCTTTTCACGGCCTTTATTTCAAAGTTAATTTTATCTGAAATGAGTATTTCTACTCTTGTTTTCTTTTGGTCTCTATTTGCATGAAATATCAATTTCCAGCCCTTCACTTTCAGTCTGTATGTGTCCCATGGTTTGAGGTGGTCTATTGTATAGGGGTCTTATTTTTGTATCCATTCAGCCAGTCTTTGTCTTTTGGTTGGGGCATTCAACCCATTTACATTTAAGGTAATTATTGGTAAGTATGATCACATTGCCATGTGCTTTGTTGTTTTGGGTTTGAGTTTATAAATCTTTTCTGTGCTTCCTGTCTAGAGAAGATCCTTTAGCATGTGTTGAAGAGCTGGTTTGGTGGTGCTGAATTCTCTCAGCTTCTGCTTGTCTATAAAGCTTTTGATTTCTCCTTCATATCTGAATGAGATCCTTACTAAGTACAGTAATCTGGGCTATAGGCTATTTTCTTTCATCGCTTTAAGTATGTCCTGCCATTCCCTTATGGCCTGAAGAGTTTCTATTGAAAGATCAGCTGTTATCCTAATGGGGATCCCCTTGTGTATAATTTGTTGCCTTTCCCATGCTGCTTTTAATATTTGCTCTTTGTGTTTGATATTTGTTATTTTGATTAAGATGTGTCTTGGGGTGTTTTGCCTTGGGTTTCTCCTGTTTGGGACTCTCTGGTTTCTTGGACTTGGGTGGCTATTTCCTACCCCATTTTAGGGAAGGTTTCAACTATTATCTCCTCAACCATTTTCTCATGCTCTTTCTTTTTGTCTTCTTCTGGAACACCTATGATTCATTTGTTAGGGTGTTTAACATTGTCCCAGAGGTCTCTGAGGTTGTTTTCATTTCTTTTAACGTTTTTTTCTTTTTTTGTCTCTGCTTCATTTATTTCCACCATTTTATCTTTCACCTCACTTATCCCTTTTTCTGCCTCATTTATTCTACTGTTGGTTCCCTCCAGAGTGCTTTTGATATCAGTTATTACATTATTCATTATTGATTGACTCTTCTTTATTTCTTCTAGGTCCTTGCTAAACATTTCCTGCATCTTCTCAATCCTTGTCTCTAGTCTATTTATCTGTAACTCCATTTTGTTTTCAAGATTTTGGATCATCTGTACTATCGTTATTCTGAATTCTTTTTCAGGAAGACTCCCTATATCCTCTTCTTTAGTTTGATTTGGTGGGCATTTATCATATTCCTTTACCTGCTAAATATTTCTCTGCCTTTTAATTTTGTTTAGATTGCTGTGTTTGGGGTGCCATTTTGTAGCCTGGAAGTTTGTGGTTTCTCTTTATTGTGGAGCCTGATCCCTGTGGGTTGGGTTGGACTAGGGGCTTGTCAAGGTTTTCTGGTCAGGGGATCTTAAGTCTTTGTTCTGATGGGTGGAGCCCTTCTCTCTGGAGTGCAATGAAGTGTCCAGTAGTGAGTTGGGTGTCTATGGGTTTGGCATGGTTTTGAAAGCCTGTCTTTTAATGCACAGGGCTTTGCTGGAGAATTATTGTCGTTAGTGTTCCTGCTTTGCTGGAGAATTATTGTCATTATGTCTTGCACTGGAACTTGTTGGCTCTTGGGTGGAGCTTGGTTTCAGTGTAGGTATCGAGATTTTTGGGTGAGCTCTTTTCTATTAATTTTCCCTGGAATCAGGAGTTCTTTGATGTAGAACTGTGTTTCTTAACTTGCTATTTGTATTACAGTTAGCATTCCATTTAATAATTACAGTTCAGTTCAGTTCAGTCACTCAGTCATGGCCAACTCTTTCCCATGGATTGCAGCATGCCAGGCCTCCCTGTCCATCATCAACTCCCTGAATTTACTCAAACTCATGCCCGTTGAATCGGTGATGCCATCCAGCCATCTCATCCTCTGTCATCCCCTTCTCCTCCTGCCTTCAATCTTTCCCAGCACTGGGGTCTTTTCCAATGAGTCAGCTCTTTGCATCAGGTGGCCAAAGTACTAGAGTTTCAGCTTCAACATCAGTCCTTCCAATGAACATCCAGGACTGATCTCCTTTAGGATGGACTGATTGGATCTCCTTGCAGTCCAAGGGACTCCCAAAGTTCTACTCCAACAACACAGTTCAAAATAATCAATTCTTCAGTGCTCAGTTTTGTTAATAGTCCAACTCTCACATCCATTCATGACTACTGGAAAAACCACAGTTTTGACTAGATGGACCTTTGTTGGCAAAATAATGTCTCTTCTTTTTAATATGCTGTCTAGGTTGATCATAACTTTTCTTCCAAGGAGTAAGCATCTTTTAATTTCATGGCTGCAATCATCATCTGGAGTGATTTGGAGCCAAAAAATATAAAGTCTACCACTGTTTCCACTGTTTCCTCATCTATTTTACATGAAGTGATGGGATCAGAGGCCATGGTCTTTGTTTTCTGAATGTTGAGCTTTAAGCCAACTTTTTCACTCTCCTCTTTCACTTTCATCAAGAGGCTCTTTAGTTCTTCACTTTCTGCCATAAGGGTGGTGTCATCTGCATATCTGAGGTTATTGATATTTCTCCTGGCAATCTTGATTCCAGCTTGTGCTTCTTCCAGCCCAGCGTTTCTCATGATGTACTCTGCATAGAAGTTAAATAAGTAGGGTGACAATATACAGCCTTGATGTACTCCTTTTCCTATTTGGAACCAGTCTGTTGTTCCATGTCCAGTTCTAACTGTTGCTTCCTGACCTGCATACAGGTTTCTCAAGAGGCAGGTCAGGTGGTCTGGTATTCCCATCTCTTTCAGAATTTTCCACAGTTTATTGTTATCCACAGTCAAAGGCTTTGGCATAGTCAATAAAGCAGAGATAGATGTTTTTCAGGAACTCTCTTGTATTTTCAGTGATTCAGTGGATGTTGGCAATTTGATCTCTTGTTCCTCTGCCTTTTCTAAAATCCGCTTGGGCATCTGGAAGTTCACAGTTCATGTATTGTTGAAGCCTAGCTTGGATAATTTTGAGCATTACTTTACTAGTGTGTGAGATGAGTGCAATAGTGTGATAGTTTGAGCATTCTTTGGCATTGCCTTTCTTTGGGATTGGAATGAAAACTGACCTTTTCCAGTCTTGTTGCCACTGCTGAGTTTTCCAAATTTGCTGGCATATTGAGTGCAGCACTTTCAAAGCATCAATCTTTAGGATTTGATAACTCAACTGATAACTACATACACACATTATTAGAATTTGTAAAAATATGGTGAGAGGAAGCCTTTAAATAATATTTTTTGTATATATGTTGAAAAGGAGAACCAATTAACACTTTAATATTTGGACTGTGCTAATTAAGAATGCTTGATACAATTTATATTCTGAACTTTGTATATAATTGGTGATGTAGTGCCAGAGTTCTCAGAATAGTAACATGCATGTAGTAAGTGCCCACCAGTATTTCCCAATGAACTAGAATTAGAATTATGTATCACCAGGCTTTTGTTATTGTTAACTACACATAACATTTTGAAATTGATTTATTTGTTCTTGTAAAATGCTCTTTTTCTCCCTTCCAATCTATATTAGGGTGTGTATGTATATATATATGTGCTAAAATATAAACTTTCTTTGGGTAAACTCTAAAGATAGAAAAATACTTTTGAAAGCTTATAAACTATGAGAGAACATGAAAATGACATTGTAAAAATAATGAATACTTTTCTACTATGATCCTTTGTTATACGATCTCTATGCATCATTGCCCTCTATGTCTCATAACTGTTCGTACCTTTCACAGTACTTTCCTTCATATCCCCGTGGGCAAGCTGTGCAGCGGTAATCATCCAGGCCTTCCATGATACAAGATGGGCTGAAACTGAATCAGAAAAGAAATAAAGATTGAAAAAGTCATTTGACTTATTTATTTTTATAAATTTAAGCAATGCTATCTAATATCTAGATGATTGGAACTGTTTTTTGATGGTTACAAATGTCATATTTGTAATTATAAGTTCCTATTCAAGGGTATGGAGAAGGCAATGGCATCCCACTCTGGTACTCTTGCCTGGAAAATCCCATGGACGGAGGAGCCTGGTAGGCTGCAGTCCATGGGGTTGCTAAGAGTCAGACATGACTGAGCGACTTCACTTTCACTTTTCACTTTCATGCATTGGAGAGGGAAATGGCATCCCACTCCAGTATTCTTGCCTGGAGAATCACAGGGACGGGGGAGCCTGGTGGGCTGCTGTCTATGGGGTCGCACAGAGTTGGACACGACTGAAGCGACTTAGCAGCAGCAGCATTCAAGGGTAATGGGCTTCCCTGGTGCCTCTGTGGTAAAGATTCTGCCTGCAAAAAGATGTGAGTTTGATCCCTGGGTCAGGAAGATCCTCTAGAGAAGGAAATGGCAACTCACTCCAGTATTCTTGTCTGGAAAAACCCCTTGAACAGAGGGGCTTGGCAGGCTATAGTCCATGGGGTTGCAATGAGTCAGATATGACTTAATGATTGAACAACAACATTCAAGGGTAGGATATCACAACTAAATATTACTAATAATAGTTAACAAATAAAGTAGGTTGTTTCTTGATGAATTAACAATGCATGACACTGACCATGTTAGAACTGTGAAGTTTTAATAATTATATGACAGTCATGAAAATATCAAACATCCAGAAAAAGGGTGCTATTTTTCATGAATTAAAATAAAAACATGATGAGAATTCCTGCATATTTGTCAGACAGTAGAATAAGTATTACTGAATATCTTTCAGGTTAAAAAAAATGGGGACACAAAAGCAATTTAATTTTTTTATTACTTATCCCAAATTGCCATTGGCATTTCAATGCATTAAGTGTGAATAGATGTTTCACTTAAAATAAAGACTGTCTTTTGTAATTTACATATGGATTTCAAACTACGTTTTACTTTAAATACAAAATAATGTGATCTAGTGTAAGGAAATAAGACAGGAAATCTTTCTGTATGAAAATTAGTAAGATGTTCTAACAATTTCTAACAATTTCCGGTTTCCCTATTTCTGTTAATAACTACCATTGGAGCACAATTTGGCTACAAAGCCCTGGCTTCAACTCCTGCCTTGCCTAAACCTGTCATATCTAATTAGTTATCAGTTCTACAGAGTCACATTCAACAATCTATCTTCTTGTGTTTTCCTCACATCCATCCTTTTGTCTCTATTTTTGTTGCTATTACCTTTTTTCAGGTTCTAATTATCTTTTGCCTAAACTAGTGCAATAGCTTTTTAATTAGTCTCTTTGCTTTTCTTATTTTCCTGTTTCAGTTCATTATGCTCAATTCCATCATAATAGTCTTCCTAAATTGTGGCTCTGATCACATTAATCTTTTAAATAAAAATTTGTAGTGTTTCCTCATTACATAGAAAATTAAACAGCAATTTCTTAGACTGGTATTCAAGGATTTCTACAGTATGGCCTCCATTCTCTTATTCATTCATCTGTAATTATAAAATTCTATTTGAACCCATGCTCCAAACTCTTACTGGTTCTTAAAAGTGATTTGTGCTTCCTGCTTCTAAGCTTTTACTCTATAAATTTTCTACTATCTCTGCCAGTAAAAACTCTTCAATCTGTTGTAAATTTAATAATTTAAATAAACTTAAAATTTATTATGCATGTTCAGTTGTGTCTTTTTGTGACCTCATGAACTGTAGCCTGCCAGGCTCCTCTGTCCATGGGATTCTCCAGGTAAGAATACTGGAGTGGGTTGCCATTTCCTCCTCCAGGGAATCTTCCCTGTCCAGTACCTCCTGTGGCTCCTTCATTGGCAGGTGGATTCTTTATCACTGAGCCACCTAGGAAGCCAAAACTTTATTATTAATATTATTAATTTTTTAATATATTCTTTGAGTTTCCAAAATCAAGTGTGGTACTTTGTGCCTTCAAATTTCCTTTAAATCTAAGTTGACCTCTCTGAAGACACCCATTTAACTGTGAGCCTCTCCAAGAGATGTTCTGCTTCTTTTTTATATATCCTGTAGCTTTTGTTATAGTTCACTCTACAGTAAATTATCAATTAATTATTAATTCCCATTTTAATAAACCATAAATTAAATACCTTTCTCTTGTTCAGCTCAGTTCATCAGAGGTAGATTAGGGAAAGGAGGATGAAAATAATATATTTCACACACCAACCACTTTTGCTCAATGAATTATAAGATCATGCATTTTATCCTCATCAATATCCCATTTATCTAAAAATTCACATTTGATATCCTATGCAAGACATATGTTCTGTTCAACCAAAAATGGATGCTTGTAGAGGAAAGGGAGATAATCACATGAAAATGTTTTCAAAATGTAAACAAAGCCAAAGATGGGGGGGGGGGGGAGAACGGAATAGGTAGAACTGTCTCTTCATCTGAGTTGCTTTATGGTTCTTATACACTAAAGATAAGGTGTCTAGGATTCTAATTCTGAACAAAGTGCCCTACATTCCTTCAAAAGCAAATTCTTAGAGAAAAAAAATTACCCTACCGTGTAGAGATTGAATTCTATAAATCATTTAAAAGAAAGTGCAGATTGTCTTAGCAAAAAGGTAAGTGAAAACACCTAGGGGTTTTCATCAATACATAAACCAATGCAGAATGTTCTGACAGCACTGAAATAAAATATGCCTGCATTTGCTTCCCCTTATGGCTGTGTTTCCATGGTACCAAGCTTGGATTATCTTAACAGAAAGAGGGCCTTGATTCTGGGAGATACTGACTTCTTTTGGAGCATAACAATAAGTCATCTTGCTGGAACCACATTATTTTTCAATTATCTGCCTGATAATTCTTATCAGTCATGAACTAAACACAGAAAATGAATGGAAACAGCTATAAAATTTATATACTATGCATCAAACAATCCCTCATAGCTGAAGTTATTGCAGAATTATATGAAAACACTAGGTCTTTCTAAAAACTTATAAGATTATACACATTTGTACACAAATTATTTATTTCATAAATATATGTTAACATTGGTATTTACATTTTAATTAATAAGCATTATTTACTTGGGACAGAGTTTTAAAGGAAAAAGGAACCATAGAGTATTAAGTGCTCACTTTTGTCATGTTTTTATATTGTTTAAAAAATCTATCTTAAATTGAGATTTTTGTCTACATGAAAAAAATAGCTAAATCACAGAAAAGTCCATGTGCTACACAGATGGTGTTACTGATTGGGAAATATGGTAATATTTCTCAGTCTTACTTGTTGCTGGAAGAAATTAGAGGACAAGCACATTGCTGACAGTCATTTGGCAATCCCTTGACAATGCCATAAAAACCAAGAGCACATCGTTCACAGAAGTCACCAGCAGTATGATGTTGACAATTCTGCAAAGGAAGAGGAGTTTGTTTTGAAAGTAATGACAGAATGTAATTTATCATAGAGCTCCCCACCTATGAGTTTGTGTGCTCCTGTGAACACACACACACACACATACACACACCCCATTGACAGAACTCAGTTATTAACCCTACATCTATTTTAAAATTTATTTATTTTTAATTGAAGGATAATTGCTTTACAGAATTCTGTTGCTTTCCGTCAAACCTTAACATGAGTCAGTCATAGGTGTACATATGTCCCCTTCCTCTTGAACCTCCCTCCCATCTCCTTCCCCTCTAGATTGTTAAAGAGCCCCTGTTTGCATTCCCTGAGACATACAGCAAATTCCCACTGGCTATCTATTTTACATATGGTAATGTAAGTTTCCATGTTACTCTCTCTATACATCTCACCCTCCCTTCCCCTCTCCCTATGTCCATAAGTCTGTTCTGTATGTTTGTTTGTCCACTGCTGCCTTGCAAACAAATTCATCAGAACCATTTTTCTAGATTCCACATATATGTGTTAGTATACGATATTTATTTTTCTCTCTCTGACTTACTTCACTCTGTATAATAGGCTCTACGTTCATCCACCTCATTAGACTGACTCAAATGCCTTCCTTTTTATGGCTGAGTAATATTCCTTTGTTAATATGTACATATTTTTAAAAGAAGCTCTTTCATTTGAGAAGTTAATACTGGGCTGTTGTAGCGATAATGGCAAGAGTTTCTGTTCTCTTTTCCTTACATCAGTCTCTCTGAATTAATTTTCCTCTTATTCTAATCTGGGGAATAGACTTCACAAATTTCTAAAATTTATTGTATCATCTGGCTATTTATGTTTCTTCTCTACAAGGTGTTAAAAAAGTGCTAAAAATCCTAAGGTCTTGGTGCCTGACCATCAGTGGGCTTTTTGAAACTAAACCAAGGTGGAAAGCATAAATATCTTAAGAGAAAACAATTATTAAAAAAAAAAAAAGAAAAGTCAGCCTTGTTTCCAGATTAAGAATGTTATTCATCTAATTCTTGCCAAGTGTTGACTGTTCTCTATAGACAGAGAGGACCCAATCTGAAACCAGGGGTCTCAAGTCAGTATTTTCTTTTAATGTTTGCATAATAAGAGGTATTTGGGTAACACGTTTTAACACATTTCCAAAAGAAAATGAGAACAGTTTTGGAATATTGTTTCACCACAAACAATAACTTAAGTCACTTCCTCTGACTCTTTTTGAGAGTTTAAGCTATTCTCTGGGGTGAAACCATGGCATTATCACAGTGAATTTTGGAACCCTGTCTATTGTTTCATTTTTTGGTGTTATGTTGAAAATACATTGTGTTACAAATAAGATTTTATAATTCGCTGTTAAATTGATCTACTTTTCTAACAGGATACAAATATCAAATCTTCTAATTCTCCAACTCTCTCTCAACAGATGTTAGCTTCTTATTTTCAGGGAAAAGGAAGTCCTCATTTGGTGTTCCCTCATCTTCCTGCCAAACAACAGACCATCTTTTCTGCCTCACTTTCCTTCCTGTCAATGTTTAGTTCTGTCCACAAGAAGTAGTGCATTGTTCTTTGTCTAAAGCTGCTCTCCTCCTAAACTCTCATTTAGAAAAAAGGCCTTCTTTGTCTCCTATTACCTCCAGCATCTGCATTTTCTCCTTTGATGGCTTACTTCCACTGACAGTTGAGATTGGTTAAGCCTTTCATGTAAAAAAAAAAAAAAAATCTCTGGGAACTCATGTTTCTGGACAACTTCCATCTTATCTTTGATAGGTTTATTAAAAACACTATTCACATTGCTAGTCTCTACTTCCTCATCTCTTTTTCACCTCTTCATTTTTTAATGAAGGCTTTAAACATACATATATTCTTTTTCAGATTCTTTTCCACTATAGGATATTACAAGATATTGAGTATAGTTTCCTGTGCTATACAGTAGGTCCATGCTGTTTATTTTATTTTATATATAGTAGCATGTATATATTAACCCTAAACTCCTAATTTACTTCCCCTCTGACCCCAAATAGGCTTCTGATTTCACCACTGGAACATACGTCCAGGCTCATAAATATGATCTTTCTTGCTAAATCAAAATTTACTGACAAGAATCTGTTTTCATGATATATGAACCATCTGCAGCAGCTGATATTCCTTGCCATCATTAGGTTGACATTTTCTCTTTCTACAACAGTACATGAACCAAGAACTTCCAAATGTACAAGCTGGATTTAAAAGAGGCAGAGGAACCAGTGAAGAGGAACTAGAGTCTCTTGATGAAGGTGAAAGAGGAGAATGAAAAAGCTGGCTTAAAACTCAACATTCAAAAAACTAAGATCATGGCATCTGGATGGGGGCATCCGTCATGGCAAATAGATGGGGGAAAAAGTGAAGATAGTGACAGACTTTATTTTCTTGGGCTCCAAAATCACTGTGAATGGTGACTGCAGCAATGAAATTAAAAGATGCTTGCTCCTAGGAAAACAGCTATGACAAATCTTGACAGCATATTAAAAAAGTAGAGATATCATTTTGCTGACAAAGGTCCACATTGTCAAAGCTATGGTTTTTCCAGTAGTCATGTACAGCTGTGAGAGGTGAACCATAAAGAAGGCTGAAAGCCGAAGAATTGATGCTTTTGAACTGTGGTTTTGGAGAGGACTCTTGAGAGTCCCCTGGACTGCAAAGAGATCCAACCAGTCAATCTTAAAGGAAATCAACCCTGAATATTCATTGGAAGGACAGATGCTGAAGCTCCAATACTTGGCCAATTGATGCAAAGAGCTCACTCATTGGAAAAAGCTCTAATGCTGGGAAAGATTAAGGGCAAAAGGAAAAAGGGATGATTAGAGGATGAGATGGTTGGATGGCATCACTGACTCAATGGACATGAGTTTGAGCAAGCTCTGGGAAATAGTGAAGGGCAGGAAGCCTGGTGTGCTTCAGTGCATGGGGTTACAGATTTGGACATGACTTAGTGACTGAACAATAAAATGGTTTCTCTAATAGTACAGTGTACTGAGTGATTTCCTCCCTCTGTGGCTACTCTTTTTTATCTTCCTTCATGGATTTTTTTTCTTCTTTCTGTTGAGTAAGATTGGTCCTTTCTAACTTTGGCTCTCATTTCTTTTCTTTCTCTTTCCTACATTTTCTACCTTTGTCATTTCAACCATTACTAGAACTTCAGCTATCAGAGCTTCCCAGGTGGTGCCAGTGGTAAAGAACCCGCCTGCCAATTCAAGAGACATAAGGGAAGCAAGTTCCATCCCTGAGTCGGGAAGATCCCCTGGAAGAGGAAATGGCAACCTGCTGGAGTACTCTTGCTGGAGAATCTCATGGACAGAGGAGCCTGGTGGGCTACAGTCCATGGGGTCACAAACAGTCAGACATGACTGATGTGACAGCACCATAGCATAGCATAGCAGCTATCATCTATCTTTCCCAAAGTCTAAATTTTATATATTCTGCCTAATATCAATCTCTAATGAGTTCCATACTTAAGTTTCTAATTGCTTCTTAGATAGATCTTCTTGTATAACACAAAAGTATTTGAATGAGAAACCTCAAAAATTAAGCTCATCTCTTTCAAAATCTCCTAATACTCCTGTATTTCCCATTTAATTTGGGGTCACTATCATCTCTCTGGCATAGCAAGAAAGACCTTTATAATTCAGCCTCTGCTTACTCCTCCAGTCTTCCATCTAGCCACTGTAACCTTCACACTGTATGCTAAAGCTATATAGGACTATCTGAAATTCTCAAATTATGCAGTGCCTCCTCTTACCTCTGGGAGTTTTCATATGCAAATATCTTGTTCTGGGATGTTTTTCCTCCTCTTACTTGACTAACACGTATTCATTCAGCTCTCATTTTCACTGTCTCTTTCTCTGATAAACATTCCCTGATGCCTGAAGTCTGGGCTAAATTCTCCTTGCTCAACACAGTGGCTGAAATATGTTGACATTCAATGACTATTTTGAATGAAATGACTGCATAAATGAATGTACTTTCTAGGTGTTATAGATGAAAACTGGTTAGGCTTCTTAAGATGAAAAGGTCAAGTTTCAAGTCTAAAGAATTTACAGTAAGGTGGCTAGCAGGGAAAGAGGATTTGTCGTATTTGGATACTGATTTAAGTACCATAATCCTCTCTTTTTCAATCATCCAAAGGAATCACTTGTATTTTAGCAAGAAAATAGCGATTTCATATTTAACAGTAGCATAGTGAGAGATAATGGTTCCAAGATAAAATAATTATCTGTGAATTCCAGTCTCAAATCATTCAGCAAGTTGCCAAATGATGAAAGAGTGTTAACTGGGGAGTGCTTTAAGAACATACTTTATAGTTATAGAAATGAGCAGATGCCCCAAAATACATGGTATCTTAAACAATAATTGTTAACATTTGCCTTTGTAAAAAATAAAAAAAAAACAACCTGCATAATAAATTATTTATGTAACCTACTGTAACACTGATAAGTGAGTCAACACAAAAAATAATGCTGATCATTACTAAAAATACAGATATTTAAAAAATATGGCTTGCTTCTTTTATACCTACAACTCTGTGTAATTTCTACGCAGAGAAAGCAAATATTTGAACTTTCTCTGGACAGTCAATCTTTCACAGGGTTGCTGACATACTAAACTTGGTTAACTGAATTAAATGCCCCACTTAGCCCCACAAACACAGCACACAAATCATGATGCTATTTTTGAAACTTTTGACATCAATCTTTCATATGACTTTCCTGTTTCCTTTGAAATAGAGGACATAATATTTTTCTTATACAGAAATTAATCTTTAGAAAAAAATTTTATGTGTTAGATGCCTAAAGAGAAGTTTAATAATCTGGAGATTAATATATGCCAGTATCATTTCAATAGTAGATTACAATATATAGCATTCGTTTTTGTTTTTTGTACATGGGAAAACGGGGTATTCATTCCTTCCACTAAATCAAATGAATATTGTATTAATATTTGGTATCTTTGAACTAAGGTGAGAAGTTACTATTTTTCTTTATAGGGATGCCTCTTCACACTCCTTGACATATTATTAAATGCATGGATTCTCAAAGGCAGCCCTTTTCATCTTGTATAACCATAAGCTACATAGTTTTTCCTTATGCCGAATGAAAACTTGTTTCACTCTAATTTTCAGTTAGTAACCCAAGTTCTGCCTTCCGAAGCTATGCAGATTAAATCCTCCCTGGTGGCTCAGAAGGTAAAGACTGCCTGTGGTGCAAGAGACCTGGGTTTGATCCCTGGGTTGGGAAGATTCCCTGGAGAAGACAATGGCTACCCATTCCAGTACTCTTGCCTGAAGAATTCCATGGACAGAGGAGCCTGATGGGCTACAGTCCATGGGGTCACAGAGTCGGATAGGACTGAGTGACTAACACTTTTACTTTCACAAAGCTTTTCCTTGTGCTGATTGAAAATGTTTCACTCTAATTTCAATTAGGGACCCAAGCTCTGCCTTCTGAAGCTATGCAGATTAAGTCTAATTTCCATTTCTCAGGGAAAGTCTTCAAATATCTTAAGTACATTATTACTTCCTAAATCTTTTTCTCAAGCTAAACAGTTAACAACCCTGATTAGTCAGAATTTCTCTTAAAATAGAGATTCTAAATCTCACCAAATATATTTAACATACTTCCATCCTTGATCTTGATCTTATACAAGTGAATCTATATAGTAAAATAAGAACTCCTATTTCATAGAAATTGCTATTATGTGTCATTCCCTCTGTTTTTTACCTTAAACACTAGTATATAAATTCCTAGAGGGCAATACCCACACATTCCTTATCTTTATATTCCCAGAACCCACCACTATGCCTGAACATTGTAATACTTATTAAAAAATGCCTCAAGAATGAATAAACAAGTGAGCCTAAGTTCAAAACCTACTCTATTAATTTAACCTTGTTAATTGTGGCTCATAATTCTACCTGCCAGGCTCTTTTTGATTATTGACAGCATCCAACACTTTACATCATCTGAATATTTGATAGATTTCATTCAAATCACTGAAAAAGATTTTGAACATGACGGGGTCAAACACAAATCCTATGCCTCATCAATGGAGACATCTCTAGAGCTTATTCTAGGTTATGCTGTTTAGCAGCTTCTACATCCACTGAACCTGTTAACTGATCACTATTTGGCCTATATTTTCAGCCCTGTTTGTGAGCATATAATGAAATGTTCTATCAAATGCCCATCTGAACAAACCAGAGTTTGAACCATAGATCTGACTCTTAGGCTTATGACTTAAGCAAATTATTTAATTTCTCTCAGCATCATTTTATCAGCTGTATTAGAAGGAATAATCCTTTCTCATCAATTTATTGTAAGAATAAATGAGAAAAGATTATCTACAGTGGCAAGCCCTGGTTCTGGTACATACATAAAGTTGGACACATAGTAGCTGTTAATCTTTTTTACTAAGTTTGACACATCATTTATTACATTCTATGATGAATGTGAAATTATACTGAGAATCATGGGACTATGGTCTCAGATGTTATATACATCGTAACTCAAGCAATTAGCCTGATACGTCTTATTTTAAGGGAACCTATTCTGATAGCTAATAAACATTATATTTCACTGGAGATCAAACTCAATCTGTTTCTTACATTCTACTTTCCTTTTTAAAACCTGGTATGACACTTTATTGTTCTCCATCCTGTGACAAATTTCATATTTTCATGATTTTGCAAATTTTTTTCATATACAGCTCTTAATCACATTGCAGATTCTATTAATACACTGGGGTAAAATTCACCTGGACCTTCAAAATCACACTCATTCCATCAGCTAAAAGTATGATTACTCTCACCCATAATCAGCAAGTATTATTTTGTACTAGATTTGAAACCTGATTCTAATACTTTTTACTGAAGGCTCTGTAAGTTACTTAAAATTTTTTAGGATTAATTTTCAGAGTTGTAATAAAATACTAATAATTTCTACCTTGGTAAGATAGATTAAATAAGATAAGGTTTATTTTAAAAAGACTTAAACACAGTAGATTCTAGTTATGAGTTTACTGAAGATGGAACTAATTGCTTAACCATGGAGACTGAGTGTTACAGACAACACAGCAGGTCAATGATAGAGATTTACTTTATCCTTTCATTTTAAAATAAGAATTGTGATAGAGTAAAAATAATATTTTCACAACTTGTTTAGTCTTGAAAAAGTTATTTGTGCCACCTGAGATTTCAATATTCCCATGTAAAGTGTTGGAGAAATAATATTGACTATGTAAGTCACTCAGTCATGTCCTACTTTTTGTGATCTTATGGACTATAGCCTGCCAGGCTCTCTGTGGGATTTCCCAAGCAAGAATACTGGAGTGGGTTGTCATTCCTCCTCCAGGGGATCTTTCCAACCCAGGGATCGAACCAGTGTTTCTTATGGTTCCTGGGTTCTTTACCACTAGTGGCACCTGGGAAGCCCAATATTGACTATAGGTTTAGTGAAAATTCAATGAGAATATATATGTGTATAAAAATACAAAGCTATAGATGTGTTATATAAACTCTTAAAACTCTGACTATCTTATCTATTTTTATGATTGCGTGCGTGTGTGTGTATGTGTGTGTGTGTGTATGGATCAGTATTAAATCACCTACCTCTTCTCCCCCTTCTGGCATGAGGTTCAATATTTTGTAGGTTTTACTATTTCATTTTGAAGAAAGTTTTCCTTAAGAGGCAATGGTAACTTAGATATTGGTAATAACATGCCTATGTGTAGGATTTATTAGCATCTACGAAGAAGCAACAGCTCTCTTGTGTCATTAATAATTATTAAGAGGGTAGTTATAAAGTGATGTGTTTTATTTTACAGGTGAAATGTTTAGCTTGTGAAATTTTCTACAGTATTTTTCTACTCTTTATTTCTGAAGAAAGGAATAAAGGAAAAGAAAAAACAAGATAAGAGAAAATCTGGCACAGCATTAGATATAGCAATGCTTTTTACAATAATTTTTGATTAATTATCATCTGGTTCTTAGACTATAAATGGTGGATAATATGTATGGTAATTAACATCTTTATTATCATTAATCATCATAGCCATAACTTCTACTATAGAGCTTATCATGTGCCAAGTAATGTTCTAAGCCTTTTACCTAGCATTTCATTGAATCCATAGAAAAACTCTATGATTCAGTACTATTATTATCTTCATTTTATAAATGAGGAAATTAAGACGCCATTGAGGTTAAATAAGTTGACTAAGCTTACACAGCCCATAATGGATGAAGCCAGAATTTGAATCAAGGCAGTCCGACCACAGAGTCATGTTTATAACCACCATGCCAACATAGAGGGTATTGCATTGTGTAGTGGATATGATATTTAACTGGGAAACACAGTAAAAATAGTAAAGAAATCTGTATGCTTCAGTTGCTTCAGATATAGCATTGGAGTAATCATAGTTATTTCCTATTTGTCTCATGAAGTGTTTCAAAGATGAGCAAAGTTGCCTAACCTCAAAAGTTGTAAGCTCCCTGATGGAAAATATAAAAATTCAGACCACAATAATTTATACTAGCTGTGTATGTCTGATGCATTTATGTATTTATTTTTATTTCACATAGGGATATCTCAGAAAATGGAGCTTACAGTAAGAATTGTTGGCCCAAAAGTGGTTATAATAATCAGTTGGTCAAAAGAGTACAGACGGTATAAATACAACAACTTTTATCTGAAATAAAAATGAAATTAAACTGTATCTTTTATGAGGACTTCTAAATTATTCATTGTTGTTCAGTTGCTAAGTTGTGTCTGATTCTTGGTGATCCTGCGAACTGCAGGACATCAGGCTTCCTTGTCCTTGACCATCTTCTGGAGTTTGCTCAAACTCATGTCCATTGAGTCAGTGAAGCTAGCCAACTATCTTATCCTCTGCCGCCCACCTTCTCCTCCTGCCCTCAATTTTTCCCAGCATCATATGGAGTGACATTACTATTATAATTTACAGTGAAGATAGCATAAGAAAGAAAAATGCATTTAATTCTCACTTAAGAATGTATGTTAACCACCTCTGAAATTATCTGTTGAATTTTACTGGCCAGAAAGTTGGGAAAAAACATTACCCTTAAACCAAATGACAATTATTTCAAGAATTCAAGGATGGTTAGTATCTACACCTCTGCTCCAGTCCTCACAAATAAGCATATTATAAATTTCCATATTCTGTCTTGATTGAAAGAAGACAGTCTTTAAGAAGTCAGGAATAAAAAGTTGTCTTAATAGGATGAAAAATATTTACGTTAAACTAATCGCCAGAATTGTACTTTGTGATAAAAGATCTGAGTCATTCTTATTAAAATCATGAATAAGATAGGAAGCTGACCACCCTTCTATATAACATTTTTTGAGACTTAAAGCAAAACTATGAAAGTATTATATGAGAGAGAGCTCTGGCAAGGAAGACACATATATAGTTTTTTGAAAATATTGTAAATATAAAAATAACTGAATCAACTAAGAAATGTCTAGAGCTAGAAAGAAAGTAGTTGAATGTTAAAAAACATGTAAAAAATCTATTTTGTCAATATTTACCAGTAATGACCAGTTAATAAATACATTGAAATAAAAAATATAATGCTTACCATTAATAAGAAAATGTAAGATACGTGGCAATAATTTTAACATAAGAAATGCATAGCCCATATAGGTAATACTAAAAAAACTATGAAGCATAAAATGTTTGAAAGTAAAGAGTATCATATTCTTAAGGTTTAGGGAGGATAATTCAATAGTGTAAAGACGATGATTGTTTATGAACCGCTTAATACACTTCAAATAAAAATTCTAGTGCTATTTTTTGGGGAAGAGAGGAAATAGTGAATCAAAATGTCATTTGAAGGAATATATAAGTACAATAAGCTAAGAAAATTAGAAAAATAAGTGTAGCAAACAGCCTTGCTTTACTAGAATTTATAATTTACCATAAAATGAAGGTAATCAGGGCATTATAATAGGAACTAAAATGTAAGGAGAAAAGAATAGATGCTCTTTAAAACATATCTTAACACAAGTAAAAGAAATAAGTATATATTCAGACACCATGATGTGTCAAGGAGAAAAGGAAATATTATTAAGTAAATATTTCTTTAAAGTAACATATTTGAAGAAAAATTATCTCCCCAATTATAATAAATTCTGGAAAGATTAAAAAGTTGGAGCTAAAATGTAATCATAGAAATAATGGTAAATACTATGCAATCTCAGAATAGATATTGAAAGTCATTGCCTGGGGGAGATCACCATGAGAATGAATATTGTTAGAGAAGCAAATTGCTCCAAGGATTCAGTCCTAGGAATATCAATGTATTGATTTCAGGTAATGAGGAGAAAACAGAAAAGAAAACTATCAAAGAGCAGACTTTACCAAGAAAATCCCGAGAATACCATGTCCAGAAAATTAAACTGAACAAAAGCTTCAAGAGGAATGGGTGACTCAGAGCAGCAAACACTGCTAATAAATCAAATACAATGAAGACCTGAACACTAACTGTTCAGGTCAGTAAATGAGTAGTAATAAGAAAAATGAACATTACAAAGCAGCGATAATAAAGAAGGCTCATGGATATTATGTTAAGTCACTTCAGTCGTGTCCGACTCTGTGTGACCCCATAGACAGCAGCCCACCAGGCTCCCCCATCCCTGGAATTCTCCAGGCAAGAATACTGGAGTGGGTTGCCATTTCCTTCTCCAATGCAGGAAAGTGAAAAGTGAAAGTGAAGTCGCTCAGTCGTGTCCGACTCCCAGCAACCCCATGGACTGCAGCCCATCAGGCTCCTCCATCCATGGGACTTTCCAGGCAAGAGTACTGGAGTGGGGTGCCATTGCCTTCTCCACATGGATATTAAGCTGGTTAGAAAGTGAGGGCATGGGAGTCACAAGGAACGTTAAAAGATGTGAATGTCAATGATGAGACTAAAAATGTTGACACTGAAGTATTAAGAAATGAAAAGTGAAGTAGCTCAGTCATGTTCAACTCTTTGCAACTCCATGGACTACATAGTCCACGGAATTTTCTAGGGCAGAATAATGGAATGGGTAGCCATTTCCAGTCAAAGGAGAGGATGGTTTACCTTGAGACTATAGAAGCTCTCAGTTCCTGATAATGACAAGCTCTCGGAAAGGCTCGTGGAGTGAGGACAAGACACTAAAGTTAAGGGTGTGGAGGAGTTCATTTTATGGGCATCAGAATCAGTAGGAATTATGACAGAAGTGGTGCTACAGTGAATGGCAATGATGCAAATTAAAAATCTTCCAGGAATGTGGTAGGTGACCTGAGGGTTAGAATGTGGCTTCAACAAGCAGGTACAGTGGGCAAATGAATGGAGACGTGAGATTCAAAGCTGGGGGTTGTTACAGAAGAGAAAAGGGTGATATGAAAGTGGCCCCACCTTCAGGCTCAGGGGAATGAAGAGTGTGAGAAAAAACAGTGGCTTTCACTTGAGAGCATGGCTGGGGAGCAATGTGTTGGGAAATCGCGTTTCACTTTGAGCAAATGAAGAGGAAATCAAGGGAAGAGGGAGATTATGTAGGGATTTTGCTGATTTCTGGTCATGAGTTCCACAAGGCTCCATGGGGGTTTCAGAAGACTAGAAGAGGTGGTGAAGGAATTCAGCAGAGATACCCAGAGCTGTGTGGGATTAGATTTTGGGGGCCCCAAGTGGTGACATGTAAAACTTGAATTTCTCCACAGTCCTGATTGCTCCAGGGATGAGAAAATGGGGTTTTAGCAGGAATATCACAAAAATAAAAAAATAAAAAAAAGAGCAATTAAAAATTCTTTAAAAAGTTAAATTATGGGATATCAAATCAAAGAGTATAAAGATTGTAAAGACTAGCAACATAATATGCTCATGATATGTACATTTTTAAAAAAAATTCAGGACATAAAACTACACCTATGGTATCATATAAATCTTCTTTATAAGCAAATACATAAAATTGGTGGGAAACACATAAAATATTAAATATCTATCTTGAATTTTTGATGACTTTTTTCCTTAATACTTTTCTATAATTAATTTCTTACAAAGAGTTTATTTTTAATTATAATCAGAAAAAAACCCCCTTGTGATTCTGCTGCTGCTAAGTTGCTTCAGTCGTGTCTGACTCTGTGCGACCCCATAGACGGCAGGCAGCCCACCAGGCTCCCCCGTCCCTGGGATTCTCCAGGCAAGAACACTGGAGTGGGTTGCCATTTCCTTTTCCAATGTATGAAAGTGAAAAGTGAAAGTGAAGTCGTTCAGTCGTGTCTGACTCTTCACGACCCCATGGACTGCAGCCTACCAGGCTCCTCCGTCCATGGGATTTTCCAGACAGGAGTACTGGAGTGGGGTGCCATTGCCTTCTCCGATTCTGGTACTTGTCTAAGATGCTGTTGGTATTAATATACTATTTCTTGATATGAGCAGTGATTTTTCCAGTTATAATTTTTAAATTATTTTTTAAAATGCATAGCAGTCCATGGGGTTGCACAGAGTCGGACACGACTGAGGTGACTTAGCAGCAGCAGCACGATGTCTTTTCTTCAAATATTTCTTACACACACACACTCACACATATATGTATACAATTAAGTTCCCTGCAGGTTAGCTGATCTCTGCACTCAGTTTATCAATATGTGTAAGGAGAAATGAGAACATGGGCTTTATTCAAGAAAGGCTCAGGTGAATACCTGGCATATGGAGGTTTCAGGGTCACACAGGTTGCTATGTCCATGACACTGACAAGGAACACAGGTTCCCAGGGTTGCTCCAGGGGTTCGGCCACCCGGCTCAGAACGCAGTCGATAAAATCCTGGCGTGCATGTCTGAAAGAAAAAGGGGCCAATTAGGAGAGCCAACTTGGAAAGCTTTCTTTAGCAAAACTTGGGTTCTTCACTAGTAAAAAAGAAAGATATTTTTCATCTCATCAGTGGGAAAGGCAACACCACTTACAAACAGTGAATGTCACTTTTGATTTCTAATGCGTATTTCTGCCTGGTCCATCAAGTATACAGGCAGCATCTGTGTTATCAGATGTTAGCAAAGGAAAGTTGTCATTTGCAAATACCACTCAGCCTGAGCAAACTTCACATAGTCTTTTTTCTTGAGGAAGAAGTTTGTTTTTAAATAAAATTGTCATATGGCCTAAAGAGAGAATCCCAGTGTCCTTGACAACCTAAAAGCTGTCTCTACTGTGCTTGATGGGTAGCTAGCAAATGTCCAATGAGACTCAGCAAAAAATTAAATAATAAAAAGTATTGCAGTTGCATTATTTATATAGGTATAATTTAAAGACTATAAAAGTAAGAAATTCAAAATAATAAGAGCTTTACATGTCTTGGGAATATCAGGCCACCAATAAAATGTATCTTTTCTTGATGTAGTTTTTTTCATCTTGCAATAAAAATCTGAGGGCAAACAGGAAACTGCTAACAAAGCTGACATATGCAAAATCAAGGCTTCCATCTTCATTCGGGTGTATTATGTAAATTTATCAAGAAACATCACTGGCTCCTTGGAAGAAAGCCCATCGCTCTGAAGAGGAAATGAGAACAGTCCTGTGTTTTGGGCTCAGATCTCTTATTATGCAAAGCTGCTGCATTTATCAGCCATTGTTGATTTATGAGTAAGAGGTAGGAGCTAGTTTTTCAGATTCCACTAAAGATTATGAAGGGATGTTATCCATGTCAACTTTTTCCCACAGGATACCTTGCTCCCACTGATGAGAGAAGTGACTGCTGAATAAGCAGGGGAAAATATTAAATTAAGAACTTCTTTATGCCTTTGCATTCTTTTGGTTCTCCACCAAAACCAGGGTGGAGTAGGCAGAGGTTCCTTAGAAAAAGAAAACGATCATCTGCACTCTCTTGTTTGTTTTGATTTGGATAATGTGAGAGTACTTCAATTAAGCACTTAAGATTCTCTCTGCTTTTATCTTGGCCTGTAGGAAATTCTAATGAGATATAATAATGTCCTGGATGTGAGCAAGCTGATAGAACCAGGAATAGTATTCAAAATATTTGGAGTCCTATTTATCTTATAGTGGGAGAATCAGATACTTGAATAAGTTTATTCATATTATTCAAAATCAAGGTTCGTTTTTGCTATTGTTACCAAGTAAGGTCTGGAAATTATGGCTCAGGAATTCATTTAAGCATAATTGAGGCAACAATCTAAGGTGTATTTAAAAAGGTTACACAGCATAGGTTGTTCCAACTCTGGTGCATGCTGACTGTAGAATAAAATTGGATTTTTTTTGTATAGATTTCATCCTTGGATACCCATATACTTACTGTTATTTTACTGGTATATTTTCTTGGGGGGGTGTCTTTAAAGATCACACAAACTGAGAGTTCCTAGCTCTATTTTTTAAATCAAACAGAAGTTTAAAACAGGTCTTACAAGAAGAATAACATTAAGAGATGGTCATTTTCATTGAGGAGTCATATGCAATTCAATGTTATGGACTGAAATCTAAAGGAGCCCTGGCAGGTGAAATTTACTGTAATATACCCAATTTCTCTTATTGCTATGGCTCTTCTCTGGAAAGAGCAGGACAAAGTAGAAAAGCACTCCAGGGGGAGTACAAGTCTGGGCTTCAACTCAAGCTCTATGTGGAAGCTTCTAGGCCTGTCTCTGTGATTCTCAACCCTGGCTGCACACAGAATCGTCTGAGGAGCTTTAAATACTGATACCTGGCTCTGCCCCCAGAGATTCTCATGTAATTGGTGGAAAGCTGGGCCAGTGTTGGTTGTAAAACTCACAGGAGGGTCTAATAAGCAGCCAGGATTGAGAATTACTGGCACGTTCCTCGCTCTCTGCTGGAAATGTGTGTCTTTGAAGGGCATACAGACTCTGGCACTGTGACATCAATGAATATAGAAACCTTGATTTTCCAAGTTTGTTTTGCCTGAGGGATACAGGCAAATCACTTGGTGTCATTGAGATGTGGTTTCCTCATCCCACAAATGAGCATATGTATTAACTCAGTTGTTTTCTGAAGTTTCTACAGTTCTAACACTCCAGATTAATTGTGTGTCTTTACAGATCAAATTTCTAAGAGTTAGCAAAAAAAAAAAAAGAAAAAAAAGACTACTCCACAATACAAGAGAAATTTAAAACACTTTGTAAAGGAATGTAAATGCATTTATTCCTCTTTAATCTCCTACTCTTGTGGATCTTATTTGTACTTTTTTAATCTGTTTTTCACATTGCCGAGGATGCTTTTTAAAATCAGATGTTTTTCTTCTCAGTCAACTAGGGCAAAATTCATGAGAATCATTATGTTTGAGTTGAGAACAAAAGAGGAAAGATAATAGCTACTTTTTAAAGTCCTGTTTAAAAATCCATTCTGGAACAAAATTAAAAAATTATTGAAAGGCAAGTAAATAAACATGGTCCTAATCTTATCCCTTTTTTTCTTAACTCAAACTTTTCCCAAATTCTCTTCTTCTCTTGTGCAGAAATTATTCAGAGCTCAATTTTCTTCTGCTCTCCTTCCATGTTTGTCTTCATAATATGGTATTCCATCAAAATGTTAGAACTGAACTGTACAAAAATGTGGGAGGGAGGAGAAAAGGGAATGTGAGACAAAGGAAGTAGAAAGCCAACATGCTCCAGGTGTGAGGTTACACAACACCCCTCTGTCCTCCTCAGAGTTTAATAAAAATAGACACTTCTGCTGTTGCTAGTAAAAAACACTCTCTCGTATCTTTACATGGGTTTTACAATCAGACAATCCTGGGTTTATTTCCTGTTCTACCACTTACTACAGATGACTTGTACAGATTTTAAATACTATGGACTGAAGTTTCCTCACCTGGAATGTAAGGGTGTTGCAGAACTTAGTGGCTGACTAGTAATGTATCTGGGGCTTCCCAGGTGGCACTAGTGGTAAAGAACCTGCCTGCCAATGCAGCAGACATAAGAGACGTTGGTTTGATCCTTGGGTTGGGAAGATCCCCTGGAGAAGGACCTGACAACCTACTCCAGTATTCTTGTCTGGAGAATCCAATGGACAGAGAAGCCTAGCCTATGGACTCTATAGTCCATAGAGTCACAAAAAGTTGGACATGACTGAAGTGACTTAGCATGCATGCACACATTCATGTATCTAGGTTTTTTGAGCCAGGTTTAAATAGCTGTTCACTGTCTTCTAACTGTGTGATAAAAGGCAGGTTTCCTAACCTGCCTGGGCTTTCATTTCCTCACCCATAAAATGAGAATCACAATACACTCAATGTTGGTGTCAGTATATTAGGGAATGCACATAACGTTGTGAAGGATACAGTAAGCTCTCAATAAATGGTCAGTTGTGTGTGTGTGTTTTAACAGGGTTGCTGTGAGGATTAAATGAGATGATGTGTGTGTGCAGTGCTTGATTTTTAATAAATCAATGAGTTGTTTCTATTCCAGATAACTTTTTAGTCATTGAGAATATACTAAAAAAAAAAAAAAAAAGCCAATGGTGATTGTTCTTTACTGCATTGAGAAACACACTTACAATGTATGCCACTTACCCTACCATGTTCCTTAATATTTAATGAATATGAAGAGTCTTTGGGTCTTCCATGTACAATGAAAATGGTAAAGGACATCCCCAGAAGCATGCATGTATAAGAAAAAAAGTCTGTCTTACTATTTTGTCTTTTGAGTGTTATGAGCTGGTAATAGGTATACATTGAGTATTTAAAAAACATATTTTTGGCAGTCACCTGACAGTTTGTGAGAGGTGATCCAGTATATACTAACCATTTAGCCATGAGTCAGAAGCACTATTAAAACATGGTGGAAGGGGAAAGATGATTAAATGAACAAAACATCACCAAGAGATTATCTGTGAATATCTGATTTCCATGGTCTTATTGCAGAGAACCACATATTCAACAACGAATAGTTTCAGTTTCTGCATACACCCTAACCTGAGATTAGGTCAGTTGAGAAAACAATGTTAACTGAGGTAATAGTGAGGAGCAGCTTAGGTAAAGTATGGTAATCTAAATGGCTCCCACAACAGCAAAAGTGATAAGGAAATTGTGTTTTTTATTTGATATCTATCTAAAGGTAACCCAGTCTCTACTTCTAATGATAAATTATAAAAAGTAATCATTTCTAGAACTGACATTTTCAATGAACAGGGCTATAGTATTATAATCCTACAGGTAATAGACAATGCTAGGTCCTCACAACTGGCTGTATGGTAACTAACACTTAATTTTGTTTATTTGCAACCACATTTCTGTATAAAAACATGAAATGAGTAGCTTGTAAATGCATATGTCTCTAGAATACCTTACATTTGGTGAAAATATTGTAAAGGAATTGCTTTGTGTATTCACGACCCAAAGCATATGTTACTAGAATGGGATGTATTATTTTAAACCTGTCCTTAGTTCTTGCTTTGATGATGAGATTTTATGCCTGAGTAATTACACTTTAGAATCAAGATGAATTATAAACAAGATGCATAATGGATTAGAGGCAATGGGTTGTGGAGAAAACCTCAGGTACCTTATTATAAGAGATTGGTCTTTATTCTCTAATCTTGCCACTAAAGATATTACTTTAATTATTGTCTGTCCATAGGAGTTTAAGTGAAATTCACAGGACATAGGTGAAGCCACCAATGCAGATCATAGTTTGTATGTATGTCTAGTTTTTGTTGATTTTTTTCATATAATATTTGCTTTATTTGTGCTAATTTATATTTTCATATAATGATGGAAATTTACTACAATTAATAGGAAAGTACATTTTAGAATATACTATTTAAAAGCTTGTTGATTATAATAAGATGAGTTTTAACATTTAAAATCTGGAATGGAAGGTGTGTGCATGTGTGTGTGTGTGAAAGTAGATTGCATTAAAATCATTTGCTTCTTTGCTAATATTTTTCTTTATAAGGGAAGAGTATTCTTTTAAATAAATGCAGAAAACATAGCTGTAGTGAGTTTCTTTTCGAGATATCTAAAGGTCAATCTTGATTACTTACTCAATATGTTGTATAGAAAAATAATATCATAGAACCAGAGAATGTTGGAACTACAAAACCCAACCTGTAATTTTATAGATTGGCTAACTATATAATAACTAAGGCCGATAGCAATTAAGGGATTGACCAAGGTCACACAGTGAGACAGCAGTGCAGGCCAACATTCCTTGGGATAAATAAAATTCCACCTTTTGTCTATAAAAATCTCAAATTCTTTCTTTTATCTTTTTTCATGCTCATTGTAAAGGTAGCATATTCTGTATGTGCCTTTTTTACTCTCTCATTTTTTCACATCTCCACTGTGTGTACATATGGATATTTCACACATATTGGGTTGTGATTTTAAGTACAATATACATACTTATTGTGCTAAGTCACTCAGTTGCGTCTAACTATTTGTGACCCTATGGTCTGTAGCCCAGCAGGCTCCTCTGTCCATGGTTTTTTCCAGGAAAGAATACTAGAGCAGGTTGCCATTTGCTATTCCAGGGATATAGTTACTGGTGTATGTGCAAAAGTATACATGTGTATGAAGAAGTTATGACAATAAGGAGATGGATTATTTGTTCATTCAAATAAATATTGCCATTCAGAGCAGTCACAGAGCTAAAAATTTATTCCAAAAATATTTCACAGATATTTACAGTTATTCTTATGAAATGGTTTTATGACTATGTGAAATTCATATGATGATAGCTAAGTTGAATGGCACTTCAATTTACAATGGAGATTTTATATTTATATTTTCATTTACATTAATCCACATGATGATTGTACAAGTTAAAAAAAAAAAACCCAAAGTCCAATAACAAAAAGCAAATGCCCTGTTCATCTGGAGGAGTTAGGCAGGATTCACCCAAACCAAATGCCTTTCTATTTTCATCATACCATGCCACCTCTCAGGAGAGTCATGTTCATTGTTTTAAAGTTGTATTTCACCTGCCTTGCAAACCATACTTAATAGAACTTCTCAAATCCTATTTACAAAAGCTATACAAAATTATAGTCCTTCCTCATTATCTGCCAGGAGATTAGTTCCAGGAGTCTCCATTGATCCTGAAATCTGACTCGGCTCTCTCATATCCATGGATTCAGCATTAGTGGATTTAAGCAACCACAGATGGAATTTTTGATTGCAGTTGGTTGGATCCATGGAATGGAAACTGGTGGAGGGCCCACTGTATATTTACTGAAAAAATTCATACATAAGTGGATCCAGGCAGTTCTAAGTTGTTCAAGGGTCCACTATATTTATAAATAAATACACAGATGTATAACTATTTATTCCAGTAATAATACCATTAACCACATTAACTAATAATGACTCCACCAGGCACTGTGATAAGTGCTTAAGTTCTAGTTCATTTAGTCTTTCTGTGATTCTTGGGCAGTAGATGCGAGAGATGTTAAAAATATCTAACTGGTGTGTGGGGGGGCCAACAACCAATCTAAGAGGAAAGAATTTGTGCTGTAGAGCTGGAGCAAGCTGTGGAGGCCCTTCCTGGGCCAGCCAGTTGCTGCACTGAGGGGTCTGAAGGAGAGGGACCGGGTGTGGTGGCAGTTACTCAGGGTCTTAGGGATTTACCAGCTGAAGCCAAAGCAGGTTTATAAGCTGCACAAGACCTCAGTCTTAGTATACAATGAAGTAGAGATTCAAACCCAGGCCAGGTTGTCAACAATTTCACCTTTCCCTAGATCATACCCTGAATCTGCCTGCAATGCAGGAGTACCCAGGAGACCCGAGTTTGATTCCTTGGTCGGGAAGATCCCCCTGGAGAAGGAGATGGCAACCCACTACAGTGTTCTTGCCTGGAGAATTCCATGAACAGAGGAGCCTGGCAGGCTACAGTTTAGCCTTGTGCAGCTTATAAACCTGCTTTGGCTTCAGCTGGTAAATCCCCAAGACCCTAGTAACTGCCTGCACACTCGGTCCCTCTCCCTCAGACCCCTCAGTGCAGCAACTGGCTGGCCTGGGAGGGGCCTCCATGGCTTGCTCCAGCTCTACAGCACAAATTCTTTCTTCTTAGATTGGTTTATAGGGTTGCAAAGAGTTGGACGTGACTGAAGTGACTTCAGTTCAGTCACAGTGTGCCAGACTTCCCTGTCCTTCACCAACTCCAAGAGCTTCCTCAAACTCATGTCCATCGAGTTGGTGCTACCATCCAGCCATCTCATCCTCTGTCATCCCCTTCTCCTCCTGCCTTCAATCTTTCCCAGCATCAGAGTCTTTTCCAAGGAGTCAGTTCTTTGCATCAGGTGGCCAAAGTACTGGAGTTTCAGCTTCAGCATCAGTCCTTCTAATGAATATTCAGAACTGATTTCCTTTAGGATTGACTGGTTGCATCTCCTTGCAGTCCAAGGGACTCTCAAGAGTCTTCTCCAGCACCACAGTTCAAAAGCATCAATTCTTCAGCACTCAGCTTTCTTTGTAGTCCAACTCTCGCATCCATACACGACTACTGGAAAAACTGTAGCTTTGACTAGATGGACCTTTGTTGGCAAAGTAATGTCTCTGCTTTTTAAAATGTTGTCTAGGTTGGTGATAGCTTTTCTTCCAAGGAGCAAGAGTCTTTTAACTTCATGGAAGTGACTTAGTACAGCACTATTAAGATTTAATATTTTTAACAGTTAAATTGGTTCAGTTGGTAAAGAATTGGCCTACAATGCAGGAGAGCCAGGTTCCATCTCTGAGTCAGGAAGACCCTCTGGAGAGGACATGGCAGCCCACTCTAGTATTCTTGCCTGGGAAATCTCATGGACAGAGGAGCCTGGTGGGCTATAGTCCATTGGCAGAGTTGAACACGACTTAGCAGCTAAACCACCACCACAAAGTAAAGATCTAGAAAATTCACTGGTTCTGAAGATAGTCAAAGGAATACCTCAGAAAGTAACAAATGCAGTTTTAAAAACATAATGACTGAAGGAGAGTGGCACTGCTGGAACAGTGCCAGTTATATGTCCTTTTGAGAAGCCTATATTAAAGGGAAAAGTCTGATATTTATTGCCTAAGTTCTGACATACTGTATTTTAAAATAATCTCTCAAATTCTCTCAAATCCCAATATAATCTTATCTCATAATCACTGAAGTTTCAATGTCTCTAACTGTTCATAAAAAAGTGCCAAGAAAACAGATCAGATGCAGTAAGTGGGCCTTAAGAAAACATTATTTCCTGTTTCATATTTTTACAAATCTTTTAATTTTTATTAAATATTTCCCTTGAGTCATGAGTCCTACTTCTAGCAAACAATAACATCATCTTCTTCTTACTGCAATCACATACTATGAGTGGAAGGTCAAATAAAGTAGGTTGAAGGTATGCTTGAAAGTAAAACCGATTGCATTAAAGGTGGTCCTGGGAGTATTTCCATTCAGCTGGTTAAGTAAGTCGGGCTTAAGCAGGTTAGTTGGAGCCAGCTTACCTCACAGGACAAGCCAGAATAGCCTGGGGGACAATCACATTTTTCTATCAAGTGAGCTGGAGGAGTCACTGCTGTGATGCGTCCTGGTTCAGCTACCTCCATTGAGATTTCAGAAATCCTGGAAACAGTGAGCAAATACTTAGATGGCAGTACCAGTAAATTAAGCTTACCTAGCAAATACTCAATCCTGCAAGAAGGGTCTTCCCAAGGTTTTGTTAACAACCACAAACTCATTCTATTGTTTTGGAGCTGCTAAATTTTAGGGGCTCCATGTTCCACATCTTACTCCTGCATTTTTGCTTCCTCAAAGGGTGAGATTCCACATTAGCAAAATATTCACATAAATCATAAAGTGTTTGGGAAATTAGATGTCTGATGTCCTGTTGAGAAGTTATTATAAAGAGTTTTCCCTCCGCTTCTAAAAATGTGAGTGGCTTCAGGTAGACATGGCCAATTAATTAGATATTTTCATTCTTTCAAAGAGACAACTCAAGGTCATTCTCTGTTGGCAAATCTCCTGTCATTACTAGTGAAATTGCTTTTACTTTGCAACTGGTCCCAATTTCTTGCTCTTGAATCTCTGAACATTCTTTCAAGAAGTTTAGAAAACCACCTAGAAAACAATGCTTGAGCATAATACAGTAATATTGATCTCTTTCTGAAGATAAAGAACCTCTCAAATTAGTCTTTCCTTCAACTAACTTAATCCACATTTCCTATTGGTGGAAAGGTCCTTGTAATTGAAAAAAATTATTCACAGTGAAAATACTGATACCTTTTGCAGTAATTTGAAATTATACATTAAAAATATATGCAGTCCATAAACTCAGACTATTTCATGACTGACTAACTGGTAACATGAAATGTTCTGCAAATAAACTTTTAAATGAGACAATGAATAGTTTTGCTTCAATAAAAGGCACCTCTAAAAGCTTAAGGAGCTTGAATCATAAACTTTATAACAAGCATAGGTAGGTTTTATTGGTACTGAATTATGAATGCACATTCTGATTTGGCTCCTATTGTAATCTGGGATCTGAAGACCAGCCAGCCTTTATGCAACACATGTTCAGTTAAAATTCAGATTTCATTCTCCTCTTCTTGTAGATGCACAGCATTTGTGATATGTAAATAAGCCACTCCCCTCCTTTAAGGAGCACTCTGCATTCTCTGGAGTAAGAAGGTAACCTGGTGTTTGTTGAGAAATCATCTCTGCTGTTATCTCACGGTATTCTATAACCTGAGGAGTTACTAGCATCATCTTCCCTTCTCTGGCACATACACACACACAACAGACTAGTGAGTATTTAAAAATCAAATGGAACCTGAATGGTGTTAGCAATAGACATTTCTGCAACACATTATCTTTTTTTTCCCCTGGGGAATGAGAGACTGACTGTTTTGCCTGAATCAGGGATTTAGCCAAATTCAGACTTCTATGTAAATGAATACTAAAAAACAAAGTTGTTAAGATCTTCAAATAAATTTTTGTAGGAGAGTACAAAAGCAAAGAAAAAAGGAAATTTCAGCGTTAACATGTACAAAGTTGGAATCTCAAACCACATGTATAAAAAACTCTTTGCTTCTGAGACTTTAAATTTGTAACTGAATAAAGAAGTGGGGTTCTGTCTTAACTATGTTGAGAGGAAGACTCAAACATATTTCTGATCTTTGTCAAAATTCTTTGTCTTACAAAATCAAGTGCTGATCCACTGTTTATTTGTTTTTATCGTTACTAGGTGTTCACTCTAGTTTTTATTGACTCTAGAAAAAGTGAAGTATTTACTTATTTTAGTGTTTTTTAAAAAGGAAATCCTAAGCCAAAGGATATTATCTAGTGAGGTATATGAAATAAAGTGATAAGAGAAAGGGACTTAAGGGAAAAAGCAGTCTTAAGGTGCAGAAAGGTGGGATCAGTGTGAGAGGTGAAAAAAGCATGATGAAAAATGCAGGACAACATCATTTCTAACAGATCTACTAACAAAATATTCTGTGTGCTAGCAAACTTTTTTTATTAAGCAGGGAACAATTTTCAAAATAACATATTTGCACACTCACAAGGTTACTTGCTTTCTTCTACAACATGTGAACCTGTTTGGCTTCTGTCACCTAATTTATATTTTTTATTCTAAAATAATTAACAATATAATTGACAAGATATTTTGGTTCATGCTTTTTAAAATTATTTCATGGAAAGAATCTCCTGCTTGGGATTGACATATACACATTTTTATATTTAAAATATCAATAGATAACCAACAAAGATCTACGATTAAAAAAAAGAATCTCCTGTCAGAAATAAGAAATATGAAAAAGAAATCAAAGCAATACAGACTTGAAAGTGAATTTTGGTCCTTGATTTGGTCTCTACTTCTGGTATAATCAGAAGAGCAATATGGATCTTCTGCAATAAAGAAAGGATTTTCTGCCACATGCTTAATAATGGAAACATTTGAAACATGGTATTTTTAGATTCATTGATTTGTCAATGAGAGGGTTCATAATTTTCTCTTGCTTTCCTGCACTGATCTACTATTTTGTTACATAAGATTATTTTTAAACATCTATTGATTTCATATTCTTATAATAGAGACACTAACACGCCAGAGAAACTGAGACTATGTGTATAATCTCAACTTTCTGCCTCCACAGTAAACATTTAGCTACATCTGTACAGTTCCTCATTCTATCTCATTAGATAAGTTTTCGTTATACTTGAGGCACATGACCTCAAGTAAATGTGTACTCACGATGTTGAAGTACCACAACTTCTCCATTATTTATTTTCTCTTTATTCTATCATTTTTATGTATATCTTGCTGCTAATTCTTCCCCCTCCCCGGTCCCATGGTAATATAAACATGCTTACTTGTCTCTCAGATTAAACAATCAGCCCTTGACCTTTGACATTACCTCTTTCTTCCCTTTTACAATTTTATTCACAGAAAACAATAGTCTCCACTCATAATATTAGATTCATTGTGTCCCATTCATTCCTCAAAACTTTGAGGCTCTTACTGCCCTAGAACTTCACTAAAACTGGTATTGTAATTGTTACTGGTGATTCTAACTTTCAAAGAGCTTCATTTTAATTGTCCTCTTTGGGTCATTAAAAGACCATACCCACACCTTTATAGTATTCTCATCCTTTGGCTTTCATGACAGTCATTTTTGCTCTTCTTCTGTGTACTTTCTTATTCAATGTGATCCCCAGTCTTTTCACATCATAAGGCAGAGGGAAGATGGCTATATCATATTACACATTGGAGTGAACAGGTGCGAATGGCAGAGGGAAGATGGCTATATCGTATTACACACTGGAGTGTGTAATGCATATGGTTGGAAGAGACAGGACCAACTTGGCCCTGCCCAGTTCCCCTGAGGGTTGAAGGAGGACACTTTCTCAGCAATCTCACAACGTATTTATAGCCCAGCAGCAAACTCTCTCTACCTTGCAGGACATCTTCTCCTGAATTTTTGCTTAGCATCTGAAATTCACCATGTTGAGGATCAGTTCAATATCTGCCCCCTTAATCTTGCTTCTGGTTCTGTGTCTCTTGTTGGGGAAATGGTGGTGATAACTCACACCAGGTGACCTGGATGTCATTCTTGACTAGTCTTCTATCATCACACTAGCAACCCAACTTCTAAATCTTTCTTGTCTGACATCTCACTGATCTTTCTTATAGACTCGAGAAGAAGAAACTAACTTGGATATTTATTATAGTTTACCTGCTTTGTCTCATGATATTTCCATATGTAGCCTTGATAAGAATATAATGGATATCATATAGTACATCCAGGAAGTCTTCACGGGTCACAGTTCTGCTGATTCGAGGATCATCACCATAATATTTCCATTCTTTCTGTTAACGAGAAAAGAAACCACTGTGAAGAAACTCAGTGCAAATGCATTGGCAACATGGCACCCAACACCTAACCACCTTACCTCTGTCATTTCAATTTCATGCCTAGTCAATTGGCCAATCAGAGGAGCAGCCATATGCCTGATGATAATCCTTGCATGAGCAGGAGTTCCACCTCGAATGATAACTTGTGGGTTGTATGTAGAGAAACCTGTCTCTTCCCTAGCCTCAAAATAGATGGTGTACCTGAGTTTACCGCCATAGGCCATCAACTGACAAAATAAAATGAGAAATGATGAGTTAGATAAATCTCTGAATAGCCTTATTCTAAAAACATGTTTCATTTTGCTCTCATGTGACTTCAACATTCTTGTCCTTACCTTCTTTCCTTCAAATTGTTCTGGAAGTTTCCAATAAAAAGGTTCCAAATGGAGCTCTTGTCTCACCAGATCCATGTGTGCAACGATCTCCGGATGCTGAAAAATGATGCCTTTTGTAGTTGTGTGCTGCAGGGCCTCATCCACCAGTGGCAGGATGGTCTGCTCAGGCTTCAGAGTTACCTGTGTGGGGTAAAAACACAGCAGGGTGTTAAGTGTAAGTCTTTGGAGGCCTCCTCTAAAAGGACTGTGTGTCTATCTGTGGCCCTATCCCCATATGATGAAGTATTCTCATGAGAAACATAACTCATGGGCAATGAAGACAGGAGAGGCGATAAACCCTTCGGACTTGTTTGCCTAGGGAAATCTACAACATCTGTGCAACTGGTCTTTCACACTAACAAAAAGCAGAGTTGAAAAGTAGGAAGGGTTAAAGGAAAATTAAGGTTAAAAATGAACATTTTTCCATCCTAACGAGTGACAATTCTCTAAGGCTGGTTGGAATAAATGAGCAACCAGTTCAGATTTTCACTACATGAGCACACATCTACTTTCCTGCTCTAATGCTCTCACTCTGCAGAAGGCAGCTTCTTCCCATCCCCAGACATAACATTTCCCTTATAATGTTTTCCTTGCTCACTTGGCATCTATTTCCTTATCCACAGTAAATGAATACTTTTAAAGAAAGAATAAAAAAGGTGTCTACTCCAATCATCTAATGGCACATGGCCCCTCTACCAGTTCTAAATGAGCACAGGGGAAAAGGTTACTTAAACGTTTTGCCATTTCCTCCTGCCCCTTGGTGCCTGGCTAAAAGACACCAGCAGGAACTAACGTTATACCATTACATGGCTCAGCAGGTCCTTACTCACCCACGTACGGATCAGTCCTTTTGCTTCAGAGCACTGAGTAGTGGCGCCAAAGCAATAGCAGCTGCTGCAGCCAAGTGGGTTCTTGGCCTCAAGTCCGAATTTGCCAGGCCGGCACCTGTCACAGTGGATCCCTTCCACATTCACCTGAAGAAAGAGGAGAGTTCTTCAGAGTCCATATGGGGAAGTTGTGAGAGAAATAAACTCAAGAATAAATAACAGGAGAATGTTTTAAAGAAAATGAAACAAAAAATAAATAAAAGAACACTGAATATTAAATTCACATCTCAAATAGCAGAGTAGGTAATCTCTTTGTTAGCATGTCATTGGTCTAAAAAAACACTTTATTTATAACTACATACATTATTAAGAATATTGTATATTATTTTCTTTTACATTTAAGCAGCACATTTCCTACTATTCCACTGTGAGGATTATGAAAGAGTCATTAGAATTTTGAAAGTGAAATGAAATTCCACTGATTCCCAAACTTTGATGTGATGCAAAGTTGTGAAAAGCAAGAAAGATGTTAAAATATAGATTCATATAGTTATTTTGGAATGCTGAATATACACACATATAGCATGTATTAAATATAATATATAACCATAATATGTAATAATGCACCATCATACTTTTTGTTTTGTCTAGGACTTTTAATGGCAGAAGCTTCCATTTTCCTAAATTCTCAAGAATCTTCACAACCCCTCCAGATTTCACCTTCCTGTTTCCTTGGACCCTCTTTGCATAGACTTTTCTTGAAAATATACTAATGCTTCTGACCCAGTCTTTACTGCATTTATCCTGGGATTGATTTTCCAGAAATATCTTAGGGGGAAAAAATCCTTCTTATCATTTTTAATCAACTGTTTTTCTACATCATTTAGCAGTATTAATGAGGGCTGGAATTTGCATACAGTCACTGTTTGTAATGTCAGTGTTTATACTTGAAGAAATTTTACTGAACTTCCACAGCAGTAAATATATTTTTCAGTGTACAGTGATTGTGGGTTAATTTGAAGAGTAATTTTTTAAAAAAATAAACTTTATCATTTAGCTGTGGTTTTCTCTAGTGATGCTTAAGAGAACTGACTTCTTTTCCCTTCCAGATTATTCTTGTTTAAGAAAAGTAAATACGTAAAGAGAAACTAAACTTTACTTTCGAAAATACATCATTCATTTGAGCTAGGGAAAAAAAAATTGGGTTCTGGTTGAAAATAAGTTCTTAAAAAGCAGTGCTTATCTGTATATCAGGAAAAGTCTCTGCGTCTGGCAATGAATTTTCGTATGTCCTTCTTTTCAGCTTAATGATGCAGGAATAAATAACTGAAGTTAAAACAGCAATGCACATAGAACTGAGTAAGGTTTTTTTTTCCTTCCTAAATTTCAGCAGCACATACCTTACAAGTACACTGCCCAGTCTGATCGATGCAGGAGCATTTTTTAGTCTCTAAATCACAGGTTGAGTCATCAGTCCCTGACAGGAAGCAGTCACAGGGACTGCAGTGAGGGTAGTTCCAGTGACCTCGAGTGCACTCTGTACATTTTGCACCAGAGAATTTTGGATGACACTTGCACTGGCCCGTGTTTAGATCGCACTGGAAATCCAAGGAGCCTACTGAACTGCAGTTACAAGCCTACAGAGGAGATGAAAATAGCAACAGTTAATACCATTTCACAGGCAATATCTTTAAATTTTAATTCTAATGCTTCTATGCTTCCATTAAGTACATATTAATCATGTGTCTGTTATATGCTTTGTACTGTTCTAGCTGAGTCGCTTGGGAAACACTGGTGAACATAATGCTAAAATTGCTTCCTGCACTTACTAAAATATATGAGTGTCCAGAAACCATAAAGCTATTGAATAAGAAAGAAACTGCATTTTCTCTCTTTGTGGTGAGGAGGAGTTAGGTATAGATTTTCTTCAAACACCTCTTGTTTCAAAGAGTGAACTTCTGACAAAGCCATTTTACCTTATCATTTCCTTTTTACAGCATTTAGTGTTTAGAGACATATATTACAGTTTAATCAAGGGAAAGAATATATAAATATAACACAATGGAATAAGCATGATATAATAGGCGAAGTGCAAAATCCTATGAGAGTATACAAAAAGTACCAAACCAGATGTGGGGAAGCCAGGAAGAATTTAGAGGAAAAATGATACTAGGGTTTTTTTTTCGAGTTAAGTTTTGCAGACAGGCCCAATTTGAAGTGTCTTGCCAGTAACCTTTTTTTCTTCTTCCTAGATATACTAGATATATATATATATCTAGTATATATATATAGATATTCCTAGATATATTCTCATAATTTATATAATATGATATCTTGCTAGAAATTTATACAAGTTTGAGTCTTTTAAAAAATTAATTTACTGGAATATGGTGAACTCTTTCAGTTTGAGAATACAATTGTTTTTTAATTCAGTACTATTTCTTCAACTTTGTTTTTGATTTTTACTTCTGTTCTAATTTATCAATTTTCTTCTTCAGAATCACCTGTAATTCTTGAAGTACATAATTTCTATCTGTCAAATCTATAATTTACTAATGTCTTCTGTAGTCATCTCCCTATTTGCCTCTCCAATTTGTTCTCCATTTTGTCCTTGCTATCCTAACACAGTGAAAATTCTGTTGTATGTATATAACATCAATGCTTATTTTAATTACAGTATTGCATTTTTAGCTTCTTTTCAATAATTTTTTTGTTTCATCTCAGCAGCAATTTTCAATTTGCTGCTCATCCACATATCTCGTCTTCTATTCCTTAAGGCTTTCTGCTTCTGATTTAGAGCTCAAAGCTCCTTGAATTTAAATGAAAATTTAAGTGAATTACTAAAATGTTATTTAAGATCTTGGAATACATCATTTTCAGAGATCAGCTGTGCCAAGGATCTCTCTGCTGTCTCTGAGCTCTAAACTCACTCCTCTTTGCCTTGTTTTATGACATTACAGTTAAACCTCTACGGACATTTCCCCCTGGCCAGTAACAGAATGTTAAACTTAGTCTTTAGAGGGTCCAGGAGAGACCCAAATAAGGCCATGGTCATGGAAAGACATTTCTCTTCTGGGTTGTGGTTCTTCTTTACTATCATCATCACTATTATTTACTTATTTAGCATGGGAGCCCGGAGGCCCATAAAGAATCCCAAGCTGTGCCATCAGGCCACTCTCTCCCCTGCTGTTTAGGTCTGCACTCAAGCACTGACCATGACAGGCTGCTTCTCAGCAGCTCCAGCAAGTCTGCATCCTCCAGTAACGATGGGCAGTGTCTATAGGCCAGCACTTGCCCATAAACTCTGGCAAGTTATTTATTATCGTTGTCGTTGTTGCTGTTGTACCACCAGCAGGCTGTGTAGCCCTGTGGTTGCCACAGTCTCTTCAAAGATGTCTGAACCCAAGTATTGTTGGGAGTGGAGAACGGGGGAAGACCTTGCTTCCTTTACAGTCCACCCCCTTACCCTTGGGGCTTCCCTGATAGCTCAGGTAAACAACCTGCTTGCAATGCAGGAGACTCAGGTTTGATCCTCAGGTCAGGAAGATTCCCCTAAAGGGACTGGCTACTCACTCCAGTATTCTTGCCTGGAGAATCCCAGAGACAGAGGATCTGGCGGGTCCAAGGGGTCACAAAGGGTAGGATACAACTGAGTGCCTAACACTTTCATTTTCCCCTCAGCCTGGAAGTAGTAGCTACTCTTTTGGATCTTCCAGTGAAGTAGCTTCAGTAGATCTTCCTGAAGTAGCTACCACTTCAGGATCTTTCATATCCGTTTTTTATCCTTTTTGTAACTAACTTTTATCAGTTAACAATTCTTTATATTCTACTTTCCCTGTTTATTCCCTGGTGGTTCAGATGGTAAAGCGTCTGCCTGCAATGCAGGAGACCTGGGTTCGATCCCTGGGTTGGGAAGATCCCCTGGAGAAGGAAATGGCAACCCAATCCAGTACTCTTGCCTGGAAAATCCCATGGACAGAGGAGCCTGGTAAGCTATGGTCCACGGGGTCGCAAAGAGTCGGACACAACTGAACGACTTCACTTTCTTTCTTTCTTTCTTTCCCTGTTTAAGTTTCCCTGGTGTGGTTTCTGTCTCCCTAGAGGGTATCACCTCTCTCTGTGTCTGAGTTTACCACCATCAGGGTTTGTACTTAGTCTATGACCTGACTCTTTTCGGTGCTTTCCTATTAATCTTCCTCCTCAGAACTACAGCTCTATGGAAGACTCATACACATAGTGACTTGCCAGATTTCCAGATCCAAGTCTGGCTGGATCTCACTTGGCATTTCTCACACTTTCATTGCTCAGCTCAATTCTTACATTCACCACTACTAAAGCAATTCCTGCTTCTGCTCCTGCCAAGAACTGAGTTATGGGACACCTCTTTCCAGGTTGTGATGTACAATCACCAGAGTCCCATCTATTATCTCTTTCCTGTCCAAATGTTTGGTAAAATATCTTCTCAGATTCTGATGTTAAAATATCACCTGGCCTTATTTTTGGTATCTTTATGATTCAGTATTTTTCTGTCTTCACTGTTCTCCAGTAAAAAGGCCTGCAGTATGGGATGCTGCTAAAAGTTATGTTAAACTCAAAGGACTAAAAGTGATTATTTATTACACTACAAACATTGCCATAGTTTCAAAAGCATAGAACAAAGCACTTCATCACGCCAAGTAACTTGTTCTTATAGAACATCAGATGTAGAATGAGAATTCAAAATAAGGATGACTGACTTATCCACTTAAGTAATTTTTCCTTACTTATTTAAACAAAATTGGCCATAATCAGAAATATAAATCTATGGTATGTTATGGAAACTATAATCACGTAATAAATTTTAAAAATGTCTTATGATATATTTAACTAAAATAAATGTATTAGATTTTATTAACTAAAATAACTTTCTTGAGACTTAAAAAAATTATGAAATGTCTATTTCTCAATTTATTAGATAAAAGGAAAGCATTAATTCTTAAAAACCAGTCAAAAAATTGGGACATTTTCAAATTGGGAAGTTTATTCAGGAAGTTATAGTAGAGAATAAATGAGACTATTAACCATATGTTTAGATGACACTGCAGCCAACATGAAACTTAAATCATAATTAGCTGTAATGTTTGTTTAGCAATAGAGGATTTATGCACTGTTCCCCTGCTAGTGAAAGATGGCAGGCTTTATATTCTACTTCAATAAAGGCTCAAATGATGTGTGTGCTCACACCTCAGCACAGAGAAATTATCCATGACACAAGGAAAGCTATAAATCTCAAAAAATCACTGTTCATTTATAGTCAAAAAAGATTTTAAATAGTAGAATACATCCTCATAAATAATTGTGAGGGCTCTATAAATTGTTTATAATTGTTCATAATGATTAAGTGTCTAGCTATTCAGAAATTTAGATTTGTAACAGTGGTTCAAAGTAATTAAAAAATTTCAATCAACTTCAGTCAACATAGTATTTACTCAATGATCAGTAAATGTAATGATAGAAAACATATAAATATTAAAAAAAAACTTGGCCTAGGGTCTTCCCTGGTAGTCCAGTGGTTAAGAGTCCACTTTGCAATGCATGGGGCGCAGGTTAGATTCCCTGGTCCAGAAGATCCCGACATGCCATGGAGTGACTAAGCCTATGCACCGAAACTACTGAGCCTGCATTCTACAGCCCTTGAGTGGCAACTACTGAGCTCAGGTATAGCAACTGCTGAAGCCTGTGCACCTTAGAGCCCATGTTCCACAAGAGAAGCCACTGCAATGAGAAATCTGCATTCCACAATGAGTGAGCAGCCCTCCCTTGCTGCAACTGGAGAAAGCCCGCCCACAGCAACGAAGACCCAGCACAGCCGAAAATAGCTAAAATAACGTAAATAAATAAAATTATTGAAAAAACCTTACTTGGTCTGCATTCATCCATCATCTGTTGCAAAGCAAAACCTGGCAGTCATCCCTTAGCCTTCGCTTTCTTATTCCTTAAATAAATTAATTCAGCCATATCTTATTCAGTCATAAGAGTTGTAACTTAACCTTCCTTCTAAACACTAGTGGATAATTGAGGCCAAGCTGCTATGGGGCTTCCCTGGTAGCTCAGTGGTAAAGTATCTGCCTGCAGTGCAGGAGCCACAGGATACACAGGTTTGATCCCTGGGTTGGGAAGATCTCCTGAAGGAGGGCATGGCAACCCACTCTAATGTTCTTGCCTGGAGAATCCCATGGACAGAGAGGCCTTGCAGGCTACAGTTTATGGGGTCCCAAAGAGTGGGACATGAATGACTTAGCACACACACACAAGCTTCTATCAACTCTCACCAACATTTTTGCAACCGCCTTATAAGCAACCTTCTGCCCTGAAGCTGTATAAATTTCTCTAAATGTGAGTCTGGCCATATCACTTACTATGGTTCACTCATGGAAAAAATGGGGGAATTTTGTAAGCTAAAGGTTGTTTAAATGACTTCAGAATCCTCTCAACTAGCTCCCCAAAACTGATATCTAGGTAAAATTTTGGGGGAATTCTTGTGGATTTTTAAAAAATTCATTCTTAATTTCCTTGTACTTTGGAGATATATTAACATTTCATTGTGTGTAGGTATGAAGTTAGAGATGTTTCTAGTTTTATTTTATAATTTTTGGGTCTTTGTCTTCCTTTTTTGAAAGTATCATGGATTAAGCTATATAAATGTGTACTTGCTTTACTCATCTTTCCTATAAGTAAAATGTAAGATAATGATCGATTCTGCAATCATGCTATAGCAATAGATCTGTATCGTTTCGTAATACTGACTCTTGAAATGCCCAACTACAGAGTTCTACCAAAATAGAAATCCTTAAATGACATTATGAGATGAAATAAAGCAATTCACTCACCTTACAACCAGTGGTGATGCTGTGGCCCCAGGTACGAGGTGCACATTTAGAACATTTCTCTCCAATGGTATTGGGTGGGCAAATGCATCGACCAGTCTTTGGGTCACAGTTATTACCCAGATGGGAACAGTCACAAGCTTCACAGGTGAAAGGATTAAAAAAGAAAAAAAAAATGATATAAAGTGTTGAATTTTTTGTTTGTGGGTTTCTCTGTGATTTATGCTGTTTTATTTTCCATACTATAGTTAAAGATCCTTGAAAATGACAACTCACTTCATTCATTTTTCATATCATAGTACCGTATAATTCCCCAGGAGGAGGGCATGGCAACCCACTCCAGTATTTTGGCCTGGAGAATCCCATGGACAGAAGAGCCTGGGCTATGGTCTACAGGGTTGCAAGGAGTCAGACACGACTGAAGCGACTGAGCACACATGCACACAAGCATAGTATACACCAGAGTGGTTATTCAGTAAATATATACTGAGTTTCACTAATAGCTTAAAAATTTCAAACATTTTTAGCTTTTTGATTAGGGATAAAAGGAACTGATATATCAGATTTCCTGTTAACTGTATTCCCTTATATCTAAATACTATAAGGTTAATTGTTTTTAGATTTAAGTTCATAACTAAACATAACTATGGGCTTCCCTCATAGCTCAGTTGGTAAAGAATCTGCCTGCAGGAGATCAGGGTTCAATCCCTGTGTCAGGAAGATCCCCTGGAGAAGGAAGTGGCAACACACTCCAGCATTTTGGCCTGGAGAATTCCATGGACAGAGGAGTCCATGGAGTCGCAAGAGTCAGATACAACTTAGTGACTAAACCACCACCAAGTTCATAACTAATTTTCATGATCTATAGATTAATATTTCCTTCCTGTGAAGAGTGAAAACATCCGTGTCCATTACACGTTCTCAAAGAATGCAAACATAAGATCTGAAGAAAAACAAAAAGATTTGACAGATCTTCAAAGCCATCCAAGACAAGGAAGGCATCCAAGGCCACTTTTAGCTACAGTTGACTCAGTTGCTGAGTACTTTTTACTGCACCATTTCAAATCAAAGAAGTGAAAGAAATAAAAATGCCATCAAATACTCAGATTCAAATAGAAGACTAATGTTATAAGAAATCTTTTAGTTAGTTACATGATGATTAAATCCTTTAAAAATACATTTAGGATATTTAAGTTCACTTTTCAAGGGGTCACACTTATCATTGCTCACAGGATCCTACCCCAGCTGTGGAAAATGTTTAGCACAACACTTGACATAAATGTTAGCCATTGTTTATTATTATTATTATTATTGTTGTGCTGATTTTAAGCCAAAGGACTTACTTTATGTGTACCACTTACTAAGAAAAAAATGCTTCACAATATGCTTAAATTTATGGGCTAAACAATGTCTTGGGACAGTTTGAATCATTACTTGCAAATAGAAATTAACCATTCAGTTAGGGAGTTTGAGATGGACATGTATACACCTCTATATTTAAAATGATACTTTATGGCCATTCAGTTCAGTTTCTCAGTCACGTCTGACTCTGTGACCCCATAGACTGCAGCACACCAAGCTTTTTTGTCCATCACCAACTTGCAGAGCTTACTCAGACTCATGTCCATTGAGTCGGTGATGCCATCCAACCATCTCATCCTCTGTTGTCCCCTTCTCCTCCCGCCTTTAATCTTCCCCAGCATCAGGGTCTTTTCAAATGAGTAAGTTCTTCCCATCAGGTGGCAAAAGTATTGGAGTTTCAGCTTCAGCATCAGTCCTTCAATGAATACTCAGGACTGATTTCCTTTAGGATGGACTGGTTGGGTCTCCGTACAGTCCAAGAGACTCTCAAGAGTTTCCTCCAACACCACAGTTCAAAAGCATCAATTCTTGGTGCTCAGCTTTCTTTATAGTCCAACTCTCATATCCATACATGACTACTGAAAAATTCATAGCTTTGACTAGACAGACCTTTTTGGCAATGTAATGTCTCTGATTTTTAATATGCTCTCTAGGTTGGACACAGCTTTTCTTCCAAAGAACAAGCGTCTTAAAATTCATGGCTGCAGTCACCATCTGCCATGATTTTGGAACCCAAAATTTAAGTCTGTCTGTTTCCATTCTCTCCCCATCTATTTGCCATGAAGTGATGGGACCAGATGCTATGATCTTAGTTTTCTAAATGCTGAGTTTTCAGCCAACTTTTTCACTCTCATCTTTCACTTTCATCAAGAGGCTCTTTAGTTCTTCTTTGCTTTCTGCCATAGGGTGGTGTCATCTGCCTATCTGAGGTTATTGATATTTCTCCTGGCAAGCTTGATTCCAGCTTGTACTTCATCCAGCCCAGCATTTCACATGATGTACAAAAGTATAAAAGTTATACTGTGTAAAAGTTAAATAAGCAGGGTGACAATATACAGCCTTGACATACTCCTTGCCCAATTTGGAATCAGTCTGTTGTTCCATGTCCAGTTCTAACTGTTGCTTCCTGACCTGCATATAGATTTCTTAGGAAGCAGGTCAGGTGGTCTGGCATTCCCATCTCTTTAAGAATTTTCCATAGTTTGTTGTGATCCACACAGTCAAAGGCTTTGATGTAGTCATAAAGCAGAGGTAGATGCTTTTCTGGAACTCTCTTGCTTTTTCGATGACCCAGAGGATGTTGGCAGTTTGATCTCTGGTTCCTCTGCCTTTTCTAAATCCAGTTTGAACATCTGGATGTTTATGGTTCAAGCACTGTTGAAGACTGACTTGGATAATTTTAGGCATTACTTTGCTAGTGTGTGAGATGAGTCCAGTTGTGGAGTAGTTTGAGCATTCCTTGGTATTGCCTTTCTTTGAAGTTGGAATGAAAACTGACCTTTTCCAGTCCTGTGGCCACTGCTGAGTTTTCCAAATTTGCTGACATATTGAGTGCAGCACTTTCATAGGATCATCTTTTAGGATTTAAAATAGCTCAACTGGAATTCCATCACCTCCACTAGCTTTGTTCATAGTGATGCTTCCTAAGGCCCACTTGACTTCACATTCCAGGATGTCTGGCTCTAGGTGAGTGATCACATCATCGTGGTTATCTCGGTCATGAAGATCTTTTTTGTATTGTTTTTTGTATACTCTTGCCACCTCTTCTTAATATCTTCTGTTTCTGTTAGGTCCATACCATTTCTGTCCTTTATTGTGCCCATCTTTGCATGAAATATTCCCTTGGTATCTCTAATTTTCTTGAAGAGATCTCTAGTCTTTCCCATTCTATTGTTTTCCTCTATTTCTTTGCATTGATCTCTGAGGAAGGCTTTCTTATCTCTCCTTGCTATTGTTTGGAACCCTGCATTCAAATGGGTATATCTTTCTTTTCTCCTTTGCCTTTAGCTTCTCTTCTTTTCTCAGCTATTTGTAAGGCATCCTCAGACAACCATTTTACCTTTTTTCATTTCTTTTTCTTGGAGATGGTCTTGATCCCTGCCTCATGTACAATGTCATGAACCTCAATCCATAGTTCTTCAGCCACTCTCACATCTAATTCCTTGAATCTATTTCTCACTTCCACTGTATAATTGTAAGGGATTTGATTTTAGTCATACATGAATGGTCTAGTGGTTTTTCCCTACTTTCTTCAATTTAAGTCTGAATTTGGCAATAAGGAGTTCATGATCTGAGCCACAGTCAGTTCTCAGTCTTGTTTTTGCTGACTGTATAGAGCTTCTCCATCTTAGGCTGCAAAGTATATAATCTATCCGATTTCAGTATTGACCATCAAGTGATGTCCATGTGTAGAGTCTTCTCTTGTGTTGTTGGAAGAGGGTGTTTGTTATGAGCAATGACTTCTCTTGGCAAAACTCCGTTAGCCTTTGCCTGCTTCATTTTGTATTCCAAGGACAAATTTGCCTGTTAATCCAGGTATCTCTTGACTTCATACTTTTTCATTCCACTCCCCTATAATGAAAAGGACATCTTTTTTGGGTGTTAGTGGTAGAAGGTCTTGCAGGTATTCATAGAACTGTTCAGCTTCAGCTTCTTCAGCACTACTGGTTGGGGCATAGACTTGGATTACTGTGATATTGAATGGTTTGCCTTGGAAATGAACAGAGATTATTTTGTCTTTTTTGAGATTGCATCCAGGTACTGCATTTCAAACTCTTTTGTTGACTATGACGGCTACTCCACTTCTTCTAAAGGACTCTTGCCCACAGTAGTAGATGGCCATTAAGTCACCTAATTCTTACAAAACCCAAGTGAGGCAGATACTATTATTTCCCTAATTTAATAGATGAAATTTGCAGGGTACAGTGAGGTGAGGTCACTCAGTCAAGGTCATATAATAATTGTTGGTGGTGTGCAGTGATAAGTTGCTTCAGTCATGTCTGACTCTTTGAGACGCTATGGACCGACCATAGCCCACCAGACTCTTCTGTCCATGGGATTCTCCTGGCAAGAATACTCGAGTGGGTTGCCACGCCCTCCTCCAGGGGATCTTCCTGACCCAGCGATTGAACCCACATCTCTAAAGTGGGAGAGCCACTAAACAAATCCAGGCTCTTTGGTGAGAGTCATGTTTTCAACCATAATGCTACCCTGCTGTTTTATGCTTAAAAAATTTTTTTTTTCTGTTCTGCTTCTTTGGCTTAGAATGCTACTAGGTTTGCATTTCTAAAATGTTATCATCATTTCATCATTTTAAAATAATGTTTTTGATATTTATAATTTCTGGTAGTGGATATATTTGAATTTGTAGCACTTTTTCTTCAATTAATATTAAGTAAAAATGCTAGTGAGAGTTGTTTTTATAAAGAATAGAGTACATTTTAAAATGCAGCCTTATATACTTTTTAGTAACTACAGATATTGTCTTAGAGATTATACATAGATTCTTAGAAGATCTATAATAATAATATTCAGAATAATTTATAATGGCTTAATTTATGATAAAAACTGTTCATCAGAAGTAGTTGAGAATATCTTTAGGGTATTGGCTTTTAATGTTATTCTTCCCACCCCTAACATAATTTTCTTTAGTAGTCAATAATCATGTCTTAAAATCTTGTCATGTATTTATCATGTTCTGAAAGCGTACGAGTATCATCAATGTTGTACTACTGAGTTTAGTAAATGAGAGTAATACTCTACCAAGTGATTATTGGAATAGAGGTCGATTCCAACTTAGTAGTATAAAATCAAGGCAAATGCTCAAACTTTACTCTCATCTGTACTGTTAATTCCTATTTTCTTAATTCAGGATCTGTAGGAAGGCTGTGGCTAGACACATAAGAACCCTGCTTGAGGGAGCCAGCGTTAGCAACCCCAGCTTACATTTTCTCTGGAACTAACAAACATCTACAGCCAATCTATTTTGCTCTCAGAACATCACAGTTTTCAAGGCACCTGAAAGTGGATGAAAACATTTTTTTTTTTTTTTTTTACCGTACCAGAAAAAGATATTAACTTCCCTGATTGTTGTACCAATTTTGCAACAGGAAAAGGGAAAGTTGAACTATATTAGCTTGGGAGTAAAGTTTAAACCAAGGTAACATTGGCACCAGAAAAATTGAACATCTCTTTGAGGCTGCAGTACCCTTTGAGTGACTGGCTGGACAGAGGTCACAGACGGAGGGAGACAGCAGAACTGGGATCTGCTGATGGATTTTTATTGCAGGCACAGCTATTTACAGGGCAGTGTTTCAGATTACAATGTATTTCCTTTAACTTATTAAAAACATATGTCAAGCATTAGGTTAAGCATTTTTTTGTATTATATGTTTGCCTGTTGTCTTGGTGTATTTCATTTAATCTCTGGCAACCTTGTAGAACAAACTGCTATAGAAGCCTAAATACCAAACCAGGTAATAAATGCATTGAGCTTAGTCTCATTTACAGACCTGTGCATCCGCCTTCTTGGAAGTTGAAATAGCCGTGGGCACAGCGATCACATTTCTTTCCTGTTACTCCTGGCTGGCACCAACATTGACCACTCTCTTCACAGTCAAATGATTTGGACCCAAAGGAATTGCAGTTGCAGGGGATACACCCCCTTGCTGATTGGAGGCCAAAGGTTTCAGGCTGGCATAGAAGCAGAATGAGAAAAATTAGATTTAAATCAATTAATTCACAATGGCACTAGATGCACTGCAAGATCAGGTGGGAACAGAGGAGCCTGTGGGTTATAATGGTTCTTCAGTGATGTTATGACAATTGGACTATAATTTAATCTAGTGGACTTTTTCTACAATGTCCAAGAGAAAACTGCAATTACTCTGAAATTTCATTGAGATTATTGGTGGAATTAGGGTGTTATGATTCAGTCTGTGATATTTTCACCAGCCTTTCCCTATATGTCTCAAGATTCTAATGGCAATGTGGAAATAAGTGAGGATGGCAATTCTATTTAAAGAAAATTTTGGTTTCACTTCTAATAATCAGAATTGATTATTTTCAGACATTTTAAAGTCCTTTTACTGGTAAAAATGCTTTCAATATTATTGGGCAGCAGCCTAAAGTTAAAATAAATCTTTTTTCTCTTATATTGGGTCTAATTTTTGTCATATATCCATGAATACTTCAAATCATCATTATGGGGCTCACATGATAAATGTAACTCTTTGGTTATGCCTATACTGACAAAATAATTGGTGTAACTAACATCTAGTTTCTTGGGTTTCATCCTAACAATCAAAGTTGATTTGTGAGAACACATATCAGAGCACCAAATTAGGTAGATGAAGGGAAACTTCCATCTCTGATGAGTTATTCATATGCATATCCCTTATCTATTTGTAACAAGTGACCTTCCATGGCCCAGCATCACTAGCTTTGGCTGACTTTCTGGAAATGCGTGTTAGCAGACCTAGAATGACTACATTAGAAAATGCTGATGGATTAAAAATCATTCCTAGCAGAAAAGTGAAAAGCACATATCCTACTTAAAGTATGTCAGGGCTGTCTTTCAAGCAGAAGTTTGTCACATTATTATGATATTTTAATCTGGAAAATTAGTCTCAGTAATTACTTCTTTGTTAAACTAATTCTTATTTTGGAAAATTAGACTTAATAATTACTTCTTGGTAAAAATAAATCTTGCTATTTAATGTGAGCTACCCAAAGAGTAATGATTAAGCCTCATTATGTATTTTTGTCATTATTGTTAACAATATTAAAAATAAGTCCTATAAAACCAAATCATACTGAAAATTAGTCTCTTAAAATGATTGTTGCTAAGAATAGTTTTCTTTTTAAATCTAAAATGGGTTGATTATGGTTGATAATCATTTTAATCTTTACATTTGTTCTTCCTTTTATTTTTAGTTCATTTGTTTTTATGAAATAAATAAAATAAATAGCTCTTTATTTTATTTTAGTTCTTGATATTATTTTTAGTTCTAATTCAGATTCACTGTATAATTAAAGAAATTGTGTGACACTTGTAACAAATGACGTTACTTGATTTTGAAATTAATTATAGGAAAAAAGAAAACATGTAATATTTTTATTCATAAAAAGCAATTCAGTGTACAATTCTAAATACCAGGCCTAGAGAAATCGTCAGAAATTGAGAAAATGCATGCATGCTTATTACAGTATTATTTATCATAATAATGAGCAACCATAGAGGTACTTAAATGTTCAATGTTAGAGAAAAAGCTGAATAAAGTAAATTACGAGGCATTCATGTTATAAAATATATAAAATCATTAAAATCCTGTTTTGAAGCAATTTTAATGATATGAATATGGGTAGAATATAGCATTAAGTAAAATCTCAAAAAGCAGAATACAAAATTACATACACATTATGATTCTAATTACATACCCACAAAGGCACACATACCACTCAGATACAAACAAATAGAAACTTATATACATAGAAAAAAAGACTAGAGCATTACATAGTAACACTTTTTTAAAAAAGTAATATTTTGCATTTGTTTTTATTTCCTAAATTTTCTTGACTTAGAATGTGCATTGTAGGGATAGTACTTTATCTTTATCTTTACCTACTAAGTTTGCTTTACTTAGCATATCTATCTATACAAATATCCTTAATGGATAGACCAATAAAATAACTTTCAAATTACTACTTATTTTAAAAATTCCAAAGTTTATTATGTAAATAAATATATGAGAAGTAATGTCTCTATCATACTTTTCTAATATTTACCTAGTGTGGTTTTAAAACCTGAAAGTCAAAGTGGCTCAGTTGTGTCCGATTCTTTGTGACCCCATGGACTATACAGCCCATGGAATTCTCCAGGCCAGGATACTGGAGTGGGTAGCTGTTCCCTTCTCCAGGGGGTCTTCCCAACCCAGAGATTGAACCCAGGTCTCCCGCATTGCAGGTAGATTCTTTAACAGCTGAGCCACCAGGGAAGCCCAAGAATACTGGAGTGGGTGGCCTATCCCTTCTCCAGTGGATCTTCCCAACCCAGGAATTGAACCAGGTTCTCCTGCATTGCAGGCAGATTCTTTACCAACTGAGCTACAGTTATACCAAAACAAATATCACCAAATTTCAGTAATAAAATTTTAATAAATTGTTCAAAAATTTATCTCACAGTCCAGGGAAAACGCTGCAGTAAACAAATTTTAAAGAACATTCTTAGTAATTGAGATTAATGAGGTAAAACATATGGAGAAGCAAGTGCCTGCCTAGTCTCAGTGGGAAGTTTGATGAGCTCATATAATTTATTTTCATTTGGGATAATAATAAAAACTAGCACTTACATATTGTTCTTGCCAAGCAACATTTCTAAAGCCCTTTACAAATATGAACTCATTTAAATTCTTAAGACAATCCCGAAAGATAGTTATTATCATCAACTTTTTAGAGTGGTGAAACTGAGGCACAGAAGGGTCACATAATTTGTTCAGCAGCTAGCCAGTTGTGGAGTCAGGATTCCAAATCAGCCAGGCTGGCTTCAGAGTCTGTGCTCTTAGCTGTCACATATACTGTATCAGAGGAAAAGTGGTCTCAGAACAAAACACCACTCCATACATCAGGGCTGTAGGATATGTAGGAAGAGGGTGTGAATAAGGGTTAATAATTCTGCTGAATTTATGTTTTGGAGACATTTTTGCATGCTCATGCTCAGTCATATATGACTCTTTGCAACCCCATGGACTGCAGCCCACTAGGCTCCTCTGTCCATGGAACTTTTCAGGCAAGAATATTGGAGTCGATTGCGAGTTCCTCCACCAGGGAATCTTCCTGAACCAGGGATTGAAGCCACATCTCCTGAGTCTCCTGCATTGACAGGAGGATTCTTTAACACTTAAGCCACGTGGGAAAGCCCATTTTGGAGACATAGTGATCAGTTATGGTCCCTTTCTTTTACTCTAAATGTATGCATTTATTGCTGAAAAATATAATCTCTTTTAAAGATTTCTCCACTTAATAACAATAATAATAGTGTTTTATACACTCCTCTCACGACAACCTGGAGACAGCCATAGCGGTGCCTGGGAAGACCTCCCTGCAAGAGAGCCTGCGGTGGGAGTGTCACTAATTGACAAGCCCCAGCTTCCATTCTCTTGAATCTAGTGAATCATTCTAAGTCACATTTCTGCTAGTCAATTACTGGTACACTGAAGTACTCGAATCTTCCTGCTCCATCCAAGACTCCTCCAATGGGTAAGTTTTGCTTGGGCACTCCCAACTGGCCTGGCCAAGAATTTGAGATTTGGGCAGAATTCATTCAGTGAGTCTTTTCTATCCATAGTTTTTTCCCTCTCTCCTCCCACAGGGACAGACCCAACATTTCAGCACAAGTCTCCCTGCACATGATGCTCCATCCCCATTCCCCTTCACTGGAGTCTCCTCCAGTAAATCTCTTGGCATTTGCTCCTTGAAGGATCTGAGCCAACACACAAACTCTATGATGTAGTTCCTACTATGGATGAAGAAGCTGAATTACAAAAAGATATAAGAAACAGTTTTACGGTGGACCAGAAGTGTTGCAGCTGGGATTTGACCTCAGGCAGTCTGATATCAAAACCAGTTCTTTTCAAATGTCAATAAAGAGGCAAGAAATAAAACTATAAATTTGTTCTTCTGCCTTCCTCCCTCATCTTCCTCCCTTTCCCATCCCCCTTCCTCCTTCTTTTACCTCTTCCTTTCCTACTCCTTCTCCATCTCCTTCTTCTATTCCCTACCCTTAGTTCTCACCTAAGCTCTGATTCTCCACTGACAAGTCCTGTGTCCTGGTACTCAGCATCTTGGCCTCAATCCTATTCCTCTCTCCCTGATCCTCTCTTCCTCTCTCTCCCTTCCCAAATTCCTTCCTTCCACCATTTGCTTTGTCTTGCCCCGTGAGAAGGAGGATCAAACTTTTATAGTAGAAGACATGCTACCTTCTTTTGTGCATGTTGTAGATTTCCAGTGTGTGAAAATGTGTGTCTTGTGTTTGTTGTATACATGGACAAAATTATAATGTGGTAATGTAACAGTCACTAGCTATGATGAAAGGTCAGTCAAAGGTCAGATCAGTGGGCTGGATTTTCTTAGGCAAGTCACTTTCTTTGTCAGATTTCCCTTCATTCATTTGTTTGTTCCCTTCATTTGCTCTAAAATGATGCCTGGGGTTCTTTCCCCTTTTAAGATGTTAGTTTGCTACAGACACATTTTTCTTTGTTTTCTACATATCAATGATCACTTGAAACTTTTGTGACCCTATGAACTTGAACGAGCTTTAAATAAACGTTATCAGTAGCTATTTTTTAAAGGCAAGACTTCAATCAGGAATTGCCAAGTTTTCGCATTTGCAATTCACACACTTAGCAACCATTATGTAGTAAAATGGCACCAGGACAGGTCAGCAGCAGCACACGGAACACAGCACGCTGAGGCAAGAGCCATGCAGCACCTCTCGAATTACCGGAGCCGCAGGCCGATAGGCTCCCCGAGGGCATCCGCTGGAGCCGCTGGCGCCCCACCTCTGGGGAGACCCCAGCACCCACTGCGCTCTCTGTGGCTGTTCCTCCTGTCGGTGCACCTGCCTGCTGAGGTTGCATCGTTTCCCTACGAAGCCTGATTTACAGACACATCTTCCTGTAATATCACACCACGGTGTCACAGAGCCCATGGGACTGCATCCACAGGACACACAGATTCGCTTCTTTGGGTCCCACCACATAGTGGGCTTTAAAAGCCAATGGAAAAATAAAAACAAAAAAAGAGAGCATACATGTTATTCAAGAGATAGAGGCAAATAATATTTTTAAACCTCCTACAGAATGGCCAATTTGGCATCTGAGAAATGCTTGGTTCTGCTTAACAGTGTTTATCATGAGAAATTACCTATTTATGTGAAAGAAATAGTGCAAATCCATGTACTCTCATGGAGGAATCTCAAGGTGCTCGGCATACTGAAGGCAGGGTAACGTATCCAGGAAAAGAGAGCAACGTATTTTGATTTTTGTTTCATTTTAGCAAAATGGTATCCAAGAAATCCTTTGATTTGCTTCTATACTGAAAAATTTTGTTGAGCAGAATGCTCACTGGAACTTTAAATGATGGAACTAGAACAAAGTGCTTGATAAAAGCAAAGGGTATGACATTTTTTTCTCCTGCCAAAAACATAAAGGCAAAGGAAAGAGTATGTGACTCACCATGACAGGGATTAAATTTGTATGTGGTTTCAGAAACACCTAAATTAAATACTACATAAATTCACTACCAAGGAAATGTGTCAATAGGTTGAGGGTCAAATGCTAGTGTATGGCAAATGTTGTTCTATTTTCTTTTTAATTTCAATGATCACAGTAATTTTACATGTAGAATGAGATATTCTTGAACTTGTCTTTTAATATACTCGGGTATAGGTCATTTCTGAAAGCCAATGACAAGTTTGAAGGAAGAAGTAATTCACCGGTCAGCTCCAACTTCTTACCTTACACTCATCACACCGACGTCCCTGCACGTTAGGTTTGCATTCACACTGTCCCGTCTGAGCGTGGCAAACCTCAGAGAAGGAGCCGTTGGCATTACAGTGACAAGCTGCAAAGAGAGGAGAGATCTGTGGTTGGGAAATGTATTCTAATAGTCTTCAGAGGTTTATTAAATAATGGAACACTGGTCATAAAGTTTTAGAATAGAATGCTTTCTGATTGCTAAGTGTTCTTGTTCTGTTAGGCATTATATCATCTGATCTTTACAACAACTCTGTAAGCTGTAGAGATGAATTATGAAAGCAAAAGCACAGTTCCTGGCACATCATATGTTGTAAAAATATTATTGTCACCATTATTATTCCAGTTGTAAGAATGAAGACACTGAAATTCAAAGTCAGACAAGGCCACATGATTAGTAAGTGAATTAGCAGATTTCAGGTAAAATGTTCTTTCCATCACTCCTCCAGCTGTTTTGCCTCTTCACAGATGCATTTGGGGTAACACAGAAAATACTATAATCTCCATATAAGTAATACTGACTCTAGAGCATACTGACTCTAGAGCTGACATAATTTTGAGAAATTATCAAAATTAATACCATCCATGGAATAATATTAATGCTACCATTAATGAAGCAACATTATCATTTCCAAATGATTATTTACTATATGCCAGTTTTTGTGTTAATTTCAAAATATGAGCTTAAGATGAAACATAAAATAAACGTAGAAATCTGAAAAATATTTAAGATTAGAAAAGTATATAAGTCATAAGAAATAAAGTAGACATGTTTCCAAAGAGGAGATCAAAGTGACAAACAGGCCGTGAAAAGATGTTCAACATCCTAGTCATTAGGGAATTGTAAGTCAAAACCACAATGAGCTACCTTACATCTGTTAAAATGGCTGCCATCAAGAAGACAAGAGACAGTAAGTGCTGGTGAGAATGTGGTGAAAAAGGGAGCCCTTATACATCACTGGTGGGAACGTAAATGGGTCCGACCACTATGGAAAAAAATACAGATGTTCCTCAAAAAACTAAAAGTAGAACTACTATACACATTCCAGTGATCTCATTTCAGGATGTATACATAAAGGAAATGTAAACAGTATTTTGAACGGACATATGCCCTTTCATGTTTATTGCAACATTATTCACAATAGCCAAGACATGGAAACAACCCAAATGCTCATCAATAGATAAGTGGATAAAAAGATGTGGTGTATACACAATGGAGGGGTTCCCAGGTGGCTCAGTGGTAAAGAATGCACCAGTTAATTCAGGAGAGACAGGAGACATAGGTATAATCCCTAAGTCAGGAAGATCCCCTGGAGAAGGAAATGGCAATCCACTTTAGTAGTCTAGCCTAGAAAAAATCTCATGGACACAGGAACCTGGTGGGCTATAGTTAAAAAGAGTCATGTGTGCGTGTACACACACACACACAGGAATATTATTCAGCCATGAAAAAGGAGGCTATCCTGCTATTTGGATAAGCCTTGAGCATATTAGTCTAAGTAAGATAAATCAGAAAGAGAAAGGTAAGTATTACGTGATATCACTTATATATGGAATCTGAATAAGTCAAACTCATAAAAAACAGTGTGAAATGATGGTTACCATTGGATGGGGGGCTGGAGGAGTAAAATTGATGTTAAGGGTACAAACTTGCAGCAAGTAGTAAATAAGAGATAGTGATCTAATGCACAGCTATAATGAACATAGACAAAAATATTGTACTATAATTATGTAACAGGGTAAATATTGCTACAATGGCAACCACATTACAATGTATAAATTTATCAAAAAGGTTGTACACCTTAAATTTACAAAAACATATTGAATAAAATGTATATAAGACAAAATTTTTTCAAAAGTGTTAGCAGTATAGCATTATAACTTTTAAAAAGCACATTTGTTTTACAACTTATATACTATCTCCAACAATAGAAAATGTATTTGATTTCAGTAATCTTTTATCATTTTCTGTTATGAAGCTGTCTGACATTATTCTGAAACATATAATAAATCAGTCTATAAATTAAGAGACTTTTTCACAAACAGAATGGCAATTAATGGTTCACTCTGTACTCTGCAAGTGTATTTTTAACAGTACATATAATTGCACTGATACCAGAATAAAAATGTGAGTGGGAGATGACACAGGCATATAGATTATTCATAGATAGTTTTGGTAAATTTTGTACAATATTTCTTATCTCTGAATACTTCAATTTGAGTACAACTTATAAATACATTATAAATAGCTACTCCATCAGCCTATGCTATTTTTCTATTCCTCTGACTGGAGGTGCTACTTAGTTTTACTGCTTTCTTAAAAATTGCTTGATTATTCTTCCAGTAGCTTGGCCTTCAGTGTCTGCTAACCTGATTCTAGTTGGGTGGTCATTAAAAAACTGTCCCCAGCCAGTTATCTTCCTCAGGTGGTAGCCTAAGGATAGTCTATGGCTTCCCTGGTGGTTCAGATGGTACAGAATTGGCCTGAAATGCAGGAGACCTCGGTTCAATCACTGGGCTTGAAAGATCCTCTGGGGGAGGGCACGGCAACGCATTCCAGTATTCATGCCTGGAGAATCCCCATGGACAGAGGAGCCAGGTGGGCTACAGTCCATGGGGTCATAAAGAGTCGGACATGACTGGGTAACTAAGCACAGCATGGTGTATAGCTGGCATGTAAGAAGAGCCTGAAGGATATATTTTCTTTAAATATCCATTTAATTTGACTACTAGAATTATTACAGAAAGAAAGAAAAATGAAGTTGCTCAGTTGTGTTCAACTCTACGACTCCATGGACTGTAGTCCCCCAGGCTCCTCTGTCCATGGGGATTCTCTAGGCAAGAATACTGGAGTGGGTTGCCATACTCTTCTCCAGGGGATCTTCCTGACCCAAGGATCAAACTCAGGTCTCCTGAATTGCAGGCAGATTCTTTACTATCTGAGATACCAGAATAATCCTGAGAATTATTATATATACTTCTAATTTCTTTACATGTTTTATATATGTGTATATATATATATATATATATATATAATATATATCAATTTAAAAAATAAATACCTTATAATTTAAAAGTCACTTTTTTATTAGAGTGGGGAACACAATGATTAAATTTACTATAAAGTCATTTAAAAAATAAAGCAATAAAGCTGGTGCTCTGGGACAACCTAGAGGGATAGGGTGGGGAGGGGGGTTCAGGATGGGGGGACACATGTATACCTATGGCCAATTCATGTTGATGAATAGCAAAAAACCACCACATACTGTAAAGTAATTATCCTCCAATTAAAATACTTTAAAAAAATAAAGAAATGAAGAATTTTAGTGCAATTTTAAAATAAAATGTATGACACAAACAATATATGTAAATTTAAAGGGCAAATTGGAAGAGATGTACTTTTTATGAACAGATCCAGGGGCAACTAAAATAATAGTTTATTATGAATTTTATTTTTGTAAAGGTTTACTAATTATGCATAGAGGAGCTATTATTTCTATGAAACGTCATAAAATAGATAATAAATAAGTTTCTGATATTTTTATATGCCGCTGCTGCTGGTAAATTGCTTCAGTCGTGTCCAACTCTGTGCAACCCATAGACAGCAGCCCACCAGGCTCCCCCGTTCCCGGGATTCTCCAGGCAAGAACACTGGAGCGGGTTGCCATTTCCTTCTCCAATGCATGAAAGTGAAAAGTGAAAGTGAAGTCGCTCAATCTAAAGAGCATTAAGAACATAATCATGTCTATACTTCATGGCAAGTGATAAAAAAATTGGTGACAATTCAAAAATGCTTTTATACTATATTCTTCTCTGTGTTCTTAAGACTTCATGCTGCAGATTCTGAATTCACCACAATAAAGAGTGGAACTGTCTCTTCTACTCTGTAGAAGAGGTTATTGGAAGATAGAAAATGAGGTCATTCAGTGAATAACACAGCTCTAGAATTGGTGAGCCATAAATATTCAAAATTACTGTCAGCATCTCTACAAAGGAGCCAACAGGTAAGAATACCCTAGGCAGCTCACTAGACAGTTTCATGTGTTAGATCCTTTAATTCCCATAGAAAATTAAAATGCTTTATGTAAATGAGGAAACTGAATCTCAGTGAGCTCAAATGTCTTGCCCAGAGTCACATTGGTAGAAAGTACAGATCCTAGATGATATGCTTGAACTGGAGAGTTTCTTGAGTGCCTAATGATTTTATACAGATGCCATAAACCCAGTGTTTAAAGGTGCTTCTGAGCCTGTTGGGAGTTTTGCTGAAAAAACTTGACAATTTACAGGTAATATTAATAGCTGTTGACTATTGCAGAGACTGGTTTGTTTTTGATTCAACAAATTGTCATGTTTAAATGACAAAACGTTGGCCCTCATCTTCCAAACCTGTGAGGAGAGAGACACATTTCTTCTTGAAGTGGGGGACTTCGCAGGTCATTGGTATTTATAGCAAAGATACTAACAGGCACAACATTGCCAGTGATTTCTGTAAAGTTACAGGTCCTGGGACCTAACTCAATGGCTAGAAGAATCCCTTCTTATATAATGAAGTCAGCAGAAGTGAATTGTTAAGCTGGTATCATAACCTGCTCTTCCTGAGGGTTATCACAGTAGGTGAAGTCGATTATGGCAGTGTCCAGCTCTGAGCTGGTCTAACAAGGATGCTCCGTCTGTTTGACTCTCCACAATAGATCTCTCTCGCATGTTACCACTAATATTCTATGCAATACCAAATAATATAGTTGAGAAATTCAAGACAAGGGTAGGAATGTACTGACTAATATGAATAAAGTCCTACAATAGCTATTCTGTGGAAGTAAAATACAGAAATGGCATTCTATGAGTAGTCTTAAGCTGATGGTTAATCATTCAACAATTACAAATGCTGGTGTGTAAGAACACTGGCAGTATATCTCACCTATTGTGAAACAGAAGAATGTAAAGTTTACATATGAAAGCATAACAGATTAAAACCTACTGACAGATACTAATGAAATAATATGGGCAGATCAATGTATTTCAAGAAAGTGATTAGAATTGAGATCAACAATAAGGATAAATAGGGCCTAATTTTCAAATTCTTCTTTCCTGTCATAGATAAAAATTTACTTAAAAGTCTTTATCCCATGTGTAAACAGAAATATGTGTATCATTTGAAAAACAATGATACTTCAATAATGCAGCAATTTTGAGAGGATTTAATCTATTAGTACAAAGGAAATGTATTAGAATATTCAGACTCTGTGTATAGGCTGGATATCTATCTTACATGTATTACAGGTAATTTCCTACTCTCCAATCCCCACTCAAGAACTCATCAGCTACTTTGAGGAGCAATGCATCAATTCTGTCAGGGGCATCAATAGTTCACGACTTACGCTGACAGTTCTTTGCATCAACCGCATCTCCAAAATATCCATCAGCACAGAGCTCACAGTACCGGCCTGTTGTACCTGGCTTACATATCAGACAGGAGCCAGACAAGCTGTCACAGCTGCCAGGAATGGAGAAGTCAAGGTTGTCATTGCATTGGCATGGCTGACACGATCCTCCAGGTACAGAAGGTTGTCCAAAATAGCCTTCCGCACACCTAAGGTGAAAAATTTCATCAGTGAGTATTTGGGAGGAACCCATGAAACCCACTGGGGGCAATGTTTATGTATTTATTTTATTCTATTTCTCTCCCAGGATGTTTTCCCTTTAAGTGCTCCTTTTTTTCAAATGCAAGATGATTAAAAGAATGTTTTCTCTGTTACTGCAGTGTAGATACAAGATGAAATCCTGCCAGCTTCACTAGTAATTAGATTTCAGCCAGAGGGGGGAAAAAAAAACACCTTGTCACTGGAACTGAAGATGAGACCAAAGCATAATAAGAGATCTGCTGTTGGCACTCCGGAGGGATCCAGGTCCACGTTGGAAAGCCTTTGTAGTACAACACATCATATGTATCTACTCCAATTGGTTGTTTTCTGTACAAATATGTAAGGTTCACATTTTTTTTGTTGTTGTTGCAGCAAGAGCTTGTTATGAGGAAGTAGGCTCACAAGGAAGTACAGTAGTAAGAATTCAGAATGTATTAAGTAGAAAATCAAAAGAGCCTCATTATTTGTGTGGGGCTATATCTCTGCATAGGCTTTTATATATTTGCATATACATACAGAAACAGATTTCCATTGAAGAGTCTTTACCAAGGAGAAGCAGGCATGCTGCATATTACAGTAAAATGCCATAACGTGAGGCTTAATTGTCCCCACATCTCTCATTAGCAAACTCTAGTTCTTTTTTTTTTTAAGGACTAAATACTACTTTACATATTTACTGGAAAAATAAAAATTCATTTATTTAGGAGGCATGGGAGATATTGTTTTAAATTTTGTATCAGATTTCCCTTTAACCATGTGTTCTGTTTTAAAATGTTACTTAATGTTACAGATGCACAGATACACCTTTATAGGAAGCACTTATTTGTAATCTACTCTGTCTTCTCTTTCAGTTACATTTGCTCATGCTGCATATTAAGCTTTACTTGCCAAAGGAGACATGAAACAGTGCATCTGAACTTTTATGGTCAAGCTACTAGCTCCGTTATCTGTGCCATCTTAGCAAAACAGAAAGTCCTTTACAGCAAGGGTCAGAATTGAAGGGGAATAAAAACAATGTGGGAGAATATATTTCAATAATACTGTGTTTCAATAATACTGTGTTTATGCTCACTTACAGATATAAAAGTCACTGTGTAGAGAAAAATCCTCTCTACTATAGAAAAAGGAATGGTTTAAATCTAGTATATCATATAAGAACACTTTAATAATATGATTGTGGGAGAAAGTTATTAATTTTATAAGTAAGATACATTGATAATTCAAAGTGTTCTAGAAAATTTACAGGTGCCATAAGCCTGTAGAAGATTTATCATAATTTTAATAAGATTACTAGTTTTAACAAAACATTTTATGAATTGTGAAAGTCACGATACAAATATTGCTTGGAAGAATACTGCCACCTCCAAATACAATTGCTTATTAATTCTCTATTGTAAAATATGAACTAATATTTCAGTGCATAAAATCCACCCCCCCCCAATCCCTTAAGGAGTGGTATTCAGTAAAGATAACAAGAAAATCCTTTTAAATTTTAACCCAATTCTTCTTGCCTTACTTGATATTCAGAGCTCATGATCACATCCACATATATTCACATCTCATTTTGTTTACCATTAAGAGAGTGACTTTGCTCCACTAGAATAGCAATATACAATGATCATTATCACAGACAACAAAACCCCATTATTTTCAGCTCACTTTTCTGACTTGCTGCCCCCAGGAGAGATGGCATTATATAACAAGATCTAGAAATTTTTTTAAACAGACACCAATTAATCAGTCTGAAATTCTCCCACAACAATAATTTTAAAAACCAACTCAATCCACAAGAAAATAACTACAATTAAATAGAATCACTGGAGGAACATCTGTCTTTTTGTTGTAGGACATGTAAGGAGACTTACTGAATATACATGATACATCATTTCATACGCCACTTCACTGAAAATGAGCATTCAGATTTTATTACACGCGCGTGTGTGTGTGCATGTTTATACATAGAATAGTATTCTTAAGAGATTTACAGAAATGTTTCAACAGAAATTAAAAAGTAGAGCCAGTGTCATCAGCATTTAGGTCACTTTTTTTTTTCTCTATGATCTTTTTAATTCCTCTTGATGCTCTGACAGTCATCTTTTTTTGACCATCAAAACACTGTCTCCTTGATTTTCTGTATTTTCTCCTCTTGTCCAGACCATAAAAGCCTAGAATCTTAGCAAAGTGCCATGATGAATACCCAATTCCTTCACCCCTGGTTCTCTTCTTTTACTTTTGTTTAAACATTCCCTAGTCAGAGGAAGGCAGTAATATCTCAAAGTATGAGTGCTCTGACCCCAAGCAAAAGTTTCTGAAAACTGTAACCAGTGCCTTACATGTGACAGACTATCTGTTCACATTTTGTCATATTTTGCTTTGCCATCCTCTTGGTCACGAGTTTTCTCCATTCCCTCAATTCAAGCAGCAAGGCCACCTGGGCTACGTGACTGAGTAAAGGGTTCTGACGGGAAGGAAAGCAGAAAGATCAGAATCTTCTGGACTTGGGTTTTAAAAATCACCATTTCTATGAATGTGGCAACTCTTTCTGCAATGCATGCCCAAACAGGAAAGGGATGGAGTTAGAAAGGCAAATGGAGGAGAAAGGATGAGAGCGGAAATGTTGGTGGGCCCCGGTGTACAAAGTAAACAGCAGTATGTGTCCTGTGTTCCCACAAATGATAGGAAAGTAGTGGAGAGAGTTACTGGACCTGAGGGGAGAGGTAATCAGGTGGACAGTAAACAGAAAGAGGTCAGCAGAAATGCGCTTAGATGAATTACTCAGGACAGACTGACCCCACTATATGCCCATTGCCCAAAATCCAGTCTATCTCTCTCTCTCTCTCTCTCTCTCACACACACACACACACACACACACACACACACACACACTCTCGCAAGCATTCAAGCCTCTTGGTACTAAGTAAGCTTGTTAGACTTTGGTTCTAACCAAAGCTAGAGGTGGAAAGTAGGAGAGAAGAGAAAAAAACATTAAAACAAATTTTTAAAATTTGAACATAAGTGACATATAACATTGGGTTTAAGTTTAAAGGATACTTGACTAAGATTATATGTCCAAGCTCTCACAGTTCTTACATATAAAGAATTTGATCTCAAAGTAGAAATTAAACTGAGATAAAAATATAAAGTTATAATTCCCATCTATCTGAGCTATAGTCTGAGATACATTCTAGCTATATAATAAAACTAGGGGATTTATGGTCACCCAAGATTAGAAAATGCTGAGTTAAACTAACTGAAGAGATGTTTTTCACTCCAGGACTGGTCAGAACTTTTGACAAGCTAATAGATGCTTCCCAGACTTCCATGATCATAGAACTCTATTCCAAGAACATCTATAGCTTTTGAAACACAGCTTCAGTTTTTCAAGCTGATTTTGTGTAAATGATGTGCATAACTGATTACTCTAATCACTCCCAGAATAGTTTTGATTACAAAATTTTCAGTGCAACCCACATCTCTTTCCTTCCCTGACCCTTATTCTCTCTCACATCTACTTCAGCTGGCACATCTGCCAAAATGTTTCTAATTGTTTGGATCCCCCAGATGGCTCAGAGCTCAAGAATCCACCTGTCAATACAGGAGAATCAGGAGACACAGGTTTGATCCCTAAGTCCCCTGGGTCAGGAAGATCCCCTGGAGTAGGAATTGGCAACCCACTCTAATATCCTTGCCGGAAAAATTCCACAGACAGAGGAGCCTGGTGCACTACAGTCCATGGGTCAGAAAGAGTCGGATACGACTGAGCACGCAATGCACACAAATATACTTTTTGGCTCATACAGAGGAATGATAGACTAAACATTCCTGGAAGGCCCTGATCCAAATTTTGGCTAGAAAAATATAATATCACATATTTCATATAATAATAGTTTAAGATTATATTTGAAAAACTTGAGTTAGAGGCAAGATATGCCATATGATAAGCTGCCTATGCATGTTTCTACCTTCTTTTGAATCAAATTAATAGACTTTAGAAAGGAAATCATCCTTTCTTTCAAGCATCTCTTTCCTAGGTGAATTTTATTATTCAGACTAGAATGTTCTCCAGAATACAATCAACTATTCTCACTCACATTAAAAATGTGAGCTGCTTGAGGGCAAGGATGGTAGGGTACATCTGCTTATAACCTGTGTTTAGTTTAGACCTGTGCTCAGCACATAATAGCTGATAAACAAATGTTTATTAAATAAAATGTAGGCGTTTAAATTGTAGGTGGCTCAGAAACCACTGTCTAACATGTAGAAAATACATATTATGGAGCAGAGCGGTACAAATACATCAGAGACTAAGCTCACCTAGATTGGTGGATTAAATGGCCTTGTATGACAGCACAGCTGTCATTTTCCAGTTGCTAAAAAAAAAAAAAAAGTTGCCTGTAGTGAGCCAGAGTGGTTAGGCATTTGATGTAAATCTGTCCAGGCAATGGTATGCTCTGCTATTACAGTAAGTAATATGCATGTGCTGCTGCTGGTAAGTCGCTTTAGTCGTGTCCGACTCTGTGCGACCCCATAGACGGCAGCCCACCAGGCTTCCCCGTCCCTGGGATTCTCCAGGCAAGAACACTGGAGTGGGCTGCCATGCATGTGCCCTCCTTTAAATAAAAAAAATAAGCACAATCAAAGACTCTCAGTTTCTCGATTAAAATTGAATCCTCTTTATTTCAGCTCTGTTCCTCCATTACAAATTTACAAATGCTGCCGTACTCACAAACAGTACTTGTTGCTGCTCAGAGCTGTCATTGGCACTTTGTCCACAGACTGCTAGCTGCTGGCTGAATTCTCTCTGGGTGACTGGCCCTTGCTTCATTAACTTTATGCAGTCTGGTTGAAACAGACCTGATGGCTGCCAAGAGGACAGGAAAGGATAGGCAGAAACAGCCTTCTGCGGTGTTCACCTTGGTGATGCTGGGTGAAAGCAGGTCATTTCCTCTACCCCTCCCTCTAGTTCCACCCCTGCCTAATCTCTAGCAATGGCAGCAAAAGGGACTGTTTTCAATGCTACAACCAGAGAGTTGTGTTGGTCAACAATATCATGGGAGAAATTTGTTCCATTTTCAGTAAACCTGAAATACGGAAGAAACTTTTCCTTGGAAAGATTTTAGGAGAAAAAATAATCACTCAAGTTACAGAAAATAATATCCTGGATCCAATGCAAAACAATCTAGTAAAATCAACAGGAATTAAAATATTGACTTAGAAACAATTAGATGGGCATATAAATCATGAAAATAATTACATTTGGTTTCAATTTTCAAATATATTTAAGGTGAATTATGGATCACTTGCTGAACTATGAACTATACACTTAAGCTACACTTTAAGGACAAAAAGCTAATTATGAAAAATAAATGTTGCCAATGTAGACAGCAAGATAAATCTTAAAGTGCATGACTTTCCACTTGAGCAATACTTTCTAGAAAGATTGCAGGTTAATGCTTAACCTTTAAGATTAAAACATTAATCAAACATTCTCTGAGTGAATGGAGATTTATGGAGCAATTTCTAGAGAATAAATAAACTATAAGAATATAATGCATTTGTTTGACAAGTGTGGTAAGAAACTTTATTTCAACTCACCAAGTGTGGTGGCTTTTCTGGGGCAGTGCAAAAGATGATGATGCCTGTGGTTTTATAACTCCCAAGGTGGAAATCACAGTGAAAGACAGTTGAGTACATGCTTACCTCTCACAGCGTTGTCCTGAGTACCCAACAGGGCATTCATCACAGATCAAGCCAAGACTTCGGTCCATATGGCATGTCGGGCTAAAGCTATGTTGATGCCATTGGAGAACAACAGGGACAAGGAAGAAACACATACACAAAGTCATTAGTAGAATGTTTTCATTTCTCTTCTTTCAATATTGCTGTGACAAAAGGGTACGGGGTAGTCATTCTCATCTCACAGATGGAGATTAGGGTCTGGGAAGTCAAGGGTGAAATGATACGCCTATTTCTTCAGATGTGAATACAGTCCAGTGGAAAAGTGTCCCTGTAACATGTTAGTAATTGATATTTGAGTGTTCTGTGTCCCCAAACATCAGGAACAAATGGGATCCTACAGCTGCTCTTGAGGGATTCCTCAGGCCTGCCAGCGTGAGGCACTCCGCCCATGACAAAGGTCATGAGGAAGGAGGCTCGACATACACAAAGGCGGGATCGAGCCTCAGGAGTCTCCCTGGAAATCCTCGAGCATCTGCCCCCATAACCAGAGCCTGCCTACTTTACTACTTTGTGCTCTTACCTACACCTCTGACTTTACGGGGGTCTGTCCCCCACCACCTCTTTCAGAGAAGGAGTTAACTTAGAGCTCCAGTTAATAATAATTCCTGGGCGTGACAGGAGTGTTTTAACCTACAAACTCCTCTGAAGTTTCTCTAGCCTGCCTGACAGGCTTGTCTGGCCACATGTGATTGCTCACAGCCTCCCAACTGTGAGAGGCACGAGATGCTTTAAACCTTCTAAAAACAGGTTTTTAAGAGAAGTTAGAAAACTATTAGTATAAGTATAATGGGCTGATTAGAAATTGTATTGGTAAAGGGTTTTTCATTTGTTGAGCCAATGTTTGTTGCTAAGTCTCCACATCCCCTGCCCTTACACACATTAATGAATATATAGAAGAAATAAGTATTAACCTTTGATACTAATCATGTTAGACCTTAGGCTAAGTAAATTCTTTCCTTAATTAAAACCCACTACACCCTCACCCTATAGGAATGTAACTTTATCTGGTACCTTCAGAAGGTGGAATCTTTTTTAAGAATAATCACCCCTGGAGAAATAAGTGTCCTGGTTGACTGACCGCTGTCACAAGGAGAGGGTCATAAATTGTCAGCAGGCCCCCTGGCCAGAAGATGATGTAACACCCCTAAGACCTCTGTATACATTTGTATGAAGCACCTGACTTTGATAAAAGTCAGGACTGCTGACCCCACGTGGCTTTTGCATAACATCTCAGTGTATAAAAGTAGACCATGGAAAATAAAGAATTGGGATCAGTTTCTCGAAATACTGGTCTGCCCATGTCACACTCTCTCTTAAACTCTGGCTGAGTCTCCATCTGGAGCACGGAACCCACCAAGCTTACTAATTTTGCCTGGGCTTCTAAGATCCAACCGGGGAGGCCTCAGTGTCTCCTCTCCTTTGGGAGAACAGAAGGACACCTGCGGCCTATGTAAGTGGTGCAAACTTCTTGTCTTGAAGTTTTACTGGTCTCCTGTGTAAACCAAGCTACTCAGCCTCTTTTCTCCACTGAATTTTCCTACTGAGTTATCCTCATTCTATTACTCTTTACATCTCTAATTAATATCTAATTGAAGCTATTGTATCCCGATCCTCGCCGACGCCGTCCCTGCTTCGAACTCCCTGGATCAGCTGGTGCTGGACCTCGGCAAGGCCTGGCAGAACATAGTCTTACATGTTTTCTCTCCAGCCAAATCCTGATGAATTTGAAGCAACCCAAAGGAACCTGTTATAGATTTTGGAAAACTCAGAATGTGGTCATGGAAGCAGTGATAGTGGTGGTGGTGGTGATGGGGTTCCTCTGCCCAGTACTGCTGTCATGGGTGGCTGGGTGCGTGCGTGCATGTGTGTTCAGGCCACTGCCCATGTGTACTCATGGGTCAGCTGTTTACACAGATGGAACTCTTGGAAAAGCTTTCAGATAAGATCAAGCATATTCTGCCTAAATTTCTAACAAATCCAAACAAACTAGAACCATGTTGCCATTTCATATTTCTGTTATGTTCCAAAGTTTGCCTCTCTGCATGTATTTCTATTTGGGGTCTGAAATAACAGAGTTGAATACCAAGTCAGGAATCAGCAGTGTGATTATGTGCTAGCTTTAGCCTTCACCAACATGCTCAACTCTGGCCATATTTCTTTGTCTTGTGATACCTTTCATGCATAGACCCTTACCCCGAGAGTGACACAATGGCTCTCCGAAGAGCCATCAACTGTTTTGAATTCTGTGAGTTCTGCTACTTAACCATTTTGAAAGGATATGCCCCCAATTAATCTTTCTCCCATCATGCTTTCCCTAAGTAGATTTATTTTCTATTATATATGACAGGACAATTCAGTATAATCTTGCTTGATGGTTAAATGAATTAAAGAAAGAACAACAAATTTAACTGCAAGTCTTGAATTCATTTTACTCTTGACAGTTTCATGACTTTGAAATACTTTCTTAACTTTTGTGCAGGTCAGATCACGGGTACTATTTTTTAATATTATCCTTGTGGCTTAACTCATGGTAGTCCTGTAAAGATTTAATAATTTCTTTATTTTTAATTGAACTATACTTGATTTAAAATATTGTTTTAATTTTGGGTATACAGCAAAATGACTCAGTTCTATGTATATATCTTTCAGATTATTCTCTATTATAGGTTATAAGAAGATATTGAAGAGTTCCCTGTGTTATACAGTAAGTCCTTGTTGCCTATCTATTTTATGTATAGTAGTTTGTGTCCGTTAATCCCATATTACTAACTTATCCCTCCCCTACTCACTTTCCCTTTCGGTAACCATAAATTTGTTTTTTACATCTGTGAGTCTATTTTTATTCTATATATACATTCACTTGTATTATTTTTTTGGATTCTACATGTAAGTGATATAATACTTGTCTTTCTTTCTCTGACTTACTTCATTTAGTATGATATTCTCTAGGTCTATCTATGGTGCTGAAAATGGCAGTATTTCATTCTTTTTGTAGCTGAGAAATATATATATATATATATACACACACATATACACGCACATGCACCGTGTGTGTGAGTATGCATGCTCAATTGTGTTCGACTCTTTGTAACCGTAAGGACTGCAGTCTGTCAGGCTTCTCTGTTTATGGAATTTTCTGGGCAAGAATACTGGAAAAGGTTGCTATTTCCTACTCCAGGGGATCTTCCCAACCCAGAGATTGAACCCATGTCTCCTGCATTGTCAGGCGGATTCTTTACCACTGAGCCACCTGGGAAGCCCATCTTCTTAAACCAATTGTCTGTTGATGTGCACTTGGGTCATTTCTATGTCTTGGCTGTTGCAAATAGTGCTGCTATAACATTAGGGTACGTGTATCTTTTCAGATTAAGAGTTTTTGTTTTTTTCTGGATATATGTCCAAGAGTAGAATTGCTGGACCACATGGTAGCTCTATTTTCAGTTTTTTAAGGAACCTCCATGCTATTTTCTGTAGTGGATGCACCAATTTAGATTCCCACCAGCAGTGTAAGAAGATTCCCCCTTTTCTCTAAACCTTCTCCAGCATTTATTATTTGTAGACTTTTTGATGATAGTCATTCCGACCAGTGTGAAGCAATAATTCACTGTGGTTTTACTTTTCATTTCTCTAATAATTAGCAATGAACATCTTTTCAGGTGCCTACTGGTCACCTGTATGTCTTCTTCAGAGAAATGTCTATTTAGACCTGCCCATTTTTTGATTGGGTTATTTTTAAAGATTTAATAATTCTTACATGTTGATAGTAGCAAGCTATTAGAACCAAGTAGTTTTATCATTAAAACAAAACAAAACCCCACAGAAGTATCATCACAGATGCAGAAAATAAACTTCTGATTACCACAGTGTAAGGGAGGGGGGATAAATTGGAACATTAGGGTTACATATACATACTGCTGTATATAAATTCTACAACATGGATCTATGTGTGCTCAGCTGTGTCCGACTCTTTGTGGGTCCATGAACTATAGCCTGCCAGGCTCCTCTGTCCATGGAATTTTCCAGGCAAGACTACTGGAATGGATTGCCATGCCCTCCTCCAGAGGATCTTCCCGAACCAGGGATAGAACCCATATTTCTTGCATCCCTTGCATCAGCAGGTGGATTCTTTACCACTAGAGCCACCTGGGAACAAGAACCTACTGTATAGCACAGGGAATTCTATTCAGTACTCTGTAAAGGCCTACATGGGAAATAAATCTTTAAAAAAAGAGTGGATATATTAATATGCATAACTGATTCACTTTGCTGTACACCCAAAACCAACACAACAGTATAAATCAACCACAGCCCAATAAAAATTAATATTTTTTTTTCAATTCAGTGAAGCATTTTACATGAATCTGTTGAGGTAAATGGGGAAAATTCTGGTCCGATACATATTGAGTATACAAATCTTACTCAAATTAAAGATGTCACATTAAGGTGGCTACTACAAGCAGAAGAACAAGCCATCCTCAGCCTGCGATCTATGAGAGGAGACCCATCTTTCAGAGTGTAGCCTGTGGGAGCACACCAAGGGGAGCACACCAAGGGTGGTTTTCTTGGCAAGAGTATGACTGCATTGAAGAGAAGAGGCACATGTAAAAATGGAAAGAAACATTTTTTTTTAATTTCTCACTCCATGATTTACTATTGTTTTCAGACATAAAAGGAAGACTGGATTTTGACAAACCTCTAGAATGCATGTATGCCTTCCTTTAAAATTGGCATTATTTAATCACCTTATCATCTACAGAGAAAGTAATTCTTAACTAAAAAAAAACCCTAGGGTCCCCACCTATGTGGGACTATGATGACTGAAAGGAAACCACGCTCTCCTATGCAAAGATGGTGAAGGAATAGGACAGGGAGACCACTTTCTCCCCCACAAATTCATCAAAAGATCATTTGAATGCCGAGCAACTTCCACAAAACAACTCCTGAATGCTGGCGGAGGACACCAGGCAACCAGAAAGGAAGCCCATTCTGTTTGAAAGGATGTAGGACAAAATATAAAGACAAAAAGAGAGACAAAAGAGTTATAGACTGAGACCCGTCCTCAGGAGGGAGTCATGAAAGGAAGAGAAGTTTCCAAACAGTAGGAAACCCTCTCACAGGAGGGTCTGAGGGGGTTTTTGGAATCTCAGAGAGCAACGTAAACAAGAGAAAACAAACAAACAAAAAAACACACACAGAATATGCTCCTAACCACAACTGCCAGCAAAGTAGCTCAGAAGCTCGTATCCGCCACCAGCAAGCGGGGGCTGGACGAACAGGGGTGGGCTGTGTAATCGATGCTTAGGGTAAGGACTGGGTCTGAATGCCCTGAGGACAATCTGAGGGAGCTAATGTGAGACAGCAACTCAAACTGTAAGATCACCAGAGAGAGAAAAAAAAGAGATCTTTCCCGAAAAAGGCTCTAAGGTGCAGCCTGGCCTGCTCACAGAACAAAGGAGTGCGTGAATACCAAAAGACAGCTAGCCAGCACTGTACAGGCCTCTCCCAGAGGCAGAGAGGTAGATGTGTGACAGCCAGAGCCAGAAGGCAAGGGGTAATCTTGGCTCCAGAGACCGGCATCCTCCACCAAACTGTGAGCAGGCTCCCAGTTGCTAACCACATCTTCCTGGGATCCTGGACAGTTGCCATTTCCCAGGAAGGTCACAGCCTGAGATCAACTCCTCAGAGGAGACACACAGCACACCTGAGACGGTGCCTTCATGGCACTCCTGGGAAACTGAGCAGCTGGGGCCAGGGAGGTGATTAAGATGCACAGCCCACTTGGGACAGTGCACTCACCAAGCGCCTGGTCACCTGAGCTGCTCAGACCTGGGAAGGGCATAAAACACACACTCAGCTGAGTCTATGCCCTTGCGGAGGACCTGAGAACCTGAGCATCTTAGACCTGGGTAATGTATGAAATGCAGGGTTCACTTTGGACAGTGCCCCTGCAGAACATTCTGGAGCCTGAGCAGTGTAGACCCAGGAAGAACACACCACCTTGAGCTGGGGCAAACCCAGTGTGGTCTATATACTGTGAGCACTCCCTACACACACCAGCGATATTTATTTGCAGGGTCCATCCCTCACCACAACACAACTGAACAAGTGAGCCTAAATAAATGACCACATTTTCCCCCTGTGTCAGGGTGGAAATTAGACACTGAAGAGACTTGCAAACAGAGGAAGCCAAAATAAACGAAGAGGGAACCGCTCTGGAAGTTACAGGTGCAACAGATTAACACCCTGTAGTTAACATTGAATAAGCATTGGAGGGGGCCTATAGACCTTGAGAACAAGTGAAAGCTGGAACAAGGAACTATCTGAAACTGAATTGACCCCACACTACCCACAAAAGCTCCAGAGAAATTCCTAGATATATTTTTACTATTATCACTTTAAAATTTTTCTTATAATTTAAGTTCATTATCATTCCTTTAATTTTTATTTTTATAACCTATTACCTTGCAAAAAAAGACCCTATTTTAAAGCAAATTTCATATATATATTTTTCATAATTTTTGTGATTGATTTTGTTTTATATTTTTAATATTGTTTTTTTTTTTTTTTTGAGAGTCTAACTTCTATTCTAGATTTTTAATCTTTGTTTTTGGTATTTGTTATCAATTTTGTACCTTTAAGAATCTAATCTTCAGTATCCATTTTCACTTAGGGGTGTGATTACTGGCTTGATTGCTCTCTCCCCTTTTGACTCTCCCTTTTCTCTCCCAGGTCACCTCTATCTCCTCCCTCCCTCTTCTCTTCTCTACTTAACTCTGTGAATCTATCTCTCTGGGTGTTCTGGGCTGTGGGGAACACTTAGGAAACTGATTACTGGCTAGATTAGTCTCTCCTGTTTTGACTCACCCTCTGTTCCTCCTGGTCGCCTCCATCTCCGTCCTCCCTCTTCTCTTTCTATGTAACTCTGTGAATCTCTCTGGGTGTTCCAGACTGTGGAAAGCCCTTAGGAAATCGATTACTGGCTAGATGGCTCTCTCCCCTTTTGACTTCCCCTCTTCTCCTGGTCACTTCTGTCTCCCTCCTCACTCTTCTCTTCTCCATGTAATTCTGTGAACATCTCTGGGTGTCCCTCGCTGTGGAGAATTGTTTCACCATTAACCTAGATGTTTTATGATTTGTGCTGTATGGATGGAGAAGTCTTGAGGCTACTGTAAGAATAAGACCGAAAGCCAGAGGCAGGAGGCTTAACTCCAGAACTTGAGAACATCAGAGAACTCCCAGTTCCAGGTAACATTAATAAGACATGAGCTCAACCAAAGGCCTCCATACCTACACTGAAACCAAGCTCCATCCAAGAACCAACAAAATCCAGAGCAAGACCACCATGCTAATTCTCCAGCAAAGCAGGAACGCAGCCCTGAGCATTAAAAGACAGGCTTTCCAAAGCCATGCCAAACCCATAGACACCCCAAAACTCACTACTGGACACTTCACTGCACTTCTTAAAGAAGAGATCTAGCTCCACCCACCAGAATACAAATGCAAGCTCCCCTAACCAAGAAACCTTGACAACCACTAGTCCAACCCCACCCACAGGGAGCAAGCCCCACAATAAAGAGGAACCAAGAACTTTCAGAGCACCGAAGAATTGATGCTTTTGAACTGTGGTGTTGGAGAAGACTCTTGAGAGTCCCTTGGACTGCAAGGAGATCCAACCAGTCCATTCTGAAGGCGATCAGCCCTGGGATTTCTTTGGAAGGAATGATGCTAAAGCTGAAACTCCAGTACTTTGGCCACCTCATGCAAAGAGTTGACTCATTGGAAAAGACTCTGATGCTAGGAGGGATTGGGGGCGGGAGGAGAAGGGGACAACAGAGGATGAGATGGCTGGATGGCATCATTGACTCAATGGACGTGAGTCTGAGTGAACTCTGGGAGTTGGTGGTGGACAGGGAGGCTTGGCGTGCTGCAATTCATGGGGGTCGCAAAGAGTTGGACACGACTGAGCGACTGAACTGAACTGAAGAACTTTCAGCCTACAGAGAGGGCACTCCAAACACAGCAATCTAAACAAAAGGAAAAGGCAGAGAAATATTTAGCAGGTGAAGGAACATGATAAATGCCCAGTAAACCAAACAAAAGAGGAGGAGACAGGGAGTCTTGCTGAAAAAGAATTCAAAATAATGATAGTACAGATGATCCAAAAATCTTGAAAACAAAATGGAGTTACAGATAAATAGACTAGAGACAGGGATTGAGAAGATGCAAGAAATGTTTAACAAGGACCTTGAAGAAATAAAGAAGGGTCAATCAATAATGAATAATGTAATAACTGAGATCAAAAGCACCCTGGAGGGAATAAACAGTAGAATAACTGAGGCAGAAGAGAGGATAAGTGAGGTGGAAGATAGAATGTTAGAAACAAATGAAGCAGAGGGGGAAAAAGAAAAAAGAATTAAAAGAAATGAAAACAACCTCAGAGACCGCTGGGACAATGTTAAATACCCCAACATTCAAATAATAGGAGTCCCAGAAGAAGAAGACAAAAAGAAAGGGGAGGAGAAAATACTTGAGAAGATAATAATTGAATACTTTCCTAAAATGAGGAAGGAAATAGCCACCCAAGTCCAAGAAACCCAGAGAGTCCCAAACAGGGTAAAGCCAAGTCAAAACACCCCAAGACACATATTAATCAAACTAACAAATATCAAACACAAACAGCAAATATGAAAAGCACCAGGGGAAAAGCAACAAATTATACACAAGGGGATTCCCCATAAGGATAACAGTGATCTTTCAATAGAAACTCTTCAGGCCAGAAGGGAATGGCAAGACATACTTAAAGTGATAAAAGAGAAAAACCTACAACCCAGATTACTGTACTTAAGGATCTCATTCAGATATGAAGGAGAAATCAAAAGCTTTATAGACAAGCAAAAGTTGAGAGAATTCAGCACCACCAAACCAGCTCTTCAACACAGATCTTCTCTAGACAGGAAACACAGAAAAAGTTTATAAACTCGAAACTAAAACAACAAAGCATATGGCAATGTGTTCATACTTACCAATAATTACCTTAAATGTAAATGGGTTTAATGCCCCAACCAAAAGACAAAGACTGGCTGAATGTATACAAAAACAAGACCCCTATATATGCTGTCTACAGGAGACCCACCTCAAACCTAGGGACACATACAGAGTGAAAGTGAAGGGCTGGAAAAAGATATTTCATGCACATGGAGACCAAAAGACAGCAGGGGTAGCAATACTCATATCAGATAAAATAGACTTTGAAATAAAGACCATGAAAAGAGACAAAGAAGGACATACCTATGAAAAGATCAATGAAACAGAAAATTAGCAAGGGTACACAAGCTTTAAATGAAACAATGGACCAGTTAGACCTAATTGATAGCTATAGGACATTTCATCCCAAAACAACAATTTTACCTTTTTCTCAAGTACACACGGAACATTCTCCAGGATAGATCACATCCTGGACCATAAATCTAGCCTTGGTAAATTAAAAAAGGCTGAAATCATTTCAAGTATTTTTTTGATCACAATGCAGTAAGATTAGATGTCAACTACAGGAAAAAAAAAAACTATTAAAAATACAAACAGATGGAGGCTAAGCAACATGCTTCTGAATAACCAACAAATCATGGAAGAAATCAAAAAGTAAATAAAAATATACATAGAAATAAATGAAAATGAAAACACGACAACCAAAAACCTATGGGATTCAGTAAAAGCAGTTCTAAGAGGAAGGTTCATAGCAATACAAGCTTACCTCAAGAAAACAAAAGAAAAATAAAATGAATGACCTAACTTTACACCTAAAGCAACTAGAAAAAGAAGAAATAAAGAAACCCAGGGTTAGTACAAGGAAAGAAATAATGAAAATTAGAGCAGAAATAAATGAAAAGGAAACAAAGGAGACTATAGCAAGAATCAAGAAAACTAAAAGCTGGTTCTTTGAGAAGATAAATAAAACAGACAAACCATTAGCCAGAGTCATCACAAAATAAAGGGAGAAGAATCAAATCAACAAAATTAGAAATGAAAATGGAGAAATCACAAAAGAACACAGAAATACAAAGGATCATAAGAGACTACTATCAGCAACTATATGCCAATAAAATGACAACTTGGAAGAAATGGACAAATTCTTAGAAAAGCATAGTCTTCCAAAATGGAACCAGGAAGAATTTAAAATTTTAAAAGACCCATCACAAGCATGGAAATAGAAACTGGAAACAAAAATCTTCCAACAAACAAAGCCGAGGACCAGATGGCTTCACAGGTGAATTCTACTAAAAATTTAGAGAAGAGCTAAAACCAATCCTGGAGAAGGCAATGGCAACCTACTCCAGTACTCTTGCCTGGAAAATTCCATGGACAGAGGAGCCTGGTAGGCTGCAGTCCATGAGGTCGCTAGGAGTCGGACACGATTGAGCGACTTCATTTTCGCTTTTCACTTTCATGCATTGGAGAAGGAAATGGCAACCCACTCCAGTATTCTTGCCTGGAGGATCCCAGGTACGGGGGAGCCTGGTGGGCTGCCATCTATGGGGTCGCACAGAGTTGGACATGACTGAAGCAACTTAGCAGAGGCAGCAGCAGCAACACCAATCCTACTCAAACTCTTTCAGAAAACTGCAGAGGAAGGTAAACTCCCAAACTCATTCTATGAGGCCGCCATCACCCTAATACCAAAACCTGACAAAGATGCCACAAAAAAAGGAAACTACAGGCCAATATCACTAATGAACAGAGATGCAAAAATCCTCAACAAAATTCTAGCAAACAGAATCCAACAACATATTAAAAAGATCATACATCACGACCAAGTGGGCTTTATCCCAGGGATACAAAGATTCTTCAATATTTGCAAATTAATCAGTGTGATACACCACATTAACAAATTGAAAGATAAAACCCATATGATTATCTCAATAGATGCCTTTGACAAAATTATGATAAAAACTTTCCATAAAGCAGGTATAGAAGGAATATACCTCAACATATTAAAAGCCATATATGATAAACCCACAGCAAACATTATTCTCAATGGCAAAAAATTGAAAGCATTTCCCCTAAAGTCAGGAACAAGACAAGGATGCCCACTCTCACTACTACTATTCACATAGTTTTGGAAGTTTTAGCCACAGCAATCAGAGAAAATAAAGAAATAAAAGAAATCCAAGTTGGAAAAGAAGTAAAACTCTCACTGTTTGCAGATGACATGATCCTCTACATAGAAAACCCTAAAGACAACACCAGAAAATTACTAAAGCTCATCAATGAATATAGTAAAGTTTCAGGATATAAAATTAATACACAGAAATCCCATGCATTTCCATACACTAAGAATGAGAAAACAGAAAGAGAAATGAAGGAAACAATCCCATTCACCATTGCAACGAAAAGAATAAAATACTTAGGAATAAATCTACCTAAAGAAACAAAAGACCTATATATAGAAAACTATAAAACACTGATGAAAGAAATCAAAGATGACACAAATTGATGGAGAAATATACCATGTTCATAGATTGGAAGAATCAATATAGTGAAAATGAGTATACTACCGAAAGCAATTTATAGATTCAATGCAATCCCTATCAAGCTACCAATGGTATTTTTCAGAGAACTAGAACAGATAATTTCACAATTTGTATGGAAATACAAAAAAAACCTCGAACAGCCAAGCAATCTTGAGAAAGAAAAATGGAACTAGAGGAATCAACCTGCTTGACCTCAGAGTATACTGCAAAGCTACAGTCATCAAGACAGTATGGTACTGGCACAAAGACAGAAATACAGGTCAATGGATCAAAATAGAAAGCCCAGAGATAAATCCATGCACCTATGGACACCTTATCTTTGATAAAGGAGGCAAAAATATACAATGGAGAAAAGACAATCTCTTTAACAAGTGACGCTGGGAAAATGGTCAACCACCTGTAAAAGAATGAAACTAGAACACTAACACCATACACAAAAAATAAACTCAAAATGGATTAAAAGTCTAAATATAAGACCAGAAACTATAATACACCTAGAGGAAAACATTGGCAGTACACTCTCTGACATGAATCACAGCATGATCCTCTATGACCCACCTCCCAGAGTAATGGAAATAGAAGCTAAAATAAACAAATGGGCTTAATTAAAAGAATTAATCTCAAAAATATACAAGCAGCTCCTGCAGCTCAATACCAGAAAAATAAACGACTGAATCAAAAAAATGGGCCAAAGAACTAAATAGACATTTCTCCAAAGAAGACATACAGATGGCTAACAAACACACGAAAAGATGTTCAGAATCACTCATTACCAGAGAAACGCAAATCAAAACCACAATGAGGTACCATCTCACATGAGTCAGAATGGCTGCTATCAAAAAGTCTAGAAACAATAAATGCTGGAGAGCGTGTGGAGAAAAGGGAACCCTTTTACACTGTTGGTGGGAATGCAAACTAGTATAGCCAGTATGGTGAACAGTGTAGAGATTCCTTAAAAAACTGGAAACAGAGCTGCCATACAACCCAGCAATCACACTGCTGGGCATACACACTGAGGGAACCAGAAATGAAAGAGACATGTGTATCCCAATGTTCATTGCAGCACTGTTTACAATAGCTAGGACATGGAAACAACCTAGCTGTCCATTGACAGATGAATGGGTAAGAAAATTGTGGTACATACACACAATGAAATATTACTCAGCTATTAAAAAGAAAGCATTTGAATCAGTTCTAACAAGGTAGATGAAACTGGAGCCTATTATACACAGTGAAGTAAGGCAGAAAGAAAAACACCAATACAGTATATTAAGGCATATATATATGGAATTCCAGTTGAGCTATTTCAAATCCTGAAAGAAGATGCTGTGAAAGTGCTCCACTCAATATGCCAGCAAATTTGGAAAACTCAGCAGTGGCCACAGGACTGGAAAAGGTCAGTTTTCATTCCAATCCCAAAGAAAGGCAATGCCAAAGAATGCTCAAACTACCTCACAATTGCACTCATCTCACACCCTAGTAAAGTAATGCTCAAAATTCTCCAAGCCAGGCTTCAGCAATACGTGAACTGTGAACTTCCAGATATTCAAGCTTGTTTTAGAAAAGGCAGAGGAACCAGAGGCCAAATTGCCAACATCCGCTGGATCATGGAAAAAGCAAGAGAGTTCCAGAAAAACATCTATTTCTGCTTTATTGACTATGCCAAAGCCTTTGACTGTGTGGATCACAATAATCTGTGGAAAATTCTGAAAGAGATGGGAATACCAGACCACCTGACCTGCCTCCTGAGAAACTTGTATGCAGGTCAGGAAGCAACAGACTGGTTAGAATGACAGAAGTAATGTAAAATGCACTCACTGACAAAAAACAATGCTTTTTCAGAAAAAATTAAATAAAAATATATCAGACTTGAGTAGCTCTTTACATTTTTAGCAAGCTTTTATGAATAATTCTATCAAATTTTCACAAAATCCTATGAGTTGGTTGGGTGGGCATAATTTTTCTTGTCCCAAGTCATATGCTAATTTCCAGGAGAATTTAGCACGGAATCCAAAACTTTTTTTCTAACTTGATGTTCTCTTTTCCCTATCTGTTGCTGTTTAGTGACAAGGCCGTGTCCGTCTGACTCTTTGTGACCCCATGGACAGCAGCATGCCAGGCTTCCCTGTCCTTCACACCTTCTTAATTCAGAATTAAGTAAATTTAAACTTTGACTGAAGTGACTTAGCACACAAACTTCTAGTGGTGCAACTACTTGACACAATGAGTCTAAATAAAAGCTCCTCATAAAATATGTTTGTATTTGTGCTTCAATACCCTTTAAACAATGTAAACAGGTTCATTCCCTTGCTGCTGCAACTGTAGTTATAACTATGGAGAAGATGGTATTCAGCCACAAACATAAAATTAGAATAAGAAATAAACATGTACATCAAGAAATGTCTCTAGAATTTGGATTGGCAAATGCAGCAACTTGACACTGATTTTGGCAAATATGTGAAGCTAACTGTTCTATGAAAGAAAGAGGTAACTGGAAGATCTTTGCTAACTTCAAGAAATTCCAAGATTATGTCATCTAACTGTAATTGGCCAGCTTCAGACCAGCAGAGGCACTGTTCTGCTTCCTGGCTTAGTCACTCCACAGAAGACACAAGCGATCAAGAATAGCAGGCATTTTTCACAAACAGGGAGCAAGAGAAGCTATTGCCAGAATAAATAATAAGGATCTACACAAAGAAAGTCTTTTTAAATGACTGAATGTAGATTTTTATATTTATGTTGATCCATTTATAAGTTAAGTGTATATATGTACATATAAATTAATATGTATGTGAACATATGTGTGTATTTACATATGTCAAGGTACAAACACAGATACAATCCAATTTGTTCCAGAAAGTATTTAATTCTATCAAAATATGTACATTAAGATAAAATGATGCAATAAAAGAGAAAAAAAACTAAAAATTAACATAAAAATTAAGGGTATATTTAGAGTACAGAATTCATATTATAAAAATGCATTTATATGGATGGGTATATGTATATCTCACACGCTAGTAAAGTAATGCTCAAAATTCTCCAAGCCAGGCTTCAGCAATACGCGAACCGTGAACTTCCTGATGTTCAAGCTGGTTTTACAAAAGGCAGAGGAACCAGAGATCAAATTGCCAACATCCGCTGGATCATGGAAAAAGCAAGAGAGTTCCAGAAAAATATCTATTTCTGCTTTATTGACTATGCCAAAGCCTTTGACTGTGTGGATCACAATAAACTGTGGGAAATTCTGAAAGAGATGGGAATACCAGACCACCTGACCTGCCTCTTGAGAAACCTGTATGCAGGTCAGGAAGCAAGTTAGAACTGGACATGGACCAACAGACTGGTTCCAAATAGGAAAAGGAGTTCGTCAAGGCTTTATATCGTCACCCTGCTTATTTAACTTACATGCAGAGTACATCATGAGAAACGCTGGACTGGAAGAAACACAAGCTGGAATCAAGATTGCCGGAAGAAATATCAATCACCTCAGATGTGCAGATGATACCACCCTTATGGCAGAAAGTGAAGAGGAACTAAAAAGCCTCTTGATGAAAGTGAAAGTGGAGAGGGAAAAAGTTGGCTTAAAGCTCAACATTGAGAAAACGAAGATCATGGCATCCACCACTTCATGGGAAATAGATGGGGAAACAGTGGAAACAGTGTCAGACTTTATTTTTCTGGGCTACAAAATCACTACAGATGGTGACCGCAGCCATGAAAGTAAAAGACACTTACTCCTTGGAAGGAAAGTTATGACCAACCTAGATAGCATATTCAAAAGCAGAGATATTACTTTGCCAACAAAGGTTTGTCTAGTCAAGGCTATGGTTTTTCCTGTGGTCATGTATGGATGTGAGAGTTGGACTGTGAAGAAGGCTGAGCACCAAAGAATTGATGCTTTTGAACTGTGGTGTTGGAGAAGACTCTTGAGAGTCCTTTGGACTGCAAGGAGATCCAACCAGTCCATTCTAAAGATCAGCCCTGGGATTTCTTTGGAAGGAATGATGCTAAAGCTGAAAGTCCAGTACTTTGGCCACCTCATGCGAAGAGTTGACTCATTGGAAAAGACTCCGATGCTGGGAGGGATTGGGGGCAGGAGGAGAAGGGGACGACAGAGGATGAGATGGCTAGATGGCATCACTGACTTGATGGATGTGAGTCTGAGTGAACTCTGGGAGTTGGTGATGGACAGGGAGGCCTGGTGTGCTGTGATTCATGGGGTTGCAAAGAGTCGGACACAACTGAGTGACTGATCTGATCTGATATGTATATACTGTACAATATTTTCATTTCATAGTGGCAGATCAACATGTGGCTTTGAACTTTCTTACAGCCAGTGCAAGAGGGAACCCAGAAACCTGGTTCCTGTGATGTGATAGGAAGTAATGAATTCTTTCATTACTAGCACAAAGTTTTCAACATTGAGGGTTAGACAATCAGGACATGTTCTATGTTTGCATGTACAATAGTGGAGCAGTACTCCTTCTAACTAATTGTTATCTGGAACTCTTGCTCAGGGGAAGAAAGATAAAATGGGATAAGATGCTGCACTGTGTCAGTGATTGAGGAAACTAGGGTAAGATGGTGAGATTGTCCATGCATAACTGCTGAAGGAGTGGAAGACCAAGAAGAAGAGGAGAGGAATGAAGGGAAAACTCATCTTACTTACTATGGTTTGGGCCACATGAATTTTTGAAATTTATCCATAGGCTTTTCCTTATTGCAGTTTAATTACCTCTGTTCTACTTATTCTCATGAGACTCATTAAGCAAACATATTTCTTTAATTGTCTTCAAATAGTGTGAAATCTGATGGAATATCCATAATTGGATTTTGTAATTAGAATTGCATATTTTCTGTGTCTCTCTAAACATGAGCTTCCCATTCAGCAAAAGTGGAACATGATCTGAGTAAAGTCTGCATGCTGATAAAGTATGAAAGCAAATAGCTAGCATAGTGTCACAAAGTTATAGTTATAATTTAAGAACAGTTTAAAAATTTTGCCAACATATGTTGGTTTGTTTAATGCTGAAGGCATTTAGTTACTCATTTCAGTGGGAAGTGTTAGCTGCTCAGTCGTGTCCAGCTCTTTCTGACACCATAGACACCACCAGGCTCCTCTATCCATGGAATTCTCCAGACAAGAATACTGGAGTGGGTTGCCATTCCCTTCTCCAGGGGATCTTTCTGAGTGAGGGATAGAATCCAGGTTTCCTGCATTGTAGGCAGATTCTTTACTGTCTGAGCCAAAAAGGAAGCCCTAGTTACTTATTAGGTATTAATAATTAAACCTGTAGCTTTTCATTCTGCTTCAGTTTGAGTTAGCATAGCTATCACCAAACAGCAGTCGTTTTTTACAATGGACATTCACAGTTTTTCTGACATTAAGTTCTATTAAATTTTTTTCCTCTCTTCAATGTCTCTATAATTGTTTCTATTTCTATAGCCCCACTGGAAGAAGCACAGAGAGGTGAATCAGAATATATGGATTCTAATATTTGTTCTGCCATAAGCAAGCTATGATCGTGATCAAGGCATTTAATTTCTCTGGAGTTTACTGTTTTCCTTCTGATAGATGGGACCAGTAAGATACCTGATAATCTCATATGTGGACACAAAACAATATGTGGCAAATTGTCTAAAATGGCTAACATTCTAAAATTTCTGAATAATGTTGCTGAATTGAACATTTCCTTAACTTTCCTTTCATCTTGGAATAAGTACCAACTTTAACAACTATTGGGGAAAACCACTAGACCATTGAGGTCTGACCTAAAACAAATCCCTTCTCATTATACAGTGGAAGTGAGAAACAGATTTAAGGGACTAGATCTGATAGACAGAGTGCCTGATGAACTATGGACAGAGGTTCGTGACATTGTACAGGAGACAGGGATCAAGACCATCCCCAAGAAAAGGAATGCAAAAAAGCAAAATGGCTGTCTGATGAGGCCTTAAAAATAGCTGTGAAAATCAGAGAAGCGAAAAGCAAAGGAGAAAAGGAAAGATATAAGGATCTGAATGCAGAGTTCCAAAGAATAGCAAGGAGAGATATGAAAGCCTTCCTCAGCAGTCAATGCAAAGAAATAGAGGAAAACAATAGAATGGGAAAGACTAGAGATCTCTTCAAGAAAATTAGAGATACCAAGGGAACATTTCATGCAAAGATGAGCTCAATAAAGGACAGAAATGGTATGGACCTAACAGAAGCAGAAGATATTAAGAAGAGGTGGCAAGAATACACAGAAGAACTGTAAAAAAAAGATCTTCACAACCCAGATAATCACAATGGTGCAATCACTCACCTAGAGCCAGACATCCTGGAATGTGAAATTAAGTGGGCCTTACGAAGCATCACTATGAACAAAGCTGGTGGAGGTGATGGAATTCCAGTGGAGCTATTTCAAATCCTGAAAGATGATGCTGTGAAAGTGCTGCACTCAATATGCCAGCCAATGTGGAAAACTCAGCAGTGGCCACAGGACTGGAAAAAGTCAGTTTTCATTCCAATCCCAAAGAAAGGCAATGCCAAAGAATGCTCAAACTATTGCACAATTGCACCCATCTCACACCCTAGTAAAGTAATGCTTAAAATTCTCCAAGTGAACTTCCAGACGTTCAAGCTGGTGTTAGAAAAGGCAGAGGAACCAGAGATCAAATTGCCAACATCCGCTGGATCATGGAAAAAGCAAGAGAGTTCCAGAAAAACATCTATTTCTGCTTTATTGACTATGCCAAAGCCTTTGACTGTGTGGATCACAATAAACTGTGGAAAATTCTGAAAGAGATGGGAATACCAGACCACCTGACCTGCCTCTTGAGAAACCTATATGCAGGTCAGGAAACAACAGTTAGAACTGGATATGAAACAACAGACAGGTTCCAAATAGGAAAAGGAGTACGTCAAGGCTGTATATTGTCACCCTGCTTATTTAACTTATATGCAGAGTACATCATGACAAATGCTGGGCTGGAAGAAGCACAAGCTGGAATCAAGATTGCCAGGAAAAATATCAATAACCTCAGATATGCAGATGATACCACCCTTATGGCAGAAAGTGAAGAGGAACTAAAGAGCCTCTTGAAGAAAGTGAAAGTGGAGAGTGAAAAAGTTGGCTTAAAGCTCAACATTCAGAATACTAAGATCATGGTATCTGGTCCCATCACTTCATTGGAAATAGATGGGGAAACAGTGGAAACAGTGCAAGACTTTATTTTTTTGGGCTTCAAAATTACTGCAGATGGTGATTGTAGCCATGAAATTAAAAGAGACTTACTCCTTGGAAGGAAAGTTATGACCAACCTAGACAACATATTCAAAAGCAGAGACACTACTTTGCCAACAAAGGTCCATCTAGTCAAGGCTATGGTTTTTCTAGTAGTCATGTATGGATGTGAGAGTTGGACTATAAAGAAAGCTGAGCACTGAAAAATTGATGCTTTTGAACTGTGGTGTTGGAGAAGACTCTTGAGATTCCCCTGGATGCAAGGAGACCCAACCAGTCCATCCTAAAGATCAGTCCTGGGTGTTCATTGGAAGGGCTGATGTTGAAGCTGAAACTCCAGTACTTTGGCCACCTGATGCGAAGAGCTGACTCATTCGAAAAGACTGTGATGCTAGGAAAGACTGAGGGCAGGAGGAGAAGGAGACGACAGAGGATGAGATGGTTGGATGGCATCGCCAACTCACTGGACATGGGTTTGGGTGAACTCCAGGAGTTACTGATGGACAGGGAGGCCTGGTGTGCTGTGGTTCATGGGGTCGCAAAGAGTCAGACATGACTAAGCGACTGAAGTGAACTGAACTTAACAACCATAAGTGAATGTGGCCTCTAGGTTGAGCCCAAAAGTCCACTATAAAAGTGGTCAATTCTTTCAAAAATTTAAAGGTTAGTAATTCTGATGCACACAAAAAGTATTATTCACAATGAGCCTACTCTCTGTTCAGCTTTGTGCCAAGAATATCTCTAATTTTATTATATAACACACATATCCTAAGAGTTCAAGGACTGTGATGTGTCTGTTTCTTATCATATTTAATCTATAAGTTATGTGATGCCAGAATTAAAAGAATATAAACATTTGAAATGTTTACAATTTTATTTGCTTCTCTAGAGATAAATTTCACTACCTAGTTACAATCTATAGCTGGAATATATACATCACCAAGATGAGATGGCTAAGCAAACAGTGGATACTGTAAATAGTTGATAAAGTGATATATACATATAATTTAAATATTATATGCTTGTCTGTATTCATACATCATAATAATTATACCAATCGATCTCTATCTCCCTACACATTTGATTTATTTTGCAACATTATCTAAGAAATTTGGAGCCAAAATGCTGTGATCTATAAGATTTATGACCAGGGATTAAATAGATAAATCACAAGGCAAAACCATCACTAAGCCTTACACTTCTAGATGAAGGTTGCAGCAACCTTTAGTTGAATTTTTTTTTTCCTAAATAGTCTGCGAACATTCAAATCACATCTCCTGGATAATATGTGACTAGTCAATTTATTCTGAGTTTCTAACTCAGATTATCAGAATAATGACTTTTCAAAAACATTTTTAAAAGGAGAGTTTCTCTAAGTCATTAAATATCCCATTATTTAGTGAATACAAATTCAGGTTATTAGATTAAAATTACATTTTGTCTCATCACAGTTGTGCAGCTGAATTATGTTAACTTTCAAAATTGTGGTAAACTTAAAAAACCTAATACCTCTAAACATAAATTTTTAAACAAAGTGAATTGTCACTGTTCCTTCTTTTTACTTAAACAAAAATGCCACCTATCTATTGTAGTTGATTTTCAATATTTATTGTGAGTTTCAGGTGTACAGAAAAGTGATTCAGGTTTTTTGCAGATTATATTCCACTCTAGGTTATTATAAGTATTGGGTATAATACCCTCTACAAATGCTACATTTAAAGCTGGCATTTAAAATAGGTTTTTGCACTCTACTGCCAATTCTACTTGTAAGGATAAAATTATAACCTAATAATTTAACAATTGTGTAATGTAAATGAAAACACCTTAAATGAAAGGATCTTTAAATATTTCATTACTGTTATTATTGAGCTTTCTTTAAAGAGTCAAGATCTGCACAATATATCAAACCGGAATACCATACTTAGGAACATTTTATCACTGGATACTAGAACCTCAATTCTTTTTATCACTGACAGATGATGGATGGTGTTTAATGCTTGCTGACTTTTTCTTTCAGGAGCACAATTAGAATCCATTTTAAAGTAGAAGCACAGTGAACAGAGAAGGATGGGTCATGAATGCCTATAATTATCCAAGCAAAGTTCTGTCCCTAATGGCTCATCCATATTTATAATAATACCAGTACAATTTGAGGATAAATTCATAAGGTCTATATATTCACTCGATTATATAATTCTGCAAATGTTTTAGGCTAGGATTCATGTGGTACTATGAATGGCCAGCTCTGCTGGACTGACAGTTATGCTAATGCCATAGATATTTTGGTTGCGCAGGAGTGCAATGCAGATGAGTAACCAGATGCCATCCCTTTGTTTTTCTTAAAGTTTTGTGTAAATTGGATGGTTTTGGAGAATTCCACTGAAGTGAGTGAGTCAGTTCTCCATCGCTTGATCTAACCCTTCACAAGTACACCAGAGAGCAAGATTTGTGTCATGGATGTCCAACATACTCATTATTTTCCAGATTTCCTTTTAGCCTTCTTCCTCTTCTCTGACATCCCTGGTTGCCAAAAGATCTTCAGTTTGGTAACCATCCAGGCACATGCCCTAAATTCTGAAAATATTCTGATCACTAATATATATTACCCCATTCCCCATTTAAGTCTCTTAATGTTATTGCTTAAAATGCAGTGTTTTTTAAAGAAGCCCTTAATGTAAGACTGTATGTAATATAAAGACCCCTTAATGCAGGGGAATGCAAAGCACATGGACTTTAAACAAAATTTCAACTCTGATACTTTAATTTATGGCTGAGTAAATTACTTAATAAATGATCAGTCTCAGTATTAGGCTCACCATGTTCAATCATGGTTTTAGGTGCTTGGTGCACTTCAATTTATGTAGTTCTCATAACAACCCTCTGAGAAGGTCCTAATTATGACAAGAGAATTGAGACACAGAGAATGTAAGTTACTTTCCCAGAGTCATACGGCTAGAAAGAATGAAATTCAGCATTTAAATCAAGGAGTTCCAGTTCCAAAAATTGGCACTATAATGCTCTTTTCCCACTTGAAAACTCCTTTCTTCATATTTAATGAAAGCAGACTACTACATTCTAGGTATAGGGTCAGGTATTATATTTGGCATTATTTAACCTTCAGAAACACTTTAATAAGTGGGTGTAAAATAATGCCAAGTATAATGCCTGACCCTATGCCTAGAATGTAGTAGTCTGCTTTCATTAGATCTTAGTTCTTCTTTTCCTCTCCAATGACTAAGATGGAAATTCTGATGGAGGGATGCTGTCAGGGAAGAGTAAAAAGATTTCCTGTGCGCTAAAGTGCAGGAAGCGTAATTCCTAAGATAACTTTTAAATTCAATGACAGAATTAATCTCAAAATCTTTAACTTCTGGTATTCATGGACCCTAGCAGTAAAAGACCATTTTTATTAGGAATATCTTAGATAAGACCACAAAATATGACCAGCTTGGTAACACCTTCACATTAAAAAGTTGTAACTTTTTAACCTGTAACATGTAATCATCATGAAAAATTTTTGCTCTTCAAGGATTACTACAGCATTCAGAAATAGATGAAAATTACATACAAAAATATGAATTTTATTAAGCACTAAGCTAACCTTTAAGAAAATTTTTTAAAATTTGATTTAAAACTATAGTTACTTACAATGTTTACTAATAAAAAGTATTGATTATTATTATAATTAATATGCTTAATTAAAATAAAACAAGATTTTTGGTTTTAGGGTATTGCTTACATATTTGCTTATGGGATGGTTACCCCTGAGGGGAAAGTGAATTACAGCATCTGAAATAATGTGTTCCCCTAAAAGGTAAAGGGAAGATCAGACAAAATATATACTTTAAAAAGTCTGCTATACAAAGTTATTGTTTCAGATGAACAAGTAGAAAATTTTTCAAAAAACAAAGATAGCCAGATGAATAGAAAAATTGTATGAAGTTTGCATTAAACTTTTCATGATGTGTTTTATGCAAACTAAAGTGCTATCATCGATATTTCAATATTTTATAATTTATAATACCATTAAACTATTTCAATAAGATAAAAATATATATACAATATGATATATGATAATATGATAAATCATGCAATAACTAAGGGATAAAACTGTTGCTTAAAGGTCAACTAGATTTATTTCTTATTTTACCTTTTTGAGGGATTTATGAGTTGCCTAAGATTTACAGTGTGTGACTGGGATCCAAATAAGCAGCATTTTATTAGTAGTATTTTTTAATATAGTATGAAGGGGGGTGTGTGTGTGTGTGTGTATCTGTGGGTATGTGTCTGCTGCTGTTGCTGCTGCTAAGTCGCTTCAGTTGTGTCCGACTCTGTGCGACCCCATAGACGGCAGCCCACTAGGCTCCTCTGTCCATGGGATTCTCCAGGCAAGAACATTGGAGTGGGTTGCCATTTCCTTCTCCAATGCATGAAAGTGAAAAGTGAAAGTGAAGTCGCTCAGTCGTGCCCGACTCAGCCTAGTTACAGCCAAAGTAGAAGCACCAGAAGTACACGTATCAAATACATACACCTAAAGGCATGTAGCTAAGAGCTGATCAACATGCAGAAGCACAAAGCCCAGGTTCCATCACATTTTGAATTGTGTATCAATGGTTGTGGAAAAGTAGCTGTTCCCATAATGAAATACAAACTATACAAAACATATTTAAAGAAAATGGCAGCAGAGAGGTTCAAGAAGGTACACTTCTTTCGTGGTCCACCAGCGTTCACGAGACAGCTGCACACACAGCCAGGCTCTTTGTGGGGTCGGCATTCTCTGCTTCCCCTTCAAGAAGCTGCTTTCGACTTGTGGAAGGCTGGGCTAAGTTTGTAAAATATATGTCTGTTCTTTGGAGTTGGTTTAGAAATTCTATTTGAGTTCTCTCTCTTAGATACTAACTCCCCAAAACTAGAGCTAAAAATATTAAAATTTTCATGGAATAAACAGCCATAGCTTTAAATATTTTATATTTAGAAAAATTCATATTATCTTCCTGATAAATTTATGCACATCTTTATTATTTATTTATGTGTGACAAGAGAAAGGGTAAATTCTATATCAAAAATACACTTGCAGAACCAGATTCCCAACTCTGGAAAGAGGTAAGTTTGTTACTCACTTATTGGATGGGCTATTGAGTGGACAGGCACAGGGCTGACAGTCGTCAGAGGTTCCTTTAGTAGGATCACCATAGAAACCAGGAAGACATTTATTGCAATATGGTCCATCAGTGTGATCCTTACAATTCTGAGGAAGAAGTGCACATCAGAGTTTATTATTCCAGTCTCTAGCATCAATGCATTACCAAAAATAGGTCTACAGAATCATTAGTCTGTTCCCTGCCAGGAAGAGTAATTTCCCACATAAAATGGTCAATTTTACAGCTGTGAAATAGCATTGAAAGTTAATTTAATATCTAGCTTATAAACTGCATGCTACGTTCAGCATATGCATACTTAACAAAAAGATGACTGAAATTCACTATAAAGTTTTTTCATTATGTAAATCATATTTTCTTTTTTGTTGTTTTTATTTTTTTTCTTAAAGAAATATGTGTGAGTATGTGTAGTAACATACATTTAGACTCTGCAGAGACTAAATGACATATATTTAATGGAAATTGTACCTGATTTAGGTAAAAATTAATTGTTCAACTTAAAACTGCTGATTTAATGAGAACTGTGGCTAATCACACAAATCCTCTGAGACTATAGCCTTCCTACATCTGAGATTAATCTGGACCTCAGTATGCTCTGATGATGTGGACAATGCACTAATGTATTACAGTTGTGAGGGCCTTGCTTGACTCATGATTAAAAGATGGGAAGACTGAGAAATTTTTAAATGTATACTGCTGCTGCTACTGCTAAGTCGCTTCAGTCGTGTCCAACTCTGTGCGACCCCATAGACGGCAGCCCACCAGGCTCCCCCGTCCCTGGGATTCTCCAGGCAAGAACACTGGAGTGGGTTGCCATTTCCTTCTCCAAGGCATGAAAGTGAAAAGTGAAAGTGAAGTCGCTCAGTCGTGTCCGACTTTTAGTGACCCCATGGACTGCAGCCTACCAGGCTCCTCCGTCCATGGGGTTTTCCAGGCAAGAGTACTGGAGTGGGGTGCCATCACCTTCTCTGAAATGTATACTAATAAATACTAAAACCACAAGGCATGTAACAGTTTCCCACAGACATTGGTTTTTAAAATAAAACAGCATTTTCCATCAATTAGTATTTTCTGGAACCATGTACTTTTTAAAAATAAAGAAAATCAAAATAAAATAATTTATATCTTGATTTCTTCATATAAATTAAAGTAGATTTATCAACTTAGTGTTCACAAAATTCATCAAGACTGGTAAAGGTGAACAATCAATTAATGAATGAAATTGTCTATAAAGTTTTCAATAGCACAATTTGATCAATTTATATGATGTTTTGGCATTGTGTAGACATAAGTTCTTCAAACTCCTATAATACAATAAAATGTATATAATGCCTATTAAATATCATACAACATAGATTTATTGTGACTGAAATATATTTTTAATCTTACAAGCATATAACATTCTATTTTTTCTCATTTCAAAAGAGTTCATCAGAGTTTGGAGTATAAAACCTTTAATTTTATCATTAATAACCAGATATGTAGAGGAAATAGCTAACAGCCAAAATATAAATTCATTTTAAGCATAAAGTAAAAATTTATTAAACTTGATGACCAATGGGAGAGCCAATTTGATTTAATTAAAGTTCTGAGTTATTCTAGCATATTAAAAGTTCTTTTAAAATTATATTTAATAAATATATTTAATTTAAAACCACGTAAATAACATTTCAGAAAACAGTCAAATTCCTTGGGGAGAGGGACAGATTACTGAATAGAAGATATTAAATGAAAATCCAGTGATTTAACTCTGAACCAATTGCTTACATTCTGTAAAATGTGAGAGCTGAAGCCCATAATATATGCAGCTTTCAAGTTCTGAAATCCTATGACAGTTTGAACTACAAGTGAATAGGTGATACTTTACTATCTGTTAATACTTGAAAACAGGTTTTTCCTTAAAGTATTTAAAATTCTCAAATTTATTTATCAACCTTCTATCAAAGTAGCAAAGATGTTAACTTTATTATCAACACTTGTCTAAATAACAGCACATCTAGTAGGAAGTTGCCAGGCATGGATCAATCTGATGAAACGCTTTCCTCTTTAATTTCATCTTCATATTTGTTCCTTTCAGTTTTCAAGTTTAACTAAAGTTGGCTCTTACTAAAAAAAGTTGAATGTTTGTTGCAATATTCTTTGTATATTGTTATACTGATACAATCAAAATTGTATCTTCAAAGATTTAGGGGCTTTAAAAAACAAGATAATAAAACCGACTATGTTTTAACCATGTTGAAAATGGTTTTTCTAAAACTCAACTGAAAATCTTATACAACCCAGAGACCCTGCTTTGCTTTACTAATTTGGAAGAAAAATAACATATTTCTTGCATTTCCTAATGTCATATGTCACTGAATGGAAATTTTAAAATTAATCTTAAAACTCAACTGTTTTTGTAATTGAAACCATAAAACAGTAATAGGAAAAAATACAATGGAAACTCAAACTGAAAAAAAAGATGAAAGGTTCACTCTGATGGGCTGGTGAATTTTATAGGTATCCTGCTCCAAAGTGCTCTCCAAATGTCTGTTCACATCACTTATCACAGGAACGATGACAAGGAGCAAGCATGCAATCTTCCCATGTGACTTGACTGTTTCTTGCTGCTAAGTCACTTCAGTCATGTCCGACTCTGTGCGACCCCATAGACATCAGCCCACCAGGCTTAGGTCACTTCAGAAGTACTGCAAGTCAAACTGATCTTTCAATATAGGTCCACACTATAAAAGAGGTCTGGATTTTGGTCTGATATCAAAAAATATTTCAATTTATTTCTAATTAGTTTCAAAGCCAAACTAACTAAAATGTAGCTTATCTGGAAAAGTTTCAAAAATTTTCTGTTTAATGCTAGGAGGGCAAGCATAAATAATTTCTTAAAAAGAAGCTAAAATGCAGAACAACTGAATGGTAAGATTGCTTTTGATGTGCAGCACTTAAATATTTTTATCTTTGTGGATCATGTTGGAATTAATATGCTCAAAATGGGACAGCAGCATTTAGTTATCAGTATCATTTCAAATAGAGCATTTGGAAGTCTCCAGAAAATATCTTACATTATTATCTATTTATCAGCTACAATGGAAAATTCAGAAAACACACCAGATTAAGGTCTTTAAGGTCAATCATTAAGTTCTCTGTTGCTTCCCTAAGATCCCTTGCTTATTTGAAGTATTCTCCTATCTCCTTGTCCATGAAACAAATTCAATAAACTACAGTTCATTAGTAGAAGGCCTCAGATAATCACTGATTCCCCTTACTTCTTCCCCCAAAATTATACTGGATGAAACTATCCTACTCTAAAACAATGGGCTTTCATTCTTAGAAATATCCTATAACCAAATGGACTAACAGCATCATTTTAGACTTAATCTTAATGAATGCAGCATGAAATATTGCTATTGGAAGCATTATGAGTCTGTTGTCATGAAATATTAATTTCTGTCTTTTTAGGTTTAAGTAAAACAGTTATGACCAACCTGCTAAGTCACTTCAGTCGTGTCCGACTCTGTGCGACCCCATAGATGGCAGCCCACCAGGCTCTGCCGTCCCTGGGATTCTCCAGGCAAGAACACTGGAGTGGGTTGCCATTTCCTTCTCCAATGACCAACCTAGATAGCATATTAAAAAAAAAAAGTAATGTCTCTGCTTTTTAATATGCTATCTAGGTTTTTAATATGCTATCTTTTTAATGACCAACCTAGATAGCATATTAAAAAGCAGAGACATTACTTTGGCAACAAAGGTCTGTCTAGTCAAGGCTATGGTTTTTCCTGTGGTCATGTATGGATGTGAGAGTTGGACTGTGAAGAAGGCTGAGCGCCGAAGAATTGATGCTTTTGAACTGTGGTGTTGGAGAAGACTCTTGAGAGTCCCTTAGACTGCAAGGAGATCCAACTAGTCCATTCTAAAGGAGATCAGTCCTGGGTGTTCTTTGGAAGGAATGATGCTAAAGCTGAAAGTCCAGTACTTTGGCCACCTCATGCGAAGAGTTGACTCATTGGAAAAGACTCTGATGCTGGGAGGGATTGGGGGCAGGAGGAAATTGGGATGAGATGGCTGGATGGCATCACCGACTTGATGGACATGAGTTTGAGTGAACTCCGGGAGATGGTGATGGACAGGGAGGCCTGGCGTGCTGTGATTCATGGGGTCACAAAGAGTCGGACATGACTGAGCTACTGAACTGAACTGAACTGAACTGAAAACAAATCTATATCTGTTTTGGGCTGAATATTTGTTTAAAGGTAACTCAGTATTTTTCCCAAGGTACATTTTAAAAGACTTATTGTATAATTAAAATGAAAATCACTGTCTTTCTGTTCATAACAATGCCATTTGAAAAATCTACTGATCCACAAATTAAGGCTATCATGCTTTATCCTGCAATGCAATTAAACAAAATCTGCTATAGAGAAAACAGAAAGAGCATCAATAAAACTAAATGTCAAATCACATTGAAACAAAAGCCCTGAATTTTCATTTTGGATTTTTCCCAGAAGCTTTTAAATGGAAGAAAAAGGGTAGGGGAGGGGGAAGAATGAGCAAGAGAGAGAGAGAACATTAAGAAATACAGATAACAGAGGCTGCCTTAAATTCTACAGGGAAATGAGAATATGATATCCTCCTAAATTGGCACCATTTCAAATTGTGTTTCTGCAAGATTAATGAAATGAGAAGTGTTGTTTCAAGCTTCATGTCATGTCAGACAATATAAAACTAACATGCCCTTGAGTTAATCAGAATGGTCTATTCAGCGTAATCTCCAATCCAAAAGCTTCTTAGCAGGATGGAAAGTGCTTCACCCTCTGTAGAGCTTTTTTTCTGGTTATAGTATTGACTTAATAGAAGGAGTAAGCAGCTCTGGTGACTATGTATTGCACATGTTTATTATTTTTAATTTACACACAATGTTTTGAATTTAGTTCAATGCTGAAATTTTCCAAAAAAAAAGAACGTAGTATGCCCTCATTTTCAAAGTGAAAAAAAAGTATAATTATGCCTATTACAGAGCTTATATTTTATACCTTTCATATTATGGGGTTACAAATCATTTCCTGTTACAGAAATGCAGTCATTTTTGGGGTAGAATTACATAAGAGATTGAAACCATATATATTTGTGGCAGATATGTATCACAGTCATTAGTTATGTTTTATTATGATATATCTGATCTTAATTCAATCCTTAGACTTATGTGAGTAAACACTTTCTAATGCTTGTCAGTCAGGAAGACCACATATGAAAGAACCTTCTCAGCTTCCAACTCAGTTCAATATAAAGATCACCGTCAAATCCCTTCTTGACTCAAGTGTTTAAGGTCCCAAAGGTAGTAATTGAGTTGCAGGGCTTATTGAGCTGATTTCAGCCCTGTCAATCAGCAACCCCAATGGAGAAAGCACTTACCAGGCATTCTCCGGTGGTATCATCACAGGATTCCGCGTGACCAAAGCACTGACAGGGTTCACAGAGGCCACCAAAAATAGTGCCGTTAACTCGTCTGTGCCTAGGCCAACAAGACTGAAAGGAAAATATGGTCTCAAGTTAGTCTCAGGGATTTTTTTAAAGCTTACTTTTGTCTTTAGCAGATAAACATATTTAGGTAGCAAACCCAGCAGATATGCATGTCAAAGCGTTGCCATTATGGAAATATGGCTACCAGAGCTATTCCTCCTGACATGGGGGCTTCGTACTGACCTTAGTGTTATTGGCAGGTATGAGATTAGAGGAAGCATTAACTTGATGACTCTTCTGAAATAGCAAAATAAAGCAGAGATATAAAGAATTGAATCACGACAGTCTCAAAGTAAAAAGCACAGACAAGAAAACAGAAGAAAAAGTATTGAAAAAAAGCAGCCGACATAAATGGGCTCTTCAGAACCTTAGCCTACTAGAGCATTTAATGTCCTGTCCAAGGAGTGTAGATCCTCTGGAATGTCTTCCCTTTCTCACACGCAAACTGCCCTTAACTCCGTCACTTCCAGAAAATCTTTGCAATTGTCTGGAAAAAAGGTAGCACTCATCTTACATTTGATCACCTACATGGCTGACTTGTGCACATATATAATTTATAGTTCTCATTCTCAACTTCCTCCACCCTATTTTACCTTCTCAAATTTACACAAAATAGTTTATGATTTATTTACCATACATTCCTTAGATATTTTATTTTATGGTTTTATTCTACTAGAACTCTAGTTATATCCATCATTCCTTTTTAAAGTGTAAAACACTTTCTCATACAAGAATAGAATTCTGATTCGAAAAAGGATATTTGGGTCACAGAGCATCTGTGTGTCAGGGCTGGCTTTCAGTTCACTGTCATGTTTAAGCATCCCTTCTGCGGGGGTCACTCTCAACTGGACAGGGTACAAAACAAAGGGGGAAACACTGCTGCCCTGCAGGAGCGTATGATCTCCCTCAAGTTAAAACTGCATTTTGTGGGTTATTTACTATATTTCTGGATGGTTAACTACAACTCAGTATATCATGAAAAGGCCTTTTTTTTCCTAGCTGAGAGTGGAAACAAGAGAGAAACCACTGAGGTAATAAAGAATATAGAATTGTGTTGTGTATTGTTGGAAATGTTCCTTTTGCCTCAGGATATGAGGATTCTTAAATTTGAACATCAATAGCAAAGACATAAAAAAAGGATGATCTGATACTTGATATCCTAAAGGAAAACAAAAGCAACTTTCTTCTTAATTTGGGCAGTATAGAAAAGAAGGTGTCAATTTTCTAACCCTTTCTAATAATTTTTACTCATTAAAAATGTTGTGACCCTAGACTCATTACAGAATAGATTTTGTAATGTAATATATATTTCTAAAAACTGGTGAAGCTATATATTCAGAAGCGAGTAGAAATTAAGGGTGTTGCTAATAGGGAGATAATTGACTTACTGTTCTGAGGAAAAATATTCATAGAATTGTCATTAATAAGATATATATTATATACAGGTATACATATATAATATATAAGGTGTGTGTATGTGTATATATATATATATATATAAAACAAGGCATATATATATACACACATATATATCTGCAAATATATTACTTATCCTACATCCTCTTTAAATTTCCCAACTCTTAGACCTCTTTCTTAGCCAGTGATTTCATCTCATTAGTCACAGAGAATACTGAAGGCAGTGGAAACGATCTTTCTACTACCAAGTACACAAGCACAAGCCCATATTTCCATTAGTCATATTTCCCTCTGGAACAATGGGGATGAGGAATGCAGAATTCCTCATACTCTCAAAGGATTATCACCGCACTTGTAATTGTTTTCCCAATATACCCACTCAGTGCTGCATCAATAATATCTTTCCTTTCCGTTAGATCATTACTATCAGCTCGAAAATATGACTTGTATCTCTGTAAAAAATTAGCTAACAGGAAAAAAGACAAAAATACTCTCTTAATATCCCATAACTTTCAGTTACCTACCTATTTTTTCTTTTAGGTAAGTCTGCTCTAAAATATCTTTTCTTTCTACTTCCCTTCAATGGTTCACTCCATCCTAATCTGTCTTGTGCCATAATCACTGGGTTAAAACTGCTCTTGTCCATGCCACCGAATTCCAGGGAACCAAATCAAATGAACAATTCTACAGTTAACATTTTATTTGATCTCTCATCAAGCTATGGTTTAGCTGATTCCTATCTCCCTCAAAAGCCCTCTTCTCACAGCTTTCATGATACTACAGTTCCAGGTTACTGCCCCTCTCTTTGCTGTCTCCTCTGCTTCAACTCGCTTCTCATGGTCAGGAGCTCTTGGGGGCTTAGTCATTTTCTCTTTTTTCCTCCACACTTGCTCCAAGGTAACTTTATTCAGCTGTCTAGTTGATGATTTCTTCCAAATACATATCTCTAGACCAGACAGATATTCTGAGGTCAAGACCTACATATTCTAACTGGACATTGACAATATACTTCATAGCTCTTTCAAACCTAATATTTCTAAGATGGATTGTTGATTTTATCATCCCCACCACAGGTGTTCCTACCCTCAGTTTTCCTCAGCTAAGTAAACAGCCCCACATTCAACTGCTCCAACTTGACATCTGACTCATTCTCAAAATCATTATTACTTTCAATGTTCCCGTGGCATGTCTATCAGTAAGACTGATTGGTTCTACTACCAAAATCTATTTAAAATAAACAACATGTCTTTTCACATCCTCTGCCATTATCCTAACAAACCTCTATCATCATTACATTCTAACAAAATAGCATATTAACCATTTTACTTCCTGCCATCCCTGCCATGTACAGTATGTTCTACACACTGTAGTTATAGTGACTTTTAAAAAAAAAATTAACTCAGATCATGGTATCATATCAAATGGCAACCTACTCCAGTCTTCTTGCCTGGAAAAATTCATGGACAGAGGAGCCTGTTGGCCTAGTTCATGGGGCTGCAGAGAGTCAGACATGACTGGGCAGCAGGAGCAGAAAAGTTTTCTTTCCATTGCATTTAGAATAATACTACAAATTTTTAATCATGCAAAGCTCTGAGTGGTTTGGCTCCTCCAGGCATGTCTCGTGCTATGCTCCCCTTGCTTATTAAGCTCCAGCCACACATGCCTTCTTTCAGGTCCTTGCAGATCCCAAACTGTGTTTCACTTCCTCACTGGTTCCCTTTACCTAAGAAGACCCTAGAGCTCAGTTTAGTCATATAGTCCCTTCCATCTCATCTTCCTACACTTGTTCTCAGAGCCTCTATCAAGGCCCCCTGCTTATTGTCTTCATGGAATTTATCATATTTATTTAAATTTTCTTTCTGGCATACAGTTTAGTCTACCATCAAATGTAATGTCCTTGAAGGTCATAGACTGTATGTGTATTGTTCATCACATTACCATCCATATCAAGAGTTTCGATCATCTTAAAAACTACATGAAGTAGTTAATATTTCCACCATTTAGAATAGGAAGCTGAGATTTTAATTAAAACACTTTTTTAGTACCTAATTTTGCTTTCACTTCCTCATCCGTCCCACTTGTTAAGTGAAATGAACTATGACAATTCTAGGAAAGAATGAAAATATTTGAAAAATAAAATGTGTAGGGATTTATAAAAAGTATAAATGATTAAAAAATTCTGGATTAACATTTATGGCCCCCCAAAAAACAGAAAAGAATGATTTATCATGGAATCATATAATCTGTTTTAGGCAAGCTAGAATTAAAATGTTAATACTTAGGCCACCTGATGTGAAGAGCCAGCTCACTGGAAAAGACCCTGATGCTGGGAAAAATTGAGGGCAAGAGGAGAAGGGGGCGACAGAGGCTGAGATGGTTGGATGGCATCACAGACTCAATAGACATGAATCAGCAAACTCCAGGAGACAGTGAGGGGAAGCCTGGTGAGCTGCAGTCGCAAAAAGACAGATATAACTTAGGGGCTGAACAACAACAACAATGGTGTTTGGAGTTTACTCAGCTTTTAAAGGATTTGGAAGTATCAGTGGTAACAAAACTAGAATGTCTGCCCTTTCAAACTCAGTAAAAAAGCAAATGAAATCAGGAAAAGATATGGATAGATAATAGTGAGCTAAGGGACAGGAAGCTTCAATAAAGAAAAGAAAGGATTATTAGAGAGTAGAAGAAATGAAGAAGCCTGAGAGAAACTCCAGAGTTTCAGAGTTCCTTGTCTTCTGATTCGATTAATTTCTTTTATGGATTCCAAGGTAACTATATTTATCCATTATTGTGTGAGAAGCACAGGAAGCTTTTCTTATACTTCTGTTTCTTTGTTCTGACTCTTCCACACCCACTTGCTTCTCTCTTCCTACCTAATTGTTACCATTATTTAGTTTCCAAGTTGGGATTTTTCCACCTCAGAACATTTCCTGTGACATCTCTCTCCACTGGAACCGATCACATCTTTGAAAGATTATTGCACTCATGTTCTGTACCACTTATTGGTGCCTTAATTCTATAGGGCTGTGATCCCATTTATCATAAGTATGTGTTCTGTCTTACTAAACAGACTGTTAGCTCCTTAAGAACAAGGACTGTGATGTAATCTTGATAATCCCTCTCAGCATCTAGGGCAGAATTTACCAAAGATTCTCAATAAATATTTTGGTGAAAGAAAAGAAGAAACAAAATGCATCAGATCAGATCAGTCGCTCAGTCATGTCTGACTCTTTGCGATCCCATGAATCGCAGCACGCCAGGCCTCCCTGTCCATCACCAACTCCTGGAGTTCACTGAGACTCAAAATGCATAGCCAATGAAATAATTCTAATACAGGCAATTTTAGATTCAATGGGCATTTGAAATTTGTACAGAAGATGATGAAGAGTACTGAGAATCATCAATGTGGGAATAAGTGTGAAAGTAAGAATATAATAAGAGTAGTTTATTTCAGTTGAAATAAGAACTTAGAGGTTCAAAGAGAGCTTTCTGGTTTGAAATACAGACTGCTAGGTTCTTAATCAAAGAATATGCTTTATCAAATACAACATAAATTTTACATGTGAAATCAAATTTGGGTTGACAGAGCTAATTCATTTCCATTATTATTTCTGTATTCTCTGTATGAATTTTTAAAAAGTGATGGCGAATTACATTTAGTTTTATTTTTAGATAGGTGAATCCAAGCTCAGTTAAAGAAAACACATCTGACATGAATATGACTCTAAGCCCTGTGTATCCTCTGGAAGCATGCATTATTTTAAAGTACAAGAGAACTGAAAAGCAAGACCTAGGGTATTTCTGTAAATGGTTTAATGGATTAGTGTGCTGAAGTGGAACATCTTGGTACACTCAGATGATTCCTTAAAGGCACCATTTTTAAAGAATTTAAGCTCCTATTTATATGCAAGCCATGCCCTCTATCAGGGAAATGGCACTTATATTTTTTGAGCAGATTTCAAGTAAAATCAATTTTCAAACTACCTAAAACATACATAAAAGTAAATAAAAATTATTACCTTAGAAGGACACATTGCAATATTAAGTAAGGAACATTAATCTAGAATACTGAGACAACAATAAATATCTCAAACTTTAGGCGCTAAACAAATCAAAGACCTGTAGAAAACTTTCCGAATCAAGGTATTTCTTCCATATATTATGTTCTTGACATTTTAAAGACTGAGTCCTTCAGATGATTGTGAATTGGTTGTATTCTTAGGAATAAAGTAGAGAAAGAATGTAGTACATAGGATTAAAACATGGAGAAAGTGAAAAAGAAAAGAAACGGTGCTAAATTCCTCTCAGGTTTCCACCTGAGAAGGAGAAATATATTGAAATAGTATTCCACCATCATTCATCCCATTTTATCAACAGATTAAAGAGAAACCAAAAACTTCCAAAAGAATCAGATTTTTAGCTATTATGTCATAAGGAAAAATATGATTTCAAGATGACATCATATGAGTAACACTCTGACAGTCATGACTTTTGGCAGACATTGAAGTTCTTCAAGTAATAAGACGCTATCATTTGTGCAATCCTTGATGAAAAAACTAAATTCATTTTAGAATCGTTTAATAGTTAATGCTGAAAGAACTTAGAATGTACTGAAGCTATATTCTTGCAAACTTACTTCACAGGAGGAGCCAGTATACCCTGGCGGACATTGACAAACTTCCACGGCTGTTGCAAAGCTTCCGTCAGGAGAAATGGGGACTGCAGATTCAAGGTTAACAGAGCTCAGCCTGAGCAGAAGGAAAAAGAGATGGTAAATAAGTAAACAAGCTCCTAGGTGTTACATCTCTTGAGGAACAGTATATATATGAATATAACTTGAAGTTCTGGTCATTCATCATATTAGGCAAAGTCAGCCCAGTTAAAAGTGCTCATAACCAGTACCACAATCAAATGCTTAAAAAGATATATGACCATTTTTGCTCATTTCTTGGTTTTTGGCTATATGTTTTCCCTATTTTTTATTTTTTTGAGTTAGTTTAAAACCATAGTTGAAGGAATTTTTAAAACAGGAAATATTCATATTACTGGTTTATTTTTCATAATTAATCTAGAAAAGCAGAGGGACACAATATTCAGTCCAATATTTTAAATTCAAACAAAAATAGAAGCAAAGGAAAATAAAAACGTAAATTATTTTTGTTGCCTTTTCTCAGAAATAAATCTGCATTTTAATAGGTAAAAGTGAAACAATAAAATCTTGTTATATTAGTTAGATCTATTTTCCTAAATTGTTTTAGGCCTAAATTAAATTCACTGCTTTCTGTATTTATGAGTTTAATTTTATTGGTACTTCTGTACAGATCTGGTGATTTTAACAGAGAGATTTGGTATCACTCGTTATTTTGAGAAACAGTTGATTTGGCCAAATTGAAACTGCCATTACATAAAATGGTATATATGTATGCTGTATGTATGTATTTCTTCCAAAATATGCAACCAATATACATTCACAATTTAAATAAATGTCATCAATGTCTTATTGGCTTTTCATTTTTTTTTTTTAAAGGAAATACAAAATCTTCATTATTAAGAACACAAGCTCAAGAGCCAGAGAGATCAAGATCCACATGCTGTCTCTGACATTTACCAGTCCCATAGCCTGGGAGAAATGACTTAACATCTCTAGGTCTCAGTTGTCATCTATGTGTCAGAGATAATATAAGAGTGCATACATAATGAATTGATTAAAGGATTAAATGAAAGAATGAATGTAAAGTTGTTGATGTAGTACCTAACTCATGTATGTGGTTATAAAATGCTAGGTATTTTATTAATATACATTAACTGTTGAAATAGGATCAAAATACAAAAAAATAAAATTTCTATGACCTAAACTAGATTTTTGTCATTTTAATGTATTAAAATAAATTTTAAATCAACTCTAAAAGCATAAAATTAAATAACTGATATTGATTCATAGATAATTATTACTTTATAAAATAATTGATAGATCTCCATAACATCTAATATGCCATTATTTAACTATAAAAAAGATACAGTGACTCTTGCTAGGACATGCATTTTTAGTTGCTTCCATAAGAGTGGTGGTAGATTTTTATTGATTGGTGATTCACAATTACCGAAGACCTTGCCAGTTTGAGAATCTATGTTGTAATCAAGCCAGAGAACAAAGTTAATAGGCTCATTGAATATAACTTCAAAAGTGATCATCTTTAAGCTATAAGTTTTCTGGCAACAAGTTTATAAAATCTCTACTTTCATCCTGATTTTCCTAACCCTAGAAGCTTGATAGGGGCTTCCCTGGTGGTTCAGGTGGTAAAGAACGTGCCTGCAATGAGGGAGACCCGGGTTTGATCCCTGGAAGGGATCCTCTGGAGATCTTACCAGTCCCATAGCGTGGAAGAAATGACTTAATATCTCTAGGCCTCAATACTGTCATCCGTGTAACAGAGATAATACAAGAGTCCATACATAATGAATTGATTAAAGGATTAAATAAAATAATGAATGTAAAATTCTTGATGTAGTACCTAATTCATGTATGTGGTCATAAAATGCTAGGCATTTTATTAACATACATTGACTGTTGAATCAAAATGACTACATGAATAATCTACAGGAAGATCCCCTGGAAAAGGAAATGATGACCCACTTCAAGTATTCTTGCCTGGAGAATTCCATGGACAGAGGAGCCTGTGGGCTACAGTCCATGGAGTCATAAAGAGTTGGACATGACTGAGCCAGTAACAACAACAACAAGACTTGATAATACCTTGGAACATGTTTAAGTTCATACATAATTGAGAAGTAGAAAAGGAAAATCATCTTGAAATCGTAGAAAACAGACATCTGGATGGGAATGCTGTAGGTGCTGGGTGCTAGCTAGCATTCTCTAAAGACAAGCAAATTATATTTACCTACAGATTGACTCATTCGACACCATTTTTTGGATGCTTTCTTCTCTGGGGGCACAGTTTAGAAAGCTTGGCAGAAGGTTCTAAACTGGCAAGCATTAAAAATCACTGTTTTACAGCATTTGGGTTACATAGAGATTTAAATAAATTTTCAGTCATTTTTCTCCCACCAAATAAACTTGTGTATAAAGTGTCACTGGCACTATTTTTTAATTGAGATGAATTCCACATAACATAATCACTTTCAGTTCAGTTCAGTTGCTCAGTCGTGTCCGACTCTTTGCGACCCCATGAATCACAGCACACCAGGCCTCCCTGTCCATCACCAACTCCCAGAGTTCACTCAGACTCACGTCCATCGAGTCAGTGATGCCATCCAGCCATCTCATCCTCTGTCGTCCCCTTTTCCTCCTGCCCCCAATCCCTCCCAGCATCAGAGTCTTTTCCAATGAGTCAACTCTTCGCATGAGGTGGCCAAAGTACTGGAGTTTCAGCTTTAGCATCATTCCTTCCAAAGAAATCCCAGGGCTGATCTCCTTCAGAATGGACTGGTTGGATCTCCTTGCAGTCCAAGGCACTCTCAAGAGTCTTCTCCAACACCACAGTTCAAAAGCATCAATTCTTCAGTGCTCAGCCTTCTTCACAGTCCAACTCTCACATCCATACATGACCACTGGAAAAACCATAGCCTTGACTAGACAGACCTTTGTTGGCAAAGTAATGTCTTTGCTTTTGAATATGCTATCTAGGTTGGTCATAACTTTCCTTCCAAGGAGTAAGCGTCTTTTAATTTCACGGCTGCAGTCACCATCTTTAAGGTGTCATTTAATACATTTATAATGTTGTACAACCACCATCTCTGGTTCTAGACATTTTCATTAGCTCTCCCTTTCCCCTCTACAATAAAACCCTGTGTCTATCATGCAGTCACACTCTATTCTATTCCACCATTTCCTCAATTCCTGTCAACCATGAATCTGCTTCTGTCTCCATGGATTTACCTATTCTGGATATTTCATACAAATGGACATATATAATATATGACTTTTTGTGTCTGACTTCTCTCTGTTAGCATAGTGTTTTCAAGGTTCATCTATGTTGTAGCACATATCAATATTTCATTTATTTTTATGGTAGTGATATTCTAAAGTTGCTCAGTCTTTAGCATGCATAAATACTTTCTTAATTTTTTGTTTATTAATCTTATATTGATTGTCCTGGGACTATATCTATATGTATAGATATAGTCTGACTCATTGTGACGCCATGGACTGTAGCCTACCAGGCTCCTCTTGTCCATGAGATTTTCCAGGCAAGAGTACTGGAGTGGATTGCCATTTCCTTCTCCAGGGGATCTTCCCAACCCAGGGGTCAAACCTGTATCTCCCGCATTGCAGGCAGACACTTACTGTCTGAACCACGAGGGAAGCCCAATATTCTATTACTGTGGTATGAATATACCACATTTTTTTGTCCATTCATCTGTTGATGGATGTTTGGCTATTATTACTCTTTGACTATTGTAAATATACTGCTATAAACATTTGTGTATAAGTCTTTTTGAGTACCCATTTTTAATTCTTTGGGGTCTATAAACAGGAGTGGAATTTATAAATGTGGCAATTCTTAATACAACATAAGGTTTGCAAGAGTTACTAAAATAAAGATACTACTTATTTATGTTAACATGAGTTTATAAGCTAGTTCTTAAGAAAAGAGATTCTGATGTGTCATCTCTAAACCTAGCCTGATCACCTCAGTACACACTCAACACATTTTTATTGGATGGATGAATCTATGGATGGATAGAAGGATAGATGACGAGTGGGTAGACAAAGAGACAGATGGATAAATGGATGGATACAAGACTAAAAACACATGATAAATGAAAAAATAAATGGATAGAGGAATGGAATTAAATTATATTACGAGTAGTGAGTAACATACTCCAAACCAATGCACTGAAGTTTAACATCTATATTTAGATGAATAAAATAAGAGAAATGAAAGAAAAATTACTTCTTTGATCTAATAAAAAAGATAAATTGAAAACTGTTAGTATTAGGACTTGAGATCAAAGGCCAGAACTCATCTGAATTTATTGTGACATCTAATTGCCTGCAACTAATGGACTGTCGCATGACAAACTTATATTTCTGATCACTTTAATTTCAGAATTAGATGATTTCATGTTTATTATACTAGTTGAATACCAAACCACCTGAACTGCCTCTTTAGAAACCTATATGCAGGTCAGAAAGCAAGAGTTAGAACTGAACATGGAACAACAGACTGGTTCCAAATAGGAGAAGGAGTACGTCAAGGCTCTATATTGTCACCCTGCTTATTTAACTTACATGCGGAGTACATCATGAGAAACCCTGGGCTGGAAGAAGCACAAGCTGGAATCAAGATTGGTGGGAGAAATATAAATAACCTCAGATATGCAGATGACACCACCCTTATGGCAGAAAGTGAAGAGGAGCTAAAAAGCCTCTTGATGAAAGTGAAAGAGGAGAGTGAAAAAGTTGGCTTAAAGCTCAACATTCAGAAAATGAAGATCATGGCATCTGGTCCCATCACTTCATGGGGGATGGGGAAGGAGTGGAAACAGTGTCAGACTTTATTTTTCTGGGCTCCAAAATCACTGCAAATGGTGATTACAGCCAGGAAATTAAAAGATGCTTACTCCTTGGAAGGAAAGTTGTGGCCAACCTAGATAGCATATTAAAAAGCAGAGACATTACTTTGCCAACAAAGGTCCATCTAGTCAAGGCTATGGTTTTTCCAGTGGCCATGTATGGATGTGAGACTTGGACTGTGAAGAAAGCTGAGCACCGAAGAATTGATACTTTTGAACTGTGGTGTTAGAGAAGACTCTTGAGAGTCCCTTGGACTGCAAGGAGATCCAACCAGTCCATACTAAAGGAGACCAGTCCTGGGTGTTCATTGGAAGGAATGATGCTAAAGCTGAAACTCCAGGACTTTGGCCACCTGATGCGAAGAGTTGACTCATTGGAAAAGACTCTGATGCTGGGAGGGATTGGGGGCAGGTGGAGAAGGGGACAACAGAAGATGAGATGGCTGGATGGGATCACTGACTCGATGGACGTGAGTTTGAGTGAACTCCGGGAGTCGGTGATGGACAGGGAGGCCTGGTGTGCTGTGATTCATGGGGTCGCAAAGAGTGGGACAAGACTGAGCAACTGAACTGAACTGAATTGATACTAGTTGATAGTGAAAGGACAGGGAAGCCTTGCATGCTGCAGTTCATGGAGGCACAGAGTCAGACACGACTTAGTGGCTGAACAACAATACTAGTTGATTGGGCTTTCGAGGTGATGCAAAGAACCTGCCTCACAATGCCAGAGACAAATAGAAGATTCCCTGGAGGAGGGCCTGCCAAAGCACTCCAGTATTCTTGCCTGGATAATCCCATGGACAGAGGAGCCTGCTTGGCTACAGTCCATGGGATCTCAAAGAAGACACAATAGAAGAGACTTAGCATGCATGCATACTAGTTGATTATCATATAAAAGACTATCACAGCTTACTAACCAGGAGCCTGGTCAACTGTATATAGATATAGTCCCAGAACAATCAATATAAGATTAATAAACAAAAAATTAAGAAAGAGTATTCATGCATGCTAAATTGAACTATTTTGAATCCTAAAAGATGATGCTGTGAAAGTGCTGCACTCAATTCAGTTCAGTTCAGTTGCTCAGTCGTGTCCGACTCTTTGTGATCCCATGAACCACAGCATGCCAGGCCTCCCTGTCCATCACCAACTGCCAGAGTCCACCCAAACCCATGTCTATTGAGTCAGTGATGACATCCGACCATCTGATCCTCTGCCGTCCCCTTCTCATGCCCTCAATCTTTCCCAGCATCAGGGTCTTTTCAAATGAGTCAGCTCTTTGCATCAGTTGGCCAAAGGGTGGAGTTTCAGCTTCAACATCAGTCCTTCCAATAAACACCCAGGTCTGAACTCCTTTAGGATGGACTGGTTGGATTTCCTTGCAGTCCAAGGGACTCTCAAGAGTCTTCTCTAACACCACAGTTAAAATGCATCAATTCTTCGGCGCTCAGCTTTCTTCAGAGTCCAACTCTAACATCCATACATGACTACTGGAAAAACCATAGCCTTGGCTAGACAGACCTTTGTTGTCAAAGTAATATCTCTGCTTTTTAATATGCTGTCTAGGTTGGTCATTAACTTTCCTTCTAAGGAGTAAGCGTCTTTTAATTTCATTGCTGTAATCACCATCTGCAGTGATTTTGGAGCCCAGAAAAATAAAGTCAGCCACTGCATATGCCAGAAAATTTGGAAAATTCAGCAGTGGCCACAGGACTGGAAAAGGTCAGTTTTCATTCCAATCCCAAAGAAAGGTAATGCCAAAGAATGCTCAAACTACTGCACAATTGCACTCATCTCACACACTAAGAAAATAATGCTCAAAATTCTCCAAGCCAGGCTTCAACAGTTTGTGAATCATGAACTCCCAGATATCAAGATGGATTTAGAAAAGGTAGAGGAACCAGAGATCAAAATTGCCAAGATCCATTGGATCATTGAAAAAGCGAGAGAATTCCAGAAAAACATTTACTTTTGCTTTAACTATTCCAAAGCCTTTGACTGTGTGGATCACAACAAACTGGAAAATTCTTCAAGAGATGGGAATACCAGACCACCTGACCTGCCTCCTGAGAAACCTGTACGCAGGTCAGGAAGCAATAGTTAGAACTGGACATGGAACAACAGACTGATTCCAAATAGGAAAAGAAGTATGTCAAGGCTGTATATGGTCACCCTGATTATTTAACTTCTATGCAGAGTATATCATGAGAAACGCTGGGCTGGAAGAAGCACAAGCTGGAATCAAGATTGCTGGGAGAAATATCAGTAACCTCAAATATGCAAATGATACCACACTTACGGCAGAAAGCAAAGAAGAACTAAAGAGCCTCTTGATGAAAGTGAAAGAGGAGAGTGAAAATGTTGACTTAAAACTCAGCATTCAGAAAATGAAGATCATGGCATCTGGTCCCATCACTTCATGGCAAATAGATGGGGAAACAATGGAAACAGTGAGAGACCTTATTTTGGGGGGCTCTAATTTCACTGCAGATGGTGACTGTAGCCATGAAATTCAAAGACACTTGCTCCTTGGGAGAAAAGTTATGACCAACCTAGGCAGCATACTAAGAAGCAGAGACATCACTTTACCAATAAAGTGGTGCCATCCGTCTTGTCAAAGCATTGGTTTTTCCAGTAGTCACGTATGGATGTGAGAGTTGGACTATAAAGAAAGCTGAGTGCCAAAGAATTGATGCTTTTGAACTGTGGTTTTGGAAAAGACTCTTGAGAGTCCCTTGGAGAGCAAGGAGATCCAAGTAGTCCATTCGAAAGGAAATCAGTCCTGAATATTCAGTGGAAGGACTGATGCTGAAGATGAAACTCTAATACTTTGACCACCTGATGTGAAGATCTGATTCATTTGAAAAGACCCTGATGCTGGGAAAGATTGAATGTGGGAGGAGAAGGGGACGACAGAGGATGAGATGGTTAGATGGCATCACTGACTCAACGGACATAAGTTTGAGTAAGCTCTGGGAGTTGGTGATGGACAGGTCAGCCTGGCATGCTGCAGTCCATGGGGTCGCAAAGAGTCAGACATGACTGAGCAACTGAAATGAACTGAACTGAAGTTGCTTCAGTCATGTCCGACTCTTTGCGATCCTATGGACTGTAGTATCCAAGGAGAAGGAAAAGGCAACCCACGCCAGTATTCTTGCCTGGGAAATCTCATGGACAGAGAAGCCTGGCGGACTAAATGGGGTCACAGAGTTGGACACTTCAGTCGAAGCAACTAAGCGTGGACTGTAGTATAGCAACATTTTAAAATAGAAAGAAAGTAAATGACTACATTAAGAAACAATTTAAAATGGAACAAAACAAAAATATTTTCAATGAGCCACCAACTTTCATTTGTCTTTGAAACAACAGATGTTCCTCTCCTTAATCTATGTAACCATTTTGAGCTATGAGAAATTTCAGCACTCAAACATCTTTCCCAGCAATATTCCACATTAGTATTCACTGAGCAGTCCCAATGTTCATTAGGTTCTGATATTTGTTAAATGGGATTTTAATGTTTTGAACAGTTTTTAGTGTTACTCTTGAAGAAGTCTGCGGTTTATTCTTTTTCCCCTTCCAATATGGTCATTTTCTTTTCTTGATACAGGCTGTATTCATTAAAATACATAATGCTGGTAGTAATAAAGTATTGTTGGAGATGCACAAACTGTCAAAGATTTGTCAAATGTTCTAGCTGGTTCTTTCTAGTTATTATGAAAGGGAAATACAGATAAGATGATGGATGAAGAGCAAAGGCATAATTATACAAGCTATTATTGAAAATATTGGAATCATATAAGAAACATTGCCCTGGTACTGACTTAAAGAGTACTCTGTATATTTTTTACTATATTTTCAACCAGAGTTAGATATATCATGCTTCACAAAAAAAGGAAAAAATCCAAATTATTCTTTAAACAACAGGACATTTGATCTTAACTCTTTTAAATAATTTTTTTAATTCACTTTTTTTTAATATAGAAGACCTCCATTTAATTCTACTAAATAAATGTTACTTTCAGTTTGTTACCATAGATAAAGATTTTATTGTTGTTCAGGGGCTTTGTTCTATTTCATTTTTGATGCAACACAAGACGATGACTTAGAATTTCCTTTAGCCTCTGTCTTGTGAAAGTTCCACAAAGTGCTACTCAATTAAAGAAGTCTAATCAATTTTTTATCTCATACCTAAAAAGCCTTTGACTTTCTGGATCATAATAAACTGTGGAAAATTCTGAAAGAGATGGGAATACCAGACCACCTGACCTGCCTCTTGAGAAATCTGTATGCAAGTCAGGAAGCAACAGTTAGAACTGGACATGGAACAACAGACTGGTTCCAAATAGGAAAAGGAGTACTCAAGGCTCTATATTGTCATCCTGCTTATTTAATGTATATGCAGAGTACATCATGAGAAACACTGGACTGGAAGAAGCACAAGCTGGAATCAAGATTGCCGGAAGAAATATCAATAACCTCAGATATGCAGATGACACCACCCTTATGGCAGAAAGTGAAGAGGAACTAAAATGCCTCTTGATGAAAGTAAAAGAGGAGAGTGAAAAAGTTGGCTTAAAGCTCAACATTCAGAAAACGAAGATCATGGCATCTGGTCCCATCACTTCATGGGAAATAGATGGGGAAACAGTGTCAGACTTTATCTTTTTGGGCTCCAAAATCACTGCAGATGGTGACTGCAGCCATGAAATTAAAAGACGCTTACTCCTTGGAAGAAAAGTTATGACCAACCTGGATAGCATATTGAAAAGCAGAGATATTACTTTGCCAACAAAGGTCCGTCTCGTCAAGGCTATGGTTTTTCCAGTGGTCATGTATGGATGTGAGACTTGGACTGTGAAGAAAGCTGAACACCGAAGAATTGATGCTTTTGAACTGTGGTGTTGGAGAAGACTCTTGAGAGTCCTTTGGACTGCAAGGAGATCCAACCAGTCCATCCTATAGGAGATCAATCCTGGGTGTTCTTTGGAAGGAATGGATGCTAAAGTTGAAACTCCAGTACTTTGGCCACCTCATGCGAAGAGTTGACTCATTGGAAAAGACTCTGATGCTGGGAGGGATTGGGGGAGGAGGAAAAGGGGACGACAGAGGATGAGATAGCTGGATGGCATCACTGACTTGATGGACCTGAGTCTGAGTGAACTCTGGGAGTTGGTGATGGACAGGGAGGCCTGGCATGCTGCGATTCATGGGGTCGCAAAGAGTCAAACATGACTGAGCGACTGAACGTAACTGAAAAAGGCAACAGAATCATTTACAAACTCAGTGAGTGTCTGAGTGAGCTATCTTGGCATGAGCTAGACATTTCCCCCAAACACTGTCAGTCCTGTGCCAACTAAGGGAAATAACGAACAGAATCTACTACTGTTGCAAACCATTCATCAAAAATATACTAAATGCTAATATGAGAATTCATATTTCTTTCTACTTAGTCCTACCAATATTCATTGCGCTGACTTCCACTGCGCTCTTTATTATATACCACAAACATACGTCTGACTTGGATAATGGACTATACGTTGTTTGAATTCACTGATCATTTATCCATCTTTGTATCTTCTTTCTTTAGCCTAGAACTACCGCATCATAATAATTACTAGATGGTGACTGCAGCAATAAGATTAAAAGATGCTTACTCCTTGGAAGGAAGGTTATGACCAACCTGGATAGCATATTCAAAAGCAGAGACATTACTTTGCCAAGAAAGGCCCGTCTGGTCAAGGCTATGGTTTTTCCTGTGGTCATGTGTGGATGTGAGAGTTGGACTGTGAAGAAGGCTGAGCGCCAAAGAATTGATGCTTTTGAACTGTGGTGTTGGAGTAGACTCTTGAGAGTCCCTTAGACTGCAAGGAGATCCAACCAGTCCATTCTGAAGGAGATCAGCCCTGGGATTTCTTTGGAAGGAATGATGCTGAAGCTGAAACTTCAGTACTTTGGCCACCTCATGTGAAGAGTTGACTTATTGGAAAAGACTCTGATGTTGGGAGGGATTGGGGGCAAGAGGAGAAGGGGACAACAGAGGATGAGATAGCTGGATGGCATCACTGACTCGATGGACGTGAGTCTGAGTGAACTCTGGGAGTTGGTGATGGACAGGGAGGCCTGGCATACTGGGATTCATGGGGTCACAAAGAGTCAGACATGACTGAGCGGCGCTATATCTGGGAGTAAGTTTCCAGGACTGAGCGACTGAACTGAACTGAAGTGTGCATTATAATAATTAAAACTTCTGTGCATTATAATGGGAACTTGAGACATATCTCCCTTAAGTAGCAAGGAAACTGGGCTTCCCTGACAGCTTAGTGGTGAAGAATATGCCTGTCAATACAGGAGACACAGATACGATCTCTTGGTCTGGGTAGATCCCACATTCTGTGGAGCAACTAGGTCTGTGTGACACAACTATTGAGCCTGTGCTCTAAAGTCCAAGAACCACTACTACTGAGCTCACATGCCGCAGCTACTGAAATTAGTGCTCCCTAGAGCCTGTGCTCCATAACGAGAGAAGACACCTCAATGAGAAGCCCATGCACTGCAACTAGGGAGTAGCCCTGCTCTCTGCAACTAGACAAAAGCCAGCGCAGCAACGAAAGCCCAGCACAGCCAAAATAAATAAATAAAATTATATTAAAAAAAATCAATGAAACCAATGCAGTAATCATGTTTCTGCCCACATTTACAAAGGAGGAACCCGAAGCTCAGAGAAGTGCCTTGTCTATATAATACTGTCTGCAAATATTGTGCAGCCACAGACTGAAATTAAAAACCAATGGTTAGCTTGTTGCCCAACATTGTCTCCCACTGTATGCTAGACAGAAGGTCAGATGTCTCAGATACATCATTTTCTCACTGAGCATTCAATCTTGAAAGTTAGGTATGTTTCTGCCATTTTACAAAAGAGGAAGCTAAGATTCAAATACACAGGAAAGGCACTCAGGAAATGCTGGCAGACTGAATAAACCCAATATTACAGACTAGATTTGGGAGGTAGTGAAAGGCAATGGGGGAAAAAAACACATGTTGGTATAAAACTGGCTGAACCTCTTCCCAAGAGCAAGTTATAGAAGTCCTTTTAAGATCGTTAGAGACCTCATTGTAATAATTTCTTCAAATGTGATTACCTGGATTATTATTTTCATAAGGTAGAAGTTTACTATCAGCACTATTTCTATAATCATCAAAACACTCCTTTGTTTATATGGATTTTTCTAGATTATTTATTGGATAATTTATTAAATAAATTCTGTGTAATGTTTTTGATACCAGAAAAAAAAAAAAACCACTCTTAAAAGTCATGTGAAAATGTCTAGCCTAGGAGAAATGTCTTTTCAAACAATAAAGATAAATGGGTTTATCACAATAAAGTCACAATGGGCTCAGTTATGCTGGGCTAACAAACAACTGAATTCTCAGTGGCTTAACAGAAAACAAAAGTTTACTCATGGAAAATCCTCTACGGTTCTGGGTAACCTTTCAGGGCAGCTGACCTCCATGTGCTGTCAATATTTCAGACTGTTTTTATGTTCTGGTAACTGTGTAAGCTCCATAGAGTCTCCTACAGGTAATTCAATGCTTTTCTAGGGTTGGGAGTGGGGATAATAGAACAGGAATAATACATCACTTCAGCTCACATTTCATTGGCCAAACCAAGACCTATGATAACATCTACCCTCAAAGGAAATGCAATATTTCAAAGGAAGGAGATTAAAATTTGATGAACTGTACTAATGTCTACTATAGGGTATAAAGTCTTCCCTGGTGGCTCAGATGATAAAGAATCTGCCTGCAATGCAAGAGATCTGGTTCAATCCCTGGGTCGGGAAGATCCCCTGGAGAAGGAAATGGCTGCCCACTCCAGTATTCTTGATTGGAGAATTTCGTGGACAGAGAAACCAGGTGGTTTACAGTCCACGGGGTCGCAAAGAGTCAGACACGACTGAGCAACTAACACTTTCACTTTCACAGGCGATAAGAAAAATATCAAGTTAAATATCAAGGATTGCTTTTGAAACTAAGGTTTGGAGAATTTAAAGGAGAAAGATTCACAGTTAAGTTGATTTCTCTTACATTCTTAAAGGAAATTTTTATCTTCATTTATTAATGAGTACAATGAGAAGAAAATCAATTAATTTTATCACATGGGCTCCTCAGCACTGTAGAAAAGAATGACAGCAAAAATGGTCTCAATTTTGAAACACCAGTCCATTCGTTATTCTAGATATCTTCAAGTCTTAATGGTACTTAATGGAGAAAATGGTACTTCCTAGAATATGCAGGTCAGATGGAAATGCTTCAGATTTGTGTGTTAACTGGCCAAAAGCAAAGCATTTTTGCTTTAATTCCATTCTCATAGTGACTGTTTGACATTGACAAGCAATTGTCCTCCTCATTTTACAGATGAGGTGACTGAAATCCAAAGAGATCTAAAACAACACTATGTTCACAACTATTAAACAGCTAATTTGAAAACAGAAGTCAAAATTCTAACCTGCTGCCCCATTTTCCTTCCACTATTCAATTTCAGTTCCTCTGTATAGGGAGGAACATAAACCCATTTGCTGAGAGAACTACCATGGAAGTAAATCCTCTTTAAATAATTCTAAACATGAATTTCTGTTGTGATAGCTTCAATTTACTTGTGCTTACACACAAGCCGTATACCAAGTTGGAAGCCTACTGTGCAAGACAAGTTGAAATCAATTCAAGTGATGTTTTACAAATAGGACTCAATCCACTCACAGATCAGAGATAAATAAAATATAACAAGCTTACTGACTCAAGATTCATGCTGGCTTGTGGCTCACCTGAAGTGGGTAGGAGTTTCACATACAATATGGCTTTAACTTCTCGAACTACAGAGCCTTGTGTGATGTAGGCTGCAGAGAGCACCACCCACATGAATTAGTTCCTGTGTCGGATCCCATAGCCATGCTCTGTGAACACGTTGCTCACGTATGGGAAAAGCTCAGAAGGCTCAAATGAAACTAGAGATTTTAAGATAAGCAGACACTAAAATTATCTCCCATGAATCAGGGAGAAATGCTTTGGATTAACTAGTCTGAGAAGCAAGGCTGGCAAAAATAAACCCCTCAGCCACTTTTTGTCAATTTGCTTGTCATTTATTTTGAAATCCAGAGGACTCATCTCTTTGTACTCTTTAAACATCATGACAGTCTCTATTTACTAAATGTGAAAAAACATAATTAATTCCGAAGTGCTGCTTCTCATCTTCACAGCGTTTTAACCCAGCTTCTAGCAGCATTGACTATGCAAAAGAGGTACATTGTTTGGCAGTGGTTCTGTTTCTGAATCTGCGATTCTCTCCTTAGGGAGATGGTAATGATGATTACGCTTAGTTGAAATACTACAAGTGAAAGACAAACTAGACAGCACAAGCAGATGAAGGGGGGTGGTGGAGCTTCAGCAATTAAAAGACCCTCTTGTAGATAAACCAGCATTGGAGACACTGCTGTGCTGATGGGTATGCCAAGCTGTCGGTTTGGGGTCACATTTGATCATCTAATTTAAGCTGCTTTAGGACAAAATTGGGCTTGTCAGGCGGCACTAGTGGCAAAAAGCTTGCCTGCTAATGCAGGAAACATAAGAGATGCTGGGTTTGATCCCTGGGTCTGGAAGATCCCCTGGGGGAGGGCATGGCAACCCACTCTAGTATCCTTGCTTGAGAATCCCGTGGACACAGGAGGCTGGCGGGCTATAGTCCACAGGGTTGCACAGAGTCAGACACAACTGAAGCGACTTAGAATGCACACACGCAGGAAAAAATTGCCATGAAATTTGTAAGTAATTTTTTTTTAATGGAAAGAAGCCTTTAGGGTGCCTCTTATGGACATGTTTAGCTCAAGTTGGGGAGTTCTCTCTTTAAGGAGACAAAACAGAGAGTAGAAAGGAATAATCCCTTGAAAGTGTTTGAGGCAATGAGCACTTTACATAATTATCACATATAATTTTCACAATGACCCTGAAAGGTAGGCACTATTATCTCCACTTCACATTTGAAGAAATCCAGTTGCCATAAGGACCAACCACTTGCCAAAGGTCACACATATAATAAGCAATAGAGCTAATTGAATTCTTAGTCTTACTTTCCTTGATATCATGCAGCCATTATAGTATTACAGTGCTTCACAAAAAAACTTGTGGTTATTCAAATGAAGGTGCTTATATCTCTCATTATCAACCATATACTATTAAGTCAGAATCTACTGAATGAATTAATGGAATAAAATATTTTACAAACCACTTTCTGAATATGGGTATCCTGGAATTATATCACTTTACTTTTCCACTATTTGAGTCATCAAAAAGGAGACTGTGCTTTCCAGTATAGCATTTCTCAGTATAGGGATCATTTTTATTGCATGTTCTGGCAGAACTGAGAATCATCAATACTGAAAAAGGACTAAGACAGATTCATCCTGGGTAGGTAAAATTTTAAAGATCAATAGAAACACTTTTCAGAAAACCAGTGCTCCATCATTAACTATTATTTGAAGATGGAAAACCTTAGGAGAAGGCAATGGCAACCTACACCAGTACTCTTGCCTGGCAAATCCCATGGACAGAGGAGCCTGGTGGGCTGCAGGCAATGGCAACCTACTCCAGTACTCTTGCCTGGCAAATCCCATGGACAGAGGAGCCTGGTGGGCTGCAGTCCATGGGGTCACTAGTAGTCGGACACGACTGAGCGACTTCACTTTCACTTTTCACTTTCATGCATTGGAGAAGGAAATGGCAACCCACTCCAGTGTTCTTGCCTGGAGAATCCCAAGGACAGGGGAGCCTGGTGGGCTGCCGTCTATGGGGTTGCACAGAGTCGGACACGACTGAGGCGACTTAGCAGCAGCAGGGATCTTCAGTCACTTAGCACTTGCACGTCCGCCCCAAGGCAAATGTGTAAGAGCTGGAGATGCAATTCCTGAGTTTACCTGAAGATGGCATCCATCCCAAGGCTGTATGTGATTTGTATGAGAATTCTCTGCAAATTCACAAGCACTGTCATAAACTCCTTTCTACTGACTGGGAAATTTGTGCCATGTGTGGTAAATGATTCTTCTTTAAGTGACAACACATTAATATGTTCTTCAGATGGTTGCAGATACACCTCCTCTTGGGCTGAGCTGATTCTCAAGTCTTTTCCCTAAAGGGGAAAAGAGAGTATAAAGGATAAAACTGTGAAAAAAGGGATTCTCCTCTTTGTAGGTTATCATCAGTACGTTTTTTATTTCAGGTTAGCTTTCCCTGTCAGGATATTTCTAGTATGTATAAAAGGCAGAGAGAAAACAATTTAAATATTAGCCTTAACTCGATGTACCACTAAGTATAAGTTTCTTGGTTATGCATGACTCTTATTCCTCTATTTACTAAAATAATTAGTACTTGGTAAGTCTAGATATATGATTACAAATACGTCAATTTTATAGAAGTGTGCAAAACTGAGTATTTCAGATATACTATTTTATGGTGAATGTGGATTGTATAGGAAAATGGGGAAGAAAAGTTAAAACAGTGTATGAAGCTTTCGTTTTAAAGGACTCTTCAATCTGGGGGGAAAAAAAACAAGGAAAAATTCTACAGTTTCATGATTACAATCGGATAATGGCATTATTATCATTTGGGTTAACCTTTTATCTTAGTTCACTCATATTAATAATATACAGCTTCTCCACATTTTACATTTAGAGAACCCCTTTTATCTCAAAGGAATTCCATGACATACTTCTATTTTCATACACACACACATATGTAATGATATATATCACTCAGATCACCTCACCTAATACTGGAAACATTCATTTTGGGGGAAGACTTTTTGTTAAGTTGATTCTCATGCATGAACATTTCAAGACCAAAACAACAACAGAGCCCCATGCTAACTCAGCATAGATCCCTTTGGACCCATAAATATGCATGAAATGTGTGCCTTTGTGTGAGCAGAGGAGAAGAAAGGAAGAATATGAGAAAGGAAGGCAGCTTTTATGTGATAACTTTCTAGCCTTTGGGAACTGCCTGTGTCCCTCCAAATGCTCAAAGCAGTTTCTCCTATATTTTTCTTAGTTAAATTAAGAGAGTTTTGAAGTCAGGATTCAACTGTACCTAAATAGATAAGATTCCCTTTTTCCATTGACTTTTACCTAATATAAACAAAGGTATAAACAAGAAAATCTACTTGGAAGCAAGGAGAGATGGCAAAACTACAACTATATAAATCAGCCATTTGCTCAAACACTTTTAGTATCCTTATATTCTGGGGGACATGGTCATTAGGTTTTAAATTTAAATTTCAAGTCTGCTCTAAAAATTCCCTTTACTATTGGAACCCAAGACCTATGTTCAGTCTTTTAGATATGTCTCAGAGTGAATGGCAGAAAAAAATTCCCAAATCACAATATTTTTCTCTAGTAGTATATAAATGAATGTTAAACTAGTTAGGTAAGGAATAACCTCAGATTACATGAGTGTAAAGCAGTTAAACATAAATGACACTTCCCATACTCTACCTCTAAGATAACCATAAGCTGGAGTGTGTGTTCTGCATCTTCGTTTGCTTCTTCAAGGTCATATGATACAGTAAACATCAACTGTCCTCCAGCTGCTGTGAGCTACAAGAGAGAAGATACGTCATCATTACAGGACAGGAGATGGGCTATTCAACTGTGCTTTGCTTATTATTTTTAAATTATTTTATTGTTCTATAGGGCAGGATTTGGAAGAAACAGAAATCATGAGCATGCAGATTGAGAATGATAGACATTTCTTTAGGAGTAACCTTTATACGAACCTTACCTATCAATGGCAAGCCTGACACACATCATATAAATTCATGTATTCTTTTTCCTGGTGTTGCAGGCTTGCTGAAATAGGTTAATTTCCAGGGAACCAAACACAGCCCCTCCTGTCATTTTTCCTAGTGTGTAGCTTGAGCTTTACAATTCCCAAACAGAGAAGGATCTTTGTTAAAATTGAGAGATTTCTACTCATCACTGAGGGTCACTCACTTTCTGTGGGTCTGAATGCTTTCAGCAAAGCATCACTCCATTTCACAGGCACTTTACCTAGACTATAAGCTATGCTCAGAATGTTGTTGGTCAAAGAAAAAGAAATAAAGCAGCAAATTTTATATCATGAAAAAAATTAATCAAAATTCCAAAAGAAGATACACTTTCCCTTGGGCAATCAAATATGCTTAGTGTGAATGAATGCTGTTATTCTTTTTCATTAAACAAAATTCTTTCCTTCCAACATGCATGCTGAACCCCATACAATGTATGCTTGAGGTTTACATTTGCTGACATTGACAGTAACCTTGTACAAAGGATTAAAAAAAAAAAATAGGAAAGCAAGATCATTTACAGGACAGGAATCAACATTGGAACTTGAATGACAGATGATGCAAATGCTGCAGTGCTTTTCTAAAAAGTTCCACCCCAGCATTGTAAATAGACACTCATAAAACAAAGCTGATCATTTGTATTCTGCTGTTTCCTCCATAATGACAAGCAGAGACCTAGCTTCGCAGCCCTGGGCTCTCTGCGGCCTCTCATGGCAGACCCTGACCACAAACCAACTCCTGGTGATGCTCTGGGTGGAGAAGGAGGAACCCAGATTCCTTTTAGAGTTGTTCCATTGGGAATGGAACACAGCTCACCATGGCTGATTAAACAAAGTTTTTAAATCACAGCTTCTCAATGTCTTCTAAGAGCTCATTACAGGGAGCTTTATAAGGAACTAAAATTCAGAAAACTTTTATTCCTCTGCTCCACTGAAAAATAGCCCTGTTATAATGTCTTTTCATATCTAAAATAAAAAACATCTGCCTGGACTATAGCACTTGGCATTACTGTAAGTAATGAGGGGTGAATCTATGTAAAAGGTTTTTGGTTCTATTAAGATAAGCTTCCAAAACATGCTTGTTCAAAAATCAACCTGACATTTTCTTAATGATGGGAGTCCAGAAAGGCAGCAGCAAAGGATGTTTCATATATTTCAAAGAGAACTTAATTATTCAGAATTTCCTAAATTAATAAAAATATTTAATAGGAGGTAGGGACTGAGTTTGGAAAGGACATAGATCTATAATGTCACAAACTCTTGAGCTTCTAAATGTATTTTGATTATTAAAATTTAAATTACATGCTATCATCCTTCTAGAACAGGTTTCCTTAAAAAAAGAAAAAAAATCAAGGTAAATTAATTCTTAATTTCCTTAAATCAATTTAAGAAACTTAGAATTAAAGGTAACTCGCATTTTGCCAAAGAAAAGAGCAAAAATGTAATTTGAACATCCCAGATATTGAGACTCAAGATGAAAAGAAAAATGTTTGATTTGTTACGATATTTGATTTGTCAAAGTATTTTCCATACCTACTTATAATAAAGTCATATTATATATGAGGTAATATGAGAGAGTAATGAGGGTGGAAATGGGGGAAAAACAACAAATAACTACATAGAAAAAGAGAGGGGGCCTTTTATAGTTATATACAACACAAACAATGGAGCGGAAGTCAACCTGTTCACCTGAGGGCTTATAGTAGTAGTAATACTAATGAGAAATTGCTTTCTCATTCACATTTCATAAAACAACTTTTTTTCTATATCTTTCATGCACCTCTAGAACTGGTTTTTCAATCATCCATGGGGTCGCTGAGGGTCGGACACGACTGAGCGACTTCACTTTCACTTTTCATTTTCTTGCATTGGAGAAGGAAATGGCAACCCACTCCAGTGTTCTTGCCGGGAGAATCCCAGGGACAGGGGAGCCTGGTGGGTGGCCGTCTATGGGGTCGCATAGAGTCGGACACAACTGAAGTGACTCAGCAGCAGCAAAGGAGATCAGTCCTGAGTGTTCTTTGGAAGGACTGATGCTGAAGCTGAAACTCCAATACTTTGGCCACCTCATGTGAAGAGTTGACTCACTGGAAAAGACTCTGATGCTAGGAAGGAGGAGAAGGGGACGACAGAGGATGAGATGGCTGGATGGCATGACCGACTCGATGGGCCTGAGTTTGAGTGAACTCCGGGAGTTGGTGATGGACAGGGAGGCCTGGCATGCTGTGATTCATGAGGTCGCAGAGAGTTGGACATGACTGAGCGACTGAACTGAACTGAACTGTTTTCATAAGTGAATCCTTTTTGCTTCCATCTAGGTTGTGAAATGGCACCCCACTCCAGTACTCTTGCCTGAAAAAATCCCATGATGGAGGAGCCTGGTAGGCTGTAGTCCATGGGGTTGCTAAGAGTCGGAAACAACTGAGCGACTTCACTTTCACTTTTCACTTTCATGCATTGGAGAAGGAAATGGCAACCCACTCCAGTATTCTTGCCTGGAGAATCCCAGGGATGGGGGAGCCTGGTGGGCTGCCGTCTATGGGGTCGCACAGAGTCAGACATGACTGAAGCGACTTAGCAGTAGCAGCAGCAGGTTGTGAAATAACAGTCAATTTTAAATAGATGCATGATACTGTTACCAGATGTTTTTCCCTCAAGCTAAAAGTGTTCATTTCCATAATATTAAAATCACTGTCTATTTCGTTCACCCTAAGGTATATACTGATGATATATCTCTATATAATTACTTAGTCAAGTACTTATTTAAGTAATTTTTTAAAAAAGGTTGTTTTAATATCATCCTTTAATTGAGAAACTGCATCTCCTAGGAATGGGGCTTCCTGGGAAGCTTAGTGGCAAAGAACCTTCCTGCAATACAGGAGACTTGTGTCGATCCCTGGGTCAGGAAGATACCCTGTTGGAAGAAATGGCAACCCACTTCAGTATTCTTGCTGGGAAAATCCCATGGACAGAGAAGCCTGGTGGGCTACAGTCCATGGAGGTGGCAAAGAGTCTGACATATTGGATGACTGAGCATACCTCCTAGGGTTAATTATTTATTCTCTGCTGAAGATGAAGCTCCAATACTTTGGCCACCTGATGCGAAGAGCCGACTCATTAGAAAAGACCCTGATGCTGGGAAAGATTGAGGGCAGGAAGAGAAAAGGACGACAGAGGATGAGACGGTTGAATGTCAGCACTGACTTGATGGACAAGAGTTTGAGCAAGTTCTGGGAGATGCTGAAGGAGAGGGAAGGCTGACATGCTGCAGTCCATGGGTTGCAAACAGTTGGCCATGACTGAGCAACTGAACAACAACAAAACTCCTTTGCTTCTATTTATCTATCAACTGCATCAAATAATCTCTTTATAAGAAATGAAACCAAGAATTTCTTGGTATTGTTTCCAGCTAATGTGTCTTCCCCAGAGGGTACACATCACCGGAGAGAGTCTTTGTAATAAGTCAGTTATTTGTTGTTCAGTCACTCAGTCGCGTCTGACTCTTTGTGACCCCGTGGACTGCAGCACACAAGGCTTCCCTGTCCTTCACCATATCCTGGAGTATAGCTCAAGTTCATGTCCATCGAGTCTGTGCTGGCATCCAACCATCTCATCCTCTGTCGTCCCCTTCTTCTCCTGCCTTCAATCTTTCACAGAATCAGGGTCTTTTCCAATGAGTCAGCTCTTTGCATCCAGTGGCCAAAGTATTGGCGCTTCAGGCTTAGCATCAGTTCCTCCAAAGAATATTCAGGCCTGATTTCCTTTAGGATTGACTGGTTCGAACTCCTTGCAGTCCTGGAACTCTCAGGAGTCTTCTCCAACACCACAGTTCAAAAGCATCAATTCTTTGGTGCTCAGCTTTCTTTACGGTCCAACTCTCACATTCATACATAACTACTGAAAAAAAACATAGCTTTGATAAGATGTATCTTTGTTGGCAAAGTAATGTCTCTGCTTCTTAATAGGCTGTCTATGCTTGTCATAGTTTCTCTTCCAAGGAGCAAGTGTCTTTTAATTTCATGGCTTCAGTCACCATCTGCAGTGATTTTGGACCCCAATAAAATAAAGCTATAAACACTTCCTTTCTATGGAATATTTGTTTTCTGGGGAACAAGCTGTGGAAATACTTGGAATATAAGTTGTCCTTTCATAGATAGCTTTGGATGAAGGCTTCTCTGTCACTTCTCCATCTATATTGTGCTCCATAGTCCAAATGCTATATTGACTTGGCTCCTTCACCTGCTTGCTTCTCCACTCTCCAATAATTCCTTCAGTGTCCCAGTCTTCACTATCTCCTTCAAATCAAATGTGCACAGAGCTGCAAGTCATCAGTTGACTTTATTGTCCCTGCTAGATATTATCTCTGGACATTTGTTAGTTTTGCTATCAAACTCTGAGGTATGGGGTATTACCACCTCATTTTCTGTACTTCTACTCATCCAACCTTACTTATTTGATCTACTTCAGCCTGCTTTCCACATTTAGAACTTCACTAACAGTATGTCTTGAAAGGTCACTTATCAGCTCTATCTAGCAACCACGAATGGGCTTTTGTCCAGTTCCATGTGATGTATAATAATTCTTGAGATTCTTGACTCTTTGGTTTCCTACTGCATTAAACTTTTCTGATACTTCTTTCCCTGGAGTATGACAGAGGTACCTCTGTCTCCATTATAAATACATTTTCTTTTATTCTATACTCAGTATATGGATGTTTCTAAGATTCTTACCCTTTTTTGATTATCCTTTCTTACTGACTTTCCATTCCTCTCTCATGGATTGAACTGTGTTCAGCCCTGGTTTCTCAATCTGTATCTTCTATCCCGTCCCATATTCCTGGATGAATTTGGTCATGGTGCCATAACAAAGGTCCAGAAACTGGCTAAACAACAGAAACCTGAGATCAAGGTGTCAGCTGGGAGAACCCCCGTCACCTGCCCACTTGCATCTATCACTAGCATTCTGTATTAATAAATCTACTTCTTGCCCATCCAAAAAAAGAAAAGATGTCAGCAAGGCTGGTTTCTTCTTAGGCCCTTCACCTTGGCTTGTAGACGGTCATCTTTTTCCTGTGTTCTCCCATGGTCTTCCTTCTGTGTTTGTTTGTCTCCTGATTTCCTCTGCTTATAAGGAAAAGTCATGGTGTATTAGGGACTACATTAAGTGCCCCGTTTTAGCTTAGTCAGAATAAAAGATCCTTTCTTCAAATTCAGTCTCATTTTGAGGTTCTGGGAGTTAGGACTTCAAACATGTGAATTTGAGGGGGACAGTTCAGCCTGTAACATTTCTGTACTGAAGGACTGTTTAATAACAAACACTCAGAATACCCAAAGTTTATTATCTGGCTCTTCCCAGGAAACAAACAAGTATTTTGCCAACTTCCATGTCACATGAGTCAAGCCATTGCTTCGTTTCTCTGCTGTAAAGTAGAAACTATAGATACTACATAATATTGCTTTCACTCTATTATTTGAATCAGATCAGTGCCTCCATCCTATTCCTTGAGATGCTTCTTGTCTAATTTTCTGTTCCCATTGCTATATCATACTCACTAGGTCCTCATCAAGCATTTGAATTCCATTCTCTGACTTTAGTTTTTTTGTTGGGGAAAGTTTTATCAACAATTACTTCTGCTGTTGCACTTCCTTAATGAAGAACCTGCAGTGGCCGTGAGATCTATAGTGTCATTCAAGTTTCCGTGCAGTTTCAATACTCTGTAGGCTCTATCTAGCTCCCTGTTCACTAGCTCTGGGCACAGATGCCCCAGAGCACTGCAGTAAACTCACAAAGGCACAGTGGGATGCTGTAAATGTTTGAAGGAAACAAAGAAACACTATGTATCTACTGGACCCCACACAAACAACTAGCTCTGGGTAGTTCACAATTTTATCAGATAGTATTCCATATTCCTCTAGAGGATATTCTCAAAATTTTGAGCTATGTTTTTATTTACTTGCATTTTCAGTCACGTCATATCTTTGTTAAGGAACTTTTTCAGTGAATGTTGTGATTAAAAACCAAGTGTTGTACAAAAATTAATGTGTAACAGAAAATAAGGGCAGCAGGGTCTTATCTGATTCTAGGTTTTGAAAATTTGAATATTACTCATCAAGCAAGATCCCATTAGTAAGTAACTATAGTAATTTATGAAGAAAATAAATTATATTGTTTAGATTTATGTGAATTATTTTTTAATGATTGCTAAGTTGCCAAATTACAAATTTTTTTGTTGTTGTTCAGCCCTAACTACTGTGGCACATTTCAGTTGATCTATCTAGGTTGGTCATGACTTTCCCTCCAAGGAGTAAGCATCTTTTAATTTAATGGCTGCAATCACCATCTACAGTGATTTTGGAGCCCTAAAAAATAAAGTCTGACAAGGAAAGTTATGACCAACCTAGATAGCATATTCAAAAGCAGAGACATTACTTTGCCAACAAAGGTCCGTCTAGTCAAGGCTATGGTTTTTCCAGTGGTCATGTATGGACGTGAGAGTTAGACTGTGAAGAAGGCTGAGCACTGAAGAACTGATGCTTTTGAACTGTGGTGTTGGAGAAGACTCTTGAGAGTCCCTCGGACTGCAAGGAGATCCAACCAGTCCATTCTAAAGGAGATCAGTCCTGGGTGTTCTTTGGAAGGACTGATGCTAAAGTGGAAACTCCAATACTTTGGCCACTTTATGCGAAGAGTTGACTCATTGGAAAAGACCCTGATGCTGGAAGGGATTGCAGGCAGGAGGAGAAGGGGGAGTTGGTGATGGACAGGGAGGCCTGACGTGCTACAGTCCATGGGGTCGCAAAGAGTCACAACTGAGTGACTGAACTGAAGAGAAGCAAATGTTGAAAAAGTTTTGGAATTCCCAATCTAGCCTTTTCTTGTATCCATTCTGCTACTTATATTTGCTTAAGGTAATTTTTCTGCTGAAACTCTCATTCTTACAGCTCTCTGACCACTGAAATGCCGCTTTTCTTTCTTTGCCTGGATGATGCCCCACTGGACAGAAGACTAGCAAAAAGAAGCTCTTTTAGTGATGCTCTTAAAATCTACTGAGAACTCAGCAGCAACCACAACTGGTAAAAGAGCTAAAGGATTAAAACACACACACACACACACACACACAAACAGAACTCTGTATAAACCAACTCTTCCCATAGCAATGAAGAATTCTAACAATACATCACACAACATTGTTAAGTTATGCTTACTGTGCATAACTTCAGCTCCCCACAATTTTGGACTTTGTAGACTTAATTATCAGTTTTATATTTGACATTTTCATATTAGTTCATCTTGGGGACAACGTTGATTTCTCTAATTTTATGAAGCACTCCATGTATAGAGAATAGAAGATTTCATTTTCTCTGGCTATTAAAAACCAATTGTCATCATCTATTGGCTAGAAATATTTGCTTCCCCACAGGTAGAAATAAGTGCAATTCCAGTTTGCTTTAGGGCAATTGTTATCTTTACTGGATGGATTAGACTATATTTACCAGAGATGAAAACTTTATCCCTCTTCAATAGAAAGAGAAAGTGAATTTAATGGAGATATTTCATTCCGTAGGAGTCCGCAAAGACCTAGTCTTTTACGTTTCCCCTTAATTATGCTTCTTGGTGGCTTAGAGGGTAAAGAATATGATTGCAATGCAGGAGACCCCAGTTCAATCCCTCCCTAGGTGGGGAAGATCCCCTGGAGAAGGGAATGGCTACCCACTTCAGTATACTTACCTGGAAAATTCTGTGGACAGAGGAGTCTGGTGGACCACAGTCCATGGGGTTGCTGAGTGTTGGACACGACCGAGCAACTAACATTTTCACTTTTTCACTTATCTATTAAGTAAAATTCTCTTTGGGGAGATTTAGTTATCAAGTTGCAAAGGCACTGCAAGACAAAGGAGCAGCGCCCATCCCTTCCTGGAGATGGTTCTTAAGCCCTTCACTCTCCTGATTCTCAATTTCACCCCATTAAGAATAGAGCAACACAAGTAGCTGTTTCCCAGGAGTACCTGTCTTAATTCTACCTTCAGGGGAAAGAAACAGCTTGATTGCAAGTAACATTATAGTTACTATGCAATATATAACCTCATGTCACACATAATAATGTAGTGTGCAGGCAGCACATTGCATTAAAGATTTAATGAGGCAGGAAAGTTTTCCCTCATGAGTGGAAAAGGCTGAAGTTAATTCATAAAGCTAAGCTTTATGAAAGTATTTTGTATTAAGTTTTGTGTGTTCTCTTTTCCCCCAATCCAGGAAATATGAATGAATTGAGGGGTGAAGAATGGATGCTCTATGGAGGACAATCTATCTGCAAGGAAATTTTTTTTCAGAAAAATAAACCTGGAATATTTGGTTCTCTGATATTAGAACATCATAATTCTTACTTCACGAAGTGGGGCGTAAAACCCAATATTTGCTTTTCTTACCACAGCAAATATTTCAGGAGGAACATACTAAAATCAAAGGAGGGAGAGGCTTTGTAATATTGAGCAAGATAAATGAAACATACCTGTCAATTTCAGTTTAGTATCACAAAGTGGGCAGGTGATTTATCTTTCTAGATTCCAAGCCCCAGAGTTTTAAACTCGGAAAAGGGGCCTCCCATTTAAGTGTTATTACTTCATTCATTCACAGAGATCTCTTTCAAAACAGAAGTGTCCCACTTCAGGACTTGTTCTGTTCTTGCTTAATACATTTAGAACATTGCAATAAGAGCGCATTCTCTCCTTTCAAAGTACAATAATTATTAGAATAGAACAGATGCAAGATGATGCTGAATTAGAAAACAGACAGAATTTACATGGGAGATCATAAAGTCATATCATCTTTAATGCATAGAAAGTGGACTTGGAGTGCTGGGTGTCAGTTGGAGATAATGCATTCTAGAAATATTGCTTTGGAAGGGAAGAACCTTCTTTATGTATTCCAAGAGACACATAGGAAAAAAAAATTCTTGAGGAATTTTACTTTCTGCCTGCCTTATTTCTCCCTTTCTTTTTTTTCTTTTTTCCCATCTCTGCTGCTTTTCCTGCCCTCTTTTCTCACTTTATAATCTCCCCCTACCCATCTCCCTCTCATCTTTCTTCTGATTTTTTTTTTTACTTTTAGACTTGGTCACTTTCAACCTGATAAGATAATTTTGCATTCCTTTGTACTTGGTATCATCTAAAGTTCATACATTAAGTAAGACAGAGAAAGATTAACATCATGTGATATTGCTTATATGTGGAATCTAAGAAAAAAAATGGTACAAATGACCTATTTACAAAACAGAAATAGGGTCACAGATGTAGAAAACAAACTTAGGGTTATCTGGGAGTAAGGGGGGTGTAAATTGTGAGATTGGGATTGACATATACATGCTACTACATATAAAATAGATAACAAGAACCTACTATATAGCACAGAGAGCTCTATTCAGTACTCTGTAATGACCTATATGGGAACAGAATCTAAAAAAGAGTAGATATATGTATACGTATTGATGCTGCGAGGGATTGGGGGCAAGAGGAGAAGGGGACGACAGAGGATGAGATGGATGGATGGCATCACTGACTCGATGGACGTGAGTCTGAGTGAACTCCGGGAGTTGGTGACGGACAGGGAGGCCTGGCGTGCTGCGATTCATGGGGTCGCAAAGAGTCGGACACGACTGAGCGACTGATCTGATCTGATCTGATAATGGATTCACTTTGCTGTACAGCAGAAACTAGCGCAGCATTATAAGCCAACTATATGCCACCAAAAATTAACTCAAAAATAAAATAAATTAAAAAATAAAGTTCATATGTATCCAAAGCAGTGACAAAAATCACGAATGTGACAGGGCCAAGGACAGAGTTTTGTGGCAGCCACAAGAGACACTCCCTCGGTGTGCGTGCGTGCTCATTTACTCAGTCATGTCCAACTTTTTATGACCCCATGGACTGCAGCCTGCTAGGCTCCTCTGCCCAATATAGCATTCACAGGCAAGAATACAGGAGTGGGTAGCCTATCCCTTCTCCAGGGGATTTTCCTGACTCAGGAATCGAACCCAGGTCTCCCACATTGCAGGTAGATTCTTTACCATCTGAGCCACAAAGGAAGCCCGTCCCTCAGTGTAACACTCACTAATTGACCAATCAGTCTCCCTGCAGCACAGTCCTTCAACTCTGTATGGAACTACCTAAACTCATTTATTCTTCCTAACTTTCACCATGCTTTCCAAATTCTCACAACCCACCTCCTAGCCAATATTCATATACAATGTTTCCTATTAACACTGCCAAGAGATCATCTTTACAGTGTTCTCATTGGCAGAGGAAAGACAAAGTAATCGTGAAAGATACATCCTGAGGAATTAAGAAGTCAATATGAGATTCCCATATGAACTTTTGTTTAATTATTTATTCACTTGAATAATGCCTACCTATCTTCAGCATAAGCTTTCTGTCTCCTGTATAACAAAACAAGGCCCAATTATATTTTCCCTATATTTAGTTATGATTCAAAGCAAAAGGAATTATAAGAGTTTGATCAGGTAAGAATATTTCTGGTTGCAACTGAAAAGCAGACACTTAGTGGTTTTCCTAGAACAAGAACACCAAAAGTTGAAGGATCAAAAAAATTTATTTTTGGCTGCACTGCGTGGCATGCAGGATCTTAGTTCTCTGACCAGGGAGAGAATCGGTGCTGCCTGCAGTGGAAATGCAGTCTTAACTACTGCATCACCAGGGAAGTCCCCCAGGTCAAATTTCTAAATACTACAATTAAATGGGTTAAATTTTTCCTACTTAATATATTTTGACAAACACCTAGATCCATTGAGTACACTTAAAAATATAAACATCTCATGAATAAATTCACTAAACATTACATAGAAGATGAAGAGCTTAGAAGTACAACTTCCCAAACATAAATTAGCATTTAGTGTTTTCTCTAAGTTCTCTAACTTAAGAGAACTACTTGCTACCATGTGACATGCAGTGATCAAGAATTGAGTTGAAATAGTACAGTCTCAACAGATGTGAGTGTATGGTAGCAGCCAATTCACCAAACTATTTTTTGTTATCAGGCCCAGACTCAAAAATAGGATGTTTGCAACAGCTGTTTGTCTTCTGTTTACTTATTATGTTTGGATGGAAGCTTCTATTAGCACTCCTGCTGCGGGTTGGATTAATTTATAAGTAAATATTCAGTACAAAAAATACATGTAATACATAATTAAACATTGATCTAATCAAATAAACCATAAATTATGGTTTTATATAAACATAGTTTCTTATTGACTAGAGCTTAATTTTTTCCTTTAAAGTTCTCTGCCAAGGAAATAGAAAACTGTTTCCTCACGATATGCAACATTGATGTGATTAAAATAACAGAACCCATTTTAATCCAAGTTCCATTAAGTTAAAGAGAAACATACTTACTCTTTTCACATAAAAGACGAATGAAAATAAAACATACAATCATTGTGGAAAATTTATGAAAACACTGTAAAAAGGAGTTATCAACATTGCTATTTCCTATGTGAATGAGAATTTTAGTTAATCTTTCTCTTACTGCTTAAGTATTTTGCCTTATAAGTATATTCATTACTTTGGATAGTATATGACTATTGTATAATCTTTTCCCTTCTTATAGCAAAAATAGCAACAATTGTAATAAACAGAGCCTTCCTTTTGCTCATAGACAATTCTAACATTTTCTATAGTTAGCAACACTATTGTTGTAAGTGCTGTGTGTTTAAATAAGTTCAATTAATTTTAGGTTATATTATTTAAAAAGAGGTGATTTTGAGATAGTCATCAATTTACTTCCCCAAAAGCAGAAGCCAGAACACATCTTGGAATACTACTTTGATTTGAGGCTAAATAGATCTACCACTATCTCCTTTTCTTTCTTCTTTCATTCACGATCTCTGCAGGTGATTCTTTATTACCAGCAGAAGCTGATTATAAATTTTAGAAGAAAAGATTCCCAAATGTGCAGTGGAAACTAAGTCACACCCCAGAGAAGAATCAACAGGCTAATAAAAAACTTTTAAGTATCTTCTTCCAAAAAGACCAGATAAAGGGCTGTGTTAGGTATCTGACATGTCTATTAATACAGGAGTCAGTTCTGAATCACACAAAAGATCAAACCCATTCCTTGAGATTTTCCATATCTTATTTTGGATTCTGGTTCTGCCTTTAAATTGCTCTATGGCCTTTGGGAAAGTTATTTATGCCTTCAGAGTCTCAGTTAATTTTCACTTAAATGAGCTGAATTACACCTACCTCAGAATTTTGTTCTGAGGATGAAATAAGAAAATTCACATTAAATTCCTCATCTAGTACTTAGCACATAATATATTTTAATAAATGTTAAATGTTATACTGTTTTAATATCTTTTCAAAATTAAATATACACACACTTCACACTAAAAAACCTAATAATATTTATTTCATGATTTTACATGCACTTTAAAATTTGAGGATTTTCCTAATAATATTTATTTCACTATTTTACATGCATTTTAAAATCTGAGGATTTTTGGAAGAGTCACAGTGATGGCAGGATTCAGGTCTTATTCACGTTTTAATGTTTCCCTCTGGTATTCTGCATAAGTATCTCACAGACAGTAGATGGTACATAAATATCTGTGAATTTTAATCAAATTCTATGTCATATATCATTTCAATGTTTTATAGATGGAGAAGTTATAAAAAAAACTTGGAAAATTTGTACTACTCCATGAGATAACTTTCAGTTGTTATTAAAGTAGGTCTTTAGTGGTCTATTATCTCAATCAGTCCTAAAAAACAAACCAAACTAGATATGCCTATTTGAGCTTTTTAATGATTTGAGCTTACCATAGGAATGTACTGTACTGCTGACTAGCAAATTATATGTGCATTTGTTTTAAAATAAGGAATCTTTAGCATTGGGAAGTTTGATCTGCAGTTGAAGGGAAAAATCAATATTTAAGTCATTTAGACATTTACACACATGAAGCAACCATATGCCATTACTTCTCATTAGCTTCTATATGCTAGGATAATAGTGCAATCTCCAGTGCCCACAAATACATATTTTATAAGCCACAAACACATTTTCAATATGCTCTGATATATTGGCAAACAATGTACTCTCTGTATTAAGAAGATACCAAACATACAGATTAAAGGAAGCAATGATCCAGCTGTGATCATAGCCAGTCAGAGCACATTCTTGACATCACCGTTTAAGAGAGTAGTTGACAAATTAGAGTTCATTCAAAGAGGAATGACTGGGATGTTGATGGCTCTAAAAGCTGAGCAAAAGGTTTAGAAAGGTAATGGGAGTGTTTGACCTTATAAGAAAATACTAGGGAAAACATGATTGTTTTCACAAATGGTTGAAGGTCTGGTGTGTACAACAGGTAGAAAACTTGCTGTTTGTAGCATGGAACTTGAGCCTACATAAGGAAGTGAGGGGAAGGAGTACTGCTTGGTTATGTGTACAAATTAACTTATAATATCTAGAAACTTATAATATCTATATAAGATATTATATAGATATAATATAATATAATAACTTATAATATCTAGAAAATGAAATGAACTACCTTAGTGAAATAGGATGATCTACCTTGCAGGGTATTCATAGCCCTGAAATGTGAATAGAGGTCCATCCATTGGGGAAGATGGAGGAGAAATGCCTCCACTTCTGAAAGGTTAGCTTAGATCTGAAATCACTAGGCAACTTGCAATTCTACCATGCTGTTTTTCAGCTACTTTATTATTAATAATAGTTGGGGTGATTAAATACCAGGGTAAGTAAGCCTTTGCAATTTCTATGTAGAATACAGAATACTACCAGCTTTATGTGCATCTGCTTTGTGCACTGTGACTTTAGAGATACAGAATTAATAAGAGAGCAGCATATTTTGTTATGAGAAAACTGCTTGTATACATAGTATCGGAGAGATAGAAAGGAATAGTGGGGGAAAAGATCTGGAGCTAGACTTCTGAGGGAGAACTAGCCCTGCCACTTATTAACTGAGTATGGTGGTGGTGGTGGTTTGGTCGCTAAATCATATCCAACTCTTGTGACCCCATGGACTATAGTCCACCAAGCTCCTCTGTCAATTGGATTCTCCAGGCAAGATACTGGAGTGGCTTGCCATTTCCTTCTCCAGTTAACTGAGTATGACTAGAGTTAACTACTTAATCTCTCTGTCTCAAATCTTCATCTGAAACATGGACATGATAAGATAGTAAATGCCTCACAGAGTTGTGTAAGAATTCCACTGAATAGTTCAGGACAGTACATGACATTTCACAAGTGATGAATAAAGATTAGCTGATATTCTTGTTCTTGTTGCTATTATGTAAATAATACCCAAAAGTTTGTAACCATCCAGAGCAATACATGGATACCACCAGACAGCCAACACTGAAATCAGATTGATTATATTCTTTGCAGCCAAAGATGGAGAAGCTCTATACAGTCATCAAAAACAAGACCGAGAGCTGACTGTGGCTCAGATCATGAACTCCTTATTGCCAAATTCAGACTTACATTGAAGAAAGTAGGGAAAACCACTAGACCATTCATGTATGACCTAAATTAAATCCCTTGCAATTATACAGTGGAATTGAGAAATAGATTTAAAGAACTAGATCTGATAGAGTGCCTGATGAATTACAGATGGAGGTTTGAGACATTGTACAGGAGGCAGTGATCAAGACACTCCCCAAGAAAAATAAATGCAAAAAGGCAAAATGGCTGTCTGAGGAGGCCTTACAAATAGCTGTGGAAAGAAGAGAAGCGAAAAGCACAAAAGGGAAAATGAAAGATATACCCATTTGAATGCAGAGTTCCAAAGAATAGCAAGGAAAGATAAGAAAGCCTTCTTCAGTGATCAGTGAAAAGAAATAGAGGAAAACAATAGAATGGGAAAGATTAGAGATCTCTTCAAGAAAATTAGAGATACCAAGGGAATATTTCATGCAAAGATGGGATCAATAAAGGACAGAGATGGTATGGACCTAACAGAAGCAGAAGATATTAAGAAGCGGTGGCAAGATTACACAGAAGAACTGTACAAAAAAGGACTTCATGTCCCAGATAATCACGATGGTGTGATCACTCACCTAGAGTCAGACATCCTGGAATTAAAGTGAAGTGGGCCTTAGGAAGTATCACTACAAACAAAAATAGTGGAGGTGATGGAATTCCAGTTGAGCTATTTCAAATCCTAAAAGATGATGCTGTGAAAGTGCTGCACTCAATATGCCAGCAAATTTGGAAAACTCAGCAGTGGCCACACACTGGAAAAGCTCAGTTTTCATTCCAATCCCAAAGAAAGGCAATGCCAACAAATGCTCAAACTACCATACAATTGCACTCATCTCATATGCTAGTAAAGGAATGCTCAAAATTCTCCAAGCCAGGCTTCAATAGTACGTGAACCGTGACTTCCAGATGTTCAAGCTGGTTTTAAAAAAAGCAGAGGAACCAAAGATCAAATTGCCAACATCTTCTGGATCATCAAAAAAGCAAGAGAGTTCCAGAAAAACATCTATTTCTGCTTTACGGACTATGCCAAAGCCTTTGACTGTGTGGATCACAATAAACTATGGAAACTTCTGAAAGAGATGGGAATAACAGACCACCTGACCTGCCTCTTGAGAAACCTGTATGCAGGTCAGGAAGCAACAGTTAGAACTGCACATGGAACAACAGACTGGTTCCAAATAGGAAAAGGAGTATGTCAAGGCTGTATATTGTCACCATGCTTATTTAACTTCTATGCAGAGTACATCATGAGAAATGCTGGGCTGGAAGAAGCACAAGCTGGAATCAAGATCGCCGGGAGAAATATCAATAACCTCAGATATGCAGATGACACCACCCTTATGGCAGAAGCTAAAGAGCCTCTTGATGAAAGTGAAAGAGGTGAAGAAGGTGGCTTAAAGCTCAACATTCAGAAAACTAACATCATGGCATCCGGTCCCTTCACTTCATTGCAAATAGATAGGGAAACAGTGGAAACAGTGGCTGAGTTTAGTTTTTTGGGCTCCAAAATCACTGCAGATGAGACTGCAGTTATGAAATTAAAAGACGCTTACTCCTTGGAAGGCTTGCCTGGAAAATCCCATGGATGGAGGAGCCTGGTAGGCTGCAGTCCATGGTGTCGCAAAGAGTCAGACACGACTGAGCGACTTCACTTTCACTTTTCACTTTCATGAATTGGAGGAGGAAATGGCAACCCACTCCAGTGTTCTTGCCTGGAGAATCCCAGGGCTGGGGGAGCCTGGTGGGCTGCCGTCTATGGGGTTGCACAGAGTCGGATATGACTGAAGCAACTTAGCAGCAGCAGCAGCAGCAGACAGCATATTAAAAAGCAGAGACATTACTTTGCCAACAAAGGTCCATCTAGTCAAGGCTATGGTTTTTCCAGTAGTCATGTATGGATGTGAAAGCTGGACTCTAAAGAAAGCTGAGTGCCAAAGAAATGATGCTTTTGAACTGTGGTGTTGGAGAAGACTCTTGAGAGTCCCTTGGACTGCAAGGAGATCCAACCAGTTCATCCTAAAGGCAATCATTCCTGGGTGTTCATTGGAAGGACTGATGTTGAAGCTGAAACTCCAATACTTTGGCCACCTGATGTGAAGAAAGGACTCATTTGAAGAGACCCTGATGCTGGGAAAGATTGAAGGCAGGAGGAGAAGGGGACAACAGAGAATGAGATGGTTGGATGGCATCACCGACTCAATGGAGATGAATCTGAGTAGATTCCAGGAGTTGGTGATGGACAGAGAGGCCTGGCATACTGTGGTCCACGGGTTACAAAGTCAGACACGACTGAGCAACTGAACTGAACTGAACTAAGAACAACATTCTCTGACTACCGCATCACTGCAAGAAATTAGTATGATCTGGATATTTTTAAGTTTGAAAACAAACATTTGCCACGTTTTTAAGCAAGATCCCATGTTGCCCTTTAGATGCTAGGTCATGTACTACCCTTTTGTGACCCCATGGACTATAGCTTGCTAGGTTCCTCTGTCCATGAGATTTCCCAGGCAACAATACAGGAGTGGACTGCCATTTCCTTCACCAGAGGATCTTCCCGACCCAGGGACTAAACCCACGTCTCCTGTATTGGCTGGCAAATTCTTTACCACTCAGCTGCCTCAGAAGCCCTGTGCAAGACATACAGAACATAAAATTATGGTAGGTCTCAAAAATTAAGAGACTCAATTACTAAGCCTTATATAATTAAGCAAATATTTATATGAAACTTTAGAATTTCAGTAACACTCTGGCACCATTCTGTTTACTCTTGAAAAATCTTGTATTGTTGTTGTTATTTATCTCATTTTAAAAATAACTTTTTAATTGGAGGAAAGTTGCTTTACAATTTGCATTGGTTTCTGCTGTACAACAATACAACTATAATTATACGTATATAACCTCCTGCTTGAACCTCCCTCCTCCTGCTCCCCTTCCTTCACATCATCACAGAGCACAGGCTGGGCTCCCTGTGTTATATAGCAACTACTCACCAGCTATTTATTTTACACATGGTAGTGTTCATTTCTCCATTCAACCTAGTCCCTCAACCCACCTCCCCCCCAACAGAGTGAAGTCAGAAAGAGAAAAACAAATACTGTATATTGTTGTTATTATATGATATACAGTGGGAAATTAAGGCTCCAAGAGGTTAACCTATTCAAAGTCATACTTTAGTGATACTGAGATGCAGCCTTGATTTATGCTTACCTTTTTCAATTTGAGACTCTACCTCTCCCCCCTCTCTCTCTCTTTCTCACACACTCACACACACACACACACACACACACACACACACACACACACTCAGTGTGCATGGTATATATAATACAAAGATCTTTTGCTCCAGAATAAGACTGACCCACTCTCCAATCTTAGTCCATACATTTACTGTGTGACTTTGGACAGATTAATTCTGTAGGATACATAGTGTTATGTCTCAAAGAGAATGAAACTACCTAACTTGAAGGGTTTTTATAAAGAATTCATGCAAGAAACTATGTAAATCCTATTCTTAGTATTCTATATCAGACATATTGAATTTATTCAAACAGAGTCTCATTTTCTCTAATAATTATTCTGGAAGTTAAGCAAGTTTAAAATAAGTTTGTTAGTGTTAGTCGCTCAGTCGTGCCCGACTCTTTGCGACCCCATGGACTGCAGCCCACCAGGATCCTGTGTCCACTGGAGTCTAAATGCTTGTGTAGGAGAGAAAAGATTATTTTTCTTAAAGATGAACATATATTGTTTTCATTAATAATGAGAAGAAAATAAAGCAAAACTTTTTCTAAAATAGCATTTTTCACTGATTGAATATCCAAATGTTTAATAACATATTCTATTAGTGAAGAGCTTCGGGAAACAAGCACTTTATGCGTTGGTGGTATATGTCTACAATCTATGGGATCAATTTGTTACAGCAAAAGTACAAATGCATATACAACTTGATATGCAATTTTACCTCTGGAAATTAATCCAACAGTTATACTTGCACATGTAAGATATAGCTAAGCATATGATTATTCCTTGCAACAATGTTTGTACTAGAAAAAATATCAAAAATGTATGTCCATCAATAGTGATCATTAATAAACAGAGTAATAATGATAATAATGGAGATGGCAAATACTCTGCAATGTGGCTTTACATATATTAACTAATTTAATTCTCAAAATAACATTCATACTGCCATATGAGATAGGCATATTGTGATCATTGGTACATTTATTTTAAAGATGAGAAAAAACGAAGCACTGAGTGATTACATAAATTCCTCAAGATTATAAAGTTGGTAGGTGGTAAAACCAGGATTTGAATCGCATGATCTGGCACTAGAGTGAAAATTTAACCTCTTATGATTGCTGAACAAATTTGCATGCATCTGTTCAAAAAAATAAAACTAACTAAAAATTATATATATATAAGTATGTACCTGTATATTTCTATACATGGAGGAGAAAAATCTTTATTTATTAATATAGAATTATCTTTATTATGTTAAATAAAACTATAATGTGCTTTTATAATAGGTATGTCATACTACCACTTGTAAAAAATGAGAAAAATTATGTATCTATGCATTTATAACATATATACATAAAAAGAAATGTAGAAATAGGGAAGATAAGCGTTACCCCAAAATACACGGTAGTTACTATTTTGACACTATTTATTCTTAATTTATTGGATGACATAACTAACAGTATCATCATCACTAGCTGGAGTACCTGATAGAGGTCAAATATTCGTGATTTAAGTACCTGCAAGATGGCTGTGGTAACCCAGTAGGAAGTGTGTTTTATTAAGACTGCTTTGAAAATGTATTTAGAGGGGTTTCTGGAAGTGTAACACTGAAAAAATACAAAGGAAAGAAGTCAGGAGTCTTGAGTGTTAGCTAGCCCTGCTCCAACCAGATGTACAATTTAAAAACATTTGTTTCTGAGGAACAAAACCACATTCTGAATATGGAAGCAAGAAGAGCTGACATAATGTGTCAGCTCATGAGTATTTCACAGAAGTATGACTTCACAAATATTTATCTGAAAGAGCTTTAGAATCATTTTTCCTGTGCAAATGTTAATGGTTTTCCTATTTTACTGTATTATTTTGAGATTTCTATGAAGTAATAGTTATTAGTATATTTTGGAGACCTCACATATGTAACACTTTTATTATTTGATACTTTCAGTTCTAAAATTCTGACTTAAAATGACCAGGGAAATCTGATATATCAGACTTCTTGCTTCAATAGTGAAAGCCTCTAATCTGCAGAAATGATTGCATTCAAGTAAACATAATCACACAATATTTTAGATCTGCTTGCCCTCATTTCTTTTTGTTTTTAGTAGATAAATCATTAAACTACTCCCACCTGAATCCACAAATTTCATCACACATATATCGAAAGTATGTCAAACTATGGACTCCTTAACTCAAAACAAAACCAAAAAAACTCCAGAAGGCAAGGAAACACAATAGCCAAAATTTCAAAATAAAGCTTAGTATTCCTTGTAAGCTATAGAAGAAAGTTTGTGATTTTTCTACAAGTTCCCCAGTTCCCATAAACTGTAGGTACCCTTTTATAACAAAGGGAGTACAAACAGTGTTCCTTATTATTTTCTAAGAAAACAGAGTTCCTGCCATACAAAGGCAGACAGACCCTCAGGATACTCCAAAATTTCTGCTCAGAGTTCAAAGGGGGCATAAAAGCAGTCCCATCAATCACAACATGAAACACACACTTTCTCACACTCTCACAGGGGTGCAAATATTTATGCAGCTTTGGACACTCATTTTCCTCACACAAATTCACATCAGCACAGCAACTGTATACTGTTTTGGGTGAGGGGCAACATTTATGCAGTCTTTGAACTTCAGCACACTGCATTGAATTTTGTAATATTTTCTTTTTTTATATACATGTATACTGTTTCTAAAGGTTTCAACATCTCTGTTCTTTCTTCTCAATCATAACTGAACATCCCTCCCACACAGACCAGCTGTTTCTCTACTCTGAAGAAGGCAAGTGATTTAACATCATAAATACCAAATTGCATCTCAAGGTCAGAGTCAAAAGCTTTTATGTCTCATTAATTTTTAGGCTCCTCATCAGTTTTTCTCAGTGAACCACCATTTATATCATGGTATGCAGAAAGCATGGGACTTGTATTATCAGTTAAAACAGAAGGCTATCTCCAGGCTACTAATGACTAATATAAAACATTTCCAATTAAACGTATAGTACCCCATATACTTTGTAAATGGCAACAGCAAAACTTCATAAGCTTTCTGGTCCATTTAACAGCAACTTCTATTCCCCCTGAGGGAGAAGAAGAAAAACACCTCTTTGAATTAATCTATCCCTGAACTGCTGAGACATAAAAATGCAGACCTTTCTGTCCTAAATCAGATCATTTAGGCCACTCATGTAATTCTTGAAAGGGACAGATTTAATTTTAAAATATTATATGTTTCTTAGAAATTTACTAAAAGTAGGTAAAAAGAAAAGCTATATGCATCACTGTCTGATCTTCAGCGCTCATTTATCCAATTATGAGTAAGTAGAAGTTTGATAACACGAAGAACCTCCCATCACTTAAGTCTGCAGCAGTATTTCTGAAAGGAATCACATATGAAGAAGTTGATGGAAAATCTTACTGACCTCATTTATTCCTCACCAACAAAAAGACTTGATATGTCTTTTAGCCCTCAAACACTTATTTTATCATAAAAATGGGCCAGAGAAGATATGTGATCTGCCCAAGACCAAAGTGTAAATAATGGCAGCGATGCGGGCTTTTAGTTTCAGTTCTGTGTCTCCACAGGTGTTCAGAGACACAATCACTTATTTTTAAACCTTTAATAAGACTTATTTGCTAAATGTTTACATTTCTCTCCTTATCTTTCAAAAACTGTCATGTATTAAAGTGTATTATTACTACAATTGTTGGCTTACATATCAATTAAAAAGTATCAAGGAGCATAGGGTGAGTCTTCCTCAAACACAAGAAGAAATTCCTAAAACTATCGGCATAGTTTTAATTATAACAAAGCAAGCCTGGGGTAAACTAATAGTATGTATGGTTTCATATCTATAAGACAACATTTAGAGCATTTCTAACTATCAAGTAATTATAAGAAAATACACTAACCATTTATTTAAAATTGTAAATTTAAAAATCAAATAATTAACATAAAATAAGAAATTTCACTATTTCTAAAAATGTTATCAAATCTGACAGTATACTTTAAACACATTAAGTTCAAAAATGAGAGGAAAAAGAACATCCAGGCAAAGCATTTCTTATGCAAGGTAATTAACATAATTTTTTAATAAATTAATGCCATAATAAACATTTTTAGAATTACATTACATTTAGTTAATGAGAATTGAAGAAATGTTAATGTGTATCATAATCATCAGGACAGCACATTCATCATTTCATTAACTTTTTCTATCTTATTTTATACATCTGACATTCAAGGAAATCTGATCATTTTTCTGAAGTAAATAAAATTACATTACAATTTTAGTTATTATTGGGTAATTCAATAAATCTATTTTTACATATGGCTTGGCCCTATGCAAAAGTTAGTGAAACTCTAAGGATATAGCAAACAAGAATCATGTATTTCTATTTTGGTACGATTTATAAAATGAGAATCGTTTTTAATATCAAGGTAGGAGGGTAGAAAAGCCTGATAGCTTTGTCAAGGATGAAAAAGGTAGAGTGAAGCAAAGCTTGCTCATTTGGAGGGGTGCTCATTATGTACAGCACATGAAGGAAAACAGAAGAGCACCCAGGGTCTTTGAGTCATCCTTGTAAAGCTCAGTGGTTCCTCACCATGACTTGAATAAAGTAAAACAAAACAATCCCAAACTCTGGATACTCTAGGAGCATAATAATTCAGAAGAATCCATTATCTTTTTTTCTTTTTGGTCCACAAACTCTGTTCATTATATTAGGTATACTGAAATACCTAATGCTTATATTCTTCCAGTTCAATTGGTTCTAAGTTTCCCAGACAATGGAATTTTCTTGCTTGTCAATCAAGTCAATGTGGGCAGTCAATTGTGAGTATAAAACATACTCAGCTGAGTCAGTACATTCTTGTAAAGCCTAGAATTATGAATTTTTTTTTTAATATTTAGGAGATGTGTTTAAAATTTTACTTCCAGATTTTAAATCATATATTTTATCTAAAATAAACTAGAATAAGTTAAGATGGGCTTCCCTGGTGGCTCAGACAGTAAAGCATCTGTCTGCAATGCAGGAGACCCGGGTTCGATCCCTGGGTTGGGAAGATCCACTGGAGAAGGAAATGGCAGCCCACTCCAGTATTCTTGCCTGGAAAATCCCATGGACGGTGGAGCCTGGTAGGCCACCTTCTACAAGGTCGCAAAGAGTAGGACACGACTGAGCGACTTCACTTTCACTTTCACTTTTCAAGTTAAGATTAATTTAATTTACTGCATTTCATTCACTCAAACACACAGGACACAATTTGCTGTAGGTAACTTTAGAGATGAATTCACTTGAGTACATTGACCGGTTTTTCTTTTATTTATATAATTCATAAAGACACAGAGTCAATGATCAGTTTCATGCCTCCTAGTAAATGCCTAGGTGACTTAACACTTGAATGCTTAAAACACATTCCATGTAACTAATTTTCTATATAGCATGAAAGTATATACATAGTTAATAATGAGCAGATTAACTGACTTCTTCACATCAATATGATTTAATTTTAAAAAATGCAGTTTTGATTTCTCAACTGTTCATAAACACACCCTCTCAAACATTTTGCTGCTTTAATAAAACATACTTATTCAATTCAAACTATATTCATGTTAATGGATTTCTAATCACAAAAATAGCTCAAATACAACATGTGTACAGAGCAGAAATACCATTACTGCATTATTTTTTCAATTTATCTCCCATTTTTGCTACACTTTGAATATCCTTACTCTGCGATATAAGTTAAAACACAAAAGTCAGCAAGCGGTGCCCTCTGAGAAGCTTTTACATAAAAACAAACACATTGGTAGAATTATGATGATGAATGATTCATCTTTTGAGTTTTCACCTATATGTGTGTATACATCATCTAAAATGGCTGAATATTTGGACCTTAATTACTTCAGGCTTTTCTAATGATAAAGATAGCCTTTTTTATATAAGCTTCATATTCCCAGGCCTCACGAACCTATGGATAGAAATGAGGTCTCACTGACATTGGTGTTCAATAAAGATAATCTTAGGCCTCTTTTCTTTTCAAAGGAAATCTGTTCTAGACCCTTATTATGACATCTCTTCTTTATGTGGCTGCTGGTGCCCATAGCAGAAACCTAGATTCATGCAAAGCTGCTGTTAACTCTCTGGATATCAAACCTGCTCTTGGTCAGATTTGGATAAAATGGGCTTTTCCTCTGCTCTGTTTCACAATTTGTCTCATAACATTTTTCACAAGAAAGTATTTTCCTTATTTTCAGTCCTCCACCTTTTTCTCTATTGTAATGAGGATCCAAACACCATTTTCTCATGGCCCTCCAAGAAGGTGAGAGGAGAAAAAGGGACTAAAACTGTGACATCTTTGCTACTGATTTTTTTCATCCCGTTATTTCTTCCTGTTTTTTTGCACAAAATTACTTCCACCCCCTTCTGTCTAAAAATACAAGCAACCTTATATATTATGTTAGTTTCCAATTGCTGTCATAACAAACTTAGCAGCTGGAAGCAACACAAAATTATCATCTCACAGTTCTCTAGGTGAGAATTCCAATATGGGCCTCACTGAGCTAAAATGGCTAAATCATGGTGTCAGCCAGACTGTATTCATTTCTGGAGGTTCTAAGGGAGAATCTACATCCTTGCTCATCAGTACTGGCGAATTCAGTTCTTGCAGTTATAGGACTAAGGTCCCTATTTCTTTACTAGAGGTTAACAAAACCCATTCTCGGTTTCTAGACGTTATCTACATTCCTTGGCCCACTCACCCATCCTTATTCAAAGCCAGCAATAAGGGACAGGATCTCATTCATGCTTAGAATATCTCCTTCCTCCTCCTCTATTGTCACATCAATCTGACCTCCTTTTTTGCCTTCTTCTTCTACTTCTAAGACCTCATGTGATTAAACTGGGCCCACCTAGAAAATTCAGGATAATCTCCCCATCTCAAAGTCCTTAAATTTAATCACATTTGCAAAGAACTTTTTGCCACATGAAGTACATTTCATAGGTTTCGGGGATTAGAATGAGGACATATTTGACGGGGTCATTTTTGGCCTATTACACGTATCAGTCAATATAAAGAAATTCCTGAGGGGTCACTGGTCACCAGCTCTGCAAACAGACTGAGAATTCCAATTTGGAATCAAGCACTGTAATACTGAAATAATAAAAATAAAACATAGGGGAGGGGAGATATGGAGAAAGGAAAAGGAACTTGCAATTATAGATTTCATTCTAAGATACAGAATGGCTGCACAATTTTCAAGGAGCAATAGGAGCTAACAGATTAAATCATAACACCCAGAAAAGGAAGGCTTACACTGCAAATTCTGACAGGTTTCTAACATGGGACAGGAGCCCTAGCAGACACAGCTATAATAAGATACATATACTTTCCCTATGCATCTAATGACATTTTGCTGAGTTTCAAGCAGGAATAAGCTGAGATCTCCTTCGAATATAAATCATGTCAAAAGTAAGACTTAACTCCAAAATAAATTTAGTAAAACTTAAAGTGACTTTTCTAAGCCTAGCACACATAGACACAAATTAGGACCATACTATACATAAACGGTGTGATGACAATATTCTGCCAAATGTGGAAATGTCTTTTTTAAATAGACAGCTATATTTTTCATGTTATTCAGCTTAAAAAGAAAGAACATTGTAGAATGCAGTTTCAGTCAAGGGTACCTTAGTGACCACTATTATTTTTATACCATTTTTCTGCAATGCATTTGGAAGTCTCTATATATATACTGTTGATATAGTGATGGCAGGCAGAACACATGTATTCATTTAAAAGTAAATGTCACTAATATCTAATGAAATGCTACTCCAGCGGCTGAACATTTTCTTTAAGTAGTTGAATCATTTTATGTTTAAGATGCTCTAAACACTCTGGAGGGCATGGGCTCCCATTGGCTGGCCTTTTGTTAAAAAACTTTAAGCTCTCCATTTTAATCACCAATGTAAAAAAGAAAGAGGAAGGAAGTACATGAGCAGTCTGAGGGAAAAAAAAGACAAAGGGTAAAGTGTGTTTATTCCTGGAAAAAAGAGTGTACTCTCCAATGCTGCTTTATCAGCCTGAAATTATTCAGTGTCAACATATATGAATGAAAAGTGAGCTACTGTACATAACTTTGCAAACCATTCCTCCATCCCCCAAGTAATAAGCACATTTTAAAATCATTTGCTATATAATAAGAATAATGATAACATACTTCAGAGGATTATGTGAAGATAAAATAAGATAATGTAGGTAAAACAATTGGCACTATGCAATATACACATGTGAACACAATGAATTTCAGATATGACTACTTAATAAACTCCAGCTATTACTATTATTAGTATATATATTGAATAAGACAATTGCTTAAATATTTGGTAAACATTCTTGCATATATAATTTCCAAACATCTACCTGCATTTTCCTTGATGCCATATTTTGTACTGGATACAACAAATAGATGATGGGCTTGGTTTCTGTATGGCTACCCAGTCCAGTATTCTTGCCTGGAGAATTCCATGGATAGAAGAACCTGGGTAGGCTATAGTTCATGGGGTCACAAAGAGTTAGACACAACTGAGTGACTGACACTTTCTTTCACTTACTCCAAAGTAGCTTTGTTTTGAGGGGGCATGTAGGGGGAAAAAAAATTTTTTTTAAAAAGAAGAAAAGTGAATGAGGTTAGAAAACTGTTTACAATCACTTACTGTTCCTTTGATTTTGGTGAAAAGATACTGATATTTAGTGTCTGGGGGGATCAAGGATACTAAATATTTTATATTGCCTTATGCTTGCTTGCTAAGTCGCTTCAATCGTGTCTGACTCTGTGCGACCCCATAGACGGCAGCCCACCAGGCTCCCCCATCCCTGGGATTCTCCAGGCAAGAACACTGGAGTGGGTTGCCATTTCCTTCTCCAATGCATGAAAGTGAAAAGTGAAAGTGAAGTCGCTCAGTCGTGCCCGACTCTTCGAGACCCCATGGACTGCAGCCCACCAGACTTCTCCATCCATGGGATTTTCCAGGCAAGAGTATACCATGCTGCCACTGCCACTGCTGCCAAGTCACTTCAGTTGTGTCCGACTCTGTGCGACCCCATAGACAGAAGCCCACCAGGCTCCTCTGTCCCTGGGATTCTCCGGGCAAGAATACTGGAGTGGGTTGCCATTTCCTTCTCCAATATTGCCTTATACAGTCCTGTAAAACTAAGGTTTATTTATTTTAGATTTTGTCTTACCTAAAACACCAACAATATTTTAGAAGGAGGGGAAAATGAGAAAGTGTATGGCCTGAGACCTTTTTATCACCATCTTGAACTCCGTGGTCAAAATTTTTAATCTCTCCATTGCCCTTCTCTAGTTTCACTGTATTCTCTTGGCTAATTCCACCTTAGGTAAACCCAACTCTCCATCTTTGTATCTGCAACTGTTGAGCAGGACTTATCTGAAGAAACACACACCACCTTGTTGACTGAACATGCCTCAAATTTATGATCACTAAACTCATGTGACTCTTTGCTACTGCCTGGTCCATTTTCCTTGGTTGCTATTTCATATTTTCTCCTTTCTTCTCAAAAATCCAAACTCCTCCTCCCATATCTTCATGCTCATTTTTCTAAGAATATGAAGGCCAACAGATGAAAACTTCAGTCCTTCCAGAACCACTTCAATTCATATCCAAGCATATACGTATGTCTTCATTTTCTTCCTAGAAAGAGAAGTCTATGCTTGCTGTCTCCAAATCCTTTCTCCTCATTCTCTCATAAATCCATCCAAGTCAATTTTTCATACCTATCACTGTATGTAAAGTTCATTTCCAAGGTCACCAGTAGCACCCATTGCTAAATCCAATGGTTAATTTTCATTCTGTACCTTATTTGACCCATCAGTAGTATTTGATAGAGTTGTGCACTCTTAATTAACTCAATCGGCTTTCAATACTCCTCCCTCCTAGTTTTCTATCTTTAAGGCCAGTCCTTGTTAGTTATTATTATTATTATTATTTTTTTTTTTTTGGTTTCTCCTCACTTTACTAAAGCTTCCCTGGTGGCTCAGATGGTAAAGAGTCTGCCTGCAATGCAGGAGACCTGGGTTCAATCCTGGGTCGGGAAGATCTCCTGGAGAAAGAAATGACAACCCGCTCCAGTGTTCTTTCTTGGAGAATCCCATGGACAGAAGAGTCTGGCAAGCCCAGGTCCATAGGGTCACAAAGGGCCAGACATGACTGAACAACACTTCACTTCACTTCACTAACATTTAAGCTGTGGGGTGCCCAAGCTCAATCCTCGGCCCTTTTCTCTTACCTCTCCTTTCTCATCTTCTTGGTTATCATATCTAGTTTCCGGGCTTAAATAACATCCATACAGAAGATTAAAACATTTTAAAAATTAAGTCCAGATGCCCTTCCTTCCCTACAGACATACAAACACACACACTGAACTGTATATGACATGTATAACAATTATCACCGTAACATTTCTCCTTAGATATCTCAAAAGGCTTTTCTAACTTAAAAGGACCAGCTAGACTGAGCTACTATACTAATCTTCCTCACTGAAGTAAATGGTAACTTTATTCTTTCAGCTGTTCAGACTCATAACTTTGAAGTCATTCTTGATTCCCTTTTTCTAAAATGTTCCACAAATAAACTGCCAGCATATCTTTTTGTCTTTACCTTCAAAAGGTATCCATAATCAAATGAATCAAATTACTCTTCATTACTCCATTGCTACCACTCTGGTCCAGGCCATCATATCTACTGACACACTGATTGCAAAGCCTCTGGTCTCCCTATTTCTGTCCTTGTCCTTTTCATTCTGTTTTCAATATAACAATCACATTGACCCTTCAACAATCACATTTAAAGATACATCAGATAATTACACTTTAGTGTTCAAAGCACTCCAACAGCTTCCCACTTAATTGTGAGAAAAATTCAAAGACGTTATAATGACCTAAAGTCCTGAAATAGTATCCTTATCCCCATCTACTTTTATATTCACTCTTACTCACCCCATTCTGAATATGTTTTAACATTCCAGATTTAGTCATGTTTTAGGGCATCTGTAATTGCTTTTCTCTTTTCCTAAGACCATCTTTCCCAAGATATCCACATAGCTTGCTCCCGTATCATCTTCAGTTCTTTGACTAAATATTCTACCTAAAATTATACCACCATCTATACCTACCATTGCTCTTCCTACCCCTTCCTCGCTCTATTTTTCTCTTCAGCATTTATAATTTCCTAACATATTGTTCGGAGAAGGCGATGGCGCCCCACTCCAGTATTCTTGCTTGGAAAATCCCATGGATGGAGGAGCCTGGTGGGCTGCAGTCCATGGGGTCGCGAAGAGTCAGACACTACTGAGAGACTTCACTTTCACTTTTCACTTTCATGCATTGGAGAAGGAAATGGCAACCCACTCCAGACTCTGAAGTGTCTATTTTGAACACCTAGATCTTGACACTTAATAGTATAATTAAGATGAATCAGTTCAGTCGCTCAGTCCTGTCCTACTCTTTCAACCCCATGGACTACAGCTCACCAGGTTTCCCTGTCCGTCACCAAGTCCTGGGCTTACCAAACTCATGTCCATTTAGTGTGTGATGCCAATCAACCATCTCATCCACTGTCATCCCCTTCTCCTCCGGCCTTCAATCTTTCCCAGAAACAGGGTCTTTTTAAATGAGTCAGCTCTTCGCATCAGGTGGCCAAAATATTGGAGCTTCAGCTCAGTATCAGCCCTTCCAATGAATATTCAGGACTGATTTTGTTTAGGATGGACTGGTTGGATCTCCTTGCTGTCCAAGGGACTCTCCAGAGTCTTCTCCAACACCACAGTTTAAAACCATCAATTCTTCGGTGCTCAGATATCTATATAATCCAACTCTCACATCCATGCATAACTACTGGGAAAAACATAGCTTTGACTAGATGGAAATTATTGGCAAAATAATGTCTCTGCTTTTTAATATGCTGTATGGGTTGGTTATAACTTTTCTTTCAAGGAGCAATTTTTTTTTAAATTTCATGGTTGCAGTCACCATCTACAGTGATTTTGGGGCCCCCCAAAATAAAGTGTATCACTGTTTCCACTGTTTCCCCATCTATTTCTCATGAAGTGATGGGACTGGATGCCATGATATTAGTTTTCTGAATGCTGAGTTTTAAGCCAACTTTTTCACTCTCCACTTTCACTTTCATCAAGAGGCTGTTTAGTTCTTCTTCGCTTTCTGCCATAAGGGTGGTGTCATCTGCATATCTGAGGTTATTGATATTTCTCCCGGCAAGCTTGATTCCAGCTTGTGCTTCATCCAGTCTAGCATTTCTCACGATGTACCCTGCATAAGTTAAATAAGCAGGGTTACAATATACAGCATTGATGTTCTCCTTTCCCAATTTGGAACCAGTTTGTTTTTCCACGTCCCGTTCTAACTGTTGCTTCTTGACCTGCAAACAGATTTCTCAAGAGGTAGGTCAGAAGGTCTTGTATTCTATTCTCTTGAAGAATTTTTCACAGTTTGTTGTGATAATAGTCACATAGTCAATAAAGCAGAAGTAGGTGTTTTTCTGGAACTCTCTCACTTTTTTGATGATCCAACGGGCGTTGGCAATTTTGATCTCTGGTTCCTCTACCTTTCTAAATCCAGCTTGAACATCTGGAAGTTCACGGTTCATGTACTGTGGAAGTCTGGCTTGGAGAATTTTGAGCATTACTTTACTAGCATGTGAGATGAGTGCAATTGTGTATTAGTTTGAGCATTCTTTGGCATTGCCTTTCTTTGGGATTGGAATGAAAACTGACCTTTTCCAGTCCTGTGGCCACTGCTGAGTTTTCCAAATTTGCTGACATGTTGAGTGCAGCACTTGCACAGCATCATTTTTCAGGATTTGAAATAGCTCAACTGGAATTCCATCACTTCCACTAGCTTTGTTCATAGTGATGCTTCGTAAGGCCCACTTGACTTCACATTCCAGGATGTCTTACTCTAGGTGAGTGTTCACACCATCATGATTATCTGGGTCATGAAGATCTTTTTTTTTTGTACAGTTCCTCTGTGTATTCTAACTAACTCTTCTTAATATCTTCTGCTTCTGTTAGGTCCGTACCATTTCTGTCCTTTATTGTGCCCATGTTTGCATGAAATGTTCCCTTGGTTTCTCTAATTTTCTTGAAGAGATCTCTAGTCTTCCCATTCTACTGTTTTCCTCTATTTCTTTGCACTGATCACTGAGGAAGACTTTCTTATCTCTCCTTGTTATTCTTTGGAACTCTGCATTCAAATGGGTATATCTTTCCTTTTCTCCTTAGCCTTTCACTTCTCTTCTTTTCACAGCTATTTGTAAGGCCTCCTCAGACAATCATTTTGCCTTTTTGCATTTCTTTTTTGGGGGAATGTCTTGATCACTGCCTCCTGTACAATGTCAGGAACCTCTGTCCGTAGTTCTTCAGGCACTTTATCATACCTAATTCCTTGAATCTATTTGTCACTTCCACTGTGTAATTATAAGTGATTTGATTTAGGTCATACCTTGATGATCTAGTGGTTTTCCCTACTTCCTTCAATTTAAGTCTGAATTTGGCATTAAGGAGTTCATGATCTGAGCTATAGTCAGCTCCTGGTCTTGTTTTTGCTGACTGTATAGAGCTTCTCCATCTTTGGCTGCAAAGAATATAATCAACCTGTTTTCGGTATTGATCATCTGGTGATGTCCATGTGTAGAGTCTTCTCTCATGTTGTTGGAAGAGGGTGTTTTCTATGACCAGTACATTCTCTTGGCAAAATTCTGTTAACCTTTGCTCTGCTTCATTCTGTACTCTAAGGCCAAATTTGCCTGTTGCTCCAGGTATTTCTGACTTCCTACCTTGCATTCCAGTCCCCTATAATGAAAAGGACATCTTTTTTGGGTGTTAGTTCAAGAAGGTCTTGTAGGTCTTCAGTATACCTGTGGCAGATTCATTTTGATATTTGGCAAAACTAATACAATTATGTAAAAAATAAAAAAAACTTAAAAATAAAATAAAATTAAAAAAATAATAAAAAATAAAAATAAGTGGGGGAAAAAAAAAGAACTGTTGAACTTCAGCTTCTTCAGCATTACTGGTCGGGGCATATACTTGGATCACTGTGATATTGAATGGTTTGCCTTGGAAACGAACAGAGATCATTCTGTTGTTTTTGAGATTGCAGCCGAGTACTGCATTTCAGACTCTTTTGTTGACTATGAGGGCTACTCCATTTCATCTAAGGGATTCTTGCCCACAATAGTAGATATAATGGTCATCTGAGTTAAATTCACCCATTCCAGTCCATTTTAGTTTGCTGATTCCTAAAATCTCAATGTTCACTCTTACCATCTCCTGTTTGACCACTTCCAGTTTGCCTTGATTCATGGGCCTAACATTCCAGGTTCCTATGCAATACTGCTTTTTACAGCATCAGAGTTTACTTCCATCATGTCACATCCACAACTGGGTGTTGTTATTGCTTTGGCTCCGTATCTTAATTCTTTCTGGAGTTATTTCTCCACTGATCTCCAGTAGAATACTGGGCACCTATTGACCTAAGGAGTTCATCTTTCAGTGTCCTAATCTTTTTGTCTTTTCATACTGTTCATGGGGTTCTCAAGGCAAGAATACTGAAGTCATCTGCCATTCCCTTCTCAAGTGGACCATGTTTTGTCAGAACTCTCCACCATGACCTGTTCATCTTGGTTGGCCCTACATGGCATGGCTCATAGTTTCATGGAGTTAGACAAGGCTGTGGTCCATGTGATCAGACTGGTTAGTTTTCTGTGATTGTGGTTTTCATTCTGTCTGCCTTCTGATGGAGAAGGATAAGAGACTTATGGAAGCTTCCTGATGAGAGAGACTGACTGAGGGGGAAATTGGGTCTTGTTCGTGATATGGCAGTGGCCTGCTGCAGGGTTGGGGGCACTGAGTGCATAAGTTTGTGCCTGGGACCTTTTGAAGCAGGTCACCATTATCTTCATTACCTCCACCATAGTTTGGCCTCAGGTCAAATAAAAGGGAGGGAACATAGCCCCACCCATCAACAGAAAGATGAATAGAAGAATCCAAGATAATCATCTGAAGAATGAAGGCCACAGATGGAAGGGTATTAATTATACATGGAAGATATGCTTGATCTATTCCATAGATTTTTCTTAGGGCTGGATTTACTGCACTACGCAGTTACCTACAGTAGGGGGTTGCCAGAACTGTGTTTACAATTTTAGCAACAAATATGCTATTTTAGCATTAATATACACATATATGGGCTTCCCAGGCATAGTGGTTAAGAATCTGCATGCCAATGCAGGAGACTCAAGAGACACGGACTTGAACAGGCAAGTTCCCTGGAAGAGGAAATGGCAACTCACTCCAATATTCTTGCCTGGAAAATTCCATGGGCAGAGGAGCCTGGTACAGTCCATAGGGTCTCAAAGAGTTGGACACAACTGAGCACATCACACATACACACATATATGAGAGTACACATATATATACAGCTCTGATGATCAGGGACACCCAAGATGGACAGGTCATGGTGGAGAGTTCTGACAAAACGTGGTCCATAGCTTCATTGAGTTACACAAGGCTATGATCCATGTGATCATTTTGGTTAGCATTCTATGTTTGTGGTTTTTGTCCATAGCCTCCAGAACAAAAACTACATTCACTAAGAAAAAGAAATGCAAGAAGGCAAAATGGTTGTCTGAGGAGGCCTTACAAATAGTTGAGAAAATAAGAGACATGAAAATCAAAGGAGAAAGGGAATGATATATCCAACTGAATTCAGAGTTCCAGAGAATAGCAAGGAGAGATAAGAAAACCTTCTGAAGTGAACAATGCAAAGAAATAGAGGAAACAACAGAATGGGAAAGATTAGAGATTTCTTCAAGAAAATTGGAGATATGTAGGGAACATTTCATGCAAAGATGGGCATAATAAAGGACAAAAAGGGCAAGGACTTAACAGAAGCAGAAGAGATTAAGAAGAGGTGGCAAGTATACATAGGAAAACTATACAAACAAGGTCTTAATGACCCAGATAATGGTGTGGTCACCAACCTAGAACCAGACATCCTCAAGTGTGAAGTCAAGTGGGCCTTCCTTAGGAAGCATTAATACAAAGTTAATGGAGGTGATGGAATTCCACCTGAGCTATTTCAAATCCTAAAAGATAATGCTGTTAAAGTGCTGCACTCAAAACACCAGCAAATTTGGAAAACTCAACAATGGCTATGGGACCAGAAAAAGTTTTCATTCCAGTCCCAAAGGAAGACAATGCCAAAGAATATTCAAACTACTGTACAACTGAGCACATTTCACATGCTACCAAGCTAATGCTAAAATCCTTCAAGCTAGGCTTCACTAGTACATGAAATAAGAAATTCCAGATGTAAATGCTAGGTTTAGAAAAGGCAGAGGAACAGAGATCAAACTGTCAATATCCATTGGATCATAGAAAATGCAAGGAATTCCAGAAAAACATCTACTTCTGCTTCACTGACTACACAAAGCCTTTGTGTGGATCACAACAAACTGTGGAAAATTCTTCAAGAGATGGGAATACCAGACCACCTGACCTGACCTGAGAAATCTGTATGCAGGTCAAGAAGCAACAGTTAAAACTGGACATAGGACAATGCATTGGTTCCAAAATGGGAAAGGAGTATGTCAAGGCTCTATAATGTCACCCTGCTTATTTAACTTATATGCAGAGTACATCATGCAAAATGCTGGGCTGGATGAAGCACAAGTTGGAATCAAGATTGCCAGAGAAATATCAATAACCTCATATATGCAGATGACACCACCCTTATAGCAGAAAGCGAAGAGGAACTAAAGAGCCACTTGATGAAGGTGAAAGAGGAGAATGAAAGAGCTGGCTTAAAACTCAACATTCAAAAAACCAAGATCATGGCAAGAAGTGATCATCACCAAGAAGTGTTATAGTCCCATCACTTCATGGCAAATAGCTGGGGGGAAAGTGTCAACAGTGACAAATTTTACGTTCATGGGCTCCAAAATCACTGCTGACGGTGGCTGCAATCATGAAATTAAAAGACACTTGCTCCTAGGAAGAAAAGCTATGAGAAACCTAGACAGCATATTAAAAAGAAGAGTTTAGTTTGCTGAATCAGTCAATCCTAAAGGAAATTAACCCTGAATATTCATTGGAAGGACTGATGCTGAAGGTGAAGCTCCAATACTTTGCCCACCGGATGTGAAGAGCTGACTCACTGGTAAAGACCCTGATGCTGGGAAAGACTGAAGCAAAAGGAGAACAGGATGATAGTGGATGAGATGGTTGGATGGCATCACTGACTCAATGGACATGAATTTGAGCAAAGTCTGGGAGCCAGTGAAGGACATGGAAGCCTGGCATGCTGCAGCCCATGGGATCGCAAATAGTCAGACATGACTTAGTGACTGAACAACAACAAATATAGAGAAAGATGAGTACATACATGCTCACATATATCTATATACTCATTCCATATATTTATTTTAAATAATATGCTATGGCATATTGTATATTTATATAAGAACAAAGATAAGGATTTAAAAGTGTGAGAAAAAAATAAATAGTACGTTAAAATATTTAGGCTATCATTGTAGGGTATCATAAATTTGAGCCAGAAAAAGACAAAATTTCTGGACAACTGTTTTCAAAATTGTTTCTCTATAATAACAGCTGATTTTGAAAAAACAATTTCTTACTCATTGATAAACTTTTTTCATGTTTGATGTTATCTTTACTTTTACTTTATTTAATGATTGTCAAAAGCTCTTACATAAAGTAATAGTAAACATTAGTATTGTCTTATTCTTCGCTTCTGTGTGCATTGTCAATACTATCTTTACTGTAACTCTTTTAAGGGATATAGTACACACATGCATTTTTTTGGGTGAGTTTATATTAGTTAAAAAGCTAGGTAATATAACTCATAAAACAGCTTAGCTGAGCAAAATTAAAGTATAATATGTCATGTCCGTTGGGCTTCCCTGGTAGCTCAGCTGGTAAAGAATCCACCTGCAATGCAGGAGACCCCGGTTCAATTCTTGGATCAGGAATATCCCCTGGAGAAGGAATAGGCTACCTACTCCAGTATTCTTGAGCTTCCCTTCTGGCTTAGATGGTAAAGAATCCGCTGGCACTGTGTGAGACCTGGGTTTGATCCCTGGGCCAGGAGGACCCCGTAGAGGAGGGCATGGCAACTCACTCCAGTATCCTTGCCTAGAGAATCCCCATGAGCAGGGGAGCCTGGTGGGCTACAGCCCATGGGGACGCAGAGATGACACAACTGAGCGACTAAGCACAGCACGACAATATGTCAGTTAATGAACAAGCTGCTTTACCACTATAATGCTCTGACCTTAAATGCTAATTTTTCTCTCAGAACACCTTGAGCATGGCACCCAGCCAAGTGTATGGGCTAGTGTCAATTCATACACTGAACATTAGAAAAGTCTTTATTTTTTCTTAATTCGTAAATAAAATATGAATATATAAGTCTTAATGTTCCTCCCACATAAACATCTATAGATGGAACACCTCCTAAGTTTTTGAAGGCTACTGATTTAGAGTGACCTTATCACCCATATATTTTGACAAGCTTTAAGCCACTACATTTAGGGCATTCTTTTTAACCTAACTCATGAAAACTAGCAAACTGCAGAAAATGCTTGAAGGAATAATTGGCAAATCTCTACTATACACAAGTACTTTAATGACTATGCCACTATTAAAGTATATATCAGTTTAAGGCCTTATACATAAATATTTAATTATAAATGACACTGCTATTTAATTAAAATGATTAATTTTAAATATGTATCTAAATTTAAGCATCTATAAATTAAAACATTATATTTTCCACAGTATTTTATTCAACATAAAATTCAAAAATGAACACTAAGATATTTAAAAATATAAATTCATCTTTTCTTCAATTTGGTTCTGTAGTTGAATCACTGTAATGCTCTGATTTATTTTATCTGTGGCTAGATGACAATTTTATAATGGCAAGGATCTCTTCATCATGATAAATTTTCAAAAAGTACAGAATTATAATAGGCATTTAATGAATGTTACTGAAAGATTGAAAAATCATTATTTTAACTTGCAGCCTATCGCTATTTTATAATGTGAAGGTAGTTCACGTCTAATCAGTTTTTTTTTTTCCCCTAGAATTTTAACAACTAAATATCCTTTAGCCAGTTTCTAAGAAATGCTTTAAAATTTGCACTAGTATGTTTAATGTATATCAAGCAACTTTAACTCAGATTTATTCAGTTCAATTGAATACAGTTAACAGTGTTGAACTGGAGTAGGAAATGGCAACCCACTCCAGCATTCTTGCCTGGAGAATCCCATGGAAAGAGGAGCCTGGCAGGCTACAGTCAATGGGGTCAGAAAGAGTTGGACATGACTGAATACACATGCACACACATGGCTTTAGCTTTAAGGCAGCCTGAAGAGAGTCACTTTAAGATGAATAAAATACTGCTCCTCCCTTGAAGAAGTTTAAAGTTGGGAGGAGGGAAAACATCATACAAATGATACATTTTCATGATACAGTAAGACATTTCAATTGGAATGTCTTAATCATACTATCGATTATATGAGTGCACTTGTATTTTTGATATATTAAGGGTTCATTGCCATGCCATCTGTGGTAATAGCAAGACTGTTTTTAATGTCATCTGCAGTAATGAATTTGGGGATATTATCTGTCTAGATGTAGTTTACACTGTACACTTCAGTGGTTTAAGCCTTGATTCATCACTCATAGGTTTCGCGCTTACATGAGACTATGTTGTGAACTCTATGGCAAAAAAAAAAAAAAAAAAAATTGATGTTTCTAATATTGAAGGGGAAAAAACTATGAATTTTGGTGATGTGACCCAAGAGCTTTTGGCTCTAGAATTGTGGTTGGCATACAAGTGACAATTATCTTCTGCTCTGTACATTTCTAAGAAGAGAGAAAGATACTTCTTGACTTTATTAGGTTTACACAGAATTTTCTAGAACACAAACTACTGGCTATTGGTCCAAGTTTATTTTTCTCAAGGGACTTTTAGAAATATTTTGCAAAATGTGACAAGATTTCTTTATATCTGAGCTTGGAACCAATTCTTCAAGCTATAGAGGCTGAACTGCCCAAAGTTCATAAATAAGAAGCTGTCTTTGTTTGTGAATGACAGTCTAGAATAGATTACATCCTGGAGTTTTCAGAAACTCTGACATTTGTTTAAACTTGTCTTCATTTTTTTCTCTATGAAAAATATTCAAAAGGGTATCAACCAGATCTTTTAACAATCTTATTTCAAAGCAAGAAACATTTCATGTTTTAATATGAACAAAGTGTTTTAAAAGAGGAAAGATTTGAATTTATTTACAAGTTAGTAACTGATGAACTTCATGGAAAATCCAATGGAAACATTTATAGGAGAAAAATTGTTGAGGTAAACTAAGATGTAGTTCTCCATATTACTACGGTGGTCTTCTCAAAGGTAGTCTGTTAGCATTCTTTGCTCTAGCGTAAAGGGAAGGCTGAAATCAACTCCAAGATTACATTGCTGAAAAGATTTCTAAAACTGATCCAATGATTTGCTACTCACATGCATTCACATAACTAACATTATTACAAGCCTAATAGACATAAACTGAGTACAAAAGCCAGATATTGGGACTTATATATGAAAAGAAGTAACTTATTGATTTAAGATTCTAAAAACATGTATTTTATATTCAAAACACACTCTTTCTATTTATCTGCATTTTAAGCATAATTATACAGCTGATTTTCCTGATCCAAAATCTAATTTCAAAACAAAGGCCTTAACCCATGTTTAGGATACAGTACATGTTTCCAATAACTACAATTTATCTCAAGTATTCTCAATAACTTTAAAGTTTTTATAATTTTGCAACAAAAATCATGCATAATAAATATAATATTAAGAATGGTACTTTATATTGTTATTTTATTATTTATTGAGTCAATAAGGCTTAATAATTTTAAGTTTTATTAATATTGTATTAATAAAATACAATCATAATTTCCATTAAGAAGGAAAATGGATCTCCTATGTCCCTCCATGATTCAATACTAACTGGCATTTATCATGATAAATACCTGTGGTGGTAATATAATTATATAATCCCAAGAAAATGTCTTTTGTATTTCAGCCATCCATTAATACCTACTTGTAACATAGCATTATTCATTACACATTCTAGAAAAGCAAAAGACTACTTATTGCAAAGCTACCTCAAGGCTATTTAGGTAATCATGTGTCTCCCTCCTCATTTCAAGGAACATCATTTTAATTATAGAAATTATTTAATATTTATACAATGTGCCAGAATGTGCTCTAAAATATGCAGCCCTAAAATATGAAAGGCATGTATTGCCCTAAAGGATATTTTCCTATCCTCAAATTCACAAAGAAGAACCATTTTCATAAAATATAAACAATAAAGTTTCCATCTCTACAATGGTGTTTATTCCTAGACTGTAACTATAGGTTACCATAGTTGTATAACCAGAGACTGCATTTCCTAGGTGATTTGTAGCTAACCATCATTTGTAAAACAGAATTTGCTTTCTAACTCATGATTTCTATCATTTAGTGAGCTCATTTTTGCCTGCACAGTAGGGCACAGACAACCAGTACTGTCCCTGTTCATATTGAATCAGTAGGAAGCAATTTTTTAGTAGTCACTGATCCTATAAGTTTGCATATTGAATCAAGTAATTTTTTATGGGACTATCAAGGAAAACCAAAGGGGTAAATAATAATCCAGTTCGTATTACATACCAGATGTTTTATGTATTATTAAATGAAATCATCTTAATTCTATGAGGCAGCATTTGCAATCTCCATTTTATAACTAAAGTAATGAAGCACATGAAGTGAAAGAATTTTTTCTAAAATCTCACAGCTAGTAAATGCTATGTTTAAAAAACAAAATCATGTCTGTTTGCCTCCATACTTTTTGATTTTATATTGGGTTGGCCAAAAAGTTTGTTCAGCTTTTCCCATACCATCTTACAGAAAAAATCCCGAGCAAACTTCTCTAGCCAATCCAATGCTACATAGCCTTGAGTAGTATATATGAGCTGGGTATCCTAGCATTCTCCAGAAATACAGCATTGTGGCATGCAACAGCAAAGCAGTATTTCCAGTTACTTCTTACTGATGAAAAGAAAAGGACTTATGGTTATGGGGGAGTGGTCTAAATCAGAAGCTTTGATACTGGGTTATATTTGCTGCTAGCATACTGTAAACAATTCTTTATGACTCTATTGGGAATAAAAATCTCTAATTTGAATAATCCCTTGGGGCTCTATTCAGTCTTTAATTCCTGGAAGATAACATATGAGAAACTCTAGATAATCTGAAGTTTGGTAATGAGTTTTTAGATATAGTATCAAAAGCATGGAAGAAAAACAAATAAATTGGACTTATTAAAATGAAAAATGATCTGCTCTGCAAAAGACACTGTCAAGAGAATGAGAGGACAGTCACAGTTTGAGACAAAATATTTTCAAAAGATGAATCCAATAGAGAACTTTTCTACAAAACACACAAAGAATGTTTAAACCTTAACAATAAAAAAGTCAACAATCCAGCTTAAAAAATGGTCAAAACTAAACAGACTGCTCACCAGAGATTTTACTGATAGCAAAGAAACATAAAATGATGCTCAGCATCATACATCATTACAGAATCATGAATTTAAAAAATGAGACACCACTATACACCTATTACCATTCTAGTGTTCTTGCCTGAGAAATCCCATGGACAGTGGAGCCTAGTGGGCCACAGTCCATGGGGTTTCAAAAGAGCTGGACAAAAATTAGTAACTAAATAACAACACATCCGTTAGGACACCTAATATTCACAACCTGACAACCAAATACTGGCAACTATGTCGAGTAACAGGAACACTTATTTATTGGTGGTGGGAATGCAAAATGATACAACTATGTTGAAAAGCCACTGGCAGTTACTTATGAAACTAAACATTCTCTTACCATAACCTAAAGAGGTTGAAAACTTAAGCCCATAAAACATTCTATGCCCACAGGAAGACCTGTCTTTGAATATCTGCAGCAGCTTTATTCATTTTTGCCTAAACTTGGAAACAACCATGGAGTAGGAAGTAGCAACCCACTCTAGTACTCTTGCCTGGAAAACTATGGACAGAGGAGGCTGGTGGGCCACAGTCTATGGGGTTGCAAAGAGTTGGACACAATTGAGCAACTGAACAGGCATAGAAACAACAAAGATAAAGGTGACTGGATAACTAAACTGCACTCAGAACAGATCACATCAGATCAGTCACTCAGTTGTGTCTGACTCTTTGCGACCCCATGAATCGCAGCACGCCAGGCCTCCCTGTCCATCACCAACTCCCACAGTTCACTTAGACTCACGTCCATCGAGTCAGTGATGCCATCCAGCCATCTCATCTTCTGTTGTCCCCTTCTCCTATTGCCCCCAATCCCTCCCAGCATCAGAGTCTTTTCCAATGAGTCAACTCTTCGCATGAGGTGGCCAAAGTACTGGAGTTTCAGCTCTAACATCATTCCTTCCAAAGAAATCCCAGGGCTGATCTTCTTCAGAATGGACCGGTTGGATCTCCTTGCAGTCCAAGGGACTCTCAAGACTCTTCTCCAACACCACAGTTCAAAAGCATCAATTCTTTGGCGCTCAGCCTTCTTCACAGTCCAACTCTCACATCCATACATGACCACTGGAAAAACTATAGCCTTGACTAGAGGAACCTTTGTTGGCAAAGTAATGTCTCTGTTTTTGAATATGCTATCTAGGTTGGTCATAACTTTCCTTCCAAGGAGTAAGCGTCTTTTAATTTCATGGCTGCAATCACCATCTGCAGTGATTTTGGAGCCCAGAAAAATAAAGTCTGACACTGTTTCCACTGTTTCCCCATCTATTTCCCATGAAGTGATGGGACCGGATGCCATGATCTTCGTTTTCTGAATGTTGAGCTTTAAGCCAACTTTTTCACTCTGCACTTTCACTTTCATCAAGAGGCATTTTAGTTCCTCTTCACTTTCTGCCATAAGGGTGGTGTCATCTGCATATCTGAGGTGATTGATATTTCTCCTGGCAATCTTGATTCCAGCTTGTGTTTCTTCCAGTCCAGCGTTTCTCATGATGTACTCTGCATATGAGTTAAATAAACAGGGTGACAATATACAGCCTTGACATACTCCTTTTCCTATTTGGAACCAGTCTGTTGTTCCATGTCCAGTTCTAACTGTTGCTTCCTGACCTGCATACAAATTTCTCAAGAAGCAGGTCAGGTGGTCTGGTATTCCCATCTCTTTCAGAATTTTCCACAGTTTATTGTGATCCACACAGTCAAAGGCTTTGGCATAGTCAATAAAGCAGAAATAGATGTTTTTCTGGAATTCTCTTGCTTTTTCGATGATCCAGAGGATGTCGGCAATTTGATCTCTGGTTCCTCTGCCTTTTCTAAAACCAGCTTGAACATCAGGAAGTTCACGGTTTACATATTGTTGAAGCCTGGCTTGGAGAATTTTGAGCATTACTTAACTAGCGTGTGAGATGAGTGCAAGTGTGTGGTAGTTTGAGCATTCTTTGGCATTGCCTTTCTTTGGGATTGGAATGAAAACTGACCTTTTCCAGTCCTGTGGCCACTGCTAAGTTTTCCAAATTTGCTGGCATATTGAGTGCAGCACTTTCACAGCATCATCTTTCAGGATTTAGAATAGCTCAACTGGAATTCCATCACCTCCACTAGCTTTGTTCATAGTGATGTTTTCTAAGGCCCACTTGACTTCACATTCCAGGATGTCTGGCTCTAGGTGAGTGACCACACCATCGTGATTATCTGGGTCGTGAAGATCTTTTTTGTACAGTTCTTCTGTGTATTCTTGCCATCTCTTCTTAATATCTTCTGCTTCTGTTAGGTCAATACCATTTCTGTCCTTTATTGAGCCCATCTTTGCATGAAATGTTCCTTTGGTATCTCCGATTTTCTTTAAGAGATCTCTAGTCTTTCCCATTCTGTTGTTTTCCTCTATTTCTTTGCATTGATCGCTGAGGAAGGCTTTCTTATCTCTTCTTGCTATTCTTTGGAACTCTGCATTCAGATGTTTATATCTTTCCTTTTCTCCTTTGCTTTTCGCTTCTCTTCTTTTCACAGCTATTTGTAAGGCCTCCCCAGACAGCCATTTTGCTTTTTTGCATTTCTTTTCCATGGGGATGGTCTTGATCCCTGTCTCCTGTAAACTGCAGTATACACCCCAAATAGAATATTTCTCAGTGCTAAAAAGCAATGAACCACTAATGTATCAAAAGACATGAATAAATCTTAAATGCATTCTATTAATCGAAATAAACCCACCAGGAAAGACTATATACTTATGATTCCAACTACATAACACTCTAAAGAGAAAACTATGGAGACACTAACTAAGAAAATGGCCTATTTCATATTTGCTACATCTTCTAAAAATATATAGACTATGAAAATAACACATATATTGTAAAATATGTGCTTCCAAAGCAACACCAAGTCTACTTAAGTGAACAGAAAGACAGACAACAGACCTAGAACATCACAAGAAACATTTAAAATGCTTTTAAATGCATACACCTCTCTCCAAAAGTTCTGGAATCCAGCAGACTAAAATAGTACCGAGTCAAACATTTACATTAAAAGCTGCAGCTGACCAAATTTATTGTATCTATTAATTTTTTTATCTTGAAAGACAGCTGCTTTGTAAGTGAAAGCAAATTAAACTTAGTTAACAAACTTAATTTGATGGCATGAACTCTAAACTGATGTTTCAAAACAGTGTCATGATTTCAACTCACCTTGACTGTAAAATATATAACCTGCTCTTATTTAACCATGTGCTGCAGAGAAAAATGGAAAGAGATCTTCAGGGAAAGTCAGGGAATCATAACTCTAACATCAGCCTGGTCTCTGGAGAAGCTGTATACCTTTGTTCAAGTGACTTAAACTCTCACAGTCTTGTCTTCCCCATCCCATTCCATGTATTCTCAGCATGCAAAACAGATAAAGACACCCTGGTCAAAGAGGGAAAGGGGCTCCCTGCCTGTCCATCTTGCCTCCTGTCCCAGCAGAGGAAGACCACACAGAACACAGTGCAAAAGCCATTTGATAGAATATGGCTCAAATGATTTCCAGTTCTGAAATTCTTTGTTTCTCTGTAAACATTCACAACACCATAACTTCTTCCTGATCCACAGAGAACAAGACTTTTACTCAAACAATGCTGCTCAGACTCATAAAATCTGCGGGCTAGAAAAGAATTTGGCAGATGATTTAGGTCATCTGTCTGGCTCTGAATGGATTTGGCCTTAAATGATCCCAGAATTATTTTTTTAAATATTTATAAAATCCAACAGGAACTTCCAAAGAAGCTCCAACCAAGTTCTTTTTTTTATGGGTTAAAAAAAACTTTTTTTTTATTTAGGACAATTCCACATATATTTCCTCTCGTTCATCTTCTATAGAAACAGAAATAATAACAATTCACACAGAGCATCTATTTATTTATTTGACAGGGGATTATTAAGCTCCTAAACAACTTTAAGCAATGTCCTAGAAGTACAAAGGTGAACAGAATCCAGTTGCATTCAGGAACTCACAGTTTAAGGGGGAAGATTTCTGAATGCTGGGTGGTGGGAAGTCTCAGGGGAAGTTCACAGAGGAAGGCCTAACTCAACCTGTTCTGGGAGATGGGGTCAGAAAAGTTTCCTATAGAAGTCAATACTTGAACTGCATTTTGAAGGACGAACATAAGTTAGTCACTCAGGAAACTGGTTCAAGAGAACATCAGACAAAAGGAAACTGAGACGTGAAAGTCTGAGGGAGCATGGAATACATACGGACAGTTGAATGTCCATGGAGTTCGGTCCTGAGTACAAGTCCAGAATGGTCTCAGAGACCTCTCATATTCTTAAGACACAGGGTTTTCAATGGAGTGCCAAGGCAATAAAATTTGAGTTTTATAAAGATCTTCTTTCATCAGGTATGTGAATAAAGCATTAGAATGCAGAGGCTGGAGGCAGAACGTTAAATGACTTTTTCTGTAATTTAAGTAAGAAATGATGTGAGCTCAACACTGGCTATTCAGTGCCTTAAATCATTTTAGTTGCTTTGCTGTGATAACGTCCCACGTTTTCTATGACTGGGCGTATATATCATCAAGGTATCTGGATATGGACAGTAGCTCGGCTGAGAAACATTTATTTTTTCAATTGGTATCAAGTAGCCTCTTTGGAGAAGGCAATGGCACTCCACTCCAGTACTCTTGCCTGGAAAATCCCAAGGACAGAGGAACCTGGTAGGCTGCAGTCCATGGGGTCGCTAAGAGTCAGACATGACTGAGCGACTTCACTTTCACTTTTCACTTTCATGCACTGGAGAAGGAAATGGCAACCCACTCCAGTGCTCTTGCCTGGAGAATCCCAGGGACAGGGGAGCCTGGTGGGCTGCCGTCTGTGGGGTCACACAGAGTTGGACACGACTGCAGTGACTTAGCAGCAGCAGCAGCAGCCTCTTTATCATACTTTGCACAGTTATTATTTCATTGTTAGTAGTCAGGTGAATGTATGATTCTGTTTGGTGTTAAATCATAAAATTTTTAAATCTGTAAGAGACTTTCCTCATTCATTTGGTCTGTTTGTATTCATGCTAGGTCTTTTCCAAAACCTTGGTATTTCTTGGGGAAACTACAAAGGCTATGGAAAACAATGCACACAGAGCTCCTGTCCTTGTCACCCAGTATAACCAGAACCCCCCTGCCAGTTATTGTAACCAGCACCATTCCTGTCTCCCCTGGTAACCAGCACAAGCCCTGTCACCCACTTGGATGATTTTTCTTGATTTTGTGTGTTCTAATAAAAGATTTTGCTTGTAAAACAGGTTCTGTTATTAAAACTATAATCTCCTCCTAACTTCACCAATATAAATTTTAAACACAATGAAGTTGAGGATCTTGCTTGTGTTTCAGTTCAGTTCAGTTCAGTCGCTCAGTCGTGTCCGACTCTTTGCAACCCCATGGACTGCAGCGCTCCAGGACTCCCTGTCCATCGCCAACTCCTGGAGTTTACTCCAACTCACGTCCATTGAGTCGGTGAGCTCAAATAGCAAAACTGTTCATACACATTCAGGAAGAGTTGGAAACTTTGCTAGAATCTGAAACTGTCCCTAATCCCCAAGTTGCATTCTTGTCTTGCTGAATATCCTCATTCCAGATAACAATGGCAGTGCATTTTAGACTTTCCGTTAAAAAAAACAGCTTCTTTCCAAGATTCATTTTCTTCCCATATGTGTTTTTGTGTATGTTGTGTAATGTGTGTGTGTGTGTATCTGTTTGTAATGAGATAGATATATAGATTTGGATTTACACAGTTTGTGGTAGCTAACAACATATTATTTGAGGGTTCCCTGGCAAAGGCAAAACTATTACTATCGGGTAAAAAAGTCAACTTTGAAATTCAGATTAAAACATGCTGTGGGACTTTTTAATTTTTAAAATTTTTTTAAGCTTTGGGAAGTTTAGTCTTAGGGACCATCTAAGGATACCTATTTGATCATTGGTAATTTTAAAAAATAATCACACAAGAGTGACTCAAAATTTTATAAGTAAACAATCACTTGGGGAAGGCTGCCTAAAAATGTAGATTTCCACATATTTCCCCCAGATCTCCTGACTGACTGAATCCAAGATAGAGGCCAAAAATATCCATTTTCAATAAAGACTCCAGATGACTCTGATGTGGGTCTGAGTGCCACACTTGAGAGACTGCTGTAACTCTATCTAACTAGATTTTAAAAGAAAGGGCTGATCTAAATGGTTTTGCTGAACTGCTTAACCTGGCTTGTCTCTTTTAAGTAAAATTATTGCACCACATAAGTCAGGGACATGCAAACAAACCCAATCCCTGCTAAATCTTACAGGATCAAGTGGTTGTGGGGTTCATTCCCAGCATAGTTTATATTTTCTTTAGTCTAAATATCTTTCACCAAATACAAAGTTCATGTGTTTGGCACAACAGAAAGTTATTTCTTTTTCCAAACACTTATTCTATCCTTCATCCTCCAAAAATTTGTTAGACAGTGAGATCCATTAAATTGCTGTGTTGTTTCCTGTGTAAAGTTTCAAGTTTCTCAAGAGCAGAATTAAGATTAGATGTTAACATAATCAAATTTTATCACTATACTTGTTTTGAAAGAAAAATCAAAATAAAGCATTTTGACTCTTATTTTAAAAGTCACATCTTAATTTAAAACTTTGCTATAAGAAAAACACCTCCACTAATTTTTTTTTTCCTGTGATGATAAGTAAAAATAAGCTTAATGCAGTAAACAGTCTTGGAGACCTTCAATGGCTTGCCAAAACTTCTTTCAGTTCCAGTTCCATTTCATTATAAAGGACTTATTTCAGGAACACTGAGGCTGATAATCATGTCAAACTCAGCCCCAGAAGAAAACTGGAAAACAAAAAGGTATTTTCCTCAAAGACCAAACCACTTCTTGATAGAGCTGGGCTAAAAGAAGTATGTCCCCATAGATAGTTATTTTCTAACCTATGAAATACCCTACAAATGAAATACATATGAACAGATTCTTCTTTTCTGCCCTGTTCCTTCCTTCTTCCCTTTCTTCTTTCTTTCCTTCCTTCCTTCCCTTTCTTCATGGGCAGCCTTTCTAAAATTTCAATGGAATTATGGCTGACCTCAAAATAGGCCCAGATGGAATTAAAAATAATAGTTATGGCTGATTCATGCTGATGTATGGCAGAAACCAACATAATATTGTAAGGCAATCATCCTTCAATTAAAAGGAAATTTAAAAAATAATAGCTAACACTGAGTGCTTATTTTTTATCAAGAAGTATCTTAAGTGCTATATATGTATTAAATCCTCAAAATGATTCTGTTGAAATGCGCACTAGTATCATCTCCACTTTAAACATGAAGAAACAGTGGCAAAAGAAAACTAAGTAACTTTACTGTGATCTCACAGCTATTGTCTGTAAGAACTAAAGTCAACATAATTCCCTATTCCTATGGTAAGGTTTGGAATGAGTATGATTTCCTATTCTTATTTTAAAAAATTCTGCAAACAAGCTCTGAGAAAACCTTACCTGTCTCAACTAGCTTACTTATATACTATCAACATGCTCTTCAACACTTCAAGACTCTTGTGACAAATCCAAAGCTATGGTACAAAGCCTGCCCAATTACCTGCAATGCAAGATTTGCTTTGAAATCATCCAACCTTTCCACTAAAACCCATGAGTATCCTCCTCCCTTGAATTGTGAGTAGACCTAACCAGTCAGTCCCAAAGGAAATCAACCTTGAATATTCACTGGAAAGACTGATGCTGAAGCTGAAGCTCCAGTACTTTGGCCACCTGATGCAAAGAGCCAACTTATTGGTTAAGACACTGATGCTGGGAAAGATTGAGACCAGGAGGAGAAGGGGGTGACAGAGGATGACATGGTTGGATAGCATTACTGAGTCAATGGACATGAGTTTGAGCAAACTCTGGGAGATAGTAGAAGACAGAGGAGCCTGGCATGCTGCAGTTTATGGGGTCACAAAGAGTTGGCCATGACTTAGCGACTGAACAACAATGACAATCCTCCTCTGATCTTTCCTCTTTTGAGATACTACTAGGACTTTGTCAAGGTGGTTGATGTTTTCCCTTGTTGCAGTAACTTCATAAACTTAGTTTTACTTAATAGGGCTTTTTCAGGCCTATATTTGAGAAGTTGGCAACTTACATCTGTCTAATGACTAACAGGAATTAGAAGACTGTATTTTGTTATAAACATAACAAATAACCTGTTGTCCTCTAATTCTCCTCAATCCAGAGATATTACTACAGCAGAATCAGGAAACTGATTATGAAGTTTCAGTAACTACTTAAAAAAAGAACTTCTGACATTTCCTTAATGTGGGAATATAAAAACTAAAGTATTTGTGTGTGTGTGATTCTGAAAAACAGAAATCTTTACAAAAGTTCTCTACAAATAAAAGAAGTTTCTGAGTAGTTTCCCTAATTCACATCAAATACAAATTGTGAGATTTAATAAGACTAAATTAATTAATTTAAAATCTTGTCTGTATACTACAAACATATTTATTGTAAAAATATATTTTTTTGCTGAAATTTTACTCCATCAGGAGACCAGGACTGGCAATTTAAACACTGAAAACAACAAACAAAAACTAAAAACAAAAAAACACCTAGTTATCTCAAAATGATGCAGCCTTCTTCCTGTTAAAGGAGACGTCATATGGTAACTATTTCAGGTGTGAACACACAGTGTGCAAGGAGGTCCCGTTTCTTTGGAAATAGCTGTAAATATATTCATAGGCGTAAAACAATCATCTGTGTCTAGCCATGCATGCCGTCTGCTCCCGGGGCTGTCACTGCTGTCGATCTGAAGTTGAGAGGTAATGGCCTCATGATTCAGGGAAACTGCTGAAGTGTGTACTCAGGCTTCAGTTGAAGAGATGGGTTCATTTATCATCATAATAAGCTATTACCATCGAGAGGTCACAACTCATTGAAGAGACAGTCAGTCTAATTGGCTCAATTCCGTCAGTGTTCGACGTGCCTCAAGGAGATAAGCACTCTTTCACAGGTAATTTTCAATCACCCAACAAACTACCTGTTTAATAATTCATCACATTTCAGATTGGGGTCTTATCACATAGCTCCTTTTTCCATGTGGCAAATGTTGAATTTTAACTACTTGGAATCTCAGACCCGAGTAATAGAGGGAGAACTTCAGAAAAAATAAGGTAAGAGGGTGTCTACTCAACTACTACTGTTGGAAGTCATGGGAAGACCGCAGTCCTAGAAATGTAAGCTTTATGCTTCCCCAGCAGGCCCTGCTGATATTAACAGAATTTGTTGAAACTATCTGGAAAGATAAGAGTGTTATTGGAATCCTTGTGATTAATTAAGCATGACAACCAAATTTTAGTTTAGAGAATTGCGGCATATCTTGAGTGATCCTCATCAAAACAATAATCTTCACAATGAAGTCTAGACTAGAAAATTAATAGTTGATAATAGAGCAAAACAGAAATATTATTCTACATAAAACATCTTTTTAAAACTTATTTTCAAGTGGAGGATAACTGCTTTACAATGTTGGATTGGTTTTTGCCATATACTTAAAATACCTTATTTTATGACTTTAACAATACTATGTTCTTGAGTGGGGCAGCAGACAGTCTCTGAGACAAGTTCACCTCCAATCAAATGCTTGCTATGACTTTAAACAGCTAGGCTACCTTATAATTACATGCAGATTCTTTTTTTCCACTATTTTTTTTATACACAAATGGTGGTCATATACACTGTTCTATTTCTAGGTTTAACTATTTAACCATATACCTCAGATCATTCCACATTATTGTAGTGTTTGTGTGTATGTACCAAAATGCATTTAATCAGTCTATCAGTAACAATTTTGTGTGTATCACAAACATTTGTGAATGAATAACTGCATTTCACACTTTATGTCTCCCTATAGGAAAAATTTCCAGAAGAGAAATATATGAACATATGTGCATTTGTAACTTTGGTAAAAATTTCAAAGTTAGTTTTCTTAGATTGCATTAATACATATCCCCACTACCAATATTATAAGGATCTTTGTCCTTTTAAAATCTCAGTAATAGCGTATTATCCAGGCTTTCATGGTGGCTCAACAGTCAAGAATCTGCCTGCCAGTGCAGGAGACACACAGGTTCATTCCCTGGTTGGGAAAGATGCCACGAAGCAGCTAAGCCCACACATCTCAGTTGTTAAGCCTGTGCTCTAGAGCCCGGGAATTTCAACTACTGAACCCCCATGCCATAGAGTCTATTCGCTGCAACAAAAGAAGCCAAGGCAATGAGAACCGCGCACTGCAACTGGAGAGTAGCCGGCGCTTGCCGCTAGAGGAAGCCTGTGCAGCAATGAGGGCCCAGCACAGCCAAAAATAAATAAATAATTTTTAAAATAGCATGCTATCCATTTTACCATCTTGTTGTCTCTTCTAAGGTAAATGACAGTTTCTCAGTATAGTTGTATTATGAGTCAGGTTGTACATGGTTTCTTATACCTAAGAGCCATTTGTATTCTGTTTCTATGAACTGTTCATTCATATGTGTCGCCCATTTCTTTGTTCAAGTGTTGGTCTTTGTTATCAATTTCTATAATTTCTTTAGCTATGAGATTAGGCTTTTGTTTGCAACAAATTAAAACAAAATGAAAATCTTTGAAAATAATTGATATTTTACTTGGTTTACTAAGGCTGCCACAACAAAACCATAAGCTACACGTCTCAAAAAACAGAAATCCATTGTCTCACAGCTCTAAAGGATACAAGTCCAAAACCGAAGGAGCAGAGTTGGCTCCTCCTGAAGGCTGTGGGCAAAGGATCTGTTTCAGATCTCTCTCTTTGGCTTGCAGATGGCTGTCTTCATGTTCACATGGCATTCTCCTTGTATGAGTATCTGTCTCCAGGTTTTCCCTTTTTATAAAGATATAAATTATATTGGGGCTTCCCTGGTGACTGAGTGGTAAAGAATCTGCTTGCCAATACAGGGGACACAAGTTTGATCCCTGGGTCAGGAAGATCCCTGGAGAAGGAAATGACAACCCATTCCAGCGGGAAATCCCATGGACAGAGGAGCCTAGGGGGCTGCAGCCCATGGGGTCGCAAAAGAGTAGTACATGACTTAGCACCTAAGCAACAGTCGTATTGAGTTTGGGTCGACTTTACTGTCCTTATTTTAACTTGCTACACTATAGCCGCAAGGTATAATGCTGCTTATAACGCCAATGAAGTTTACTTCCCTAATCAGTTATTGATGGGCAGAAATCTTAAATCCCTTTAAATACTTCTGTAAGGCAGAAATAGTTACTTATCACATCATTTGCTTAGAAAGATGTGACATGATGCTCATTTGCTTTATTTTGGTATCTTCAAGATAAAGTACAAAACACTCAGTAGGTTTCTCCAAAAGCTAGATGACAATTTTTTCACATTTTCACAAACTGCTGTTTAAGAGTCATATAATTGACTTACTTTCTAAAGTTAACCCTCTGTGATTGTCCATTTTTATTTTTAATGCTATCTTATTCTTGATGAAAGTGAAAGTGGAGAGTGAAAAAGTTGGCTTAAAGCTCAACATTCAGAAAACGAAGATCATGGCATCTGGTCCCACCACTTCATGGGAAATAGATGGGGAAACAGTGGAAACAGTGTCAGACTTTATTTTTGGGGGCTCCAAAATCACTGCAGATGGTGACTGCAGCCATGAAATTAAAAGACGCTTACTCCTTGGAAGGAAAGTTATGACCAACCTAGAAAAGCAGAGACATTACTTTGTCAACAAAGGTTCGTCTAGTCAAGGCTATGGTTTTTCCTGTGGTCATGTACGGATGTGAGAGTTGGACTGGGAAGAAGGCTGAGCGCTGAAGAATTGATGCTTTTGAACTGTGGTGTTGGAGAAGACTCTTGAGAGTCCCTTGGACTGCAAGGAGATCCAACCAGTCCATTCTGAAGATCAGCCCTGGGATTTCTTTGGAAGGAATGATGCTAAAGTTGAAACTCCAGTACTTTGGCCACCTCATGCGAAGAGTTGACTCATTGGAAAAGACTCCGATGCTGGGAGGGGTTGGAGGCAGGAGGAGAAGGGGACGACAGAGGATGAGATGGCTGGATGGCATCACTGTCTCGATGGACATGAGTCTGAGTGAACTCTGGGAGTTGGTGATGGACAGGGAGGCCTGGTGTGCTGCGATTCATGGGGTATCAAAGAGTCGGACACGACTAAGCGACTGATCTGATCTAATCTGATCTATCTTTACCACCACCAGATGCTCAATCAGATAGAAATAATAAGCAAGGCACAAAGTGTTCTCTAACAAATGTGCTTTATTGATATAAAGATTTACCTCTCATATAAACTGCTGCACCATACAACTACAGAAGTTCTCAAAGCAATTGGCATTTATTGAACAGCTTCTGTGTGCTAAAGGCATTTTTGAGGGCTTTGCACAACTCTGAGGAGGTGCTAAACTCTCAATTTGCAGATATTGAAAGTGTCAACTAAATAATGGGATGTGTTCAAGATTACAGAAATAATAAGGAAGAGATGCAGCATTTGAATCAGATCTGTGAAAAGCATAAGGATCAAAACACTGAAATAACTGACCAGAGTTTCCCTTGCATAAATAACAGCTTTGAGTAAAGAGTAGAATGGTGGGGAAGGATGGGACACAGATATGCATAGAAAAATAAAGGAAGAAATAAAGTATTCCTTTGCATGCATGCTAAGTTGCTTCAGTCAGGTCCAACTCTTTGTGACTTTATCGAGTGTAACCCACCAGGCTTCTCTGTCCATGGAATTCTCCAGGCAAGAATACCGGAGTGGGTTGCCATGTCCTCCTCCAGCTGATCTTCCCAACTCTGGGGTTGAACCCAAGTCTCTTATGTTTCTTGCATTGGCAGGCAGTTTCTTTACCACTATCACCACCTGGGATGCCCAATATATTTATTCCTTTGCTAATCCATAATCAAGATGTCGGTAGGACTGGTCTCAGAGGACTGTGAAATAAGGAGCTGCTCCAGGCCTTTCTCCTTGGCTTACAGAAGGCCCTCTTCATTCATATCTGTGTCCCATCCATTCCCACCATCTTGTGCTTCTCCCACTACCATCAACAATTAAACACTATATATACACTGGATTAAATACGAAAACTCAGTACATAAAACACTCTCTGGCCATGATAGGCTCAGAGGTTAAAGCATCTGCCTGCAATGCAGGAGACCCAGGTTTGATCCCGAGGTTGGGAAGATCCCCTGGAGAAGGAAATGGCAACCCACTCCAATATTCTTGCCTGGAGAATCCCGTGGAGGGAGGAGTCTGGTAGGCTACAGTCCACGGGGTTGCAAAGAGTCAGACATGACTGAGCTACTTCACTTTCACTTTTCACTTTCTCAATGCACTTTACCTTGGAAACAACACCCAGGCAACAACCTTGACAGCTGTTAAGCCTCAATTCCTCTGGTTCTTTTTTTTCTCTCAGGGATCAAAGTTCTACAACATCTGCTGTAAAGTGTCTAAAAACTTGTTTCACATTTTTTCTCAAATTATCTTGTTGTCTAAGAAAGTTTTGTTCAATCATGGCCAGAAGTAAAAATTCTGCGCTTTATAGTATGATTTTTGAAAGCTGTAGCCTTTGTTTCAACTAGAGTTTATTTTTATGTCTAATATGAGGTAGGGATACAGGTATGGTCATTTTTTTTCTTTTTAGATACTCAGTGGTACCAATAACATTTACTATATGCTCTATTCTATTGTCTTTGATCTGCAATTTCTATTTTATTAATAATCAAGTATCCATATATGCATGGGATATTTCTGGGCTATTTTTTCAACTCCACTGATCATTTTTAATCTTTTTTCACACCAATAGCACTTTGTCTCAATCATTATTTCTTTTTTAAAAATGAGTCCTAAGTCTTTTTATCAGGTAAGTTTTGATTCAAACCCCATCTCTTTCTTTCTTTAGGATTTCCTTTTCTTATTTGAAAAGCTCTTTGCTTTCCTATATAGATTCTATCCTTAGTATTTTGTTACTTGTTACTATTGTAAAGGACTTATTTTTTAATATTTATTTATTTCTATTTTATTTCTTTTTAGCCGCACTGGGTCTTCCTTACTGTGAGTGGGCCTTCTCCACTCTTCTTTCTGGCTGTGGTGCTCAGGCTTCTCCCTGCTGTGGCTTGTCTTACAGTGTAGCACGGGGCTCTAGGGTAACCAGCTTTAGTAGCTGCTGCACGTGGACTCAATGGTTGTGATTCAGGGGCTTAGTTGCCCTGTGGAATGTGGGATCTTCCTGGACCAGGGATGAAACCAGTGTCCTCTACAATGTGAGATGGATCCTTAACCACTAGACTACCAGGAAAGCCCAGGACTTATTTTTAAAGGGCTGTTTTAATTGGTGTTTGCTGATGTAAAGAAACACAATTGACTTGTAAAATGAAATATTTCCTGACATACCAGTGGGCAAGAAATGTCACAGCCATCAGTGATTTTGGGCCTCCAAACGTGAATGAGGGCTCCCAAAAGGGAACACAATAGCTTTGACCCAGCAAATGCTGCCACCCCTGCAATGATGGCAAAGGAGCTCAGAGGAATGCAGGAAGCAACTATCCTCTGCCATGCCTCCTGGTGAACAAGGAATTAAGGTTGTAAACAATCAAGAAATAGGAAGTGGTCTTAGATAGCTGCATTACATATGAAAGGAAAGAATTCAGCGAGCCCAGAGGCTTGTAAATTCCCATAGAATAATGCTAAGTTCCTTAGCTTAATATCTGGTTTTCTTTATTTAACAATAATCTTTGGTGTTCAGACTGCCTGCCCTCTTTGTTGCGAAGTTGTATATGGCCTGACTCCTTCTCTCTGGCCTTCTACAGCAGTTTAAGAAGAAGTGGCAAGAATACACAGGAGAACTACACAAAAAGGTCTTAATGACCTGGATAACCACAATGGTGTGGTCACTCACCAAGAGCCAGACATCCTGGAAGTCTGGCTTCCAGTGAAGTCAAGTGGGCCATAGGAAACATTACTATGAACAAACCTAGTGGTCATGGAATTCCAACTGAACTATTTCAAATCCTAAAAGATATGACACTGTTAAAGTGCAACATTCAATATGCCAGCAAATTTGGAAAACTCAGCAGTGACCAAAGAACTGGAAAAGATCAGTTTTCTTTCCAATCCCAAAGAAGAAAAATGGCAAAGAATGTTCAAACTACTGCACAACTGTGCTCATTTCACATGTTAGCAAGGTAATGTTCAAAATCCTTCAAGCTAGGCTTCAACAATACGTGAACTGAGAACTTCCAGATGTTCAAGCTGGATTTAGAAAAGGCAGAGGAACCAGAGATTAAATTGCAAACACCCATTGGATCATAGAAAAAGCAAGAGAATTCCAGAAAAATATCAACTTCTGCTTCACTGACAATGCTAAAGCCTTTGACTGTGTGGATCACAACAAACTGTGGAAAATTCTTCAAGAGATGTGAGTACCAAACCACCTTACCTGTCTCCTGAGAAACCTGTATGCAGGTCAAGAAGCAACAGTTTGAATTGGGCATGGGACAATGGACTGGTTCAAAATTGTGAAAGGACTAAGACAAGGCTGTATATTGTCACCCTGCTTACTTAATTTATGTGCAGATTACATCATGTGAAATACCAGGCTGGATGAATCACAAGCTGGAATCAAGACTGCAGGAAGATTTGTCAACAACCTCAGATATCCAGATGATTTCACTCTAATGACAGAAAGTAAAGAGAGACTAGAGAGCCTCTTGATGAAGGTGAAAGAGGACAGTGAAAAAGCTGGCTTAAAATTCAACATTCAAAAAATGAAGATTGTGGCATCCAGTCCTATCACTTCATGCCAAATAGTTGGGGGAAAAGTGGAAATAGTGTCAGATTTTACTTTCTCGGGCTCCAAAATCACTGTGGATGATGACTGCAGCTATGTAATTAAAAGATGCTTGCTCCTTGGAAGAAAAGCTATGACAAACCTAGACAGTGTATTGAAAAGCAGAGATATCACTTTGCCAACAAATGTCTGTAGAGTCAAAACTATGGTTTTTCCAGTAGTCATGCATGGATGTGAGAGACGGATCACAAATCAGGCTGAGTGCCAAAGAATTGATGCTTTTGAACTGTGGTGCTGGAGAAGACTCAAGAGTCCCTTGGACTGCAAGGACATCAAACCATCAACTCTAAAGGAGATCAACCCTGAATATTCATTGCAAGGACTGATGCTAAAGCTGAAGCTCCAATACTTTTGCCACCTGATACAAAGAGCCAACTCATTGGAAAAGACTCTGATGCTGGGAAAGATTGAAGGTAGGAGGAAAACGGGGCAACAGAGGATGAGATGATTGGATGGCATCACTAACTCAGTGGACATGAGTTTAAGCTAACTCAGAGAGATGGTGAACAGGGAAACCTGGCATGCTGCAGTTCATAGTGTTGCAAAGAGCAGAACATGACTTATCCACTGAACAGCAACTGAGATGCTGCCTCCGGGGCTCAGAGTCGTTAACATTCCCACCAAATAAAATAACTCTCTACTTTCTGGTTGTGACTAACTTTTTAGTCAACAGGCTTTTACATATTAACTTTGTATATAGTTCCCTTCTTGATTCACCTATTAATAATTTATCTTCTGAGTTCATAATCATATCAAGCAGATAATCATATCATCTATAAATGCAATTTTATTTCTTCCCTTTTAACTTCTGTATCTTTTAACTTCTTTTTTTAAATCTTAATGCACTGTCCAAATCTGCTAGTACCATGTTAAATAAAAGTGGTCAGAGTGAAAACTGTTTGTGATCTTAAAGCATTCTTTCCATATTTTATAATAAAGTAGATATGTTATTTGTTTTTGTGTAGCTATTCTTCATCAAATGAAGAAGCACCTTTCCAATCTTAGTTTACACATTTTTTAAAACATCATGAATCATCATTAAATTTTATCTATTTTTTCTGCATCTATTGAAACAGTTTCTCTCCTTTATTTAATCAATACTGTCAATTACACTGTCTTTTTCTATTAAATCAACACTGAACTCCTATGATAAAAGCTAATTTTACCATTTTCATACATTATGGATTCTGATTACTCATGGTTTGGTTAGGATACTTGCATCGATTTTCATGAGTGAGTTTGGGCAGAAATTTCCTTTTTCACGCCTCCCTGATATTAAGTAACATAAAATTACTTGAGGAGTAGTCATTATTTTGTTCTCTGTAAAGCTGTGTAAGATTGAAAAAAGTTTTTAAGGTTCAAAATTTGATTTAACAAATTAAACATAAATAAATAAAACCATTGTTTTCCTTATGGAAATAATTTTTTGGCTACTGCTTCAATTGCTTTAATGTTCATATGATTTTTAACATTTTCCCCCTCAGTCAGTTTTATTAATTTTTATTATTCTAGAAATTTTATTGTGAGTCCTCATAGTTGGGCTAACTTTGCAGAGTAGACATTATCAGAACTACATGTAATAAATGAGTTCTTATGATTTTTGTTTGTTTTTTCATAAACATTTGCCCCTAACAATATATCTGGTTTATTCTTGACAACAGATAGTCTTCTGGTATTAGTCTATTGCCAAATCATTTTAATATGATCCGATTTATGGAATAAAAATTCAATCACAGTTTGTTTATCTTATTTACCTTTATAGCCATGCCATTCTCCACATATATAATACATTCTTAATTAATCCATTTACTCTGAGACTTAATTTGGAGGACATTAAGGATGAGGGAGAGAGTCTGACCTTTACTTTGAATAATTTTGCGGAATATAAAGCAAAGACATCAGAAATATAAATTATGTTGCTAAAAGGAGAGCAACTCATGCTTATTAGTGAGGTTTTAATTTTTTACTAAGATGGAAATCATCTTTCAATTCTAACTTAAATCTCAACTCCAGTCATTTCTGAGAAATCTAATCAAAACTATTCTGTTGTTGTTGTTAAAAAGGTAGCATTGATCACAAAATATTTGTAAAGTTCCTTTCATTTGACAAGAACTACTCTGTCATATAAATCTCAAATATCAATCTCCTTCAAATCCACAGCTTTAATTAGGGATGTTAGAAGTAGAACTGTAAGTCAAGCAAGCACAGCAAAGAAATACCAGAGATTACTTTTAAAACCTGATGCTATTTTGTCAGCTGTTCATAATATGCAGCTTATGCTATACTATAGGTATTCTTGGCAACTACAACGAAACAATTTAAAAGCTCCTCTAAGCTACAAACAGAAAAAGATAGTATACATGTTGTAGAAAATAAGCATTGTTTTATAAAGACCAAATCACAGAAGATTAATTTAATAGCACCCAGAGACAGATTTGCAAACCTTACTGGTAATGGGGGAACAATCGATAGGCCAAGTCAGATTCTCAGGGCTCTTTACAAACAGGAAGAGAACTGGTTTTGGAGGCTGCACTATCTAATTCAGATCACTAGGGTAACCAAAAAGAAATAACTATTTCGATGTTCCAATAGCACTTAGTTTACTAAAGCAGTAAATTATTCCAACTCTGAAATACCCAAACTGTTTCTCAAAGCTGTGGCCTGTAGCAAGTCAGCAGGACTCTGTGCTCTAGCACTTTACATTCATGCCTGGTTCCATGCTTACACGAATGCCCTAAAACCAAGCATTAACCTCTGTCAAGTATTTGGAGAAAATAAGATGCTGCCAAGTAGAGCCCTGTGGGTGCCTGACTTAATTTTCTTTGAATGTCTACAGTGGAAGGGGCAGGGAATTAACACTCAACTGTGAACACTGTGCTGAATGCTCACACATTTATGGGAAAAAAACATTTTCCAGGTTGCTGTTGAGGGATTAACTCTTAGTTGAGATTATAACCCAGTGGGGCTCCATGGGACCTTCTCCGGACAGAGTCCTTCCCCATGTCATCTGCTGGTCTTTTATTCCTAGAAAAGTTGTAGTCTCCCAGGCCTCCTGAGTCATAAAAGCCTGGCTCAAGAATTACTAATAAAGTCCAGAACAACAACAACAAAAGAAATTAATGCTTGAAGGAATTGAACATGTAGTGACAAAAATAGCAGTTGGTCCAGGAGAACTGGTAAGAATTTAAACAATAAACCTTAAATATGACAGCCATAGAATATTTAGCTCCTCCCTAAAGCACCTGGACAACAGTACACTAAGGCACATTGCCTGAGTTGTTTTACAGATGCTAAAACCTCCATCAAATCGAAGAAGCTAACTACTTGATGACCATGAGCACACAGCCTCCTACTGAAACCTGAGGACTGATAATGTTAACCCCTGTAACACTGCCCTGTTATCTCACCATCAACCAATCAGAAAACTGTGCACAAGCTGATCACATACCATGTGACATATCCCCCCCTCACCCCCATCACTTTGCCTCTAAAAGTGCTTTGAGGAGTTTGGGTCCTTTAAGCATCACAGGCTGCCTCACTCTCTTTGCTTGGCCCTTTTCAGCTCGAAACTCCGATGTTTCAGTTCATTTGGCCTCACTGTGGGTTCAGCACACAAACTTGCCATAGACAACAAGATTATGGAAATTTTTTAAATGAGTAGTATAAAAATATGCTAACTTTTCCAGGCCTCATCTACTATCTACATACACAACTATATCCACCTTTGTATTCCTCATTATTCCAAAGAGGGACTGTAGTCAATAAAAATGTTCCTTAATATGAAAAGTATTCCTTTGCTAAACTGGCTAGTGCTCTTGAATTTAATTATGACCAGGCAGGTTTCTACGTTAGCAAAGTGTATGTCAAGTGAGAGCAGTTTTATTATTTGGGGTTAGGTTACCAAAACACAGGAAGATTGGCATGTGGCACCTTCATTAAAATAAAATATGTACAATACATCTCCCATCTGTTATAAGTGAATTTATCACCAAGGAACTTAGAAAATGTTTGAAAATTGGTTATACAAATATTTAGGAAAAGCTAATAGCATCTCATAAATACTTTTTTCAACTTAGAAATTAATACTAAAAAGGCAAAGGAAGGATTGTATATCCAGAGCTTCCTGGTCATGGATGCAAATCAAATTCAGTATCTAAGCAGATATACTAGTTTCTTGACATACTGTTTCTGTCAGATTTTGGCAATGGCTCTGAGTCCAACAGCAATTACTGGGAAAGAATTTAGCCTCAACTATTTAGAAAAGTGACTTTACTAGATTTACAAATAAGGCCCTACAATTTTCCATTTCCTTAGCAAGATATTATATCAACCAAGCTAAGCATGTCATCATGACTGTAATTTACGTGATGTGACATGACAGTTAAGATGTACTGCGGTAATTTGTGAGAGCTTGCAGTATTATTGTAGTATCAAAAATTTATATGGTTCAGTTATTAAAGCAAATTGTTTCATTCATACTGAGATGTCTGACAGTAAACCACCGAGGGCTTCCACATTACATTAAAAAATGTCTTCCATATTCAAACAATTTGCACACCCTGTTACCAGTATTTTGCTCACTGAATGGAAACTGAAGCACAGGCAAACACAGCTTTTTGATGTGAACATGATCTTTGCAGGATATGAAGTACTTCATTGTGGGTGGTTACAAGGAGCAGTCTAGACAGGATAAGGAAAGTTATCTTTGGGAACCAACTCTACGAACAGGATGTCCAAATGCTTTGCTCTGATGCTATTTCATATCCCATTTGCTTGCCTTCCGTCAGTTTGATTTTCAGCCAACAGAAAGAAAAAGCATATGGGCAAAGAAGAAATGATGGAAAATATGGCAAATATTCTATTTTAAAAAACTACCTATAAGTAAACTTCCCTGTGGTAAGAAAAGTAAGACCTCTGAAACTCATCCAATTTTGACCCATGGTTCTTCTCTAAATTCCTCAGAGCAGTTGGAAAAAAAGACAGCTTCTGGTTTTTTTGTTTGTTTTGTTTTTTGGCAATTTTAAGCTACAGACATTCAAGTCCTATGTGCTATTTTATTCTTGTCAGGTATTCAGGAATTCCTAAATAGAATAGGATAGAATGACCTCTTGTTGGAAAGGGCTTTGAAGTAACAGTTTAATTAGATTTTTATTACAGCTGGGAAATTTTATGCAACAGTCTCTTTAAAAATACATATTCATTGAAAAATGTGTTTTACTCATTTACACATTTTTCATAATGATATTTAGAGGCCTGTAAAAATAAGAAACAGGCCAAAAGTTACGTTTTCAATCAGATAAAACTACTAGTTTCCATTCATATGAACTAGCAAGATTTTCTGTCTTAATGCTCACACACCACTAATTATTAAAATATTTTTATTTTTCATGAAGATTTTTTCCAAAGTAAGCTATATTCTTATAGTTGAAAACTAGTCTTAAATAGCATCAATTTGCTAAAGGATTTTTCTGGGACTGTCACAATTTCTGGTGTGATCAGGTCATTTAATTATGAGCTGACAAGATATTAAGTTCCACAGATCAATCAAGTATTCTCATTTAGAATTTCAATATCAAATTTTGTTTCCAATGAATTGTTAAGCAAAATAAAATAAAATGATAAAAGCCAAGGAACCTATCCAATTAGAGTTAATTCACAACAGAGGGGAAGAAAGAAGTACCTTCATCTCTGAAAGTGCTACATTTGTTTATCTGTGTGTGTGTTTTTATATGTGTGTCAGTGGGCTTGAAAACATGTGCTTTCAATCTGGCTGTTCTTTTATAGTAGTTCTCTTCCTGAGCTCCAGGAAATATGGTGTTTATTATAAGCTTCATGGCAAGTATTAAATTAGTTATGTAATAAATTTCATTTCCAATTAACATTCCGACAAGGTAGAGAAAGTAGCTCTCCTGAATACCAGTTTTGAAATGAAATAGAAACAGATGAGAAAGACTTCAGTAAGTATTGCACCACAGACAGTTCTAGAGAAACAGCTATTTCAAGTAAACATGACACTGCTTCTTCCAATATCTACAATCTGTTTTGCAAAAAAAAAAAAAAATCTAAAGGTTTCATTGGTTTATTTTTTCTTCCAAAATGTTAACACAGGATAGCAACTATATAGAACTGTGACGTGGGGATGCAACCACCCATGGGGCAGGGTGGAAAAGTCCAACTTAATCTGATTTAGTTGGTTCCAGGCACTGGCGACCCACTCCAGTACTCTTGCCTGGAAAATCCCATGGATGGAGGAGCCTGGTAGGCTGCAGTCCATGGGGTCGCTAAGAGTCGGACACGACTGAGCGACTTCACTTTCACTTTTCACTTTCATGCATTGGAGACGGAAATGGCAACCCACTCCAGTGTTCTTGCCTGGAGAATCCCAGGGACGGGGGAGCCTGGTGGTCTGCCATCTATGGGGTTGCACAGAGTCGGACACGACTGATGCAACTTAGCAGCAGCAGTAGCAGCAATCCAATCAGTATATATTTGATCTCATCTTCCTTTAAAGAAAGACTATATAAAACCCATTCTCCTTATTGATCAATTGAAGCAAGAAGCTAGCACTGTATGGACTCACCTTGTTTCCTAGGTAAGGCGCTGGTGCACTCCAGAAGTAGCTCTGGGGCAGGGCTTGGCGGGCCTCCACGCTGCTGATGCTGATCTGCTGAGGTGGGTCTAAGTCATCCAGCTGGGGGGCCACTCGAATATGGCCGGAAATGTCAGTCAGATACCAGCCACTCATGTCTTGTATCTTAAAGAAAACATACAATCATTGTCACTTAGGAAAAGAACCCAGACACTTCTCTTTCCTATTTCTGTAGTGTTCATATTTTGAAAATTGAAAACACAAAAACTATGATCGTTTAGGAAAATATAAAAGTTGTGTATATCATTAAACATCTCATATGTTCTCACCATTATTTTTTTTCTTGATGTTTCTAGGAGTTTGGATGATATTATAATATAAACTGTTTTTATTAATCCAGTGTGATTTTTAAAAATTATGATTTCAAATACTACTTTCTTAAAAAGTCATTTAAAATCACACATAATTTTGTATAAATTATCAAATAGTTGAAGTTTGAATTTCACATTTTTCACTCCATTAGTGCTTTCCTGTTTCTTATGGAAACAATTATTTCAAAAGGTATTATATATACATTTGAAAAGAAGAGGAAGAAAAGAGATAAGATATAAAAGGTAGATTTTCATTTACTAGTTTCTTCCTTTTCATATATTTAAATTTCAACTTGAGGCTCCAGGATAGTTGAAAACACCAGCTCCCAATACTGTTCCTATTCCTTCCCATGGGGTCAGAAGTGCTATAAGAACTCCTAGTCTTGATCCTTTGCCCAGAAAAAGAAAGAACATATAAGAAGGAATTAGGGAAAGATGACTTGCTTTGACATGTTTATTCTCCAGCTATGTGTGGCACACAGCAACAATTCTAAATTTAAACCATCCTACTTAGAGCAGAGTGAAAAAGTTGGCTTAAAGCTCAACATTCAGAAAACTAAGATCATGGCATCTGGTCCCATCACTTCATGGGAAATAGATGGGGAAACAGTGGAAACAGTGTCAGACTTTATTTTTCTGGGCTCCAAAATCACTGCAGATGGTGATTGCAGCCATGAAATTAAAAGATGCTTACTCCTTGGAAGGAAAGTTATGACCAACCTAGATGGCATATTCAAAAGCAGAGACATTACTTTGCCAACAAAGGTCCATCTAGTCAAGGCTATGGTTTTTCCAGTGGTCATGTATGGATGTGAGAGTTCGACTGTGAAGAAGGCTGAGCGCTGAAGAATTGATGCTTTTGAACTGTGGTGTTAGAGAAGACTCTTGAGAGTCCCTTGGACTGTAAGGAGATCCAACCAGTCCATTCTGAAGGAGATCAGTCCTGGGTGTTCTTTGGAAGGAATGATGCTAAAGCTGAAACTCCAGTACTTTGGCCACCTCATGCCAAGAGTTGACTCATTGGAAAAGACTCTGATGCTGGGAGGGATTGGGGGCAGGAGGAGAAGGGGACAACAGAGGATGAGATGGCTGGATGGCATCACCGACTCGATGGACTTGAGTTTGAGTGAACTTCGGGAGTTGGTGATGGACAGGGAGGCCTGGCGTGCTGCAGTTCATGGGGTCACAAAGAGTCGGACATGACTGAGCGACTGAACCGAACCGACCTAGTCAGGACATAACACTGGATACAGAGGTTTGCAGCTACCAGGGACCCACTAGTCATGTGTGAGCTGCTTGGCATTGTGGGTAATGGGTAGCAGAATGGTAATGGTGATCACATATGGGTGAAATATTTTAAAAATTTCTTCATGTAGAGGTCATTTGATTCTATATCTTCTAAAGCTGTGGAACTGCTGGGACTGCCTTTGTCGAGAGAGAGTCAGTGAAAGTTTATCGGACAGAAAAGCAGCAAGATACATGCTACTTCTCTTCCCTTTCCAACATCATTCATCAGACCTCCAAGGACAGCCCAGTGAGATTCATAGAAAGTTCTTTCCAGAAAAACTCCTGAAATGCAACTATCAGTGAACCTAGTTTCTGAAGTACAAGGCTGAATGCTACTTCTGCTCCTCTGCTAACCATAAAACTTTTGTACATTAATGGAACAGTCTAGAGGGTGAAGTTAGACTAGCTGTTCATTTGCTGTTGGTTCTATGAAATCTGTTCCACAAGCAATATTTGATAAAGTACACGCAGGTTCATTTAGGTATGAAGAGTACAATCAGAAACTACTCATAATATTTCAGACTTAAAAGCAACACAAGTAGAGAAAATTTTCATAGCTGTATTAAGGATTAGTTAGCTGATTAAAGCTGAAAGGCAGCAGTGTTTGGAATTCAGTTTTATTAAAAGAGTGATCTTTGTAAAGTCCAACTCTAATCACAACACCCCCTGTTACAATCCTTCAGTTACATACTCTCCAAGGATAAGAGCTCAACTTCTTAGTAAACTCAACCATGTATGTCTAGTTTCTCATCCCCTCTGTAGGCTTCTCCTCCTTTCTCCAGCCTGTTTCCTTGTATTTTGTACTACTAAGTGCTGCCACAAAAACTATTTGAAATTCCCTGAAGGTCCTCTTTCATAAGGAGGAAAACTGCTGTCTGTGAAGGGATGAAAAATCAATGAGTGTATGATAGGCAAAGGAGGTAGGAGGGAAACATGTTTATGTTTATGGTAGAGGAAGAATATCCCAGGGCTTCCCTGGTGGTTCAGTGGTAAAGAATCTGCCTGCAATGCAGGAGACCTAGGCTTAATCCCTGGTTGGGAAGATCCTCTGGAGAATGAAATGGCCGCCCACTCCACTATTCTTCCCTTGGACAGAGGACCCTGGCAGGCAACAGTCCACGGAGTAAGCAACAAAAGTTGGATTAAACCACCATCACCACCACTAAACATGTAATAACTTGAACTTTTTCAAATCAATTAAGAATGAAGATATTATTCAAATTTAGTTTCTCCTTTTAACAAAGAAAGAGCTATGGTAACAACAAATCACAACTAAAGACTGGTGGGTAATAGGTATTATGTACATAGCTGTTAAAGGAGTTTCTCTTAATGTGTATACCAAAAATACTGGTGAATGCAATTCATAATCCTCCCTATGGCAATCAGATGTATTCTCTGTTGAACTGTCTGCCCTTGAGGCAAAAGCAGCATTAATTCCATCATTGCTTCACATACTAATCATGGACACTGAAAAGGCTGCTGCTACTGCTAAGTCACTTCAGTCGTGTCCGACTCTGTGTGACCCCATAGACGGCAGCCCACCAGGCTCCCCTGTCCCTGGGATTCTCCAGGCAAGAACACTGGAGTGGGTTGCCATTTCCTTCTCCAATACATGAAAGTGAAAACTGAAAGTGAAGTCGCTTAGTCATGTCCGACCCTCAGCAACCCCATGGACTGCAGCCTACCAGGCTCCTCTGTCCATGGGATTTTCCAGGCAAGAGTACTGGAGTGGGGTGCCATTGTTGACTTATTATAAGAAGTTCTAGTTTATACACTGGTACAAAACCTTAAAGGCTTTGGTCAAAGAGACAGCTAGTATTTGAAAGAAAATTCCATCACTTCTCCAAGATTAGTTTAAGTAGAAACTCACTACAAGAAAAAAAAGTTAATTTCTTACAGAAGGACAATAGCAAGAAGCCCCATGGAGCACCACACAGAATTCAAAGGCTATTTATTGCTTACGTTGCCATAGGTCCAGTAGGAGCTTTGACATCTGTTTGAAACTCCTGAACAGAAGCACTCATCACAACCTTTATGATTATCCTCTTGCAAATTGAAGAACCCAAATTTGCAGCGGCTACAGTCTCCTCCTTCAACATTTTCCTATAAACAGAGAAGTAGGTTATTAACACAGGTGCCCTTCAAAATAGAACAATGTCCCTATTTCTGCTTAAGAAAAATATAAGCTGTATATTCTTCATGTTACCTCTCAACTTTATTTAATGTATAATCATATTTTTTAAAATCTCAAAAACTTCTTATTAACTATATGCTGTCCTAACCACACTAATAGGAAATAATGCTTGATTATTATCAAACAGTAGTCTAATCTACTGCACCAAGTTACAATTTGATCTTCATCTTTGTCCAGAGTGGAGTACCTGTCATGATAAATCCAGCAATGACTTAGACATTTGGTTCAGTGTTTAACCATCTATGTTGTTGAACTGCTTCCTCTTAGAACACATGATACATGATAAAATAAAAGATATTAAGCTGATACATAGAGGTAGAGTAGAACATTGATATTATACAGATGGTAAAATATTTTTCACACCACATATGAAAAGTACAAATCCTTGAAGCAAGCCTAAGAATGAGACAGGTAGAGAAACTGTGCAAATAGTCACACTTTTTCCCTGATGAGATACAGTAGGAAAGAAAGAAAGTTTTCCCAAGTTACTTTTCACAGTGTTTCCTTTAACACACTGGCATAGTCAGTTAATCATAGAGTAACATTATGGGGAAACAATTATTCTCATTTGGTGACTGCTCTCTAGATTGGCTTCATTAATCCTAGACCCAGTATACTGAAAAATTATTTGTTTATATGTGGAACTCAAGCCAGAGAAAGTTTACTATATGATGAAAGACTGGGAAGGCTATAATCTCTCAGTTAAAGAATGGTTAATCTTGACTAATGTCTTCCATATGAAATTTCCCTGCTTTTTAGGAGATAGATTCATAGTAGTCCCGACGTATGAATTTGCCCCACATTTTCCCTCTTCCTTGAATTCTCTTATTACTTCAATTCTGAAATTTTCCTTTTCCTTAGAAAACTAGCTTCTTTCTCAAATGTGTTCCCAGAGCCTCTGTCATTCTTCTATTATAACCACAGAAAAGTACCACTGTGTCTTCTAAGATCATTCACTCCAGCCATACCATAATCTATTCAGATGTAGAACCCTGTCTTACCTGCCTTTGTTATACCCCAAAAGTGGAAGTGTTTCTGGTACAACACTGAATACTAGCTTAATAAAGCTGTATTAAGTTTAAATAAATCTCTTGGTGGTCATATTTTTCACATGCAGTGAAGTGCTGTGCACCTAGAAGATGTTTCATAAAAACATGTTTGAATAAAGACTGGGCAGAAGATAGGACAATAAAAATGTGAGCATATAGGGGGAAAGATAGAAGAAGAACAACAGCATGAAAAATAGAGAAATTTATAAAAATAAACAAAGATATTCTCCTGATATCCAAGAGAATAATATATTTGAAATTAAGTTTGGGGCTTGATTTCTATGTGTTACTTACCACCTCAACCATTTCTACATTGCCAGGAGCCTAAACAAAAGAGTGTCTCTAGACATGTTTCACATGTCAAACTTCAGCCTCCCAATATGCACATAAATTTAATTATTGCACTGATATTCCTGCTAGTATTCTTGCTATTTCTAAGGTAAATTTCAGATATTTTCAGATGATAGATGTCAACAAAACTAATCAAACTAATTTCAGACCTAAGATGGCAAATATATCCCCAAAATCCTGAACCTGAGAGCATCTTCAGAAGAGGACACAGGCAGGAAAGATGAAACATATCAATAATGATAATTTAGCTTATCCCATTAAGGATATAGTACAGCTGTTCTGTACACTGTGTTCTTATGTGCTTGGTCTAATTTTCTTTCATTTACTCTAATTTGAAAGCTTGTAATACCACTTTTCTGAGATTCATACTGAGTCTAACAATTAGAAACTTTCAGACATTTGTTACATTTTTGTTAGTTAGTTTAGCCTAGCAATATGACCTTGAAAAGTAATGATTAAATAATTACAATATTCAATTTAATAAACCAAAGTATCACATTATGGTAGAAATACTAGGTACTATAAAGATGAGTGAGTCAAGATCTCTGTCTTTAAAAGCCAACATCTAGAGTTGAGTAAGAAGATACATTTACAATCAACATAATGCAAGGTAGAACATGAAAAGAAGATATCAGAAACAAATTATAAGAACACAGAGGATAAAGGGCTGGTTTCTGCTATGAAGCCTTGAGGAGGCTTTATGACAAGAGTGAAATTTGACCTAAGCCTTCGAACATGGTTTAAAAACTCATCATGATGGAGGGGATAGAAGAGAGACCTCGTTAGCAAAAATAATAGGAATAAATAATCCAAAGCTTAGAAGTTTCATTCAGTAATCTTTAAAAAACTATATTGAATATTTCCCTTATGCTAGGATCCTAATCTTGTGCTTGGTTTCCAGGGCCCCTAACTTCATATAATAAACCTTTAAGAAATCAGATCTTATCACATAGGAATTGATGAAAAGTCATTAAAAGGTATTCAGTAGGAGATAAATCAACACAACTATACTTGAGATGTTTAACCTGGCAATAGTAAGTAAAGTATCCACAACATGAGACACTAGAACAAAGAAACTTTTCAATATCATAAGGTGCAGTAAAGGATTAATTCAAGGATCTTAGAGTATTCAAACCCACATTCTAAATTGAAAAAACTGTCCTTTGACCAGCTCCTGGGACATACCCACTAAACCCTTGGAATATCCTGCCTGATAAGAATGTCTTTGTATAACCGAAACCAGGAGTCATATGAGATATTTTATGCTAATAATATGACTTATGGTAAATGCCTAGTTTTGTTTATGTAGGGTCCTTGTCATTATGTATCAGTTTGATCTAGGGGTAGTTGAGACTGAGTAGACAAAGTCACGGAGAAGGCAATGGCAACCCACTACAGTCTCTTGTCTGGCAAATCCCATGGACGGAGGAGCCTGGTAGGCTGCAGTCCATGGGGTCACTAGGAGTCGGACATGACTGAGCGACTTCATTTTCACATTTTTACTTTCATTCATTGGAGAAGGAAATGGCAACCCACTCCAGTGTTCTTGCCTGGAGAATCCCAGGGATGGGGAAGCCTGGCGGGCTGCCGTCTCTGGGGTCGCACAGAGTTGGACATGACTGAAGCGACTTAGCAGCAGTAGCAGCAGCAGTCAGTCATATGAGTACTCCATATCTATTTAATTTGACCTCCAACACAAACCTTGAACACTAAGACTTCAGTGAGTTTTCCTAGTTGATAATAACTCATATGTGTTTTAAAACAGTGTTGTTAGGAGAATTAACCACTCTCTGTATGACTCTACTGGGAGAGGATAACTGGAAGTTTGTGCTTGGTCTCTCCTTGATTCTCTCCTATGCACCTGTTGTTGCATACAAAAGGATATAGGATTTTGACCTGTATCATTCTCACTTTATCTTTTTTATTTTTTTGTCTGCACTGTGCACAGCTGGGATCTTAGTTTCCCAACCAGGGATTGAACCTGTGCCCCCTGAATTGAAAGTGTGGAGTCTTAACCACTGGACCACTAATCCCCTTTTTTACTTTAATAAACCATGACTATAACAGCTTTTCAAAGTTATGAATCTTTCTAGTGAATCATTCAAAATGAGTGTGGTCTTTACCAATACAAAATGGTAAGGATAGTAGGATATCTACACCTATAAAAACAGGTTAACCAACTGTTAGTTTTACTTTGTTTATTGCAACAAATCTTGAGGCAAAATACTTTAGATCCTGCTACAGTTTTTAATCTGTATACTAATTCACTTCAGTGAATCCTACCACTCAATTCACTTCAACTCGCTGGAAAACAATTATCAGCTCTAAGTCTGCATGTACCTTATATAATATTGCATAGTACCCCAGCTTGAAACCACAACTTTAAGTTTCTAGACTTCTTCATTTTTAGTCCTGAGTCTATACCATACTTTTCCTTTATTGAGTGTAGTTCCTAATCGATTGAGTTAGAATCACTCAATAGAAAAGTCCTTGGTTCTGATTTTTCTCAACCTCTACTACAGTTGAATATTAAGTCAATACTAAATATGGTAAATATCACTTCAGTTGAGTCGTTCAGTCATGTCAGACTCTTTGCGACCCCATGGACTGCAGCACACCAGGTTTCCCTGTCCTTTACCAACTCCCAGAATTGTTAAAAATCATGTCCATTGACTCTGTGATGCCACCCAAACATCTCATTCTCTGTTGTTCCCTTCTCCTCCTGCCTTCAATCTTTCCTAGCATCAGGATCTTTTCCAGTGAGTCAGTTCTCCACATCACATGGCCAAAGTACTGGAGTTTCAGCTTTAGCATCATTCCTTCCAAAGAAATCCCAGGGCTGATCTCCTTCAGAATGGACTGGTTGGATCTCCTTGCAGTTCAGGGGACTCTCAAGAGTCTTCTCCAACACCACAGTTCAAAAGCAACAATTCTTTGGTGCTCAGCTTTCTTTATGGTCCAACTTGCACATCCATACATGACTACTAGAAAAAACCATAGCTTTGACTAGAAGGACTTTTGTCAGCAAAGTAATGTCTCTGCTTTTAATATTGCTGTCTAGGCTCGTCATAGCTTTTCTTCCAAGGAGCAAGCATCTTTTAATTTCATGGCTGCAGTCACCATCTGCAGTGATTTTGGAGCCCAAGAAAATAAAATCTTTCACTGTTGCCATTGTTTCCCCATCTATTTCCCATGAAGTGATGGGACCAAATGCCATGATCTTAATTTTCTGAATACTGAGTTTTAAGCCGGCTTTTTCACTCTCTACTTTCACTTTCATCAAGAGGCTCTTTAGTTCCTCTTCACTTTCTGCCATAAGGGTGGTGTCATCTGCATATCTGAGGTTATTGATATTTCTCCCAGAAATCTTGATTTCAGCTTGTGCTTCATCCAGTCTGGCATTTCGCATGACGTACTATGCATATAAGTTAAATAAACAGGGTGACAATGTACAGCCTTGCCATACTCCTTTCCCAATTTGGAATCAGTCCATGGTTCCATGTCTGGTTCTAACTGTTGCTTCTTGACCTGCACACAGATTTCTCAGGAGGCAGATCAGGTGGTCTGGTATTCCCATCTCTTTAAGAATTTTTCAGTTTGTTGTTATCCACACAGTCAAGGCTTTGGCGTAGTCAATAAGCAGAAGTAAATGCTTTTCTGGAAATCTCTTGCTTTTTCTATGATCCAATGGATGTTGGCAATTTGATCCATTGGTGGACATAATAATTCTTATATGTGCATTCTTATGGACTGGTTAAAGAGCCTCTTGATGCCGCTAAGAAAATAATGAATCAGGGAGAACTTCTTTTTAGCTCCTCACTAGCACTCTGCTTTCTGATATGTATAGACTTAATTATTACATCAGATTCTACTTCCTTTTTAGCTTTCTAATCTCCCTTAAGAGAGTGCATATCTAAGTAATTTCTTATTTAAGGACTCCAGAATTTTCTTTAAAAAGATACTAGTTTTAAAACAGTGCTTACTAGAGGACATTACAGTTTGATATTTAATATATTTTAGAGTGGCACAATTCAGACATAGAAGCATGGTGCTCCAGGACTTTTATTATACCTCACAGAGACAGAGGTTCTCCACTTCTTAGTAGTTTTCTAATACACATGATCTTGGAAGCTTGGGTCTCAATTCTTTTTATGTGTTCCCAGGTACACAATTGCTTTTTCAAAATTTCTCTAGGAGTAATTAACAACTATCATCCATGAAGGAATCCCTCATTGTATTCCTAATTCATTTTCAACTTGAGAATGAACTATCTGCTTTATGGGTAGGTTCTTTGAGCGTTTTAATTTCCTTTGCTATCAATATTAAATTATTAATAAATGATCTGTATATCACTTCTCACTGTTCCTTTATTCTCTGTTATTATTCACTCATTCATCAAATCATAGCTGACATACTACATACAAGGCATTATATGAAATGCCAAAGAGAATATAAAAAATGTCCTCAAGAGAATTACAGCAAAGGAAGTAAGAACATGGACCAGTAAATATAATATAAAGCACAAGGGAATTACTGTCTTAAGAGGGGTACTGAGTACATGCTCTGGATCTGACACTAGATTTATGAACAAAGTTTTCCAGCCTACTGAAGGAAAAATAAGACAGAAAAGCCACAAGGTTGAAAGAAAAAAATGTAATATATCCCAAGGTTTGCATCATCAGATTAAAATGGGCCGCTGCAGCACTGTTCTCTTTAATTAGAATGTTTACAGATGTAAGAATGTCTATGTAGTTTTTTTTTTAAGTCAATCAATCAATCCAAACAATAAAACCATCATTTATGTCCTTTTTTTGCCACTTATATTATTGAGATATTCAAGGACAAATACCTTATCTTCTTATGTGTCACCATCCAACTCAGTCTCTAAAGCATGAATGTGAAAATAACTGATCTTAAATACTTGATAATGATGGTAAGAGTCTATGACTTTTAGCCCAAATACTAATTTAGTCATTATGAGATTTCTCTCTTTTAGCTCTCTATACTGATCAACTTTAAAAAGCGTTATTAGCATATAATTTAATAAAAATGTTAAAAGTCTTTTTAATTGTTTATCTAAACAAAATGGGGTCCAATCTAGTCTCTTGGCATTTTAAATGTGTAGCTCTCATCAATCCAGTAATTTTAATATTTTATTTATTTAGAGTTCAATAGTATTCTAATTTCCAAATTTAATGGTGATTTTTTTACACATAGGCCTATGAACTAGGTAATTTCCAAAATGCTCCACATTTAATTTTCAGAGTGCTCCAGACTTTCACTCTAGAGACTAACATTTCCTCATATCATCTTATTTTCCTAAAAGCAAATATTCTAGCTTTTTCATTTCTAAAGCATTATTCCAGTTGGTTATATTAACAAAAATTAAACAGGAACTAATAATAGTCATTTATTTTTTCACTGTCAAAAATTAATCCACATAGCATGTATTTTTATTCTCTTACATATTTTGATAATAAAAAGTGTCACTTCAGACCCGTGGTTCTCAACCTAGTTTTCATTATCTTGTCCCTAAGGAACCTCTTAGTCATTTTGTTCTACTCATCACCACAATGAAATTTTAATTCTACAGATATAATGTATGTGTTAATGCACTGCGTGAATGTTTGCCTTATACATAAAATGGATATATTTTTGCCCCTCAAGAACAAATTTTCATCTCCTTAGGGAGAAATATGTGTTTTACATACATATTTCTGTTGAACATATTTAGCTGAGTATCTAATTAGGTATTTTGTGACCTACCCTACAAAAAGTATGTAATAATTGTCCCTTTTTATTTAGTACTCTTTTTTCCTAAAAATAAAGTTGAATTAAAAAAATATGACTAGATCCTTTTTTCTTGAAGTTAGAGACTGTTGGGTTGACATCAGTTTTGTTTTTGCTATAGTTTCCTCAGCACAGTTTCTCTCTAGAGAAGTAGAGTCATAATAGTTTCCCTGTATTCTTTCTCATGAAGTTACCTTCTTACAAATTAGGGACAACTTCAACAGTATATGTTTATCTGTGATTGTTAGCCAACTGGGAATTCTACTGATGAAGCTACCAGGAATATCTCCAGTGACATTTAAGTTATTTTTTTGGTGATAATTTCTTCAGAAAAATTTGCAGCCATGACTGTTGGTTGGGTGTTTGTAGTCAATTAAAGCTTTCCCTCTGTTATGGCCTTCATTCTAATGCATCCTAGTATTAAAAGAAGTTAACAAAAGAATGATAATTAGATAATTAGCACTATTTGTTGAGTGTTTACTCTTTAAATACACTGTTCTAAAGCTAAGTAATACTTGATGGGTTAGAAAAAGAGATGAAAATCAGTTCTCAATTTTTTACAATCTTAACTTTTAATATAAAAAAATAATTAACATAATAGTTTTGAACTGTAACTGTCACAGAAGACAAATTATGGCATAGACTTTTTATGCTAAAAATTTTACATTTGTAATTTAGATTTGGGATCAAATATATAAATTGAATGCCTTTTGTAAAAATGCTCTGGGTTTGAACCTAACAAGAAAGTAAGATAAACATTCCTGTACATAAATGGAAAAGAGGTGGGAAATCCAGGCCAATAAAGATCCTAGCATACACTTTAAAAATCCCATTGGGGAAAAGAATGGAAACTTATCTCGACTTATAAAAATATATAAACAAGAGATAAACCAGCAGGCATTTATGATTATACTTTATATTTTGTACAGGGTTTCAATGTTACAATTACAACTATAGAGAATTAGGCAAGAAAGATGCAATATCATTTTATGGATTAAGAAATATGAATCAGTTTAAGCAATTGTCAAAGCTTCACACTTCTTTTTAGTTTTCTCCTTTCCTTCTTTTTGTGTACGAGCCACTGTGTTATCTTATTTTTTAATGATGAAGAAAATACACAGAATTGATGTCATCACAGAGGTGTAATAGATGTTAAATGGATTGCAAATTGTGAAAAGATAATCAAGAAAAACGATGACAAGTGACTATGGTAGAAGAATAGCTTTCACTGGGGGATAATGGATAGTTTAATGAGAAATGGAACTGAGCCTTGAAAACTGCCTAGGTAAGCAAGGGGAAAAGGTCAGAGTGAGGTTTTCCAAGCAATCTGAATAGAATCTGTAAAATTCCAGAGTTAAAAAGAGCTTGGTGACTCAAGAAATTTAAGCGAGGCTAGAAGACAGAGGCTGAAACTCAAGAATATTCTGGAGAGGTAAATCATGGTCAGATCACATTATTTTGTGTGCCAGTAAGAAGGTAATGAAAAGTGAAGTCAAAAAAAAAAAGCAAAACAAGATAAAAATATAGACTTTGATTTCCAGTCTTTTACTTCACTATTTGTCTATTATGACTTCGATAAAAATAAAAGCACGTTTCTACCTAGATCAAGGTCCATTTATATTATTTATCAGAGCCTGCAATTCAATTCACTTTGAATAGAGAATATGATACTAAACTTCAAAAGAGCCAAATATTAGCATGTAGTACTTAAAACAAATGCCAAGAGTCAGAAGAGCATTTAAATTTAATTGCCTTGTCATATATCTGAAATTAGCTTGTCTCTTGTAATTTACCAGAAGAGACATTTTAAACATTTTAATAATACATAAAATTAGTAAATATTTTTGTGTCTTGAGTTGCATTGCTTTCATATTTTGAAATATAATTAGGATGGTGTTCAGTAATATTATCTAAACAAGGATATAACAGAAAATCTTATGTGTAGACATTACAGTAGTTGATATTATATTAAGCTAAAAATTGCTTTTATATCTTTTTAAATTAGGAAATCCTTTTTTTCCCCTCAATTAGAGAAACTTTAAATCTAGAATTACTTCAAAGCATTAGAAAAGTACATATGATAACTATCCATTACCCACAACCTAGAAGTTAAAAATATGAATATTTTCCCCTGTGTGTTTCAGCTATGTTCAGTCGCTCAGTTGTGTCCAACTCTTTGTGACCACATGGACTACAGCCTCCCAGGCTCATCTGTCCATGAGATTTTCCAGGCCAGTCCGTATGTACCCCTAAAAGCTAATGATTATTATTGGTAGTTAAAGAGAGCAAGTTTTTTTTTTTTTTTTTTTTTTATCCCAAGCATAAGATCAGCTATTACTTATTCTAGGAACTCTAGAATAGTTTAAAACTAGAAAATCAGACAATAAAAAAAAAAAAGTATAGATGAATGTCCCATCCACCCCTCCCAAAACTGATAAGTTAAATATCTGAAATGGGATCAAAGTGGTGGAACAGGACATGGAGCTCATCACAAACTCATCAAAAATATATCTACATGCAGAACAATTCTCACAAGAAAACTAATGGGAAACCAGGAGAAGATCTCTTATACAACCAAAACTGTAAGAAGGACCTCCACATATTCAGATAGAGTGGGGGAAAAAAGGCATCATGTCAGGACCTGCTCCCCTTGGAGAGATCTGGAAGAAAGAGAAGGGCCACACTTGTGGCTCTCACCTTGGAGAGAAAGCAGATTGATTCACTCTGTGCATCTCAGTCCTGGGGTCCTGCATGGAGGATACAAGCCCCCTTGCCTGCTGGAAAATCTGCTAAGACAGATAGGCTGTGGAAACCTTGACTCTACTGGTGAGGAGCATTGACTTGCTAGCAGTTAGAGCAGAGAGAGGTTTGCAATGGTGGCTGCCACTTTGCTGCACTTCCCAGTCTGAAGGGGTGAATGCCGCAGCTCCACTCAACAGCCTGGTGCAAGAATAAGGCAACGATTCAATCTAGACAGACCAGGGCACCTGGGCTGTGATCTGGGTAGAGCTGAGATGATCACTGTCAATGCATGCACCAGTTAGTGCCATAGGAACACACGGTGGCCAATTGCTAAATCTGGGCAGAGAGGCTCTGGGCAGGAATATTCAGTGACTGGTTTTCCAGCAAGAATACATGAGCTCTGCTCCCTCCACACCACAGCTTAGCACTAGATCTGGAGTAGACAGGTCCCAGAAGAAGTCTACCACAGAGGCAGCCCAGATCCTAGGCAGCAGCACAGCTAACTCATTTCCTGCAGTTACAATTCCCCAACCCCAGCCCCACAATCACCCCAATAGCAAAACCAGGTAAAGATACCACAAAAAGAAAGTTACAGGCAAATATCACTGATGAACATAGACACAAAAAATGCTCAATAAAAAAATCATAAGAGAATACTATGAATAGTTGTGAAAGTGTTAAGTCACTCAGTCATGTCTGACTGCAGCTCCATGGACTATAGCCCACCAGGTTCCCCTGTCTATGGAATTCTCCAGGCAAGAATACTGGAGTGGGTTGTCACTTCCTTCTCCAGTTTGAACAGTTTTATGCTAACAAATTGTACAAATGGAAAAGTTTTTGAAACATATAGCTTGTCAAAACTGAGTCAAGAAGAAAGAGTTAACTTGAACAGAACATCACTAGAAGTAGAATAGAATCTGTAAAAACAAACAAACAAACAAAAAATCCTCTCTCCAAACAAGCGTTCAGAATTGGACAGCCTCATTGAGAAATCCTACCAAATTGTACAATAAAGAATTTATCCTTCTCAAACTGTTCCAAAAAGTTGAAGAGGAGTAAACACTTCCAAATTTATTCTATGAAGCCACCATCACCCTGACACCAAAACCAGACAAAGATACTACAAAAAAAGAAAATTGCAGACCACTTTCTCTGAGGAATGTGGATGCAAATATAGTCAACAAAACATCAAATGAAATCCAACAAGAGCCCAAGTTAAGTAATATACTTCTGAAAGAATAAGAGGCAGGCTAGGACATGAGAGACGAAGCAGATTTGGGGAGGGGAAGACACTAGGAGAGGAGGAGGATGCTTTGAGCCTTGTCTTGCTGAAATTAGTACACGTCATATCAGTGTATTTAAATTTCTAAAATTTCTATTTGTGTATTCATAGTTTTTTTTATGTTTTACATCTTTACATAAATGATAACGGCATTTGTTTTGTTCACTTCACCTGAAATTTATCAGTGTTTTTACATGTAAGATCTATTTCACTCACTTGTTTCTTGTATCAGATTATATGAATATGTCACAATTTATTTTTCTTATCTATGGATATTTAGATTTTTCCTGATTTACATAATAACAAGCAGGAATGTGCTGAATATCTTTCATATGCTTCTTTATACATGTAGCATAAGATTCTTTAGGGTAAAAGTCTAGATACTGAGTTGCTGGCTGACAGGTTTTAAATACCTTTAATGATAATACTAGATAATGCCATATTGGCCTAAGTTTTGATACTACTTCACCCGAATTTTTTAAAATATTTATTTATTTATTTGGGTGTATTGGGTCTAAAACTAATAGAGTTTTGCCATGAAAATGCACTGGTCATAACAAACATCCTCTTCCAACAACACAAGAGAAGACTCTATACATGGACATCACCAGATGGTCAACACCGAAATCAGATTGATTATATTCTTTGCAGCCAAAGATGGAGAAGCTCTATACAGTCAGCAAAAACAAGACCAGGAGCTGACTGTGGCTCAGACCATGAACTCCTTATTGCAAATTCAGACTTAAATTGAAGAAAGTAGAGAAAACAACAAGACCATTCAGGTATGACCTAAATCAAATCCCTTATGATTATACGGTGGAAGTGAGAAATAGATTTAAGGGCCTAGATCTAATAGACAGAGTACCTGATGAACTATGGAATGAGGTTCGTGACATTGTACAGGAGACAGGGATCAAGACCATCCCCATGGAAAAGAAATGCAAAAAAGCAAAATGGCTGTCTGGGGAGGCCTTACAAATAGCTGTGAAAGGAAGAGAAGCGAAAAGCAAGGAGAAAGGGAAGATATAAGCATCTGAATGCAGAATTCCAAAGAATAGCAAGAAGAGATAAGAAAGCCTTCTTCAGTGATCAATGCAAAGAAATAGAGGAAAACAACAGAATGGAAAAGACTAGGGATCTCTTCAAGAAAATCAGAGATACCAAAGGAACATTTCATGCAAAGATGGGCTCCATAAAGGACAGAAATGGTATGGACCTAACAGAAGCAGAAGATATTAAGAAGAGATGGCAAGAATACACAGAAGAACTGTACAAAAAACATCTTCATGACCCAGATAATCACGATGGTGTGATCACTGACTTAGAGCCAGACATCCTGGAATGTGAAGTCAAGTGGGCCTTACGAAGCATCACTACGAACAAAGCTAGTGGAGGTGATAGAATTCCAGTTGAGCTATTCCAAATCCTGAAAGATGATGCTGTGAAAGTGCTGCACTCAATATGCCAGCAAATTTGGAAAACTCAGCAGTGGCTACAGGACTAGAAAAGGTCAGTTTTCATTCCAATCCCAAAGAAAGGCAATGCCAAAGAATGCTCAAACTACCTCACAATTGCATTCATCTCACACGCTAGTAAAGTAATGCTCAAAATTCTCCAAGCCAGGCTTCAGCAATATGTGAACCGTGAACTTCCTGATGTTCAAGCTGGTTTTAGAAAGGGCAGAGGAACCAGAGATCAAATTGCCAACATCTGCTGGATCATGGAAAAAGCAAGAGAGTTCCAGAAAATACATCTATTTCTGCTTTATTGACTATGCCAAAGCCTTTGACTGTGTGGATCACAATAAACTGTGGAAAATTCTGAAAGAGATGGGAATACCAGACCACCTGATCTCTTGAGAAACCTGTATGCAGGTCAGGAAGCAACAGTTAGAACTGGACATGGAACAAAAGACTGATTCCAAATAGGAAAAGGAGTACGTCAAGGCTGTATACTGTCACCCTGCTTATTTAACTTATATGCAGAGTACATCATGAGAAACGCTGGGCTGGAAGAAACACAAGCTGGAATCAAGATTGCCGGGAGAAATATCAATAACCTCAAATATGCAGATGACACCACCCTTATGGCAGAAAGTGAAGAGGAATTCAAAAGCCTCTTGATGAAAGTGAAAAAGTTGGCTTAAAGCTCAACATTCAGAAAACGAAGATCATGGCATCCGGCCCCATCACTTCATGGGAAATAGATGGAGAAACAGTGGAAACAGTATCAGACTTTATTTTTCTGGGCTCCAAAATCACTGCAGATAGTACTGCAGCCATGAAATTAAAAGATGCTTACTCCTTGGAAGGAAAGTTATGACCAACCTAGATAGCATATTCAAAAGCAGAGACATTACTTTGCCAACAAAGGTTCCTCTAGTCAAGGCTATGGTTTTTCCTGTGGTCATGTATGGATGTGAGAGTTGGACTGGGAAGAAGGCTGAGCGCCGGAGAATTGATGCTTTTGAACTGTGGTGTTGGAGAAGACTCTTGAGAGTCCCTTGGACTGCAAGGAGATCCAACCAGTCCATTCTGAAGATCAGCCCTGGGATTTCTTTGGAAGGAATGATGCTAAAGTTGAAACTCCAGTACTTTTGCCACCTCATGTGAAGAGTTGACTCATTGGAAAAGACTCTGATGCTGGGAGGGATTGGGGGCAAGAGGAGAAGGGGACGACAGAGGATGAGATGGCTGGATGGCATCACTGACTTGATGGATGTGAGTCTGAGTGAAGTCTGGGAGTTGGTGATGGACAGGGAGGCCTTGTGTGCTGCGATTCATGGGGTCTCAAAGAGTCGGACACGACTGAGCGCCTGATCTGATCTAGGTCTAAGTTGTGCCATGTGGGACCTTCGTCATCTTCACTGCAGCATGTGGGACCTAGTTCCTTGCTGTGCTATGCTTAGTTGGTCAGTGGTGTCAGACTCCTAGTGACCCCATGGACTCCTGGCCGCAAGGCTCCTCTGCCCATATGGATTGTCCATGCAAGAATACCGGAGTGGGTTGCCATGCCCTCCTCACAGAATAAATCTGGGCCCCCTGCATTGGGAGTGCGGAGTCTTAGACACTGGACCACCAGGGAAGTCTAATTCATTCTAATAAGAGCAATGGTGAACACTTTTATTTCCCCCAGATTTTTACCAGCACTTAAAATTAGCAGCTATCTCCCCATTTTAAATATTACTTTATGATCTTCAATAATCTTTTTAAAATACCTCTACTTGAGAACATTTATTCCTAAATACCACATCGTTTTGTTGCCATTCTAAATATTATTACATTTCCTATTTGGCTATTGCTGGTGTACAGAAATGCTACTGGTTTCCATAAGCTGATTTTTACAGTCTTCAACCCACTGAAACTCTTCTGGGTTCAATATTCGTTGACTAAAGTACATATGCCACTGAGGAGCTTTTTCAGTAAAGTTGAACTGCTGGTGGTGAACATTCACAATAAACTGATATTTGTCTCTGGTTTTAATATTTTTCCTTGACTGGTGGGCAGGGATTCTACTATAAACCCTGGTGGTGGACTTTTTTTTATCTTCTTCAAACTGAGCATATATAATCTTCTTTAATTCTTTATAATAATTTACTCCATTATTTCTTGAATACTGTTTCTCCCCAGTTTCATCTAATATCTTCTTTGGCCACTTCTGCTAAACTTATGTTGAATATTATTATTCTACCAACCATGCCACTTGGCATTTCATGTTTTTATTTACCCTCCCTATGACAATGTATAAGTATTTTACTCCATTTTGTATTTTTGATCCTCTATCCAACAGTTTCTAAACTCTTTTTCAACCCATTCACTGAATTTTAAATTTCAGTGACTATATCTGATTTTTTTGTTCATTTCTAGAAATAAATTACATTAACTTTTCTCCAAACCTGCTTGTTCTTCTAATATAGTACTCTATTTTTTCATTTTTCCCCCTATTTTTCTTTCTTTGTGCTTTTATCTTCTCATATTTTTATGACTATTCATTTTTTACATATTTTATTTCTGTGATTTACATTATTAAAATTTTTAAATATTTTTGTGTGTACAATTTTTTCAGGTTATCTGATTCTTTCTTGTTTTTAGTTTATGAATATTCTGACTTTTCTGACTTCCAATTTCCTCTTGCAGTTATTTTCCTATTGCGCAGCATACTACTTTATGGTGAGTTCACTGTCAGTTAAGGCTATACTTTCTCCCTGTGGAAATACTATTTGCTTGACATGTTGAAGAATTCTAGCACATAAAGGGAGATTAAAACTGACCCCCTTCCCATGTGGCACACAGATTTGGGGTTTTGACAGTGCACTAATTTTTACCTACCTAGAGCCCCAAAAGAAAGAGAATGTTTTCTGGTTGACATGCCTAGCCTCTGGGTGTAATTTTCTAGTGCCTGCTTGTTGACTGCTAGGGAGCATTTCTAGAGTCCAAGTTTAAATGTATTCAGTTCCTGTTTCCCTCAGTGGCTCCAAATCTTAGTGTCAAGGTTTAGAGAAGCCATTAAAACTCTGAACTTGAACCCCTATCTCAGCATTAAGACCAGCCTCCTATCTCCAATGCCATGACCTTAGTTGTATAGTTTTGTTTGAGTTTATGGGCTTCTTTGCTGGCTCAGATGGTAAAGAATCTGCCTGAAATGCAAGAGACCTGGGTGCAATGGCTGGATAAGGAAGATCCCCTGGATAAGGAAATGGCTACCCACTTCAGTGTTCTTGCCTGGAGAACTCCCCATGGACAGAGGAGCCTAGCTGCTATAGTCACAAAGAGTCAAACACCGCTGAGTGACTAGCGCTTTCTCTTCACTCCACGTGCTTAAGTGAAGGAAATGGCAATCCGCTCCAGTATTTGCCATGGGAAATCCCACTGACAGAGGAGGCTGATGGTCTACAGTCCATGGGGTCACAAAGAATCAGTCACAACTTAGCGACTAAACAGCACCATGCTTAACTCAGATTTCCTTCTTTGGTCTGATATCTAGGAAATTCCCTTTCCTGAATCTACATGACTGCAAATTTCTTTGCTCCATTTTATCCAGAATACCTGTATGCAAAATGGAAGATATGGGAATAAGGTGTCCACTTTTCTCAGTACTGCATTTAAATAGAAAGTTAGTCATTCACAATTTACACTAGAAATAAATTTAGGCCCAAGACTTTACAACAAGGTGATTTCTTAAAATGTTCACAAACTTATTGTATTTTTTTAATGAAAAATTTGGAAAACTAATATATATTACAGAAAAAAAGAATAAATGTGCAAATGTTTACTGGTTAATACACATTTTGGAGATGAATGCTTTTATAGATAGCATCTTATTTGAGTTTAAGTCTATACTTAGCTTCTAAATAACATTTCATGTGTTAAACAGCATTCTGGTCCATGTTGTTTTGAGTAATCAGCTGACAATCCTATGTCAAATGATGTTTTTGTGAAACATGCATAAAATTCAACACTTCTAAAATTATTTAGATATCTAATGAAATTTGCTCTCTGTACACTTTTATCCTATAAAGCATTCTAGTTTAGAAGAGCTTATAGTCATCTATTTAAAATATCACATAGTTGAAGGGAACTCTTTTAATAATGCTACTACTTACTTAATTTTTCATTCTCTTTTATGATTTCTTAATGACTGTTTATTGTTGTATTCTAATTGTCTATGTAGAGCTTCAAGTGTCTTTGTAAGAGGCATTTTTCTTATTAGGATTGGAATCATTCTCTGAGGCAGGCAGAGACCAGCCAGTGGCTTGAGCAATTCTCCCTTGGAGCTCTGCTAATGACGACAACTCTCCTGTTCTAGCCTTTCTGATATATTTATCAAAGAAGATGAATGGGGCCTGCCTCCTTCATTCATTTGTTACTCTTTCTTTGCAAATACCAGGCATCTTCCCTCTATGAATAGTATGTGTATGACAACATTCCTTTTTTTTCCAGTTTTATTTCCTATACTCCAAAGACTCAGAAGGTTTCTCTTTCACTTTAAGTTCAGCTGTGCCTGTCCTTTATTTGAGCAAGTGATAAAGCTAAGAGATTTCCGTGGAGTTTTGGGAAAGGAATAAAGCACATACAGGAAATATATTTTGTAAATATTAGAGATGCTTCTAGGATTACTCCAAAAGATATACACTACAAGAGAGGTGGTGTCCATTAGCAAGTTATCACTCACAGACCACTCTGGTATTGATCTACAAGTAAGTCTTCATCTCAGATATTATTTGACTAAAAGGTACTAGATGTAGTTAATTTACTATTTTTCAACACATGGCAACTCTTTACCATGGACTGCAGACTTTCTTCATGTTTATGTAGACAGGAGTTTTATTGTTTCAGTGTTCCAAGATATGTATCTAAATAGCCCTGGATATAACACATATTTAATTCTATAACTATTACAATATTTAGCTTCTTGTCCCAACAAATGTATTCTCAACATGGATACTAATGTTTACTTATTTTATGGTTTAATGTTTGTATACATATGCACACTTAACAACTATAAGTATATAATTTATAGTTGTCTAGATAAGACTGCTTCACTAAAAGCTCAGATGGTAAAGTATCCGCCTGCAATGCAAGAGACCTGGGTTCAATCCCTGGGTTGGGGAGATTCCCGTGGAGCCTGGAGGAAGGCATGGCAACCCACTCCAGTATTCTTGTCTGGAGAATCCCCATGGACAAAGGAGCCTGGAGGGCTACAGTCCATGGGGTTACAAAGAGTCAGACACAAGTGAAAAAGCAGCAGTGGCAGATAAGACTAATGAATTAATAAAGGAAATATTCTTAATAAAGTTTCATCTATGCTTTTTCTTTAAAAAAGTAACATTTATTTTTATATTTGTGTGGGATTCTAACTTTTTCAATTCAGTGTTTATTCTCTCAGCTAATATAGCTAACGTTGTCTGATCTGAATGTTTGGAACTGATTACTGTAAAGTAAACCAGTTTTATGGAGAAGGAAATGGTAACCCACTCCAGTATTCTTGCCTGGAGAATCCCGTGGAGAGGGAAGCCTGGTGGGCTGCTGTCCATGGGGTCACACAGTCAGGTACAACTGAAGCAATGCATGCATGCATGCAAACCAGTTTTATAATTTCAAATTTGTACTTGCTTCTATGTTTCCTCCTTCTGTAAGCTGCAGGTACAGTGTGTCCCTTGGTGATAGCATGATGTCCTATTATCTCAGTGTGTACAATAAATAAGGTTGCATTTCTGAAAGTACTCTTGGGAGGAATTACTGAGCATGTAATCAATTCCACTGGGGTTTCTCACATTTTTTCTGTAATTAAATAGAAGATTTTGAACATGGTATTTTCAGACCTATCTGGGTTCAAACTTCAGAAGATTATTGAAAAATCTAGAATGAAACCTTTGAGAGAATTCTTTTCAGAATTAGATAAGATATGAAGCTAAAGTAGATTTGACTGTACAGTAGTTTTAAAGAGTTGCTAGCTTTAGAGTTGTATATTTGAAAATTAACAGACTAGATAGGTAAGGGGACAAATGTGTTTCTGTTATAAAATAACACATTCTTAAGATGACTTCTGTATTTGTAAGTTTTTAGACAAAAGGCATGTGTCTTGCTGAACCAAACCTGATTCTAAAGACACTTACAGGAGTGTTACCATAGAATAGAGACTGGATATTTACAGAAGCTCCAATCGCTCGATGTGCACAAACATAAGAGAGAAACTAAGGAAAATAACCTTTGCTCTAAACAATGGGGCATTATTTGAGTAAACAAGGTACCTTGCAGTTACAGGGTCCAAAACAAGGGTCCTCATTTGTGCTCCCTGCACCACTGCAGTTGCAAGGTTTGCAGTCTGGGTAGCCAATGTAACCTCTGGCACAGCGATCACAGCTCACCCCTCTGAAGCCAGGTTTACAATGACAGGATCCAGGTGCCAGACCTAATAAAAGATGAAACACATATCAGTATCTTCAAATTAACTCATAAACCTTCTGAGACTATCACAAGATGGAAAAGTGGTTTGGGGGTAAAAATATACTACTTTAAAACAAAAACATAATAACAATCATCTAAGTAAAACAAAGAAAAAGACTAAGGGTATTCAAACTAAATGTCCATCAACAAATGAATGGATAAAGAAGATACGACATATATATACTATGGAATAATACTCAGCCATAACAAAGAATGAAATAATGCCATTTGCAGCAACATGGATGGATCTAGGGATTAACATACTAAGTAAAGTAATAAGTCAGAAAGAGACAGGTACCATATGGTATCACCTACATGTAGCTTCTAAAATGTGACACAGATGAACTGAGCTACCAAGCAGAAACAGACTCACAGACACAGAGAAAGGATCTGTGATTGCCAAAGACGAGAGGATTGTGGGAAGGATGAATTAGCAGATGCGAACTATTTATATAGAGAATGGATAGGTCCTATTGTACAGCACAGAGAGCTACATTCAATGGGATGTAGAAAAACTGAAGCCAAACTTTTAGGCTTAAATACTTCCATTATTAAAAAATGTAAACAAATTGAAACTTAATTCGTGTAATTATAAAAAATGTAAAACAAAATGAATACCATAGGAAGCAAGGGATACTTGAAACATAAACAAAAAGAAATGAAAAGGAAGCAAATAAAAAGGAAACTTAGCAAGGCTAATTAAGGATATCAAAGGAAAACAGATGATGAAAGAATTCCCACAAAATATTTCAGTACTGGTTAATTTTTACAGTATTCTCAATGTTCGAAACTCGTATTTAACATATAAAAAAACGAACAGGAATGTAATGAAGCTCATGAATACATGACATCAAAATCTAACAGAGATAACCCAAAATAAACATGGCCGACTCTTTTGCAACCCCATGAACTATAGCTCCTTTATCCATGGAATTTCCCAGGAGTTAATGCAACTGATGACTTGAAGTGGAAGCCGATGCTCATTTACCATTCCAGAAATCCCAGGGCCCTCTACTAAATCACTTCTGCCTGGTTGATAGTACATCTCTTTAAAACACAGTTTACTGAACATTTTAAGCCCAGTGTTGAGATCTACTGCTCAGAAAAAAAAAAAAGTTTCAAAATATTACTGAACATTTTGATGATGAACCTGGTCATCCAAGAGCTCCAATGGAGATGTCCAGTGAGATTCACATTGTTTCCAAACCTGTTAACACATCTATTCTGCAGCCCATGGATCAAGAAGTAATTCTGATTTTCAAGTCCTATTATTAATATATATCTAAGGCTACAGCTGCCTTAGATAGTGATTCCATTGATGGATCTGGGCAAAGTCAATTAAAAACCTTCTAGAAAGGAGTCACCATTCTAAATGCAATTAAGAACATTACAGGTTAATGGTGTTAGGTAAAAGGAGTCCAGAATGCCGGTGGCTAAAAAGCAAGGGAAAAGCCCGCTAAATTAGAACAAAGGAAGGTCGGAGGACTGGAGTGAGGACCTCAGGTAAAACAAACAGCCCTCCTGGCTAGCCCAATTTACATAGGGCAGGCCCAGGGGGAGGAGAAAAAAACATAAAAAGAGGAGCCAAAATTCGGTTGGTGGGGCCTCTCTTCTCTTCGTGTCTTTTGGGTTGGCATGCCCTCACACCTCGAGGATGTATTTTCCTTTACTTTCTAAATAAAACTGAGCTGTAACATGGAGCTGTAACAGTGGTCCATCCGAGAGCTGTAATGCTGGTCTGTCCGTTGCTTCAAATTTTTGTTTCAACGAGACAGAACCGAGGAAATTACAAACTCCTCTGACATCTATGGTGCCGTTTCTTGGATTTAACTGGCTGAAACAACCTTGGCTTGCCACCCCCACCCCCAAACCTGCAAGGAGGCGACCAAGCACAGCAGGGGCCCAACTCGGGGAAAGCTCCTGTGGTGGAAGCTGAATGAGAAGACAACCCAGTGCAGGGGAAGTGACAAGAAGCCTGGCATGCTGGAAACCAGGACAGTGAAAAACAAACTCAGCAGAAAGCTCACACAGCTCAGTCTGATTCCAGAAGACCTCTGGTTAAGGAAGGAGGGCCTCGCTCCTATGGCTGAAAGGATATATGCCTAACAAAATCTTAATTTCTTTACAATCTCTTGTTTCCTTGAACCCCACAAGAACAGGCGAGCAGCAGTGGGTGCAACTGAGGGACTCTGGAGAGGCTACTCCCCAGTGTGTCCTGAAGGCTTCACTAACCTCTGTGCTTTAGTAGCTGTTACTCAAGCGGGTGGGGAGGTTCTTCTGTCCTTAATTTTATTTGTGCCAAGGATCAGGCCAATGAAAACTGTGAGCACCCATCAGGTATTTAGCAGGTTTTCAGGCAGGTTATGAAGGATTCCTTGGCATGTTTTTCCCACTGCCTTTTCCTCCCATCCTCAGCTCCTCTCTCCCAGGACTTGAGCCCTGCCAAATCCCATGGTGCCTGGCTTCAGGACCTAATGAAGCTCAGGCTTTGATGTCTCATTGCAAAAAATTCAGTTAGAGACACAGGGATAGGTAAGAAGTGGATTTGTTAGTATTCAGAGAGAAGCACACTCCATAAAGGGTGTGGGCCATCACAGAGGAGAGTGCAGTGGCCATAGAATGTGGTGTGGCTAAAGCTGGGTGAATTCACATGCTAATGAATGGGAGGATCATTTCAACAATTAGGGAACCACTCACTCCTCTGTCTTTTGACAGTGCCTTGGAACTGTCCTGGCACCTCTGGGTGTGTCATTCAGCTTGCAGATTGGGGATCAGGGTTTAGTTGAATTTGACTTGTCATCTTGGACTCCTTTGATTTTAATCAGTTTATATATGCCCTTGGGCTCTGTCATTTCTTTCAAAAGTTGTGCCCTGCTCCCTTCCCTCCTGTTTCATGCTCTTTTCCTGAGCCCCGTCTGGGCCCACAATGTTGCCTCTACAATCTTCTGGAGGGAAACCAGAAAATAGCTGGCCCTTGGGAGGGAAATATTGTATAATATCCAATCCCCCTAGACTTTATTTTTGGGGGCTCCAAAATCACTGCAGATGGTGATTGCAGCCATGAATTTAAAAGATGTTTACTCCTTGGAAGGAAAGTTATGACCAACCTAGATAGTATATTGAAAAGCAGAGACATTACTTTGCCAACAAAGGTTAGTCTAGTCAAGGCTATGGTTTTTCCAGTGGTCATGTATGGATGTGAGAGTTGGACTATGAAGAAAGCCGAGTGCTGAAGAATTGATGCTTTTGAACTGTGGTGCTGGAGAGGACTCCTGAGAGGCCCTTACTGCAAGGAGATCCAACCAGTCCATTCTAAAGGAGATCAGCCCTGGGTGTTCTTTGGAAGGAATGATGCTAAATCTGAAACTCCAGTACTTTGGCCACCTCATGCGAAGAGTTGACTCATTGGAAGGGACTCTGATGCTGGGAGGGATTAGGGGCAGGAGGAGAAGGGGACGACAGAGGATGAGATGGCTGGATGGCATCACCGACTCGATGGATGTGAGTTTGAGTGAACTCCAGGAGTTTGTGATGGACAGGGAGGCCTGGAGTGCTGCGATTCATGGGGTTGCAAAGAGTCGGACACAACTGAGCGACTGAACTGAATGCCTCTAACAGGACCAGATAACCCATTCCTTTGTCATTACTTTTGTTATTACCTAAAGTGGGTCTATGACGATGAAATATTTACCATTGCTAAGTCACTTCAGTCGTGTCCAACTCTGTGCGACCCCGTAGATGGCAGCCCACCAGGCTCCCCCGTCCCTGGGATTCTCCAGGCAAGAACGCTGGAGTGGGTTGCCATTTCCTTCTCCAATGCATGAAAGTAAAAAGTGAAAGCGAAGTGGCTCAGTTGTGTCTGACTCCTTGCGACCCCATGGACTGCAGCCCACCAGGCTCCTTCATCCATGGGATTTTCCAGGCAAGAGTACTGGAGTGGGGTGCCATTGCCTTCTCCGTGTTTACCATTGGAGTCACCCTAATCTACTCTTATGGACGACTAGGAGAGGAAATCAGTGACTTACATTCCCTTAGAGCAGTAAGAGGATAAGTCTTATGGCTGCTTCACCAGGTTCACAGTCTTAGGGCACAGGCTTGGACTGCTTTACATCATGATATCTATTCCCATCTGCGTGAACAAACTGGCAATGAGTTAAAACTACAATCCCTTAATCTTACCCAGTACTGGTCACACTGGAGACCTTAGGGACACCCAGCTCTAGTCTGGGCATCCCAGGAGGTAGCTCTGCCTCGACCTGACTAGGGATCTGGTCCTCTAAATGTTGTCACGCTTCAACTTGCTCAGGGATCTGCCAGTCCAGGGGTCCCAGGAGGTTGAGATCCCTTGACCTGCCCAGGGACCCAATTCTCTGGAGGCCAACCTGCCTCGACCTGCCTGAGGATTTGTTTTCCAGGAGGCTATCATGGCTCAGCTTGCCTGGGGATCTGCACCCTGATCCGGGGACACCTGGCTCTCAGGTTGCAACAGTACTGGGTAGAATAAGCTTCAGAAAGACTCACCCCTAAGGAAGTCCACCCATGGAGAGGGAGGCAAAGGCCCAGGAAAGGGAGAAAAGGAAAGGGATAAGGCATGCCAAGGTGCTGGCCACCCTCCAGGGAAGCCCTATGGCAAACCCTGAGTCCCTGAAGGACAAGGAACGAGGCAAATGCTTAATCTGTAGACAGGCGGGGCATTGGGCCAAAGAGTGTCCAAACCATGACAAGTCTCCTAAAATGGTTTGCTACAAGTGCCATCAATTGGAACATTGGGCGGCAATGTCCCTGTGGGCAACTTGCTCTCGGGAGCCAAGAGCCTCAAGGGCAAACACCAAGCCTTCCCTCACAATGGTTCAACAGGACTGAAATGGCCCACTCCAGCCAACTTGCCTGTCACAGATAACCAGCATGGGGCTGGAGCCAAGGGTGCAACTGGATGTGGCAGGTAGGTCCAAGAACTCCTTGGTTGACACAGGGGCTACCTGCTCTGTCCTGACCTCCTACTCCGGAACCTTCTCCTCCCAAACCTGTACCATTGTGGGTGCTACAGGAAAAACAATTACTAAAAGATTCACCTGAGCACTTCTTTGTTGCTGGGATGGACAAATATTTTCCCACCAGTTTCTGGTAGTCCCTGAGAGTCCTACTCCCTTATTGGGAAGAGATATACTCACTAAACTGGGGACCACCCTTGTGATGGGAAGCTTTTCAGCCTCTAGAGCCCTAAAGCTTCTGGTTACTACTGAAGAACCCATTACACCCTCTCCAATAGAGAGGAACCAAAAACTATGGGAGGACAAAATTAACCCCCAGGTGTGGGACCAGGGGACTCCTGAATGAGCCCACCAAGGTGAACCAGTCATCATTGTCCTCTGAGATCCCACTCAGTTTCCTAACCAGAAACAATATCCCCTCAGAAGAGAAGCTCAGGAAGGACTACAACTTCTAATAAATAAATTCCTTGCCTGTGGGCTATTGGTCCCCACCAATTCGCTGTGTAACACCCCAATCCTCCCTGTAAAGAAAAAGGATGGAACCTGTCAAATAGTTCAAGATCTCCAAATCATAAATGAAGCTGTAGTCCCCCTCCATCCCACAACCCAATCCCTATGTAATCTTAGGAGAAATCCCACCCAGTGCCAAGTGGTTTACAGTCTTGGATCTCAAAGATGCATTCTTTTGCATACTACTGGCTAAAGAACACCAATATCATTCTGCCTTCAAGTGGGAGGCCCCAGGAGAAAAACACCAACAGATGACTTGGACAGTATTACCTCAGGGGTTCAGAGAGAGCGCTTACCTGTTTGGGCAGGCTCTTAGCCATGATCTCCTAGATCTGGACCTGGGACCTAACGGGAAAATGCTACAATACATAGATAACCTACTAATCTGCTTTCCAGATGAGAAAAATGCCCAACAACATGCAATTCAGGTTCTAAATTTTTTGGCAGAGAGGAGATATAAAGTCTCCCATGCTAAGGCACAGATGGTTGAGACAAAGGTCACTTACCTGGGAGATTACACTTGGGTCCAGGAGGCTATCCTCTGATCGGGTACAAGGAATCCTTCAGTTGCCCTCTCCCGACTCGAAAAGAATTGCGAGCTTTTCTAAGGCTAATTGGACACTGTAGAATCTGAATACCCAGCTATGGTCTAATTGCCCAGTCCTTATATGAAAACTTGAAGGGACAGGATGATTCAATCCCACTGACGTGGGGGACTCCTCAAAGAAGGCAGTCAGTTCAGTTCAGTCGCTCAGTCGTGTCTGACTCTTTGCGACCCCATGAACTGCACCATGCCAGGTTTCCCCATCCATCACCAACTTTCGGAGTCCACCCAAACCCATGTCCATTGTGTCGGGGATGCCATTCAACCATCTCATCCTCTGTCGTCCCCTTTTCCTCCTTCCCCCAATCTTTCCCAGCATCAGGGTCTTTCAAATGAGTCAGCTCTCTGCATCAGGTGGCCAAAGTATTGGACTTTCAGCTTCAACAACAGTCCCTCCAACACCCAGGACTGATCTCCTTTAGGATGGACTGGCTGGATCTCCTTGAAGTCCAAAAGACTCTCAGGAGTCTTCTCCAACACCACAGTTCAAAAGCATCAATTCTTCAGCGCTCAGCTTTCTTTAGAGTCCAGCTCTCACATCCATATATGGCTACTGGAAAAACTAGAGCCTTGACTAGATGGACCTTTGTTGGCAAAGTAATGTCTCTGCTTTTGAATATGCTGTTTAGGTTGGTCATAACTTTCCTTCCAAGGACCAAGTGTCTTTTTATTTAATGGCTGCAATCACCATCCGCAGTGATTTTGGAGCCCAGAAAAATAAAATCAGCCACTGTTTCCACTGTTTCCCCATCTACTTGCCATGAAGTGACGGGACCAGATGCCATGATCTTAGTTTTCTGAACGTTGAGCTTTAGCCAACTTTTTCACTCTCTTTCACTTTCATTAAAAGGCTCTTTAGTTCTCCTTGACTTTCTGCCATAAGTGTTGTATCATCTCCATATCTGAGGTTATTGATATTTCTCCCGGCAATCTTGATTCCAGCTTGTGCTTCTTCCAGCCCAATGTTTCTCATGATGTACTCTGCATAGAAGTTAAATAAGCAGGGTGACAGTATACAGCCTTGAAGTACTCCTCTTCCTATTTGGAACCAGTCTGTTGTTCCATGTCCAGTTCTAACTGTTGCTTCCTGACCTGCATACAGATTTCTCAAGAGGCAGATCAGGTGGTCTGGTATTCCCATCTCTTTCAGAATTTTCCACAGTTTATTGTGATCCACACAGTCAAAGGTTTGGCATAGTCAATCAAGCAGAAATAGATGTTTTTCTGGAACCCTCTTGCTCTTTTGACGATCCAGCGGATGTTGGCAATTTGATCTCTGGTTCCTCTGCCTTTTTTAAAACCAGCTTGAACATCTGGAAGTTAACAGTTCACATACTGCTGAAGCCTGGCTTGGAGAATTTTGTGCATTACTTTATTAGTGTGAGAGATGAGTGCAATTGTGACGTAGTTTGAGCATTATTTTATATTACCTTTCTTTGGGATTGGAATGAAAACTGACCTTTTCCAGTCCTGTGGCCACTGCTGAGTTTTCCAAATTTGCTGATATATTGAGTGCAGCACTTTCACAGCATCACCTTTTAGGATTTGAAATAGCTCAACTGGAAATCCAAAACAAGCCTTAACTAAAGCATCTGCCTTGAGGTTGCCAGACCCAGAAAAAGCATTCCAACTTTACGTCCACAAAAAAGAAGGAATAGCCTTGGGGAGTGTTAACTCAAAGTATGGGACCTGAGCCCCAGACTGTAGCTTATTTTCCAAGAGGCTAGACCCAACCGCCCAAGGCTGGCCTCCCTGCCTTCAAATCTTGCAGCTATTGCAATCCTGATAGAAGATGCTTTATAACTCTCTTTTGGGGGGCAAACTAACTGTTTTTACCCACCACAAGTGAAACAACTCCTAAATGGGAGAGGCCATTTATGAATGTCTGATCAAAGAATCCTCAGATATCAAGTAGTGCTGATGGAAAATCTAGGCCTCACTATATCCCCTTGTGAGATTCTTAATTCAGCCACCCTCCTGCCTACTCCCAAGGGCTCTCTCCTCTTTCATTCTTGCCTAGAAACCTTGGACTGCTGGACAAAATGCCGAGAGGGATTGTCAGAAGATCCTCTTACCAATCCTGAGAAAATCTGGTACACTGATGGAAGCAGCTTTGTCTTGGATAGAAAAAGAAGAGCCGGGTATGCAGCAGTCTCCAATTTTGAGGCCATAGAGGCTAAACCTTTGCCACCAGGTACTTCAGCCCAATTAGCTGAGCTCATAGCCCTGACTCAAGCTTTAGAGCTGGGAAAAGGAAAAAGAGTAGCCATTTACACTGACTCCAAGTATGCCTTTCTGGTGCTTCATGCACATGCTGCTATTTGGAAAGAAAGAGGCCACTTGACCACCCAAGAGTCCCCAATCAAATATGGTGACCAAATCCTTAGTCTCTTGGAGGCAGTTCATCTGCCAGCTGAGGTTTCAGTCTCCCACTGTAAAGGACACCAAAAAGGGAGCATGGAAGTGGCACGAGGTAACCAAGCAGCCAATCAGGAAGCTAAGCGAACAGCATTACAGAACCATGATCTAATATAGGGGTTGCCACCTTAGTTCCACAAACTAATTTTCCAGAAACTCCTTCATATACTGAAGGTGAGACTCTTAAAGCTAAGAGTGAGGACTTTCAAGAAGATCGCATGGGGTGGTTCCAAAAGGAGGGACTCCTTTTTCTGCCTGGAAACTTCCAATGGAAGTTGGTTAACTCCTTACATGCCACCACTCATTTAGGGGAAAAGGCCCTCCAAAGATTACTAGAAAAGTCCTTCAAAGGAACAGGCCTCCAAGCGACTATAAGATAAGTGGTTTCCTCTTGTACCACTTGCCAATTAATGCCCAAGGAGCTCAAAGACCCCAGCTGGCCCAGCCTGTCCCACGACGTGGGACCTACCCAGGAGAGAACTGGCGGATGGACTTCACCCAGATTCCAGTTTCTCAAGGGTATAAATACCTCTGAGTCATGATAGATACACTCACAGGATGGAGTGAAAGCTTTCCCACCTGGACTGAGATGGCTGAGGGGGTGGTAAAAACAACAACAACAACAAACTGCTCCATGAATTCATTCTGAGATTTGGTCTGTCCAGGTCATTACAAAATGACAATGGGACATCATTTACTTCTAAGGTCACCCAAGGGGTCTCTAAAGCATTGGGCATTACTCATTACCTCCATTGTGCCTGGAGGCCTCAGTCTTCAGAAAAAGTAGAAGGAGCCAACCAATTCTTAAAATCAGAAATAAAAAAGATAAACCAGGAGACCTCCCTGGGATGGAAGGAGGCTTTCCCAATAGCTCTCCTCTGCACCTGTATTGCCCCTAAGGAACAGGTTGGTCTTAGTTTTTATGAGATGCTATATGGGAGACCTTTTGTTTATGTCAATGACCTCCTCCTAGATCCAGAGGCTCAGATCCTCCAGTCTTATACCATGGCCATTGGGCAATTCCAACAGGATATACACTTATGCGGTGTCAACCAGAACCCCAAAGATTCAATAGAGTCACCATTATATGCTCCAGGGACTCAAGACCTAATTAAAGTCTGGAAAGATGGGTCCCCAAAGGCTTAACCCCAGGCTACATGGAAGGGCCCCTACCCTGTAATATTTTCTACCCCAATAGCAGTTAAGGTACTAGGACATAACTCCTGGGTTGACTATTCATGAGTCAAGCCATGGAAGAAAATGGAAGAGGACACTCAATACACCTGTGAGCCCCTGGGAGATCTCAGGTACCTATTCAGAACTACAAATGAGTGCCATTCTAATGAACACTCCCAAAATTAAGTTTCTGGGGTTAAGATTTCTCAGGGAAGCTCTAAAGAGCCAACACAGCTTTGCAGGGGTTGTACTGCAAAACAGACAGGAGATAGATCTCCTGATCCCTGAACAAGGAGGGACTTGAGCCATCTTGAATGAGACGTTTGATTCTGGGTAAATACATCCAGCTAAGTTAAAGAAAGGCTCACAGTCCTCAAGAGAAACATTCAGACCCTACAGGATCTCAAAGAATGAACTGGAGAGTTCTTGGGGTGGCTACAATCTTTCTTTGGGGGATTCTCCTGGTGAGGGGGGATTTGGAGTTGGCTAATGCCCCTACCTTGTTATCACCATATTGATGCGGCTTATGATTGCCCCATGTATTATCAATTGTCTAACCCATTTTGTCTCTGCCCAGGTCAACAAGCTACAACATGCAGTGCCAGTTCAACAAGGATTATAAAACAATAGCTGACCATGGAAAACATCACTCACCCTTAAATGGACACCACTACAAGGACTCTGAGACTTGAGACTCGCAAGAGGGTGAGGCCCAATGCCCCTTGCCATCCCAGTTCATCAGGAAGTAGCCAGAGAGACCTCGATGCCTCTATTCCCAAAGAATTAGGCCTCCCATCTCTTGAGCAGGTAATGCTAGGTAGTTAGAATAGGAAAATGGAGTCCAGAGTGGCAGTGGCTAAAAGACAACTAAGGAAAAAGCCCAAAAAATTAGCACAAAGGAGGGTCCAAGCACCAGAGTGAGGAACCCTGGTAAAACAAACAGCACTCCTGGCTAGCCCAATTTACATACGGCAAGCCCAGGGGGAGGAGAAAAAACATAAAAAGAGGAGCCAAAATTGGGCTGGGGGGCCTCTCTTCTCTTCGTATTTTTTGGGTCAGCATGCCCTCACGCCTCAAGGATGTATTTTCCTTTACTTTCTAAATAAAACTGAGCTGTAACTTGGAGCTATAACAGTGCTCCATTCAAGAGCTGTACACTGATCCATCTGAGAGCTGTAATGCTGGTCTGTCCATCAAATTTTTATTGCAACAAGACAGAACTGAGGAAACTACAAACTCCCCCAACAATGGGAAGAGGTCAAAGTATCAACATTAACAGAAGTTGAGAAGAAATTTATTCCAGCCTTTATGGATAACTACGGAGGACTCAACTTCTATTGCAGAAAGTCACTGCAGATATGGTGGAAACAGCAAAAGAAGTAGAGCCTGAAAACAGGACTTAATTGCCACAATATGATGATAAATTTTAACAAATGCAAAGTTGCCTCTCCTGGATAAGGAAAGAAAGTGATTCCTTGGGATAGATTCTACTCCTGGTGAATATGCAGTGAAGACTATTGAACTGACAACAAATATTATGTAAACTTAGTTGATAAACTTAGTTGATATTAAGAAAAGGTGGCAAGAATGCACAGAAGAACTGTACAAAAAAGATCTTCATGACCAAGATAACCACAAAGATGTGACCACTCACCTAGAGCCAGACATCCTGGAATGTGAAGTCAAGTGGGCCTTACGAAGCATCACTATGAACAAAGCTAGTGGAGGTGATGGAATTCCAGTTGAGCTATTCCAAATCCTGAAAGATGATGCTGTGAAAGTGCTGCACTCAATATGCCAGCAAATTTGGAAAACTCAGCAGTGGCCACAGGACTGGAAAAGGTCAATTTTCATTCCAATCCCAAAGAAAGGCAATGCCTTTCTTCGGGAATGCTCAAACTACTCTACAATTGCACTCATCTCACACACTAGCAAATTAATGCTCAAAATTCTCCAAGCCAGGCTTCAGTAATACGTGAACTGTGAACTTCCAGATGTTCAAGCTGGTTTTAGAAAAGGCAGAGGAACCAGAGATCAAATTGCCAACATCTGCTGGATCATGGAAAAAGCAAGAGAGTTCCAGAAAAACATCTATTCCTGCTTTATTGACTATGCCAAAACCTTTGACTGTATGGATCACAATAAACTGTGGAAAATTCTGAAAGAGACCACCTGACTTGCCTCTTGAGAAATCTGTATGTAGTCAGGAAGTAACAGAACTGGACATGGAACAACAAATAGGAAAAGGAGTACACCGAGGCTGTGTATTGTCACCCTGCTTATTTAACTTCTATGCAGAGCACATTATGAGAAACGCTGGGCTGGAAGAAGCACAAGCTGGAATCAAGATTGCCAGGAGAAATATCAATAACCTCAGATATGCAGATGACACCACCCTTATGGCAGAAAGCAAAGAAGAACTAAAGACCCTCTTAATGAAAGTGAAAAAGGAGAGTGAAAATGTTGGCTTAAAGCTCAACATTAAGAAAACAAAGATCATGGCATCCAGTCCCATCACTTCATGGCAAATAGATGGGGAAACAGTGGAAACAGTGCCAGACTTTATTTTTTTGGGCTCCAAAATCACTGCAGATGCTGATTACAGCCATGAAATAAAAAGATGCTTACTCCTTGAAAGAAAATTTATGACCAACCTAGACAGCATATTAAAAAGCAGAGACATTACTTTGCCAACAAAGATCCATGTAGTCAAGGCTATGGTTTTTCCAGTAGTCATGTATGGATGTGAGAGTTGGACTATAAAGAAAGCTGAGCACTGAAGAATTGATGCTTCTGAACTGTGGTATTGGATAAGACTCTTGAGAGTCCCTTAGACTGAAAGGAGATCCAACCAGTCCATCCTAAAGGAAATCAGTCCTGAATGTTTATTGGAAGGACTGATGCTGAAGCTGAAACTCCAATATTTTGGCCACCTGATATGAAGATTCAAAAGCAGAGACATTACTTTGCCAACAAAGGTTCGTCTAGTCAAGGCTATGGTTTTTCCAGTGGTCATGTATGGATGTGAGAGTTGGACTGGGAAGAAGGCTGAGCACCAAAGAATTGATGCTTTTGAACTGTGGTGCTGGAGAAGACTCTTGAGAGTCCCTTGCACTGCAAGGAGATCCAACCAGTCCATTCTGAAGGAGATCAGCCCTGGGATTTCTTTGGAAGGAATGATGCTAAAGCTGAAACTCCAGTACTTTGGCCACCTCATGCGAAGAGTTGACTCATTGGAAAAGACTGATGCTGGGAGGGGTTGGGGGCAGGAAGAGAAGGGGACGACAGAGGATGAGATGGCTGGATGGCATCACTGACTCGATGGACGTGAGTCTGAGTCAACTTTGGGAGCTGGTGATGGACAGGGAGGCCTGGCATGCTGCTATTCACGGGGTCACAAAGAGTCGGACATGACTGAGCGACTGATCTGATCTGATATGAAGAACTGACTCATTTGAAAAGACCCTGATGCTGGGAAAGATTGAGGGCAGGAGGAGAAGGGGATGACAGAGGATGATATGGTTGGATGGCATCACTGACTCAGTGGACATGAGTTTGGGTAAACTCCAGGAGCTGGTGATGGACAGGGAGGCCTTGCATACTGCAGTCCATGGAGTCACGAAGAGCTGGACATGACTGAGCGACTGAACTGACTGAATTGATCTGATAAAGCAGCCACAGGGTTTGAGAAGACTGACTCCAATTTTGAAAGATGTCTTATTGTGGATAAAATGCTATCAAACAGCATTACATGCTACAGAGAAATTGTTTTTGAAAGGATGTCAGTCAATGTAGCAAACATCATTATTTAGTTATAGTAAGAAATTGCCACAGCCATCCCAACTTTCAGCAACCACCACCCTGTAGCCATTGACCTAAAGGCAAGATCCTCCATCAGCAAAAAATTGCAGCTCACTACAGGATCAGATAATGGTTAGCATTTTTTAGCAAGAAAGTCTTTTTGAATTAAGGTATTGTATTTTTAGACATAATGCTATTACACACTTAATAGATTACCATATAATGTAAACATAACTTTATTATGCACTGGATAACCAAAAATTACTGGAACTTGCTTTATTACAGTGGTCTGGAACTGAACTTGTAATATCTCTGAGTTATGTCTGCATTGTTGAACATCAATAAATTTATTTTCTTAATCAGACATAGAAGTCAAATGAAAAAGACATCTGTTCACTTCAATAAAGGCCACAGAAACACTCCCCTCAATTAATATTTATTTCTGATATTAAAATCTCCAGACCTCAAGACTAAACAGAGAAATAACTTTGTGATAAAAAATGTCTATTTCAATGTTTGTTTCTGAAAGTACTACTACAAACTAAATGTCTTGTTCAGAACACTTGACTGTGCAGGTTGAAATTGGCAGACAGATATATATATATATATATATATATATATATATATATATATATATATATATATAATGATTGTGCTGTTATGAAGCAGAGAAATCCCTTGGAAGAAGAAACTATAGTTATTTTCTAGAGTAGTAAGCCATTTCTTAAACCAGTGCCTTTCCTGCTGCTGCTGCTGCTAAGTCGCTTCAGTCGTGTCCGACTCTGTGTGACCCCATAGACAGCAGCCCACCAGGCTCCGCCGTCCCTGGGATTCTGCAGGCAAGAACACTGGAGTGGCTTGCCATTTCCTTCTCCAGTGCATCAAAGTGAAAAGTGAAAGTGAAGTCGCTCAGTCGTGTCCGACTCTTCGAGACCCCATGGACTGCAGCCTACCAGGCTCCTCTGCCCTTGGGATTTTCCAGGCAAGAGTACTGGTTGGGTTGCCATTGCCTTTTCCGAGTGTCTTTCCTCAAGTTGATTAATTCTGATTAAGTAGTCTAGAGTGTGGAGCATGGTTTTATTGAACAAAAGACAAATTCTAGATACTACTCAAGGTAGGATGACATATCAGAGAACTTTACATATAAACTCAAGACTCCTGAAAGGGTAAACTAGGAAATACACATGTGTGCATACACACACACACACACACTCACACACACACATACACACACACACATAGTTAGGAAAAACACAGAAAACAAGGCCCAGATAAACACTTACCAAAAAATCAAACTGCAGAATCAAATAGATAGCAGAGAGTACTACTAACATATACAAATTGTAAAATAAACATACATATTTCCTCTCTTATCTGTAGTTTCACTTTTCATGGTTTCAGTTAACCTGTGATCAACCCCAGTTGAAAAATATCAAATGGAAAATTCCAGAAATAAACAATTCATTACTTTTGCATTCTGAGTAAGTGATGAAATGTTGCATCATCCCACTCTGTCCTGCCCAGGACATGAGCCATCGCTTTTTCCAGTAGATCCCATCCCACTGATCACTTAGAAAGCCATCTTGTTTCTCAGACTGGCTGTCAAGGTATTGCCGTGCTTGTGTTCAAGTAATCCTTGAGATGATGGATGTTCACTAAACTTATTGTGGTAAGCATGAAAGTCAAATCATCATGTTGAATATTTTAAACTTACACAGCGAAAGTGAAAGTCGCTCAGTTGTGTCCAATTCTTTGCGACCCCATGGACTATACAGTCCATGGAATTCTTCAGACCAGAATACTGGAGTGGGTAGTCTTTCCCTTCTCCAGGGGAACTTCCCAACCCAGGGATCAAACCCAGGTCTCCCGTTGCAGGTGGATTCTTTACCAACTGAGCCACAAGGGAAGCCCAAGCTTACACAGTGCTGTATGTCAATTATATTGCAATAAAACTGGAAGAATTGAAAGAAATAAGAGCTAAAGAAATAAATAATTTTCTTATTTTGGAGTAGATAAGAATTTGAAGATTATAAAGTGAAGTGAATTCGCTCAGTTGTGTCCGACTCTTTGTGACCCCATGGACTGTAGTCTACCAGGCTTCTCTGTCCATGGGATTTTCCAGGCAAGAGTACTGGAGTGGATTGCCATTTCCTTCTCCAGGGAAGATTATAAAGGCACATAAGAAATTCAATAAAAAAATTAATATGTATTGTGATTTTAACATAATGTCATTATTATAGCTAAAGTGAGTTTTCTGAATTTTGGTACTGCTGCTGCTAAGTCACTTCAGTTGTGTCCGACTCTGTGTGACCCCATAGACGGCAGCCCACCAGGCTCCCCCGTCCCTGGGATTCTGCAGGCAAGAACACTGGAGTGGGTTGCCATTTCCTTCTCCAATGCATGAAAGTGAAAAGGGAAAGTCAAGTCACTCAGTCATGTCCGACCCTCAGCAACCCCATAGACTGCAGCCTACCAGGCTCCTCCATCCGTGGGATTTTTCAGGCAAGAGTACTGGAGTGGGGTGCCATTGCCTTCTCCAATTTTGGTACATTACTCTATAAAAAATTTTAAATTGTGATTACATTTGGAAATGAGACTAGGGTTGAATAGGTTAAAGAGGACAGTATTTGCTATCTACTTTATTCCGTTTGTACTGTTAAAATTTTAGTTGACCATGTGTTGTTTTCCTAGTAACTGAAAAATCACTGTATTGTACAACTGTAACATATATAATATTGTACATCAACTATACCTCAATTTGAAAAAAAAGAATTTAGATCTCAGAGGGAAAAATAAATGAAAAATATTTTATATACAAAGATCTTCATCATATATTCGTTAAAATATACAAAATTTGGAAACAATCTTAATATCTTTCAGAGTTGAGGACTGTTATTTAGGAGCTAAAACCAAATTTCAGAGAAATATGAACAGATATGGGGAAAAAGTCACCATCTAAAGTTAACACACAAATGTTAATAATAGTATTTGAGTTACCACTGCACTGAATGCCCATTTTTCTACTTTTCTACATTTTTTAAATCACTTTTTCAACAGCAGAATACTTACTGTTTAAACTCAGGGAATAAAATTAAATTATCTTAAAAATAATGTGATTTAGTTATTATCATAAAGAGATAAGGAACCATAAAATAAAAAATGATACCAATAATTCACCAGTAGGATTTTTAAATAATCATTTTTTAATCTTTTAAGATTTAAGAGTCTAAGGCCTAAATACATAATCATATAGCTTTGTAAAGAAAGCAGGTAAGTTAAACTGTCAAAGAAATGTTGCCAGCCTTTTAACTCAAAAGTCTTTGGGGGAAAAGCCTATACAATAGCCATGATTTATTTTAGTCTTCGCACAGGATAGAAGAACCCAGTCTTCTAAATATAAAGAAACAGTTCCAGATATATTCTATGAATTTTCTACATAACCTTGGCAAGCAACTTTCCTGGAAGTAGCTTGTAAACATTTTTACATCCAGGAGTTATTTTGGCATTTGATTCCTTAATGTTTGGAGTTCACCATGAATTTCAATCGTCAAAGCAGGTATTAGCTTAAATTAATGTCGGCCTCTTTTCCTTCATGAACTCATTCCTACTGCCTTTTATAGTGCTTTATGCACACTTCTTGTTTTCTATATTATTAACTACATCTCAGTCTGTGATCTCATCTATTCGCTCTTCCTTTGTAGCACACACATCCCTCAAGGATCACTGTCATTTCACCCCAGAAACCATACCAGCTACAAAGTAATCTAATAAATAACAAAACATCAAAAGGTTCATACACCACAGATCTATAATTGACTAGAAGGTTTATGTGTGTGTGTGTATATATATATACACACACATACACGGAGGTATGTAAATATATGCATATACATGTATAACTAATGTAAAACAATTCAACTCTTTTTGCTTTTAAGGTATAATTAAACATAAACATAATTATTGAGATGTAAGAGTTGGATATGACTGAGCAACTAACATTTTTTCACTTTCAATCAGAACAATGGCCCTCCACCAAATTCTCACCTCGTCGAGCATGTTTTTCATCCTTGACACAGACTTCATTTAAGGAACCAACTGGATCACAGTGGCATGGCTGGCATGGTCTTGGATAATTTGGAGATACCTAACAAAAATATTAAATTGCTTTAAGTCAACTGTAATAAAAACACTAATACTTTTTGATCCAGTAAGCCTTAGAGGTCATTTTAATGATATATAGTAAAACATTATATTGATAAAATGATAATATAAGAAAATTCTTTATTTTCCCAATTTAATGATATGCAATAAGAAACTATATTGAGAAAATAATAACATAAGAAAATGTCTTTACTATATTTTCAAAATTGCTAGAATCCATTTCTTCTAAGTGGACATATAGAAGTAAAGAGAATAATATAATAAACTCCTATGTAACTGTTACCTAGATTCAATGATTACCAGGATTTTACCACATAACTTTCATCATGCTTTATTCTTTGCTAAAATTTTAAAGAAAATCCCAAATAGTTTTTTAATCTCTACATATTTTAGAATGTACCTCTTTCTTTTATAATCACAATTATCATCATAGAAACAAAATATCAATGTTTGCTTATATAGAAAATGTAAGAGAAATACACATTCCATGATAAAATCTTCCTTACTTTTTTGTTTTATTACAATGTAGTTCAAATTTGGTAATTTTCCCCCAAATTTTTAATGTTCAAAACCTTTTTCACATTGATCACAATATAACTAATTAAATTTGGTGCTTGAGAAAAGGTAATCTTAAATATCGATGTTAAAATTTTGATTTTCTCAGGAGTGAGCATAATCTGGGGTGAGGAATGTAGATTCTATAATTAGGAAGCCTTGAGCTCACATTCCATTGTGGACACTTACTGGCTATGCAGTCTTCTGCACCTTACTTTCTGGTAATATGAGATTAATAATAGCAATCATAGTGATGTTATTAAATTAAAATTAAGAGGAATAACAGAAACTATCTCATAAGATTTCTCACATATATAAAATAATACATGTAGCTTTTAACATTAGAATATTTTAATTAAATAAACCTAGACTGTGCCAATGTACCATACATAAAACATTTATTTTCTAGATGTAATAGGATAAGAATAAAAAAGCAACTAAATTTGTTTGCCTAGGAAATACTAAAATACTGCTGAATATACATATAATTATGTATATAAGCTATTTCCTATAAAATATTGCTTTTTTTTTTTTTGATGTGGACCATCTTTAAAGTCTTTTTAAAATTTGTTATAGTATTACTTCTGTTTCATGTTTTGGTTTTTTGGCCAGAAGCCATGTGGAATCCTAGTTCCCTGATCAGGGATTGAACTTGCAACCCCTGCAGGGCCAGGCGGCAAAGTCTTAACCACTGAACCACCAGGGAAGTCCCCAAATACAGTTTACATATATATATATATATATATATATATATATATATATATATATATATATGTCTAGATTTAATTTATAATGAAAACTTGATTGTTAATAAGTCAAAGTATCATAAGCAGAAAAATATTTACATGTCTGATAGAATTTAATCTTCTAAGTCCATAGATCTGTTTCAAAATCATTATTTAACACTCATTCATTTACTTTCTATTGTGAAGAAAGGATCATGCAAAGCCCAGATAGGTAAGGCCTGCTTTCTGAGTTAAAGAAGCTTACTGGAAAAGCAGACTTGAAAGATATTGATTAAATAGAATGTGCCGAGTGATAAAATAGACACAGAGAAGAGAGTTCTGGAGCAAAAGAGGAAGTAGTAAGAACATAATGAAGACAAGCAACGTTTCACAGAAAAAGTAACTTTTAGACTAGAGCTTGAGGTGAGTAGCAATTTGAGGGCAGAACTGGGAGAAGGACTTTCTAACCAAGAGAAAACCGCAACACCAAAAAAAAAAAAACCAAAACAAAAACAACAAAACACCTCTTTGGGGATATATAGCAATAAATTTCTTTAGGATAAATTCTTAGCTTTTATGAATATGATTTATGATTCCAATGATGAGCTTGAGTAAACCAAAACCTCTTAATTTATTATCCTTCCTTACAGTAATTGGGAAAATCTGCTTGAATCAGATTGCTGATCAGGAGAACTTCCAGCGAACCCTCCTACACTGTTGGTGGGAATGTAAATTGGTACAACCACTATGGAGAACAGTATGGAGGTTCCTTAAAAAACTAAAATTAGAGCTACCAGATGACCCTGAAATCCCACTCCTGGGCATACATCCAGAGAAAAACATGATCCGAAAGGATACATGCACCCCTTATTGCAGGATCACTAACAAGAGCCAAGACATGGAAGCAACCTAAATTTCCATCAACAGAGGAATGGATAAAGAAAATCTGGTACATATATACAATGGAATATTACTCAATTATTAAAAAGATTGAAATAATGCCATTTGCAGCAACATGGACCTAGAGAATGTCATACTGAATGAAGTAAGTCTGACAGAAGAATAAGAAACGTTGTATGACATCCCTTATATGTGGAATCTAAAAAGAAATGATACAAAGGAAACCTTCTAACATAAGATATTCTATAAATATATCTATTTTATGCTTTATTTTTAATTTTACTAAAATAATAAGATTACTAATTCTCAAAGTAAACATGGCCATAAGCATATATATATACATATATGTTTTAATTGTTAAATATATGTACTTAGTAGATATACCTAAAATTAGATTTTAGGGCAATAATTTTTAATAATGCAGATATATGTTTTTAAGATATAAAATTTACAGTGTACAAAAATTTTATTTCTATATCTTCATATCACCCAAATACTAAACACTTGAAATAGATGAATTTTTAGCACAAAATATAGCATACATATTTTTATGTGCTAAAGTATAAAATTCTAGATTCAGATTCACTTAATAAGTTGTATTAAAAACTTGATCAAGCTTCCAGTTTTAATAATGGCAGAGTGTCTTTAATAGGTCCAACACATCCTAAAATGACAATGATGAATTCTGGACAAATATAAAAAATCAAATATTTGAGGGCTTGGAAGAATAATCAAAAGCATGCATAAATTAGAAGGATTTGAGATTTGAAAGAAAAAACACACTAGATAAGATTCATGTTCTTATAAGGGTAACAACAAAATCTACATATCAATACCCCTCCATTCTTAACTGATTCCTTAATTGCACATTAATTCTGGGGACTCCAAGGGGTCCACCGGGAAGCAACAGCAGGAAAGCCGAATGACCTGAATAGACTTTTTAGTCTACATGATATAATCTAAATAGAAATTAGTTTATCAACCAAGAAAGGTTAGATACATACCTTTAGTTTTCTATTAATCTGCTCTAGAGAAGTATAAAAGCAAGCCTCCAGTTTCATAGTGATTAGTCAGTAAGCGGACTACAAACTGAAACAAAATCCAAAAATCTTCAGAAGATAACAGAATCGTTTGTCACTACAATGTATCAACCAAAATTTCCTGTGTTAATCATGAATTACTAGACATGAGGAGAAAAACTAAGGCATGGTCCTTATTCAAGAAAAAAAAACAGGTCAACAAAAACAGTGAGGTGCCCCAAGTATTAATAGACAAAGACTTGTATAGGTCTCTAGATATGCTGAAGAGCATAAAGGTTTATAATGAGTGAATACATGAATTTTTTTCAGCAGAGTGGAGGAAACTATAAAAAAAACATAAGTAGTCTATAAAGCTGAAAAATTAACTGGATATGCTTAGCAACAGATAACTGATGGCATGCAGAAAAGTAGTATAGCTGATTACAGATAAATAGAAATTATACAATCTGAAGCACAAAGAAAGAAAAAAAAATTATTACAGCCTCAGTAACCTATAGGCACAGTCCAGCAACCTAGACTGTATGTAGCTGGAGTCACAAAAGGATGAGAGCACAGTTCAAAAAAAAATATGTAAGGAGATAATGGCCTAAAATGTCCAAAATGCAGCAATCTCAATTTATAACTACAAGAAGTTTAGTAACCAAGAATATAAGCACAAAGATAGCCACATTTAGACAAACATGGTCTAACCAAGATTGGAAAACTTTTTCTGTAAAATTAGAGAGTAACATTGTAGGTTTTGTAAGTCACCTAAGGTCTGTTTCTTCTTCTACTCCCCTTCCTCACCTCCTCCTCTTCCTCCTAGCTTTTGATCCATCTTATTCTTGCTCTTCTTCTTAATTGGGGTTTTCTTTTTCTTCTCGCTCCATCTCCTTTCCCTTTCCCTTCATTTCCTCCTCCCCTCCTCCTCCTCCTCCCTCTCTTTTTAAAATAAGTATTTACAAATATAAAGAAAAAAATTTTTGTTTTTTGCAGGCCATACAAATATAGGCCATGGGTCAAATTTTATCTAGGGGCCATAATTTACCAATACATGGTTAGTTTGCTAAAAGATAAATATAAAGAGTATATCTTGAAATCAGTTAGAGAAGATAGACATCTTACATACAGAAGAACAAAAATACAAATGATGGCTGCCTTCTCATAAGAATAAATGAAATCCAAAAAAGACCATAATACATTGAGTACAGGGCTATAACAAGTTCCCTCCCAGTTCTGTCTACTTATTTAGCTGCACTGTGTTTCTTAGTGATTACATCTATAAAAATGAAAACAAAATATAAAGTTTCCATTTTAATAATAAGTAATATTCATACATGGGACTTTCCTGGTTGCTCAGATGGTAAAGAATCTGCCTGCAATGTGGGAGACCTGGCTTTGATCCCTGTGTCAGGAAGATCCCCTGGAGAAGAGAATGGCAACCTACTCCAGTATGCTTGCCTGGATAACTCCATGGACAGAGGAGCCTGGAGGGATATAGTCCATGGGCTCGCAAAGAGTTGGACACAACTGAGTGACTAACACTAACCACTGGATTACTTAATAAAGCCCAAATACTTAGAAGCTAAACAACAGACAACAAATCACAATGTGAATAAAAACTTATTTTAAATAAATTATAATGATGTGCATAAAGTATTTCTGAAGTCATGGGAACCAGCTAGTCGTGTAGACAGTGTGCTGTTAGCACAAGATGGAAAAACAAACCCATGGAATAGAACTGGGGCTCCAGATGTTAACCCAAATGATCAACTTATTTTCAAAAAATGGCTCAAAACAATTTGAAAGAGAAAAAAAGTGTTTTTCAAAAAATGGTGCTGGAACAACAGGTGAAGCATGTAGATCTCAATCATTACTTCACACAAAGATTTACTTGAGATGGGCTACAGCCCTAAAACAAAATTATGACTTTTCTAGAATTAAAAAGAAAAATTTTGAAGAAACACTTCACAAGAGAGGATACAGAATAGCCAGCAGGCACTTAGAAATTTAGTCCAAAAAAAACTGCTGTAAATTCATAAAAGATGTGCTGTAGCACTCAGCATTGACAGGACTGACTTAGTGGCTGCCTAGTACTGACTTGCCAGACCCACTACACCCACATCCACTAGGAGGACTACTTCAAAAAGATAGTCCAGACCAAATGTTAGAGATGGAAGAAGTAGAACTCACACATATTTCTGGTGAACATGTAAAATAGTATCATTAACTTGATGAAACATTGGCAGTATCTTATAAAGTCAAACATACATCTATTCTATGAAACAACTATTATACTCCTAGACATTTATGCAAGGTTAATAACACATGACCACAAAAAGACTCTTATAAAATTGATTTGCAGGAACTAACCAAAAACTGGAAATGACCCAAATATATAGGAGAATGGATTTAAAATTAAGATACATTCATGCAGAGGGCTACTCCTTAGCATTTTTTAAAAAAGAAATACAATTGGTGTGTACAACATGGGTAAATTTAAACCTGTTACATTGAGTGAAAGGAAGACCAAAAATTTTGTGAACTTACGATTTCATTTTTAGAAAATTCACTAAGAGGCAAAACTAATTTATGCTACAAAAATCAGAACAAAGTTTGCCTGGGGGTAAGGATTGACTGGAATGAGTCACCATGGGACTTTCTGGAGAGATGGAAATATTTTATATCACATCCTCAATGATTTATATCAGCTTCTATTATGAAATATTTCTAGTCACCTTTGAGATTTGAAGTCCAACCATTTAAAGAAGCAATCACAATTATTTTTCCCTGTAATACATCTCAGTCTGAAAAATCCAAAATAATACTTCATGAAAGAAAAAGCATACGTTACCCCTTTGGGTCTGAAGAAACCATCAATGCATGTCTCACAGTTTATACCAGCAGTGTTTCGAGTACAGTTAATACACACACCCCCTCCAATGTACTTTCCATGTATATTTAAACTCCTATTTCTTCTGGCAACATTTTCATCATAATAGCATTCTTCAGCTTTCCCATGACAATTGCAGGCTGCATTAGGGAAAAATAAATTCATAAACTTTCAGATATATATAAAAATAATTTTTGTTACATAAGAGATTTCTATACCATATGGTAAATTATATTACATTATATGTATATACATACAAAGCCAATATGCCTAGAAAGTACATGAATCTATTAGATAAATTAATAAATATATATTAATGGAACTTAAAACATATAAATTAAACAATGAAATTGCCAATATTTGACTGATTTTTATCTTACAAAACTGATATTTCATATAATTCAACCTATAGCTTCCTATTACAACAAACAGATTATTATTGAAGTATGACACTGAATAATTAACATTTGCATAATCTGTGATGAATAATTACTATATGTGAATCTCTGTATTAGATCCTATGGGTAAAGAAGGATGTTTAGTGTATATACATTTGATCTTTGAATATCACAGGGATTAAGGGTGTCAACCCTTTGCACAATTTAAAACTGGAGTATAACTTTGCAGTCAGCCCTTCCCGTTCTTGGTTTCTCATCCCCCAGTTCGACCAACTGAAGATTGTGTAGCACTGCAGCTCTGTTGTCTGCATTTAGGGAAAAAAAACCACCTATAACTTGTAAAGCAGGCTTAGATATAATACAGTCAGTAAAGAATCTACCTGCAATGCAGGAGACCTGGGTTCAATCCCTATGTCAGGCAAATCCCCTGTAGAAGGAAACAGCAACCCTCTCCAGTATTCTTGCCTGGAAAATCCAAGGGACAGAGAGGCCTGGCAGGCTACAGTCCACAGGGTTGCAAGAGTCGGACATGACTTACCAACTAAACCATAACTTGTAAAAAGTCACGAGATCAGAATTGTAAGCCAGACTCTGAAGTTAGGCTCCAGAGTCTTAGGGTCAATCTCTATCACAATCCCTTCAAGTTATCTAATAAGAGAGAAAAGATGTGCAATTAGTGCAAAGTAATCGGAGAAGGCAATGGCAACCCACTCCAGTACTCTTGCTTGGAGAATCCCAAGGGCGGAGGAGCCTGGTAGGCTGCAGTCCATGGGGTCGCACAGAGTCGGACACGACTGAGCGACTTCACTTTCACTTTTCACTTCCATGCATTGGAGAAGGCAATGGCAACCCACTCCAGTGTTCTTGCCTGGAGAATCCCAGGGACGGGGGAGCCTGTTGGGCTGCTGTCTATGGGGTCGCACAGAGTCGGACACGACTGAAGCGACTTAGCAGCAGCAGCAGCAGCAATCAGGACAAGAGGAGAGCTTTGTTCAGTGATGAGATTATGCTATTTTGTGCCAGTCTTGGATTTGGGTATCCTCTTTTCATTCATGTCCAACTCTTTGTGACCCTATGGACCATAGCCCGAGAGGCTCCTCTGTCCATGGGATTCTTCAGGCAAGAATACTGGAGTGGGTGGCCGTGTCCTCCTCCAGGGGATCTTCCCAACCCAGAGAGTGAACCTGGGTCTCTTAATGTCCCCTTCATTGGCAGATGGATTTTTTACCACTAGTGTCACCTGGAAAGCCCATAAATATCAGTAGCAGGTCACAAAAGAGTCGGACTCCACTTAGTGATTAAACAACTAAGGACAAGGCTTATAAGATGTCCTATAGAGAAATCAAGTACATCTACAGATTAAATTCCTGCAAGTACAATTTCTAGTCAGGGGCTAGAATTTTAATTTTAATTAACTTGAAAATTTTCTCTCTAAAAATTCTATATCGGATTACTTTCCCTCCAACAGACATATTAAAACTGATCCCCTACAGCCTCACCTACACTGTGTATTATCAACATTTTTAATTCAGCTCCTAGACATAGTATACATTTAAACATATGTTGAGTGAATGAAAGAACACCTTGGTAAGTTTTTAAAAAGTACTTTTATTGTTTTAATGGATACTTCTTTAATCATAAATAAGTGTGACAATTTTTTATATGGTTATGTCATAGTTTTTTCCTGAGAAATGCCTGTTTCAATCTTTGCTCATTTTTAACAGTTTTTAAAAAAAAATTTCTTATTGCTATGACTCTTAATACAGTAAAGATATATTCCCCCTTGTCCAGTTTGTTGCAAATAGCTTCTTCAGTTTGTTGGCTTTGATTTAGGATATAGCACTGTTGCTGTATTAATGGAGAGTTTTCAAACTTTATTCTAGGGAAGTATATAATCACAAATATAAATCACTAGGCATGATATGCAGTTTTATATCTTTAGGACAATGTACAAGAATTCTTAAAAATCTACTGTAAAAATATATTGCAAGTAACCGTCAAGATTTCTGCTACCAGTATAACTAGAGAGAAACACAGAGGAATACAAATTTATTCTCACATTATTTAGAACTTGTATTGCTGACTGTACTTATAACCATGAGCTAAGGCAGGTAAAGACTGATGTTTGAGAAGCATACACTCCACATATGAGGGCCCTCTGCCTACAGCTCTGGCTGCTGTTTAAAGGTCCTGGACCTGCACATCTTCCATCTAAAGCCTCAGAGGACACAGAGAGTACCTACTCACAAACAACCATTTTACACTCCGCCATCAGCAGTTTGTTATTTCACTGAATGTTCATGACACATGATAGAAACTGTCTGTTAGTACAGGCTTAGCAATGGAATACATACCCTTTGCACTTTATAGATACATCCTGCCTCAAATAAGCTAGACTGATAAAATCCAAATTAAATTCAAGTGAATTAGAAGGAAATTATTCATTTTATCTTTCTTTGTAGGAGAGATGGGAGGTTGGGCTTCCCTGGTGGATCAGTGGTAAAGAATTTGCCTCCCAATGCAGAAGACACGGGTTCAATCCTTGGATTGGGAAGATCCCCTAGAGAAGGAAATGGCAACCAACTCCAGTATTCTCGCCTGGAAAATCCCATGGTTAGAAGAACCTAGCGGGCTACAGACCATGGGGTCACACAGAGTTATACACAACTTAATACAATCATTGTAGGTTGTGACTAAACAACAATTCATTTTATAGAGGGATTTGTCATGTTGCAAAAAGATGTTTCTAAATCTTCAGAGGTGACTGGAACACCATTCAGCTTGGAAGCTAAAATTTTCATATAAACTCTTATGAATATATATATATATCACCGAAAGCACTATGTATACAAGGTTTTATGGTTAAAAACCCTATCTTTATTTTATAGATTTTTTTTTCAGTTTGTAAATCCAACCTCCCATCTCTCCCACAAAGAAAGATAAAATTGTTTTATAATAACAGTATTTTTAAAAATGTATAGAGCGGCAAGTAGAAATTTCCTTCTGTGTTGCTCTGTCTATCCCTACGGCTAATAATCCTAATAATTGATCCATCCTTTCCATTTCTTTGTTTAAACAGATATATATTAGTGGAGAGTGGTAAAGGGTTTTGCAGATCCACTTAACATTGCATTATGATAACTGTGTGATAGAAAGTCAGAGACAACGGGAGGAATCCCTACCCGCAAATGATACTCCCACCTGTAACTGCTGATATTCCTCAAGCAGAAGAGAAATTTATTAAATTTAAGGAAATCTGAGAAGAGATATTCATGGTGTCATTCAACTCAAACTCAGCCTTAGGAATGAAAGTCTGCTCTCAATTGGCAGAAGTTGTGGAGATCCTGAGGGATCATCAGGAATGGAGTTGGGAGTAGAGGGAAAAAAACGAAAGGTCAGGCATCTGATGCTGTTAAGGTTTACCCCTTTACACAACTGCGTAGTGGGGCCCCATTCCTCCAGATACTTCTCAGAACAATGACTGATTTCTAACCCAAAATATCTTCACAAGCACACAGACACAAATCAAAAAGCAAAAGAGGTAAGGGCAGAAAACGAAGAGACTCAAGACATCGTAGTATATGCAGAATCTTAGGCTTAAAAGATAACGTATAGTTAGGAAATAATTTATGATTAAATTCTTTTATAATTCAATAATTTTAAGGACCTATCATGTCTGATACATGATACACAACAAATACATTTTATTCAATTCATATATAAAGTTGGCATTAGTTTAAAATGTCTGCCAAGCCTGTTTTGGAGGCCATAGACACCTCTTGGACTGAAAAAATGTGATTGGGACTGATTTGCTAAAATATTAATATTTGAATTCAATTGAATCGGGCTTTCTGACTACTTGGGATTTATAGTTCCGCAGAAGTTTTTGTTTTTAGGTCTCATCTTGGCCTGAATAGATCTCCAGAAACACAGGTTTCTTTAGAATCCCTGTCACCATTACGGGACAGATGGCAATACTAGGCTACATATGACAATATCAGTCATCTGTTATGTTTCTTGGGTATTTCCCTTCAGGAAAAACTGGACATATGGGTTGTTTTCAAAAATGACAACATTCAATATTAAAGTATAAAAGAGTGCTTGTTGGCACATGTTTACATAGCCCGTTGTTTTTATGATTTCTCACTACTGGCTCTTTTTTGGTTGTCACTGTCTAATAATTACTATAGCACCAGTTCAGTTCAGTTCAGTTCAGTCATTCAGTCATGTCTAACTCTTTACGACCCCATGAATCACAGCACGTCAGGCCTCCCTGTCCATCACCAACTTCCGGAGTTTATTCAAACTCATGTCAATCGAGTCGGTGATACCATCCAGCCATCTTATCCTCTGCTGCCCCCTTCTCCTCCTGCCCCCAATCCTCCTAGCATCAGGGTCTTTTCAAATGAGTCAACTCTTCGCATGAGGTGGCCAAAGTACTGGAGTTTCAGCTTTAGCATCATTCCTTCCAAAGAACACACAGGACTGATCTCCTTCAGAATGGACTGGTTGGATCTCCTTGCAGTCCAAGGGACTCTCAAGAGTCTTCTCCAACACCACAGTTTAAAAGCATCAATTCTTCAGCACTAGGTTTTCTTCACAGTCCAACTCTCACATCCATACACGACTGCTGGAAAAACCATAGCCTTGACTAGACGAACCTTTTGGCAAAGTAATGTCTCTGCTTTTGAATATGCTATCTAGGTTGGTCATAACTTTCCTTCCAAGGAGTAAGCGTCTTTTAATTTCATGGCTGCAGTCACCATCGGTAGTGATTCTGGAGCCCAAAAAAATAAAGTCTGACACTGTTTCCCCATCTATTTCCCATGAAATGATGGGACCTGATCCCATGATCTTTGTTTTCTGAATGCTGGGCTTTAAGCCAACTTTTTCACTCTCCTCTTTCACTTTCAACAAGAGGCTTTCTGGTTCCTCTTCACTCTCTGCCATAAGGGTGGTGTCATCTGTATATCTGAGGTTATTGATATTTCCCCTGGCAATCTTGAGTCCAGCTTGTGCTTCTTCTAGCCCAGCATTTCTCATGATGTACTCTGCATAGAAGTTAAATAAGCAGGGTGACAGTATACAGCCTTGACGTACTCCTTTTCCTATTTGGAACCAGTCTGTTGTTCTATGTGCAGTTCTAACTGTTGCTTCCTGACCTGCATACAAATTTCTCAAGAGGCAGATCAGGTGGTCTGGTATTCCCATGTCTTGAAGGATTTTCCACAGTTTATTGTGATCCACACAGTCAAAGGCTTTGGCATAGTCAATCAAGCAGAAATAGATGTTTTTCTGGAACTCTTGCTTTTTCGATGATCCAGTAGATGTTGGCAATTTGGTCTCTGGCTCCTCTGCCTTTTCTAAAACCAGCTTGAACATCTGGAAGTTCACGGTTCACGTACTGCTGAAGCCTGGCTTGGAGAATTTTGAGCATTACTTTACTAGTGTGTGAGATGAGTGCAATTGTGCGGTAGTTTGAGCATTCTTTGGCATTGCCTTTCTTTGGGATTGGAATGAAAACTGACCTTTTCCTGTCCTATGGCCACTGCTGAGTTTTCCAAATTTGCTGGCATATTGAGTGCAGCACTTTCACAGCATCATCTTTTAGGATTTGAAATAGCTCAAATGGGATTCCATCACCTCCACTAGCTTTGTTCATAGTGATGCTTTCTAAGGCCCACTTGACTTCACATTCCAGGATGTCTGGCTCTAGGTCAGTGATCACACCATCGTGATTATCTGGGTCATGAAGATCTTTTTTGTACAGTTCTTCTGTGTATTCTTGCCACCTCTTCTTAATATCTTCTGCTTCTGTTAGGTCTATACCACTTCTGTCCTTTATCAAGCCATCTTTGCATGAAATATTCCCTTGGTATCTCTAATTTTCTTGAAGAGATCTCTAGTCTTTCCCATTCTGTTGTTTTCCTCTATTTCTTTGCATTGATTGCTGAGGAAGGATTTCTTATTTCTCATTGCTCTTCTTTGGAACTCTGCATTCAGAATCTTATATCTTTCCTTTTCTCCTTTGCTTTTCACTTCTCTTCTTTTCACAGCTATTTGTAAGGCCTCCCCAGATAGCCATTTGCTTTTTTGCATTTCTTTTTCTTGGGGATGGTCTTGATCCCTGTCTCCCGTATAATGTCAAGAACCTCTGTCCATAGTTCATCAGGCACTCTGTGATTGTCACTGATACCATTTCTAATATTAGCATTTTATATTATTATTAATGTGAAATGACACATTGAAAGTATTAATGGATTACTAAAATAGATATTCTTTCTCCACTCATTTGATTTCTTGCCCTCTCCCAGTTACCTTCTCTCCTATTCTTCACAACTACTGTCCCCAAACCCTACCCTTTACTAAGTATAACTAATGAATCAGGGGCCTTCTTCTTCCCAGATAATAAAATGAATCTAAGCTTTAGGGTATGATCTCTCTCCTCTGGTTTTCTCCATTTATTAGATGACAGGTATTCAAAAGCTATTTACTAGGGGAGGAACCATATAAAAGGAGAATAGGCAGAGAATCTGCAGCTATACTGGTTTGATAAGCATTTTATAAACATACCTGTTTAGAAGGGTAATCTCTATATCCAGTAGGTTTTACTGTATGTTTATTTACATTTCTCTCTCCCTCTCTATGTGTGTGTGTGTGTGTGTACTATTACTAAAATAGTAATAGTTTATTACTATTAGTTTAAAATGTCTTCCAAGCCTGTGTTGGAGGCCATATACACCTCTTGAACTGAAAAAAAAATGTGATTGGGTGCTTCACTAAATGTGATTTGCTAAAATGGTAATATTTGAATTCAGTTAAATTGGGCTTTCTGGCTAGTTGTTTGGATTTATAGTTCAGCAGAAGTTCATATAGGGACTTACCTGGTGGCTTAGACAGTAAAGAATCTGCCTGCAATTCAGGAGACCTGGGTTCAATCCCTGGGTTAGAAAGATCACCAGGAAAGGAAAATGGTAACCCACTCCAGTATTCTTACCTGGGAAATCCCATGGACAGAGGAGTCTGGTGGGCTACAGTTCCTGGGGCCACAAAAGAGTTGGACATGACTGAGTGACTAACACTTTCAGAAGTTCATATATGTTATGCTATAAACTTTAGATTCACACCTGATAACAGTAAGTGTATATTATGCTTTTATCTACATCTCATAATTCTCTCAGAGAAGGCAATGGCAGCCCACTCCAGTACTCTTGCCTGGCAAATCCCATGGACTGAGGAGCCTGGTAGGCTGCATTCTCACATAGTGGTAAATTCATAAGTATTTTGTAAATATTTGTCAAAAAAATAAAATCTTGAAAACTTTAAAACAGGAGAGTAAAAGAGCTTACAGCTACTGTCTTGGATGAAATGCATATGAATTTGACATATGAGTTCACCTGAAATCAGCATGTGTTTACACCACCTGTGCCCCAGGAAAGGAAGACTTACACATGGTGTTGGACTGTCTGGAACATACCTTCACATTCACTTTTGGTCAGAAAAGTGCCTGCTCTCCAAGGTTTCTGATGGAATCCAGGACAGCACTGGTCACAGCTATCACCACACGTGTTATGCTCACATTCACAGCGGGATTTCTAGTAAAAAAAGAAAAAAAGTTGGGGGCAGGGTGGGGAAGCATATTTCAGCATTCTTTGGAACCATAAATGAGGGGTTTCTCCTGAAAGGTAGAATGAAGACAAGAGAAAACATGGAGCCTCTGAACCAAAATCTAAAACTCCTGTCAGTCTGGGAAGGAAGAGGTTCCAGCAGTGGGAGTGATGACCATATTTGATCACCAGCTTTGGGAGGGAGGTTCAGGCTGGTACTGGAATCACTGGGCTCAGATGAGCAGAGAATGAAGGCCCAATCAGGAGTGGTCTTGAAGACTAGAATCACTTCTCTAATTCCTGAGATCCACAGGTTTTCTGGGTTGGATGTATCCATTTTAAGGTTTCCATCAAAGTACTATTAACATTGGAAGGACTGATGCTGAAGTGGAAGCTCCAATACTTTGGCCACCTGATCCGAAGAGCTGACTCATTAGAAAAGACCCTGATGCTGGGAAAGATTGAGGGCAGGAGGAGAAGCGGGTGACAGAGGACAAGATGGTTGGATGGCATCACTGACTCAATGGACATGAGTTTGAGCAAGCTCTGGGAGTTGTTGATGGACAAAGAAGCCTGGTGTGCTGCAGTGCATGGTGTTGCAAAGAGTTGGGCATGATTGAACGACTGAAGTGAACTGACTATTAGCATTTAGCATAGGAAGAGGGGAGAGAGTAGATGGCAAGGCATGGAGAGGCAGGGATAGAGGAGAAATGTAATACTCCAAGCCTGAATCTCCTGTCTGCAAGTGTTTTGAGTACAGTCTTATTTCACTGCATGGAACCGTCCTTCCAAGGCTGCTGTGCAGGTTCTCAAATCTTGGGAAATACTGCTCCTCAGTACATCTGATAGATAGTGCCCACACCCTGCAGAAAGCAGGACCACAACCTTGTGAAGAAAACTATGCCAGGGATTTGAATCTTCCATAGGAAGTAATACTATGATGCATTACTCAGAAAACTAGCTTTGAAAGAAATATCATTTGTATTACAGTTGTCGTAGGAAAAAGTGTTTACCTAGGTAGCTACATTCACTGATCTTACTATCCAAAATATTTCTTCCATACATAAAGTAGATGATTCTGTATTTCACCAGATTGTTTATGCCTGAGAAAAACAGATGCTCATTCATCTTCTTTGCTTAGGTTATGTTCACTTAATACATTGTCATTAATGAAAAATGCAACCTAAAACCATTCCAGCATTTTCTGATCTGGCGATTTCAAGCTCTCTTGAATACTCTCTTTCACTCTACTCCTTACTGCCCCATCTTACCTTGGTCTCTGGTTCCATGGTCATTTATATTTACTTCCAGGTACATTTTTCATTTGTTTGCATTAATATTTTTTGATGAAAATTCATAAAAGAAACAGGTTGATTGATGACAGGCATTCTCTAAAGCTAAATCATACAGCAGGCTGTCATAGCTAGAGAGGTTTCAAAATAGACTGGTTCGGAGCCTTTTTGGGAAAAAACTAATCTGTTTTCTGATACTGTAATGGCGCCCTTCAAAGTCTATCATCCTAACTGCCAGCTCTATTTCACCCTGGCATGGCTTTCTGTTACACCGTCTAAGTGGGGATCTGACACCCATTCACAGCGTCCCTGTCAGCAAAGCTTCTCATGAAGCATTTTACAGTTCAGAGCTTCATTTTACCTAAGCAGCCTAAAAATATACATACATTTGTCACTGGATCAAGTGGACAAGCCCTGGCATGACCGTAGCAGATGCACATCCCTCCGACCGAAATATCCTTGACCGAGTAGTAATACTGCAAAAAGCAATCCAGAGAGAAATCCTGTTAAGACTACTGCAAGGTGGAAGGAGCATTCAGTTAAAAACTTGGCTTTATGCTTCTACCCTTAGTTGGAAGCTCTAGAACAACTGAAGGCTCACAAGAGTATCCAGTAACTCCTCACATTGAAACAATGTTCCAGGGGCAGAATGCCTCTATAGTTCATGTTAGGTGGGCATTTTAGAAATTTATTTCCCACAACAATACAAAGTGCTGCACAGTACAGAAACTCCATGCTGGAGCATTTATTATCGAAAGCAAATTGTTACAGGGTCGGGGGAAGCAAGGACAATAATTCTTCATAAAAGTTGAAAGACAGAAAACGTCTTTTACTATTATTTTAGGAATGCCAGCGTTCACGAATCATATGCAGACTGTTCTACTTAATGAATTTGAAAAGAATCAACAAATGTAAGGGAAAGGGTGCTCATGATGACACATTTCTTAAGCATATCAAGAAGCACATGAAAAGTAATTAACTACAAGATTGGTTTAATATAATGCAAGACGTAAACTAGATGTGCAGAACAATATTTCTTCATTATTATGTTAAAATGTTCATGCAATTACCTTCCTGTTTAGGTTAACATAGGACTGCCTCAAATTATTTTCATCTACCTAGCTATTTTTGAAAGGTTACTCATAATTTATACAACTGAACAATTAAAAAATTTTAACTAATTTGTATATCACAAGTTATAGTTGTGAAAGTACTTCATATTATCTTGTGGAATCTAAATAGTCATCACAGTGGTAGATAGTTCTATTATTCCAATTATTTACACTAAACACACACACACACATATTTAGTGAGAATAAATAGATAGATACAAATCTGAGTTCCCTGACCACAAATTCTCTTTTCTAATTTACTTCTTTTTTAAACATTTTTTCTTTTTGTTTTTGCTGTTTATATACAGTATCTTTTATAATATTTTGTGTTACTTTATCTTACTTGATACACTTACACCTCACACTATTGTAACTTGCAAGGAAGTTTATATTTCATTTAGACGTTAAACTCTGCGTTTCACTAACTTCATCACCTAATAATACAGATAAAACAGGCATAGTTGCTCAGAATGCTGATACAGAAGTTTTGTGGATGTTTTTAAAACTGCTTTAAATATAAATGTGTAATGCTTCATTTCTAAGTCATGAAGAAGAGTTAAAATTCAATATCCTATTTTTATACATTTAAATTTATATGTAGGGTTTACAGAACTTGAGTACTTCCAAAAACATAATTAATGTTGAACTTTACTGCACTATTTTAAAGGTTCATATACAATGAAGTTATAAATAATAGATGTGCACCCCAACACCCTCTCTGCCTTCAGCAAAAGATGATAAAAGGAACACGTTTACTTCCATTGATTTTTTTCTTTGATAGATATACTGTCAGGAAAGATTAAATTTCACTTCAAAATTATTCAGTCTTCCTTGGTGTGTATTTTTAAGTCATGCCAAAATTATAATTAAAAGTGATTTTTTAATAAGTGAGGAATCTAAACTTTGCTGTAAAATAATGATTACTTTTGCAGAAGACAATTTACAATAGACTGAAATATAATACAAGGCAAAATTATTTCAGGTTTGGAAAGGGCACTAAAACATCCAACATGTGTTCTATGAGGACATAAGACTTTAAAAGTTATTTTGTAATGATGGAGAAGTTAGGTGTGAGGAAGTTAAGCAATGAGAAAATGTATGAGGAGTCCTCACATATTTGTGAAAAGCACTGCCCTTCAATATTCAGTCTGTAGGCTCAGCACTTTGCTACCTGGTGGCAACAGTTGAACCCCAGTAGGGTCATTGTGGAACAATGTTTTGTCTCACAATCTCAGTTTCTCCCTACAATCCTCTTTTCTCCTTTGCTTCTAGTCACACAGTAGATATTCTGTTTGCATGTATTTGATTTATGGATTTACTACTGAACTGAGTCTCTAGCTAATACTGTCTTGGTTGTATACATGCATAAAAGGGAGATGACATAAACCAGAGAACCTGGCGGGACATGGGAATAGGAGGAAGCATAGTTATGACTCATAGCAACCTGAGCTATAAAGAAAGCTGAGCGCCGAAGAATTGATGCTTTTGAACTGTGGTGTTGGAGAAGACTCTTGAGAGTCCCTTGGACTTCAAGGAGATCCAACCAGTCCATCCTAAAGGAGATCAGTCCTGGGTGTTCATTGGAAGGACTGATAATGAGGCTGAAACTCTGATACTTTGGCTACCTCATGCAAAGAGTTGACTCATTTGAAAAGACCCTGATGCTGGAAAAGATTGAGGGCAGGAGAAGAAGGGGACGACAGAAGATGAGATGGTTGGATGACATCACAGACTCAATGGTCATGGGTTTGGGTGGACTCCGGGAGTTGATGATGGACGGGGAGGCCTGGTGTGCTGTGGTTCATGAGGTCACAAAGAGTCGGACATGACTGAGCGACTGAACTGAACTGCCTGAACCTGGGCAGATCATCTATGTCATAATCTCTCAAATTTCTGTTTGAAAACAACACCTTTACTAGCTTCTGTTTCCACTGATATGTTGAAAGGATGCTATAATCATTATTTTTCCTGATATTCAATTCATAAAGGAAAATAAAAGTGTATACAATCAGTTTTTTCCCTAGTATCTGTATTCTTTTGAACTAGAAATGCATTGTGATTCATTAAAGAAGCATGAAGCTAAATTATTTATTTAGATAAAATGGTCCATGGACCAGTGGCATCCATATCACCTGCAAAATTGTTAGAATTGCTGTTTTCCAGTTCTGTCCTAGATCTACTGAATTCAAATCTGCATTTCCACAACATCACCAGTTGATTCCATGCATATTAAAGTTTATCAGGATGTGATGTGGTGTGAGTGTCTGCCCGTGTGTGTATATGTACTGAGTCATGATATAAAATGTATTTCTTAGTGTGGGTTACAAGCCCACAAGGCCAATTATAATAGTTGTACAGATAACCCAAAGTGTGGAAAAACTAACTTTGTCCTCAAAATCAAGAGAATAAACTAGGCAGTATGAGCTCCACTGTACCAAGAGGAAACTAAAGTTTAGAAATGTTAAAAAGTTTGATATTTTTTACACATCTAATAAGTGGCCCAGAGGCTGGATTTAAACAAAGGAAGGTCCATGAAATTTTAAAGTCTTTCATTCCTCCACTGAAAACTATTTTTTTAAAACTATTTAACAGACAATTATGGAGAAGGAAATGCCACCCCACTCCAGTATTCTTGCCTGGGAAATCCCATGGACAGAGAAGCCTGGCGGGCTACAGTCTGCAGGGTCGCAAAGAGTCAGACACGACTGAGGGAGGAGCAGGCGCTCCCCAGAGGCCCCAGAGGTTTTGATGGCACAGCCAAGGACTGTGGCTGAGGACTCCCAGCTCCCAAGCCTCTCTCAGCAGATAGGAACATGGAAAACTAGAATCTAAATTACGCCTGATGGCTTTCCTGGAGGCTCAGTGGTAAAGAATCCCCAGCCTGGGAAGACGCCACGCGGCAGAGCAGCTGAGCCCATGCATCACGGCCACTGGGCCAGTGCTCTAGCGCCTGGAAGCCGCAACTACTGAGGTCTGTGGGCACCAGAGCCCATGTTCTGGAACAAGAGGAGCCACCACGGTGAGAAGTCTACGCCCCGCTGCTAGAGAGTAGCCCTCACTCCCGGCAACTAGAGAAAAACCCACACAGCATGAAGACCCTGCACAACCATAAATGAATCACATCATTAAAAAAATTTTTAAAGTAAAACTATTTAACAGGCAATTAAAACAATAGGCCCAATATTATTCACAGATTCCAATATGATTCCTCATAACTTACTCTTCGTGTGACGATGGGGTCAATTTCTCTTGGGTCTTTGTGAGCGAACATCATCAAATCGGCATTCAAGGTGCGGATTCTCTGAAACCTCAGGCGAATATAACGAGCAGAGGTAAATTCTAGCAGTTCAGGAGAAGGATCATCAGCACTCGGTCTCCCATTGATCAAAGAAATATGAATCTACACAATTTGGGAAATAATTTAACAATTAAGGTTACCAAGATTTACATATCTGGTTTTATTTAACTTTTCTTAGACAAATAGTTAAGCTCCCCTTCTCTCAGTTAGGCAGATACAGGTTCATATTTACTAGAATGCAGTGAAGTAATTGAGGAATATGATGAATGTACATGTACCTGCAATTTATTTGTTTCTATTTCAGGCATTTTCTATATACTGCAATTAATTATATTTCTATGTTCCAAGTCAGTGCATCTACTTGAACTTCCTAGGATTTCCAAAAATTCTTAAATCAGTCATTCTTTTTCTGAAAATTATTGCAGCCAAAAATTATTTAAGATTCTGGCATATATTCCCATATATTTTCTGGTGGGAAACCAGAAAACAAAATATCAGACAAAAACAAGAAATCATCAGGAACTCAAATTTATTTTTATTCTGAGCTTGAAAGTATCTAATTATATTGTCTTAAAATGTATAAAGAGAGTAAAAATGGACACATTACCAGAAAAATTATGCAAATCTCCAATCACAGTGAGGCATTTCCATAAGGTGGCTTTTGTTATTTCTTTTTTAGAAAATGATAGCTTAAGAAGGCAAAATTTACCAAGGCTATAACACATTCTACGAAAAATATGCTGTTTGAAAATATATTAAAATTTGAGTAGAATAGAATATTCTTTAGGAAAATAATTTTGCAAAATTGACACCAGAAGAAATCAAATCTAACCATACCATTTTCCATAAAAAATCAGAGAAATGATTATCCTTCAAAGGTGAATTGAGGCCCACATGCTCTCACAGGGATTTCGAGAGCAGAAAATTCTAATGGGGGTTGGGGGGAGGTAAACGGTTACATAAAATAAGAAGTACTTCTATCACATATAAAGGAATTATTTTTCTAATGCCTAAAGAACTTCTATAAATCAACAAGAAAAAATACTGATGACATAACACAAAAATATAACTATTTAAAGAAACAGAAATAGAAATGGCTATTAAACTTCTGATAAGATAGTGAACCTCATTTATAACAGAACTCTTAATTAAATCCACTCTAAAAGCTTTCTCCATTTTTTCAAGTTGTCAAATCCTAAAATATTAATAATACTCCCTGATGACAAGACTAAAAGGGGCACAACAATTATTACACATTTACAGGTTGAATGTAAAATGGTATAAGTCCTTATAAAGGTGAATTTAGCAATAACTGTCAAAATTACAAATGCACAGAGTTTTTTACTTAGAAATTCCACTTCTGGGAAATTACACTACACAGATGTTTTATTAGTATATGTGTGTGTGTGTATACAATTAACATGTAATTAATGATATGCAAAAATGCACCGCATTTCTAAAATATTTTTTGATAATAGCAAAAGACTGGAAAGAACCTAATATCCATCAATAAGAGATGGGTTAAATAAATTATACATCTATATAGTGAATTATGTGTACCACACAAAAGAATGAGGAAATTCTCAAAATACAGATAGGAAAAAGTACGTTCAATTTTTTGTACTTTGTAAAAGCATTCTTACCTATGCAATAAACCAAATCAAATCAAAACTGTTAAACAAATTGAAATTGAGTGGTGGGTTTTGGGCTGAACACATGCACATACTGTGTATATGCACAAACAGGAGGCTAAAGAGACAGGATTACAAGAAGAAAGGAGCCCTGTGCTAGGCTGGGAGCTATTCAGAAACATGACAGTCTGTAAGTCACTGGAAACTGTGACTTGAGGTCACCCACTGGAATTTTCATCCACTTTTGCAAGATGATATATCATGTGTGTTAAATACATTTTTTTGACAGGAGAAGCAATATGTGTTTCCATTCCTAACATTCTGCATCTAGATAATCCCCGAGAGCATTTTACAAACTGACTGCCAATAAACTACTGAGTCACTAGAGGAATAAACACAGCAAACTCTGAGATGAGAAACTAATTCTGATGTCACAAAGGATAGACTCAAAATGCCTCATGATAAAAATATGAAATGTCCCAGCTAATTGACTCTACTTTGAATACTTAATAAAAAATAAATTCACTTAATCAACATTTGAGGATGATAAAATTCAAGGTCTCCTAAAATAATGAATCTCGAAATGCTGAATGTCCTCCCTCTGACACTGAACATTTGAAGAGTAACATAGATCTTGTATATTTCACAGTTCTGGCATCTAGCAGGTGAGCCAGAAGTGTATTTAAAGTCAAGTTGTCTCTACTACTTAAGACGGTATCCATTAAATGTTAAAGAATGAATAAATAGATGTATACAGCAGCTAAAATGAGTTCCCCTTAGAGGTTAATTTTGGCACCCAAAAAATCACCAGTGTCCTTGAATTCACACTTAAATTTGTCTTAGCAAGATCTTCCTTGACTGCTTCTAAAAAAGCCATTTGAAAAAAAGGAAATCAGAACATGTCTAGGATTAATGTTTCTAAAAACTATTAAGGCTTATTTGGTGTTAATGCTACAGTGAACTGCACTTGTTCCGTACATAGAATTAATAAGTCCCTCATTTAAACATAAAGGAACTTTAAAAAAATGGTGCACATGTTCAAATTTAGGTTTGAACACCTAAATCATACCATATGATAGCTACAGAAAGGATTCAGCAAAAGAACACTTCTCCTCACAGCTTTTGTATTTTCATCAGGCTACTCTGCCAAGAGATCTTGTGAGAATAGTTAGTTCCAAGCTGTTTCTGAGACAGAAAACCAGACAGCTGTTTGGCCACGTTGCTTGCAGCTTACTTCCATTTTTTTCCTTTTCCGTTTTTTTTTAAACTCTCCTTCAAAATGAATCATAATATTGGATAGGCTATTTCCACTGGCACTTGGCTGTGTAATTCCAAGTCCACTGGAGTTTAGCATGCTTCCTGATTTCCTGTGGGGTGACAACTGGAGAGTGTCTATCTTCAAAAAGATGAAAAGTATCATTCCTCAAGACTACCACTGTCTTGCTGCGAAGCCATGGGAAGTCTGTGTCAGTCTAGTGTCTTCTGAAATGATTTCCATTACAGACATGTCGGTGGATGTATGTTCAAGCTGTCAAAGGAATTCATTCCAACTGAAAATATCAGCCTGATTAAACAATTGGTTTTATATTTAAAAGTTACTCTTCTCTGAAATTAGTTTTTGTAGATAAAAAGAAAAAAAGAAACGTCTCTTTTTATGACCAAATGACCAAATTAATATGCTCTACCCATCGAAACCATTATCTTTTTTAGTATAAGGATACCATATAAATCACATTTACTTGCAGATGGCTAAGATTTGGGGGCCTCTATGGGTATTTTTACCTTAATGATTAGAATTTAACTAAAAATGATTTATGAAGCAAGTAATACAATTTTTAATCTAGGTAATTATGTTCATATTATTATTATTATATTTTTCTATTATATTACTACATCTGCTTTAGATTACTGGCAGAGCTACACTCCTAATACCCCTCCCAATGATACAAGTTTGTTGAGTAAATGGATACGTGAAAGAATGAAGGCTACTTAAGGATCATTAATAATGGTAAGAATCTTTGAAATGAGAAATGGAAGTAGATGAAACTGACAACTTGATGAACATTTTGAAATCCCCTTTGATTCATCAATTTCTAGGTGTGCCAAAGAAACAGGTACAACAGTTTGAGAGTAAGGTGACATCAGGAGATACAACAAGAATTTTCATATGTGTCAGATGAGCTCAACTATCTATAGGTATGGTTAAAGAATGTGTATATAAACGAGTGGCTAAGCCTTGAGGAACCTCTTAGATCTAATCATAATTAATATATTAGTTCAGAGAAGGAGAATAAGATCATAATAAAAACTCTGAAAAATGAACTCAATCACTTGTATTTTATCCAGTGGGAGGGAAAAAAGAAAGCAAGCGTATCTTTGGAGACAGGGAGTGAGCGATATGAAGATTAAGAAAAGGTGACGGTGTGTCACTGTGTTTCCAGCACAAAGCAAACAAAGGCTCTGACTTGGGCTCTAGGTGGTCAACAGAAACCCCCAAATGATCAACTTTCAGCCTCCATCATACTTGATCTAATAGCAGCATTTGAAACAATTGATTGCTCCACTGATTTCCAGGACACCACACTGTCTTTTTTTTCCTCTTACATCTTCAGCTACTCTTCTCGATCCCGCTCAAGACTTACTACATTTTCTCCTCCCTAACTTTCTAAAATTGGAATACCACAGTGCCCAGTCCTTGGCCTTGTCTTCTGTTCGATCCACACTTACCCACATAGTGATCTCAGCAAAGCTTGCAGATTTAAATGTCACCTATACTGATGCCTCCCACACTTAACATCTCCAGGCTTGACCCCTCCTCTTGAGGTCCAGATGCAGAATCCAACTGCCTTCTTAATCCCTTTAAGTGACTGTCTAATAGGTACCTCAAACTTGTATCTCAAATTGAGTTCTATTCTTCATCTCCCAGTGTTTCCAATCTCATTAAATAATTTTATCCTTTCAACTACCCTGGACTCACAACTTGGAGTCATGCTTGCCTGCTTTTGTTTTCCTTCTTACAACTAGTTTTTCTGCAAATCTTGTTGACTTTACCTTCAAAACATACCCAGCATTCAAACACTTCTCACCATCTCCCCTAAAGCCACCTTGGTCCAGGCTTTCATCACCTTGAACTTGTGTACTACAATAACGATCTGAACAGGTCACCCTGCTACTGCTCTTAGCTCCTTAGGAGTTTTTTGGCAACATAGCAGATGTTTTTCTGTTTGCTTTTGTTTTTTCTTTTCCTAAGTTTTTGGTAAATGTTTCCATCAATTTATTCTCTGTATTTCTTAAAAACAAAAACCACAAGTTTAACATTAATAATTTAAAATACTGTAGACCAAACAAAGCCAGCTCTTACTCACACTGCAAGTTGGTCTATGATTTCTTTCCTTCTGTTTGCCAGATGATCTTCAATAACTTCTACAAAGAAATTCCTCTTCAATAGGTTCATGCAAAAGCTAAAAGCTGGTCATTAACTTTATGAAAATGGTGTAAACCATAGCAAAAGAGGTCTATTCTCATCTCAAGCCTCATGCCATAACCACATTCATCACCATCAAACTGCCCAAAAGTCATTATTTCCTGAATGAGAACAAAAGCTTTTATTCTCTCCTCATCATTTGGTGCCTCAAAAATGGGCTTTCAAATTGTGTTGAGGTCTGCATCTGTTTCAGGGAGCTCTCTAAATATGCCTTATAAACTATAACCCTGGTCATGTCATGCTTTTCTGTAAGACTTTCCAGTGGTTCTCTATTTTACTGTCAATAAAAGCCAAATTTTTACAATGAACTGAGAGATCCTATACTATCTGCAATGTCAGCGTCCCATCCCTACCCACTAAAACTGCCGAAGAAGAAAACAATGATTTTCTAGAGCTCTTTTCCTACTTTATCCCTCAACCACACTGCTCCCACCAGGCTGCCAATTTTGTTTGGGCATGCCAGATAGGATCTTACCTCAGGGCTTTTAAACTTGGGTCCCTTGCCTGGAATGTTATTCTCCCAGATATTGCAATGCTCACTTTCTCATTTCAAATCTTGCTTTAGTTCAGTTCAGTTCAGTCAAAAGCTCAGTCGTGTCCGACTCTTTGTGACCCCATGAATCACAGTACACCAGGCCTCCCTGTCCATCACCAACTCCTGGAGTTCACTCAGACTCACATCCATCAAGTCAGTGATGCCATCCAGCCATCTCATCCTCTGCCATCCCCTTCTCCTCCTGCCCCCAATCCCTCCCAGCATCAGAGTCTTTTCCAATGAGTCAATTCTTCGCATGAGGTGGCCAAAGTCCTGGAGTTTCAGCTTTAGCATCATTCCTTCCAAAGAAATCCCAGGGCTGATCTCCTTGATTAGGCCTTTTCAGTGAGTCCTTCCAAGACTATCTAATTCCAATGCAAACTTCATCCTGGCACTTACTATTCTCCTCTACCTGCTTCATCTTTCTCCACACTACATTTCCTCTTAACACACCATGAATATGATTTACCTCTTTGTTGATTATTTCTCTCCACTCTCTAGAGTACAAGTCCCAAGCATTTCAAGATTTTTAATCTACTTTGTTAACTGATATATCCCCAGAAAACAGTACAGCACCTTAAAAAAATAAGTGCTAAGTAAAAATATTTGGATAAAGAAACATAAATTCTAAATATTTAACTGGCCTCCTACTTGAAGATCAATTTCATAGAGTAATCAATTTTTCTGTTTTTATATGAGTAAATCTTTGAGTACGGTATTTCCATAGTATGAAATTAAAATCAGTAATCCTTTATATCATTTTCTATCAAAGCATTTTAAGTTGATTTAGAGATAATTAGGAATTAACAGCTTTGATCTACAATTTACTTACATCAAGGTCTACTATATTTGCTATTATTAGTTAAACATTAGTTAACTTTAAGTTTTATTTCAACAGGCTATTTTCAGTCGAGAAAGACACACATGTCCTAAGATATTGTATTTCAATGTAAGGACTATTCAACTTAATTTTAGCACAAGAAAAGTAAATCTATCCATTGATATTCTATTTCATAGTCCAAACTATAAATTGGTATGCTGTTAGTTACACTAGAGTCCATGAAAACACAACAGTATATTTAAACTATAGATTCTTTAAACCCTATGAATATGCAATAGCTATCAATAAAGTTAATTAACAGTTACATACTACCTTGTCTTTAGAAGGAAATTTTATTACTAAATGTATTATCTTTATGGGTTATCATTATGTTTACTATATATAACTAGTTATTGAAAAATAAACTTTCTTATCTCATCAGAAAAATTTCAGTGTGGTTTGTTTTCAAAACTCTTCCAAATCAATGCAATACTTTTAAAGTCTTAAAAATATGAAAATATATGAATATATGAAAATTAATGCATGGGTAATAAAAATACACTGGATAAACAATACAATTTACAAAATGTCATGCATAAAACCAGTTAATAAAATATTTAAACATTTCAGACTAGAGATTTCTCTATCAAGAATCATTAGGTTCTTGGGGCTTCTCTGGTGGCTCAGTGGTAAAGAATCCACCTGCCAATACCACTGACATGGGTTGGATTCCTTATCAAGGAAGATCCTACATGCTATGGAGCAACTAAGCCTGTGGACCACATCTACTGAGCCTGTGCTCTAGAGCCTGGAAACCACAATTACTGAACCCACATGCTGCAACTACTGAAGCCCAAGAGCCTTAAAGCCTATGCTCTGCAACAAGAGAAGCCACCCCAATGAGAAGTCTGCAGGTTGCAGCTGGAGAGTAGCCCCTGTTCACTACAACTAGAGAAAAAAACCCGTGCAGCAACAAAGGCCCAGGACAGCCAAAAGTAAATAAATAATATTTTGAAAGAATCTTTAGGATCTTAGTGAGAAAATGGGGTATTATAACCATTTTTCAAGCCATTATTTCCAGTTCTATCAGGCACAGTTTATTGAAGTCCTTTTTTCATTTTCTTTTCCCCATATTTTATTTCCTCCAACTGATGGTTGTTGTTTTATTGTAATTTTTATTCACCCAAATACTGTTCATTTGTATATCCAGAAAATGAAATTCTCTGAAGGCCTAACACACATGCTTACAAAACTTTATCTCTGGTATACCTCTTCATACTTCAATATTTCTAACTCATTCATTTAGTCAGTCAGTCTCTCATTCATTCAGAAATATTTATTAGATGCTTACTATTAATACATTCCAGGCCACTGAATTATTTTCACTTTCCCTTCTGTGTCATAAATCTCTCTCATTTATGAGCCTTTGTCAAACATGTTTTATGTCTCCCTACTGCTCTCGTTAGCACAGATGTACTTTACACATCCTTCTGGTCTCAGCTAAGATGTCAATTCTCTTTCTTCCAGGCATAGTTCCATGGCTGTCTAGGACTCTTCCTATGAATTCTCCAAGCTCCGCTATTATCACTGCCCATTTACTTTATTCTGTCTGCCAAGAATAGGAACTTTGTCTTATTTACAGTACAGTTTTACTGATTAAACGAATGAATAGTGTATAATAGATTCAATAATTTGAATGAGTAATCATCAGTGCCTAAATATTACAGATTGTGATAGAATTTCCAATGAATTAACTCTTCAAACATTCACAACTGTTGCATTGTGTATATTATTTAAATTTTGACTTTGTATATATTTCACTGATTTTTTAAATTGGATTTATTGGATTTACATCAAGAATTTTAGTACATATTTTATTTGCCATACTTCAATAAATCTCACTATGGGTATAATAATTCAAGTATCTAAAAAACATTATATATGGATTCCTGTAATCCCAACATTTGGATGAATCACAAAAAATATTATTTAAGTCACTAATAGAGACTTTTTATATAATATATATATATATATATATATCAGGTATAATAATGTAATATACCTGTATATCCTTAGGTACCTCAATATTCCTACTTATCAGAATTGGAAAGATTTTCTTTTCATGTACAATGTACTGAATTATTTTGAAAAGTCCTTAATAAATATCACACTATCATTAGAAGTTTATAAGCCCAACAAAAACAACTACACTTCCAAGGTTGATGACTACTCTGGTGTTTGAAAAGTAATAGTTTAATATATAAAATGTTGAAGACTGTGCATGATATTAACTCCGTTAACTAACTTATTCCAAGAATACAAGGATGCCCATCAGCAGATGAATGGATAAGAAAGCTGTGGTACATATACACAATGGAGTATTACTCAGCCATTAAAAAGAATACATTTGAATCAGTTCTAATGAGGTGGATGAAACCGGAGCCTATTATACAGAGTGAAGTAAGCCAGAAAGAAAAACACCAATACAGTATACTAACACATATATATGGAATTTAGAAAGATGGTAACAATAACCCTGTGTATGAGACAGCAAAAGAGACACTGATGTATAGATCAGTCTTATGGAATCTGTGGGAGAGGGAGAGGGTGGGGAGATTTGGGAGAATGGCATTGAAACATGTATAATATCATGTATGAAACGAGTTGCCAGTCCAGGTTTGATGCACGATACTGGATGCTTGGGGCTGGTGCACTGGGACGACCCAGAGGAAGGGTATGGGGAGGGAGGAGGGAGGAGGGTTCAGGATGGGGAACACAGGTATACCTGTGGCGGATTCATTTCGATATTTGGCAAAACTAATACAATATTGTAAAGTTTAAAAAAAAAATACAAGGAAATGTCAGCTTAATGAGCTATTTAAGAAATATGACTGTATCACTGACAAATGTACCCTGAGCTAAGTCTTAACAGTCTTTCACTAACCCATAAACTATTTGCTTTTTGACACCTACTTGGTTCCAATTCCAGCTTGTGCTGGAAGCCAGAAGAAATATCAATAACCTCAGATATGCAGAAGACACCACCCTATGACAGAAAGCAAAGAACTAAAGAGCCTCTTGATGAAGGTGAAAGAGGAGAATGAAAAGGTTGGCTTAAAGCTCAACATTCAAAAAACTAAGATCATGGCATCTGGTCCCATTACTTCATGGCAAATAGATGGAGAAACAGTGGTTGACTTTATTTTTGGGGGCTCCAAAATCACTACAGATGGTGACTGCAGCCATGAAATTAAAAGATGCTTACTCCTTGGAAGGAAAGCTATGACCAACCTAGATAGCATATTAAAAAGTAGAGACATTACTTTGCCAACAAAGGTCCATCCAATCAAGGCTATAGTTTTCCAGTAGTCATGTATGGATGTGAGAGTTGGAGTACAAAGAAAGCTGAGCACAGAAGAATTGATGCTTTTGAACTGTGGTGTTGGAGAAGACTCTTGAGAGAGTCCCTTGGACTGCAAGGAGATCCAACCAGTCCATCCTCAAGGAGATCGATCCTGAGTGTTCATTGGTAGGACTGATGCTAAAGCTGAAGCTCCAATACTTTGGTCATCTGATTTGAAGAACTGACTCATTTGAAAAGACTCTAATGCTGGGCAAAACTGAAGGTGGGAGGAGAAGGGGACAACACAGGATGAGATGGTTGGATGGCATCATCAGCTCAATGGACATGAGTTTGTGTAAACTCTGGGAGTTGGTGATGGACAGGTAAGTCTGCTGTGCTGCAGTGCATGAGGTTGCAAAGAATTGGACACAACTGAGCGACTGAACTGAACTGCTTCCAGTTGCCCCTGAGACTTAAACTGCTTTCCTTCTCTTCTTTGGAATTACAATTCTTGAAATTGTTATTTCTGGATGAAAGCTTTTCCTTTCTATCCAAGAAATATTTATTCAGATTCATCACTGCCAAAGCAATGGTTGTTAACAAACTGCAGTAGATTAAGAAAATTAGTTTTCTTCAATGTATTGGTCATCTTGTTTTTATTTTTCTCCTATCCTAGTGAAATTAGTTAAAACACTGTGCTCTAAAGGTTGTATAGCTTCTCTCTTGGTCAAAGAAAAGCACCTCTCTCTGTCTCTCAGCCTCTCTGTCTCTCTCTATATCTCTATATCTCTCTCTGTATCAAGAGTTATTTAGAGTTATTTGTTTTTATACCAATACCAGAGTTCATGTGGTAGTAGTTTCTAACTTGGAGAAGGCGATGTCACCCCACTCCAGTACTCTTGCCTGGAAAATCCCATGGACGGAGGAGCCTGGTAGGCTGCAGTCCATGGGGTCTCTGAGGGTCGGACACGACTGAGCGACTTCACTTTCACTTTTCACTTTCCTGCATTGGAGAAGGAAATGGCAACCCACTCCAGTGTTCTTGCCTGGAGAATCCCAGGGACGGGGGGGCCTAGTGGGCTGCCGTCTATGGGGTCGCACAGAGTTGGACACGACTGAAGCGACTTAGCAGCAGCAGCAGCAGCAGTTTTTAACTCCTATGGAATTAACATATAGAAGGGCTAAGTGGTTTGGAAAGATAAAAAATAGAAGCAAATTCTTAGTTTAGGAGTTCCAATTTTCTCAAAGTTTCAAAATTGGTATAGTCCTTCCTTCAAAAAGCTTCTGATGGTCTTCTTGCTTTGTTCAAGTCAAAACAATCCAGCAAAGCATTTAATTCTAAGTACTTTGATCTTAGATTAGTTACATCTGGAACATGTCCAGATGGGTGACATGTAATCCATCATAATTGAATAAAATACCCCATTGGTCATGATGTATAAAAGAAACAATGACACTTAAGATCCTGAAGCTTTGAAAAAAAGGAAATAATTACTAAATGTAGATATCATCTTTTTTTTTTCCTCTAAAAGAACTTTGACTCACATGAGCTCATTTTACATTTATTTTAAAATTAATAAATATTTTCAAATAATAACTTATATAAGTACTCCAAATTGCACACTTTTCATTTATCATTTGTGTTTTTCTTCCTCCAGTTAAAGTATACAATATTAGCACGGACAAAAGAAAAATTGTCAAAATGAGTTTCCTCAGTCTGTTTTGGGAATATCTCATTTAAATTGTATCAAATGCAGATGTCATTACTAAATCTTTGTGCTGTCAAACTAAGACTTTACAGGGATAGAGACATCATCTGAAATTCACAGCAAGGAAAGAATCTAAGAGGAGTAGCTTCAGAGAAGAGCATGAGGGGAAAACACAAGAAGAAAAATTTTGACTCTCCTCAAACATTTTCATTGCTCCAAATTTTGTTCTGGGTGTGCCTCAACCAAAGATAGACCGAGAGAATAAATCATTAGGCATCTATTCCCACCTCATAGCTATTTAAGAAATTGCTCTGGAATATCCAGGAGCTTACATATGAAAACAATAGTGGTTATATTGTGTATTTACTGGATACCAGACACTCTAGTGGGTTTCCCAGATGGTGCTAGCTGTAAAGAACCCACCTGCCAATGGAGGAGATAAAAGAGACATGGGTTCAATCCCTGGGTCAGAAGATCCCCTGGAAGAGGGCATGGCCACCCACTCCAGTATTCTTGCCTTGAGAATCCCATGGACAGAGGAGCCGGGCGGGCTACAGTCCATGGGGTTGCAAAGAGTCAGATACAACTGAAGTGATTTAAACACTCAGAGAGTTTTGCAGGTGATCTGTGTGTACTAACTGATAGAGTATTAACTCACTTAATGCTGACAACAATCTCATGAGATTGGTGTTATTATGATCTCTTTTTTTAAGAGAAAACCGACATTGAAATGTTAACAAGCACGGCTAAGCTCATATAGCCAAGATGTGTTCTGATTCTAGTCCAACCTCATTAGCTGAGTTCCTCAGCTCACCATTTCACTATCTCACAGAGTAGGAGTTTAATAAGCATTTGTTGAATGAATAACAGCTGGTTATCCAGGCACTATTTAAAGACTTGCCACAACATTAAGCTTACCACTGGTGACACAATCTTCTCCATGCACTCCTTCCATTATTTATTTGTCTCATTTCCATTCCAAACCTGTCTGTGACTAACACTGGTATTTTAACTTCATTTTCTCTCTATTATCCTGCTCCTCCTCCTCTGGAATTATCTAGCTTGTTCACTTTCCCTAGCTCTTGATTTTGTTTCATGAAGTTGCACCAAGTTTATCCTACAAGTTTTATCCATTCTAGAGTTCTTTGGGTAAGTGGTTTACCCCAGGTCACCACTCAGGACCCATCCCCAGGTCAGATGATGTCCAGGCTCCTGCAAAGGGGCAAGAATGAAGTAAAATAAAGCACAGAGGATCACTAAACAGAGGGACAGTCCCAGACCTGGGATCCAGATCAGGTCTCCTGGCATTGATCCACAGCAGTAGAGAACCTTCTGGTAAATGGAAGCAAAGCTCTACATTAATAAAACCAGAATCAAAGCCTGTCAAGAACTGAAGGCTAAAGTATTAATTGTTCTTCAAAGAAACAACACCTAAGGTCTTAACATCATAATAAATGAAATTGATTATGACAGGTTTAGTATAAGCATCTTTGTAAATAAAAACCACCTATTGGTATGCAAAAGAAATTAATTTATACTTCATGGCAATTTCTACTATGTAGGGAGTACTAAAATCTCAAGTTATAGAGAGAAGGGGAAAATAATATGTTAATATCAAAACTAAATATCTGTGAAATTGACATGCTATTCCTTACTGTGGAGGACTATTAGAGACAGTTCCAAATATAAAAAAAACAACTCAGAGTACAATGACCTACATTAGTGGGACAGAACAATCAGTACACTTGAAAGACATATAATAACAGCACAAAGGAAACTTAAGCAACATTTTCCTGTTTTGTTTTCAGTCCCTGTGTGGGAACACTTGCTTAAAATTAAAATAAAATCTTGGAGCAAGAGGTCTAGATACAAAGCCAGATCCTGCGTCATCAGATTGGAACAAAACCTAGATGTGTACTTGAAAAAGAAATGCAGCCTCTCATTCTTTCTCTGGCTCAAGGGTTCCTCAAAGAAATGTGTATGTGTATGTTGCAAGTATATAAATGAAGTCTGTAAAGATACATTACTTCATTTTTTTTTTCTGCTTACATAGAAGAGCATGTGGGGATGGTCACTGGCAATTTCAATTAATTTAATGTTCAGAAAGTTTCGATGTCAAACCACAAGATGTCAGAGACTTTAAAGGACAGAAACATACTAATACTTAGGGATGGGACTGAACATAGCACAAGGTCTTCAAGATCGAGCACGCCTCCTAGGTTAGCCCTGTCTAACATCCCTAACCTTTGTGTATGCAAATTAGTCTCCTAGTATAGAGTGACTGCCTACACACACCACCCTCTCACCAGTGCAAAGCCAGGCTCATTCTCTGAATGTTCTTTCCTTTTGCCACCTTTCTCTCTTTTTTTTTGCCTTCACATCATTAATTTTTTGATGTCTTCTTAATAGCTTTGCTTATTCTCTGCTCATCTTCCATGCTTCTTATTCTTGCTCTGCTTCATTTTATTTCATCTTTACAGAGAAACTGTCCATCTACAGTTGAGCACGTTTCTATGCTTTCAAGTGAAGTCACATGTTCTATTATTTTAAATATGGCCTATAGCCTTAGCTTTGTGAGAAGAAACTACAGATTTCACCTCTCCAATCCTAAGATTTTTCATTACACAAAGAGTAAAATAATTAACAAAATAAGATGTTTTTCCTTACAGAGCAAAATTCTATACTTAGATTACAGAAGGATTTTTATTTCAGTGGAAGTGTAAATCTGAGTATCATTGAGTTTGACTATAAGACTACAAAGATGTTGTGTATATATATATATATGCTTTTTAAATTTAGGGGTAATAATATTTCTGGTGCTTTGTATGAATGAATGTGTGGACATGTGTTGTGTGTGTTCAGTTAATTACAGTTGAAGATCATATATGTTGAGGCAGACTGCCAGGTTCAAAGTCTGACTCTGTCACTTACTACTTATGTGAATTTAAGCAATTGACTTTATTGCTCTCTGCCTCAGTTTCCCCTGTAAAAGGCACGTAATAATAATAATATCTACTTATTATGTTGTTTGCTAGATTCAAGAAGATAATTCATGCAACCTGATTGGAAAATGCCTGGCACACAGGAAAAATTATTGTTAGTTGTTGTTACTTTCAAAAGAGTACGGAAAATAACACAAATGGTTGTGTCTCTGCTAAGCAGGATGTGCTGCACCCTTTGCAGTAGTTACCTATCAGCAATCTGCATGCGGGCTAAGTCGCTTCAATCATGTCTAACTCTTTGCAAACCCATGGACTGTATGTAGCTCACAAGGCTCCTCTGTCTATGGATTCTTCAAGCAAGAATACTGGAGTGGGTTGCCATGCCCTCCTCCAGGGGATCTTCCCCACTCAGGGATGGAACCAGCATGTCTTATGTCCCCTGCATTGGCAAGCTGTTTCTTTACCACTAGCACCACCTGGGAATAGTCTCAGACAAAGGAGGTAGTAGAGACAAAGTTCCCACTCACAATGGAGAGGTGATTCTGGAAGTGCTGAAAATATTGAACTTCAGTGGGAAGTTCAAGTGCATCAAGAAGAAAGAGCAGGACCTCTGACTGTGTTTTGCCTCCTAGTTCATCACCAATTTCAGATAAGCAATTAAGAGAAAGAATGATCACAGGACTTTGTAGTTTCTACACCCTCCAGCTCAGTGCTGGGACTGCCACTTTGGGGATGGCATATACGCCCATCCTCTGATGTGACAGCTTTGGGGTCTGAGGACAGAGCACGTAACCAAGTGCCAACACAATGGCTATGGGAAGAGGAGGCTGCAGAATTACCAACATCTGAGCAGTAGTTTTTGAGAAGAGCAGGATGAAAAGGAAGAGGATCTGACATAGGAAGAGACTCTATAAATGTGCCATCATACTTAAAATTGTGTTGGAGTCACCAGGTTTGCAACACAGTACTGTGATGTACACAGATGACTAGATATCATTTGAAAATATCAAGGTGCTAAGGCAGTGTTTCATTGACGAGGTTTGATGTTAATTTTACACTCTTTATTGAACAACAAATATGATCCATGTCAACAGTAGCTTAAGTTCAGGTTCTTACCATTATTCTGTACAGAACTGGATCGTGATCATTTATTTACTAGGTTTGTAAGATGTTGGCTCTGCGCACCGCTGACATCTGCATAGCACCAACAGATCTCTAGTCCCTTCAAAGAAACAGAATGTACCAAGGGACCTCTCCTCCCACACAACCGGAAGAGGAGGTTTTCTGCAGATTTACCGAGTACACAGTGTTCTTGTTCCTTTGCTGGACTCACACTAATAACTGACTACAGGAAGCTGCAGGGCCTTGCCCTAAAAGAAGCTCAAATGCAGCTTGTGCTGTTGGTTAGCTGGGGGTGGAGGGAGCGGTGGGGTGGAGGGAAGGGTGCTAAAATTCAGGGACTCAGTTTCTGCAGGAACCCACACATAATGACGAATATTCAGAGACATTAACACTTGATTGAAGGTCATTGATCATTATCCTAAGTTATTTCCTTAAAGTGGATTTTGTTTGCAACACTCCCTTTTCTCTTTCCTCTGACAAACACAGCATGAATGAAAGGTAAAGGGAATAAAACATTTAATCAATCATCTAGGGGCCAGGGCTGAATTGCTTTCTGTTACACATTTGCTGCCAAGTTCACAGAATCAGGTTTGTTTTCAATTATTTGTAATATGCTTTCCCAGAAGAATTTATAATAGGCTGTTTAGGCACTGTTCCCTTTTCTATTAATGACAAAAATACAACTGTTCCTCCTTAGCAAAAGAGAAAAGGAGTTAAATTAGGAAAATTGTTATAAATGTCGCTGTTGGGCTTAAGAATTTTTTTGGTTTGTTTTCTTTCTAAACTGGCTCCAATGAGAAATGGCAACCAGACTATTTCATTTGTTCTTTCCTCTTATTATGTATATTTCCAAAATAAAAAGTTAACATTAAATCTCTTTTTCGAGATAGTTTATAATAATGATCCCTAAGATACCTAATGATATCTAACATGATACCTAATGACACCTAATGATACCTAAGATACCTAATGATATCTAACATGATTATTATGTTATGTCGCTTTTGTGAACTTGGTTCCTTGAAATAAAAGAACACTGTAAGTCTGGTGAATATTCACAAGACCAGAATGCAATGTTTCCAGTCTCTCCATTCCAAAATTACCTTTTCTCTCATCACAGACTTCTATCTTTTCTCTAGGTTTTCCATGTCCCACCACTATCAGCATCCCTGCCATCTTCAGTATCTCTAAGTTTGATGAGATGCTTATTAAAACATAGACTCATTAATAGGAGATGTCATTCCTTATTACATGACTAGTTATGGCAGCCTTTTGAGAGACACAAAGAAGAGTTTCTGAAATCTTATCTATAGGCATCCCCGTTAGGCTGATTACCTAATGTGGAAAGATGACATTTAGACTTCTCTTATCCAGTCATCACACTCCATAGCCCAGGCCCAGAGAACACAAAGGCCATGCTTCGAAGAACAGCTTTATTCACAATGAAATAGAACTAGTTTTCAAAAAACTCAGGCCTATGACTGGCATTAGTATGGGCTGTTGTTTATTTATAGATTTTTCTGAAAATCTGATCAATATTCATTCCTTCTTTCCTAACAATTCACCTTCTCTCCCCTTCTTTTTCTTCTCTATCATAATTGAGCTCTTCACTGGTTTATCTCATGACCTTTCCATCTTCCAGTAATTCACTATAGCAGAAGTAGCCTTTCCTCTCAACTGCCACATCTATACCTCAGCTTCTTTAAAGTCCCTTTAACTGGGACTCAAAAGTATGTCATATTTTAAATAAAAATTACCCTCAATTTTAAATCACCACCTTGTATTTACCAGAATCTCTTTCTTCACAATTGTAAATCCCTATTTCCTTCCTGTAGTCCACTTAGGAAAAATGGCATTGACAAAGAGAAAACATTCTCTTATAAACATCATCATGAATTATATAAATCATCAGTTTATAATCTCTACAGATGTGCACATATACCACCAGCAATGCCATTCGTCCTTTAAATAAAAATACAGTATGTATGTAGGTCAACAAACTAGTGAAAACTTTTTTTTTAAAGAAGCATTACAGAGTTTATACACCCAAATGAATGTTGCTCTTCCAAAATAATTATTTTCAGCGTTCTATTTATAACAATAGTGTCTTTTCCTTAATCATTTTAACACTCCTTGCAGTTTTCTCTATTCCTGAAGTTTTTCTTTAAGTGGTAGGAGGACGACTACTTCAAAAACAAAGGTTATTGGGGAAAAGAAAAGTGAATCACAAAAATTAAAGGTCAGGATAGAAATAAAAAATTCAAATTGGAAATAGAGAAAGATACAGCTAGCAAAGCCTGCCTACATTTTCCCTCCACTACCCAGAATTACAGAACTCCTTACAGTTTTAGTATTCTTAAAGAATCAACAACAGAAAGCCTTCGGGAAATATTAAACATTTAAGAAAGAAACTGGCAAGCAAAGAGAATTTACTTGAGACATCTTTTCACTTGTCAAATCAAATACTTGTTAGCCCATTGAAAACAAATAATCATTTATGATGGAAAGGGGTTTGCTATGTCAATGTCACTCATTTAAAAATAGAGTTAAAAGAAGAAAACCTGACAAAAATATACACTATGCTTGAATCTTAAATGTAATATATAATCCTGTCTGCTGTTTTCAGTCATTAATGTCATTAAAATATAATGAGTTAAATTAATTTCAACACATTATCATTTTAGTGTATAGTCTCATTTTATAAAATAATTTCCCCTATCTTTACACATCATTGGATGAATGATGCTAATATTATTTTTCTCTTTAACTTTGAGAAGCAGAAGAACAATTATGGGTCATCTAAAATGTCCTTCCAGCTTCTGGAATAGGTTGTGTTTGTATTTCAATGAACATCTGTTTGACAAACTGAAGTGCTAATTATGATTTATCATTTCCGTGACACAAAATATCAAGACGGTAATAAACATTGATGACTAACTATATGTTTCTGTTTCACCCAGATGTTTGGCATCACAGAAGATACCAACTTAGTTTTACCAATTTTTTTTAATTCTGGCACTTTATGGTGGAGGACAAACTAATATGAATGATGTGATGGGTGCTTTATTTTTTTCTTAATGTGTAAAATTTGACTGGCAAGGCTTTGAAGATAGAGAAATGAAACTGCACTTAAAAATAAATGTCTTTCAAAGTTTTACCAATACAGCCAAGAGCTAGATCAAAATTACTTAAATTATTTATATCATAACAGTTTTTCAAAGCAAGTCTCTAAATTCAGAGTTCACCCTTTATATCTTATTTCAAGAATGTACCATTGTGATACATGATTGAATATATGATATATAAGATTTGATATAACAATTTGGAATGTGGAGATTGAAGGACATAAAATCAGTATATGCTAGTTTGCTTTTGTTTAATATATAATAACATTTGGGCTTCCTACACCTTTCTGGAAAACCCTAATCAAGTTCTCCTTTATGAGCCTGGAGCCCCTTCCCCTGATATTTTTTTAAATAACAAATAACATTTAGTTTTCTTAGGAATCAAATGAAATTATCAAATAGTCCATTGCTTATTATATAAATCACACCAAGGTCTGAGTGCACATTTCCCAAAAGATTATTTTCACATCCTGCAACAAAGAGAATATGTAATGCTTGCAATGTTCCTGTGAGAAATTTTTCTGTCCAAAACTGTGTGTTTGCTCTTTGATTTTGCTAGTTCTACCTCATCTCTTTGACCTCTAAAGGTGGAAATGCCTCAGGGCTCAGTCCTAGGGCTATTTTTCTTCTTGGTTTTCATGTACTTCCTGGGTGATCTCATGCAGTCTTCCAGCTTTAAATTCTCAAATTCATATATTTCAGCAGTATTTATCAACTGAACTCTAGAATACTATATGCCACCTATTCAACCTCACCATAATGTCTAATAGACATTTCAAGTTTAACATATCCAAAATTGAACTCCTGTTCTTGCCCATCAAAACTTGCTATACTCACAGTCCTCTCCAACAAGTTTAATGCAACTCAATCCTTCCAGTCAATCCAGCCAAAAACTGTAGACTCATTCTTTACTCATCTCATTCTCAGACACCTAATGGAAAACTCATCTGCAAATCCTCCTGGCAGATGCAATTGGTCAGGAAATCCTATTGGCACTACTTTAAAAATACAATTCTTAGCACCTTTTGCTCCTGCCACCATGCTCTAAATCACTATCATTAACCCCTGAAGTACTGCAAATGTCTCTTAACTGCTCTCCTGCTTCTACCCTCCCCACCTATGTGCTAACCAACCCAAGACAGCCAGGGAGAGGGGCAGAAACACAGGAAAGGGGAAGGACTGTTGAAGTGTATTGGGTTTCTTTTTTGAGGTGTTGAGAATGTTCTACAAATAGATTGTGATGATGGTGGCACAATTTGATGAAGATACTAAATATAACTGACATGTACACTTTCAATTTCTGAATTTTGTGGTATGTGAATTATATCTAAATAAACTGTTAAGGTAAGATTTTCCTATTTTACTTTACCTATAAGATAACAAGCTTCCTGGATGCTGGCAGAACCCACCAGACTCCAACAATGGGAAAAGGGTCTTTATCACTCTGAGTACAGGAGGTATCACGAGCATCAGCATATTTGAGGCCAGTTCCTGAGCCTCACTTTGCCACACAGAGAGATATAATGAGAACCAGCTGATACTAGAGCTCCAGCAGGTTCTATTACAGATGAAGAATTCTGAGCAGAAAGAACCCAAATCTTTTACTCTGGAGGGAGATACCACTTACATCTTCCACAGCTGTAAGCAAACCTGCCCTTGATGTCACAGGGGGCCGCTATCACTATTTTCTAGGAATGTTCACTCTATATATAGTCTTGAAAAGACAGTCCCAAACAAAGATCAATGCTTCTGGTATCAAAATTTATAACCAATTTATCAAGGTGTGTCATCTGAATTTAGGTGTAAGCTTCAAATCTTCACTATTAACCAAAATATAACTATTATTTCAAGAAAACATCACAAGAATTAGGAGGTTTTAAATTGTAATAATTTTTAAATGGGTATTGATATACTAATTTTATCATTTAATTTTACCTCAGAGGGCTTCCCTTATGGCTCAGACAGTAAAGAATCTGCCTGCAAGGAAGGAGACCCAGGTTCGATCCCTGGGTCAGGAAGATCCCCCAGAGAAGGAAATGGCAATCCACTCCAGTGTTCTTGCCTGGAGAATTCTATGGACTGAGGAGCCTGGGAGCCTACAGTCCATGGGGTCACAAAGAGTTGGACATGACTGATCAACTAACATTTTCACTTTCACCATGTTCCTCATCTTTGCTGATGAGGAAACAGGCTCAGAGTGGTTAAATAACCTTCCCAAGAGTAAACAAGCTAGAAGTGACAGAATTAGGACAGTCCAACTGTGAGTTTGTGTTGTGGAGCTGTGCAGGTAAGCTGGGGCAGGCAACCCGAGTGGAATGTACTTGCCACAGACGCCTCCTCTGCACAACTCCTGTCCCACAAACCCATACATTGTTCAATCCCCACAAAAACACAATTGCAAAATGTTCACATAAGCACCATTTACAAAAATCAGGTTGTAAACTTCATATGTCATCCTGCTTTCCAATGTTCTGTCTAGTGCTATTAGGCCTCCCAAAGATTTCCAAAGGCATGAAGCAAAAAATAGCATGAAGGCATTCTGAGTCCCATTTCTTTGAATTATCACTTTGAGCCACAAGTATCAATAAGGCTGTGTTTCCAATAATGAGCACATTTTCCTAGTGAAGTGCCCCAGAATGAAATTCTGTTGTCTGTATCGGTGCAATCTCAGGAAGGAACATTTGACAAATAGGGAAGCAATTCTGATACAAGATTTTTTTCAATATCACATTATAAATGGTGACTGTATAAATGTGATGAAAAGAAAAATATACATTTCCTTCAATATTCTGTTAACCATTTAAAATTCTCATCTGATATTATAAAAGTATTACATAGAGTTAAACCTAAAGTTTTCATAGGACATTGAGCAGGATACTCAAGTAGAGATTAATTGGTATAGGAAACTTATTAAGTTCTAAGTTTTAACAAAAGACTAAAATAACATTTAGTAATCTTTATTTTCATGTTAACAGTTAACCATAATTTTCAAATAAACATAGTAATTGGTAATAATCATAAATTTGATTTTTTTCATACTGCTTTAAGCAGTGAAGCAGCAAATAAGATAACTTCCCTTTATCTCAACTGAAGCGATTACCTCAGAAAGATTTGAGATTTAGGTAACATAAATCTTTAATAGCTCAATGCCTCAGAAAATTAACCCTGGTAAACTTTAATTATAATTTCAAAATATATTATTTACAATTTGCTACTGCCTTCTAATTTCTTTGCTCCACAGCCTTTTCTATAGTTTTTAGGGGCTCCAGATACAATTTTCTTAAAATTGATTTACACTGGTTTTTAGAAGGTTTAATCATGGCAATCCACTCCAGTACTATTGCCTGGAAAATCCCATGGACAAAGGAGCCTGGTAGGCTACAGTTCAGGGGGTCGCAAAGAGTCGGACACGACTGAGTGACTTCACTTCACTTCAATCAGGAACTTCACTAACAAGATGATTTCATTTTTCTAAAGCATACTATTTCTAGAATCGAAGTTATTTGCTAGCACCTCCTTCCTGAGTTTTCAGCTTTTACTCCAGGTGTCATGAGGCTCTACAGGTCTAATGTGAAAAGTTTAGGAAGAACTTTGGAATAGCAGACACACTGCTGAAAACACATAGAAGATAATGCTAGACAGAGCTGGGATGAAAAGTCATTACAGGAATGACTCATGCTAAATTAAAATATCCAGAGTAAGTAAAAATATATGGAAAACAATAGTATCAAGGAGGTTTGTAATAAAAAACTGAAATTGTATTTGCAGGAGACTCTGAGGTCTTCAAAAAGATACCAAATATTTTTATTAAATTGGTAAATCTCCCAATTTAACAGCCTAGTTGACAAACTTCCCCAAACAGAACAAGCACCGTGAAGAGGCTGAGTCATTTGTTTTTATAAGCGCTCTGTAAGTAATTATTTCTGAAATCCCAGGCCCACCATCGGTGAGGGACAATGGGGAAGGAGGGTTTCGTTTTGCGCTCAGCAGGGGCCTCTAGGCTCATATGTATTCCCATCCACTATTACTACACCACAGTTTGCGCAATTTCACTTCAGATACTGTTAATAATTTCAGCATTCAAAAAGTCTCCTTGAAAAGTCCAGCTAAAGGAGCATACTGATTCACGTGGCTTAAAAATATCCTTGCAGTTCAAAAGCTATTTTTTTATTAAAGGCAATAAGGCAGCAGCATGAGAAGACATTAGGTACATTTGGATTCTTCTAGAGTGTTCACTTCCACATTTCCCTGTATTCTGCCTTTGTTCTAAGTCACAGCAAATACAATAGCCAAAGACAATGGAGATTGCTGAGGATACTAATTTACTTGAAGAAGATTTCTCAATCAGTTGGAAAAGACATGCTAAAAAGCCTTAGAAAGACCACTTGATGGAGGATAAATAAGTCTTTAAACAAAACAACACTAGGAGACAAAAGTAATCTGTGGAGAAAGGTCTGACTTGTAATGTCATATAACTCATATCTAAAATTCATGTACAGTAATCATTATCTTTTAATAAACTTTTTCACTTTTCTTGATTTAATCTGAAATATCATTAACATTATTATTTACAAAATAATTACACATTTTTAGTCAGTATGATTCTCATAAAATCTTGTCAGTTCAAAATTTTATTAGTCTAATATCACAAACTGGAATCAAGATTGCCAGGAGAAATATCAATAACCTCAGATATGCAGATGACACCACTCTTATGGCAGAAAGTGAAGAGGAACTCAAAAGCTTCTTGATGAAAGTGAAAGTGGAGAGTGAAAAAGTTGGCTTAAAGCTCAACATTCAGAAAACAAAGATCATGGCATCCGGTCCCACCACTTCATGGGAAATAGATGGGGAAACAATGGAAACAGTGTCAGACTTTATTTTTCTGGGCTCCAAAATGACTGCAGATGGTGACTGCAGCCATGAAATTAAAAGATGCTTACTCCTTGGAAGAAAAGTTATGACCAACCTAGATAGCATGTTCAAAAGCAGAGACGTTACTTTGCCAACAAAGGTCCATCTAGTCAAGGCTATGGTTTTTCCTGTGGTCATATATGGATGTGAGAGTTGGACTGTGAAGAAGGCTGAGTGCCGAAGAATTGATGCTTTTGAACTGTGGTGTTGGAGAAGGCTCTTGAGAGTCCCTTGGACTGCAAGGAGATCCAACCAGTCCATTCTGAAGGAGATCAGCCCCGGGATTTCTTTGGAAGGAATGATGCTGAAGCTGAAACTCCAGTACTTTGGCCACCTCATGCAAAGAGTTGACTCATTGAAAAAGACTGATGCTGGGAGGGATTGGGGGCAGGAGGAGAAGGGGATGACAGAGGATGAGATGGCTGGATGGCATCACTGACTTGATGGACATGAGTTTAGGTGAACTCTGGGAGTTGGTGATGGACAGGGAGGCCTGGTGTGCTGCGATTCATGGGGTTGCAAAGAGTCGGACACGACTGAGCGACTGATCTGATCTGAATATCAATTTTTATGTGTGATGCTGTTTTGAAGAACAAAACCTATTGTTTTATTTAAGTTTGACTTTTTTTTTCATTTTTTGGAAAATAAACTTTTAAAACTTAAAAAATGCTAGCCCATTTACAGATTTTTGCTAATTGGGTTCAGAAATCCCAAAACATTAAAACTTAATTTTGAGCTTTACATTACCATGTCAATAATGTCTCACTTATAAAGAGACTCTTGAGAAAAAAGGAGAAAAGGGAGAGAATGAAATTTTGGGTATTTAAATAAATTCTTTTGATTACTTTGAATGAACAAAAATATGTATCTGAAGAACTCAGGCTAGTACATCCTGAAATCTGCTCTGACAACTTAAAACAGACTTTTGACATATTTGATTTTCCTGTGGATCTGGAAGTTTCTGGTTACAAACAGAATACTTTTAAAATACAATTTCCAGTACTTGTATACTAATGTCATAAAGTTTTTTAAGTTGATTGCATCATAGATATAATTAGAACTAATATAAGTGATAATTTATAATAATTTATAACTTCTTTTTCCCCTAGAAATATCTTTTTATTGTTTATTCACTCAATTCTGAGCCAGTGCATATAAAAATAAAAATGTGTATATCCTTTGTCTAGTGATTCATCTTATCAGATTTACTTACAGATATATTTATGGACAAATATAACCATACTTGTACAAGATGTCCATTACCGCATTATTTATAATCATTAAAAGTTGGAAATAAAGAACCATTAATGAGGATATAATTAAATAAATTGTAGGGCTCCTATTTTCCAGTGAAGTACTACATCACAATTAAAATAAACAATGTAAATTCACCAATGCTGAAATGGAAAAAAAAAAACAACTGTCTATAGCATTGTGAGTGAAAAAATAAACCATAAATAACATGTAGAGGATAATCCCATTTGTGGAAAAAAAAATACAAGTGGTTCAGACAGTAAAGACTCCACCTGCAATGTCAGAGACCTGGGTTCGATCCCTGGGTCGGGAAGATCCCCTGGAGGAGGGCATGGCAACCGACTCCAGCATTCTTGCCTGGAGAATCCCATGGACAGAGGAGGCTGGTGGGCTACAATCCACGGGGTGGCAAAGAGTCGGACACGACTGAGCGACTAAACACAGCAATACATCTTCTACACATTTCCGTAAGTGCATTGCACGTGATATCTAGGAGAATACACACCAAACTGTTCACAGTGGTTAGTAGTGGACAGAGCAGGGGGAGAGGGAGGACTCTCCCCCTCGTCCTGGCCTATTGATCATAGTGCAGTTCTCCTCACATAATTCCGTTCTATAATTTTGTACTGTGTTTTTTTTTTTCAATTGGCATTTAAAAAACACTAAAACAAAACTTGATGCATGCTATAAAACGTTTTGCCTCTTTAAAGAAATTTTTAGACTGGACCCCTCATGCCTAAGCATTACGATAAGGAGCATATCAGCGGCTCTACTAGTCCTGCTTCTCTTGTTCCATTCTTGGGGGAAGTAGTTCAAAATGATAACATGCTTTCCACAGTTTTGCAAAGTTTCTCATCAGCTTTCGATTCTAAGAGAGATTCTGACTCTATACTCTCTCAGCATATATTCCAGTCTATTAAAGCTTCCTCAAAGACAGAATCAGAGTAGTTAAGAACAAATTTACAATGATGAAATTCCAACTTTAAATACCATGAAATTGGCCTACAGATAAGCTGCTTGTCTTTTTAACTGAACTAAAATAACTTGGTACAGCTTGTACATTACTTGGATGCATGCCTTTCACCTACGGTAATTATTGTGAATGTTGTACCCTTTAGATTGCTTTGTGTGTGTTAGTTGTTCAGTCGTGTCTTTGTGACCCCATGGACTGTAGCTTTGTCAGACTGCTCTGTCCATGGCAATGAATTCTCCAAGAAAGAATACTGGAATGGGTTGCCATTCTAGTACAGCTTGTAGATTACTTGCAGGCATGCCTTTCACCTACTGTAAGAATGTTTGAATGCTGTGCACTTGTAGATTGCTTTAGAATCCACAACGGTATGCATATACACTATTTTGTCACAACGAAGTTTGAGAGTAGAAAGAGCAGGAATCTTTATCCAATTTATGGATAAGAAAATTGAGCTTTTAAGAAGGCACATCAAAGGCCCCAGAAAAAGTAAAGACTAGGAGATTAAAGAGACCATGAGTGGTAGAACTGGAAATTAAACAGTGTTTATATTTAGCTTCTACTTCAAATCCAATGCACTGTCAATTAGACCACAACCATTTTCACAAGACGAGCACTCTTTTTGAGCCTGAGGCCATGCAATAAGTTGATCCATTCATTTGGCTATTTCAGGATACATTTCTTGCTTTCTTCATTTCAACCTGCTGATAATACAATTCTGTTCATAAACAGATACTAGCCAGGGAGTTACAGTGATGTTCTTTAATTGTTAAGGCAAGAAAAATTTAGCTATTTCTCCCTTTATCAGTCACTGATCATGTCCACACTCTATAAGAGTCTAAAGTCTCTCTTTTGTCCAGTCTACATGCTAATACAGATTCACAGATAGTTAGGTTAAGTTCATGACTATGGTTAAGCACCCAGGCTGTCACATCATCCTGGGTTCCAATCCTGGCTCTGTCCTTTATAAGCAGTATAAGCTTGGACAAGGTGATGCTGTCCATCAGTTTCCTCATTCATAAAGTGGGAATGACAACAACGTCCATGGCATTGGCATGAGGTTACTAAGGAAGCCTTATGAGTCAAGAGATGCAAAGCACTTAGAATGGTATCTGGCATGTGCCAAGTAATCAATAAACATTAGCAACTCTCACTCAAAATGTAATCCTTGGGGAAATATATTGGTTCTAACCACAGGCCACCTGACAACGCACTTCTGGGTAATAGGAGGCTGGCTCTCACTTGGCTAGGAGTTCCTTCTTTATGTTAACCACCGAGAAGACTACCCAGAACAACATTCATTAAGAACATGGATGCTTACATCTCTGTCAAGTAATTCAACCCTGAAGCTTTGCTTGTGCATTTGACATTTGAGAGTGACATCAAGATGAACACAGCACCCATCAGTCCCCAGAATTCCTTCCTGGGTTAAGTTAGATTGTCAGAGAGTTATAAGGGCCTCACCAATGGCTCAGTGGGTAAAGAATCTGTCTGCAGTGGAGGAGACACAGGAGATGTGGGCTTGATTCCTGGGTTGGGAAGATCCCCTGGAGAAGGAAATGTCAACACACTCCAGGGAAATGTCAGAGGAGCCTGGTGGGTTAGAGTCCATGGGGTCACAAACAGTAGGACACAGCTGAGCACAAGCACACATGTCAGAAAGCTATGAAATTGAATCATATTAATTTAATTCTTCAGAGACACATATATGATAATTGAGTGAAAAATTTAAGACTATCTTCTTACCTTTCTTATGTGGAAGAAATAAAAAGTAATAGTACTAGTTATGCTTGAAGATCTTGCACTTTCTGCTATCTGAAGTCTTTACATAAGGATTGCATTAAAATGTTCTCTGAGAATTCATTGCCAAGAAACTGTTCTTCTTGAAAATTTGGAAGCTGTCCTTTGTCAGACAAGGAAACTCTACAATTTAACATTTTTCTCTTTTTTTGCCCTAATTATCTGAAAATTCTGAATTAAGAGTTCAACTGCAATAACTAATTCCAGATGAATAGTAAACATGCCCTTGAAATTTGTGTTGTCTAATTAAGTTTTCTCTCTTTTTGTCAGTTTAAAGTGGTGTTGTGTTATGTAGGCCATAACACAACAAACTTTTCTTGGAAATAAGCAGAGGTATTAGAAGGGATATGGCTTTAAAAATAATGGTAATATATTCATTTATTTCATCATCTCTTCTTTCATTCACTCATCTTTATTACCTAGTATTATTGTGTACCAACCCTACTAAGTATCTGGGAAAGAATGAAAAATTAAGTCTGTAAACCCATAGCATAGGAGCATAATGAAGGAAATATAGAAGAAAAGCATTGGTTTTTCAGATCAATGTGTGAAACCCATGTTCTTAAAATCATTTCTCTGAACCTCTGTTAACTCATGCTCATTTAAAAACTGCCTTCTGTGAATGTAAAATGAAGCTGCTAATTTTTTAACAAAGAGATCAAAAAATCTTACAACGAAATGAATGAAAAAGATTTTACATTAATTGCTTTGGTTCTACACATATCCCAACAGCACTGATGAGACTTTGTAACTCCTCAGGGCTATCTATGTTCAGAACCATCAGTACATTCTTTTAACTAAGTCAAGATTACAAAATTTCATCTTTGCAAGTGAATATTTAGGGGTAGGGGAATGAAGAAATGTCATTTAGAGTGAAGAGTGGATAATGAAGTCATCAATATAAAAATAATAGACTCCAATAAGAGTTCTAAAACCTTTCAAACAACATTTAACTCATGATTATGAATGTAAAACTCTTTTATACCTCACAGTACAATAGATAGTAAATTAATAGATTTTATTTTGGTATGTGAATCCTAAAGATTGCTTACAAATTCAATTTCCTTTGCAAGCACACATCATCACCTGTGCTACAGAAGCTCAGAAAGAAGTGTTCTCTGATTTCCTCAATAATGCCTTTACCTAGCTTGATTCCTTCCTTTTCTTTCCATTCAAATAGCAATTTTTTAAAAAGATTCCATCACAGTTCTCAAAAACCTGTACAAATTGCCAAACTGCTGATTAAACACATAAAAGCCCTAGGAGGTCAGAAAAAGAAATTCTAAGTTGCACTCCATAATACACACAACTAAATGGTAATATTAATAACAGTTGCCACCTATTAAGTCCCCACCTTGATCCAGATAATTTATATAAATTGTCTAATTTAATATGATCAACATTAGAAGACATGTATTTATACTTCTCCCTTTTGAGATAAGGAAACTGAAGTTCAAAGAGTTACCCAAGGTTACAGAGCTCTTGGCCACCAAACCAAAATTCCCAAACCAAGCCTGATTTCAAAGCCCATGTGTTCAAGGACACCACCTGTTACCTTTCAAAACTCTCCTCCTCTACAGTTCTCAACCATTTCTGCCATGGGAAAAGCTGGTAGGAGAGACAGTCAACTGGCAGGACTTTGTATTAAACATGCTTTGTGTTTCCTCAGGAATTTTAGAGGCTGTTACACTCACTTAACCATGTCTTTTTGAAATGAATAAACAGCAGCTGGGAAAATAACATTTCTTACAGAAGTATTCTATATGCAGCAGATAAGTGAAAAAAAAAAAAACCTCTCAATTCCAGATGTGAACATAAAATTATCCAGATGCTACAAAATTATCATCCAGAGCACTAGAGGCAAAAGAAAACCAAAGTGGAAATTAATTTCAAAAGAGAAATCAAAGTGAAGATACCAATTTTATTTTTTGCTAAGTTACAGGAGACTGGGTATTTCTCTGCTTTTTAGAAATTATTCTCTTAAATGATAGAATCAGGCTGCAAAATTAAGTTTCCTAATGAGTAATTAATGCACAGTCTTCAAGATAATATTCTGGGGTCTCTGTAGCATTTTGCTTAGGTGTTACTTTCAGATAGAAAAAGTATAGGTCTCTTAGGTACCCGCAGGAGATATGAGACACAAAATAAAAACTGTCATACAAATATATTTTATCTATTCTGGTGGCTTATACAGTAAAGAATATGCCTGCAATGTGGGAGACCTCGGTTTGATCCCTGGGTTGGGAAGATCCCCTGGAGAAGGGAATGGCTACCCAATCCAGAATTCTTGCCTGAAGAATTCCATGGCTACAGTCCATGAGATCACAAAGAGTCGGACATGACTGAGTGACCAACATTAATATTCTATGTGAATGCTTAAATTCAAATTAAGAATTAGTTCTTGATTTCCCTGGGAGTTCAGTGTCACTTTAGCACATAAATGAATGACACATGTAAATACTAAAAAATTCTAAACTGTTACTTTCCTGTTACACATTTGAAAGTTATCGGGTTTATTGGTCGAGATAAGTTGAACTAGATAAGTCAAGTTCCACATTCTACTCCCAGGCACGAATAAATCAATTTGGCTGTTTGCATGGAAGACTTTATACATATGTCTACATGATGTAAACTATGGAATGGGAAAATGCAAAAAGGAATAAGTCATATTTCCCTCCCTCGTGGAATTCAATAGCTTTTAGCAATGCTTGGACAACAGCAGTATCCATCATTTACTTAATGACCTATGGCAGTGGGAAAAGATTTTATGTTAAATGATGGAATATAAAATATGGAGATACCTTTTAAAAGCAAATACAGAAAACATCTTTTACCTCATTTCATTCTTGTTATCTGATTTAAAAACAAACAGATGAAAAAATGGTATTTTCATTCCTATCTCTAGAAACATCCTTTTGTAGTTTTCCTATAGGGAATTGAATACGTGGTAACCATATCACTGAGCACCAAGAAGAATTTCATTGAGTTTTGAGTCTTTGCTTGTTCTTTAACCTTCCCATCTTCTAATAGGATGACTTGTTTACTTCTGTTTCTGCAGCTGTTGAGTTCTGGACAGAGTCATAGTGATGTTATTTTTCAAAATAACCCCAAATCCTCATTCCAGACCACAATATCAAAGTATTGTTTGGTTTGGCATACATTTTACTGATTGCTCTTGACCTAATTATTTATATCTTTTCGACTGATTTGCATTTACCTTATGCTTTATGCATTTCCTCTTTTTAAAGGATGAATATCCTATTTGTCATTATTTGATCTACCTCCAATTTTAGACTCTAAAGTGCCTGGGGATACTGTTTCTCTTATTATTTTAAAACAACTCTTAGTATATTTTAAGCTGATATCAGCATCTCTCCACATTCTGCCTCTGTTTCCTCTTTTGATAAAGATTCATTTGGCTGAAAAATCACCTGTGCTATTTTCAGAAATGAAAGTGAGGCACCAACTGTGCTGTTTTTCCACTGATAGAGATAAAATGCCCCGAACCATCTCTCCTCGCAGTACTAACGCAGAGCCTTAATCAGGGCCAGGCTGAGGGTGCCTGATATCCTGGGCTCCCCTCCCCTCAGGACCATGAAGACACTAATGAGCCTTCGCCAATTTCAGCCGAATGGCTCTGCGGGTAAGAAGATGGGTATAAAGCATTGCATTCCCTGGATACCATTTCCCCTCATTTTGCTACTGCCCTAATGATCTGGCTTCTTGAGAACACTGTTCATGATCCTCAGTCCAAGTTTAGATATTCGTTAGGTGGTCACAGAGAAGTGCTTTTATTTGTCTGTTTGCTTGTATTTAACATTATCTGTGTTAGCACTTCAGTACACATCAGATGCCTGGAACTAACTAGAAGAGACTTTGTCACAGCACCTAGACAGCACAATATAAGTGCTGACAAATGGGTTACAATGGTCTCTGAAATCTACGAGGGGCACTGGTTCCAGGACTACCTACCAAAATCTGCAGATGCTCTGTCAGTTCAGTTCAGTCGCTGAGTCGTGTCCGACTCTTTGAGACCCCATGGACTGCAGCATGCCAGGCCTCCCTGTCCATCAGCAACTCCTGGAGTTTGCTCAACCTCATGTCCATCAGGTCAGTGATGCCATCCAACCATCTCATCCTCTGTCATCCCCTTCTCCTCCCGCCTTCAATTGTTCCCAGTATCAGAATTTTTTCCAGTGAGTCAGTTCTTCGCATCAGGGGACCAACGTATTAGAACTTTAGCTTCAGCATTAGTCCTTCCACTGAATACTCAGGACTGATTTCCTTTAGGATGGACTGGTTGGATCTCCTTGCAGTCCAAGGGACTCTCAAGAGTCTTCTCCAACACCACAATTCAAAAGCATCAATTTTTCGGCGTTCAGCATTCTTTATGTGAGAGTCCAGTTCTCACATCCATACATGACTACTGGAAAAACCACAGCTTTGACTAGATGGACCTTTGTCAGCAAAGTAACATCTCTGCTTTTTAATATGTTGTCTAGGTTGGTCATAGCTTTTCTTCCAAAGAGCAAGCGTCTTTTAATTTCATGGCTGCAAATCACAATCTTCAGTGATTTTGGAGCCTAAGAAAATAAAGTCTGTCACTGTTTCCATTCTTTCTCCATCTATTTGCCATAGAGTGATGGGGGGACAGGATGCCATGATCTTAGCATCTTAGCAGATACTCAAGTCCCTTATAAAATGACACAGGATAGTTGGAACCCAGTGTATATGGAACACTAAGGGTAGTATTTTGATTTTGGCTTTTCTTCCTTCAGTTGTATTAGTTCTATCTTCCTCACTTCTCTCAAGAAAAATGTAGATGCTTTCCTTAGTGTAGAGCCCTGCTATCAAGGGGTACATGGATATTTTACCAAGTGCACTGCTTCATTTCTGGCAGTAACTTGGAGATTAATTACTCTGTACTTGTTTCAGGAAATTATACAAATGTTACCTCCTGATGAAAAGGCTGATCAGAACACAGAAAAAATGGACTCAGATATCACAACTGGAGTAAAAGGTCCCTCATGTTAAAGGGTAAACTCCACAGTACATGAGTCTTATTGGAAAAGAATTATGAAACAGCATACATTTTATAAAAGTAAAATGCTTTCATTCCTTAGGCTGATAAACATCCTTTTCTTTTTATTTTTAACAAGCACCTAGCCATAATTATTGTACAGGAAAGAATTCTGCTGCCCTAAACTCTGTTTCTGTGATACGTTTCTGCAAGGCAGATGTTTGGGTTTTTTTTCTGGGTATAACTTTAAAATTGAATTTTCTCATTCTGAAACTGTTTTACAGTTCAATATAGACAGTCTCTCTACTCAATTTATTCAGATATTCCATAGCTGAAGTAATCATGGTGAGTCAAAGCAACTGCTATGAGCATAACCCTGTCTCCATCACCCCCCCCACCCCCCCGCCCCACACTTCCTATGTGGCACCATTCATTCCCTAGAGTGACAGGTCACTGACATTCATTCTCATTCTTCTTCCCCCACCTGCTCTGTAACCAAGATTTTTTCTGTGCTACATATGCCTTTACCACCCTGATTTATTGAATCTCTTATCTTACCCCCTCAAATATGTCTTTTATCCCCCAAACCTAAGAGACTTTTTGTAACATATTTGGTGATCAGTATTTGTTAATTGGAAAAAAAAAAAAATAACCAACAGCTAAATGTTAAGGACTAGTCACAAGCTATATATACCTGCAACATTCATTCATAATATCAAATCATTTGGTGGTTGAAACTGTAACCTGGCCATATTTTTCATGTCCTATCATTTTGGGTAATGCATTGGCTTTGTAGTGATTTATGTGTAACCTGCTCTACTGCAGCTAATTCAATACCAAATTTTATCTTTATAAGATAAATGGATGCAACATAAGGAGGAAGAACAAAATGTTTTTTCATCCACTGACAAAAAGAACAAATGTAGAGATAAGAAAGTAAAATGGAATCATTGCTATGACTCCCCCGCACAACATAATCTTTAAGAATTGTCATCAATAATCTTACGATAAGGGTAGTTCATATTGAAGGGAATAGTGGTAGTTTGGGGCAAAGTAATGTCCAACTCCTGTGACCCCATGGACTGTTATCCCACCAGGCTCCTCTGTCCATGGGATTTCCCAGGCAAGAATACTGGAGTGGGTTGCCATGTCCTTCTTCGGGTATCTTTCTGACCCAGGGATTGAACTCTTATCTCCTACACTGCAGGCAGATTCTTTACCAACTGAGCCATCATGGAGGCTCTGAAGAGAATAGTGGGTAACTGCTATAAGACAGATGCCAGGTTTAAAAATATCTGAAATGCCTCTGAGAAGGTGGTAGCTCTCACTCCTGATACAACTAACATCGACTCGCATGATTATGCTGCACATATATGGGCACTGGAATGTGTTTGTGTAGAAACACAGATATACACAACCATGCTTTACATTCTATGAGCCAAAGCTCCTCAGCCCCCAAACCTATTCCTAGTAACCAATATATTTCATCTCCCACATGGCTCCCCATGGTACTGATGTAACACTTCATTATTCATATCAGAGTGCTATTTACTGTTCTCCTCCTCACTCAAAATCAAGAAACAATGCACTATGGTTCATTTTAGCTTGCTGCTGCTGCTGCTAAGTCGCTTCAGTCGTGTCCGACTCTGCGTGACCCCAGAGACGGCAGCCTACCAGGATTCCCCGTCCCTGGGATTCTCCAGGCAAGAACACTGAAGTGGGCTGCCATTTCCTCCTCCAATGCAGCAAAGTGAAAAGTAAAAGTGAAGTCGCTCAGTCATGTCCGACTCTAGTGACCCCATGGACTGTAGCCTACCAGGCTCCTCCATCCATGGGATTTTCCAGGCAAGAGTACTGGAGTGGGGTGCCATTGCCTTCATTTTAGCTTACTATTTACCAAATAACTAACACACTTAAAAAAAAACTTCACAAAAAAACTAATATAAGTTACTATAAATTATTGTTTCAGTGAAGGGATGTGATTTCCTTTTAATGCTTTTGCTAAAATAATGTGTTCAACTGAGGTTATGTTGAGGACAGTTTAAATCTCTGCAAATATTTCAATTCATGCTTTAGTGTACATTAGTTAAAACCATATGAAACTGCATATTTATTGTCTAAAACCAGTCAAATATTGGCAATTTCATATGGCTCAATCTAAAAGTAAGCTTGCTTTTATAAGGCACTTATCTGCTGAATAAGAAAATAAATAATTATTATTGAATGAACCTGAAGAACAAATTTATACAAGAGGAATATAATTTTCTAACTTGTAATCTTGCCAGGGTTGCCATTCTCCATTGCAAAATGAATATCATAAGATTTTTGCTACCCATGATTAGGATTTAAATTGTATGTCTAATGTGATTCACAGGTAGCAAAATTCAGCAGTTATTCATTTAGGTATTTCCAATGAAAATATTTGACTGCCATCAGTCCATCACAGTGCAAAACAGTACACATTCTCAGGCTAAAATGCTTTGCAGTAGATTTTTCTCTAGTTTCATTTCATAGCAGGGAACCTGGTAAAACGGCTCCTGATATCTTTTTAAGTTTGCTTGTAAAGTATTATCATAACGATTCACTCCTGGGTTACTTGTCTCAAGGACTTTTGATGATAGCCCTGGTATTGAAATAGTCTCCCTAAGGATCAGAAGTTTATTTTAATAGTTTCAAGACCCTTTGTTGTATTTTCAAGTATACTTCTGCAATAAAGATAACAGCATATTATCTTTACTATGTGAAAGCAATTAACTGACCCACTCAGGTCTTCAGATTTTTCCCAGTAGAGATGGTGCATGGCACTTAAATACCACACAATGTCACACAGCCCTGGGGACAAATGGTAAATAAACACACATTTAGAAGGTAGCTGATTGGGACCAAAGGGTTCGGTTTATGAAGTAGAAAGATTATGAGATTTGCCATCAGAAAATTTGAACCAGACCTAGATCAGAGATTAATGTTGAACTTTTATCATCATGTGACCACACAAGTTATTTAACTTCCATCAATAAAAATGATAAAATTTTGACTTCAAGTGTCTTCAAGGCTTTGGTAAAGTTCAGATGGAAGAGTGTATGACAAGCACTTTGTAACTGATGAAGCACCATACCCAAAATGGTCATTGCCAACATTATTGATAACAATAACAACAGTACCCACAAATCCTCTTCCTTCCCGTGGGATTTACATTTTAACTGAAAGACTCCCTACCTTGGTAAAGTGAAAAAAAAAATGATGACAACATTAAGTCTAGTATGACCTGCCATTCTATTATGGAATGTTTGCTCAGGACTTCAGACTTGATTTTAAAAGCCCCAAGATAAGTTTCAATGGTTTCAGATACTTCTTATAATGTCCTGTATATTTAATAGCTCTTTTTCCTCTTTATGTACACAACAAAACAAATTTCTGTTTCATAATTTTATAATTTCAATGTGCTTTAGAATTGGAATTCAAAATACTAACAATATAATTTCCAGTATAGAGAACTTTAACATAGTACAACAAGTGGAATTTGGGTTACCCAGCTTCCTTGAAATTCCTCTACAAGGTGCTCACAAAACTTAAAACTTATGCACATGTGTCTACAATATTTATGTGGGAAAAAATTATTAAATGTATAAGCTGCATCAACATGCCAGTGTGCTTGCTGCTGCTGCTAAGTCGCTTCAGTCGTGTCCGACTCTGTGCAACCCCATAGATGGCAGCCCACTAGGCTCCTCTGTCCCTGGGATTCTCCAGGCAAGAATACTGGCGTGGGTTGCCATTTCCATCTCCAATGCATGAAAGTGAAAAGTGAAACTGAAAGTTGCTCAGTTGTGCCTGACTCTCAGCGACCCCATGGACTGCAGCCTACCAGGCTACTCTGTCCATGGGATTTTCCAGGCAAGAGTACTGGAGTGGGTTGCCATTGCCTTCTCTGGCCAGTGTGCTTGGTCGTGTCCAACTCTTAGCAACACTTTGGACTGTAGCCCACCAGGCTTCTCTGTCCCTGGGGTTTTCCAGGCAAGAATACTGGAGCATGTTGCCATTTCCTCCTCCACAGGATCTTCTTGACCCAGGGATCAAACTTTTGTCTTCTGCATTGCAGGCAGATTCTTTACCCGCTGAGCCATTGGGGAAGCCCTGACTCATCAGGGAATTAAATTTTATTTTGCCCTTTGCAGATTTCCTTATATAACAGTGATATTAGTACTGATTGACCAGACATCTCACCACTGGGGGAGAGGGGCCTTAAGCCAATGTTAGCTACTGAGCAGGAGTATTTACTATCCTATTATATAGATTACAAGGAGGCATTACCGTCTTCACTATAGTCATAATGAAGGCTTCCCTGGTGGCTCACATAGTAAAGAATCTGCCTGCAATGCAGAAGATCTAGGTTAGATCCCTGAGTCAGGAAGATCCCCTGGTGAAGGGAATGGCTACCTACTCCAGTACCTGCCTGCAATGAAGGAGACTCAGATTTGATCCCTGAATCAGGAAGATCCCCTAAAGAAGGGAATGGCTACCTATTCCAGCATTCTTGCCTGGAGGATTCCATGGACAGAGGAACCTAGGGGGCTACAGTCCATGGAGTCACAAAGAGTCAGACACAACTGAGCAATTAACACTTTATAGTCATGTGAACTAGCTGGGGCACACACTGGATTATTGACTCATCTGTCCAAGCTCCCTGGTTAATCAGTGGCAGAGCTATATCTGAGAGTGTCTTTGTGTCTTCTACCATAACCCTGAACTTTCCTACCCAGCCTAACATGAGCCTATTCTGTTCCATTTTAGTGAATCGTGGAAGATCCTATTTTACAACAATGAGATAATCAGGTCTTAAAAATTGGTGTTATCTCCTCAAGATTTGGGGGATAAATGGATAAATGTATATGCATGGTTGAGTCCCTTTGTTCACCTGAAACTAACAACATTGCTAGTAGGCTATATATCCCAATACAAAATAAAGAGTTTTTTAAAAATTGGTGTTATCTCATCAAGATTCCAGTCTTGTTTGAGTTCTCTGGGCTTTGATTTTTCAACAACACGGTATTAATTTAACAAGGATTTACTGATATTTTCTAGGCACCGAATTGTTGGCAGGAGTCTATAAACTGACTAATAGAAAGGTGGAATACAATCTTTTAATTTCATCATAATGTCAAAGGCATGTTTTTGAAATATAGTACAGTTACCTAAAATGAGTTGTGTTTGTAATTCCAAAACATTTCAAGTGCTCTGTATATTTCAACTGGAGTTGAAATATGCAGCGAGGTTTTGAAGGAAGCCATGTAAACCCATTGTAATGAGGCACTTTCACATTGCTGCTCCAGGTACTAATTGACTTCATGTTGGTTAATGCAAGAACTATTTTTAGAGGAAGGAAGTCTGAAACCCCCAATCATTATTTCCCCAAATCTCTATTCATAACCAACATAAATTAGTGACACCCTGTGACTTCTCCGTAAGGAAACAACTCCAAGGGTAATTGAGAAAGGTTGATTCTTCATTTCCATTCCTGCAGTTCCACAAAAACTCATCCATGCAATCATCCCATACCTTGAACAATATCACATCAAAGAATCTCACAAAAAGTTTTTTTTACACAGTGTTGGGTTTGTTTCTTCATTCTCCAGTATTTGCAATTCTCAGGATCACCATAATGTCAGGTGATGAAAACAGGGGAAAAAATATTTTGTCTGTATATATAAAACTCTGTCACATATGAAATCAAAATAATATCAAAGCTCTACACACAGTTTACAGGGAAAAAATGTTATCTTCAAGAATTAATGATGGTTTCTCTAGGGAATTTCTATACAAGCCTGCCATCCTTCAAAAGCAGAATCAAAGTGAATCTAAGTTCCAATTGAGTTGCAGTCCTAAGAGATGCGAAGAATTGTGGTAAAAATGAGAGGAAATCATATATAAATAACTTAAAGGTGTCTGTATGAGGAAGCTGAAGCAAAAATTACTATGGTAACCATGAATATTTAGTTATCAGTCTAGTGACAATCCAAATAAATTAAAAGTAATAATCCCAGTCACAGAAAAAGGAGCATCATATAACAGAAACACATTCACTACAATTTTAATTCTAGGAACCCTAAAGTAGTATCATCTCTTCAGCCCCATTCTTGTCAGTATTATCAATGTGATTATCCTCTCCCAGATGCTCCTTCAATCATCTATAACTGAGGGACAGCTCAATGCTGATTTATTCAACTCAAACCCACCCACGGATTCAGTGTACCAAAGCCAATGATGTTTCCTGTTGGAAAATATCAGTCTCTTTCCTCAGTTAGAAGGAGTTAGCATGTCTGGAGAAGGCAATGGCACCCCACTCCAGTACTCTTGTCTGGAAAATCCCATGGATTGAGGAGCCTGGTGGGCTACAGTCCGTGGGGTCGCAAAGAGTTGGACACAACTGAGTGACTTCACTTTCACTTTTCACTTTGATGCATTGGAGAAGGAAATGGCAACCCACTCCAGTGTTCTTGCCTTGAGAATCCCAGGGACGGGGGAGCCTGGTGGGCAGCCGTCTATGAGGTCGCAGAGTCGGACATGACTGAAGCAACTTAGCAGCAGCAGCAGCAGCATGTCTGATACTCTTTCTCTAAATAATTAATGATCTATTATCTCCAGGATTTGGGAAAGCTAGAAATATCTGAACAATGAGCTAAGGCAAGGAGCATCAAAGTCTCCAGGAGTACTTATTTAACATATACATAGAGCTTCCTGAGCCTTTCCCAAACTACTGAATTAAAAACCCTGGTCCCAGAAATAGCTCTTTCAAATAGCCCCAATAATTCAGGATGCATCAGAGACACAGGTTCTATCCCTGGGTCGGAGAGGTCCCCTAGAGGAGTGCATAGCAATCCACTCCAGTATTCTTGCCTGGTGGAGAAGGAAACGGCAACCCACTCCAGTATTCTTGCCTAGAGAATCCTGTGGACAGAGGAGCCTGGTGAGCTGCTGTCCACTGGGTCGCACAGAGTTGGACACGACTGAAGCGACTTAGCATTCATGAATGAATTGGAGAAGGAAATGGCAACCCACCCCAGTATTCTTGCCTGGAGAATCCCAGGGATGGAGGAGCCTGGTGGGCTGCCATCTATGGGGTCACACTGCGTCAGACATGACTTAAACAACTTAACAGCCGCCGCAGCAGCAGCATTCTTGCCTGGAGAATTCCATGGACAGAGGAGCCAGGTGGGCTACAGTCCATAGGGCAGCAAACAGACAGACATGACTGAAGCAACTTAGCACACACGCAGGGGTGATTTCACACAGTGGCGCCTTCAAGTGGCAGTTCTTGTTAGCAGTTCTTAATAGCACCCAGGGGCAAGCGCTTTCAGCAGAGGCAGCACTTAGGCAGATAGCAGCTCTGGACGGAGCTGACACCCTATGGCACTGCTGGTGATGTCTGTCCATGCAGCTGTACCCACCACAGTTTTTCTCTTTGGCTGGCCTCAAAGTGATGGAGGCCTGCTGCCATCTGTTACTTTACACCACACAACTCCTACTCTGGAGCTCAGGACCATTTTCACAAAGCAAGGCAAGCAGGGTTCCTGCTGAGCCCTCTCTTGGTACTGATAGACACCAAACTGGCTTTCTCAAATGAAGCTCTCGGAAGGCTTTTGCTCAAAGTCTCTTTCAGTTTACAGTCCAGATAACAATATACTGGGTCTACCATTGTCTTCATTGCCTTGTATTATTTTTTTCTGCCAGCCCTGAGGTGTGATGATCTCACAGCTCAGTGAATTCCCTTTCTCCCTTTGGGTGCAAGCCCAGGATGGTACCTGAAGGGCTACGCTCTCCTTGGAGGCAGGTGAACCCAGTCATCCAGGCTATGTGCCCTGGACTACCTTTCCAGTGAATCCACATGATCAACATTTGTTGATCTCTTGCAGGCAATGTGAGGTAGAAGGCAGAGAACGGACCAAGCTAGAGGGTGGGGGCAGAACAGTGGGGGTGGCTGGAGCAACAAACAATACTGAAGAAATAAGCAGAGATGCTGCTGCTAAGACTCAAGAGGCCATAAGGAAAGACTAAATAGCCTTCAGTGATAATATGGACAAAGGATAGTATTGAAGTTTGGATATAGATGCTGAAGTCAAAGCTATGATATCCTATAGTATATTGACGAGGAATTCGCCCAAAGTATTGTTCGGCTCTAAAATGATGTCCTTTCCACCTGAAACACGATATACTGGAATGTTCTAAATGTTTTGGCACATGTCTCCAAAATTCTGCAGACAAATGACAATGTAATAAACATTAGACTCAACAGATCTGATGTTAGTCACAGAAGACTATTTTCTATTAACTTTATGTACCTATAACATAAACATTATTGCTTAGTGTGCTATAATTGATGTATGTTTATTTCTTAATGCCTTATTCACAGTGTGGTGAAGTCAAGTGAAAGTCTCTCATCATGTCTGACTCTTTGCGACCCCAAGGACTATACAGTTCATGGAATTCTCCAGGCCAGAATACTGGATGGGTAGCCTTTCCCTTCTTCAGGAGATCTTCCCAACCCAGGTCTCCAAAGTCTTAAAAATACTCTGCTGTTATTTCTCTTATTCTCTGACTTAAATTCATATTTCAAGAGTATTTTCAAGATCTGGAAGCAAATGATCATTTGATGCTTAGTCAAGAACATACATTTCAAATCATGGTAAATATCTAGATAGTGTTGTCTAAAATAAAATCTTATCTAGAAAACAGTAAGACTAATAAACCAATAAAAAGGAAATAGGAGATGTGGATATAAAAATAAATAGGAATGATGAAATGAGGAAGTTGTTTCACCTCTGTGATATTTTTCCCCCAAACCCAGAAGCCCAGTATAATCATTAAAAAACATCAGGCAAACTAAAAATGAGTAATATGCTACCAAAAAATCTGACCAGTACTCTTAAAACTGATCAGACTTGGGACTCTCTGGTGGTCCAGTGTCTACAACTCCATGCTCCCAATGCAGGGCACCTGGTTTTAATCCCTAGTCAGGGAACTAGACCCCACAGTCTACAATTTAGAGTTCACCTGCCGTACCTAAAGATTCCACAGGCTACAGAGAAGACATAGTGCAGTCAAATAAATAAAAACATTACAACAAAGAGCAATTTCAAAAAGTGATCAAGGTCAAGGGAAACAAAAGAAGATTAAGACTGTCATGGATTAGAGGAGACTGAGACACAATGATGCAATAAATGTAACGTTCTATTCCAAACTGGATCCCAGGAGAGAAAAAAAATCATTAATGATAATCTGAATGAAATCTGAACAAATCTGTGGTTTAGGTAATAGAGTATCAATAATAATTGTAATTCATACTTTATAAATAATAATTTCTTAGTTTGACAAATGAATGTAGATTATGTAAGATATTATCCTTAGTGGGAGCTAGGTAAAAGGGACACAGGGATTCTCTGTCCTCTTCTTATATTTATGTACATTTAAAATAATAACAAGCCTACAATTCAAACCAAATAAAAATACCCTTCAATAATGGAGTGAATTCTGTTATATGTCTAAAGCATATTGGCAATAAATTTGCAATTGTCTTCAAAACTTTGGAGATACTAAGAAATTTTGTATGTTTCTCTGTACTCTGAGAATTCATCTTTCCAGCATGCTTCCTTTGACTCACCCAGAACTTTACCACTTTCTGTAAACAATTCTGTTGTGGCATTTATACTATCATTTTGCATTTACTCATTTATATGTTTGTTTTTCTTACTTGAATGTCACTTCTCTGGGAAGTTTTGAATATAAGCACCTAATAATTAGATTTCAGATGGTACCTAAATATGAACGCTTTTAAAACTAAAAATTAATGATACTAAGATTTATTTCACAATCACTTGTCTGGGACATATTGGAGACAAGCATCCAAAAAATGTAAAATATTCCCAGTGCTATATTGTAGGTGATATCCGAAACTGTACTACTTTAGAACTGAAAGATGCCTTAGGATAATTTATATATCAAAATAATTCATATATTAAAGAAATTCAAACTCACAGATTAACTGACCTGTTCAATGTCCCATAAGAACTAGTAGCAGAAGCAGAACCCAGTCTTCTAATCCCATTCTTCTACATCACCATATCTCAGGATTAGCAATCTTTCTACTTTAATGGATACAGCACGTCAATATTTCTTCTAAATCATTTCTGAGTTTAGCAATTACCAAGGCTTTTAAAAAATCAACCTTCAGTCTTTATTAGAGTATGAAAGAAACACTAATGTAGGACTCAGGGGATCTGGATTCTTATCTCAACTTTGTCACCAGTTGATCTGCCTGTCTTGGGAGACCATCCCCTACCTTCGCTGAACCTGTCCATTCCAAAAAGTACCATGTTTCACAGACTAAGATATAAAATAAAACAGATATTCCAGGAGAGGTCTGGATTTCATTTATATTTTTAAATACTATCAATCTACTTCAAATACTTTGAATTATTTTCCATTCCTCACCTCATTCACTTTCCAATGAGAGAGAAATAGACTTTAAAAAGCATGTCACAGAGACAGTTGAATAAGTTGTTCTTAAAAGTCAACAGTAATGATTAGTTTATAGTCAGTGTCTAAAACAGTGTAGCCAGTTAAACACAAACAAATAGAATATCTGTTCCACACTGGTAAGTTGACAAAGTCTAAAGAATGGAGAACCACCATCTATGTAGTGTTAGCATGCTTTGGGCTATGCATGCAACTTGTGTGTTACATATCTGGCTACATTTTATATTGTTAAACAAATTTCTGAATTGGCTCATTTTTTAAAGATAAAGAATAGCTTTATAAATATTACATAATTATTAGTCCTGGGTAAATACTGGATCCAAGAAAAAAATTATACGAATTCAACTCAAATATATTCTCCTTGCCCTCCCTCCCTACTCCCATATCCTCAGGCCAGTCTGGCCAGTACTTGGATGTCTCTGGGCACAAAGCAGGTTGAATAGCTGTTTGACTCACTGCTTTTGACTCATTGTTTAGCAGATTGAGATCTCTGCTGAGAGCACCACTTGGAATTTTCTTCACCCAAAACTGATATTTTTGAACATGAAATTGAAATATAGTGAGACACTGGGAGACATTCATAGAATAATAGTGCCAAAAGAGAGTGCGATCAATATATGTCAAAAATCTAACTTACTCCTGGAAGTGTTCAAAGAAATAGTCTCAGATTGGTTGAGATGGGCATGATAGTGCATGAATATGGATTTTATGAAAATATAAATATAAAAAATGATACTAGCTTCAAGCATGTGAACTGGTGAGGAGAGAATATTAGCCATGAGTATAAACAGAAATGGACATAAGAAAGTAGAACAAAAAGAGCTAGACTTTATATACTGAAGGGAGACTGATTAGGGAAATAAAACTAGGGATCCAAGAGTCACTAGGTCTAGGTTTGGGTATTTGAGAGGGGGCTACCACCACCACCCGGAGAAGGCAATGGCACCCCACTCCAGTACTCTTGCCTGGAAAATCCCATGGACGGAGGAGCCTGGTAGGCTGCAGTCCACGGGGTCGCTAAGAGTCAGACATGATTGAGTGACTTCCCTTTCACTTTTCACTTTCGTGCACTGGAGAAGGAAATGGCAACCCACTCCAGTGTTCTTGCCTGGAGAATCCCAGGGACAGGGGAGCCTGGTAGGCTTCCGTCTATGGGGTCGCACAGAGTCGGACACGACTGAAGCGACTTAGCAGCAGCAGCAACCACCACCAGCACCACCACCACCAATCTCAATGGTTATCGTTATTATAACAGCAACAAAAATAGTTAATGCTTACAAAGCGATAGTACATATGTTTGTCAGTACTATTATAATGTTTTAAACATTTTCATTTAATCTTGACAATCATAAGAAATAAGACTACTGTTATTGCTTCTGGTTTATGGGAGATGAAACGGAGGCACAGACAACTTAAGGCACTGATTCAAGATCACACAGTTGGTAAAGGTGAAGTTATGGTTTGAATCTGTGGCTGAAAACAATGAATCAATTTAAAATCTTAACCACAGGAAAAAAAAAGATGCTATGGAGAAGTTGAACAGATTTAAATTAAGCATATAATAAACAAAACTTGAACACAGGAAAGAAAGTCCACTGCAGCCCTATGCGGCAACAGTAGAAAAACACATAAAAACTAACAAAATTTCATTCTCTTTAGGTCTCTCATGTGAATTATGTCTTCCAGAATTTATCTCTTTTGTCCCTATCTTCAGACTTAGAGCACACACACAGATTTAAGGTTTCTTCTAAGGTCTCAATCCTTCAATAATTAGCAAGCCTCACTGTCAGAAAAGTTTCTTTAAAATTAATCACTGACTTTCCAACTTAAACCCATTTCCTCTCTCTGATCTTTATTGGACACACAAGATACATACTAGATGAAGGCAGTTAAAATTCTCATACCCTTCAGTCTTTTCTTTTTATTTAATAAGTTATTTTAAATGTACTTCTGCTAAATCCTATTTTAAAATCTCCCTGACATCAGTGACTGATATATTCAAGTCTTTCTGACAGGCCTATTTTGCCATCTTAAATGTATTGAGGGTGAATTTTCTCATCTTACCTCTCCATTTTCTAAGGGGTGTATCTTGGAATAAAACGAAGTGCAGATGACCTCATCATCTTTGGCATATGACGGTGGTCCAGTACGGGGATAAATATTGTAGAGGGTTAGGCACTCTGTGTCCGTCACAGCATGATACTGCCAGGGCTTGTAAACAACATTATCCAGTGAGCGTTCCAAAATCCAGTTTCCAGGCCGAGGGGAGTTAGCTGCTTTCACAATCACATACGCAATCTGGAACACCTGGGGAAGTGTGACAACAGCAACATGTAACTCTGAATTCCAACGTTTCTCACTGCTGCTGCTGCTGCTGCTGCTAAGTCGCTTCAGTCATGTCTGAATCTGTGCGCCCCCACAGACGGCAGCCCACCAGGCTCCCCCATCCCTGGGACTCTCCAGGCAAGAACACTGGAGAGGGTTGCCATTTCCTTCTCCAGGGCATGAAAGTAAAAAGTGAAAGTGAAGTCGCTCAGTCGTGTCCGACTCTTTGCAACCCCATGGACTGCATATCAAATGTAAGGCCTAAGGCTATAATAATTTTATTTCGGATATTATTCCATAACCCTATTATATTCTCTGGACTTCCCAGGTGGCTCAGTGGTAATGAATCCACCTGCCAATGCAGAAGACACAGTTTGATCCCTGGGTCAGGAAGATTCCGTGGAGAAGGAAATGGCACCCCACTCCAGTATTCTTACCTGGGAAGTCCCATAGATAGAGGAGCCTGGCATGCTGTAGTCCATAGGTTCCAACGAGTCGGAAACTACTTAGCAACTAAACAACAAGAAAATTGTATTCTCTATATTTTTACAGTTACATGTCCATATTTAATACCTTTTTACTAAAATGATATGTTCCATCTTGACACTCATGACTTTCAAAGAAATGGGTTAAAATTGGATTTTAGTTCTCCAACAACTCATTAACATCATTTCATCTACTTTTTGAAGTTCCATTGTAATCACAATCACTTACAGTATTTGGTACATACCAATTTACTCACATTACTCTATTGGAGATTATGAGTTAGAAATTCCATGTGTGAATAGTGCTTGATAGTTTAGAAAACAGTTACTTGTATCACCTAATCCTCAGACAAGTACCATTTACATAGCGTTACTGTGGTACAGGAAAAAACAAAAAGAAAACATAGCACTTTGAAGGCACAGTCCTGTATTTAAATTGTGATCCCAACATTCATGCGACTTACTTCGTCAACTCTCACTCCCGTTTCTGTTAATTAGGGTCAATAGTAAGAACACTAAGTATACAACTGAGAGACAGTTTAGACTAAATGAAATAATGTATGCAAAGTACCTAGCAAAGGACTTGGCTGTAAATACTCAGTAAGTGACAATTCTTCCACATTCCCTAATAGAAAATAATGGAGACAAAATTCTAGTATACTCAGCAGCTGTTTGAAACTGGAATAGAGTAAATGAAGGGTTTCTGTACCTCCTGTATAAGAGGTAAATATGTATTAAAGAAAAGGAAAATAAAGGCAGCAAGTTACTACAAGTCAACAGAGTGACCACTGAATGGAATATGGCAATCCTCTGCTTTCAAATCTATTTGAACACATACAAAATAAATATTCTAGATGTTTTGTGATGGTACATATGTGCATCTTTACCAATCCAATCCAAAAATCCAAAAGAACAATGCATAAACATTACTGAGTGACATTTTTTGCGATGTCCTGGGTAGATAGATAAATATAAGGTAGTTTATATAGCCCCACCATCTATGAATTAATAATATATTGCAATAATGAGATATATGAAAGGTACACTAGTAAAAAAGCAATAGTATATGTCTTTCCTGGGTCGGGACGATTCCCTGGAGAAAGAAATGGCAACCCACTCTAGTATTTTTGCCTGGAGAATTCCATGGACAGAGGAGCCTGGCAGGCTACATTCCATGGGATCACAAAGAGTCAGACACAACTGAGCAATTTGCTTTCAAGGTATAGTCCCACCATCTATGAGTTGATAATAAATTGCAATAATGAGATACATTAAAAGTATGCTAGTAAGAAAGCAATAGTATATGGTCTTTTTAGTACATTCAGTGAGATGGGGGAGTTTGCCAACCCTAAATTCTGGGTGATTGAGGTCACTGAAAAGATACAATGGAGGACAAACCTGTTAAAAGATGATTAATGGGTCTGTTTAGGGGGGAGATTGAAAGTAATGTTCTGAAAATATACCTTATCTGCTTCATAGTTTTGACATGAGAATTTCAGGAATACATGCACACTGTTTATGACAAACTCTAAGGGACTGAATTTAAAAATATGAAAAGTTGGTATTTAAGATGAATGAGGTGACTCGGATGCTGGTCTTCTGAGACCCTTACTAGAACATGAGCATTTTTATCTGTGTGCACTGAGGGGAAAATCATGAGCCATTTAATGAGCAAAAGTAGGGATACCATTTGCTTCTTAGGCACAGTTAAGGAAATACTGGTAGTTAAAATACTGAAATACTTCTGTACTTGGTAAATAACTGCTGTCCAAGCCTCCCAAATGCCTTCACTTTCCAGAGAACATCTGGGTAACCTAGGGATTGCAAGGAAGAGCCAAGATACCTTCTCTGATTAGTCTGGGCTTTGACCATTCTATTTTATGTATTATCACTCTGTATGGGAAATATTATGAATTTTTATTTACAAAGGTATACAGATAACTATAGACAGACATGTATATATATGTATGAATTTGTAATTACTGGAATACACTTAGACATTTTGGAGAAGGGCAGACATGGACATATTTAAGATGTGACCTATGGGGTTTGGGGATAAGGAGTCAAGGAGAAAAAAAGAGCTTTAAAATTCTACTATCCTGCTATACTAATTGCATTAACATAAATGTCTCAGTTTTTAATAAAATTATTTTTAAAGTAAGGAAATATTTTTAAAAATAAATATCAAAGGAAGGACAAGAGTGGGAGTAAGATGGAACATACTCTATCAATCATGTGCCCGCATGCGTGCTCAGACCCTCAGCCATGTCTGACTCTTTGCAAGCCCGTGGGCTGTAACCCACCAGGCTCCTCTGTCCGTGGGATTTCCCAGGCGAGAATACTGAAGCAGGTTGTCATTTCCTCATCCAGGGAATCTTCCCAACCCAGACCCAGGGATGGAACTCCTGTCTCCTGCATTGCAGGCGGATTCTTTGTCACTGTACCAGCTGGGAAGCCCCCAATACAGGTTATGTGGGCAGAAAAGTGATGTACAGAAGCCAACCAAACATAATCTAGAGTATTTGCTATTTCTGCATTTTTAGGTGCTATTCAATAGGGATTATTTCTCTTAGACACTCTGTATTCAATACATACACATGGAACCTCTTTAAAAATGAATTCACTAAAAGACAAACCCTACTGAGTAATCTGATAGAACACAGAAAGGTAGTTATTTCTATGAAAATCTGATACACTTTGCTCCTAATTTCTGCTAATTCTAAATTATTCATGACAAAAATCTGTAAACTGGTAAAGAATATAAATAACTAAATTGTGAGCTCCTAAAGGGCCGAGGTGCTATAATCTTTAGTAAAATTCTTTTGAAATAATGTATATTTTATATTTATTAGTTTTTTTAAATTTTATTTTATTTTTAAACTTTACAATATTGTATTAGTTTTGCCAAATATCAAAATGAATCCGCCACAGGTATACCTGTGTTCCCCATCCTGAACCCTCCTCCCTCCTCCCTCCCCATACCCTCTCTCTGGGTCGTCCCAGTGCACCAGCCCCAAGCATCCAGTATCGTGCATCAAACCTGGACTGGCAACTCGTTTCATACATGATATTATACATGTTTCAATGCTATTCTCCCAAATCTCCCTATCCTCTCCCCCTCCCACAGAGTCCATAAGACTGATCTATACATCAGTGTCTCTTTTGCTGTCTCATACACAGGGTTATTGTTACCATCTTTCTAAATTCCATATATACGCGTTAGTATACTGTATTGGTGTTTTTCTTTGTGGCTTACTTCACTCTGTATAATAGGTTCCAGTTTCATCCATCTCATTAGAACTGATTCAAATGTATTCTTTTTAATGGCTGAGTAATACTCCATTTTATTAGTTTTAATTGAATAATCAAAACCAGTGTACATGTTTCCATATGACTTCTTACTAGAAAAATACTATTCTTTCTGTTTGTTAGAACTTGAATTCCAGTAAACCAGCATATTTTGTCACTTGCAGGAACTAAGACATACATTTCTTGCATGTTCATTCAATTAATATCTCTATGAGTTGAGAAAATTTCTTAAACTATTTTACCCTCTGTTCCATAGTGTATCTTTTTCAAAGTAAGAACCATGGAAGAGATAATAAAGTACTATGTACTCTTTGGAAAAAAGAATCTCTATAAATGTTTTAAATTAGCAAATTTCCATCCAGAAAAAGAAAAAGTGCACAGTTTTTTTTTAGTGGAAAACCAAAAGAGAAATATCAAAGCATAATTACAGATCGCAGGTACAAATAAGAAAAATAAAGATACACTGATGTATGGATAAAGAACTTTGTTTAGAAACAACTCAGCAAGCAAATATAGGAAAAGGCCAAATTGTCTTGGAGCTACAACATGGATTTATGACTTCAGAGCTTCTGTGTTGGCTCTAAAAAAGAAGTTGTACTAGAAACCGCACAGATTCTTTCTATAATTCAATGTAACAGCCAGCATTAAGTGACATGGAAAAGCAGTCATTGCCTTCAAGAATATTAAAGTCACCTCATTTCAAAATAATATCCTTCTTTCATTTATTTTCTATGGATTCTTTCACATTTCATGCAAAATTAATTAAATTAGTTGGCATGTAGTATTCTGAATAAACTTTTAAAAATCTGGTAGACAGCATTATTGAAAAACACAATGAATAGAAGTATTCTTTGACTGTGTCAGAAAAAGACTGTAAAAATTCTAACTGTATTTCTAAGTATGCCAAATTTTTAATGATTTCAACAGAATAATTCTCTAGTGTACCTATGTTACTTTAATTAATTCTGCCTTGTGTTTTCAGCATAAAGACTCTTCAAAATCACTAGTTATAAAATCTTATTTCCAGGTGGAAAAAAAAAGTCTGTATGAGATGCAGCAAGGCAAGCAAATACCTTATGATAAGCATAAAAATACTAAGACGGCTAGGCTTCTATGAATCATAGATCTCAATACACTATATCCAATTTTTTTGTTGTAGGAGGGTACTTTTTACATATTGGTGGCTAAAAAATTCCAAATAACTTTTGAAATAAGGCCAAATGTTTGACAGTTTACAGTAACATAGAGAACTTTCTATTTCACATTTCATTTGTGCATCACATAATATCATGAAATCACAATCATATGTCATGAATGTAGCATTAAATTAGATGTTCCTGAAGGCGATGGTACCCTACTCCAGTACTCTTGCCTGGAAAATCCATGGACGGAGGAGCCTGGTAAGCTGCAGTTCATGGGTCGCTAAGAGTCAGACACGACTGAGCGACTTCACTTTCACTTTTCACTTTCATGCATTGAAGAAGGAAATGGCAACCCACTCCAGTGTTCTTGCCTGGAGAATCCCAGGGATGGGGGAGCCTGGTGGGCTGCCGTCTATGGGGTCGCACAGAGTCAGACATGACTAAGCAACTTTTTCACTTTCACTCTCTGTGGAAGATGGTACTTCATCTTTCTCACAGAACTTAACCTGAATTACTCTCTTCCATTTCTATTTCCTAATTTGTCAAGAGAAAAACACATGGCCATCTAACTTCTGCCACTGATAAGCTCCACCTTTATCCCTCTAATGCTGTCTCTCTGTGAACTCCCTATAGCAAATAGCTGTCCACATAACAAAACTGCTTAATTGTGAAAGAGGCTCTGCAATATTCTAATGCCTGCTCTTGCCAGTGTTATGAATTTAAACATTTCCACAAACTCGATGCCATCTCTAAAATGTTTTGGACACTTCTGTGTATTATTAATTCTAGCATTATGTACGTCAGATACTCATTCATTTATACAGGTATGTTGGTGTTCAGAAAGCAATGAGAACTATACAATATTGAACCAAAAAGGATCCTTGGAATCAAGAGTTTCAAGCTTTGTACCCACTAGAATAATCTGGAAAGCTTTACAGAAACACACACACGTCTCTGTGTTTGAGTTGATAGTTCATATAATTAGCTGATCTTTCAACTGAGACCTAAAAGAAAGATAAGTAAATTAAAAAAATAATAATAACAACAAAGAGGATGAGGTAGGTTCATTATTTTTTTCGGGAAGGTCCATAGGAGTCAGCTGTAGAGGGAGAGCAGAGATCATGGCCTAAAGTACTGAGAGTGGCTGTTGCCCTGGGTCAAGACCAGCAGAAACTCACGAAAGCAGGTCTGGCCAGAAGCAGGGGTGAGAAGTGGGGCTGAATGCAGGAAATTCATCTAAAGTCTGAGTTTAATAGAGGCTTCACTCAAAGACCCACCCTACCAAAACACATGTAACCAAATTCTTTTGTTGTTGTTTAGCTTCTAAGTCCTGTCCAACTCTTTGTAACCCCATGGACTATAGACTGCCAGACTCCTCTGTCCATGGGGTTTCCCAGGGAAGAATACTGGAATGGGGTGCCTTTTCCTTCTCCAGGGATCAAACCTGTGTCTCCTGCATTGGCAGAGCAACCAGGGAAGCCCTAACCAAATTCTTGTGTGTGTGTGGGGGGGGGGGTGCATGCTTAATCATGTTTGACTCTCTGTGACCCCACCAGGCTCCGATTTCTACGAAATTTTCCAGGCAAGAAAACTGGAGTGAGTTGCTATTTCTTACTTCAAGGGATCTTCCCAACCCAGGGACAGAACCCCTGTCTCCTATGTATTTTGCATTGGTGGGCACATTCTTTACCATTGTGCCATCTGGGAAGCTTAACCAAATTTTTACTTCCCAGCAAAAATTTCTAAGCAATCACAGGAAACAAGTGGCTCACTATAATCTTAAAAATTACCTGAAGAAATCACTATACAGATTTTGAAAATACTATTATGGACCTATTGGATCAAGGTTAAACAATAGATGTGAGAGTTGGACTATAAAGAAAGCTGAGCACCGAAGAATTGATGCTTTTGAACTGTGGTGTTGGAGAAGAATCTTGAGAGTCCCTTAGACTGCAAGGGGATCCAACCATTCCATCCTAAAGGAAATCAGTCCTGAATATTCATTGGAATGCTGAAGCTGAAACTCCAATACTTTAGCCACCTGATGTGAAGAACTGACTCATTTGAAAAGACCCTGATGCTGGGAAAGATTGAAGGCAGGAGGAGAAGGGGACGACAGAGGATGAGATGGTTGGATGGCATCACCTACTTAATGGACATGAGTTTGAGTAAACTCCGGGAGTTGGTAATGGACAGGGAGGCCTTGCGTACTGCAGTCCATGGGGTCGCAAGGAGTTGGACATGACTGAACGAATGAACTGAACTAAACAATAGAAGCTTTTAAATGATGCTTTAAGTTTAAAACTTAAAGCAATTAACCTACAAATGACTTCAATTATTACTTTTTGGGTGAGTTTTATGTCCCTTGCAAATTTACACTTACTTCAATAAACCTAGGATTGGTGGGGAGTCCATATGGGATAACCCCCTTGTCTGCCTGTCCCTTCAAATTTACTGACAATAATTTCAAAGACTGAAATGATTTGTAATTGTCACTCAGTTGTAATGTACAGGGCAATTACATTTCCCCTCTCCTCAGTGTACACTACAGTTGCTGAGTATGAATTTAATGAGTTGTAGGTAAGCAAATGTGCCATTTCATCTCAGGGTAAGTGGCTCCTCTGTTTTCAGAGAAACAGAAATACTTTGCCCTCAATTAAAACAGACTTTTTTATATTCACATTAAGCTCATATAAAGTTTATACATATGAAAATGAATCACTCTATCATTATCTAATTTCTAAGAAATAATAATTTAACTGGATGACTAAAGATAATCTTCTGAAGATAAAATGTTCATTTGCTGAATTTGTTTTTTGAGAAGAGTTTTAATCAATGCCTAACTATCCATGGGAAAGTATTTGAAGGACAGTTCCACTTCATTATGTAATAAAGAAAATCCCAACCTCTCGTTCTCAAAAATAACATGAGTTACTTTTCAGCTCTAAGTTAATATACAAATCTAAATCAATACAATTTTTATTATTAGTCCCTAGAACTGGATAAGTTTATTGTAAAGCTGATTTGAAAAAATTAACAAGTAAGAATAGCCAAGAGAACCTAAGAAGAAAGAGCAATGGATGCAGGAATATATTATTAAATGAAAAAAAATCAACCTGTAGAAAACTCAATTATACAGGATGTTGCAGTTTACTAAAAGGACCTTTTTTGAAATGATGAATCTGTGATGACCACTAACTGTCAAAATGGCCACTAACGTTTCCAAAAGAGAGACACCTGGATATTTTCTGCAATGTAATGGAAGGATACAGCACCATCTATAAAGTAATTTGCCAAAAATGTGAACCCAAATCAGAGTGAGTCTCTACATTTAACTATCAGTTTACAGGAAATAAGGTATCTAAGGACCATGAAAACAGCACCACAGGGATACAATTAACAAAATTCAGGATGTGAGAATCTTTACTACCCAAACAGTATGGCTTCTTCAAAAAATAAATTGCAAGACAATAAAAAATAATGAGGTTATAGATTAAGAGACCTTAAGAGAGATATCAAATAAATGCAGTATGTGACTTCAGGTACATCCTGATTCAATCAACTGTTTAAAGCTTGAGAGGCAAATGTGATGTATTTTAATACTGACTGAATATTTGTTAGTATTAAAGAAGAATAATAGTATTTTTAGGTATGACAATGATTTTGTTTACTAAAGAGCTGTAAAGTTCAGTGATATATACTGAATTATAGAGGATATAGAGGATGTAATATGCATAGGATTTGCTTCCAAATAAGGTGGCTCGGATGGTAAAGAGACTGCCTACAATGCTGGAGACCCGGGTTCTATCCCTGGGTCGGGAAGATCCCCTGGAGAAGGAAATGGCAACCCACTCCAGTACTCTTGCCTGGAAAATCCCATGGACAGAGGAGCCTGTTAGGCTACAGTCCATGGGGTCACAAAGAGTCAGAAATGACTGGGTGACTTCACTTCACTCACTTAATCTGTTGAGTGGGATGGGGTATGGATAAATGCAGAATTGAAACAGGAAGGGCCATGATTTAATTTTTACAGGTGGGTATCAGTTATGTGGGTCTAGAGTATTCTACTCTATACTTCTGTGTATGTTGGGAAATTATCATAATCAGGGCTTTTAAAAAGATTACTAATACATTTCATTTTAATAAACAAATGACTCTCTTACATAATGATTTTACACTATTGGTAATTCAGTGCTTGCTCTTAAAAAGCAAATATTTGTTTGTAACAGTAAAATAGGTTTACTGTCTTGATAAATGATTAATTCTGATTCATACTGCAACTACATTGCATTCAGAGCTTAAGAAATGTATCTTAATTCTTTCAAATTAATTATCAAGTCTAAAGGGCATTGCTGGCCCCAAATTTTAGTCCTGTCTTAGAAAACCAGGAACACGAATAAATAGAATCCAAATTGCAATGAGCAAGGTCCTCCCTCGGCTTATTAATGCATTTAGTGCTCCATGCTTCATTAAGTTGCTATCATTTTTAACAATGTCAGCTGCAGGTAAAACTCAGACAAGCGTTTTCCTTCTCTTCAGCACTGCCCTTGACATCTATTCTCTCCTCACATATTTCTCTCTCATCTGAAACAATCCGTGGTTTCAAAAGATTGACCTGCCTCCTGTGAACAAGTCATTGGCACAGCATGGCTTTCACACCAGCCACTGGTAAAAGAGCAGGTAGGCTGAGTCCCCCATAGAACATGACAGTCCTTTCAATGAAGCCATCACAGAACACAATATTGGTGTGAATCACAGACAATCAGAAATGTGACAGTTTAAAGCCTCCCTTCTAAAAATTATTCACCCTGGAGAAATACCCAGCATTGCCTTTGTTTTTGTGCTTCTATAGTTACCAGGGTAAGAAGAACCTAGCCTTCTTCAATTTATGACAGTGCAGACATGAATGAATCACTCTAGTTCAAAGCATTTGGGGAATAATAGCAAAGATTTGTAGTAATGAGAGGAGTTGGACATATAATGTTAACAGCAGAGAATAACAAATCAAAGACAGATGAAGCTTTCTGATCTCGGCTCATGAATTCTTTCAACAGATCAGAGTCACTTAACACTTATTCAATTTTAGCTATTACAAATGAAATAGCATCAGCTATTTTCATGCTTATATACTGCCCAGCTTCCTTGTCCTTCTCTAGGGACTTTCGTAAGAGTAGTCTGTAACCTCCACTGTTTATCACCTTAGCACCTCTTCTCTATTTAACCCTCTACAGCGCATGCACCACTCAACACCCTACTTGAATTATTTTCAAAAGAGTTACCTGGTGAGAAAATACATGTTTTGTTTCTCCAACCTCATCTTCTTTGAAATCTCTATAGCCTTTGACTATACTGCTCTGCCCCATCTGAAATTCCCTTTATCTTTGGAAAAATGATATTTATTTGTAATTCAGGGATTTTTTTAAAAAAAGAAAAACATGTTTTCCTAAGATGACATTTTTCCCAAAATGGAAAGTAAACAATAGGAGAGGAGAGCAAGAAGACAAAATAATATTCAGAAGAGAGCACTGTGGGGGGTGTGCCTGCTGTGGGTTATTTTCATTTGAATTTATTTCATTAAGCTGTATCCCAGTATTCTATATCCTAATAATCTTTTCTTGGGAAAAGTAGCATTATATTTAGTGCCTTGCTTTCGCCAAGCACGTCAGCCTGCACAAGTTTGTCTCTGCTAACAAGATTTCTATCAGACAGGTAGGAACTGATTAGAAATTGAAATGAGAGAGTTAATGCTAATTTGTGTAGTACAAAGAATAATGACCCCTCAACAATGTCTATATCTTAATCCTTGGAAACTTTGTATACATTATCTTACATGTCAAAGGGACTTTTGTAGATATGATTTAGTTAAAGACCTTGAGATGTAATGATAATTCTGAATTGTATAAGTGAGCCCAAAATTATCACAAGGATCCTTAAAAATAAATGAGGGAAGTGAAAGAGGTGGGCAGAGTGATGGAACATGGCCCCATCCCATTTCTGGTTTTGAAGATGAAGGAAGGGAACACAAGCCAAGGAATACAGGCAATCTTCAGAAGCTGGAAAAATCAAGGACATGAATTTCTTTCTAGAACCTTCAAAAGGGAATATGACCTTGCCCACACCTGACCTTAGGACAATGAGACTCATGTCAGACTTCTAACCTATTATAAATATATAAGATAATAAATTTGTGTTAAGCCACTAAATCTGTGGCAACCTGTTATGACAGCAATGGAAAACCAGTACATTAGGTAACTTGTTCCATTTCACATGACTAGTAAATTATGGATGAATTTTAGACATCTAGTTTTTGTACAATAATAAATTTTGCTTTTGTACAATAATACATTCCATGTCTATGACTATTTCAAGTAATTCCTTCACACAGATATTTCCCATATATCAATTTTTTAAAATATAAATTTATTTATTTTAATTGGAGGCTAATTACTTTACAATATTGTATTGATTTTGCCATACATCAACATGAATCGCCATGGGTATACATGTGTTCCCCATCCTGAACACCCCTCCCATATATCAATTTCTAATCTAACCACATTCTCATGTCCCATTTTATATTTCTAAAAAATTAACATCTTTGATAACAACTTAATTTTGCTTTGTAAAAAATTAATTTTGCCCTTGTTTTAACATCAAAACTAAGATATAGGCTGCTAACAGTAGAAACTGTAGAATATTTTACAGATGTCTTTTAATGCCTTACACATAATAGATTATAAATTATTTTTAAAATTCAACAGAATAGGTGATCAAAAATGGAATGCCACCTCTGAAATAATTTAAGGAACCACAAGAGTGATTTCTACAAGCACCTGAAGAGTGAACTTATCTAGCACCATTCAATATTAATAAGTACAAATGACATAATCTTCATCATTCCCAATTTCCTTGGGAACTGCTACCAAGATAACAGTCTTATATATGTCTAACTCACATATTTTCCCTCTGAAATGAAAATCTGCAAAAAAGAGAATTCTGTTGAGGTTTGTCAAGCGGCCTTTACCCCAGATTTTAAACAGGTGACTTAACTTGCCAGTGAAGCATGAAGTGTAAATGAAATGAAAATGAGAGATCGGCAGAGCCTGGTATCCTTTTCCCTAAGATTTTAAAATAAGGATAGATGCCACTCATTTAACTGTATGGACATTTTCTATAGACTGAATGCCAACAGTTATGACAAATATGTATGAAAGGGTACCATTCCAAGAGGACACAGACAAAGTTCTTACAAAATCCACCCTGCAAATTCTTTGCTCTTTTTATCCTGCCTCAGTTCAGTTCAATTCAGTCACTCAGTCATGTCCGACTCTTTGCGACCCCATGAATCGCAGCACACCAGGCCTCCCTGTCCATCACCAACTCCCAGAGTTCACCCAAACTCATGTCCATCGAGTCAGTCATTCCATCCAGCCATCTCATCCTCTGTCGTCCCCTTCTCCTCATGCCCCCAATCCCTCCCAGCATCAGGGTCTTTTCCAGTGAGTCAACTCTTCACATGAGGTGGCCAAAGTAGTGGAGTTTCAGCTTCAGCATCAGTCCTTCCAGTGAACACCCCGGACTGATATCCTTTAGGATGGACTGGTTGAACCTCCTTGCAGTCCAAGGGACTCTCAAGAGTCTTCTCCAACACCACAGTTCAAAAGCATCAATTCTTTGGCACTCAGCTTTCTTCCTGGTCCAACTCTCACTTCCATACATGACCACTGGAAAAACCATAGCCTTGACTAGATGGACCTTTGTTGGCTAAGTAATGTCTCTGCTTTTGAATATGCTATCTAGGTTGGTCATAACTTTGCTTCCAAGGAGTAAGCGTCTTTTAATTTCATGCCTGCAGTCACCATCTGCAATGATTTTGGAGCCCCCAAAAATAAAGTCTGACACTGTTTCCACTGTTTCCCCATCTATTTCCTATGAAGTGATGGGACCAGATGCCATGATCTTAGTTTTCCGAACGTTGAGCTTTAAGCCAACCTTTTCACTCTCCTCTTTCACTTTCATCAAGAGGCTTTTTAGTTCGTCACTTTCTGCCATTAGGGTAGTGTCATCTGAATATCTGAGGTTATTGATATTTCTCCTGGCAATCTTGGTTAGATAGCTCTTGATTTTTAGTTGGTTAGATATGTACCAAGTCATCATAGAACTTTGGTGTGTCAAGGCAAAAATGATTTATGAAGTGCTGAGCTGGATTTCCAAAGCTCTGAAAGAATCCATGGGGCCCAGTTAACACTTTGGGAATTCCACTGTCTTCTCTATGCTGCCTTCACAAACCTGTTTTACTCCATCATCAAGTTTGACTGCTCATTGATTTTTCCAAAACTTTCCATGCATAACTAATTAATTGGTTGCACCAAAGTAGAAAGTTGTTTTTTTTTTTTTTTTTAAACTCTCACCCCCTAGAGGAAAATCAAGTCTAATCAAATTACGACTCAGCACAGGAGGGAGGTAAAAAAAGTTTAAAAAGTGACATAGAACAATTTTTTGACACTGAAATTCATCCAATTAAGCAGATTATGAATGTCACAAAAAGTCATGGTTATAGTTGTCCTGAAAAAGAGCAAATGGCTTTGGACATTTTCTGTAATACTACATGTCCTGCTGTGAACATTCTATCAGCCCTGAACATGATTAATTTATATAAAAGCCTTCACTAGAAAAAGCCTACACACATTTCCATTTAAAGCATGGCAAAATGTCATTGTACTCTGATACTGAAATTGCTATCCAATAGAACATTTAATCACAATGTCTAGAAACAAATTGTAAAGAACAATATATCTCAGAGAAACAGAAGTAGTATTTCATCAATATGGAATCAAACTCTATCTCATTTATGATACCCAAGGCATAAAACAGAATCCATACAGCTTCTTACACAGTTTGACTGACTACAATTATTCAACGTCAAATGATAAAACTACAAAATCATCAAGAGTAAAATCTGACACTATAAACTGAATCTGTCTAAACAGCAGAGAATGGATGAGAGCAGAACATCCATACAATTCTACCATAAGCATATATGGGATAGAAACACTGTGAATAGAAACACTATAAACAGCACTTTAATGAAGTGCTTCATTACTAAGCCAAGATTCCATTAAACCTAAACATACTGTGGACTTGGAGAAGGAAATGGCAACCCACTCCAGTATTCCTTCTTGGAGAATTCCATGGACAGAGCAGACTGGCAGGCTACAGTCCATGGGGTCTCAGAGTCAGACACAACTGAGCAACTATTACACTTTACTATGCTAAGTCGCTTCAGTCGTGTCTGACTCTGTGCGACCCATAGACAGCATCCCATCAGGCTCCCCCGTCCCTGGGATTCTCCAGGCAAGAACACTGGAGTGGGTTGCCATTTCCTTCTCCATTGCATGAAAGTGAAAAGTGATAGTGAAGTCGCTCAGTCAGTTCCGACTCTTAGCAACCCCATGGACTGCAGCCCACCAGGCTCCTCCGTCCATGGGATTTTCCAGGCAAGAGTACTGGAGTGGAGTGCCATCGCCTTCTCCATACTCTACTATGGATTACTGCAAAATAACTGCAGCTATTAGCAAAGCATTATAAGAGGTGTGAAGACTGAGGAACTTTTTTCTTTTCCAGGCTTCATGTCTACAGTGAGTATAAATACGGTATTACAAATAGTGACCATGAACAGCAGGAAGTAAATACAGTTACTTATTGAATGCAGATTTTACCATACTGTGTGTGTGAAGGAGACCTTTTCCCATTGTTTGCCTTTTCAGCATAGCACACTATCAAGTATCAAGAAGTGAAAGAAATGAAGAATAGCTGTATAAGCACTAACAATTTTTAGTCTAATCCTTTGTGTGTCTAGGTCACTTTAATATAATAGTACAAACCAAACGAAGGTCATGATTTGAATTGTATATATTATTGACATGGACAACCCTTTAAAAATACATCAAGTGCTTAAAGAACACAACATACTGGAATAACTTAAGGTAAATTTTTGCGGACTAAACATAAATGAAATTATTTAAATATAAACAGAATACATTTCAATGTCCACATTCTCAGTAATCTATTTAGAGGCTTAAAAGAATATATTCAAATGAGAACAGGGATGACTTGATTAAGAAGGATGGGAAAGACAGTTGTACCTGGAGTCAAATTCACTTGCGCTAGTGTTACTCTCCCTTTTTCGTTCCAAGATTCCTATTATGGATTCTAAAATTCTGTACTTCCATACATATTTTAAAGGCTCACATACTGATATATAAATTAGTTCACTGATTCATTTATTCTACAAATATCATGAAGACAAACATTATTTGTTGTGTCAGCCCTTAACCTAAGAGTTGAAATACAGCAATGAGGATAGCAAAATTGTTGTCTCATGGGGATTACATGGGGATTCTCTGGTGGCTCAGAAAAACAGACAACACACCAGGAGTGTGCTGGAGCCAGCCTGCACTGACTTTCAAAAGTCAATTTTGGTAAAGATGTGGAGCAAAGGGAACTCTTGTACTCTGTTGGTGGAAATATAAATCGGATAAACAACATGGAGATTCCTCAAAAATTAAAAACACATCTAGCATATGATCTAGCAATTCCATATCTGAGTATATACCCAAAGGAACTGAAAACAGAGTAATGAAGAGATATATGCACTCCTGTCTTTACTGCAGAATTATTCACAATAATCAAAATATGGAAACAACCTAAGTGCCCACTGATGGATAAATACATAAAGAAGAGATTTTATACATATATACATACATACACATAACACACAATAGACTGTTATTTCTCCATGAGAAGGAAGGACGTCCTGCCATTTGCAACAACATGGATGACCTTGAGTACTACATTATGCTAAGTTAGAAAAGTCACACAGAGAAAGACAAGCACTATATGATATCACTTATATATAGAATCTAAAAGAGCCAAACTAGTAAAAACAGAAAGTTAAATGGTGGTTACTAGGGGATGGGGAGTAAAGGAATAGGACAGATGTGGTTTAAGGTACAAACTTCCATCGTGTGGCAAATTAAGTCTTACAGATCGAACATACAATATGGTGAACACAGACAATACAGCATTATAATCAACAAACTTACAAAGAAACCATAATTATTACAACCACTCAAAATAAATGATAGTTATATAGTATGATAGAGATATTAATTATTGCCATAATGGCACTCATATCATTAAATATACATGTATGAAATTAACATGTACATATCAAATTTACACAATGTTGTCTGTCAAACATACTTCAATTTTTTTTAAAGCCATTTGTGTTTATCTCTTCCTAATTCCTCGTTTAGTGAAATCATGTTGGTAGCTTGAAATCAGTCCCGATGTGAATATTTACACCATGAACACTGGCCAACACTACAAATCAAGGCTTTTTTGTTCCCCCAGAGAATCAACTGTTCAACATCTGCCAGGACTCCACTGCAACAGACAAGATAAATGAATCAATAATGCAATTTTAGGTAGGGATTTCTATAAATAGATGATGATCAGAGAAAAATTTTGAATTGAGCAGAAACCAGGGACATGACAGATGAAGCCACATCAAGATCTGACAAAAGAGCATATAAGGCAAAGGAAATAGGACATATAAAGAGCCTGATGCAGAAATGAACTTGATTTATCTCAAGAAGGCCAATGTGGCTAGACTAAAATAGCAGCAACAGATCCTTGTCAGCTATGATGTTGGAGAAGCACACAAGAGCCTGGTCGTGCAGGTTCTACAGGATGTGGCAAGAAGTGTGGATTCTGTTTTCTCTAAGTCAGAAAATCATTGTAGAATTTTGAGCAATGAGACGATAACATCCAACATATATTTTTAAAAGATTACTGTGACTGCTGCTTGGTGAGGAGGTTATAAATAGGGAATGGGAAGGCAGGCAGACTAGTTAGGGGACTGGTCTAGTAGTCCAAGTGAGAGATTATGGTGTCTTAGGTTAGGGTGGTAGTGGTACAGATGAGAAGTGGCCAAACTCAGGATACATTTTGCAATATTTTCCATATATTGATTATTGTGAATAATACTGGTTGAGTTTTCAGAACATGGATAAGGGGGATGAAGGAAAAGGGATAATCAAAAATAATTCCAAAGGTTTTGTTTGTATTTATTTATTTGCCTGAAAAAAACAGGATTAAAGTGGGTGCTATTCCTGAGAAGGTATATGCTTGGAGAAAGTAAATTACCAAGATCTCTGTTTCGAACTATAAAATATGTGGTGTTCCACTAGAGATCCAAGTGGAGTCACTGGTTGAGACCAAGACAGAGTAGTGTTAAATGGGTTACTGCCACCTGGAAAATTTCATATCCTTCTTGTGCCTCATTTTTTTCATATGGACAATGGAAATAATAGTGCATTTCCATCACAAAATTGTGAAAATTACAAAGTCCAATACACATAAAGTTTTACAGCAGTGTTCAGATCAGAGTACATACTCGTTAAATATTAGGTAGCCATACTTTCACCCATTTCCTAGCCAAAACATAGAACGTGTATGTATTCTATGCATGTATTCAGGGGCTTCCCTGGTGGCTCAGATGGTAAAGAATCTGCCTGCAATGCAGGAGACCCAGGTTTGATCCTTGGTTCAAAGATCCCCTGGAGAAGGAAATGGCTACCCACTCCAGTTATTCTTACCTGGACAGAGGAGCCTGACAGGCTACAGTCCATGTGATCACAAAGACTCAGACACAACTGAGTGACTAACATTTTCACTTTTTGTTTTACTATTATAAGAAATAAAAAATGAAGAAAAGAGATTATAAATAATGCAAAGGTAGAAAACACTTTTAAACTGATTTACTATTGAGATTTATTACCTATTTTGAAAGGTCATATTGTTTTCTCCCATGATACTGCAGGTACCATAAAGTCTATGGTTTTCCTGTGATCTGGCTAGGTGTTCTGTCACAATAATATTACTCCTGTACTCCACTGAGTCCACAGCTTCTAAGAAGTCTGGAAAAAGGTAGTCTATGAGACTATATATTTGCTATTTAATTTTTAAATAACTAGATTGTCAAGAATATATAATTGAGGAAGATGCCCATAATGTAATATCCAGTTAAAAAAAACATAATTGAAAAGAAGATAAAACTTATCTACAGTAGGCTACCAATTTAAAATGTATATGTAACTTTTACATATATATGCACATGTGTGGGTATATGTGTGAGTATGTACATGTGTGTAGAAGAGAACTGAAAGAAAATAAAACTGAATGTTATTGCTATTAACTTTTCTTATTAATAAAGTAGAATATATACATCAAGAAGTTAGTTCATGAGGAAAAAAATCTATAAGTATAGCCAAGCTTGCTATGAAACCTAGGTAAAAAATCCTAATATGTACAAGAGAGAAACAATCAACAGGAAAGTAGAGATGGAAAAAAGAAAATGTTTCAAGAATAAAATTTTATTTTATTTTATTTTTAATTTTTTTAAATTTTATTTTATTTTTAAACTTTACAAATTGTATTAGTTTTGCCAAATATCAAAATGAATCCGCCACAGGTATACATGTGTTCCCCATCCTGAACCCTCCTCCCTCCTCCCTCCCCATACCATCCTTCTGGGTCGTCCCAGTGCACTAGCCCCAAGCATCCAGTATTGTGCATGGAACCTGGACTGGCAACTCGTTTCATAGATGATATTATACATGTTTCAATGCCAAGGAATAAAATTTTAAATTGCTCATTTAAACCATACTGGAAATAGTAAAATGAAATGATTTTGAAGAGATAAAGATGTTTGATGAAGTATATTTTTATGTTGTCATGTAGTTTAAAAATTAATCTGGAGTGCAGAGTTTTAATGAAAATCAAAAGAATTAAAGATAGTCAATACAGTCAGTATTCAGATTAAAAAAAGCTATTCCTAGGAAACTAAAAATAGATTCATTTAGAAAGGATTGTATATGAGTCCTATTTTTTACAATTTAATATATCATCTACTTTGTGTTCCCAAAACAGAATTCTGACATTATATAATCAGTAGATATGAATGTTTAACTATTTCTTGTTGAAATCGAACTTTTTTTGGAAACTTGAGAGTAGGTACCTACTACAGAAGTCATACATGATATCCATGGGCATTTAAGACACTTAGATTACTGAAAATCAGTGTTAAATCTAACAAGCTGGATTAGCAATTTATGTTATTCCCGAGCAAGGAATAATTTATATAATCTTATTATAAAGGAGTGATAGACGGTAATGACATAGCAACACAAAGAAGAAAGCTCAGAGACAGAAAGTTAAAGTCACTCAGTCGTGTCCAACTCTTTGCAACCCATGGACTTCAGTCCATGGGATTCTCCAGGCCAGAATACTGGAGTGGGTAGCCTTTCCCTTCTCCAGTGGATCTTCCCAACCCAGAAATCGAACCCAGGTCTCCTGCGTTGCAGGCAGATTCTTTACCAGCTGAGCCACAAGGGAAGCCTGAGAATACTGGAGTGGATAGCCTATCCCTTCTCCAGCAAAGCTTCTCAACCCAGGAACCGAACTGGGGTCTCCTGCATTGCAGGAAGATTCTTTAGCAACTGAGTTATCAGAAAAACAGAAGGATTCAGCAAAGCCATCAGTTTACTCATCAGCTATTTACTAGGCAACTATTATTGTCAGTCACCAATATCCACAGATCCTAGAGAGTATTAGCACAGTTATAAACCAAGAAAAGCAGGTCAGGTTATGGTAAGAACAATGTTATTGCACATTAGAGTAAATAACCACAGAAGGTTATTTATTTAAAATTTTGCAAATAAGTTCAGTAATTTAAAAATTGATTTATTAAATGTCTAAACTGTGGAACCTGTTCAGTTATGTAAAATGGTATTACTTTGCCACCATGGTGAATAAACAATTATGTCAACAGAAAAAAAAAAAAAAGAAAGAAAGAAAATTTGTAAAGGAATTACCAAAAACTCTTACATATTTCTATATTTAAATAGTATCATATGCAATTATGACTTTTAACCCAATCATTCAGTATACATTTCATTTCAAGTATAAAATATTATTTTGTCAAAGGTTGTTGTTGTTCACTCAGTCATATCCAATTCTTTGTAACCCCATGGACTGCAGCACACCAAGCTTCCTTGCTCTTCATCAACTCTCGGGGCTTGCTCAAACTCATGTCCATTGAATCCGTAATGCCATCCAACTATCTCATCCTCTCTTGCTCCCTTGTCCTCCTGTGCTCAATCTTTCCTAGCATGAGGGTCTTTTTCAATGAGTCAGCTCTTTGCATCAGGTGGCCAAAGTATGGGAGTTTCAGCCTCAGTCCTTCCAATGAATATTCAGGACTGATCTCCTTTAGGATGGCCTGGTTGTATCTCCTTGCAGTCCATGGGACTCTCAAGAGTCTTCTACAACACCACAGTTCAAAAGCATCAATTCTTCAGCACTCAACCTTCTTTATGCTCCAACTCCCACATCCACACATGACTACTGCAATAACCATAGCTTTGACTAGAAGGACCTCTGTTGGCAAAGTAATGTCTTTGCTTTTTAATACACTCTCTATGTTTGTCATAGCTTTTCTACTAAGGAGCAAGCATCTTTTAATTTCATGGGTGCAGTCACCACCTGCAGTGATTTTGGAGCCCAAGAAAATAAAGTCTGTCACTGTTTCCATTGTTTCCCCATCTATTTGCCATGAAGTGACAGGAAACAGATGCCATGATCTTCGTTTTTTGAATGTTGAGTTTTAAGCCAGCTTTTTCACTCTCGTCTTCCACCTTCATCAAGAGGCTCTTTAGTTTCTCTTTGCCTTCTACCACAAGGGTGGTTTCATCTGCATATCTGAAGTTATTGATATTTCTCCTAGCAATCTTGATTCCAGCTTATGCTTCATCCAGCCCAGCGCTTCTCATGATGTACTCTGCATATAAGTAAATAAGCAGGGTGACAATATACAACCTTGAGGTACTCCTTTCCCAATTTGGAACTGGTCTGTTCTTCCATGTCTGGTTCTAAGTGTTGCTTCTTGACCTGCACACAGGTGTCACAGGAGGCAGGTAAGGTGGTCTGGTATTAAACACTATCTCTTTAAGCATTTTCCACAGATTGTTGGGATTTGTCAAAGGTATCACCATGTTTTTAGAAATATTTTGATTGATATGCATGACTTTTCAAAACCCCAGCTATTTTATATGCAGGTCAAAAAAGTTTATAATAGATCATTGTTTCCTAGCAAGTTGTTTTAGCACATTAACCTTCATTTTCTATATTTAACAATGATACAACAAAGCATGTCATTTTTTTCTGTTTAAAAAATTATACTTACTTTATGTACCTTCAGAGATACTTTTTATATAAAATTCAGAGTATGGAATTCTATTTAATGTAAGTACTGTGCTATGTGCTTAGTCGCTTCAGTTCAGTTCAGTTCAGTTCAGTCACTCAGTTGTGTCCGACTCTTTGTGACCCCATGAATCGCAGCACGCCAGGCCTCCCTGTCCATCACCAACTCCCGGAGTTCACTCAGACTCACGTCCATCAAGTCAGTGATGCCATCCAGCCATCTCATCCTCTGTCGTCCCCTTCTCCTCCTGCCCACAATCCCTCCCAGCATCTGAGGTGGCCAAAGTACTGGAGTTTCAGCTTTAGCATCATTCCTTCCAAAGAAATCCCAGGGCTGATCTCCTTCAGAATGGACTGGTTGGATCTCCTTGCAGTCCAAGGGACTCTCAAGAGTCTTCTCCAACACCACAGCTCAAAAGCATCAATTCTTCGGCACTCAGCTTTCTTCACCATCCAACTCTCACATCCATACATGACCACTGGAAAAACCATAGCCTTGACTAGACGGATCTTTGTTGGCAAAGTAATGTCTCTGCTTTTCAATATGCTATCTAGGTTGGTCATAACTTTTCTTCCAAGGATTAAGCATCTTTTAATTTCATGGCTGCAGTCACCATCTGCAGAGTATGGAATTCTATTTAATGTAAGTACTGTGCTATGTGCTTAGTCACTTAGTCATGTCCAACTCTTTGCGACCCCATGGACTGAAGCCCATCAGGCACCTCTATCCATGGGGTTTTCCAGGCAAGAATACTGGAATGGGTTGCCATACCCTCCTCCAGGGGATCTTCCCAACCTAGGGATTGCACCCAGGTCTCCAGGCATTGCAGGCAGATTAGTTTACTCTCTGAGCCACCAGGGAAGCCCTGGTGTAAGTAAGCACTAAGAACTTTAAAAGCTATGCTGATAGGCAAATATTCAGGCAGGCTTTCATTGTGATTACAGGAGAGAAGTTTAAAAGCCCTTCCTTAGGAAAATCAATGAATAACACTAAAAATGAAGAAATAAGGATTTAAACTTCTAGAAGTCATTTTAACCAAACTGAATCAATGATAATCTTTTTCAAATCTTCTAGCACAGCGTTTAGTCTATTACAGTTTTAACTGCCCAAAGAACATATAGAGGTCCATGAATTTTGCAGGATTCCTTAAATGAAACATATTTAAATAGAGCAATGAATAGCATTTAATAATGCAATAACTGCCATACACGTGCCATTATACATGCAAATGTATATGGTATACAGAGAAGTTCTATGCTCTTAATTACCCTAAGATTCAGGTAAGGAATTAAGTTACATGAATGTCTACTGGGAGTAAAGAGGGCAGGCTCTGAAAGCAGAATTGGGTTTGGACTCTGGCTCTATTCTTGCCAATTGTGAAATTTTGATCAAGCTACTAAATCTCTCATCTGTAATAGTGTCTTATAAAGTTGAAGATGACCCATGTAAAACATTTTGCCCCATGTCTTGGACAAAACAGGTTTGCAAAAAGTACCAGTAGTAACTCCCTAGATAAAAATGCCTCTGCTGTATTTCTAAACACAGGTACTCTACATATTATATTATAAAAAGCATAATTTATACAAATAAATTATGATAAACAAAACAGTTCATTTCCTAACTGACTCAGATTTATCATAGGCCTCTTATTGATGACACATTTCAGCAACATGAAATTTTATCTGTCTTTTTTCTGTCATTTTTCAAGAGTCTCAAATTTTACATGGGCACTCTTTATAGCTATTCTTTCCAACAGCATATGGTCTAAAATTTATCTCTCTCTCTGAATTATCACAAGAAAGATTAAAAACTGTGAAAGAAAATCTGAACCATTATCACTTCACATCATTGGGATGGCAACTCTAGAGAAAAATGCAGAAAATAACAAGGGTTGGCAAGGGTATGCAAAATGAGAAACTTCATGTACTGTTGGGAATATAAATTGGTGTAGCTGCTATGGAAAACTAGGATGGCTCCTCAAAAAGTTAAAAACAGAATTAGCACATGATCTAGTAATTCCACTTCTGGGTATATACTCAAAAAAGAAACAAAAGCATGGATTCAAAAAGATTTTTGTACATCTATGTTATATCAGCCTTATTAGCAATAGCCAAAAGAAGGAAGCAACCAAAGTCTTTATGAACAGATGAATGGACAGACAAGCAAATTGTGGTCTATACATACAATGGATTTTTTCCAGCCTTAAAAGGATGAAAATTCTGACATGCTACAACATTCTGGCATGGATGGCCCTCGAGGACATTATGCTATATGAAATAAACCAGTCCAAAAGGCAAATATTGTATATTTCCACTTACATGACGTACCTAGAATAGTCACATTCATTGAAACAGAAAGTAGAACAGTGGTTGCCAGGAAATAAACTAGCCCAAAAGACAAATACTGTATAATTCCACTTATATGAATCAGTTCAGTTCAGTCGCTCAGTCGTGTCCGACTCTGCGACCACATGAACCACAGTACGCCAGGCCTCCCTGTCCATCACCAACTCCTGGAGTTCATCCAAACTCATGTCCATTGAGTTGGTGATGCCATCCAGCCATCTCGTCTTCTGTCGTCCCCTTCTCCTCCTGCCCCCAATCCCTCCCAACATTAGGGTCTTTTCCAATGAGTCAACTCTTCGCATGAGGTGGCCGAAGTATTGGAGTTTCAGCTTCAGCATCAGTCCTTCCAATGAACACCCAAGACTGATTTCCTTTAGGATGGACTGGTTGGATCTCCTTGCAGTCCAAGGGACTCTCAAGAGTCTTCTCCAATACCACAGTTCAAAAGCATCAATTCTTCTGTGCTCAGCTTTCTTTATAGTCCAACTCTCACATCCATATATGACCACTGGAAAAACCATAGCCTTGACTAGACAGACCTTTGTTGGCAAAGTAATGCCTCTGCTTTTCAATATGCTGACTATGAATAGTTAAATTTATAAAGACAGAAAGTAGAAGAGTGGTTGCCAGGGCTGGAACTGGCAGTGTTACTATTTAATGGGTACAAAGTTTCCTGAGTATATTCTAAAAGCAGTAAAAAATATCTTGTTTAATGTCTTACTCCATTTCCTAATTTATTTTATAAAGAGTACTATACTTCTAGAATCATTAAATAAATCATTCTTAACACTGATGGATGGAAAAGCTTATCATCTGAAATGAATTAACTGAGGAAAGTGGCAGTGATGATGATGATGAAGCAAACATGGAAACTGTATTTATGTATTATTACTGAGAAGATGACATATTCCATCTCTCAAATGCAAGATTTTATTATAGAAACAGTCAATACTATGAGGGCAGATTGCTATAAATTAAGTATTTACTGTGCATTTGGAAGATTATTCATCTGTGCTTCCCCACCTGGCTTGTTAAATTAATATAATCATAATGACCCAATGCAGAGAGGCAACTGCTCATTAAGGTTTGGGACTGATTTCCTTGGTTATAGTACATTACGGTGCTGATTTTTCTTTTAGTTGAGTTCATTGTTTCAGCTAATTTGAGATTAATCTACCATGACCTTCCAACAGCAAACTTGGCTGAAATATCGCATTAAAATATTTGTAAAAACAAAGAAAACTGAAATATTTTGACAGGACATGTATTACTTTTAATATTTAGACACAAGCTAGCTAATAAATAAAGGATGCTGTAATCTATTTTTTCTGTACTGTCTTATTAGCTATCACCTTAATTTGAAAATTAGACAATCAACACATGTGTGTTTAAATAAACTGAACATTGATAGGTGTTGCTGTGGTGAAAGTTTTCAAATTAAATCTTGGTGTTTGGAGCCATTCGACTTTTATTAAATCTAATAAAAAAACGCTGTCACTCACTGAAATTTAATATGGGACTTTTTCCCCCTATATTCTGGTATTTCCAATACCTGAGTGGTTGAACTCATCCCTCTTAGCAGCTACATTGCCACAGTTGACCATTGCCTCTTTCTTGATAGACTTTATCTTGGCTTCTCTGACTTTCTCTCCTCCCTACTCTGCTCACCACTGAATTTGAAGTGCCTAGGATTCATTTCCAGTTCCTCCTTTTAACTCTGTACTTTCTTTTTAGGTGATCTTAAATAGGGCCTTACTATTAAATACAGTGTTCATAATTTCAATCATGCCTTTAATGTTTCCACTGGATGGTTAATATGCTTTTCAAACATAACACATTAAAACAGAGCCCTTATTTCCTACCTACCATCCCTATCCTGTTACTCTTTAAGTCTATAACTGTCTCAGTAAGTTATATTTCTTCAGGCTAATGTCCTAGGAGTCAACATCTTTGCCCCTCTCCTTTCTCCACTGCACCATTAGATCTAGTCACATCATCCTCCACAGTAAATCCCAAGCTACCACTTCCATCCATCTGTGATCCTACCACTACAGTCCAAGTCACCATCACCTCTTGGCTAGAACATTTCAATGGTTTCCTACCTGTCACTGAGTTTTCACTGCTATTTCACTATAAACATTCTCCATTTAGCAGGCATAATAATATTTTTAACAAAATCAATGAAATCATAGTACCTCTTTCTTAAATCCCACTGTGCTTCTCTCATTACACTTAGAATTAAATCTACCTCCTTATCGTGATGGACAACTCTCTCCTACCGTAAGTAGACCTGGATACTTCCCAGATATCATTTCATATAACTTCTGCTATTCATCACCATGCTCTAGCCACACTGACTTTCTTTTCATTCCTCAGCCTATCAAGTTTATCCCTTCATGGTATAAACTTTACTTGGCATTTTTCATGATTGACACTTTGTTATGTAATTCTTACCTCAAATATCACTTTTTAAAATAATGCATAGATAGACCATACAAATAAATCAGCCACTTGTGTTGCTATCACATTGTCCTGTTTTGTTTTTTCCATGGCATTTTCACTACTGTCAACTATTTACTTAATTTTCCATGTCCCTTCCATCTTCCTAACAACCCCTACAACTGGAATATAAAATCTTGGAAAACAAGAATCTCTGTCTCCTTCATAATCAGACTTTCAGGCTTAACAAGTACCCATCATGTAGTACTCAATAAATATTTTTCAAGTGTATTACTGTTAAATTATTTTCTTTATGTATTATTTAGGCCAGATGCCATGGGGGCATGGTGCTTCCTACCTAGGATCACACACCTACTTTGATTAGGATTGCTTCAGATGATAATTTTATGCCTCTAAGATTTTTCAGGATGATCCCTGTTTTAAATATGCTTTCTTGCTTTTTTCATAATCCATCATAATATTCCAATAATTAGTATATTTAAATATTGAAGCAATAATTGAAACTGCCCCTTAAATTGACCCAAAAACCCTGAAAAATTATTATCAGATAATATTATCTGGTTTTTAACTATAAACAAAACAAATACATATTTTCTTTCTAATAGAAAAACTGTAAGAGCTGAATAAAATACTAAAAACAGCTGTTTTAAGGCATCACAGAGTAAACAGAGCAGCCAGACTTGATTAAAGAGACACAAATCAAGATGAGCTGGGCATTTTCCTCTACATCTTCAAAGCTCTACAAAGTTACATCCTAGAGCTTGCCTCAGTCTCACAGGATGAAAAGATGAACACCGAAGATCAAGGTTATGAAGTCAGCTAGCATGTGAAGAGCCATGAGCCATAGAGAAATAAACCTCACATTCTGCTCAGCTTTTGTCTTCAAGAGATTTGACAAGTTAAGTGGTAAAGGAGCCAGAAGATAAACACCATGCAAAAACTAACTCACAAGAGGTAACTCACAAGAGCTAAGCAGATCTTTGGTTAAGTTTCACAGAGCTGAGAAGACAAAAGTTAAAGCTCAGAGTCTGCCAATAAAAAAAGAAAAACCTTTCAGTTATGAACCCTGGAAGTTCTACCCATAGAAATAAGGGAAAATCAGAAATAGCCATCAGAATTCCTGATCAAGCCACAAAAATCTAAATAGCTGATTCAATCAAGGCAATCTGATCCTACTCCAACTCTTTCCAGAATGAAAATAAAGTCATTTAAGAGAATTTTTAGAAAATTTCAGACACAATATATATTACTTAAAATTAAAAAAAAAACTACCAATCTTTCCATGAACCAGTTAACCAAGAAGGGAGAAAAAGAAAACAGAAACACACTCACACATGTTTCAAATGTTAGTAATCAGAAATGTAATTAAAAATAACTATAATTAATGTGTTCCAGATGACTAAATGAAAAAGTAGTCTGGAATCTATTTTTAAAGTGTCAAATGGAAACTCTAGAACTGGAAAATAGATTTATTGAAATTAAGAATTCAGTAAATGCATTTAATAGAAGATGAGATCAAACAAAAGAAAGCATTAATATACTGAAAAAATAGGACACCAGAATATGTATAAAGAAAGCCTGAGAGAGAGAAAAGAAGAAAATCAAGACAAGTATAAAATATATAATGTACATTAGGAAAAATTTAACATATGTGTATCTGAAGTCCCAGAAATAGAAGAGAAAAAGTGGACAGGAACACCAATTGAGGAAATACTGGCTGGGAGATGAACAAACCAGAGAAATACATCAACCATAGAATCTAGAAGGTTTTGAATCCCAACCAGTTTATTTATACAAATGAAATCATTCCTAAACACACTGTAGTAAAACTTGTAAAACAAAAGACAAAGACATAAAACCTTCAAAGTAAAAAAAAAAGACACCTTCCTTTCAAAGAAGAAGCAATGAGACGCTTACTGACTTCACCATATAAATTATCAAAGTCAGGCAATGATGATACAAAATTGTAAAAGTGTTGGCAAAAACTTCTAAATTATAATTTTATTCCTAATGAAATATATAAATCAAAATTAAAGGGAAAATAAACACTTTTGGGAAAAAAATTGAGAGAATCTGTCACCAGCACATCATCAAAAAGTAAAAAGAGGAAAATGACCTTATACAAAAGTATACTAACAAAAGAATTAACAAAGAGCAACAGAAAAAGTTAAACACGTTTTTAAAATTAAATGAATATGGCTTATTTATGATAGTGTAATGACTACTTCTGGAGCTTAATATATACATAGGATTAAACACACCAGAACTATAGGTCACAATCTAACTGGAGTGAGGGAAAATGGGGGGTGAGTGGAGAGTATAGAGTTAAAATGTCATAAGGTCTTTTGCCTTGTCTGGGAAGTGGTAAAAGTACCAATTTATAGCAAGTTCTGAAATCAAAAATGCATGCTGTAATATTTATGGTAATTAATGCAAGTAATAAAAGATTGCATTGGATCTTTTATTAATAATTTATAATAATTTTTAATAATAATTTAATGAAAGAAGAAATAGAGTAAATGGGAAAAAATCTTCAATATCTAAAAAAACTAAAGTCAGATGGAAAAATATGACAAAAATAAGACAAACAGAAAACAAATGGGAATATGGCATTTTGAACCCAAATATTAACAGTGATTGATATTAAATGCAAACAATTAAATACCCAATTTAAAGGCAGTGACCACTAGACTAGTTAAATAAACAATTCAGCTACATACTGCTTACAACAGACACTTCTTAAATATAAAGACCCCAGAGTAAACCAAAAAATCTATTTTGTGTAAACACTAACAAAGGAAGCTAGTGAAACTCCAAAAGTAAACCTTACACATGGTAACATATATGTTTCAATCCTACACTCTCAAATGGAAGATTTACTCTTGTAGCTTCACTAGCTTCCTTTTTGTTAGTGTTTACATAATATAGTTTTTTGGGTTCATTCTGTGGTCTTTATATTGAAGGCATATATGTTGTGAGTAGTACGTAGTTGAATTGTTTATTTATCCAGGGAGGTTGCTGTATAACACAGGGAGGTCAACCCAGTGCACTGCGACGACCTAGAGGGATGGGAATGGGTGGGGGTAAAGGGAGGTTCAAGAGGGAGGGGACATAATTTCTTCAAGTTGCATGCCAAGTGAACTTTATAGGTAGCCTTCAAATACCCCAACAATCAAGCTGTTTTTGAACTGTTGAACCAGCTTTACTTTTGCTTTTTTAAGTCACGCTCGTTACAATTCTAGCCCATTTGTTCTCTGTGCTGTTCTTAGTCACTTAGTTGTGTCCAGCTCTTTGTGACCCCATGGACTTTAATCCGCCAGGCTCCTCTGTCCTTGGGGATTCTCCAGGCTAGAATACTGGAGTGTGTTGCCATTCCCTTCTCCAGGGGATCTTCCCAACCCAGGGATCAAACCCAGGTTTCCCCCATTGCAGGAGAATTCTTTACCATCTGAGCCATCAGGGAAGCCCATGTTTACTAAAGTGGGTAGCCTATCCCTTTCCCACAGGATCTTCCAGACCCAGGAATTGAACCAGGGTCTCCTGCATTATAGGTGGATTCTTTACCAGCTGAGTTACCAGGGAAGCCTATTTGTTCTCTGCTCAGAATCATTACCAGTGTAGAAGGCCAGGAAGTATTACTTACTATCAACTACTGTGTGGTAGCATACTGGCTACTTGCCTATATTACGTCACTTCATTCTTATAACAGTCTTCTTCGGAAAGAAGTGGTGCTCTTAATTCTATTTTCCATATGAGCAAATTGAGGAGTGTAAAAGTAGGACAATTTACCAAATGAAGATGAACTTACAAGTGATAGATCAGGAAACAGAAGTGGGCAAAATTATATCTACTCCTTCCTAGCCTCATACTCATCCTTCTTGCCATTTTTGTATTTTTAAGACTCAGGATCATACTGAAAACAAGTATTATCTACAAATTTAAACACACATGCTATCACATAACTTAAATATATAGTTAAATATATAGTCAACTTCTAGGAAAAAACCTCTAATTTATATGTGCATATGGTGCAAGAACGGAGAAGGCAATGGCACCCCACTCCAGTACTTTTGCCTAGAAAATCCCATGGACAGAGGAGCCTGGTAGGCTGCAGACCATGGGGTCGCTAGAGTCAGACATGACTGAGCGACTTCACTTTCACTTTTCACTTCCATGCATTGGAGAAGGCAATGGCAACCCACTCCAGTGTTCTTGCCTGGAGAATCCCAGGGACGGGAAGCCTGGTGGGCTGCCGTCTATGGGGTCGCACAGAGTTGGACATGATTAAAGCGATGCAGCAGCAGCAGCAGCAGCAGCAGCAGCAGCAGCATGGTGCAAGGAGATCCAACCAGTCCATTCTGAAGGAGATCAGCCCTGGGATTTCTTTGGAAGGAATGATGCTAAAGCTGAAACTCCAGTACTTTGGCCACCTCATGAGAAGAGTTGACTCATTGGAAAAGACTCTGATGCTGGGAGAGATTGGGGGCAGGAGGAAAAGGGGATGACAAAGGATGAGATGGCTGGATGGCATCACTGACTCGATGGACATGAGTCTGAGTGAACTCCGGGAGTTGGTGATGGACAGGGAGGCCTGGCGTGCTGCGGTTCACGGGGTCGCAGAGAGTCGGACCCGACTGAGCGACTGACCTGACTGACTGATGGTGTATAACTGGGCTTCACTGGTGGCTCAGATAGCAAAGAATCCACCTGCATTGCAGAGACCTGGGTTCTATCCCTTGCTTGGGAAGATTCCCTGTAGAAGGGCATGGCAACCTACTCCAGTATTCCTGCCTGGAGAATTCCATGGACAGAGGAGCTTGCTGGGCTACAGTCCATGGGATCGCAGGGTCGGACATGACTGAATGACTAACCACAGCATATAATGTATAAATATATATAATTATTATAGTAAGTGAAAACTAGACTCCAAGAATATAGCAGGAGAATACACAATAATCCACCAACATGAGGAAATAGTTGTATTTCATGTGTGGAAGTCATCAGACAGTTGTGAAATATTGCCCACGTTCAGTCTATTTTAGGCAGTCCTGTTCAGACTTTTCATAACAGAATCAGTATGATTTAAAATTTTTAACAGATAGTTTCCCACAGATATTTAACAGATCTTTTCATCATGTATTATTATCTCTATTTTTAAATAAACAATTCTCTAAGTTACGCCCTGGCTTCAAGAATCATTTCCCAGGGCAGTCATCTTGACACTATTTGAAAGAGGACCTGCATCTCCTAAAAATTTACATTTTCATGATGTTGCAAGAATTTATTTATTAGCTATTTACATCAAAACACAAAATATCCTTTGTCTAGAATCTTGTTTAAACAGCACTCTGATGGCATTTTCCCCCTTATATACATTTTTCCACTAGAAAATTTTAAAATATCAATTAAAAAATTACAGTTCTAGACTTCTGTGTTACAAAGGAAGACTTAAAATTTATTAAAAATTAAAATCTGCTTTACCCAAATAAAGCTATAAATGTGGTAAAGTCACACAGATTATGGCAAATATGACTGAAATTTAGAACATGTTTAGTAAAAGGATTAGTAAGAAAACTTACTTTATGCTGTTTAACCTGAGACTTAAAGGAAAAAGCATACATTTAAAAATGCACAGCATGTTTTATCATAAGAAACACGGTGAGAATATTTCTTCAAGTATCAGCTTTAATAAAATTCTTACACTATGAGTTGATGTTTTAACTGTTTATTCATTCAATCATTTAGTCATTTAATATAAATCTATAAAATATAATATAAATATACAGAATATCTCTTATATGTTGAGTACTACTCCAAGGGTTTAGAATGTGGCAATTCAAAAACAAAAAAGAAAAAAGTATCTCCACTCTCATGAAAATTTTAAAAGGCGAGATAAACAACATTCAACATAAATACAGATGGTCCTAGACTTCCTATGCTTCACTTCAGACTTTGGATTTGGAACTTTTCCAGCCTTGAGATAAGTGGAATGATGCTCTCTTATGATGCTGAACAGGGCCATGAACAGCAAGTCACAAGTCAGTCACAGGATCAGGAGAGTAAGAAACTGATACACTTAGTAACCACACTCTGAACGCACACAACCATTCTGTTCTTCATTTTCAGTACAGCATTCAATAAATTACTGGTGAAATATTTAACACTTTATTATAAGGAATGCCTGTGTTAGGTGATTTTTTCAGTGTGTGTTCTGAGCATGTTTAAGGCAGGCTCAGCTGAGCTATGATGTTTGGTAACTTAGGTGTGTTAAACGCATTTTCAGCCTATAATATTTTCAATTTGTTATTGGTTTATTGGAATGCGATCTCATAAGTTGAGGAAAAGCTATAAAAAAATATGCAGTAAGTTAGGCAGCCAAGTTAGTAAGTTAGATAGCCATTATTTCATAGCAAATACATAGGGAAAAAGTAGAAACAGTGGCATATTTTATTTTACTGGGCTCCAAAATCACCGTGGATGGTGACTGCAGCCACTAAACTAAAAGATGCTTGCTCCTTGGAAGAAAAGCTATGACAAAACAAGAGGGTGTATTAAAAAGCTGAGACAGCACCTTGCCAACAAAGGTACATATAGTCAAAGATATGGTTTTTCTAGTAGTCATGTACAGATTAAGCATTAGACCACAAAGAACGCTGAGTACCAAAGAATTGATGCTTACAAACTGTGGTGCTGGAGAAGACTCTTGAGAGTTCCTTGGACAGCAAGGAGATCAAACCAGTCAATCCTAAAGGAAATCAATGCTGGATATTCATTGAAAGCTGAGGCTCCAATACTTTGGCCACTTGATGTGAAGAACCGACCAACTGGAAAAGATCCTAATGCTGGGAAAGATTGAGGGCAAGAGGAGAAGGGGGCAACAGAGGATGAGATGGTTGGATGGCAGCACCGACTCAATGGACATGAGTTTGAGCAGACTCTGGGAGACAGTGAAGGAAAGGGAAGCCTGATGTGCTGCAGTCCTTGGGGTCATAAAGAGTTGGACATGACTGAGCAAATGAACAAGATAGCCATGAATTTTATGCAGAAAAATAAAGCAGGGAAATGAGTTAGTAAGTAGGGAGGGGTTTGCAAGTTTAAGTAAGATTATCAAGGAAATTCCTGCAAAGAACAGGATATTTGAGTAAAAATCCAAAGGAAATAGGGAAACAGACTATATGAAAAGAGAGGAAAATGATTCCAGACAGAAGAAACAGCAAGTGCAAAGGATTTCAAGAGCCAGTAAAGTAGCCAGTGGAGTAACTGGAAAGGGGAGATTGAGACCAGAGATGAAAGCAGGTAAGGTAAAGAGCTTATAAATCCATGTGGGTAATTGTGCTTTTTCCATCAAGTACCATTAAAGCTTTTGTGAAAGGAGTGATCTGATCTGATTTTGTAAGATCTGATCTGATTTTGTGCTAAGATCAATGTGAGTGCAGTGTTGAAAGTAAAGTGAAGGGGAGACAACCAGAACTAATGTTCTGCATAAGACAGTAAAGCTGGTAGTCACCTTTATTAGTGATTTAAAAGAAAGAAAAGAAATATAGCACTATGTCGTGTCTGACTCCTGTGATCCCATGAACGGTAGCCTGCCAGGCTCCTCTGTCCATGGGATTCTCCAGGCAAGAATACTGGAGTGGGTTGCCATTTCCTCTCCAGGGGAACTTCCCAACCCAGGAATTGAACCCAGGTCTCCCACATTGCAGGGAGATGCTTTACCAACTGAGCTACACAGGAAAGCAGTGATTAACAGGTCAGCACAAATTTATTTAGAGAGAGAATAGGCTTTCTAATTAACCACATATCCTACTTGTAACATGAATCAATGATCTTAAAAAAACACTAAAGTAAGGAACTGTGAGTTTAATTATATTCTGCTATACTAAACAAGACGTGTCATATAGGAAATTTTGAATGTGTAGATTATAATCTCCACTATAGTTATATATTCATCAATTTAGCAGTGACACAAATAATACCAAGAAAAAAATTCAGTGATTTGAAGAGCAATCATGAACCATACTTTCATCACATCTGCTGAATTCCTGACAGATGCTGAGTGCCATGAGGGGTAGAAACAGTCTGTGAACGCTGTCCTCAAGAATGTGCAGTCTAGCAGGTCTCCAAGAGACAGATCAAATAGACTTTGTTGAAGAGAATCATATTCAAACGGGACTATGTAAATCTTGCCTGACTTTTTAATATATCACATGTGTGTCTTCCTTATTTATAGATGTGTGTATGCTCAGTCACGCCTGCCTCTTTGAGATCCCATGGACTGTAGCCTGCCAGGTTCCTCTGTCCATGGAATTTTCCAGGCCAGAATACTGGAGTGGGTTGCCATTTCCTACTTCAGGAGATCTTCTCAGCCCAGGGATTGAACTCGCTTCTCCTCCATCTCTTGCATTGGTAGGAAGATTCTTTACCACTGAGCCATCTAAGAAGCCCTTTAATTTATATAAAGGGATATTAAATGCACGAATGTCATTTACAACCCCTTTCTACCTGTTAACTGTACCTATCCTATGCTTTTCATGCTTTATTATTACATAAGGGATTAATTACATTAACAGTTCAAGAAAAAATGGTTCTATGTAATTCACAAGAGTCCCTGATGGTTCTGTGGTAAAGAATCTGAATGCCAGTGCAGGAGACATGGGTTCAATCCCTGAGTCAGGAAGATCCCCTGGAGAAGGAAATGGCAACCCACTCCAGTGTTACTGTCTGGGAAATCCCATGGACAGTGAAGCCTGGTAGGCCACAGTCATGGGGTCGCAAAAGAGTCAGACATGACTGAGTGACTAAACAACAACAGCATACTATTCACACAGATTTCAAAACTATAGTAATATTTATATAGAAATATTAATTCAATCTCCTCTAAAGCATAGCTGTCTTTTTAAACTGTTAACCAGTCTCACTAGATATGGTTCTATAAGGTCAATGAATAAAATATTCAGGTCAATAAGATATAGAGTTGACCTCTGCAGTTGGAAGACAATTTTTCTTGACAAATGTATTTTTAGTTTTGGGGGATAAATCAGGAAGAGAAGGGAATTACTTATTGAAATAATGGAGATTCCCACATAACTAATTCTGTGGCATACCTGGATTATATAGGAATGAATATGAATCTGATTTTTAAAGGTCTTTTAAAAAGCTGCCCCTCTGTGTTTTAACCTACTTGCCAATCAACTCTCTTCCTAAACAAACCAAAGGGCAGATCTAAGAAACTGGCCAGATTTTAAAAAGAAACAAAATGAGATCAGATATTCTAACACATATTATAGTGAAAATCTGGTTGGATAGACATCTTATTAATCTTTGCCATTATACTGGGGATTTTTTTTTCAAGTTTATGCTGATACTAGGTTGTTTACAATAACTGTAATTGTCAGATGGAATTTAGTTGTTACATTGCTATTATCCTTATTTCAATTTCTTGCCATGATATTATAATATTTATTTTGCTAATCTAGAACTCGGGGTACCAGCATGATTAAATTATTTGCTCAATATATGATGTGAGTAAATAGTAGAATTGGGAAAAATTAATAATTCCATAATAATAAAAACCTAAATTTGTAAAATAAGTACCTACTTTCTTCTCAGTAAGTATTATATTTTTTTTCTAATACTTACCTTGAATGTTAAAATACCAGAGAAATTCCCCAGTATAATCTGTAATGATGCAATCAAGGAAATGTAGTGGTGACTGCTATTTAAAATAGCAATTTATTAAAAGTATTTCACAGAGAAGCCAACTATATATCAATGACAAAAAAAAAATAAAACTGGCGCTTGTTGAAATTCATGCATTTCAAAATAAAAAGGAGAACTAATAAATGGTCAAACCTCTTGCCGAATCAATGGCAAATAAACATTTAGTGATATTTACCTATTCATTATAAAACTGATGCCCTTGTCTCCTAGCTGAATAATAGCCATATAATGATGAATAACCTCTTAATCCTTCATGCTGTAGGTGAAAAAGACTGAAGTTATGCTATTTTGAAGACATGCTGAAGTGTAGTAGAAAATGAGATGTTTTATGACAAAAGAGATGTTGGCTGTACTTTCCCATATAACTGAGAGGATAATCTGGTATTTCTTGAACCCAAACAATGTATGGACCCCTTGACACTATATACCAAAAATTTTCCCTAAATTAGGTCTTCAGATGCCAATTTAGTAAATACTGGCATAGTTTGGAGTCCGAATTCAGACAACTCAGGATGAAATTCCAGTCCTACCTGTAACAGACTTTATTAAAAGGCCAAGTCACTTAACTTTTTAAAGTCTCAGCATTCTTCAACTATTAAAAGGGATAATAATACTAGCTACTTTATAGGCTAATTGTGAGAAACAAATGAAGTAATAAAGATGTCCACATTTTCTATGTTGCCAATGCATTATAATATGCCTTCCTGCAGCTTTGCTCCTTAATTGAATAGGTTCTAAGAACCTATTCAGTTTGTTACTCAAAGCCTGACGCCAAACAAGAGGTCTAAAGCCCTTTCCTGTCTGTGGAATTCCCGTATAAAATCTGGTAACAAAACCTGTTTAGCTTTTTATATTATTAAATCATTGCCTAAATTAAAACCTTGAGACAAGCAGAAATAAGGATTTATTTTATTTAGTAAATTGCTTTCCCCTTCTCTTGAACACATGATGAGTTGATTTACAGGCGGTAAGAAGGGCTGAAGTTAATAAGGACATGGGTGGGTGCCATCTGGGGTTATGAGACCATATGAGGACACATCTCTATACCACTTCCACCAGGTGTATTTCAGACAGGTAAATAGATCTTATAAACATATTTCTGCCACTTGTTATGAAGACTGAACCATAAAAGATGTCTGAGTATTCGCTCAACTTAAGGCCATTAAACGAAAGAGATAAATGAAAGAATAGGAAAACAAGTCCACAATACCTCTTGAGATACCATGTGGGAATGTATGAGGGGAGATGCAAACAAAATGGGAAAATCGAAATAACTTTGTTGAAAAAATGGGTTTTCAGATGCACACTTTGACCTGTCGAATTAATAATGGTCAGTATATTGAATAAAAATGATTTAGTAAAAACTTGTGACTGCATCATTCAGTTATAAATTAGAAGGAAAAAATGCTACTCTTTTTAATAACAAATACAGGCATACTTTGGAGATGCTGCAGGTTCAATTCCAGACCACTGCAATAAGGTGAATATTTCAATGAAGTGAGTCATATGAATTTTTTTGGTTTCCTAGTGCATATAAAAGTTTACACTATATTGAAGCCTATTAAGTGAGCAACAATACTGTGTCTAAAAAAAAAAAAACCATATCTCAATTTTAAAATACTTTATTGCTAAAAAAATGCTAAATATATCTGATCCTTCAGTGAGTCACCATCTTTTTGCTGGTATTGAGTCTCGATTGGAAGTTAATGGCTGCTGAATATCAAGGTAGTGGTTGCTGAAGGTTGGGGTGGTTGTGGCAATTTCTTAAAATAAGACAACACTGCTGCATTGATTTACTCTTCCTTTCATGAACAATTTCTCTGTAGCATGCAATGCTATTTGATAGCATGTCACCCAAATGCTTTCAAAACTGGAGGCAATCCTTTCAAACACTGCTGCTACTTTGTCAACTAAGATATGTAATATTCTAATTCCTTCTTTTGTCATGTCAACACTCCTTACAACATTGTCACCAGAAGTAGATTCCATGTCAGGGAACCAGTTTCCTTGGTCATCCATAAAAAGCAACTCCCCATCTATTAATCATGAGGTTGCAGGAATTCAATCATATCTGAAGCTCCATTTCTAATTCCAGTTCTCTTGCTATTTCCACCTCATCTGTAGTTACTTTCTCTAGTAAAGTCTTGAACTGCTCCAAGTCATCCATTAGGGTTAAAATCAACTTCTTCCAAACTCCTATCAATGTTGATATTTTGAGCTCTTCCTATGCATCACTAATTTCTTAATGCCATCTAACATGTTGAATCCTTTCCAAAATTTTCAATTTATTTTGCCCTGATACATCAGAAGAATCACTATCTATGACAGCTATAGTCTTACAAAATATATTTCTTAAATAATAATACATAGAAGTTGAAATGATTCCTTGATCCATGGACTGCATAATGGATCTTGTGTTAGCAAGCATGAAAACCACATAAATCTTACTGTACATGTCTATCAGAGCTCTTGGGTGACTAGATGTGTTGTCAATGAGCAGTAATATTATGAAAGAATCTTTTTTTTTTCTAGCAATAGTTCTCAACAGTAGGCTTAAAATATTCAGTAAACCACCTTGAAAACAGCTTGCAATCATCTAGGCTTTGTTGTTCCATTTATAGAGCACAGGCATAGTATTAATAGATTAAACACGATTCACATGGGCCCTGGGATTTCTGGAATGGTAAATGGGCATTGGCCTTACCTTCAAGTCACTGGCTACATTAGCCCTTACAGGCTAAGAGAAAGCCAGCCTGTCCTTTAAAGATTTTAAAGCCATGTATTGACTTCTTGTCTCTAGCTATAAAAGTCCTAGATGGCATCTTCTTCCAATAGAAGACTATTGAAAATCTGTTGCCCCTATTTTCATGATTATCCTCTGCATAACTTGCTGCAGCTTGCATCTCATCTATATCAGCATTTGCTGCTTTACCTGACACTTACATGTTATGGATATGCCTTCTTTCTTTAAACCTCATAAATCATTCTCTACTGGCTTCACAGCTTTGTTCTGCAGCTTCCTCACTTCTCTCAGCCTCTGTACAATTGAACAGAGCTAGGGCAGTGTTGGAGAAGACTCTTGAGAGTCCCTGGGACTGCAAGGAGATCCAACCAGTCCATCCTAAAGGAGATCAGTCCTGGGAGTTTATTGGAAGGACTGATGCTGAAGCTGAAACTCCAGTACTTTGGCCACCTCATGTGAAGAGTTGATTCATTGGAAAAGACCCTGATGCTGGGAGAGTTTGGGGGCACGAGGAGTAGAGGATGACAGAGGATGAGATGGCTGGATGGCATCACTGACTCGATGGACATGAGTTTGGGTAAAATCCGGGAGTTGGTGATGAACAGGGAGGCCTGGCGTGCTGCAATTCATGTGGTTGCAAAGAGTCAGACACGACTGAGCGACTGAACTGAATTGAGGGCCTAGCTCTGGATTAGGCTTTGGCTTAAGGGAAGGCTGGTCTCCCACATAGAAGGCAGATTCTTTACCATCTGAGCCACCAGGACGCCCTATAAAGAAGAGGCAGGGTAATGTATGAAGTTCTAGTGACTGCTCATGTGGGTTTAGTGACAGAGGTATGTAAATGTGTGTCAGTGTGGGGAGAATCAGAGCAGTATGAGTTCTGGAATATGCTAGTGAGTGTCAGAATATTGTAAAGATAGTGTGTTCCTGAGTGCCTGAGATTTGTTGAGGTTCCAGGCAATGGCACCCCACTCCAGTACTCTTGCCTGGAAAATCCCATGGACGGAGGAGCCTGGTGGGCTGCAGTCCATGGGGTCGCACAGAGTCGGACACGACTGAAGTGACTTAGCAGCATAGCTAGTTTGATCTGTCAAGATCAATAAAATGTTCACAGGTCAGCAATAATGCTACCTTGCTTCCTAATCATTTGTGTATTCATTGCAGTGGCACTTTTAGTTTCCTTTAAAAACTTATCCTTTGCATTCAAAACTTGACTAACTGTTGCAAGAGGACTAGCCTTCTGCCTATCTTGGCTTTTGACATGCCTTTCTCATTAAGCTTATTTAATTCTAGCTTTTGATTACAAAGTGAGAGATATGCAACTGTTCCTTTCATTTGAACACTCAGAAGCTATTGCAAGGTTATTAACTGCAGGGTTAGTAATTTCAATGTTTTATGTCTCAGGCAATAGAAAGGCCCAAAGAGAGGAAGAGAGATGAGGAAATGACTGATTAGTGAGCAGTCAGAACACATGCAACAGTTACTAAATTCATCTTCTTATATACGACCATGGTTCATGGACCCCAAAAAGTTGTAATAGACCTTGCTGGTCCTCCCCCTCCACCTGACCCGGCTCATCTCACGAGGTCTGGGTGAAGAGGTTTCTCCCCCTACTTGCATCACCAGGTTGGCATCTTTGGGGAGCTGTGGCTTTGGCACCTGGAACACAACGCCCCTTGCCACTGTGTCATGTGCTCTGTCGTACCCTCTGCCTCTGGGGTAACGAGCATCCCTGCTGTGGCCACCTTACCTAGGGTGAGTCCCACGGAAGGAAGGCTGCTGGCTTCCTTTGCCTTCATATCCTCTGCCCTAAGGTACCAGAGCCCAGGCCTCCATGTATGGCTCGGGCAGAGCGTCAGCCACGTTGTAAGCACCTCTTCAAGCAGCCACATTTGGGGAAATGGAATGGAGGAAAGGACACTGAATGAGAAGTCTCATCATCAGGGCTGCAGTCTTAACTTGGCACAAGCCAGGGGTGCAAGGGTATTTCTTCCTCCACCTGAGTCACAGAATGAAGATGATGCAGAGGAAGGCCACAGCTGACTCTTACAATCACGTTGCAAGAGTGAGAAAAAAATCCTTTGTGAGATCAAGCCCTGAGCCTTTGGAGTGGGAGCACTGACTCCAAGACCCTAGACTACCAGAGAACTAACCCTACGGAGTATCAAAGAGTGAGAACTCACACAAAGGAAACCACTTGAATACAAGACCTGGCATCACCCAACCACCCTGTGCAGGACGCCTCTAAACAAGCTCACTGCAGGTGGGTTCCTTACCACTAGGGCCATCTGGGAAACCCTTACTCATTTTCTACTCATCCAAAAAAACAGCTGTAATAGCAACATCAAAGCTCACCGATCACAGATTACATATCAAATATAATGATAATGGAAAAGTTTGGAATACTGAAAGAATTACCAAAATATGACACAGAGACATGAGGTGAACAGGTACAGTTGGGAAAATGGTGCCAAGAGATTTGTTGGCCACAGAGTTGTCACAATCCTCCAGTTTTTAAAAAAAGAAAAAAAAAATGAAATGCCTGTGAAACACAATAAAATGAATCACAATCAAATGAGCTCTGCCTGTTAACATTACTGTGGTTGAGCTCAAAGAATAGTATACATAATTTGACCAAATTATATTAATAGTTGAGTGTCTTGCTCCATGTGTGATCTAAAAGCATAGGTGGAGAGTAAACCTGAGCAATGAAACATCACTATTTATTGATTCTCTATCCCAGGAGATGACCCAAGACAATAGACAGCAGCCTCATTCCTGACTGGAAAGTGAGACGGCAACTTTTAGTGACCATATGACAGGGGACGACTGCTGTGACTGGCAAAGGACGAAGCTGTCTTTATCCAGAGAGGGATGAAGTCTGTTTTGAGGCTAGGATTTTAAGGGAATTCATGTACAAGATTTCATTAAAGTATAATTCATCAGTGTAGTAGTTTGCCTGCCTTCCCTGATTGTACTCTGAGACTTCCTGACAAATACTATTAACTCGAAGCTGCTATTCAGTTGCCCATATGAGTAGAAAATGAGTAAGGGCTTCCCAGATGGTGCTAGAGGCAAAGAATCCACCTGCAATGCAAGAAGATCCCCTTGAGGAGGGCATGGCAACCCACTCCCTTATTCTTGCCTGGAGAATCCCAAGGATAGAGAAGCGTGGCGGGCTACAGTCCATGGGGTTGCAGAGTCTGATACAACTGAAGCAACTTAACATGATGAGTAGAAATAAATCCACACCTGTGGGCAATTGCTATAGTACTGAGTCCCTGCCACTACCCTGCTGCTCAGGTCAAAATGAGTTCCAGATAGGTGGAAAGAGTGTCTGCCTTGAGGCCCACCAAATAGCTCTTTGCAATTCTTGAATCTGGGGACCCTGGCCATAATGGGTCCTGAACCTAAGGGGGACAGTTTGTACTCCCGTTGATGATGAACAGCATCCATTAGGGAGATGCCTGGTGCCCATCTGGCCTCCTGAGAACGTAACTAACTCCCAATGGCTGGTGCGTTCCTCCACTGTGACCACACGTGAAAACACAACCTCTACAGTGTACAGTGTCTGTCATCAGCTATTTTAACTACATCTTCTCCACTAACCCCAAACTCCTCTGCTGCTCTGCGTCCACAGTGTCAGGGAGGACTGGCTGAGAGTCTTTCCTGTGCTGACTGCAGAGAGTGAGGGAGGAATAGGCTGACTTAAAGAAGTCATCTAGGCTCAATATTTCCAGTCTCAGCCTTCAGTCAATCAAAGAAAATTTGTATTTGGAATAACAGTAAAATATAGGAACATTCTTCCAGATTCCATCCTATTTGCAACCCTAGATAATTTGGGCGTATGGTTATTCTTGACTAAACATTTCGACCTGAGCTGAATATGGTGAACAGAAAGGAGAAAGAAATTAAGCATAGAAGGCACCTAGACCTGTGTGCCACAAACACACAAATTCTAACATCAACTTTTACACATCTACAACGCTTGTTACCTCATTTACTGGCCCAAGTTTAAGAATCAACTGCCACAGCTTGTTTAAGTCTCAGTAACGAGAGGCAATTTACTCAAGAGCCTTGTTATCCAAGAACCTTTTAGTATACACACCATGAACAGAGTAGTAGCACTCTATTATTTTAAAAGTTAAAACATGAGAATTCCCTGGTGGTCCAGTGGTTAGGACTCCACACTTCCATTGCTGAGGGTGCAGGTTTCATCACTGGTTGGGGAACTAAGATTCTACAAGACATGTGGTGTGATCAACAAAAATCAAACTTAAATTTTTGTAAAATTTTGTTGATCAATATTCTTATCATTAATCCTCATTAGTTATAGGGTTAATTAGTCAGCTCCTAATTCAGTTTTAAATTCCTCATGTGAATTCGTTTTAATGTGCTTTAGAAAATAAATGCCAAATATTTTTAAATAACAATATACTAAATGAATAAGTCCTTTTGTCACTGTGTCAAAAAAATAATGGAGGGTAATGAAAGAGTATCCTTTCACCCAAGAATTAGTAAGTATACAAAATAGTAAATACAAATACAATTTCAAAGAAGAAAATGATAAAATCAATAAATAAAAAGAGGCACTATACCTGCTGTAAATCCAGTGTAATTGTAACATAATGGTATTCAATTCCATTCTTAATACTGGGACTCTGCCACCAAGTGTTCTTGCCATCAATAGCATTTGTAATCGGGTGCCTCTCTATTGAATCAGCAGCAACATATAAAAGAAGAAAAGATCATATAAAGAATTTATAGCTGTTTTAACAAGCAAAAAGCAAAACTAAGTTAAAACTATAACCATATGAATGTCAAACATTAAAATAATAGAAACAGAGAGCAATTTGTATCTCTAAAAGAACTGGCTTAATGCAGACTTTTTTCACAGCACTCTGCAAAGTAGTATGAAATGGTTAAACACTTAAACTATATGAGAAGATGCTGTTCAGCACTCTGGCTATCAACTAAAATGGGCAACTTTAAAGATAACTACAGAAATTAAGTGTGAAAAATAATATTGAAATCTAATTGATGTGTCAGTCATTCACAGAAGCAAAAACTCTACTGTTTGAGCTGGCTCTAGTATGCCATCAACTTTGTGAACAGAAACATAAAATCCTGAATTGTGGTTGAAAGGTACTTGAAGATTTGCCCTTCTGACACATACATTATTACCAAGACTTGGGCAATTCAATATGTATCTGGTTTTAATATAAAATGCTGTCAAATCCATCCTATGAGGCTTTTTGCAGTCAGTCCTCAATCTGCCAACTTTGTATTTAAACCATTATTTAAAAATAAAATGAAAGATACTCCAAATCTCCCATTCAGGATGGTACCCATTCATCCCCATAATCACTAACAGTGGGGTTCTGGACAATAAAGACAAGGATAGGATGGCACATGAACCTCCATCCTACCGATAAAGCATGGATCTTCCCTTGCCTTTACTCCAAATAGATGAGAATGGGACCCATTGTGAGAATTAAAGCAAGACTGGAGACAGAAAAGAGGAGGTGTGGATAACTGTTGCCACCTCCCTTGACAGTCCTTTCTTACAGTTCCTTCCTTCTTATAATCCTCAAAACTCACGGATTCCTTGTCTTCTCCCACTTAGTTGCATGCATCTTGCAACAGCAACCACTACCTCTGGAATGCCAAAATTCTTGTTCCTGTTTGGTTTACAGTCATTCGTTCTTGTCTGTATCTGTGCTACTTATTTCCCAAGTAATACAAGTTCTGCTCCTAATCCGTCCCAGCTCAGGAATAGGTGAGGATGGCCCGAGTGAAAGGCTGTTGAGGATGTTCCTATTTCTATTCCCAGGGCTGCAGTAAGAGTTAACTCCCTAACATTGCACTTGGAAGTCAGCCTATTTGCGTGCAGAAATGTAAACAGGGAAGAGGTTAGCTTTCCTGCTGCTCTCTGGTAAATGTGGATTAATTATTTGGAGCGTCAGTCCTGAGAACTTTTATAACACTAATCCTTTGGAAGGCTGTCTCAAATGAATGGCTTAAGAATATTCTTTTATTAGAACATAATCTTTTTTTGCAAATTGAAGGAATATTTCAAATAATGAACAAACCATATTACTATGAGGAACAATCATGGACTCAATCTGTGGACATAATGCAGTAATATAGCCAGGTGTTTTAAAGATACTGGTGATGAAAGCATGTGAGATTTGAACCATGAAGCTCTGGAGAATGAGAAACTGGATAGTCCACCTGGATCCACCATTTAGCATTTAACTGCCCATGGACAAGTCACTTAAACTGTGTCATTATTGAAGTGAGGATAATAAAACTCTATTCATGGTACAAGTTCCCAAAATCTTAACTTTCAGAAAAAGTAAAAAAATATATATATATGTGAAAGAGATTTGTGGAATTGATATGACTCCAAAATATATACCAATTGTGGAGTTACATCACAATTTGTGGTATAACTCGAATCGGAGTTACAGCTCTTTATTTCTCCAAGTAATAGTAGCATCCAGACTAGTGTTGCTACTATTGCTATTTAAGATATCATCACCTGTTTCATAAAATGGAGGATGTTTAAAAACAACAATTTTGCCATGGACCAGTAAAAATATTTTGGATGGGAACTCTCAACTCACAGAGCTACCAGAAGAACATTATAGTCATTAATATTCTAACCACGATTATGTATATGCGAAAAGTGAAAGTCATTTAGTTGTATCTGACTCTTTGCAACCCCAAGGACTGTAGCTCACCAGGCTCCTTTGTCCATTGAATTCTCCAGGAAATATTGGAGCATATACATAGAATGAATCATATATATGTTCAAAATATGCAGGATTCTGAATCTTTACTGGAGATAAATTATATTTAATAAAAATTTTTAAAATAAAAACCAATCAGGCCTCAATGCAAAAGAAATCTGAGGGTAAAATAAAATAAAATCATCTTTCAAAAAGTTTATAAAAACAGAATATTTATTAAATTTGCCAATTTCAGACTGCGAACAGTTTTATTATACATTAATTTTATTAACGTAGTCTGCTATAAATTCTTTAACTGAAAGTAAAAGGTTTTTATCTTTGATTTACTTATGGTAATATGAGTTTACAGGACAAGACAAAAATAATCTATTTATATTGGTAAATTATTTAATTCAAATGAACAGCTTGATGGACTTTGTTTTCTACCACGTCTTATTATAACAGCAGTCCACTGAGATGAGAGACCTTATCTCATTAATGAAAAGCAAAATTGCTGAATAAGTTTAATAATTTAGCACTAGTTAACTTATTCTGCTGAAGACAGGGAAAGTGTTAGGTCTTTATAATAACAACAAATAGCTGAAGATAACCAAATATCAAATGGTGGTATGAGTGGGTACTGAAATCGGCACATTAGAAATCAGAACCATAAATGAAATATTACTCCATTGCTTCTGAAGAAAAATAAATATCACAGCATATGTTCCTTAAACATCCTCCAGAACCTTCTTTCCAGATTGTGGGTTTAACATGTGATAGAAAAATACGCACACAATCACATTTCCAAACCGCACTTGTGGCTTGTAGGTAATTGTGAGAGGAGCTATCTAATTGGAAATTTTGAAATCTACCACCTCAGGTTAAATTGATATGAAAATTAGTCATGAAAAGGAAGACTGGGAGATGAATCAACAATTAACCATAATCCCTATTATGAAAGTTTAATCATAATTAATTTGCAAGTACTGATTAATTGTTGGCATATTCCCCTCATTTAAAAAGAGATAGAAACTTATAACATTCTCATAGTTACTCAAGTCAATCCAAAGGCTAACTGCAACTGAAAATTGGCAAGGGAATCGTTGATGAAGTAAAACTCAAACTGCTATTTTAATTGGAAAGCACAATCCATTAATAGCCAGGAGGTTCAAATTTCCCTTTCTTTGTGTGGTAATTAAGTACAGACCTTCCAGATTCATTCTAGCTGTTCAGTCAATTTGTGGAATTTTATCATCTGTTGCTCCAACTTTTACTAAACTATATCCATGTGGATTACTGCTATTTTTTTAAATTCTTGTGGGCTAGTATTCTTTCTAAATTTCTGATTCCAAAAACATTATTTTGAAATGTAATGAAGCATTACATTTCATTCAAAATTAATCACATGAAATAAATTTAGGCTGTGATAAGTTTTAAAAACTTACCACAAGTAAATAAAATGGGAAATGGGAAATGTAACTCATATTTGTCTTGCTTTGCTAAAACACTTATTCACTCTTTGTCTTGCCAAAATATAGATGTCTTCCACTGAGAAACAAGAGATCCTGAATATGGAATTCTGAAGAGCAGAGTGACATTCACTCAAGGACTTAACTTGGTGAATACATCTCACTCATTTTCCTAACAAAATGTCTACTCAATTATGGTCTACCTGAATCTTTGTACCTTCCTTCCATCTGTATCTGTATACACATTTCCTTCAGTTTCTCCTTTTCTGGAATGCCTTTCCCTCTAATCACAGGTAATTCAAGTTTTTAAACCCTTTCTGAGTCTGTCAACCTTCCTGGAACTCTTTTGCTACCTCAGGTCCCACTGATGTTTTCTTTCTTCAAAATTCTTTATCATTGATGACATGTACCCTAAGGTATAGACCTGAATTTACTCCCTTGAATATTTGTTAAATTGCCTTTTATACCCAAATGCTGTTTATCCTGACATTGTACTTATAGACAGGAACTATAAATACTTATATTTATATACATACATGTATAGATGGTCCTACATATATACACATACATGTATATATGCACACATACAAATACACATATATATGATTTTACAAACTTTAACTCTCTCTCTGCCCGACCCATCCTCAAAAACCCTCAACCACCCCTATTATCCCCTCCCAATCATTTCCTGTCTCCAGGCTTTCTCACATTCAATGAAATCAAGGCCACCGATTCTTGCACCTTCTTCCCATGAAGCTTCATCTTCTTCCCTAATGAACCTACAATTCATAGTCCATCAGTTTATTTATTTTCTAGCCTTTACCTCAATTTTCTTGTCCTGATGTTTCCCCTTACTCTGACCTCAGCTTTGGCCCATACTATTCTATACAAGAATAGCAAATAGATAGGATGTGTTCTAATATTCCCCCTCCTACACCAATAACAATCTACATCTGAGAAAATAATGAGAGTCATTTAAAAGGTAAGAAAGGTTTCTGAAGCTTGGCATCTTTGGTTTCTTAACTGTTTCTTAAAAACATTCTGCGATATATAAGACCAGCTTCATATTCACAAAAGTCCCAGTTCTTCAAACATAACAATATTAAAGTTTTCAGCATCTCTAAACTGTATAATAGAGACAGGACTATGCAATATTCCCTTTAACCAGCTCCAAGAAAGAATGCAGGGTACCTCCCAGCTTTCTTTCAAGTTAAAAAATATAAATTCTGAGAAAAAAGCTTTTTCACTTTATAAGCATCTCAACTTTAAAACAAAAGAGAGGGAAAACTAATTTTTAAAATAATATAATTGTGAAACTGTATCTCTATTGTAGTTTGCCTCACTGATAGTAAGTATTCACTGCACTAATATCTCCAATATTTGATGATTTCTCAATATATGTCTACAAATCAACTCCCATGTCTAGAATTATCTCACACTATTTTCCCTTTATCCATATAAATGCCTTACTTAGTGAACCTAATTTCTTATAGTTCTCTGAATATATCATGCTGTTTCCTGTCTTCAAATTTCTGTATGCTTTTATATATATATATATATATAAATTTCCCCCTTTTCAACTTACTAACCCTTATTTTCTAAGCATATGGGTCATTTTTCCCCCAGGAGTCCTTAGGTGTTCCCTTCGCACTCAGTTTACTTTTCTGTCTCCCCTATTTCCCTTCCTATGTCTTTAAGTCAAGGGCTATGTATGAGTCAACACTCTGCTTCAGAACAATGCATTACCAGGAGCCTGTCTTCAAACGCTTGCTGAATAAATGCATGAATGAGTCTTAGATATTAGTGTGGTTTCTAGAGGCCAACCAAGAGGCCTTTGTATGACACTTCTCCTTAAAACACTAGACCTGTGGTATTTAAGCACACAGACTGGTTCCAGCCCTCTGACACTTTCATTTGCAGCCATTTCTAACTACTTGTAGTTCTCCCAGCAAGTATGTTTTCTATTTTATTCTGAGCCCCTCCTCCTGGCGTTCCTCCTCTTCCCTCTGTCTCTTTACATTCTCAGCTCATATTTGCCCTTGGGTCTCAGTTCAGATGTCCTTCCGGCAAGCCTCCAGCTATACCGGGACCGAATTATCTGTGACTCTTCTCCTTCTCCCTGAAGCCCCTATGCTCATTCTTTCCTTGATACCTACCACACTCTACAGCAATAAGCTGCTTCTTGCCACTTCTTCAACTGAGCCAGAGACCACGTCTTATTCCTTCTGTATTCCTAGTACAGTACCTGGACATAGTGACTACTGACCTACTAAAGCCTTTATTAATAACCACACCCTCACATACTTTTCTGCAGGCAGTAAAGTCAATGACTGCAACAGGTCTTCAGCTAGAAAACTCTCCACAAGCACCATACCCACTACACATAGGGAATTCTAATGTTTGTCAAGAGACAGAGAAGGGCTGTAAAGCTCACAGTAGAAGAAAGGATCTAGAAATTGAGAAGACAAGCCCTTTCACTTTAATGCACTTTGGCCTCAACATTCTCAGTGATATCTTCCACCCAATTCCATACAAGTTAATCCTAAATACATACGGTATGGATTGCTGCTGTTTTGATTGCAGATCCGACATTGAGGGTTCCTCACTGGCTGCCCGGGAACATGCTCTACCAATTTGCAATACATTTCGGGTCCTTTCTCTCCACATGTTGCATTTGTGGTGATGAGGGCACTGGAAGCAAGATTCAGGACAGCAGGGAATAAACCTGAAAAAGATGAACAAATGAAGGTGTGTGGGATGATTTTATTGCATTTTAAAATGAAATTAAGATAGGATGCTTTCCAAAGCATTAAATGAAAATAGAATAATCAGTGATAATTAATATCTGACTTAATTAAGTATACTACATAAATAGCATGTGTTATCAAACTAGCATTTTTTTTCCTGAGTCTTAAGTATGAATTCTAAAACTATCTTCTTAATTTTTAACCTCTACTACTTAATTAGAAAGTCCTGTCTCTAAAACACACTTTTAAAAAGTCTGCTCATGTTATTGGCACAAGTCTTACTGAAATTTCCATCCTGCATTTCAGCTGTTTTGTGAAAGTTGTCAGGTTACAATTTTTAAAATAATTAGCTCATCCCGGAACATACTCTATCTACCTTTATACACTAAATTCTCTATGCTAGTAAATAATATGTGATTAAATAAACAAGGTTTCTCTTCTGTCTTTCACCGCTATTTTGCGTCTGTTTATTTTACTTTAGTCGCTCAGTCATGTCTGACTCATTTGCGATTGCATGGACTGTAGCCTGCCAGGCTCCTCTGTCTATGGGATTCCCTAGGCAAGAATACTGGAGAGGGTTGCCATTTCCTACTCCAGTTTTGCATCTAGCTGTACAATTATTATTTTATAAAATATATGTTGAGCACACACTACACCAGATACCATAAAAGATTTGAGAATGAAAAAAAAAAAAAAGATTTGAGAATGAAAATACCATTAAGATGGGCTTACTGTGGGAAGTGATCCTGAACTGTATCTTGGAGGAAAAAATAGAAATGTATTTGGTATAGAAAATGAAGGGAAAAAAACAAACATGCCAGGCAGAGGGAATATTATATGAGTATAGACTTTATTCTGAAAGCTTACGTGGATGCTGAGTGATTGACAGAGGACTGAGTTTGTAACTGTTCTAATCTATTAGATTATGTGTAGATTATATTATGTCTATATAAGTTATGACAAACCTAGACAGCATATTAAAAAGCAGAGACATTACTTTGCCAACAGAGATCTGTATAGTCAAAGCTATGGTTATTCCAGTAGTCATGTGTATGGATGTGAGAGCTGGACCATAAAGAGGGCTGAGCACCAAAGAACTGATGCTTTCAAACTGTGGTGTTGGAGGAGACTCTTAAGAGTAATGTGGACAGTAAGGAGATCAAACCAGTCAAGCCTAAAGGAAATCAATCCTGAATATTCATTGGAGGGACTTAATGCTAAGACTGAAGCTCCAATACTTTGGCCACCCGATGCAAAGAACTGAGTCATTGGAAAAGACCCTGATGCTGGAAAAGATTGAAGGCAGGAAGAGAAGGGGAGGACAGACGACAAGATGGTTGGATGGCATCACCAACTCAATGCACATGCGTTTGAGCAAACTCCAGGAGATACTGAAGAACAGGGAAGCCTGGTGTGTTGCAGTCCATGGGGTCTCAAAGAGTTGGACACGACTGAGCAACTGAACAGCAAGCTTCTACAAACAAAACAACTTTATTTACATACAATTCTTCTCAGGCAGGAGCCAATACCTCTAAAATTCCCCCAGAATACTGTCAGTTTCACTTTGTGATATTTGTCTCCCTCACTTCTGACTAGTCCTGACCTTGACCCTGACTTTGGATTCCATTTTGAAGGTATGGGTGAGACTCTCCATGCCCTGCTTTGGTGCAAGCCCTGTGGGACTAATGCTGAAGCTGAAATTCCAATACTTTGGCCACCTGATGCGAAGAACTGACTCATTTGAAAAGACCCTAATGCTGGGAAAGACTAAAGGCAGGAGGAGAAGGGGAAGACAGACGATGAGATGGCTGGATGGCATCACTGACTCAATGGACATGACTTTGAGTAAACTCTGGGAGTTGGTGATGGACAGGGAGGCCTGGCGTGCTGCAGTCCATGGGGTCACAAAGAGTCAGACATGACTGAGTGACTGAACTGAACTGTGGGGCTTAATTGGAGTTGGTTAGGCCTGGAGTTTTTCAGATCTGAGGAATCATGGGAGGAAGACAAAAGGAGAAGATGACTGGTGAAAATTATTTTTCTATATATTGTTATGTTCCAAAATATAGAACTGAATTATATCCTAAATTTCTCACATATTAAATATATAAATGTGAGCAAAATTACATGGTTATGAAAGGATTATGGGTATAGACGTAACATTGATTAAGAAGCTATTTCATATTCCTTAAATAATATGATTTAATCCCCGCTAACCCCATGTGTACTTTTTATTAGTCCCACTTTATAAGTGAAGAAAATGCAGCTCAAAGAAGACAAACAATACGCACCGTTATGAATTAGCAAGACCAATAACTAAGATTTGAATTTAGCTCTTTAACTCAGAAGGCTAATTCTCATTGGGGCTTAAAGAAGAGCCAAAACCTGGTTCTCAGCAGAGCTTATCAATTTACATACTTATTAAAAGAAATAACTTATCCAGCCTCCACCCCTTTGTTGTTTCAGAGTTTTCCAATCATAAACTAAAGACATCAATAAAATTTACATTTACTATCTTTCAGTTCTTTCCATTGATTTGTTTCTGTTACACTTATTGATCATGTACTTGAAATTAACCTCTTCATAATTTACTTGCCTTGCTTTGTGGTCAAGGAACAGTGGCCTTTTGAAATTTTATTAGTTACTTTGTTGTTTATTTTTAAAAATCAGTAAAGTGTACTGGTCAAGGAAAGTCCCCAGTTAGTTGCTAATGACCAATTTGAAGAGTCAGTCGATATCTGAGCTTTTATTGAATCTTCAGCAGGTCATATTATAGAATGCAGCCCACTTCATTATAAGTTAAATCTGTTAGACTGTACCTATTTATTTCCATTCAAAAGCAGCAGAGTAATATTTACTGCTATATGCAATATGGGTTACTTAAAGATTATATAAACATTTCAAGTGTAAATGAACTACAAGTAGATGGTGAACCTTTATAGAGTATCGACTTACAACCTCAATTCAAATTGAGGTCATGTAATGTTAATGACATAAAAGCCAGTCATCATTACCCACACAATTATGACTGACATTTTTCTTCTGAATAGTATCTAGACTACGTAAATTTAGATGGATTTGTAGCTTTAAAAACCAAGTCTAAACAGAAAACAAATAATATTTATTTTCACTATGCTTTATATTTCATTAGAGATTAGAATATGTACACCAGAGAATAAAAAACATACTCTGTTCTGTAACATATACATTTAGTAAATAATCTAGAAAAAGGCTAAGTTTATGTAATGTGAAAAATAGAAATTCTGCTATCATATGGTAAACAGTTATAAATGTGCCAAATTTTCACTGTTTTTATTTGAATGTTTTTAGATTACATTTGCTTGCTCAAACACTGTGCTATATTCATGGAATTTTGTATGATCTTGATGATCTGACTTAAAATCCCACATTTTGGTTTCAAATGGCAGAGACAACTTTAAAACCTGCATATAGAGATTCTACTTTATTAATGTGGAGTTGTTACTGTTGTGTCACTCACTGTCTGACTCTTTTGCAACCCCTCAGACGGTAGCCTGCCAGGTTCCTCTGTCCATGGGATTTTCCAGGCAAGAATTCTGGAGTGGGTTGCCATATCCTTCTCCAGGGGATCTTCTAGACCCAGGGATGAAACCTGCATCTCCTGCATTACAGACAGATTCTTTACTGCTAAGCTACAAGGGAAGCCCAATCGTGGAGTAGCTACTATTAAACTGTTCACAGATAACAGCTATGAATTCTAAACAAAATACATGTTTTAAAATTTCATACTTGAAGACACTGAAGAGTAACACAAAATAGATAAGTAAACCAGGAGGGATGTATATGCTTAGAAGGAAGATAATGGATGTCTCAGACTGCGCATGCAAGGTGACTAAAACTCAAACCCACATTTCATTGTCTTTTTTTAACTTTACTGTCTTGAAGAACCAGAAACAGAACTAAGGACAATTACAGCTGCTATAAAGTGAGGAAGAAATACTAGAAAAAAGAAAGCCACAAGAACCTCAAAATATGCGTATAAATTTTTCCCAAGTCTCTTATCAATACCAGATATACATATATGCCTTAGGCAGGCTCCAAGTTCACTGGTTGGGAATAAATGAACAAATGATTAGAACAAGTGATTATAGTTGCTGTATTCCATAGGCATGCCAAAAGTTTGGAGATGGAGTCCAGATAAGTAACTAATATAACACAAAACTAAAAGACTGATGACTGTTCTTCAAAAGAACATAACAGAATCCAGAATTTTCTACCAAGGACTGTTTATAATATTCAGAATGCAATTGTGTAAAAGAGATATTAGATGGACATAAAATGAAACAAAATGCCACCCATACTTAGAAGAAAAGCAGTGAATGGAAAACAACACTGATATCAACCAGATGTTGAAATCGGTATACAAACAATTTTAATCAGCTTTCATTCTTTTATGATCACAGACACACACACAAATGCTTATAATAAAAAATAAAGTCACTAGAAACTACAAAAATACCAAATATACATTCTAAAACTGAAAAATGCAATATCTAGGATAAAAAATCATTACATGAGATCAGCAAAAAATGTCAGACTCAAATAACTAAACTTGAATATAATTTAACAGATTTCTCCCAACTTGTTTAAATATATATATTAATGTTAAGAAAAATTGTAATGTTGCATATGTGCATGCTCAGTTGTGCAGTTGTATCACATTCTTTGCGACCCTATGGGAGGGACAATGTAAGACATGACAATTAGAGCAAAGCAATGGTGGCTGGAGGGATCACAATAAATGGACACACAAATCAGTAAGGCTCTTCTGCTTTACATTAAGCAGTACATTATTTAAATGACTGACAGTACCAAATGTTTAAATGTTTTGGGGTTCAACTGGAATTCCACTCCATTGTTGTTTAGAAAACAGGCCTTTTTAAGTAAATCTAAACCTAGATCTTCCTCATGACCCCCAAATCCCACTCCTAAGAAAATACTCAGGAGAAATAATGATATATGACCATGAAAAGCCCTATACAAGAATGCCCATAAAAGCTTTTATCATAATAGCCAAATAGAAAAACAACTCACGTTTCCATCCATGGGAGAATTCATACAGAAACTGTGGTATACAATGGAATATTATTCAGCATTAAAAAGGATCAAACTATTGATATATGCCACAAGATGAATCCCAAAAACATTATGCCAAATAAAAGACAAAACAGTTTACAAAACAGTTCATATGTTGTTATTCATTTATGTGATCTTTTAGAACAGGCAAACATATTGTGAAAATAAAACAGAATTTAAAAAATGGCTGACGTTAAGGGGATAGGCTAGGAAAAAGCATAAAAGAAATCTCTGGGCTTATGGTAATATTCTTAAGTTTGTATTATACAGATATATATATATTTTAAAACTCTGTGTTAAAACTGATGAATGAATGTTGCACTCACTTGTGCATTTTACTGTGTGTAAGTTCTACCATAAAAAAGTAAACCAATATTAAACTTAATTTATGATATTCATGATGAAGTGCTTGGCACAAAGTGTGCAACAGATCAAAGTATAAAGATGGATACTTACATATGAACGGACAAAAGTATGGTAAAGCATATACAGAGAGATACTAATTTTAGAATCTAGAGGCTAAGTATATGGATATTTATTGTATGATTCTTACAACTTTTCTACATGGGGAAAAGTTTTCTTAAAATTTGGCAATATATAAAAATACTATATATACACACACATATAAGTATATATCTGTGAATAACCATATATACACATATACATATATATATACATTTCTGTATATAAGATTTATGTCATTATTTGGGTTTTACAAGTTATCAATACCAGTAACAATAAAATTTCAATTTGACATTACTCAAATCAAATATGGAAAATCTGGTTAGACAGTGTAAAGGGAAATAGTCTTTTCAGTTTTGCTCAGAACCAGAAAAACTGAGTGAAAGAAAGCACTGGATTATCCAAACACTAGAATGTCTCTCCAAGACACTTCAGTTCAGTTCAGTAGAGTCGCTCAGTCGTGTCCGACTCTTTGCGACCCCATGAATCGCAGCATGCCAGGCCTCCCTATCCATCACAAACTCCTGGAGTTCACTCAGACTTACATCCATCGAGTCAGTGATGCCATCCAGCCATCTCATCCTCTGTTGTCCCCTTCTCCTCCTGCTCCCAATCCCTCCCAGCATCAGAGTCTTTTCCAATGAGTCAGCTCTTCTCATGAGGTGGCCAAAGTACTGGAGTTTCAGCTTTAGCATCATTCCCTCCAAAGAAATCCCAGGGCTGATCTCCTTCAGAATGGACTGGTTGGATCTCCTTGCAGTTCAAGGGACTCTCAAGAGTTTCTCCAACACCACAGTTCAAAAGCATCAATTCTTCAGCGCTCAGCCTTCTTCACAGTCCATTTCTCACATCCATACATGACTGCTGGAAAAACCATAGCTTTGACTAGATGGACCTTTGTTGGCAAAGTAATGTCTCTACTTTTGAATATGCTATCTAGGTTGGTCATAACTTTCCTTCCAAGGAGTAAGAATCTTTTAATTTCATGGCTGCGGTCATCATCTGCAGTGATTTTGGAGCCCAGAAAAATAAAGTCTGACACTGTTTCCACTGTTTCCCCATCTATTTCCCATGAAGTGATGGGACCAGATGCCATGATCTTAGTTTTCTGAATGTTGAGCTTTAAGCCAGCTTTTTCACTCTCCTCTTTCACTTTCATCAAGAGGCTTCTTAGTTCCTCTTCACTTTCTGCATTAAGGGTGGTGTTATCTGCATATCTGAGGTTATTGATATTTCTCCTGGCAATCTTGATTCCAGCTTGTGCTTCTTTCAGTCCGTGATGTACTTTCTCATGATGTACTCTGCATAGAAGTTAAATAAGCAGGGTGACAATATACAGCCTTGATGTACTCCTTTTCCTATTTGGAACCAGTCTGTTGTTCCATGTCCAGTTCTAACTGTTGCTTCCTGACCTGCATACAGATTTCTCAAGTGGCAGATCAGGTGGTCAGGGATTCCCATCTCTTTCAGAATTTTCCACAGTTTATTGTGATCCACACAGTCAAAGGCTTTGGCATAGTCAATAAAGCAGAAATAGATGTTTTTCTGGAACTCTCTTGCTTTTTCCATGATCCAGCGGATGTTGGCAATTTGGTCTCTGGTTCCTCTGCCTTTTCTAAAACCAGCTTGAACATCTGGAAGTTCACGGTTCACGTATTGCTGAAGCCTGGCTTGGAGAATTTTGAACATTACTTTACTAGCGTGTGAGATGAGTGCAATTGTGCAGTAGTTTGAGCATCTTTGGGATTGGAATGAAAACTGACCTTTTCTAGTCCTGTGGCCACTGCTGAGTTTTCCAAATTTGCTGGCATATTGAGGGCAGCACTTTCACAGCATCATCTTTCAGGATTTGAAATAGCTCAACTGGAATTCCATCACCTCCACTAGCTTTGTTCGTTCTGATGCTTTCTAAGGCCCACTTGACTTCACATTCCAGTTGTCTGGCTCTAGATCCAAGACACTTACTGGCTGGCAATTAACAGGTTAATTTATTTTCCTTATATAGCTTTCCAGTCCTTCCACTTTTTATTTCATAAAAATGAAGAACTTTGACTTAGCATCATATTTAATATGTATGTGTAGTCTTTTGAAGAACTACAAGTGAGTCAGAGAGAAATGCATTTAACATATCAGTAAGTGACCTATTGTGTGGCACAACTCAGATTCATTCCTTAGGATTTAGGCAATGTTTCTTTAGATGATGATCTAGAATGCTGTTATCCAGTAGGAAAAAGAAGCCTATTTCAAATGTGAATTTTACAAATGAGGAAAATAATTCCCAGAAACTAAGTCACACAGCTGGTTTTCAAACACAATTATTGCAAACCCAAATAAGTTAGAACTAATTTCAGCATTAAAGATTCACCCTGTCTCATTCCCCTTCCTGATCTAAATGAAAATCCTTTTCTCCTATGTCATTCCTGAGATTTGCATCATCTAGTTCTCCTTTTCTCTTCTATATGCACACCACAAGCCAACTTCCATCACAGTTTTACAAGTCCATAATCTATTTCAAATTTTCCATTTTAAGAAAGCACTCCTTCAACCTTCTTATTGTAATTGAAGTCTTGATTTCCTCTGACAATCACACTTCCGTAGATCTCCCTGTGGATCCCTAGAATCGCTGGGAGAGGAAAAACAGTCTCCTTCTGACTTCTAAATGCTACTTATAAATTTGTTCCTCTCACTGTCACTCATAACTTTTTAAAAAGTGAAATCATCCAACTTTTCCAAGTGCTCATCCCTGTTGACTGACTTCATGAAGACCATCAACAAAAACACTGATAACTGATTCACAATAATCTTTATCCTCCAAATCTGCCATTCTTACTAAATAAGTGAACATAAAATAATGAAATGTTTTTGCATAGAAACCAGAATATTAATATGGTAGTTTAAGGATAAATATGCCTTACTGCTAATCTTACTTCTAAGATTTCTGCTGCTGCTGCTGCTAAGTCGCTTCAGTCGTGTCCGACTCTGTGCGACCCCATAGACGGCAGCCCACCAGGTTCCCCCATCCCTGGGATTCTCCAGGCAAGAACACTGGAGTAGGTTGCCATTTCCTTCTCCAGTGCATGGAAGTGAAAAGTGAAAGTGAAGTTGCTCAGTCATGTCTGACTCTCAGCGACCCCATAGACTGCAGCCTACCAGGCTCTTCCATCCATGGGATTTTCCAGTCAAGAGTACTGGAGTGGGGTGCCATTGCCTTCTCCGAAGGTTTCTGCTTCCAATGAATTATTTTGTCTCCAGCTTAATGTTATGTCCAGAGTACTGGCATCTTACTGTTTACAGATATATCAGATGTTTTGAAAATTCTTTGTCATGACATTATGTTGTCCATCCTACATAGAATGTTTTCCTTTTTTGCATACATGGTCATCTGCTCATTTTGCATGACCCTGCTCAAATATCCACTTTTCTGTGAAAGTGTTTCCTGACTTTACAACACAGGATTTGTTATTTCCTTCCTGGTATCTACATAGTACTTAGTTTATATTTTATTATAACCCTTATCACACTGAAATTTTTAATATCTTTTACAATGGATCTCTAGTATATAACATTACTGAGTACAGGGATAGCACTAGTAGCATATAATAGCACTCAAATTTAAATTTATTGAATGATAATAAATTCATGTGCTTGTACACTTGTACAATTTTTCTGGAGAGAAATCTGGCAAATAAAACTAATAAACTAATCAGATCCTTGATTTAGTAAAAATACAGAACTCTGTTTTAAATAATTCAAGAAAACCAAGCTATTTTAAAAATGCAGTAGACCTCTATCGCTGCTTATTTGTCCAACACCGAGCCTCCATTTCTGTTCTTAGCTAACTGGCATTGTATTCAGTACAAAAGGTATGAAGTACCCTACCATTTGCCAAGGATATGGAAGTCAAGGAGATCTTTCTTTTCCCCTCCCTCTAACAGTTTGGGCAATTTGTGCATGTGATTTTGGCCTTGGGCTCCAACTCTGGAGCACCTGACACATAGAGTTGGGGAGAAAAGGAAAATAAGATCAAAATAGTGCAAAGAAAATAGAACCAGTACGAGTAGGAAAGGAAGTGATGACAGGAATGTCTACAAAGGGACCTGACTAGACTTTTCAAGCAGTGAAAAGGAGGAATCACATTGATATTCATCATCTCCTAAGCCTGGTTTTCAAATCCTTCCAGCAATTGTGCCAGTTCTGTGATAGATTTCAAATACATTTCTGCTTAAGTTAAATAGTTTTGGTGATTTCTGTTGCTTGTGATCACGAAGTCAGAGGGATATAAATTTCATATATTAGAGAACAAATTGCCAACATCTGCTGGATCATCAAAAAAGCAAGAGATTCCATAAAAACATCTATTTCTGCTATACTGACTATGCCAAAGCCTTTGACTGTGTGGATCACAATAAACTGTGGAAAATTCTTCAAGAGATGGGAATTCCAGACCACCTGAACTACCTCTTGAGAAACCTATACACAGGTCAGGAAGCAACAGTTAGAACTGGACATGGAACAACAGACTGGTTCCAAATAGGAAAAGGAGTACATCAAGGCTGTACATTGTCACCCTGCTTATTTAACTTCTATGCAGAGTATATCATGAGAAACGCTGGGCTGGAAGAAGCACAAGCTGGTATCAAGATTGCCAGGAGAAATATCAATAACCTCAGATATGCAGATGACACCACCTTTACGGCAGAAAGTGAAGAGGAACTAAGAAGCCTCTTGATGAAAGTGAAAGCGAGTGAAAAAGTTGGCTTAAAGCTCAACATTCAGAAAACTAAGATCATGGCATCTGGTCCCATCACTTCATGGGAAATAGATGGGGAAACAGTGTCAGACTTTATTTTTGGGGGCTCCAAAATCACTGCAGATGGTGACTGCAGCCATGAAATTAAAAGATGCTTACTCCTTGGAAGGAAAGTTATGACCAACCTAGATAGCATATTCAAAAGCAGAGACATTACTTTGCCAACAAAAGTCCGTCTAGTCAAGGCTATGGTTTTTCCAGCAGTCATGTATGGATGTGAGAGTTGGACTGTGAAGAAAGCTGAGTGCCGAAGAACTGATGCTTTTGAACTGGAGAAGACTCTTGAGAGTCCCATGGACTGCAAGGAGATCCAACCAGTCCATTCTAAAGGAGATCAGTCCTGGGTGTTCACTGGAAGGACTGATGCTGAAGCTGAAACTCCAGTACTTTGGCCACCTCATGTGAAGAGTTGACTCATTGGAAAAGACTCTGATGCTGGGAGGGATTGGGGGCAAGAGGAGAAGGGGTCAACAGAGGATGAAATGGCTGGATGGCATCACCGACTCGATGGATGTGAGTTTGAGTGAACTCCGGGAGTTGGTGATGGACAGGGAGGCTTGGCGTGCTTCGATTCATAGGGTCGCAAAGAGTTAGGGTCGCAAAGAGTTGGACACGACTGAGTGACTGAACTGAACTGAAGTCTCCACACACACACACACACACACACACACACACACACACATACAGTGAAGATAGGAAGATTGAGAAAACAACTTTATTAAAATAACAGTATGGATAAATACCGGAGAAGGCAATGGCACCCCACTCCAGTACTCTTGCCTGGAGAATCCCATGGACAGAGGAGCCTGGTAGGTTGCAGTCCATGGGGTCGCTGGGAGTCGGACACGACTGAGCAACTTCCCTTTCACATTTCACTTTCATGCATTGCAGAAGGAAATGGCAACCCACTCCAGTGTTCTTGCCAGGAGAATCCCAGGGACGGGGAAGCCTGGTGGGCTGCCGTCTATGGGGTCGCACAGAGTCGGACACGACTGAAGCGACTTAGCAGCAGCATGGATAAATACATATACATAAATATAGTTACTTCATCCAAACATCCTTAGGATTAAGTATGAAACAATAGTAGTGAAAACAATCAACTTTTACAGAAAGACCCAAGGCTGATTCACGATCATCTCCAAGAGTGGCCACAGCGTCACTTTAAGTGTTTCCTGGTGAAAGTTTCCTTCCAGGTTGTTTTGTTTCCAACATGCTCTTTGTTTTGATTATCTTTGTGTGAAGTTTGGTAAACCAGCATTTTAAAATGACAGTGATCTAATACATATCTTAAAATCTTCCTAATGTAGTTTGGCTAAAAGAAATCCTAAACACATTTTCTAGTTTTCATCAGTTTAAACTAAATGAATATTGTCAAGTAGCTGTTTTCACTGCCTGTGCCTAGCATATTACAATATTTTTTAATTAACATTCATAGATATTGATAAACATATTTATATATTGATATATGTATTTTAATTTCAAATGTTTCTTGTCAACATCTACAGTCCAGCTCATAACAGCCATCATTAATGTAATTGATTACAGACAGTACCTAAGGTTTGCTATGGGAAAGTCATCCAATCAATGAATTCTCTCCAATATATTCAATTTATAAATAACTTTAAAAAAATCATCACATAGTGTTTACAACAACACAATACACATTTCTCCTTCTCTCTCCTCCCCTGTCATCCTAGTCCTGGTTCACAAATTTCTCTTGCTTGCTTATGCTAAGCACCTCTCTCCTCTCAAAAGAATAAGAGAAAACTGTCTGTTTGAATGTTTCTAACTTTCCATTTCAGTCTCTAGGTCTGTGAAGCATTTTTTAAAAATTTCATGCAGGCAAACAGAGATGTTTGCAAGTAATTCAGCATTTGAAAGACAAAAGAGAACCTGCCAATTTAAAATGTTCTAAGACTTGTCAAGGGAAAAAGGAAGATACTTGACGGAAATCCTGAGCTATGTGGGTGTGTAGGATCAGATTGGTATAAAACAAAAATGGGACAAAACAAAGTGTTGCTGAAGAGAATGACTTCCAGCTGTGCACTGCAGGAAGCAACTTAATGCTCTTGATCCATGATGCAGATGAAGAGTTTTATAGAAGTAGAAAATCAGTCCAATTTGAATTAATAGCCATCTAGACAAAACAATGTTTGTAAGCTGGAGGAAAAAAGAATGCTAAATCCAGTTGTTCAGAATAAAAAAAAAAGAGAAAATAAGGGCACTTATTCTAGTCCTACCCAGCCTTTCAAATGTGTCTTAGTTCTCCACTTTTCAGCTTGGGTCTCCAAAAATAAATGGATATTCTTGGAGGCTTAAGGGTTGGTTTAGTCTCCTTTCTACTTTTTTAATCAGAAAAAGTACATTTTCTACTTAGCTCATGTTAAAAATTGTTTACTTTGTTCATTCTAAGCAGATTAAGATGAACATTTAAGTATTTTGAATATCACAGGAAACAAAATAAACCAGATGCAAACACACATACTCCAATGGGTCTTTAGCAAGTTTTGCTTTTAGAATATCAACTCTGTGTACAGATATTCTGGCTAAAATAAGGACTCCACTAGCCATAGTGAACTCAAGTGCCATCTTAGCCTCTTAACTCAACCAAGCGCTATAGGATTTTATTGAATTTCAGACAAAGGATAATCATTGACCTTACTAAGGTAGGAATACATCATCAATTTTCAGTAATCTAAAACAATATACATAAGAAAATAACTGCCACTATGACATGGATTTCTGTTAAGAACACTAACAGATACATTAGGGAGGACATGACATTTCTACCACAATGACTCAAAGTACGGCATTTGTACTCAAAGTTTCTCAAACGCCTCCAAATATATTTTTTAAACCAAATCTCTGACTACTGTATGCACAGTAAATTGAAGTTGACCACATTGCATCTCATCAATAAAGACTTCTTGAAATGGATAAATTCATTGAGTTCAGTTCAGTTGCACAGTCATGTCCGACTCTATACGAACCCATGTACTGCAGCATGCCAGGCCTCCCTGTCCATCACCAACTCCCGGAGTTTACCGAAACGCATGTCCATTGAGTCAGTAATGTCATCCCATTTCATCCTCTGTCGTCCCCTTCTTATCCTCCCTTTACTCTTTTCCAGCATCAGGGTCTTTTCCAATGAGTCCATTCTTGACATCAGGTGGTCAAATATTGGATTTCCAGCTTCAGCATCAGTCCTTCCAATGAATATTCAGGACTAATTTCCTTTAGGATGGACTGGGTGGATCTCCTTGCTATCCAAGGGACTCTCAAGAGTCATCTCCAACACCACAGCTCAAAAGCATCAATTCTTTGATGCTCAGCTTTCTTTATAGTCCAACTCTCACATCCATATATGACTACTAGAAAAACCATAGCTTTGACTAGATGATCTTTGCTCAGCAAAATATCATCTGTAGGGCTAGATTGAATAGATTCTTTATCTAACTTTAAATTTATATCCCCAAAATACAGGTCCCCACTATTGGCATTTCAATTATTTTTTGAGGACGTGGTGGACACTGCCCTGGCCACAGAATTTCTAGTCCTTTCAATCTGCATAGAAATCTCACCCATTATCCATTTAAAATTAGTATCCATAAACTGCTTTAATTTTTTTTATGCTCCACTTGTAGAAAAATCTGGAATCATCCTAGAGGTTTTCAAAATCACATGATAAAAATAATTATTATAGCTAGGGCATTTATTTAGTATATACTAACATAAGGGTACCCAAAATATTCACTGAGGGGGTGGCAGCTGGGGAGAAATAGACTGTTTCCCTGCTTCCTCCAACCTCACTTCATCAATATCAGCAGAGCATATGTTCATTATCTCCTCTCTTCTCTCCTGCCTGGCTTCCAAAACCAAGCCTATAAACTAGATGTCTCTTTGGCAGGCCTGTCTGCAAATTCAAAATGAGAAGTAAAAACGGTAAAGGAGAAGAAATGCAAAAAACACTTTTAAGTCACTGCAAATTAAATTTAGAGCCTTAAATTGGCAATTACCCAAGCAGAGGTGTGGGATGGTATGGGGAGGGAGGAGGGAGGAGGGTTCAGGATGGGGAACACATGTATACCTGTGGCGGATCCATTTTGATATTTGGCAAAACTAATACAATTATGTAAAGTTTAAAAATAAAATAAAATAAAAAGATAGAATAGACTTCAGTAAATCTGGAAATAAAGTGGGGGGAGTGAAAGACAGAGAGGAAGGAAGAAAGGAAGGAAGGAAGGAAAGGAGGGAGGGTAGAGGGAAGAAAGGGAAGAAGAAAGAAAGGAGGGATAATGACCATGTTATAAATGAGAAAGGGGACATAACTACAGACCAGGAGATTTGAAAAAAAATTTTTTTAAATGTGACAGTATCTATTTCAATATATTTGGAAATATATATTCTAATCCATTTACAAGCCTAGAAAAATTGAATTATTTTTATGAAAAGTAAAGTATTGAATATGTTTATTCATATTTACCTATATTCTATACATTAAGTAAAAATTTAATCAAGAATATATTAGGAATTTAAATGGGCTAATGAGCAAAGAAAAGATAAAGAAACAAAAGAAAAAAATGTATCTCCAAAAATGATTTGATCTATGTAGTTGCTAAAGGTACATTGATAAATTATTGTATTGTTAGAGTGCCATCTTTATCAAATGAAATATATCATTTCACTACACCAAATAAAATACTTTGACTTAAAAAAAAAAAAACAAATTTTAAAACCTCTGTGTCTGCTGTTGACAATCCAAAGTATAAAAGTGTAACAAATCTCTAAATTAATTGCTATGCAAAGAGCATGAGCTTGTATTTATGTCCCTCAAACAAAAATATCAGAAGAGACTCATGTAAGCTTTGATGCACATAATGACAGTAGGAAAGATGCTGTTCCCCATGGGTCCAGCTCTTTAAGAACTGCTACACAATTTCTTATTTCTAATGATGAAACAGATAGTTTAAAAAAAAAAAATTGTTCTACATTGTGCTTCCTTTGGCTTAGAAGATCTAACCAAAAGAAAAAGTCATATTCATTTACTTTGCTCTTTTTTCATTTGTTTTTATCAGTAAGTATTAGAATTCCTCAGGGCTTGATCTTAAATCCTGTTCTTACTTCATTCTCATCCTCAAATAATCTCCAAATAATAACCAGTAATCTCATCTACTTCTAAGATATTTACATATCATCTGCATAGTCAATAATACCAAAGTTATATCACCAGGCCAGATACGTTTTAAAGTTCCAGGTTTAATTTTCCAAATACCATATTGACACCTCCACTTAGATGTCTCTCACTAGCATCTCAAATTTAATTCACCCAAAGAAGAGTGTGTGATTTCCAGGGTCCAAGCACCACCACCATCCCCCTAATAGCCATCCTGAGTTAGCTATTCCTGAGTTCTCACTAGCTCAACACATTTTATTTTACTCATTCAGTGTCTCATACAGAAAGCTAGGAGTCATTGTTGATGCATTCCATCACCAAACACCATTCTAACTCCAAAATTAATCTCAGACCCATATGTTTCTCCCTAGTGTCAGTACCAAGCCACAGGCATTTTTAACGTCTGGACTTTTGCAATAGCTTCTTAAATGGCTTCTTAAATAGCTCTTGATTACCCTTTGCCTTTCTTCAATCCATTTCAATGAGATGGATTTTCCTACAATGCAAATCTGATCAAGTCACTCCTCTTAAAATCTTTCATGGGAATACCATTGCATTTAGGTTAAAAATTTTAATTATCCTATTTTATGTAATATTCTTTCATCATATTCAAAGAATATTGCCTTCAGTCGGCTTCTAAGACAAGGCTCTGCTTTTTCTTTCCTCAGGATTTTGCCTAGAAATCCCTGTGCCTTAATTCTCCTCCACTTTTCATACCTTCCTACCTTTCACAAATCTTTCTTCCTTATACCTTAAAGTTTCTGATATCTTTCCTAACAGTTTCTAAACAACTCCCCATTATAATTCCTAATTATGCTGTGTTTTTCCCATGTGTAATTTTACATAATGATTATTTACCCAAGGTCTATCTCCCTTGCTGGAACTGAAGCTCCATGATGGAAGAAACAAGTTCCTTTGTTTACTCTGTGCCACTGCAATCTCTGAGCCCAGCCATGGCTGGACACACAAAGGTGCTCAAAACATTCTAGAAGGAGACTCATCTTAGAACTTAGGGTATAGTCACATTCTGAAGAAGTGGAGAACTTCCTTTGGTCAAAATACAAAAGAATAAAACATGGAAAAAGCAAAACACAACAAAAACAACATACAAAAAATGGAAACCTCTCTTTTAATGTTTTAGTGACTTCACAAGATACATAATGTTAGCATCCAGGGCTAAAGCCATTATTTTCATAAAGTTCGTTGAGTTAACTGTCTTCTTAAATCCATGTCCCTAAGCTCTGGGTAGGTTCTTATTTTCTGTCTCAGAAAATAAACAAACTGTCTTTTGTGTTTTGTGTGAGCCACTGTGAATTCTCTCTGGGATTCAGTTGGTTTGGTTGATAAATCAGAAGTTAGATTTATTGAATGGTGTATTTCCCAATCCATGATGTATTTCCCAGTCCATGTCCATCCTCTTCCAAAAGTCTCCCTACAAAAATAAACCCTTTAGAAGAATATAAATGTTCTAATAAGTACAAAGTTATGCTCTTTGCTGAAACTTTATGCTGTCTCCTCCCTTCCAAATTATACAGGCTCTTAGCCTGATCCATAGGGTGAAGATTTAGAATGAGAGTTGCATGAAAAAACACTTCACAGCTGACTTAAGCATCTAATTCAGTTTTATGCTTTAAAAGCAAATTCTATGCAGTTTCAGTATATCTATGGAAATACTTGTTTTATAGACGATTTTTTTTTCCAAAGTAAGATTTGACAGTGTTTATAGCAAAACACTTTGTTCTCCAGCAGCTGTTTGAACACACACATAAATATGCAAAAAAACCCACAAATATTCTGTTTGCTCTTGTAAATACTTGAAGTGAAAAAAATCAGCATTTTACAGTCTTTTAGCATAGTGTTACTAATAATACTTCATTTACCAAGCATATATAAACTCAGATATAATGAGGTTTTTTCAGTTTTGCTTTTGCCTTTCTACCAGCATTCTTTGACCACTAAACTCTAAGTTCCTTGAGGGCCGAGACCATGATTCACAAAACTTTTTATTCTTAGAGACAACTGGTGAAAGTGACATCGAACAAATGCTCAGTTAAGATTCACATATTAAAGAATCTCATTAACGAATGACATTTGTGAATTGATTTCATCATATCAGTTCTAATTTCTCTTTTAAAATTTTGAAGTATATTTGTTCTAGTTTGATCTAAAACAAAAACAAAACTAAGAACCGTGAACTTTCCTTTGTTGCATAGTACTGTTGCATTGTACTGTTAATGTCTGTTTGAGTAATGCAATTCATTGATCATAATAAAAGCGTGGCACTGCAGTGGACACTGGGGTACATGGGTCTCTTTCAATTATGGTTTTCTCAGGGTATGTGCCCAGTAGTGGATTGTTGAGTAATATGGTAGTTCTATTCCTAGGTTTTGAAGAAATCTCCATACTGTTCTCCATAGTGGCTGTATCAATTTACATTCCCACAAGCAACAAAAATAAATAAAATTTTTAAAAAGTGTAGCACTGAATTTTATAAAATATTTTCTCTTAACTCTCACCATAAAATTATAAAATAGATAGCATAGGTATTATTTGCTTGAATATATAGATAAAATAATAGAACATGAGTAATGATAGACCATTTCCTAAATATAGAACTTGTATTTTTCAAATCCAATCCCGATTTCTCTTTGACTACATGTAACATATTCATTGAATTTCTCCAACTGTCCAGGCACTCAACGAGGCAGCTAATTTAAGAATGAACTACAAGGCAGCCCTCTCACTTTCACAGAGCTTCAGACTAGTACAAGAGAATTATATAATAGAATTTTTGTATAAGTTATATTAGAAACATTTTCACCTTGGAAACAATAAGTGAAGGACTGGAGAAGTGGGTGACAGCAGGTAGCATGAAGAGAATTTCAGAGATATTCAAAATAAGTCTGGTCAGAGGTCAAGAGGTCAAGCCTAGAGGGTGTCCCAAGGTAAATGTGGATACAAGCCCAGAGAAACCAGAGTCAGTTAACCTTCACCTTAGACAAGTGGGCAAGGACTTGAAATCTGAGTTTGGCGATGAAGCTATTAAAGCTACGGCTCCTAGAGAAGCCCATCTGATTCTGAGCCAGTTACTTTCAAAGGGAAAAACTGTATTTTTTGCTCTAGAGGGAGCCTTTCCAATGGGTAAAGGCAAAAAAGCTCTACAATTAGTTGCTCTAGAAATCTGAGGAAAAAGTAACCATTCCATTCCTAAAAATCCACTTACCTTTTTCACAATTTGAAAATTTCTGAAAAGCTACTGTCGAAATATGATCCAAAATAGCTTATCTTGCAGGTTATAAACATTTTTAAAACTTGCCTTTGATCTTGCGTGGGCTTTTCCTCAGTTTTTCTCACAATTATGTGGAAGCATGTCTTGTTTCTTCAGTTATTAGTAGACATTAAGACATCATCCTCACCAACTTTATGTTCTTTAATAACTTCACTTCAGTCACCTTTAAATGTTTTAATTTTCTTTAGAGTCTGCCCCTGCCCCCAAATAAATACCATTATATGTATTTCAAAGATCTTTAAAAAGTATTTTATTGTCACTAGAATCCATGAGTTTGGGTCACAGAGAAGAGAGGAATAGGATTCTGTATAATTTGCCGCAGTTACTGACTATCCACATTGAAACTTACTCAGTTCTCAATCTTGTTTGGCAGTCAAGTGACCGAGAGATGTTAATGGAGTCTAGGACATACACTACTGGCTATGAACAGGAACATTGCTATCAGCATCCAGGGATGATGCATCTTTGGTTTATCATTCTTACTATAAGTATGATATCCCAAATGAGACATTCTTGCTTGAAAGATATTACAGAAGTTGTCTGTGTGACTGTTATCTAATTAAATATTCCTAATCAGTCTTGCTTTTCAAGAGTATCATTCTCCTAAAGTTCCATCCACTTCTGAATTTTTATATGCCACCACACATAATGTACCCTTATTTATACTCTCTAGTATTTTAATTGCATGGTAGTTAGAGCTCTTCATTGCTGATGTATAATGAGCTCTCACATCACTATGGTATCACAAGCTATTTTTTTCTCCACACTTGCACACACAGTAATTTATCCTTCATCTTGTTTTAGTGTCATGAGATTTTTGCTTCCAAAGTAAATTGCTCTTCAGTTTTATATAAGAAACTTATGATTTCTGTCTGCCCATTTCTCTAACTTCTCTCCTTGTATCTTTAATATTTTTAATCTATTTTTGCACTATTGATTAATAATACACATCATCTAAAACTATATCTAGATAACATGTCTTGAATCATTTAGAAGTGATACATACATATACATATACATATATGTATGTATATGTATCACTGGATTCAGTCATGTCAAGACAGCCAAGGGTTGGTCATTTTTGGTGATTTTTTCTTGTTCATACTGAATCTCATCATTGCCACCAGACTGGTTTATGGCCAGAAGTTACTGGTCAGAGTAAAATATTCCAAAAGGTAATTATTTTACTTAAAATATTAATGATAAAGAGTTAGCAATACAAAGAGATTAAATGCAGACACATATAAAAGATTAAACTTAAGGCTTCAAGATATATTAAAAACTCAAGAAGGTTAACTTATTGAATGAAATGTTTTCAGTATATAGATTTATTTACTCACAAAACTATAAACATTAACTGGTCCCAAACATATAGAAACAAGAGATTTAACAACACTTTCAGAATACTATATATTTGCTTGGCTATAACAAACATGCCCAGTAAAATGTTATTCTTTAGAGATGTGTACTTTGTCAATCTTGTGAGGAATGAAGTAGGCTTGTAAATCATGTTCATGAAACTGATAGATGGATTTAGGGATTTAAGATTTCTAGACATTTATAATAATAGTTGCTTACTGCCTCCATCATTCTGAACTAAACTGAAAACTTGTTTAATAACATAAGTGCTTAATGTAATGCAGGACCCAAGAAAATATTCAAAAAAACAGTCAATAAATAAATCAAGTAATGTATGAATTCAACCTAAAAGGCTGGTTTCCAATATGAATTAGATAAACTTAGATCTGAGAGATTAAGCTTACAATTTGATTTTAACTGTATGTCTGTATTCACACTGTTTTAGAGTGATCTAAGATAAGTCTTCTCTTTATCTTTAAATCATCAGGTCTTATACTTATTTTTCAAAATATAAGCAAAATTTACATTATCCTCCATCTGCGCTGATGCAAACTAAATCCAATTTTTGTTAAAAGCAGAGACTATAATAATGTGTTACATTCCTGTGCATTATTGTTAAAATAACCTTCATAGAAGTCCACTTTATTCAAGTTCTTGCTCAACTTCGGATCCTCTAATAACTCTCACTTGACTCTAAAATTAAATATAATTGTTTCATCTAGGTATTTAAAGTATTCCATAATCTTGCTCTAATCCACTTTCTCTACCTAAATTTTTCTACAATTTTCTATTATTCTCAATGGAAATTTCATGCTCAAGTAATTTCTGTATCTTACTCTGAAAACACTATCTCATTACCCACTTGCCTAGGTTGTATTAATTTCCCTACCTGACTTATTCTCCATGGGTCTAAGTTTAACATTTCCTTCAAAATCTTGATTAAAAAAATATACAAATTCTTTCTCAATCTTTTGGAATTAAAAAAGAAACAATTAATTTTACCATATAATTTATCATTTTAATAAATGTTCTTTATTTTATACTTTTTGTGAAAATATACTTACAAAATCAGACAAAAAATTTTACATACTTGTTTTAAATCACCAGAATGCCTAGCATATAGGCACAGTGCTCAAAAGTTCTTATTAAGTTCTCCTTCATTCACTTACAGTATACAAACATACTTATCACACACATGTATGTATGAGTCTGCAGGTATATATCTCCACATATTAAAACCTGTAAGTTACTGGGTAAAAGTTTCTACAAATAAACTGGTTACTACATATGGTTTCTAACATATTCATTCATTCATTCACTCAGCAAATATTTATAGAGGTCTTGTATACAAGACAAGACTGGCCTTGGCCTAAAGCATTGTGGAATTATTAATTTCTATAACTTAGTGTCTCTCTAGAGCCTTACTCACAATTAAAACAAACTCAATAAGAAGATAAGCGCTCTGTAAAAGAGCTTGTTTATTTTTCACAGCTATTTATAACATTCTCCTTAATATAAGGGTTAGTGCCATACAAAAGATATATATTGTCTTACTCACAATTAAAATAAAGTCAATCAATAAGAGGATAAGTGCTCTGTTAAAGAGCTTGTTTAAAGTGGAATAGGGAAAAAAAAAAAAACCCTGTATTTCACTCCCCCCACACCTTGTACAGTCAACCATCAGTAAATATTCCTTTAACAGTTGAAAAAAAAAAAAAGAGCTTGTTTATTTTTCACAGCTATTTATGGCATTCTTCTTAATATAAGGGTTAGTGCCAGGCAAAAAATATATATTGCTTTTATTTTTTAATATTGAATACTAGTTTTATGTTGTCTTATAATGAAAACTACCTGGAATTTTCCACTTTGAAAATGTTCAATTTTAGCTATGGCTGAATAGAGAAAGTAGGGCCTGAGCAGATGGCTGTCAAAACACCAGTGACTACATACCATGGCTGAGAACTTGCACACAAAAATATGCAACTTGGTACACTGTAGACTTTTTCCATGTAAATGCCAAGGGACATCTGGCTTGAAAACTGCAAAATCAATTTGATGCTATTCTATATTTGCTCTGTCTTCCACGAATATTAAATTATATCAGCATCTGCCAGAATCCCTGACAGGAAAGGCTGTGTCCCCAGAACCATTTCAAGTCCTAGCGCTTTCCTTTCCAATATCAGAAAACAGCTGGAAGCTGAAACCTGTCTCACATGAAGCGTATCGCTTACCTGAATGGAGTTACTTGGGAAACAGAATTTTGACATCTGAAAGAATTACTACATACCTATTCACAAAATACTAATTGCTTCTAAACAGCTTTATTTTTGGATTTCTTTTTAAATTTGTCAACACTGTACTCATCTTTGCCGTTAGATTCAATTTTAGTGCACATTTATGCAACTGTCTTAATGCAAATTCTGCCACTGGACATACTTGCACCATCAAGTTGCAAATAGCCCAGGTAAAAGTTATATCACTTAGCAGAGAAACCAATATTCTACAAACTCAGTTGCTGTAGTGTGAATGCATTTAATTGTCATAGGTACATTTTATACCTAGTCAAAATACTTATTTCCTTCTGCATGAAAGAAAGATAATCCAATACCATGATTTTAATTTCCCACAACCTTCCATTCTATTCCAAATTTTATTACATAAACATCACAAATACATCTTAGATAAGACAGCCTAGAAAGAAAGAAAGTGAAGAGCATTTTGCTGATGAGATAAATTAATATTCAAACTAAAACGTAAGTTTGAATTGATGGCTAAATTTGACACACACAAATAATATAGTTGGTAAACTTGGACACGTGACTGTGTGTACAGGTATGTGTATAGTAAATATATCTATGACTGAATATGCACTCCCCTTTAAGAGGAGCAAAATCAGAAAATGATTCTGAGACAAAAAAGAGCAAGTACTTTGTTCCACTAAAAAGAAATCACTGCAAATTTTCTTGTGACTCCATAAAGTAGTCAGAACGTTTCAAATGTAATTTTGTTAAATGAGCAAAAGTTGTACACGGCACCCTCTCTCCACCCTGACCACAGAGCTCACATTCTAACATCACTGCTGCTCAGCGGCTATGAAATTTCCCATTTCCCATTTAAAATGCATGAATTTGCACATCATATTGAAAGAAGCAAAAATGGTTTCCATGATTTAAATTTTTTCAATTTAATTTTAATTTTGATATGGTTCATCTCTTTACTCCATGGACCCTTCTTCTTAAATATGATTTCTCCTTGACCTACTAACAAAGCTACTGATGAAAAGAGTAACCGTGGCTATATTAAAGCTAAAAGTGATATTTCTACCTTTATAAAAGAACAATAACTATTGTCAGATCACTATTTAAAAAAAAAGCTTTAAAAAAACAAAATTTATGATTTAATCATTTAAGTTTTTAAATGGTAGCATTGTCTGACTACATATTCTTTTAAATGTGAAGAAAATGTATATGAATATTTGCACTTTTCTCAGAAATTTCAAGTCAATTTCAAGTCAAACCATAGCCTTGACTAGATGGACTTTTGTTGACAAAGTAATGTCTCTGCTTTTTAATATGCTGTCTAGGTTGGTCACAGGGAGAAGGCAATGGCACCCCACTCCAGTACTCTTGCCTGGAAAATCCCATGGACGGAGGAGCCTGGTAGGCTGCAGTCCATGGGGTCACTAAGAGTCAGACAATATTCAGCGACTCCACTTTCACTTTTCACTTTCATGCATTGGAGAAGGAAATGGCAACCCACTCCAGTGTTCTTGCCTGGAGAATCCCAGGGATGGCGGGGCCTGGTGGGCTGCCATCTATGGGGTCGCACAGAGTTGGACATGACTGAAGCGACTTAGCAGCAGCAGCAGCAGGTTGGTCATAACTTTCCTTCCAAGGAGTAAGCGTCTTTTAATTTCATGTCTGCAATCACCATCTGCAGCAATCTTGGAGCCCAGAAAAATAAAGTCAGCTCAATAAAGGACAGAAATGGTAGGGACCTAACAGCAGCAGAAGATATGAAAAAGAGGTGGCTTTGCAAAGTTTTATTTAAATACGGAAAATCAACAGGCCAAGAATTAAGCAAATATCCAGAACAAACCATCTAACCCACTAAACAACAGCCAAGCAGCAGTGAGACTACTTTGATTCTACCACCCATAATTCCCTGTGGGAGAGGTTTTTACTGGAGTGGCTGAGTTTTCACTGCTGCCTTTCTTTCTAATATTATTTCAAACACTGAGGGAACTCTCCAATGGAGGAAATTTCCTAGAACCTTGAAATTCATAAAGTTGCCTGACAAGCCCTTATGGCCTACTTTTGGTCCATGGCCTACTTAAAATCATATTTTAGAGGAGTATTTTTCTTTTGGAAATAGAGGTAAGTAGCATCCCAAATTAGTCCCTATCTTTTTGTAAAACCTGCAGTCTGTAAAGAAATGACATATATTTAAGTGGAGGAACACAGCAAGCTCTTCTGGCTTTCTTCCCTTTGGCTATTTACCAGCCTCTTGTTTCCTGATCCACAAGTTCTTATCAGGGCAGGACACACTTCCAATTACAAAAAAAGTCACTTCCAGCTTCCTCCTGGGATAATAACACCTGTTCTTGCCTGAGCTATTCAAAAGGATGCTCAGGGCATTCTTTCTCTCACCTTTTCTCTCCCAAACTGCTGCTAATTCTATGGCTACAGAACTAAATATACTATATGTATCTGTGCGTCCGTGTGTGTAGCAAATGGAAGAAAAAGGACAAAACAACAGGAGAGAGTATCTTAGCACCTGAACATCGATGCTGAGGGGATGCAAGGGGCATGCCGCCCTGCTCTATATTCTATTGCTTTGTCCAAGTACAAGCTCCATGGGTGTGTTCAGTTGGCAAAAGATACACTTACAGCACGTGTGCTTTTCTGAAAGTATATTACAATAACTTGAATAACCAGTTTATAAACTCAAGACAGAAAGAGAAAACACCACAGAAAGCCAGCCAAAAGATAAGCACTGACGGTGACAGGAAGGCTGGGAACCACAGGTCCCATGTCAAAAGCTGCTGGTGTTCCAGTGGGACTCCCATTTCACCCCTTAATACCAAGTAGCACTTGAACATTTTTATTTCCAGAATTATGTGCATTTACTGTATAATTTTAAGAAATAAGCTATGTTACATATAGCATGCATCTAATTCTCGGTTTATAATTTACTTGAAATCAATGAAAATGCAATTTCAGAATAATTTGCCTTTGTTAATTTTTGTATGAAGAAAAGTCAACATAAAAGAGCAGTCAACTTATAGATAAAATATTTTGGAATAAGTGATAAATGTGCTAAACAACTCAATATTTTGTTCAGTGCATGAGATACTATAATTTAGCAACCAAGGCTCCACATCATTAAGTGGATTATAGTTCAAAAACCGGGATATTTTGCAAACACTAAGATTTAAGCCTACTACACACTGAAGTTTGAATCCAAAAGGGAGAAACTTCAAAGAGTTACTGGGGGATTCAAGTTATGAAATGTTCTTCGATGAATCAGTTATGTGAAATAAAAGTTATTCATAAGATCTGATTCTACTAAGAAGTGTAATTGGACAAAAATAATTAAAACATTTCTCTATAGGTGAACACTTCTCCTTGCAGCCAAGGAACAGCTGTGGCTCCAAATAACTGTAGCTACTTTTCCCCCAGGAAAAAGAATGAAGGTTACCTCCTGGGGAAATGACGCAATCCGAGAGGAAAACAATCATATTCTTGCATTTGACACTGCCCCCTGCAGAAGAACTGATACCCTGTTTAATCACCCTGATGTCCTGCCCTCATAGCCCAGGGCCTCAGCCCTCTCAATCAGCTCCTCAAGCAGATCATCTTACAGCAAAATATTAATAAGGAATAAAGATATGCAGATTTTTAGTAAAGAGTACTTCATAGAAAAGAAGAACCAAGATTAAGCAGGAAAAAAATTGGAATACAGATGGATTATACAAAGGACTGATAATACTACTTTTTTTTTAAAAAAAGAAACATCTAATTAATATTCTTGGAGAGATTTGAGAGGAGAAAAAGAATAAGGTGAAAAAGGAATATTACAATTATTTCTAAAATAAAGTTTCAATACAACTTTTGAGGACAGATATGAATGCACTGCCTATAAAAGAAAAGCAAAAGAAAAATAGATTAAAAATAGGAGAAAGATGAAATAGAAAATCAATACAAAAAGGTAAAGTTTGAAGAAAAGAAACATCAAAAAGATACAATGAAGAAACTAGATGGAAGAAATTCTATTAAGAAAAAACGGATAAATTACCCAAACTTGAAATTTTATATAATACAATGATTTACACTTTATTAGAAGGACTCAGAAAGTTTAGTGTCCATGTAACATTTCTTCAGAAACTATTTGAAGATGTACTCCAGCAAAGAGAAAATAAACCAAGAAAGAGGAAAGTGTGAATTCCTAGATAAAGTGGATTCAATAAAGGAAAACATTACAGTACACTAGGGAGTAATGAATTCCAGTTCAGGCAAAATACAGAGGACTCTGGGCAAGCAGATCTAAAGAAAAGTAGGAATATTTAGAAACAAACTAATGTATTACATATTTTTGAGAGATGGAACAATATAACTGAAAATAGTATAAGAAGTAGAAGAATTAGAAACCCAGGAAACACAAACAAATAAAAAATAACTCTCAAGATCAGGTATGTAAATAGAATTATAGATATTTTTAAACTGAACCATATTTACATCATAAAAGCTATTTAAGATATGTCATAAAAAGATACGAAATAAAATAATGAGGTAACTGTGGATGGTAAATGCAGCCATGAAATTAAAAGATGCTTGCTCCTTGGGAGAAAAGCTGTGACAAACATGGTGTATTAAAAAGAGAGTCATCACTTTGCCAACCAAGTCAAAACTATGTATGGATGGGAGAGTTGGACCATAAAGAAGGCTGAGTGCCAAAGAATTGATGCTTTTGAATTGTGGTGCTGGGGAAGACTCTTGACAGTCCCTTGGAGAGCAAGGAGATCAAACCAGTCAGTCTTAAAGGAAATCAACTCTGAATATTCATTGGAAAGACTGAAGCTGAAGCTCCAGTACTTTGGCCACCTGATGCGAAGAGAAGACTCATTAGGAAAGACCCTAATGCTGGGAAAGACTGAAGGCAAAAGAAGGGGGCAGCAGAGGATGAGATGGTTAGACAGTATTACTGACTCAGTGGACATGAATTGGAGCCAACTCTGGGAGAGAGTAGCTTCCTTTGTAGCTCAGTGGGTAAAGAATCTGCCTGCAATGAAGGAGACCCGAGTTTGATCCCCGGGTCAGAAAGATTCCCTAGAGAAGGACATGACAACCTACTCCAGTATTCTTGCCTGCGGAACCCCATGGACAGAGGACCTTGGAGGGCTACAGCCCGTGGGGTCACAAGAGTTGGACATGACTTATCAACGAAACCACCACCGGGAGATAGTGAAGGACGAGGAAGCCTGGCTAACTACAGTCCATGGGATGGCAGAGTCAGCAACAACTTAGTGACTAAACAACAAAAGGGTCAGAAAGATGGTGTGTAAGAAAGCTAAGTTGTAACTTATAAAAACAGAATATCAATTGATAAGATATAAAGTTGACAAATTGAAAAATATGAAGAGAAGTTTATAAAAAATATAGGACAAAATAATAGAAAAATTTTTTAAGATTAGGACATGATTTAGCTACTGAACAATAATAACAACAATTATGCTTCTTAAAGCTACATAAAAGATCATTATGTGCTTTCTTTGAGTAGGTCCTTTTGTAAAATAATTATTGCTTCCTAAAAGAAATTGTGTTAGTCAGTGTGACACTATTATTTCACAATCAACTCTAACTTGAAATAACAAAAACACTTTACAGTATCCAACACACTCATTCATTCTTGATCCAAGGCAAATAGATGTGGCAAAGAAATATTCTCAATCTTTTTTTTTTTTTCATGCAAAGTAGACAGGAACATCCCTCTAAATTTTCAAATCATGCAATGGAAAAAGATGTTATCGGTTAATAAAACTGCTAGTTTCAAGATATTAGGTATTTCTGTGCATGTATTATATCTATAAGATCTAAGGTAAGATAATTGCATTTGCTTTTCTCATCCCTTAATGCTAACTTTTTAAATGAATTTTTAAAGATCCAGAAGGGTAACTATCCAAGGATGGCATTCTTCTTTAAAAATGGTCAATTTTCTCTTTCAACGATTAAGGAAATAATGGTTTTAGGAAAACCACTTGACAAAATTGGAAAACAGAAAAAAAAAAAAATCCTTGCTTAAATTAACTCTCTCTAGAAATATAGTATCATGTATATTATCAACTTAGTGCCAGCACTAAGTTCCTGGCACATGACTGGTAGAAAATAGCAGCTTAGTACCAACTTTATCTTATATGCAGAGTACATCATGAGAAACACTGGGCTGGATGAAGCACAAGCTGGAATCAAGATTGCCAGGAGAAATATCAATAACCTCAGATATGCAGATGATACCACCCTTATGGCAGAAAGTGAAGAACAACTAAAGAGCCTCTAGATGAAAGTGAGAGGAGAGGGAAAAAGTTGGCTTAAAGCTCAACATTCAGAAAACTAATATCATGGCATCCGGTCCCATCACTTCATGGCAAATAGATGGGGAAACAGTGGAAACAGTGGCTGACTTTATTTTTCTGGGCTCCAAAATCACTGCAGATGATGATTGCAGCCATGAAATTAAAAGATGCTTACTCCTTGGAAGGAAACTTATGACCAACCTAGACAGCATATTAAAAAGAAGAGACATTACTTTGCCAACAAAGGTCTGTCTAGTCAAGGCTATGGTTTTTCCAGTGGTCATGCATGGATGTGAGCATTGGATTGTGAAGAAAGCTGAGCACAGAATTGATGCTTTTGAACTGTGGTGTTGGAGAAGACTCTTGAGAGTCCCTTGGACTGCAAGGAGATCCAACCAGTCCATCCTACAGGAGATCAGTCCTGGGTGTTCTTTGGAAGGACTAATGTTAAAGCTGAAATTCCAATACTTTGGTCACCTTATGCGAAGAGCTGACTCATTTGAAAAGACCGTGATGCTGGGAAAGATTGAGGGCAGGAGGAGAAGGGGACAACAGAGGATGAGATGGTTGGATGGCATCACCAACTCGACGGACATGGGTTTGGGTGAACTCTGGGAGTTGGTGATGGACAGGGAGGCCTGGCGTGCTGCAGTTCATGGGGTCGCAAAAAGTCGAACACAACTGAACGACTGAACTGAACTGCACTGAGCACATTTATCATCCTCCTACATAATGCACCCCAAGGGATTATGAATGTATTTTTAGTAATACATTATACATTTGAATAATAAAATTTTCTTAGACTTTATGTTAAGAAAAACATACTTACTTACTCCTTGGAAGGAAAGTTATGACCAACCTAGATAGCATATTCAAAAGCAGAGACATTACTTTGCCAACAAAGGTTCGTCTAGTCAAGGCTATGGTTTTTCCAGCAGTCATGTATGGATGTGAGAGTTGGACTGTGAAGAAGGCTGAGCGCCGAAGAATTGATGCTTTTGAACTGTGGTGTTGGAGAAGACTCTTGAGAGTCCCTTGGACTGCAAGGAGATCCAACCAGTCCATTCTGAAGGAGATCAGCCCTGGGATTTCTTTGGAAGGAATGATGCTAAAGCTGAAACTCCACTACTTTGGCCACCTCATGCGAAGAGTTGACTCATTGGAAAAGACTCTGATGCTGGGAGGGATTGGGGGCAAGAGGAGAAGGGGACGACAGAGGATGAGACGGCTGGATGGCATCACTGACTCGATGGACATGAGTCTGAGTGAACTCTGGGAGTTGGTGATGGACAGGGAGGCCTGGCGTGCTGTGATTCATGGGGTCGAAAAGAGTCGGACACGACTGAGCGACTGGTCTGATCTGATCTGATGTTACCAAGTTCAGTTGCCAGATGCCAGGCATGTTTACACAGATCTTCTACTTTTCATAATGTACTTTCTGAACATTAGGTGACAAATCTATAGATTCACATATATATACTCACTGATGGAATCAACAGTACTCTTATGTACAAAATTTTCTAACTGGAATGCCACAATAGGAACATTTATTATATGAAAATCATAGTGCCTCACATAGAGTAGGAGCAAAATAAAATGTTTTAGTTAAAATTTAGTGAATTGTTGAACTTAATGAAAATTGAGATAAATTTAACAGATTCTGAGTTATAAACTTTTAAACTAATATTAAATCATGTTACATTTGTTTAAAGTACTTGATGATATAAGAAAAAAAACAGTTTTTACTTTAATTTTCAGTGATTAAAAAATGTAACTAAGTTCTATTTTGTGATCCATCAGAAAATCTAAATGGGGTTGGTGAATTGCTTATTTACACATATACACCTACTATATATACCTACTATATACCAACTTGTACATAATTGAATTATCTCTAATGAAAAGAAAAATGAAAATTTTTTTATATCCTGAATTTTTTTTCTTTTTAAAGCATTGTTAAAACTGGTACATGCTACATTCCAACATTCCAGTGAGAGTCAGCTCATTGGAAAAGACCCTGATGCTGGGAAAGATTGAGGATAGGAAGAAAAGGGAATGATAGAGGATGAGATGATTGGATGGCATCACCAATTCAATGGACTTGAGTTTGAGCAATCTCCAGAGATAGTGAAGGACAGGGAACTTTGGTGTGCTGCAATCCATGGGGTCGTAAATAGTCAGACATGACTTAATGACTGAACAACAACAACAACATACCAACATACTATATATTATAAATGCTACGCATTTTATATATTTATATATATTCTCAGTCATGTCTGACTCTTTGCAATACCATGGACTAGAGACCACCAGGCTCCTCTGTCCATGTAATTCTCCAGACAAGAATACTGGAGTGGGTAGCTGTCTCCTTTTCCAGGGCAACTTCCCAACCCAGGGATTGAACCTGGATCCCCTGCATTTCAGGAAGATTCTTACTGTCTGAGCCACCAGAGAAGCCCATTATACATGTATAAACATTATACATGTACAGATGTGTTATCTTTGCATAATCTAAATGCAAAATCTTAATGTGTTATCATACTAATATTATCAGTATACTATCATAAGTAAAAACCTAAATAACCATTATTTAGGCCAAGACAGACTATTTCCCACGAGTCTACCCTCTCAATTCCTGTATTCACCCTCCTTAAATGCAACTACTCTTCTGATTTCTAACATGATAGCTCAGTTGTATTTTTTTTAATGTTGCATAAGTAGATTCATGCAGTATATAACCTTTTATGTCTAATTTATTTTGCTCAACATTATGTTCAAGGATTCACCCTTGCTGTCAAGTATAGTTTCATTTCTACTGCTTTATAGTATACCTTCCAAGGACAGTTATGACCAACCTAGATAGCATATTAAAAACCACAGACATTACTTTGCTAACAAAGGTCTAGTCAGTTCAGTTCAGTCGCTCAGCTGTGTCTGACTCTGCGAACCCATGAACAGCAGCACACCAGGCCTCCCTGTCCATCACCAACTTCCGGACTTTACACAAACTCATGTATTGAGTCAGTGATGCCATCTAACCATCTCATCCTCTGTCGTCCCCTTCTCCTCCTGCCTTCAATCTTTCCCAAAAGCAGGGTCTTTTCAAATGAGTTAGCTCTTCACATCAGGTGGCCAAAATATTGGAGTTTCAGCTTCAACATAAGTCCTTCCAATAAACACCCAGGACTGAATCTCCTTTAGGATGGACTGGTTGGATCTCCTTGCAGTCCAAGAGACTCTCAAGAGTCTTCTCCAACACCAGTTCAAAAGCATCAATTCTTTGGCGCTCAGCTTTCTTCACAGTCCAACTCTCACATCCATACATGACTACTAGAAAAACCATAGCCTTGACTAGACAGACCTTTGTTGGCAAAGTAATGTCTCTTCTTTTTAATATGCTGTCTAGGTTGGTCATAACTTTCCTTCCAAGAAGTAAGCGTCTTTTAATTTCATGGATCAATCCATGAAATTGCAATCATTGCAGTCACCATCTGCAGTGGTTTTGGAGGCCCAAAAAATAAAGTCAGCCACCATTTCCACTGTTTCTCCCTCTATTTGCCATGAAGTGATGGGACCGGATGCCATGATCTTAGTTTTCTGAACGTTGAGCTTTAAGCCAACTTTTTCACTCTCTGCTTTCAATTTCATCAAGAGGCTCTTTAATTCTTCTTCGCTTTTTGCCATAAGGTGGTGTCATCTGCATATCTGAGGTTATTGATATTTCTCCCGGCAATCTTGATTCCAGCTTGTGCTTTGTCCAGTCCTGTGTTTCTCATGATATACTCTGCATATAAGTTAAATAAGCAGGGTGACAATATACAGCCTTGACGTACTCCTTTTCCTATTTGGAACCAGTCTATTGTTCCATGTCCAGTTCTAACTGTTGCTTCCTGACCTGAATACAGGTTTCTCAAGAGAAACCTGATGAACCATGGACAGAGGTTTGTGACATTGTACAGGAGACAGGGAGCAAGACCATGCCCAAGAAAAAGAAATGCAAAAAAGCAAAATGGCTGTCTGAGGAAGCCTTACAAATATCTGTGAAAAGAAGAAAAGTGAAAAGCAAAGGAGAAAAGGAAATATATATCCATTTGAATGCAGAGTTCCAAAGAATAGCAAGGAGAGATAAGAAAGCCTTTCTTAGCAATCAGTGCAAAGAAATAGAGGAAAACAACAGAATGGGAAAGACTAGGGATCTCTTCAAGAAAATTAGAGATACCAAGGGAACATTTCATGCAAAGATGGGCTCGATAAAGGACAGAAATGGTATGGACCTAACAGAAGCAGAAGATATTAAGAAGAGGTGGCAAGAATACACAGAAGAACTATACAAAAAAGATCTTCACGACCCAGATAATCATGATGATGTGATCACTCACTTAGAGCCAGACATCCTGGAATGTGAAGTCAAGTGGGCCTTAGAAAGCAGCACTACGAACAAAGCTAGTGGAGGTAATGGAATTCCAGTTGAGCTATTTCAAATCCTGAAAGATGATCCTGTGAAAGTGCTGCACTCAATATGCCAGCAAATTTGGAAAACTCAGCAGTGGCCACAGGACTGGAAAAGGTCAGTTTTCATTCCAATCCCAAAGAAAGGCAATGCCAAAGAATGCTCAAACTACCACACAATTGCACTCATCTCACACATTAGTAAAGTAATGCTCAAAATTCTCCAAGCCAGGCTTCAACAATATGTGATCCATGAAATTCCAGATATTCAAGCTGGTTTTAGACAAGGCATAGCAACCAGATATCAAATTGCAAACATTTGCTGGATAATCAGAAAAGCATGAGAGTTCCAGAAAAGCATCTATTTCTGCTTTATTGACTACGCCATAGCCTTTGACTATGTGGATCACAATAAACTGTGGAAAATTCTAAAAGAGATGGGAATACCAGACCACCGCGCCGAAGAATTGATGCTTTTGAACTGTGGTGTTGGAGAAGACTCTTGAGAGTCCCTTGGACTGCAAGGAGATCCAACCAGTCCATTCTGAAAAGATCAGCCCTATGATTTCTTTGGAAGGAATGATGCTAAAGCTGCAACTCCACTACTTTGGCCACCTCATGCGAAGAGTTGACTCATTGGAAAAGACTCTGATGCTGGGAGGGATTGGGGGCGAGAGGAGAAGAGGACGACAGAGGATGAGATGGCTGGATGGCATCACTGACTCGATGGACATGAGTCTCAGTAAACTCCGTGAGTTGGTGATGGACAGGGAGGCCTGGCATGCTGCGATTCATGGGGTCGCAAAGAATCAGACACGACTGAGAGACTGATCTGATCTGATCTAACCTGTCTAGTCAAAGCTATTGTTTTTCCAGTAGTCATGTATGGATGTGAGAGTTAGACTATAAAGAAAGCTGAGCACTGAAGAATTGATGCTTTTGAACTGTGGTGTTGGAGAAGTCTCTTGAGAGTCCTTGGACAGCAACGAGATGCAACCAGTCCATCCTAAAGGAAATCAGTCCTGCATATTCATTGGAGGACTGATACTGAAGTTGAAATTCAAATACTTTAGCCACCTGATATGAAGAACAGACTCATTTGAAAGACCCTGATGCTGGGAAAGATTGAAGCTGTGGGGAGAAGGGGATGACAGAGGACGAGATAGTTGGATGGTATCACTGACTCAATGGACATGAGTTTGAGTAATCTCCGGGAGTTGGTGATGGACAGGGAGACCTGGTGTGCTGAAGTCCATAGGGTTGCAAAGAGTCAGACATACCTGAGCAACTGAACTGAACTGAATAGGTTCCTTACATGTGTGTGAGTGAAAGTCGCTCAATTATGTCTGACTTTTTGCCACCCCATGGACTATAGTCCATGGAATTCTCCCAGCTAGAATAACTGGATTGAGTAGCCTTTCTTCTCCAGGGGATCTTCCAAATCCAGGAATCAAACCCAGGTCTCCCATATTGCAGGCAGATTCTTTACCAGCTGAGCCACAAGAGAAGCACTCCTTACATAATTATGCCAAAAATATTTATCCACACTAATATTAACATCATTGGTTAGTTCTAGCATTAGACGTTATTAACAGCGCTGTTATAAGCATCTTGGAATGCATGTTTGGAGTACACATTTCTCTTGATTACTTGCCTACATGTTGAATTATAGCTTCGCAGAGTATTATTTATTACCTTCAATAAATAACGCCAGTGAGTTTTCAAAAATGGTTTATACTACATACCTGCTTACATGTTTTTAAAATGTTTTTATGTCTAATCTGAATCTTAGAGAAATTTTGGCTCTGTTTGGTATTCAGACAATGGTTCTTGGTCTATTATACATAGTAATTTAAAATTTTACTTGGTTTTATTGTTACCCATCATCGTAGATGATAGTTTAAACTGTTCTTCAGCTAGACAGAAGATTCTGTGGAATTCAGCATTTAAGCCACAGAAGGTAAAAAAAAGTTTTTCTGTCAAATATTGTATTCTATGCAGATGACAGGACCTGGTTCTTCTAAACAAACAAAGAAAATCTCCTGCTGATTGAAGTACAGACAAGAGTGGTGGTTTTTCTCAGTTGGAAGCAAGCTTATATATTGTACATCTAGTTCCCACTGTCTTCAGTCCAAATTTCCACTACAGTCAAAAGCTAGAATACAAAATACAAATGGTGATTTTTAAAATGCATACTATTGCAAAAATAAGCAAACCCAAGATGCATAAATAACTCACAAGATAAAAAGCTATATTTTTGTGCATCATTTCCATTTTCTTGTGCAGACTACATAAAAAATATCTTTTGATTAGGAACAATGAGGAAAGCATATTTATTTAAAGAAATACCTTCCTTTCATAGTCATACAAGAATTTTAAAAACTAGAACAAGTTTAAAATTCTGAGTGTTAGGGTATTAAATTTCTTAATAAAGTTAGAGTTGACAAGAATATGTCAATAAAAATATTTATCAAAGATAGTGTGTTTCATATTATACATTTAAACTGTTTGGTACTTTTCATGGTGAAATACTTGTGAACAATATTACACTAAACAAAATACATTTTTAAAAGTATCTTTACAATCCATCATAAAGATAAACTGTAGGGAGAAGCAAAAGTGGCTGAGACGCTGCGTGTTTCCTTTTCTTTAGGGGTTCACAAGCCTCCTCCCCCTTTCTGCCTCTCATTTGTCACCAATGTTTCATACATTTACACATGACATTCATGATCTCATAGTAAAGACAACGACAATCCTGATCAGCCTAAACTTACATACACGTTTTTAAGGGAAAGGGGGGAAACTCTGTGAAGATTTGATATGCTTAATTAAGATAACTTCTTCTTAATATCTGTACTTGACCTGTGTCTCCAAATAAGATTTTATGCAGTTTTTAACCTCCAAATTGGTATCATTTAGTTACTATGTTTACATTTTTAATGATAAATGATCTATACTGAGTTCAATCTCAGACAAGAGTGTTCTCAGCTATTTTGAAAAGCATTAATCAGTTACCTTGGAGTAAATTCTATTTAATTTATCATTTAAGAGTTCCCTTAGTTATTATTTCAAAGCATTAAGGCTTGATAATTCTTCCTGACAGAACATAATACCTGATATATTCATTATTGGTTAGACTCCAATGACAATGTTGAATGCTTATTATTTCATACTGGAGACAGAAATGGGAAACCCACTCCAGTATCCTGCCTGGAGAATTCCATGGACAAAGGAGCCTGGTGGGCTATAGTCCAAGGAGTCAAAAACAGTCAGACATGACTCAGCACACACACACACACACAGTATCCTTATGTCCTTACTCATTCATATTTATGTTATCTGCTTATTAGCTAGATTTTATATTCCTTGTTTTAAATATGGGAATTTAAATAATTCTGCCATAGCCATATATCTAGAAAGTGTGCACAGGATGAATGGTGTATTTCTTCTGCTTTGTACTCAGAAAACATAACTTCAGGGAATCTTAGTAACACTAATGAGCCATCTGAAGGCAGATTTTATATGACTTCTGATGCAGCTGAAATCTAGATGATGTAATGATGAAAAACTTGAAGTTGGAATGATTAAATGTGGTTTCTGGTACTCAATAAGTTGAAACAATAAACATTTGTGCATGAATGAATAATGAACCAAAAGATGTAGAATCTAAAACCAAACCTGCCCACTGAGATAGTAAAAGTGCAGAGGGGACACCCCTCGCTCCTGATTTCGTTAGGTAGTGCAGAAAACGTGCAAAGTACACAGGATACAAAGTGAAGTGAAACTGAAAACCCTTCAGTCGTGTCTGACTCTTTGCGACCCCAAGGACTATACAGTCCATGGAATTCTCCAGGCCAGAATACTGGAGCGGATAGCCTTTCCCTTCTCCAGGGGATCTTCCCAACCCAGGGATCAAACCCAGGTCTCCCGCATTCCAGGCTGATTCTTCACCAGCTGACCCACAAGGGAAGCCCTGGTTACAAAGTAAGAGGACCAGAAAAGACATAGCTGAGGGATCCGTATCATCTTTCTCGTCAAGCACGCTAGACTCCTTCCTCCTCTGACTTAGTTTCCAATGTTGGTCTTGCCTCATACCCCTTCAAGAAATAAGAAGCAATGAGACGGTCCTCCCATGTTCATACCACTGTTGCTACAGAGGAAAAAATACTCTTTTATCAAACACCAACCTCTCCACATGTGGTCTGTAAAGTCTGTATTACAGCCTCTCCCACTTTCTCAAGGAAATCTTGCTATTTTGATGTCTAAAAGATGCCTCAAATTCAACTCTTTATTCCCCCACCTTTCTTCCCTAAAATCTTACTCTCCTCCCAATCTTTCCCAGCACATTCAATGGCATCCTTATTTGTGTAATTGCTCAAGATGAAAGTCAGGATCTATCCTTGATTTTCCTTTCCTAACTACCTTAATTAAACTTTATCCTTTTCCTCTTATCAGTTCAGTTCAGTTGCTTAGTCATGTCCGACTCTTTGCGACCCCATAAATCGCAGCATGCCAGGCCTCCCTGTCCATCACCAACTCCCAGAGTTCACCCAAACTCATGTCCATCGAGTCAGTGATGTCATTCAGCCATCTCATCCTCTGTTGTCCCCTTCTCCTCCTGCCCCCAATACCTCCCAGCATCAGGGTCTTTTCCAATGAGTCAACTCTTCGCATGAGGTGGCCAAAGTAATGGAGTTTCAGCTTTAGCATCAGTCCTTCCAATGAACACCCAGGACTGGTCTCCTTTAGGATGGACTGGTTTGGATCTCCTTGCAGTCCAAGGGACTCACAAGAGTCTTCTCCAGCACCACAGTTCAAAAGCATCAATTCTTTGGCACTCAGCTTTCTTCACAGTCCAACTCTCACATCCATACATGACCACTGGAAAAACCATAGCCTTGACTAGATGGACCTTTTTTGGCAAAGTAATATCTCTGCTTTTGAATATGCTATCTAGGTTGGTCATAACTTTCCTTCTAAGGAATAAGCGTCTTTTAATTTCATGGCTGCAGTCACCATCTGCAGTGATTTTGGAGCCCCCCAAAATAAAGTCTGACACTGTTTCCACTGTTTCCCCATCTATTTGTCATGAAGTGATGGGATCAGATGCCATGATATTAGTTTTCTGAATGTTGAGCTTTAAGCCAACTGTTTCACTCTCCTCTTTCACTTTCATCAAGAGGCTTTTTAGTTCTTCTTGTTCTGCCATAAGGGTGGTGTCATCTGCATATCTGAGATTATTGATATTTCTCCCAGCAATCTTGATTCCAGCTTGTGCTTCTTCCAGCCCAGTGTTTCTCATGATGTACTCTGCATATAAGTTAAATAAGCAGGGTGACAGTATACAGCCTTCCTCTTATCACCTACATCCAATTCAGCAGTAAGTATTGTTTATTCTGCCTGCTAAAGTATTCCATACACATCTGTTTTTTCTCATTACCATGAAATCCACCCTATATAAGCCACCCTCACATCTGGGTTCCTTCAGTGTCCTAACTGGTCTCCTTACGTCAGCTTTTGCATCCTAATAATAAGTTCTCCATATGGTAGCAATAGAAATATTTCTAAAATATGTCAGAAATAATACACATCTCTACTTATAATCTATTTAGAATAAAATGCAAATGTCTCTCCTGGCTTACAAAGCCCTATGTACTCTAGCCCTCTTCACTTCTCTGGACATTTCTTTCTAGAACAGGAACATTCTATTTCTCTAACCCATACCTTCAATGCTCCAGTCATAACAGCTTTCTACTGGCTCCTATAATTTGCAACTGTGGATTATTTTACTAGGTCTTCCCTGATCACCTTAAAAACTATTTGGTCATTTGTTATCCTATCAGTCTACATATTTAAAAACTTAATAAAACTAAGAACATACAAACAGGTTGAAAGACTACTGATATTTGGACATACTTGGCTTCATTTTTAAAAGTGAGTTTCATACCATAGTCTGATAGCTATAGATAATACTTCAAGAAGAGATGGAAATTTGTAATACGATTATGTTGAAGGAGAAGGGGACATTACAGCACCTTCCTACTTAAGGTAAACATTTTATATTTTATTACATATGAGTGGTGCATTTGTCACTGACTCTATATAAAGCCTTTAAAATCTATATCCCAAAGACAAAAACATAATTAGTTTTTGAGCCAAGCACAGCAGGTTTGAAAATGATCTTCTTTCCATTGTGCTTTAATTAATTTAATAAACTAAAATACATAACTAGCATTGTTAATGGAACATTATTTATTCTTTATGAACCATCACCTTGATGAACCAGGAAAAAAAAATACAGTATTAGTCTTGTCCTTCAGTGAGAACGCATCATTTTCACAGAATCTTTTCACTAAGACAAAAACACATTATCATTAATGAAATTGAAATAATTTTGAGAGACATGTAAAAATGATAGCTATTTCCAGTGAATATCTAATAAGAAGGAAGTATTCCAAAAATGAACAAAATATTATTAATATCCAAAATAAGTATGCATTTTATCTATAGGAAAATGGATAAATTTTTTTCTTCATAAATAATTATAACAATTTTAATCATTTTAATTCCAAATTATAGCAGTTTTAAGGAAACAACTTAAGGGGGACAATAGTACTGGAAACGAGTTATTTGCTGAGATAGTTTTAAATAAATTAACAGTTCATAATGTTACTGTATTTAAATCAGAGCTATAACTATACTAATAGTGAATGAGTTACAAAAATCAGTAAATTTATCATCTACATTCTGTGTTTGAGAATTTCAAATAAGAGCAAAATGTAGGTAAAGAAATTTTAAATGTCGCCTACCGAGAAATAAAAAAACCCACATTACCTAAGAGTTGTGGATGGCTGAGTTTTGAACTACAATATTATCTTTGCTTTGCAGAAAGACAAGGTACAGTATGGTATTGCATGAAATGACTAAAATTAACCTTGAAAGTCCATAGTTGGGTCCTGGGTTGGAGGAAGTAAATGGAGAACATAAGCCATAGTCTAGGAGCTTAGTACTGCCTTGCCCTTGTTCAATAAATTTTCTGTATTCAACATTAAACCTACTCACTTTTACAACTTTTGCATGTTAGATAAAATTTACAGGAAAAAAAAAACAAACAAACAGAATGATAAAAGAGCCTCAGTACATTTAGAATTCTATCTACTCATTATCTCCTTCCCTTTACCATTTAAGATCAATTACCAGGCACATGTTTAAAACAAACAAACAAAAAAAACTACCAAAAATAGTTTTGTAAATGAACCAGATTGTTAAAAAGCTTTCCTCCTAACCCTGAAAGTCCTGAAGTAAATGGTAGGAAAAACAGGTGTTCTCAGAACAGATTTCAAGAGTATATCTTCGTGAAGGTCTTTTCTTTGCTCAGTCTTGATACCAGGCACATTACTGCCACCTCTGATGCTCAGAAAGACACAGAGATGGATGAACCACCTGGGCAGAGAATAAGAGCAACTTCTCTCTGTTGCTGCTGCTGCTGCTAAGTTGCATCAGTCATGTCCGACTGTGTGCGACCGCATAGACAGAAGCCCACCAGGCTCCTCTGTCCCTGGGATTCTCCAGGCAAGAACACTGGAGTGGGTTGCCATTTCCTTCTCCAATGCATGAAAGTGAAAAGTGAAAGTGAAGTCGCTCAGTCGTGTCCGACTCTTAGCGACCCCATGGACTGCAGCCCACCAGGCTCCTCCATCCATGGATTTTCCAGGCAAGAGTACTGGAGTGGGGTGCCATTGCCTTCGCCGCTGTTAAGTGGAGCCTAACCTAATTACATAAATACTTGAAAAGACATAAGAGACAACTCACAGTAATTTCATAAATGTGCAAAGATGTAGGGGTGGGCTAAGGCTTCCAAACAGAACAATCAGATCTCTTTTCTTGACAGGAGGAGCTAGTGGAGCACTTCTTAACACCAGTTACCAAAAGAGCAGAGACCTGATTTTATAAACGACTGGTGACTGCCAAGTTTGCCACCAAAATGATATATGTGTTTAATTTGTTACTCCTAGGAAAGTAGTCCTGGATGTCTGACCTTAGAAGTTGAAGGGTCTATTAGTGAAGGATGAAAAGAAAGAGAAGGAGGGGTAAGAAGAAAAGGGAGTGGGTTTGCAAAGTAAAATGGATGAGGTGGGCTATTGTCCACACAGATAAATGGAATTAGGAATAAATCTGCTTTTCTCATGAATAAAATTTGAATATGAAAAAACAAACATGAATTTTTGGCATATGGATATACATGTATGCAGAGATAAAGTCATAGACTAGGAAACAAATACATTAAATAAAAAGTCATATGACACTTGCTTTAGCTCTAAACCATTCACCTTCCCAGCAGAACTACTAAAACATCTTTCCAAAGTATTGAGACTCTACCTTAGGGAAAACACATATTTAGAGAACCAGGAATGATGGATTGCATAAAATATGTATCACCATGAAAAATAATAAAGAAACTACATTTGTCTCCTCCAACTTCACCTGTGAATGTTTTTTCCTATTTTGCCTTAATGTGAAATGTCATAATATACTAGGAAGGGAGAAGTCAATTCCACATTATGACCTTAGAGTCATTTTTCCCTATTTGAAATAGGAGAAAGGTATGTTGAATTTAAATAGATCATGAAAGTTTTTAAATCCCTTCTCTCTTGAGAGAATTTTCTAGATTAGTGAAAATTGATTTCCTCAAATCCACTATGTATGTGTGCATTTGCCATATAAAAATTCTAATTATCAGAGCTGTATCCTCCATTTCACCTGAACCAAAAAGAAAAAAAAAAAAAGAAATTAAAAGAATATTGTACCTTTCCCATATTTTCAGAAGTGTTTGATAGGGATACTTTCAATGTTGCTATATTTCTGGGCGAAAATTGTCCTGGCTTTAGTACATGTATGGTTGGTCATTACCCAGATTTAGAAAATATAATTTGGCCCCAAGATATATGCAGGTTCATTAGCATTCACCATTTAGAATTAACATCTTTGATCATAAAATGATGTTTAAACCTTTTAAACAAACCAATTCAGTAACCAGTTTAAATCTGATTTATTATTGTTGCCACATTGTTCCTTACAAAGAAACTTGCAATAATCCCCAACAGCTGCTGGCCAACAGGTGCAGCCGAATAACATTGAAACACTGAGCCATAATCTAGAATCAATTTTGTCTCCTTCACTGCTACAATCAAGCAAGCAGAACAACTGGAGCATTTTTAATCTTACCTTAATATCCTTTAAAAACAGAGGTGGGGAACAGGACCCCACCGTATAATCAAGAAAGCATACTCCCTGTCATTGATAATTGTTCTCCAGAGCCATGCATTTTATGAGTTACATATAAAACTTAGAGGGAAGGTCATTTTCTGAAATCAGAACGCAGTTGGAAGGCAGTAAGAATCACACTGTATATGTAAAAAACTCAGTGCCTAAGATATCATATTCAAGGGTTTAAATTTTAAGAAGTGCTCATTTGCAATCTGTGAACATATATTAAGGCAATTTAAACTATTTTTGTCCTCTGGCCCCGAATCTACATTCATATCTTTTCCTTCTAACTGCTTCTACCTTTTTGAAAATGGACATTTGAAAAGCCACTAAAGGTCAAATATTTAATTAATGACTCTGCTTTTCAACAAATTTCTTCATTTTTCTAAAGACTCATTTTAATGTCTATCTCCAGCCTGGGTTTCTGGAGTAAGTACATTGTGACTTTTAAAAATAATTATCCCAATTAGAGGAAATTGTGGAATGTTAGTCAAAATTTGGGGGACTCTATTATTGAGTTTTTGTGATTCTCAGCAAGACTTGGTGACTCAGTTTTTACTATCTATGACACAGAAGTAATAGCAGCATGCTTTATCTTCTGCAATTGTGGTCCCCTTAAAAATTTGTGTGACCTGAAATTTGAAAAATAAAATTACAAGCTCTGAATACAGTAATGGGAAAAAGTCATTATTAAAAAACCTCAAGATGAATCCTTCTGACAAGTGAAGAATCCTTTTATACCCTAATTTTAAAAATAAATTCCATTTTTAGTGTTTAAAAACTTTCACTATCTCCAAAGTGCTTGGAAGCAAAAAGAGAGAATTCCTAATACTTCAGAGATTTTGGTCTGGGTAGGAAGACAGTTAACTTATTTCTACATTGACTCAAGTATTTTATAAGCAATTTTTATACTAAATGAGTCTTTATTTTACTAAAGAGTTAACATCTATACTCTTCAAAGACATCCAAGGGAGAAGATACACCACCAGGTGAGATTTCAATGGCGTGTCTTTCTTAATTAATTGTAGTTGGTAGATACTGGTATGTTTAATAAGAATTAAGTTATTCTCCTATAGGAAGTTGTTTTACAGTAGAAGTGATAAAATCAGCCATCTCTGTTTAGGTCTTTGGGTTACGCATGCCAAAAGAAAACTCTCAGACCACACTGCAGTAAGCGCTCTACATTCTGGGTACAATGTGTATTTGTAGTCCCTACAGTGTTTTCCAGAAGATTAAGTTGATTCTGTGTGAATCATTTGGAAAATTCCTACAAGTGATTCTATCCAAATGTAATTGTTCCCTGACAAAGATCCTGGCAATATACAGACCTTGACTCTATCACTATTTAGGGAACATTTTAAAGGTAGGGGAAAAAAATGAAAAGATTAGCTATCTTTGAATGTTTTGTCAGCATTCCTTTACCTGTGGAAACAGAAATTTTTTTTTTTTTTTTTGTATCTAGGTTTAACAAAAAGCAAGAATTTAGTGCTTTGTGAGGAGACTCCATATAGTATGAATTAAAGCAACATCTAGGATTCTAATAGACCTAGGATCAAATACGAGCAAAACTTACAGTTCTCATGGATATAACAGGACTATTTCCATTCTCCCAAAGTTATGATGAAATTGGATGATAGATGTCAACTCTTATGTGACTTTGTACTCAATTTTCAGTACTGGAAGAAAAAGAACATCTTTTACCTTTACTAACTTGGAATATTTTTTTAAAGGTTGGCAGCCTTATATTACCTTATATCCTAAAGGAGTAATCTTACGATCAAAAAGATGGACAGCAACACTTACGTCAGTGAAGGCATGCAGGGTTTCTGCAAGCTCTGCCACAAAGATTAATACCAGCCTCTAAGGCAACATCAGCATCCCATCGCGCAGTTAATGACAGTATGTGCATGAACAAAATAAGCATGTTGTCACCATCTTCCATGATTTCAGTCCGTTGTATACATTGGTTCCTTTCTTTCAAACAGTACAGCTACTAAAACAGTAAGGCAAGTTTCTAGAGGATCTATTTCATTAGGTTTAAAATTGCCCATAAAATCTGACAATTTGTGTCAGCGATGCTGCTGGGAAGCCAATAAAGCCAGCGCACCATGGCAGGTTGCATGAAACGCCAGCAGTATCTCCATCATCTGATGAATCAACTGCACCCCAAAGACAAACTAATCAACACAGACCGTTTTACTGACAATACTCTCGTGTTCCGTATTTCAGAAAGGCAATTTAGGTATACTTAATGTGTAGCAGCTCTTAGGAAAAAAATGGCAGCCTAAAATGGAGAAAGCTGGTTGTTAATGTTTTTAATGTATTCCTCCACTGGCCAGAAAAGCACTGGCCAAAGAGATTCCTTTCACTAAATCTCCATTAGTGGACAGAATGTTAGACTAGTTTTCATGTGTGATTTACATATATATGGCAACACTTTGATAATCCTGTTTGAGTCCACATATCTTTTTTTTTTAATTTAATTTAATTTTTATTTTTTTTCAATAAGAATTGAAAAAAAATAAAAATTAAATTAAATTTTAAAAAAGGAATGCAAAAATAAATAAATAAATAAAATAAATGATTATTCTTATTCTTATTTTATTTTTAAACTTTACAATATTGTATTAGTTTTGCCAAATATCAAAATGAATCCACCACAGGTATACCTGTGTTCCCCACATATCTTAATCAAATAGTGGTGATCAGATATTTCATTAGGAAAAATGGCTGTATTTTCAATAGATTCCAATGCTACAGGGAAATTATGTTTTGAAAGCAATTGAGTAAGTTTCATGTATAGCATCTAGAATCCCCAGTTCACTTAACAGTTAGGAACCTACTGCATACCAGGTATGCAATCTATTTGCCCAATACTGTGAAGAAGGCTGAGCACCGAAGAATTGATGCTTTTGAACTGTGGTGTTGGAAAAGACTCTTGAGAGTCCCTTGGACTGCAAGGAGATACAACCAGTCCATTCTGAAGGAGATAAGCCCTGGGATTTCTTTGGAAGGAATGATGCTAAAGCTGAAACTCCAGTACTTTGGTCACCTCATGCAAAGAGTTGACTCACTGGAAAAGACTCTGATGCTGGGAGGGATTGGGGGCAGGAGGAGAAGGGGACAACAGAGGATGAGATGGCTGAATGACATCACTGACTCGATGGATGTGAGTCTGAGTGAACTCCGGGAATTGGTGATGGACAGGGAGGCCTGGCGTGCTGCAATTCATGGGGTCGCAAAGAGTCGGACACAACTGAGCGACTGAAGTGAACTGAACTAAACTGATGCAATGCTCAGAGGACACAAAGATGACAGGCACAGTCTCTGTTTTCCAGGATATCATCTACAGTAGAGGAAACATCAGCAATGGTATCAAGAGTTGCTTAGGATGGTCATACTTCATCTTTCCCCAGTATTCTCTCTGAGCTTCCCTAAAACCATCTCAAGTAAATATGATCTAAATAAAACACTGCTCTGCCAATGTATCTTAGAGACAAGTCTCCTTGGCCCCCTTCTACCAGATTACTTCCCCTAAGCCCTCTGCAGATCCACTTAAGCCCAATGATGGGAAACAGACATAAACTTTCAGTGGCAATATCATGGGATAAATGACATAACTATGAAGACCACTGTAGCCCAGAGTGATGACTAGTAAGGGATTAGGATGTCAGGGGATAATTTCAGGAAATTCTTAAAGGGTGAGGACACATTACCCATGCAAATAAGAGGAAATTTAGGAGAAGGGAGGCAGAAGGGGCAGCCTTTGAGAAGGTATACGCAAGATGACTGTACAATAACTACAAAGGGCTCAGCATTACAAGAGCTCAATGTGTCAATGGGAGGCGTGTCAAAGATTAGCTTGGGCTGATGAACAAAGGACCAGATTATAAAGGGGATGCATGTCTTATTAAAAGTCCAAATATAAATTTTATATTGAAGATCATGATACCCACAGAATACTAAGCAAGAGAGATATTTTAACGGGAGAAGGACGAAAGGGTGGCGGGTAACTAACTTAAGAGGCTGTACAGAAATCAAAGGAAGAAATATATTTAGATTCTGAATGAAGGTACTGACTGTAGGAATGGAAAGCAGCAGATGGATTTTAGAAAGACGTTAGAGGCAATACCCACAGCATTTGGTGGCTGAGTGGGTGGCAGCTGTATAAACCAGCCCCCTGGTGTGGCCTGTGGTGTGGATAATGGGTGAATGGGGCCATTCACCTAGATCAGGAATACAGAAGAAGAAATAAGAGATCACAATACCCAGGTGGCACAGTAGTAAAGAATCTGCCTGCCAATGCAGGAGACAAGAAACATGAGTTCGATTCCTGAGTTGGGAAGATCCTGTAGAGTAGGAAGTGGCAACAAGCTCAAGTATTCCTGCCTGCAAAATTCCATGGATAGAGGAGCCTCGTGGGCTATAGTCCATGGGGTTGCAAAGAGTCAGAACACAACTGAGTGACTGAGCACACATATGTTTATATATACTCTTTCCCTTCATTGAGGCATCTTTGGGTCAATCTATAAAACTTTAGAATGACTGGAAATCTTATCCAGAATGAAACTATTGCAACTATTCCTTCAAGAACAATTTATTAGTCTCTGTGTATTTAGCAGAGGACCTGGAATTAAAATTGTATAGTTACTATTACTGGAAATATTTTAAAGTAATGAGAAATAAGCAAGGTATCGATTACCCCAAAATGTGGTAAAATAGCAGTATTAAAATGTGAAAAAAAGTAAGTTTTCTTTATATTATTATTATGTAAAAAACAATAGATAACGTTAGTAAGTCTTTTTTTTTTTTTAATTTCAAGGCTGAGCTATTTGAGTGGGCTAAGAATGAGGCAGTCACTATCCACTCCTCCAAGAAAAATGTGTGAGATGTATATCTTTAAAAATTAATGAAGAAGGAAGAAAACAAAGAAAGAAGGATGGGGAGAGGAAAATGAAGGAGAATTTAAACTCAATGCATTATACAATTCTAATCAACATGAACACAGTGGCCAACATTAACACTGAATAAACTCTGGGAAAGAAACTAGTATTTTTACACACAAAAAACCCAATAAATACATGACTTACAGAAGTTTTTATCCAAAATAAGACACATTAAATAGAATTTTATTTCCATTATATTTTGTCTTTCCAAAATAAATTTATGAAAATTCAGCAGATATTTTATAGAAGTTTGTAATGTTATTGAGGAATTTGACAATCCCTTAAGGTTTTACTTGAAAATTTGGATCACATAAATCGAAATCAAGATGAAATTACGTCAATAAGCACTAATTATGAGTATGTCCCAAAACGCATTTAGTGGGAAATGTGTTAAATTTCAAATAATAGATTATGAACTGTCAAAGATATTAATAGTATTTATAATTTGACAATAATTAGAATGTGTCAAAACATGAGCATATACTGTAACAGGATATAAAAAATTTAGAAATAAAGCTAGAAAATAAGAAAAGTACATTGTTCTTAATTTTCAAATTAAAATAAAAATAAGAAAAACAAGAAACTCAGTCTATAATTTAGTCAATTAATGTGGGTCAAACTGTATTTACTGAAAAGACAGTATGTCAGGTTCTAAGGATTCAACAGTCCACAGAACAAACATGATCCCTGCTCTCACAGAATGCCTCATGCTAAATTGTTCAGAAATACATATGGGTGTAAATCAGTGAGTACTGAGACATGAGTTTATTTGACTGAAAATGACCATCATCATCATACCCCTGGTTTGGAAACTGATTTTTCTAAAAGATATTTCAAGACCTAGCAGTAGTTTACAAGTCCATCTTGTTCCTCTTTACTGCTACTACCAAAGCAATGTTCTCTTTCCCTCCACAAATCTCACTTTTATTTGACTCTTCTATAATCAAGCTATCCCACATAGTACGTCCCCCATTTGCTTTCAAAAAACCACCCTTTCAGGCCTTTCAAAGATATCGCTTTCGGTTCACCTTTCTTCCCGCCTCTGCTGCAAAATCTACACATGTGACTCACCCAGTATTCAGGTCCCTGACTTCCTCGAACCGAGAAAGTTTTACTAAGTTTTACTATTATCCATCTCTGGTACTCATTTCTCAGGGCTCCTCCCTAGACCTGGCGTTCACCACACCACCCCATCCTTCCAGCTCACTCACTCTTGTACCCCATTACAACAAGTCCTTCCTTTCTCTTCTCCACCTCCTCCTTCCTGCCATCATCCCTCCTGTGGCTTAATGATTCCAAGATCCATCATTAAAATCACTGCATTACGGACCTCCCCGCTTCTACTTCTCTTCTAAGAAATCTACTTTATTCACTTACTTAAAACTCATGGAAAATTCTGAACATCTTTTTATAGGTATGGACTCTCAAATAGCCAGCTTGTGTCTACAGTTCCAATCTTGACCCATATTATTCTTCGCCTCACTTATTAATACTTTGGCCACACTGGCCATTTCTGGAACCCATCAAACCCTTTCTTACTATTATGCCTATCCACTTTTTCATCATTATGTCTTATGAGCTTATCTCCCTAACTCTTGAATTGCTAGCCTCTTTCTCACTCTCTTTTGTGTCAGTTGCAATGTCACCTCTACACATAGTCTTCTCCAACCATTTCATCTAAAATAACTTGACACAATGACTTTCTATTACACTGCTTTATTTCCTTCATAGCACATACTGAATATATAGCTATATTGTTTAACTACTAACTGGCTATCTCCTGCACTTGACTTGAAAATTCCATAAAGACAAGGGCCTTATTTTGTTCACTTTAATACTACATATTAACCTTAAGTCACTCACTCAGTCGTGTCCGACTCTTTGCGACCCCGTGAACTGGAGCCCACCAGGCTCCTCTGTCCATGGGATTCTCCAGGCAAGAATACTGGAGTGGGTTGCCATTTCCCTCTCCAGGGGATCTTCCTGACCCAGGGATCGAACCCAGGTCTCCCACATTGCAGGCAGATGCTTTAACCTCTGAGCCACCAGGGAAGCCTTAACAGATATTAAATTCATATACAATTAACAGAATGAATAAAAGAGAAGATGAGGGTAAGGTTTTATTACAGACCTGTCAAAAATCTAAAACTAGTAAAAAAAAAATAAAGGGAGGGGGAAGGAAATTGGATAAAGGCAATCAAAATGTAATAAAAACTTCCAGTTATAAGCTAAGTACTAGGAATGTAAGCAACATGAAAAATATAATTAACAAGGCATTATATTAAATGTAAAAGCTGTTGGTTCTCTTCACATACAAATTTTTTTATTTAACGTTTTATCTCATGGATATTCACTAAACTTGTTATTATAATCATTTCATGATGTATGTGAGTCAAATTATTATGCTGTACACCTTAAACTTATACAGTGCTTTATATCAATTAAATCTCAATATAACTGGAAGAAAAATAAGTGAACAAGTAAACAATGATTTAGAAAGAAAAACTAAAAATAGTTTAAAAAGAGTTCAATATTTATTTACCCATAAACACCCCCCCAAAGTTAGTATACACACCAAGTCTACTAATTATGCTTTTATTTTGGTTGCTATAAAGAAGAAATTAAGCCATATAAATGTAATTTTATGCAAAAACTGGTTATAACAGATATAAAATTTCACTAATAAAAAAGGGAAACATCAATCAAATGGGGGTTGTTTCATAACATATAATAAGGAAGCAATATATAAATTTAATTTTTGGAAAATTATAGATAGAAATCAGAAATTCACCTATAAGAGAATCAGATTTAAATTATTAAATAACAAAGATATGCTAAAGCATATTTCCATAAAATGCTGAGATTCACAAATATTAAGTAACTGAATATATCATTTATGAGTCACAAATATAAAAAAACATGAGATTTCTTTATTAAATACTAGATTCTTACCAACACCTCTCAAACTTATCCTACAGAAGTCTTATTCAACTACTCAGGTAAATACAATATCATGCTAAGTATAATACAAGTATGTTAAATACATATGTCATCTGACATATGACATATGATATCTATGAGAATTTTCACTCACAAAATGATTTCTATTTGCTCTCTATATAATTCAATATGATAAACATTTACATGCTCATTTCCTCTGCCAAAAAACTATTCCTATAATGATAATTTTTAAGTATCTTTAAATTTCTACAGGGTAGAAGATTATACTATATACATTATCAGAATTTGTATAAGTGTTATCAATAAAAGTAACCTTGGAAAAATATACAGTAGAACCTACATTCAATTTAATCTTCAGTTTCAAAGATAGAACTACATAGGTTCAATCAAATGGGAATAATACAAATCAATAAACAAAAAGTACTCAATTAAACACTGATTCAAACTACCATAAGGAACTCAAAGTGTTACAGACTCTAAATAGCTCAGATTCAACCCTTTAGTATTCCTTTATAGCATTCATATTAGAAACTCCGGCCTACAGTCCTGGAATGGTTCCATAACCTTGGTGTGATACAATAAAAACATCTTCATTCACAAATCTGGGCCATTCAACTAGTGGGAAACTGACTAAACTAATAAAATAACGAGTATCCCAAATCCTGGGAGTTCTTCAGAGAAAAATCTTTCATATTACTTGCTTTTCTCACTTGTATTTCTCACAGTTATAGGTATGTAGGAGAAGGTAATGGCACCCCACTCCAATACTCTTGCCTGGAAAATCCCATGGACGGAGGAGCCTGGTGGGCTGCAGTGCATGGGGTCGCTAAGAGTCGGACACGACTGAGCGACTTCACTTTCACTTTTCACTTTCATGCATTGGAGAAGGAAATGGCAACCCACTCCAGTGTTCTTGCCTGGAGAATCCCAGAGACAGGGGAGCCTGATGGGCTGCCGTCTATGGGGTCGCACAGAGTTGGACACGACCTGTGACTTAGCAGCAGCAGCAGCAGTCATACCACAAAGATTCCTAATCTATCTTTTTGATTGGGACCATCAATTTTCAGCAGTTTCAGCTATCACAATCCATTATCCATCATTCATTAAAGCTTTAATGTCATAAATATGTAATTCTCTGGTTCATAGCATTGACATAGCATTAACCCTTAAAATCTGATTCATAAAACTGTTACATTTCTCAAGCACAATATTCCTGCTAGAAATTATGCTATCAGTATATTAAATGCCAAAGAATACTGTTCAAAAAATCCAAGTTGATTAGTTTTGGATTTAATTCAAATATCCACAATTTGGACCTTTAATATCTCACTGGATTTAAACATTCTATTAATTTTTCTTCTGAATCTGTAAATCACATTAATTAAACGAAAGGAGCTCGTAGAATACAGAGACGGCTCCTTTCTTTCATAGATTTCTTGTTTAAGAATCTCTCTCCCATGTATGCACAGACACAGACACATTACACACACACAAAGACACATTGTAAAGTTTATGGGTTTTTTTTATTATTATTCTGCATCAAAAAAGTCCACATATTTTCTTTCATGTAGCCAGGAGACTCAACCATAACAATGTGTATATTAGGACTATGTTAATTTTCAAAACCAAAGAGAGGGGAGCAAGGATGCAAGTAAGTACATCTCAGGATACAAGTCCTGAGAAACTCACAGGAAAGAGAATAGAAATGCACAGCTAGCCCGTAATGATGTAATATATTCTCAATATAATATATTAACATATAAAATCTAACATATATAAGTAAATTTGAGTGCAAATTCCCCATCCTCTTTTGAGTTGCCTAGTAACATGTAGGCACCCAGAACTACTGTCAAGACAATGTTACTGAAATTTGTGAGAAGTAACCATTCATTGTTAAGTCAGGAACTATCTACATTAAATCTAAATTCTTGGTGGATAGTCTTTCAGGTTTCTGCTGCTAGTAATGTTTTCATATGGAAAAGAGAGTGCTTTTTCATTTTCTTTTCAGCTTCCCAGTCAAGATGTTTCTGGCATGATCGATATATGTGCATAAAAATGTTGCTGTTGTCATTTAAAATAAATAATCCATGGCTCTCACTGCTGGGGTTAAGTGATTTCATCCACAGAAAGATTTTGTAATGCATCTCAGGGATGGTTCTCATTGACAGAGAAATCAAATAGTACCAGTGATGTATCTGGCATATGAAACCCAAACTATCTTTACTTAAGACAAAACATTATGCTATCCTAAATGAAATATCCATTCTCCTTTTGGATAGCCCTATATATAACTGAGAGTTGGACCTTACTATTACATTGTCTCAACTTTAGTTATAGGTTTTTCTTCACAGCAGTAGATTCAATGAGGTAATGTACATGAAGTACCTACAACAAAATCGTCAATTAAAAGTGAAGACAAAAAGGACAAAGGCCATGAGGAAACACTGAAATGTTACTGTACAAAATATACAGTTGGTTTCTTCCTACCCTAACCTAGCCAGGCAAGAATTATATTCATCATTCTCTTCACTAAACATAAATGTAATTGGATGCTGTAAAATATAGCCATTTTATTTACATTTAAATGTGAAAGCATGATGTGTGTGTATATGCATATATTGTTGTTACGTAGCTGCTCAGTCGTGTCTGACTCTTTGTGACTCCCTGGACTGTAGTCTGCCAGGCTCCTTCGTCTGTGGGATTTCCAAGGCAAGAATACTGGATTAGGTTGCCATTTGATTCTCCAGGGGATCTTCCCAACCCAGGGCACAAACCTGCCATCTCCTGCATTGCAGGTGGATTCTTTACTACTGAGCCACCGGGGAAACCCCATGCATGTGTGTGGTTCTCCTTAAATGCCATTTCCTGGGTCTCATATACAGATACCCTAAGATTTTTATCAAAGATGATAAGTACTTGAATGCTTTGTAGTTGCAAACTATTTCTAATTTGCAAGTTTACTAATTTAATGGAGAGCTACATTCCAACTACTAAAATAATCTGATCACAGAATAAGAAATGTCTAACTCCAGTAGCTCAGTGGGTAAAGAATCTGCCTGTGATTCAGGAGACTGGGGTTCAATTCCTGGGTGGGAAAGATACCCTGGAGAAGGAAATGGCAACCCACTCCAGTCTTCTTGCCTGGAGAATTCCATGGACAGATTCAGACACAACTTAGCGACTAAACCACCACCATTAACTTTAGTAAAACCGTAACATTCTTGAGGGGTATATCTTGAGATCACAAATCTCATAACACATAAAACGTTAAATAATTAATAGTTGAACTTTTTCAGTATCACTTCCTGCTATAAAACAAAGTTTTTATTACTTTTTAAAAGTTAATATAAGCTGCCAATTACTTCACAACCACACTGCAATATTGATATTGGGTAGTCAGCTGGTCTCACTTACAGGTTCTTAGTGACTAAAGTCAGAGCACAAATTACTGTCCTAGAAAATTTCAAACTGTTTTACGTACCATGGCAATTTCTCACAAATATCTGAAACTAAAAGATTTACAACTGTAAAGGATAAATCTATAAATGCCAAGGCTCTATCACTGTATTAAAACTTTTTAAGTTGATTATGTCGATTGTTCTATACTATAAGCTATAACATCAGATCAGATCAGATCAGTTGCTCAGTCGTGTCCGACTCTTTGCAACCCCATGAATTGCAGCACGACAGGCCTCCCTGTCCATCACCAACTCCCGGAGTTCACTCAGACTCACGTCCATTGAGTCAGTGATGCCATCCAGTCATCTCATCCTCTGTCATCCCCTTCTCCTCCTGTCCCCAATCCCTCCCAGCATCAGAGTCTTTTCCAATGAATCAACTCTTTGCATGAGGTGGCCAAAGTAGTGGAGTTTCAGCTTTAGCATCATTTCTTCCAAAGAAATCCCAGGGCTGATCTCCTTCAGAATGGACTGGTTGCATCTCCTTGCAGTCCAAGGGACTCTCAAGAGTCTTCTCCAACACCACAGTTCAAAAGCATCAATTCTTTGGCGCTCAGCCTTCTTCACAGTCCAACTCTCACATCCATACATGACCACAGGAAAAACCATAGCCTTGACTAGACAAACCTTTGTTGGCTAAGTAATGTCTCTGCTTTTGAACATGCTATCTACAGGGTTAAATAATTCACAAATAAATGTGCTCTGGACATAAAACACAGTGGCAAATTTATGCTGTGATTAAAATAATATGGACATAAAAGAATATTACAGACTATGAATGAATTTCTCAAGTTAATACTCAAGTAAGCCTAATTCCAGGATTTTGCATTCATTGGAAATTAAACACATATCAAGAGTACATAGGAAATACTTATGAAAATTAAGACTTAAATGGTCAATTTGCTCAAATATTTCACTACTTAATTATAAATGTAATTCCAATATCATTTTATTTTGTCCTAAAATAAATTTCATTGCCAACCATAAGATTCTCCTTTTGAAAGGCCTCTTAAAGAAGTTAGCAACTGTCACAGACTTTTGTACCTAACCACACAAAAAGAGTTTTTTAAAATCACGCCTTTTGCTTCACTAATATAAGAACCAGATTGCTTTATTTTCTTAAATTTTTTGTGAACAATTCTAAAATGAATTGTATGTAATGATACAAACATGACTGTATTTGACTTTGAAAAAATTGCACAGCAAATATGAAGATGTTTTTGCTTCCATAATAGATTGTAGCATTTTCATCCATTTAAATTTTGGGGAGTACTATAGCAATACTGTTTCACATTTCAGGACAGCAGAAGGAAAAAGGACTGTGTCAATTAATACAAATTTCTATTTGCAAACCAGTAATCATTATTGGTGGGGAGCGGGGGAGCAGAAGGAAGCAAACCTAGGAGAATAAAATAAGCTTCCCAGCAGGATGCTGCTCTCATAAAAAAAAAGATTTTCCCCTTGTATGGGACAGATTGTACAATAGCCCAGATGTCAAGAATTTACTCTGTGAATCAAAATTCAACCTAAATGATCATCTCTATATTTATACTTGTTTAAACTGATTAAATCACAACCTTCTACCCAATAATAAAGAAACACATTGAAACTGTTCTTTTTATAATGATTACAAAGCATTTTTAACACCTATATTCTTAGCTCTGTAGAGTAATTCTTTCCATCTTTAAATATTGGAACACATGCTAATTAAAATATCCTCTTTATGCTTATACAGGAGTATACAATATTGTGTGATTTATGCACTGGCAGGCCTTCACTTACAGCTCAATTAAAAACTATTTTTAGCTATTTGTTTTAGGTAGCAAACATACAACACAATGAAAGCATTTTAGACTAAAGCATTCAACAATGAACTCTCTGATTAAGCAAGATAAATAAGAGTGAAAGTGGCCTGCTTGAAAACAAAACATAAATACAAACTAGTCTTTTCCATGTACTTGGCTTAAGGCAAACTGATAAATATTTAATACCTCACCACAAAGAAGCCCACTTATTCCCAAACACAAAGCTCTAGTGGGTGTTATTACCTCTATCTGTAGACCCAGAGCTTCCATTAGCAGAATCTATTATAATAGGAAGTTGAAGCACAGAACAACTTAGGAGCTTGGGCAGCCAGCCAGGCTCTAAATGCATATTCATATTTGAAGATGTATGTTTTCATTGTTGGATACACATTTCTGAGATGTTTCACATGCATTTCATTTGTTGTTGGTTCATTCCTATGAGTTACAATAAAATGTTCCCCCATTAAACCATAAATAATCAATAATTGCACCCTTCAGGGAACCAATAGGAAATACAAAAGAGAATTTTTTTTTTTTCCAAAACAGCACAGGCTGAGGAGGAGCTGAAAACTAAAAAAAGCTACCTACATATTTTATACTGTGGAAGCCTGATTAAAAACTCCTCAGAAACGGTTATATAAGATATCCTGGCTGGTGCTATGACTTTGACCTTGGTAATATTTTAGCAGGGACCATAATAAATAGAAAGCATTTTAAAATAATAAATATTTATAAGAACTTTGCGTTCTATTCAGCAAACTATCAAGAAAGCTGGCTTTATAAATATCAATGAAGTTGATGTGAGGTGAAACATATATATATATGAAATATATATAATATATAAATATATGTATTATATAATATATTTATATATTATATAATATATATATTAAACATATATATATATATATATGATAAAAGTCACTCAGCCGTGTCTGACTCTTTGTGACTCCATGGACTATACAATCCATGGAATTCTCCAGGCGAGAGTACTGGAGTGGGTAGCGTTTCCCTTCTCCAGGGGATTGTCCCAACCCAGGGATCAAACCCAGGTCTCCCACATTGCAGGCAGATTCTTTACCAGCTGAGCCACAAGGGAAACAAATGAAATATAGTTAAGTTATACTGTATAAGCCCTTACTATGTGCCAGGTCCTTGTATGTATTATCTGTAATCCTTAGGACAGAACTGTGAGGCAGAGAGTTCATAGAAAGAGAACCTGAGGCATGAGAGGAAAGTGTATTGCTTTCTAGTAGCCCAGCTAAGAAAGATACACCACAAATTTTAACACAGATTCAAAGGTCTATGCCTACATAACCTATTCAGGCAAATGGAATGCTATTTTGTAAACTGACATTTTATAATTTGAGCATATATGAGCATCATAATGATTTTCATTCACTCAAAAAAAAAAAAAAACTAAAATTCACATGATCTTTCTCTGCATTACTCCATTCTCATAATTTATATTTATTTTTACAATTCTTAAATTAAGAACAAATGTTTCACATGTATATTCTTAACTACAGTTCAATTGGACTAAACTAAAATGGACTGGAATGGGTGAATTTAACTCAGATGACAAAGTAATGCTCAAAATTCTCCAAGCGAACCATGAACTTCCAGATGTTCAAGCTGGATTTAGAAAAGGCACAGGAACCAGAGATCAAATTGCCAACACCCGCTGGATCATCAAAAAACAAGAGAGTTCCAGAAAAACATCTATTTCTGCTTTACTGATTATGCCAAAGCCTTTAACTGTGTGGATCACAACACAGTTGTAATCTGTGAAAAATCTGTGAACTGTGAAAAATTCTTCAAGAGATGGGAATACCAGACCACCTGACCTGCCTCTTAAGAAATCTGTATGCAGGTCAGGAAGCAACAGTTAGAACTGGACATGGAACAACAGACTGGTTCCAAATCGGGAAAGGAGTATGTCAAGGCTGTATATTGTCACCCTGCTTATTTAACTTGTATGCAGAATGTAGCATGAGAAGCACTGGGCTGGATGAAGCACAAAGTGGAATCAAGATTGCCAGGAGAAATATCAATAACCTCAGATATGCAGATGACACCACCCTTATGGCAGAAAGTGAAGAGGAACTAAAGAGCCTCTTGATGACAGTGAAAGAGGAGAGTGAAAAAGTTGGCTTAAAACTCAACATTCAGAAAACAAAGATCATGGCATCCAGTCCCATCACTTCATGGGAAATAGACGAGGAAACCGTGGAAACAGACAGACTTCAAAGCGACAGATTTATTTTTGGAGGCTAAAAAAATCACTACAGATGGTGACTGCAGCCATGAAACTAAAAGATGCTTGCTCCTTGGAAGAAAAGTTATGACCAACCTAGAGAGCATATACAAAGCAGAGACATTATTTTACCAACAAACATCTGTCTAGTCAAAGCTTCAGTTTTTCCAGTAGTCATGTATGGATGTGAGAGTTGGACTAGAAAGAAAGCTGAGCGCCGAAGAATTGATGCTTTTGAACTGTGGTGTTGGAGAAGACTCTTGAGAGTCCCTTGGACTGCAAGGAGATCCAACCAGCCCATCCTAAAGGATATCAGTCCTGAGTGTTCATTGGAAGGACTGATGTTGAAGCTGAAACTCCAATACTTTGGCCACCTGATGTGAAGAACTGACTCATTTGAAAAGACCCTGATGCTGGGAAAGATTGAGGGTGGGAGAAGAAGAGGGACAACAGAGGATGAGATGGTTGGATGGCATCACCTACTCAATGGACACGAGTTTGATCAAGCTCCAGGAGTTGTTGATGGACAGGGAAGCCTTGCATACTGCAGTCCATGGGTTCGCAAAGAGTCGGACATGACTGAGCAACTGCACTAAACTGAACAATTCAATTGTTAGAATTTTGATGGACCCTATTTCAGCCATTTAAATAAATAAAAACACATATAAAGTATCAACAACCTGTTTAACTAAATACTACAGAATTCAAGAAGCCAGACTCAAACATAGTCACAATGTCTTCTATATAATCATTATTCAGCAGGCTTCATCCATACGTCACCAGTACCGCCATTCTTTATAAAATGCTTTTGTGTGTATGAAGACAACACTTTCTGCTCTAGAAACTAAATATGTATTACTTTATAAAATAATTTTATCTTATTTTTTCATTTAATTGTCTAGGAAAGGATAATTTAATTTTAATTCTATATCCTATTAATTTGAACTGAATCTAATAGACATTATTTAGCCAAATATTTAGACACTTTTAGTCATTATTTAGCCAAAAATATTTAGACATTATTCAGACAAATTTAGCCTAAAGAAATCTCTGAGTTTTCTAAATCAAATGCTTCAGTTTTCATTTATTTGGCTCATCTCAGATGAAATTTATTCTCCATTAATATAAAAAATAAATGTGGAGAAGCAAATTTCTCTTAGTCTTGTGATTTCAGAAATTTAAAGAAAAATTTCTAATTGAGTTTAAATTCTGATAACTTGTGAAGATACCAATCCTACTTAATTGTCCAGGCTCTTCAGGCTTAGGCTCAGTATTCAACGCTTAGGTATTCAGGCCTCTCGAGCCCTTCTTGTGCCCACAGCAGCAGATGTCATGTATGTTATTCTAACGCCTTAGTCTTAGGCTGGCCTGCTGCTGCTGCTGCTAAGTCGCTTCAGTCGTGTCTGACTCTGTGCAACCCCATAGACGGCAGCCCACCAGGCTCCCCCATCCCTGGGATTCTCCAGGCAAGAACACTGGAGTGGGTTGCCATTTCCTTCTCCAATGCATGCAGATTTCATTTAATAACTAAAGCTTCTTTAGTAAAACATTTATCCATGAGTAATCTTTACTTCATGTGTTTTATTTTTTATTGAAAAAATGCATCTGATGGGGAAAATAAAATGTTACTTGACCAGGATCACAGTTTCATGCCTATGCATGGGTTTGGCATTAGCAAGCCTATTGTGTTACACAAGTGAACATTTTATTTTTTCCCCACTAAATCTGCATTGGGCATGCCCCCTCTTAAAACTCCTTCACGGGTCCTTTCATGGTGCACTCTCTAAATTGACTAACATTTCAAGTGTTAATTACCAGATCAAATGTTGAGCAGAACTTGCACAAATTAAAAGTAACAAAGAAAATGAAGCTATGACTAAAAAACAAGGCCCTACTGTCACAACACAGGGAACTGTTTTCAATAGACCATGAAAAACCATAATGGAAAAGAATATGAAAAATAATATGTGTGTGTGTGTGTATACAGTTATATATAGAGACAGCATATTAAAAAGCGGAGACATTTCTTTGCCAAAAAAGGTCTGTCTAGTCAAGGCTATGGTTTTTTCAGTAGTCATGTATGGATGTGAGAGTTGGACTATAGAGAATTATGTATCATTGTGAGAGTTGGACTATAAAGAAATCTAAGCACTGAAGAATTGATGCTTTTGAACTATGGTATTGAAGAAGACTCTTGAGAGTCCCTTGGACTGCAAGGAGATCCAAGCAGTCCATCCTAAAGGAAATCAGTCCTGAATATTTATTGGAAGGACTGATGCTGAAGCTGAAACTCCAATACTTTGGCCACCTGATGCGAAGAACTGACTCATTTGAAAAGACCCTGATGCTGGGAAAGATTGAAGGCAGGAGGAGAAGGGGACGACAGAGGATGAGATGGTTAGATGGCATCACTGACTCAATGGACATGAGTTTGAGTAAACTCCAGAAGTTGTTGCTGGACAGGGAGGCTTGGCGTGCTGCAGTCCATGGGGTCCCAAAGAGCTGGACACGACTGAGTGACTGAACTGAACTGATATATACATGTAAAAATGGTGACATTTTTCTCTGAAAGAAGAGGGTGAATTGATGTGAATGTACCTATTTAGGTGAGTATTCAACTTAAGTGTGTACTCTGGTTAAGTAAATTTTGATCTTCATCAAAGCAGCAGTTCAGTTCACTTCAGTTGCTCAGTCGTGTCTGACTCTTTGGGACCCCATGAACCGCATCACACCAGGCCTCCCTGTCCATCACCAATTTCCAGAGTCCACCAAAACCCATGTCCATCAAAGCAGCAAGAGACCAATTTAAGAGTCTCATTCTTCATTCAAAAAACATTAAGTAATCAGTCCATTGACCAGCATGCAGAGCAGCCTGCTTTGTTTCTTCTCTCCTTCAGACTGAGCCCCATCAGGGACCCAAACTCTAAGGGGATGTTTATCACAGTTGCAGGTTGAATTAACCCCCAGCTACTATAAAGAAGTTAACAGACCACCCACCAGGAGGGTGATGTATCCAAAGGTCTCCCTTTAATTTAGGAGAGAAGATTCTTCCACTGAACACTTTGAACAACTATAACATTAAACCACTTCACAAATTGTCTACAGGGTTATAGTGTCTTTTCACTCGTAAGTAGGGTCATTTCTAAGAATGAGAGCTGGTGCTACTGGCAGGTGTGTTAGGTTATCAAGCTTATTCAAGCATGGTCCCGGGCAAACAAGGACATGAGTCATACTACTTATAAGGCACTAAATTGGTTTTGATTTGTTGAAATGAACTTTTTTCTTCCCCTAAACCCAAACACACACACACACTCATGTACGTACATTTGCAGACTGTCAATTTCAAAAACTGATTCAACCATGGTAGTTATATGAATCTGTGAAATTACTAAGCCTTTCTTTCTTTCTTTTTTTTTTTTTTTTACTAAGCCTTTCTTATCCCAGTTTGCCTATCTGTCAAATGGGGTTAATAATGCCCTCTATATGACAGAGTTCTGTGATAATTATAATTATATAATTTTTAATTCAGGAAAAGTGTTTGGCATGTAAGTTTTAAAAGTAACACATATTTATTTTAATCAAACATGTATTACTTTTAGAATGCACAAGTAATAATTAAACTTTATTTATTTAATTATTGTTCAACATGGACTTTGGTCTTTTGAGGCGGCACTAGAGATTATCATAACATCCAGGACAGTGGTGATCCTAAAATCACTGGTCAGTAATAGACATTACCTTGTCTGTGCTCATCAAAAGACTTTTGGAAAATTCCAGATAGTTAAAAAAAAAAGTCTCAGTTGCTTTACATTTTAAAAACTGCATGCTGAGTATCTACTATGATAAGGTATTCTATCATATATTTGATAATATCACTCCATTCAATTGTCACATACAATTGGCACTTGCCATTTACCTCTATAAGAATTAAATTACAAGCTGCTGCAGCTGCTGATCTTCAACACCCCCTGAAAGGAGTTCAGGGTGGAGATCAGGAAGGAGGCCCTCTGTGCTCTGAGGAAAACTGGTAGAACAAGTCTTCAGACAATCAAGATATTTTCAGGAGAAGATGTTATAAGCCCAATTCTTGCTTGTATCTCCTCATATCTAGAAAAGCACTAAAATTCTTCATGGTGATGTCTGTTTTTTATGACTAGCAGTAGTCTTCATGAGACTAACAGCTGCTGCTGCTGCTAAGTCGCTTCAGTCATGTCCGACTCTGCATGACCCCATAGATGGCAACCCACCAGGCTCCCTCGTCCCTGGGATTCTCAAGGCAAGAATATTGGAGTGGGTTGCCATTTCCTTCTCCAATGCATGAAAGTGAAAAGTGAAAGGGAAGTCGCTCAGTTGTGTCCGACTCTTAGTGAGCCCATGGACTGCAGCCTACCAGGCTCCTCCGTCCATGGGAGTTTCCAGGCAAGAGTACTGGAGTCGGGTGCCTTTGCCTTCTCCGAGACTAATAGCAACCTTCTGCAAAAATGTGTGTACTTCCCATTCACCAAAAGCACGTATATACTGACCTTCCCACTTGCCTCTCTGGAGCAGTTTCTCAGAGCTATCTGAAATGCTATCCCCTGGGGTACAGTCCTCATTTGTCCCAAATAAAACTTAACTCACAACTCTCACACTATACTTTTTTTTTTTCCTTCAGTCAGCACAATCTTCACCACATATCTATGGGGCAAATGAAAAAAGATAACTAACCCGTCTAAGGTCTAAAACATCATTGACTGGCCAGGAATTGAACCTGGGTCTTCTAACTTGAGGTTATTCCTTTTAAATTGAGTTTTCCCTTTTTTCTCTTCCCTCACCATCAGACATACTCTGAGAATCTTTGGAACATCGAGTTTAGACACACGACTTGTTAGATAATCTGCAAGAGAAAGTACACTATCACATACTGATCTTGACCTTGGAAAATGGTCCTACACACATAGAAAGGAATTTGACAGTATCTAATTTATATCCACATTTATCCTTTGACTAGTCACATTTTTAGGAATCTAACTAAATAGATACTGAAAAACAGATGAGAGAGACATACACTAAACAACTGCTTGCAGTCTACTTGTAGGAGCAGAAGACTGGAAAACATACCCTTAAGTGGACTCTGTATAACTATTCTGAGATAACCCCCCAAACTGGAAAGATAATCTAAAGCTAAAGAAAACGGTTACACATCAGGGAGGGAACAAACAAGATGGATGGAGAGAGATGGAGTCTAGATTTCTCTGACTTTGGAATTATTAAAATGTTTATGAAATAAAACTTTAAAAATTGTAATGCCTTAAAGAAAAAAAATCACATAAATGAAGCTGTGATTATAGAGTTGGTACTTTCACTTTTCACTTTCATGCATTGGAGAAGGAAATGGCAACCCACTCCAGTGTTCTTGCCTGGAGAATCCCAGGGATGGCAGAGCCTGGTGGGCTGCCATCTATGGGGTCACACAGAGTCGGACACGACTGAAGTGACTTAGCAGCAGCGGCAGCTTAACTATAAAAGAATTTTTTCAAGTGAATCTTTTTTTTTAAAATTTACTTTGACTGTAAATGCCTAGTTACATGTTTAAAAAATACAAAATAATGACTAGGAATTAAAAAAAAAATAATTTTAGTAACTATGTTGTATAATATTAGTATTATTGTATATTGTATATTATTGTATAATATTAGTATTATTCTGAAACCACATATACAGACAGAGAACATGACAGAGCAAATAAGTTATTAGGAATGAAAATTTTCAGTAGATGAGAAAATAAATACAATATAAAATATAAAAGGTTAAACACAGCCTCATAATCCTAAATGGACATACCAGCATGAACTCATGATGGATTTTCTCTATCAAAAAATACATATTTCCCACATGGTCCACTACAAGACCTGAAATCTACCAACATATTAACAGTGAATCGCCCTCCAGGCCCAGAATGTGTGTGTGCGCATGCCCAGTCACTCAGTTGTGTCCAAGTCTTTGCAACACCTTGGACTACAGCCCACAAGGCTCTTCTGTCCATGGCATTCTCCAGGCAAGAATACACTGTTGTGGATGCCATTTCCTACTCCAGGGGATCTTCCTGACCCAGGGATCAAATCCCCATCTTTTGTGTCTCCTGCACTGGCAGGTGGGTTCTTTACCACTGCACCACATGGGGAGGTCCATAGGCCTAGAAGTGGCCTCTAAACATCATTCCCTAAGGACCAGAGTTATTCGTGAAATGACTGTTTCCAAGAGTAGGGCAGGAAATCAGTAAGACAATTCTGCAGCATTTTCAGATGCCAGAAAGTACGGAAAACAGCAAAGGAAATTGAGCTTAAAAGACTAAAAAGCTAAGTCAAAGACATTCCCACTAGACAGGAAGTGAAGGTGCTCAGTAGCATTCGACTCTTTGCGACCCCATGGACTGTAGCCCACCAGGCTCCTCCATCCGTGGGATTTTTCAGGCAAGAATACTGGAGTGGGTTTCCATTTCCTTCTCCAGGAGATCTTCCCAACCCAGGGATTGAACCTGGGTCTCCTGCATTGTAGGCAGATGCTTTACTGTCTGAGCCACCAGGGAAGTCCCACTAGACAAGGGAGGGGCAATTTAAACATTGAAAAGGATAATTACAATAAACTGAAAGACATCGAATATGTTTAAAATCCATGAGTTCAAAAAGATATGTGGAATCTAAAAACAAGGGTACAGATGAACATATTTACAAGACAGAAATGGAGTTACAGATGCAGAAAACAAACTTATGGTTACCAGGGGGTTGACATATATACAGTACTGAATATAAAATAGATAGCCAGTAAGGGTTGCCTTAGTAGTAAAGAACCCATATGTCAATTCAGGTAGACATCAGAGACACGGGTTCAATCCCTAGGTCGAGAAGATCCCCTGGAGGAGGGCATGGCAACCCACTCCAGTAGTCTTGCCTAGAGAATCCCATGGACAGAGGAGCCTACTGGGTTACCATCCATAGGGTGGCAAAAAGTCAGACACAATTGAAGCGACTTAGCACACATGCATGCAAGGACCTATGTATAGCACAGGGAACTCCACTCAATACTCTGTAATGGTCTATATGAGAAAAAGAGAATATATATGTGTATATATATAACTGATCACTTTGCTGTACATCTAAAACTATAAATAACACAACATTGTAAATCAACTATGATCCAATAAAAATTTTCAAAAAATACATAAAACAAACTGCCCACCATTTAAGGTTATTAATGAACCAACTAAATGATTTTTCCAGAAACTTGGAAAATAAAGAGAAAATATCAAGTATTTAATCAGTTTTCCTGTGTGAACTCCACCTGGGTTTCAAAAAATAGTTATTGATGAAAAGTTTGTTTTTTTTTAATATAAGTATTCCAGCAAATTAAAAGGAACATTAAAAAGGAACATTAGATTATCACTGACTACTCATGATACAAAATAATTATTGTTTACTTTTTAGTGTGTAATGATATTGGGATTATATTTTTAAAAATAACCCTTGTTTCTTAGGATTCTTACAGATTATAGACATTACATATTTTCAGATTATAGATTATATATGATATGTTACTCAGGATTTCTTTCAAGAGAATCCAGCAAGGAAAGAGGATAGTCAGTAAGGTTTCAGACTGAAAAAAAACTAGTTGATGAGTAGTACTTATTTAAGTGACTAATATTTACTTATATGAATCGACCTACAATGCAGGAGACTAGGGGTTCAATCCCTGGGTCAGGAACATTCCTTGGAGAAGGGAATGGCTACCCACTCCAGTATTCTTGCCTGGAGAATTCCATAGACAGAGGAGTCTGGTGGGATACAGTCCATGGGGTCACTAAGACTCGGGCATGACTAAGTGACTAACACAATGTATACTTGGGGAGCTCTGTATATACATTCATTATTTTTAATGTTTGAAATTTTCCGTGATAAAACATCTTTTAAATATTGGAGGATTAAATCAGCTTATCCAGTGGGCTACAAAAAGTGGGATACAAAAAGCAAAAAGTGAAGTTTTGCTTTGCTTTTGTGTGCCATTTGTTGATATTTCAAGATCTTAAGAGTCAAAATTTCTTATTAAAGTCAATTCCCTTCCCCAAAACCACCCAGTGTTTTTGTCTTTATTTTCACCTCATTTTCCAATACAACATCTACCCCTTCCCCAACATCAAAAGGCCAGAATTTTGCCATAAGCACGGAATAGTTTAAAATTGCTCAGTGGTTTGAAGTGTTCAGGCTGGTAACTGCACTATAAGCCTTGACTAATCCATATTATAAAACAGGGCCCTTCAAAAGAGCCTGGGAAGCTATCAGTTTCTCCTCAATCTGCACAAGCAACTGTCTGACCCACTTTTCTTCAGAGAGACCCATTCCACATTCAGGACCATGCATGTCATGGATATAAATCTAAAAGGAATGAAGCGGGCTATGAACAAGAGTTTTTTAAAAGCTGTACTTACAAGACACTACATTATGATTTATATCAAATGAATAAAAAGTGATACAGTCTTTGAATGCATAATAAAAATCATGAATTTCAGACCTACTAATTAATTTGTAGAAGATCGACACAGAAGAGCAAGAAAATGATGGTTTCCAGTAAAGTTTTGAAATATTCATGAACCTTTATTTTCCATCCCGATTCAATTCAGTCAAGTGATGCCCAAGGTGTATATAGGCAACTTATGTTGTTTTGTAATACAAACACAGCCCAGGCACTCCCCCAGAAAACTAAGGAATCGAATAAAATGTAACTAAGCCATGTCTGCCGTCATCTAAAGTGACTATGAAGATTAAATTACCAAGAAATTCAGAGGGAAACCAGCAAGTTTCATGAGAAATGTCTTTCTCATTGCAAAAACATCATTAACTTTTTCATCTCTACAAAGGTACTTTGTTTCTTCCATAGAAAAATGCTTTTCACCATGAGAAATTTGTAATTTGATCCTGCAGAATTTGTAAGGCACAGCATTTTTCCTTTAGAGGTATCCAGAAAGTTGAAAGATGGCCATGTTTTAAACAGAGAAAATGAAAAGCCTGGAGAAAAGGAAAGGAGGAGAGTTCACATCCAGACACCTGTTTATAATGATCTTCATGTTTAAACACATATGAATATGTCCTCAAGGACAGAGGTAAGTTTTTAAACATCTGGCAGGAATGAGGAAGCATTACTCAAACAGCTTATACTGATACATAATAACTATAGCACAGCAAGAGCCTGAGCAGCTGATGAACAGAAAAAGATCATGTCAGACTAAATATGAGAATTTGCTAGTAGTTCTGAATTGTCCCAGCATCACAGCAGGAAAGAAATAAAACAAAACAGAACCATGTGTTTGTTGAACCATATCTGGAGCATGGGGAAATGAGAAGGACTGAGAAGAAAGGAAAAGGTGGAACTTGCAAGGATAACCACAATACACAAAATGCAAGTAGTCGTGGCATGTGTTTTTATATTAATTCATTGTATACTTTTTCTATATTAGCGCTGGATATAAAATGATTAATAGAGGACAATGTTTAATAGGGTCTGATTACCCTAATTTTCAGTTTAATGAAGGAAAAATAACTGTCAGTGGTACATATTAAATAAATGTCACAATTAATATTTGTATTCTGTGCACAAAATACTTACCTGTGTACTTGACCCAACCCAAATCCCTGAAATTCAATTTCTTACATAATTGGCAAGTGCAACCATTTGTCTCCACTCCCTCTGCTCATTGCAGACCATTATCATTTCTTGTCTGGTCCACTGCAATATTTTCCTAAGCCCTTTTCTTGCCTCCCCATTGCCTTGACCTTCAAAGTATCCTTCAAAACTCATTTTTTAAAACTCAGCTCTGAAGCTGTTGCTCCCCAAGTTAGAGTCCATCAATAAATTTCCATCACCAGATAATAAAATCCAAGCTTCTTAGCATCATGCTCTTCCATCTTCCTCACCATCCTCTCCTTCTATCATTCTTTCACAATAAAGTGATTACTGACCACACTGCCTGCCTATGCATATTAAAGTACTCCCACTTCCTCAAACCTGCAAACATTCACTTTTTCATTCTCTAGGAAAAGCACATGAATTTGCAGCGACTTCACTTTCACTTTTCACTTTCATGCATTGGAGAAGGAAATGGCAACCCACTCCAGTGTTCTTGCCTGGAGAATCCCAGGGACGGGGGAGCCTGGTGGGCTTGCCGTCTATGGGGTCGCACAGAGTCGGACACGACTGAAGTGACTCAGCAGCAGCAGCAGCAGAGTCAGCAGCATCTGACAGACCAATGGGAAAATGCTCAATCCATTAATAATCCAAAAGGTAAACAAAGACCACAATGATATAACATTTTCACTGATAAAACTGACGAAAATTAAACTGTATGCAACATTCTACTTCTTGACATATTCACTCAATACTATATTTTTGAGAATGATACATAACAGAAACAGAAGATATTAAGAAGAGGTGGCAAGAATACACAGAATATACAAAAGAGGTCTTGAGGACCTGGATAACCATGATGGTGTAATCACTCAACTAGAGCCAGACATCCTAAATGTGAAGTCAAGTGGGCCTTGCTGCTGCTGCTGCTGTTAAGTTGCTTCAGTCGTGTCCGACTCTGTGCGACCCCATAGACGGCAGCCCACCAGGCTCCCCTGTCCCTGGGATTCTCCAGGCAAGAACACTGGAGTGGGTTGCCATTTCCTTCTACAAGGAAAGTGAAAAGTGAAAGTGAAGTCGCTCAGTCGTATCCGACTCTTAGCGACCCCATGGACTGCCACCTACCAGGCTCCTCCATCCATGGGATTTTCCAGGCAAGAGTACTGGAGTGGGGGGCCATTGCCTTCTCTGAAGTGGGCCTTAGGAAGCATTAATATGGAAAAAGCTAGTGGGGTGACGGATTCCAGGTGAGCTATTTGAAATACTAAAAGATGATGCTGAAAATTGCTGCACTCAATATGCCAGCACATTTGGAAAACTCAGCAGTGGCCACAGGACTGGAAAAGATCAGTATTCATTTCAGTCCCAAAGAAGGACAATGCCAAAGCATGATCAAGCTACTGAATAACTGCACTCAGTTCACAAGCTAGCAAGGTCATCTCAAAATCCTTCAAGTTAGGTTTCAACAGTACATGAACCAAGAACTTCTAGAGGCACAAGCTGGATTTAGAAAAGGCAGAGGAACCAGAGATCAAATTGCCAACATCCACTGGATCATAGTAAAAGCAAGGGAATTCCAGGAAAATATCTACTTCTGCTTCATTGACTACTCTAAAGCCTTTGACCATGTGGATTACAACAAACTGTGGAAAATTCTTAAAGAGATGGGAATACCAAACCACTTAACCTGCCTCCTGAGAAATCTATATGCAGGTCAAGAAGCAACAGTTAGAACCAGACATGGAACAATGGACTAGTTTAAAATTGAGAAAGGAGTACATCAAGGCTGTATACTGTCACCCTGCTTATTTAACTTATATGCAGAATATATCATGTGAATGCTGGACTGGATGAAACACAACTGGAATCAAGATTGCTGGGAGAAATATCAATAATCTCAGATACGCAGTTGACACCACCCTCATAGCAGAAAGCAAAGAGGAATTAAAGAGCCTCTTGATTAAAGTGAAAGAGGAGAGTGAAAAAGCTGGCTTAAAACTCAACATTCAAAAAACTAAGATCACAGCATCCAGTCCAATCATTTCATGGCAAATAGATGGGGAGACAATGGGAACAGTGACAGACTTTATTTCCTTGGTCTCCAAAATCACTGCGGATGGTGACTACAGGCATGAATTAAGCCTCTTGCTCTTTGGCAGAAAAGTTACAACAAACCTAGACAGCATATTAAAAAGCAGACATTACTTTGCCAACAAAGGTCTGTATAGTCAAAGCTAATGTTTTTCCAGTAGTCACGTACAGATCTGAGAATTGGACCATAAACAAAGCTGAGTGCCAAAGAACTAATGCTTTCAAAATGTAGTGCTGGAGAAGACTCTTGAGAGTCCTGTGGACAGCACGATCAATCCAATCAATCCAAAAGGAAATCAACCCTGAATATTCATTGGAAGGACTCATGCCGAAGCTGAAGCTTCAGTACTTTGTCCACCTGATGCAAAGAACTGACTCACTGGAAATGACTCTGATGTTGGGAAAGACTGAGGGCAGGAGGAGAAGGGGGTGACAGAGGTTGAGATGGTTAAATGGCATCACTGACTCAATGGCCATGAGTCTGAGCAAGCTCCAGGAGATAGTGAAGGTCAGGGAAGCCTGGAGTGCTACAGTCCGTGGGGTCGCAAAGAATGGGACACGACTGAGCGACTGAAAAACAACAACATATGTGCATAATATTGAAATAAAATTGTAAATGGTATCTTGTGCAATGTACAAAATCATTTTAAAAACTGTAAAAATGTAAATGTGCAATATTTACTATGTTTACATAATATATATGTAAATGTATTTTTAGTCCAATGGAAAATCTCCACAAACTCATGATGGGGCTTTCGTGTAAGGGAGGCAGAAAAGGAGTCGGATTTAGGATAGAGATAGAGGTTAGTTGAGTTTTGATTCTTTTGTAAGAAAAAAAGAAACATGACATGTCAAGACTTCTTATTTCTAAGAAGAATGTATTTCTTTTTTCTGTATTATTAAATTTTCTCAGCATAAAAAATGAATAAACAAAGAAAACACAGTTAATATCCTCAAAGAGCAAGGCAGTGAAGAACACAATCAAGGAAAAGCACAATTCTGAAAATGTGTGACTAATGCTAGGCTAGAGGGCTAGACGGAGCTGTGATAACAGAGAAGGTAGCTATCTAATTGACCAAGGATTACAGGACAGCTTCCAGACGAGTCACTACATATTTAAATATAAGATGAATACAAGTTGAAGAACTGGGAGCTGGGGGTTGTGTTTCTGCACTGAAGGCCGTACCAACAGCATTTACAAAGGAAAGGCTGCAGGAAAGAACAGGATATTTCAGAGGAACCAGAAGTCATTTTTAGTGTCTTAGGTTCAGATAGTGTGTAGACAGATAAAGAGAGTTGAGGCTAGAAAAGCAAACAAGGATGAGATCCTGAAAGGAAATATATCCAACTCTCAGGAATCTGAACTGTATCCTGACAAATGAAGAGCAGCCAAAGCCATTTAATCAGAGGAAAGATAAAACTAGGTATAGATGATAGAAAGACCACTGCAGGGAGACTGAACATGACTTGCACTGGCAGAGAAACAACAGGGCAAAGGGAGGGGAATCAAGACGTATTTAGGAACTGAAAACTACAGAACTAAGTTACACGCAACTGGATGGGGCGGAAAGAAAGGAAAGAGACGCCAGACTCTGGCTTAGGCATCTGAATGAATGAGATTTCCTTCACCAAACATGGGATATGGGAAAGAGTATGTAGCTTGGGGTTTGGGGAAAGTGTTGATCACGACTGTAAACTGGAAGAATAAGAACTAAGACTATCTGAATACTATCTTTTATCCAATCCTACATTTGTTCAATGATTGGTATCCCAGATTTATTTTCACATTATTAGTTCTGGTCCAAAGAAATCTTAAGATATACACATTAAAATTAAATCTGCTTTTGTTGTTGTTGAAAGTCCTCAAGCAGCAAGAAAAAAAAGTATCTACTCCAACTTTCTAAAACAGACACACAGTTCACTATTTGCGGAGGAAACATCAGAATAACAATCATGATATTTCAGCTGGTAGAAATATTTTTATATAAAAGTTTCATTATCTCTCTGGCACCATGGAAAAATAAGCTTACTTATTTATAGATGTGAAATTCTTTTAACAGATATGTGGACAGCTTGATAAACACAAATTTCCTAAACTTAACCTAATATGACCCATTATTCCATGAGAAATGTCCCTCAAAAAAAAAAGTGAATGGACTTTTTTGGTTACAAAGAAAATGCAATACCAAAGAGAACCTCTTTAATCAATATGAAAGTCTAGAACCTGGCATGTTATTCACGTACTTGAAGTATTGTCCTTTCAAGTAGGCTACAGTGCAGGAAGTCTGTGGATCTACAGGTCAAACAACAAAACATTTTAAAACATACAACAAATGTTACTGTGTACGACACCAATTTAGGAAAGAAAAATAACCATTTTCCCTTGCACTATTCTAATATATGACATCAAAAATGACTCTTTGATATCAATTCATAAAATTCATAAAACATCTCCCCTAATAGCAGACAGAGTTTTCACTGTTTTGTTCCATAACAGCAGCAACAGCCTGTATTTATTAGGACCAGCCATGACTCTAAAAATCCAATTCATTTCCTCTTTGAAACTCTTCCTATCATTTTATTATCATATCAGTTACATTGATAGTTTTTGCAAGCCATGACTGAGCTTCTCTATCCCTTATGATCTGAACATGTGTTTGTTTTCTAGGGCATTCCATATCCAAAATAAAACCCCCACAGTTATAAAAGTAATCCTCCACATATCTACATGTTAATATTTAGACCTTTCAACTATCTCTGTAGAGATTATCTGTGTGGTAGAAAAAGTGGTGCTCTCCAAATATCCCATCTGCTCTTCCATGTCACTCAGATACCTTGAATTAGCTGAGGTCATGTGATGGGATTCTGGCCAGTGACCTACAGGTATAAGTGATATTATCATCCTGGCCAAGAAAGGAGGACATGCGTGGGACCCTCCAAGTGTCCCTACATCAGTCAAGGGGTCCAGCAACTGTCCATTCAGTGGAGCACCCATTAATTTCAGTCCTAATGTGCCCATACTGGGCAGAGCTCCTCTTTCTACCTCCCTAGTAATCTAAGTTGGACCAGTAAAGAGAAAGAGACAGAGATAAAACCCTTGCTGTATTCAGCGACTAAAATTGAGGGATTGCTTATTATAGAAGAATAATCTTGATTAACATGAACAAATAGAGCAAACTCCCTAAGGTCAAATGTGCCACCATCTCAACTGTTTCCCTTGTTATCATGGGAAAAGGGGATATTTAAAAAAATTAACCTCAATTCCTTCTAAAAAACATCTGTTTTGAAGAGAAACTATAGGGCTATAATTTTCGATAGTGACTTTACATCTACTTTGAGGATAATATTACACAGAACTCCTATTTCTGAAGACTTTGATGACAAGAAAGGGCACATTATCTTACATGATCTATTATCAAAGGGCTAAACTAGATAAATAGTTTCATCCACTTAATGGCTATTTTTTGAGCCCCTTATTGTGCCAGGCACTGTTTTAATACACCACATAGAGGAAACTGAGCAAAATCAACTACAGCCCCTGCTCTTATGTTATTCCCTATCAAGCTAAAGAGATAAGCATTAATAAACCAGTTGTACAGGCAACTATAAAACTGTGTCATGTCCTAGAGTCTTGTTTGCCAAATATTCCCAGCTTTAAACATTCTGGACATATGGATAGTAAGGCTGTATATCCTGGCTCACTATGGGTATGTAGGGGCCATTTAACTAGTTCTGGCCAATGCATTGTGAGAAGCAATATGAGTCACTTCCTGGCTAAGCGTTTAATTGCTCCAGAGTCAGCTCTGTCTTTCACTGTGGCCACCTGCAACACTGAGATGATAACAGCTCCACTAGTGACTAAGATTAAGAGAGCCCCGTGCTGACTATAGTGAACATATATTGTGAGGGACAAAAAAAAAAAAAGTTGGTTGCTTACAGCCACTGAGATTTTAGGGTTGTTTCTTTTTGCAGCATAACCTAGGCCATGCTGAGTAATAAATGTCTTCTCTACATTGTGCCCAGTGTTATAACTCCAAAATATCTTTATTATACTATGTGATTTTGACAAGCATTTTATGAACTGGACACGAGCATAAAAAGTTTTGTGAAATTACTCTAAAAAGTTAGTACTATAAGGGTAACTCAAACTCACTTTTTAAAAGTCTTTTTAGTTTTACCAGACTTCATCTGAACACTACATCCTTCTCTACAGCATGAGCACTAAACTCAATATTTTTCAAGTACAGAGTCTGCTATCTATGGAGACCATGGGTGCTGTATAACAGACAAGCTGGAGCACAGCCTGGTAACATAGTTTGTTCTTGTGAGAGGCAAGTTAATGCATGCTTTGAACAAGTTCACCTCCCAACTGCTTTTGGCTTTTCAAGAAAACTTTTTAACATTTTCTTAGTATTCATTCCCTCTAGTAATCCAGTTTCTGGCATTTCACTTTGTCTCTTATAGATGAATCAGGTTGCCACTTTCTTCTTGCGAGATGAGTTCAAAGGAAAATCAAAGGAGCCCAGCTTTTTTTTCTTAACCCAATTTTCCACATATAAAGTGCATCTATGCTTGCTGACTATGCACTATTAATGTCCTCCCAAATATCCCTGGGCCACTTCCAGTGGAGAAACTTGGAAATAAGGCGGGAACTTTACCCAGTTGGGGAGTATGCAAGATACCACACTTGAAGTTTTATTGAAACACAGCCACAGAACTCACACACCTGTTGTCTATGGCTGCTTCTCCCTTACAAGAACAAAGTTGAATAACTGCAACAATGTTTATTATCTGACCCTCCACAAAGCAAGCTTGTCTACTGGGACCTAAATGGTCAACATTATTTAATTAGGATAATGAAAGAAATCCTTAACGTAATCTTTAAAACGTCTCTCTTTAAACACTCTCTTCCCCGAGACACTGCTTCCCTAGATTCTACTCACACTCAAGAATCACTTTCTCAGAGAAGTGACTCATGACTGTTGCCTGTCCTGAAGATCATATTCTTTGATGACACACTCTGGAGAACCTCAATTCTCATCTTATCTCATGTTGAATTATACTGCTGTTAGCTTGAGTACTTGGGTATAGCCTGTTTCTCCCACAGGCTACAAAGGTCTTTAAAGAAAGAAGAGGTCTGCTTTTAGTTCAATGTCTGGACTTAAGACACAGAGAAGGTGTTCCGAAAAGTAACTGCTGAAAGAATACTTGGATTCTTGGGATACACAGACTTATTTGAAGTTTCAACTATCTACAAGCAATTACAATAATCTATTACAAATATTCACTGGAAGTTCCTCTCAGGCCCTACTCTGAATCTCAAAATTGTTTGGTTAATGTGTGAGTTCATTAGCTAGTCAGTGAAGCTGCTGGTACCCAGGACACTTTTTCTACTGCAGACTTGCTACTCCATACTCATCTTCTCTCACAGAGTAAAACAGGAAATAATTTTTAATGGGTTCTTTTTAAAAGAGAAGTTCCCCTTAGAAGAAAGTCAACTGGTAGTGGTAAAGCTTCTTAACTAGAATAGATACATGTGGGATTTATGCAAAAGTAAAACATTGGTTTTACAGTATTTCCACTCTGGAGGGGGAGTAAATAAAACATATTCTCTGAGGCAAACAAGAAAAAATTTTTAAAGTCTTGAAATTGTTTCAATATGTTTGCCTCTGCTATAAGACTATTTATCTAAATAATGATAAAACTATAGAGAGGTTGAAAATAAATTAATTGTGAGAAGTGAGGACACAGTCAGAAAATGATTGTCCCAACGGACACCTAAATCAGGTGAAATGCAAAGTATACGTAATCACTCCTCTGAAACAACAGAAGCTGAAAGTAATATTGAAGCCAGTGAACCATTGACTATTATAAGTATTAATAAAATTTAGTTCACATAGTTCGAGGATCTTTCTCTCTCAAAAAAAGAAAAAATAAATAAGAAGAGAGGCTGAAACGTGATCATGTAGACTTGTGAAGTTTTTTGCACAAAAACTGATCATACAGGAAAGGGTTATAGGCCAAAAAAGACATTCATCACAGATATCACCAGAATAAAATACATCTTTGAACATATCCAAAGAGGAGAAATAACCAAATTATGTCTTCTATTTTGTAGCACGTAGTAGTTTTGATCTATTATACTGGGAATCCCAGTTTGGGGTTCTAGAAATAATAACTTAAGTCTATATATTGGCACTGGATCACAGGCTACTGTATGGATTAGTTTCATAAGATATATTGGAAGAATATCTTGCAATACAACCATGAACCTAAAACTTAGAATTTCTTGGGATTCATGTGTACCAAAATGACATTTACAGATGTGAAGGCCCCGCAACACATTTCTCATGAATGCTAACAGCATTCACATTACACATTCTTCATCAGTGAGATACTGCTGTAAAATAGCCTGAAATATGGAAGTAAAGTAATTTCCTTTGTTATGATGCTTCTCTCAAAGGGAAAGATCAAGATGCAGACTGTATCCTCAAGCAAAGCATCTTCCTCTTCCATGTTTATGTCTTTCACAGTGCTCCTATCACGACTTCTATCACCCTACTAATTATTCCTGGACAACATCTCCCATTCCCCTAGGCTCCAATGACTAGATGTTGAAATTTCCCAAATCATTATCACCTGAGCTTTGACTTTGTTCAACTAACACTTAAATACTTGCCTGTGAGTATCTATCAGGCACTGGAAATAAAAAGGAAAAAAAATTCCAAGTGGAAACTCTGTTTCCTCTTGAAATCTTTCTGTGTTTTTTTTTTTTTTTAAACCAACGTAGACATCTGAGTGTCATGCCTAACCCCTTCTTCCTCATATTCTACATCTAATCAGTTACCAAGTTTCTTTGAGTCAAACTACTAAAAAACAATCTGCCAGTCCATCCATGCCTGCCCATCTCCTTCGTCACCATCATAGTTTGGGTCACTATCACCAATTCCTTCAATTACCTCAAGAACCTCTTAATGGATTGTCCCATCCTGACCCCTCTGACTCATTTTCCTCACCACCATCAGAGGGATTTCCTGAATCTCTTTATCAAGAGTTTTATAAAGTAGTTCATGATCAGATTGTTCCATGTAATTCCACTTCTTTCCCTCTGATCCCTGCTCCTCCTCCATCTCCATCATTGTCCCCACACTTAAATTTCAACCATTCCAAACTACTTTCTGTTCTGGGAAAAGTTAGACACTTTCTCACCAAGGGCTCTCCTCACAAGATAAAGTGCTAAATGATCTGCCTGAAACATTCTGTCCCATCCTCCCATCCCCAACCTCACTGCAAATTCTGCTTACTTGAAATTCTGTTCATCCTTAAAAATCTCAGATTAGTTGTACTTCCTCTGGGAAATCTTCTCTAACTCTTCTAAAAACATATTATTCTCCTGTCATATGGTTCTACAACATCTTGTTTCATTTATGGCTGTACTTTGCTCACCATATGCTGTTTACTTTAAAAATTGTTTCTCAATAGATTGCATCATGGAGCAGACAGAATTCCTATTTGATTAATTTTTATAGTCTAAGTTAATAAGAAAAAGATTTAGCCCATAGAGTGACTTGATAAATATATAGTGTGAATGAACAGATAGATGGATGGATGGATGGAATGGATCAATGGATGAATAAATGAATCAGTGAATCCATAGCTTCATTTCTAGTAGGTCTAATTGACTTACTTTGCAAATATTTATCTGAAAATCAATGATGTCCAGCACAACGCTTCTCAAACATTTCTGCATTAATACTACTGGCAGAAGAGTCTATGAATTAGTACCTCAGAAAATTTATTAAGTTGGAGGGTTATCTGAAAATTGCATATGAGTGTAGAATTATATACCATAATATGTTTGAACATAGCTTAATATAAACATTTTTATACTTTTCTTACCCCATGCATGCATGCTAATTCGCTTCAGTCATGTCTGACTCTGCGACCTTATGGAAGGTAGACCTCCAGGCTCCTCTGCCCATGGGACTCTCCAGGCAAGAATACTGGAGTGGGTTGCCCTGCCCTCCTCCGGGGGATCTTCCCCACTCAGGGACAGAATTCACAGTTCTTACATCTCCTGCATTGGCAGGGTCCTTTCCCACTAGTGCCACCTGGGAAGCCCCAACCCTATGCTTCAAGGGTCCTTTGTCTCAGAGACCCTTTCAGCTCTTGCCATTTGAAGCTTCTTTCAAGGGTCAAAAAGGCCGTTTCCATTCTTCCTCCATCCAAACCTCCTTTCTCCCTCCTTCAGCTTCTAATTCCCAAGAAGCAACGCAGCAAACTCTTATAATTAATACTATCTAGAGACAATTAAGCAAATATTAAACCATTTAGCTAGAGAAACATATAGTGAGATGGAGGATTTTAAAATCATGCCATAAATACTGTTGTGCTTTCAATATTTGTAGTCACCAGAATAGTTTTTAAAGTTGTTCTAAAAGAAAGAAAAAGGCACAAAATACTGTATTTCAAATTAGGCTTCTATTTTTTTAAATAACTTCATTGTTAGTTTTGACTCAAGAATTATAAAGTTCTGCTGAGAGAAGAAAAATTATAAAAATGTCAAGCTCTATTATTATCAGTGTCCTTCTCTGTACCGCTATGTCTTTGCGCCAAAGAAGAGGTAGGAGCACTGCACAATAAAGAAATGAATCCTGCTCTCAAATGAGCTCTAATGTCCTGGGCTCATTAGCACATGAGCCAAGCTATTAAGAGATCTGTAATGTCTTACAAGGACTTTGATTTAGGATTGCCCCACATAAAAATGACTTCAGCTATTAGGGCAGCGATTGTTGAATCACCAGTATTAATTTTTTTTCTACTGCCATATAGTCACTTACTAGTAACCACCTTTAAATTAATAAGCTAGTTGATTACATTGTATCCATTATTTTTCTATGTATTCTCAACTCCTGTACTCAGTTGAAATTTTGTATTTCAACAGTGAAAGTATATTAATACTAAAGAGATCATTAAAAAAGACACAGAGACATAGACAAGAGGCACAGAGATCATTTGGAATCAGAGCTATTCTCGAAGTATCACTAAAATCATCTCATTATTAATATTTTTACCTTTGCAATGAATTTTATGGATGCTCTAGCATATCAATAAACCATTCTTGTCAATGTAATTTTATCTAATTCAGCATAAAGATTTACTTTTCAATGATGAGGTGAGGAAAGTACCCTATGACACAAAATTTAAGAAGGCAGATGCCCAAGGCATCTCATCCACCTCACCTTGGTCAGAGTCTTTGCCAATAAAGCCCCAGAAAGAATCAACAGAGGCTCCAAATACCCAGTATTGAAAGAATAAAGTTTTTATTCACTTTATTGAAAGAATAAAGTTTTTATTCACTTTAAGTAATAAATGGCATTCATTGAACATTTACTATGTACCAGGCATTCTCTCAGAGAAGGCACTGGCAACCCACTCCAGTACTCTTGCCTGGAGAATCCCAGGGACAGGGGAGCCTGGTGGGCTGCTGTCTATGGGGTCATACAGAGTCAGACACGACTGAAGCGACTTAGCAGCAGCAGCAGGCATTCTCTTGAATGCTTCACATGGATTACTGCTTTAATACAACAAACTGGAGGCAGACATAATAACCCACACATTACAGATGGAATCTGAGGTTCAGCATAGTTCAGTAACTCACCTAAAGTTATTTGTACAGCAAGAGCTAAGCCAGGGTTTAAGTAAAATGCTCTTAATCAATAAGCCATTCAATCTACAAGGAAGGGAATGATATGGATCTTTTACAAAGTAAATTTTTTTTAAAACTCTCATTTCATCAGAATGCATAAGGGAACAGCAACTAATGTTTAATATAGTATTATAGTATTATCAGTTAGAAGCCTTGACAAACCTGCATTAATGGATACTGCCCAGCAGGCTGGACTCATTGCTTACACCTAATACTCTATGTTCCCAACATGAATTTCCCCAGCATGGGAAATTCCGTTGATGCCATGCCCAGAACACTTAGCCAGGCCTGAGAACTCCTCTCCTAGCTGCAGCCAGGGTTGGCTGCTAATGGCATAACGCTGTGCCCATTCCAGAGACCTGCCCTCTGTGGGCGAGAGTCACCTGGCCTGTGACACCCAGAGAGGTACATCACTTGCATTAACCCCATCCCCTAGTTTGTACCCAGCGGCTGACTGACATGGAATATAGAACCCTGACACCCCATTCCTTGATGCAATTCTCTCCCCAGATCACACCGTGGAACAGGCTGAGGCTGAGTGTCCTATGAACACTCATTTATTTTCCTATCCATAATATAATTATGCAGCTGACCTTTGAACAACAGCACAGTTAGGGGCACCAGAAATCCATGTATAACTTTACAGCTGTCCCTCCATAGCCACAGTTCCTAGCTATCTTCAGTGCTGCACCTGTGGATTCAACCAGCCAAGGATCGTGCACTACGATATGACTGATCCTTGAAAATGGGTGTGAGCAGTGAGGACTTTCTTTTTCAGCAGTAAATACTACAGTACACACAGTCCACGGGTTGACTGAATCCAGTGATGCAGAGGACCCTCAGATAAGGAGCGCTAACTGTAAGTTATATGTGGATTTTCAACTGTTTTGGAGATCTGTACCCCTAACCCCACCAACTCATTGTTCAAGGATCAACAATAGCATGTCAGTCAGTTCAGTTCAGTCGCTCAGTCGTATCCGACTCTTTGCGACCCCATGAATCGCAGCACGCCAGGCCTCCCTGTCCATCACCAACTCCCGGAGTTCACTCAGACTCACGTCCATTGAGTCAGTGATGCCATCCAGCCATCTCATCCTCTGTCGTCCCCTTCTCCTCCTGCCCCCAATCCCTCCCAGCATCAGAGTCTTTTCTAATGTCAACTCTTCGCATGAGGTGGCCAAAGTATTGGATGTACTTATTGAAAAAAATAGGAGTATAAGTGGACCAGCACAGCTCAAATGCATGTCGTTCAAGAGTCAACTGTACACTTTCTTAAGGGTAGGTAACCTGCTTCACTTATACCTACAACAACTCTAAGTACATAAAATATGTTAATAAGTGCCTGCTAAAATATAATGTGTTGAATTTTAGGTTAACAATAGAAGTATCATGTTAAATCTTATATACAGGAAACAAAATGCTGTAAAATGTTTTCTCCATACAAGAAAGTTAAATATTTTTTTCGTTTAGTCTTCACTATGCTTTTCCAGTACCAAGTGAAGGAGGGCAAAGCTCCTTCTGATTACAAAAGCCTTGGCTACCCAAACTGTCCTGAGTCAACGGGAAGACTAGAAGACAGGATACCACTGCTAGGAAATGACAGGAGTAATCTGGACTCCTATTCAGACCTTTCCACACAGTCATTAATAAAACAGCCCTTCAGCAAATGAATCCTGCTTCAAGTGACATGCAAAAGAAAGCTAGCACCTCTCACAAGCGACACTTTAGCTACCTGTTTTCATAGTTGTAGGCTTGTGTGTGATCAGTCGCTCAATCACGTCTGACTCTTTGTGACCCCACTGACTGTAGTGTACCAGGCTCCTCTGTCCATGGAACTTCCCGGGAAAGAATACATGAGTGGATTGCCATTTCCTCCCCCAGGGGATCTTTCTGACCAAGGAATCGGACCCAAATCTCGTGTGTCTCCTGCTTTGGCAGGTGAATTCTTTACCACTGAGCCACCTGGCTACAGTCATTCTAAATTAAAACTTAATTCATTTCACCAAAAGATAGCTAACTAGTATAGATAAAATCACATGGAATGACCAACTTAGTGATGACAATTATCATTAATCATCCATCATATTTTAAGAACAAGTATCCTAACGAGTAAAGAGAAATAAATTATCAGATAAGACAGAATATGATTTCTGAATTTTCTATCATGAATGAAATTTTATTTGTTAATGTTCAGGAATGAATTTTAGAGAAAAGCTGTTTGAGTAATTTTTAATATACTATTTTTCTTAATTAAAGTGTGTTTATATCAGTTGAACCTTTGAACCTTATCCAATTTCAGTTATAACCCCTAAATAAGCCATCTTCTTAACTGTACCCACAGGCGGTTGGTAAAATCAAATGCAGCTGCAAAAACTCATACAGACTCTTAACACTGGTAGGTCATGCAATATAGAAGAGAACTATTTAAAGTGACAGTATATTTGAAGGCACTTCACACTTTAATTTCGACCTTTACTTCCTGAATTCAAACTCTATGATAGTCTATCCAGAAGGAACATTTTAAAAATACCTTGTAGCATAATGAAAGTCACCAAAAGTTTGCATTCTTTCAAGTACTGATTATTAAACAAAACAAAAAGACTTGTGACTAAAATATGATGTGGGACTAGAAGATTATTTCAGTTTTCCTAAGAATTAAACTTGGTAATTTGCAATCATAATACTACCAGTGATTTGCAGCTTATAACTTATACCTTTTAAAGAAAATGGCATCATACTTTTTCCCAAAAAAACAGATTCTTTATTTCACTCAAGGTATTTAATTCTGAAATAAAAATTATTTCTAGTAATTCTCTATCCAGATTCTCAATGTTTATTATCTCTTTCTGGACCTCAAAATAACTGCATACCAGTTGTAATTGTATTTGGTGTTGATCTTCATCCAGCTTTAGACCTGAGCCCACCTCTGTGGCAACACCAATGTGATACCTTCCACTTACAGAGCACTTGTGATTTTCCTTGTCTATATAAATAATAACATTATTGCAATGGCTTCTGTAAGCAGAATGTTAATTTTCATTAAAATAAAAAATAGTAACCCAAGTATTCAAAACTACACAGTAAGCTGTAATAACTAAAATATATTCAATGAACTGGTTTTAGAAATTGGAACACCAGTGATAAACTAAGATTTCAAAAGTTCTGTTAAATTGCACAATTAGGATTATTTTTAAAAGTTATTGCATATTGTAGAGACCAAAGACAAAGTTTTTTTTTTTTTTTAATAAATAAAAGATCTCCCTTTGTCATTTTCCTTATAGTTGCATTAACCCTGTTCAACTAGGTTTACCTCTAGCTCAGTCAGTAAAGGAGTCAATGCAGGAGACCTGGGTTTGATCCCTGGGTCGGGAAGATCCCTGGAGAAAGAAATGGCAACCCACTCCAGCATTCTTGCCTGGAGAATCCCATGGACAGAGGAGCCTAGCAGGCTAGTCTATGAGGTTGCAAAAGTTGGACACGACTGTGCGACTAAGCACACCCAGCATTGTTCAACTGTCCAAGGTGTGAGCCAGAACTAACAGTTGTAGTTGATCCCAAATTTTGTCTGCTCAGTTATCTTGGCCTGTAACAAATGACAACAATGAAGGAAGAAGTCCTAGTGGTCTCCTTCAGAATGGGAATAACAGAAACTGAACTTGGCAAAGTCTCCCATGGAGTCTTTGACTACAAATATTGCCTACTTCTCGGAGAAGGCAATAGCAACCCACTCCTGTACTCTTGCCTAGGAAATCCCATGGACAGAGGAGCCTGGTAGGCTACACAGTCCATGGGGTCTCGAAGAATAGGACATGACTAAGCAACTTCACTTTCACTTTTCACTTTCATGCATTGGAGAAGGAAATGGCAACCCACTCCAGTGTTCTTGCCTGGAGAATCCCAGGGATGGGAGCCTGGTGGGCTGCCGTCTGTGGGGTCGCACAGAGTCGGACATGACTGACATGACTTAGCAGCAGCAGCAGCAGCATTGCCTGCTTCCAACTCTTTTGTCTCCCTATAACATGATTTCCAGAGAATACTTGTTTAACACAGTATTAAACAAGTGCAGTTTCAAAACCTTCTATTGGTTTCCCATGTACTTATAACAAGACTCAAAGCCCCACCATTTAAAAAACCCTACAATATTGATCTGACCCCTGTACGTCTTATGATTCTACCTCTTAACCACCCTTGCCCTGACTCTTAGTATTATAGCTTTTATGGCTTTGTTTCTGTTCATCCCACATGAGACATTCTTTCACATCTTAGGATCTCTGAATCTTCTGTTCATGCAAAACCACCTGCACCTTAGATTTCTCATAGCTGGAAAGTCCTTTAATTGAGCTTCAGCTAATCTATTGCCTCTTTTAGCAAAGCCTTTCTTGACCACCCAAACTGACTCTCACTCCATGAACTATCACAACACCTGTGTTATTTTCTTCCCACTCCTTGTCACTACAAAATTATTTTGTGGATTGATTGTGTCCTTGCTCTTTGACTTGTTCCCTGGTCCCTCTCCATTCAAAAATGAAAACATAACAAAACCAAAGATTTGTCCATTTCTCTTTTCCCACTGCTTAGAACAGTGTCTGGCACATAAGCTCAAAAGTATTTACTGAACAATGAATGAGCTAGTGAATGAATGAATATGCTTTATATCCCAATATGCTTATTCATACATATTCACCCAGAGTAGGCAGGTAAGTCTGGGACATTCAGTTCAGTTCAGTAGCTCAGTCGTGTTCAACTCTTTGCAATCCCATGATTCACAGCACACCAGGCCTCCCTGTCCATCACAAACTAACAGAGTTCACTCAAATTCTCATCCATAGAGTTGGTGATGCCATCCAGCCATCTCACCCTCTGTTATCCCCTTCTCCTCCTGCCCCCAATCCCTCCCAGCATCAGAGTCTTTTCCAATGAGTCAACTCTTAGCATCAGGTGGCCAAAGTACTGGAGTTTCAGCTTTAGCATCATTCCTTCCAAAGAACACCCAGGGCTGATCTCCTTCAGAATGGACTGGTTGGATCTCCTTGCAGTCCAAGGGACTCTCAAGAGTCTTTTCCAACACCACTGTTCAAAAGCATCAATTCTTCGGCACTCAGCTTTCTTCACAGTCCAACTCTAACATCCATACATAATCACTGGAAAAACCATAGCCTAGACTAGACAGATCTTTGTTGGCAAAGTAATGTCTCTGCTTTTCAATATGTTATCTAGGTTGGTCATAACTTTCCTTCCAAGGAGTAAGTGTCATTTAATTTCATGGCTGCAGTCACCATCTGCAGTGATTTTGGAGCCCCCCAAAATAAAGTCTGACACTGTTTCCACTGTTTCCCCATCTATTTCCCATGAAGTGATGGGACTAGATGCCATGATCTTCATTTTCTGAATGTTGAGCTTCAAGCCAACTTTTTCACTCTCCTCTTTCACTTTCATCAAGAGGCTTTTGAGTTCCTCTTCACTTTCTGCCATAAGGGTGGTGTCATCTGCATATCTGAGGTTATTGATATTTCTCCCGACAATCTTGATTCCAGCTTGGGATATTAGGGCAGCTATAACTTCATTTCAGTTATTGTAAAGACCTCCCAGGGTAGTCAGCAAGGAAGCTGCTCACCAGACTGAAGGAAAAGCCCTTCCTATCTTCACAATTTGGGCTGGAGGAAAACAATGCAGGAACAAGCTCTGCAATCTTATCCTTAAGCAATGCTAGACCCAAGGCTGAGACTCTTAAAGCTCTTTGGAGACTGAGTAACTTAGAAACAACCTGAGGTGCAAAGTTCAGACTCCAATTTGCATCATCCACTGAGCAGTAATATGTTTGCTTTCCTGGGTAGAGAATCGAGTCTTCCTCCTTGAAACCTCTGCAAACCTTGTGCTCTTGACTGGCAGGGATTCCCCTACATTCTTGAGCATGAGAGAGAGTTTTTCTAAATGCCTAGCAAATACATTCATCAGACATTGCTCAGTATAGATTCTTCTGGTCTCCTCAGCACAGTACCAGACACAGGTACATGGTCACATGTACCATGAAAACTAGTCATGTATGTCTCCAAGTTTGACTTATAGCAAGTGGGTATTCATGCAAAGCACCGGAGGTCAATCTAATAGAGCCCATACAGATATCTGGCTCAATCAATGAATATAAAAATGGATATTGACTGTTATTTGTGTTGTTATTTGATAACTTTAAAAACAATTCTTTTCAAGATTGATTTCATTAATACTTCTCTTTTTATTACTGTTTGATCATGTATGTTCTGAGGAATGGTAGAGAGCTTCAATCTATGCTCATTAACATTCACAAAAATCCCACTGGGCACGCATGGTAAGGAAAGCTTTCCTCATGCTGCTGTCTATCTCAGTGCAAAGAGCCTAACCCTCAAAGCTCTGCAGCATCAAGAGTGAATGGAGGCTGCTGACTCCTAGCTACATCCCTGGTCCCTATTTCCAGTGACCTTATGTAGGTTTCTCTAAAAATCTGCATAAAGTTTGGGAGCACATTTTCCCACCTACACACGAGTTAGTCATTGAAATTTGGCTCTTCACTAGCTTGTGTAATGAGGAAGAATTTTGCCCGTGAAATGTGTTTCATGCAATGCTTCTACAATGAAATTTAATTAATCAGTTCTAGATTCAAAACAGAAGGACAGTTTCCCTGTGTACTGTACTTTCATTATTCCAAGTACCTTATTTGCCAAACTGATCTTTGCTCTTTCAAAAGAGCACAGAATTAACCATTTGATAAAGAAAAGCTCATTTCTCAGCACATTGACCTACTTTTTCCTTAATTTATCTCCTTTTTAAAATGTGAGTGAATAGATACTTTTTATGAATATTTAGCATTGAGACAACAATTGAACCATTAATCAAAATAATAAGGATTTTTCCATCTATTCAGCTAACTGCAGCCTTTAAATACAATGCCTTTCTTAAAAAGAGTTGGCACATTCTCTGAGGCCTTGCCCAAGGAAATCCCTTGAGTTCAAATTAGTTTTCTTTTATTTTCAGTCTTTGTTCTCATGCATTGTTTTAGTTTATGTATCTGAATTGAATGGCCTGTGTGCTAACCAGAAACAACACAAGAGACCTCCAGAAGTTGTCCGTGAAAGGTAAAAATTACAGAGGAGACCTGTATTTTCTAAAAAGAATTTAACTCAGATATTCAGTTGCTCTTAAACAAGTGTCTAATGTCTAAACTTATACAACTGGCCTTGAATAGTTTGGGGGTAAAGAGCAAAGGGGAACTGACCCCCACCCAGTAAAATATCTGCCTACTGCTGTCTCTGCCTCAGAAACAAAAGAATTGATAAATGACTCCCAGAGGCAGGAAACTGAAACAGTTTGAACAGAACTATGACTCAAACTCTACTTGTTTGGATTCTACATATTGGGATCTCTAATTGAAAACCTTTTACTACACTTAAAGAGACTTAAAATGAAAATATAGGTACTAAAATCCATGTACAAGTGAATCCATGCAGTTCAAGTCCATGTTGTTCAAGGGTCAGCTGTACTAATAGAGAATATGACAGTCACCTTCTAAAATCTATGAACAATTTCTGATCATTATTTAGCAAAAAAGCAAATCAAAACATTTGTATTTCAGACACCAGGTTGAACCCAATGTGAAGTCCTGGCCTTAAGTAATAATGCCATTGCTACTGTTTGTTTGTATGCAAATATGTACATTCAGAAACCTATACACTTTAAATAACTTCTCATTTCCTTTAGAGAACTCAGCCCCTCTGAGCTGAAAGAATAAATGAATGATTCAAATAAATAAGAATGAAGATAGGAGTAAAATAAAATTTGACACATCCCAACTTTCTTTCACAGCGTTATCTATTTAATTAATTCATATTTCAAATAATTAAATAAATAGAATAGTTTGGCTGATGACATTATTAAATCTGATTCATATCACGAGGAAAATTTTCCTCAAAATATAACAGAGTTTGTGTTTTCCAAAATATAAACTAATTTTATCAAATTTGCACAAGAGAAAAATAAAATGATACTGGTACAGCCGTATGACACCCAAATGTCAAACACAGCAAAATATCTCACTCAAAGCAAGAGATCACTGCCCTGCCTGCTTTATTTTTCTAATATATGGTCCACTCAGTACTTCTAAAAAAGTATATAAACTCTTCTTTCCAACTGTTATGTACAAAATATATATATATGTATATACTTGGAGTAAGATTAATAAATCCTTTAAAGTATATATATATTTTTTCATGATTTAAAGGACCTTAACAATGCCCTAGTCAATGCAGTTACTTGTGCTGTTGCTGAATCTCACTTTATGATCCTCTCATATAAATTGTTCATGAGGGGACTTCCTCTTATAGGCTCTTGAAACAAGAATGTATCTTGTACATTTATGTTACGGGTTTATGATGATAGATTGTTCTTGCCACAGAACTGGAAACTACCAAGCCAGTTTATAAAATCTGTTGATAAAAATAGTGCTCACACTAAAGCAGACTCATTTACCAAGCAACCCAAGCCTTCTTGGTTCCCAAATAAAATTAGAAATGTTCTGCTACATGAGAATATGTGTAATAAGAGCAAACATGTTTTTAATTTTTATTTTTCTTATTAAACTTAAATGAAGATGACTCTGATGAAGCAGCATGTTTTTTGAATTTCAGGTGATACACCTGTGACTCAAGGTTGTATTTTTTCACCATAATTGAAAGAGACATAAGGTTTATCCTACAAAGTGCTGTTTGAATGCCAATGTTCATCTACTCAGATTCAAATCTGTTCTTTAATATTTGCTTCAGTGTACTGATATTTGAAAGTAGATATTCTAAACACTGTAGAAATTCTGTCCATGATGAAGAAAACTGGAGCTAAATACGATGACAGCAGAGTACTCTGCAGTCCCTTGTCCTATAAAATTATGCCAACATTCACTATGGAAGAGGTGAATTGTACTTGACAACATATTCCCAGGCACTGTGTAATGAACCTTCAAACTTCAATTAGAACCTATCAGAAAGAAAAACAAACACAATTTCACAAAATGCTGCCTTCGTAGGAAAAACAAGTCAGTTGGAAAATACAGCAAGTTCAACATCATTGGCTACTCATCAAACATTCCTTTTCCATGTTGGGTATCACATAAATGTAGATTCTCTGAATAACAGGAGAGATCGTTCCCATTTTAGAAACACAGGGCATTCAACTCACTTGATACACTTTCAGTCAACAACAATTCTACACTCCAGTCTTTAATGATTGTTCTTTCCCACTGCTTACATCAGAAGATAGACTGTGTTTTTAAGTGCATTGAATGGCACTGTTAGTAAGAGGTGATCAGCATATTCAAAACTCAAAGGGAAAAACCACAACCTTCTGGGATACCACACATGCAGCATATAAAACATCTACATGTTGGTTTAAATTAACTTAGAAGGAGAACGTTGAAGGCAAATTTCTCATCAAGTAGGTTACATTCTTCAGGGACTTTGATTTTGACTATTCAGATGATGAATTTCCCAGTACTTCACATGGATAACATTTCAATAAATATTTTCTCAGCTAAAATGAAATGGTTTGTCTGTTTTTAACCTCTCTCCTTGCCAGTGTTTATTAGTAATTTGCAGGATTTGGCCACGGGAAAAGCATACATGAAAGGACTAAAGTGAAGAGTCTAGTTAGCTTATAAGCTGGGATAACAGGGCTGTCTTTGCTAAAGAATTAAACAGAAGAATAGAGTGTTTGGTTGTTTTCAGATTTCACTGAGGTTCTTTTGATGAAAGTTTTCCTTTGATGTAACATTTTTAGGTCTTTTAAAAGTAAACAAAGCACTTGGTGAAAAATACTCAGTGAATTTTACATAACATAGGATCTAAAGATAACCATATGTGAAAGATCTCAGTCATATGAGAGACTATTTTAATTACATTTCGATAACTGGAAGTAATAACTGCCTTTGGAGAAGGCAATGGCACCCCACTCCAGTACTCTTGCCTGGAAAATCCCATGGACGGAGGAGCCTGGTAGGCTGCAGTCCATGAGGTCGCTAGGAGTCGGACACGACTGAGTGACTTCACTTTTTTCACTTTCATGCATTGGAGAAGGAAATGGCAACCCACTCCAGTGTTCTTGCCTGGAGAATCCCAGGGACAGAGGAGCCTAGTGGGCTGCCGTCTGTGGGGTTGCACAGAGTCGGACATGACTGAAGCGACTTAGCAGCAGCAGCAGCAGGGTAAGAAACAAGATTTTGTAAAAAAAAAAAAAAAAATAGTACTTATCACCCCAGAATTTTCTACATATATTTTTATAGTAATAATGTGGCCATATGATATTATTTATTTGTATACTTTCAATAATGTGTACCAACAATTTTATCCCTAGGATGCAAGCCAGTTTGACAGCAAGAGTCATATCATAATATCAAAAAGAGAAGAGAGGCAAAAACACAGAAAGGGAGGGAAAATGGAAAGAAAGGGACCTTATAGATCATCTAGTCCTACAGTTATCTGTGGTCATACATCAGGGACTAAATACATCAGCTGGTGAAAGAGCTATCCCTGAAATGGCCAGCTATTTCTCAGGCCAATATTTTTCCCCTAACAGAATGATGTTTCTTAAAAAATATATAAAAAACACTAAAATAATTAGCATAATCTCTCATCATTAGTTTGCTTTATTAGGTAGGAAGGAAACTATGGGTATTTGTTGCTCTTTCATTAATAAGGAAGGTAGATGACAAACTTTCTTTTTGCCATTCCAGAAGATTCAGTTGTTAAAGAAAGGGAGCCATTAAACTTGACATAGGGTTAACTGATTCTCTCTGCCATTGGCTACATACATACATACAGAACTCTTTAAGTTAAATCTAGATATAATTTGTATTTATAGAACTCTTTAAGACCAAGAGGTCCACATCACATGGATGATGAAGTCCTGGACTAAGTTACTCAGGGTTCTTTGTCTTTACAATCATGGACTAAAAAGAAATTTTACTTTGTTGTTTAATAACTTAAAACCACTACCTAACTTCTTTTTTTTTCACTACCTAAGTTCTAATGAAAACTTTAATGTAGTTATACTAAATTTTCATTGCCCTTGTCTCCATGTAGATGAAGAAAAACTCGACATCTTCCTCACCACAGTCGCACAACTGAAAAATCTGTGAAGTCATCATATACTTCTCTGTATTAATGAAATGCACAGAGAATTAAGCAGTGTAACACTATCTGTACATAACTTGATTGAAAACATAGGGTTCAGAATCACAGACTCTCACAAGTAACAGGATAGGAAAAAAAAAAACATATTCTATCTGTGCTTCACATTAAAAACCCATACCTGGGAGTTTAGTTAAAGATGGTCACAAACACATTCAAATCCTACATAACCTACAAAACCTTCTAAAGTAAGAGGCTTCCTTGGTGGCTCAGACAGTAAGGAATCTGCCTGCAATGCAGGAGACCCACATTTGATCCCAGGGTCAGGAAGATCCCCTGGAGAAGGGGATGGCAATCCACTCCAGTATTCTTGCCTGGGAAATCCCATGGACAGAGGAGGCTGGTGGGCTACAGTCCATGGGGTCTCAAAGAGTCAGACACAGCTGAGCAACACACACACACCCTACAAGACCTCCTAAAGTAAGAGGTAAAGTAATAATAATAATAATAATAATAATAAAAGATATACAGCCACTTTAAGATAACTAGACAGAAGAAAACAGCAGAGGAGAAATTCATAGAGAATGAAATAGAGTGGATTGAGTGAATGGTCCTAACTCAGAGCAGAGACAGCTGGGGTCAGGATGTGTCTGCCAGGACAGGGAGACAGAAAGAAGAATAGCTTGATCCCTAAAAGTCTCTGAAACGTGAAGCATCAAATAATTTATAAGACAACAGTATGAAATGAGGTTTCAAATCTGTCTTTAAAAACTAGCCAGTATTCATCGCAGCACTGTTTATGATAGCCAGGACATGGAAGCAACCTAGATACCCATCAGCAGATGAATGGATAAGAAAGCTGTGGTACATATACACAATGGAGTATTACTCAGCCATTAAAAAGAATACATTTGAATCAGTTCTAATGAGATGGATAAAACTGGAACCTATTATACAGAGTGAAGTAAGCCAGAAAGAAAAACACCAATACAGTATACTAACACATATATATGGAATTTAGAAAGATGGTAGCAATAACCCTGTGTACGAGACAGCAAAAGAGACACCGATGTATAGATCAGTCTTATGGACTCTGTGGGAGAGGGAGAGGGTGGGGAGATTTGGGAGAATAGCATTGAAACATGTATAATATCATGTATGAAACGAGTCACCAGTCCAGGTTCGATGCACGATACTGGATGCTTGGGGCTGGTGCACTGGGACGACCCAAAGGGAGGGTAGGGGAGGGAGGAGGGAGGAGGGTTCAGGATGGGGAATGCAGGTATACCTGTGGCGGATTCATTTCGATATTTGGCAAAACTAATACAATATTGTAAAGTTTAAAAATAAAATAAAATTTAAAAAAAAATACATAAATAAAAAAAAGAAAAACAAACAAACAAACAAAAAAAAAAACTAGCCAGGCCACCAGGTGCTCTCACCAACCCCATAAAGTCTAGCTACCACCCCATTGCTGACCCAGCAGGATATAGGGGATTTAGTCCCCAGAAACATTAAAACAGGAAAGTCTCAATTCCCCACATAGTGGAGGATAGGGATGAAGGTAGAATGTATGTTAAAAAAAAAAAAAAAGGAAGAATCAACACACTGAATAGTATGATTGTGATCATCCTAACCCTTAGTCCTTACTCAATTCCCAACAGGAATGCTAGCAGATAAAAGTGGGGGGAAAAAAATGGTTGAAAACAAAAGAGCCTTCAGATGAGGAATTTTATGTGTGTTCAGTCACTTCAGTCACTTTAGTGGTATCTGACTCCTTGCGACCCTATGGACTGTAGCCCATCAGGCTCGTCTGTCCATGGGACTCTCCAGGCAAAAATATTGGAGTGGGTTTCCATGCCTTCCTCCAGGGCACCCTCCCAGCCCAGGGATCAAAAACTGTGTCTCTTGCATTACAGGCAAATTCCTTACCCACTTGGCCACCTGGGAAGCCCAAGGAATTTTGGAGCCTCCCAATTAAATTACATCTTGATCATACTTTAGTGAGTTAACAAGATTTTCTGACGCCCACAGATCTAACAATTTTGTGTCTCAAATATTTTTGGACAGTCACAGTTCCCCAGACATTTTACATCTACCAAAGACAAGAAACAAAACAGAGAAGAGAAAAGGAACTCAGAAAACAAAGCAAAAGGAAAAAAACTGTAAAAACTCTTCAGTACCATCAGAAATCTAGGAAAATACATTTTGTGCATGAAACAAGAACAGGATGATATATTAACTTTTAAAAGGGCAAAGTACAATTGATTTATTAAAAATAAAAGGTATAAAAAATAATCTTGTAAGAGAAAGATGAGGAAGTCTCTCAAGTAGTAAAAAAAAAAAAAAAAGTAAAAAGAAATAAAAATATTAGAGAAAAGATAGAAATTTAGAGGACCAATCCAATATCCAACTATGAGATCCATAAGATAGATAATACATTAAATAATTAATAATAAAAATTAAAATCCAAGAATAAAAGGTATGAGTTTCCAGTGTCAAAACATTCATACCTATCACCATCAAATTGCAGAATAATGGGATCCATAAATAATCTTAAGACTTACAGAAGAAAAAATATGATCACAAATATGGAATGGGGAAAACTGGCAAGTCCTCAGCTTCAACGTGGAAAACCAGAAAATCATTCATTCAACAAATATCCTTTTCATTCCTACATGCACCAGACATGTTGCCAGGTATTCAGGAGTACATCTTAGTCACTCAGTCGTGTCCACTCTTTGTGACCCCATGGACTGTAGCCCTCCAGGCTCCTCTGTCCATGGGGATTCTCCAGGCAAGAGTACTGGAGGGGGTTGCCATGCCTTCCCCCAGGGGATCTTCCCAACCCAGGGATCGAACCCAGGTCTGCACTGAAGGAGGATTCTTTACCGTCTGAGCCACCTAGGGAAGCATATGAATACAAGAGTGGGCAACCTATCCCTTCTCCAGGGGATCTTCCTGACCCAGGAATCAAACTGGGATCTCCTGCATTGCAGGTGGATTATTTACCAGCTGAAATACCAGGGAAGCCCTTAGGGTAAGTATAGGTGATAACAAATGTACAAAATGTATATTTGTAAATAGAAATATTACAACATATGCTAAAGGCTGCTGCTGCTGCTGCTAAGTCGCTTCAGTCGTGTCCGACTTTGTGCGACCCCATAGACGGCAGCCCACCAGGCTCCCCCGTCCCTGGGATTCTCCAGGCAAGAACACTGGAGCAGCTTGCCATTTCCTTCTCCAATGCATGAAAGTGAAAAGGGAAAGTGAAGTCGCTCAGTCCTGTCCGACTCTCCGTGACCCCGCGGACCACAGCCTACCAGGCTCGCCTGCCCATGGGATTTTCCAGGCAAGAGTACTGGAGTGGGGTGCCATCGCCTTCTCTGATGCTAAAGGCTAGCAGACATTATTTTTGACTGGTGGGATTACTTATTTCTGCTTTTATGAATTTTCCAAATTTTAATGTAAATATGCAATATTTTGTCACCAAGAAAAGGAAAACATGCTAATTTTTAAAAGCAATAAATAGATTAGCAATAGGAAACAGAAAAGGGAAATAGAGAACCAACTCAAGATGAACTGAATTATCATCTGTATGAGCCAAGAGGGTTTTCAAGTGAAACCTTATATTTGCAGATGACACAGCTTTTCTTGATAGCCAAATACAAAGAGAAAAACATATTTCAGGGAAAACTCTCAATAAAATAGGCAGAAAACTGGTATGAAATAGTACACCCTAGGAAAAATACTTCACACTTTACTTACTAAAAACTGAGCTCTGAGTTCTCAGGGACCTCATGCACACAGTGTCAACTGCCGCTCAAAGATAACACATCTAAGCCACTGAGACAGCCAATAAGATCAATGAAACACCAGGCATCCTCAAGAAGGATAATACAAACCAAAGGGAAACTATTATTCTACATATATTGCCCCAAAAAGTGCCCCTCACACATCTGTAAGTAACCACAAATTTGAGAGGACACTGACCTAATGGAAGGCTCAGAAAAAAAGACAAAAGCAATGATTACAATCCAGGGGTTGCTACAGAACAGATTTTAGAAGACAATTAATGATGTAAATACAAAAGACACAAACAGTGTATCAAACTCCAGCTGCATACAGGCATGCTTCAATTTTTTCACTTTGTAGATACTGATTTTTGTTGTTTTGCTTTTTTTTTTTTTAACAAATTGAAGGTTTGTAGCAACTCTGCTTCATTGGCAAAAGTCTATTGGTGCCACTTTTCCAACAGCATTTGCTCACTTGATTTTTGTGCCACATTTTCATAATTTTCGTAATATTTCAAACTTTTTCATTATTACTTACTTTATGTGTTATGGTGATTGTGATCAGGGATCCTTGATGCTACTAGTGTAAAAAAAACTCACTTAAGGCTCAGGTGATGGCTAAGATTTTTTAGCAGTAAAGCATTTTAAATCATGCTGATTATTTTTTTAGGTATAATGCTATTGCATGCTTAGTAGATTACAGTATAAACATAACTTTTATATAAACTGAGAAACAGAAAACTGTGTGACTTGCTTTATTGTGATGCTTGCTTTACTGAAGTGGTCTGGAACTGAACCCACCATATGTCCAAGGTGTACTTGAAAAATCCCTTAAACTGTGGGGCAGGTAAACTACAGAAAAAAAAGGAATTCTAAGCATAAATCTCTAGGATTTGGTGGTTTATAAACTGACACTAACTAAAAATCGCCTCAAAGGGTTGCCAATGGGGGGAGTGGGTAACAGAAATGGGTGGGCTAAGGGCTAAATCGCTTCAGTCTTGTCCAACTCTTTGCAACCCCATGGGCTATAGCCCACCAGGCTCCTCTGTCCACGGGATTTTCCAGCCAAGAACACTGGAGTGGGTTGCCATTTCCTTCTCCAGGGGATCTTCCTGACCCAGGGATCGAACCCATGTCTTTTATGTCTCCTTCATTGGCAGGCAGGTTCTTTACAACTAGTACCACCCGGGAAGCCAAAAAGTGGGTGAAGAGGTCAAAAAGTACAAGCTTCCAGCTATAAAATAATAAGTCTTAGAGATGTAATGTATGGCATGATGACTACAGTTGACAATACTGTATGGAATATTTTCTTCTTTTTGTTTTTTTTTTTTTGTTTTTTTTTTCTTTTTCCTTTTTTTTGTATGGAATATTTTAAAGTTGCTAAGAGACTAGATCTAAGGATTTTATCACAAGAAAAAAAATTATAACTGTATAATGTGAAGGATGTTAACTAGATATAATTTGTAGTGATCATTTCTCAATGTATACAAATATCAAATCATAAATATCAAATCATAAACCTGAAACTGACATAATTTTACTTGTCAATTATACCTCAATTAAAAAAAATTATGACAACAAAGAAAAAAATATGTGCTCGAGAACAGTACTGGAATCCAAATACCTTTATATCTAACCAGCAATTAGCCTGGTGCATTGTCCATAATAGACACTCTCTGGATTCCCCCAGTTGTCCAGTGGATAAGAATCCACCTGCCAATTTAGGGGACACAGGTTCTATCCCTCATCCAGGAAGATTCCACATCCAAGCCCATGCACAACAACTCCTGGGCCAAGTGCAGTAAATACTAAAGCCCCACGCCTGGAGCCCATGCTCCACGACAAGAGAAACCACCACAGTGAGAAGCCCACACACCACAACTACAGACTAGCTCCTGATCTTCACAACTGGAGAAAGCCCAGGAAACAATGAAGACCCAGTGCGGCCAAAAATAAAATTAAAAAATAATAATTACTCAATAACTTGAATGAACATTTGGGAAAACATTCCTAATTTGATGAGATAGACACTATGAAGGCAAATCATTTCTCTTCCTGCAAAGTCTTTTGGTGTCACAATCAAAAACAGACGAGAGGCCTCCATCAAAATGTTATCTTCTGAATGAAAGTATAACCTTTCATTTATGGGAGAATTGCACTGTTTTGCTCTTTCCATGCAGTGTGTCCTATAGAGCACTTTAGTTTGAATTTCTCTTCACTCCACATACACTCAGTCATATATAAAATTCATTCACACCATCATTCAATTTCAGTGTCTCTTACTTTTCAAAAAAGTTCTATCTGTGGTCTTCCAAAACAATAGAATTTGAGAAGTGAACATGAATTTGTATGGCATGGCAAATAAAATGAAAGCAGTAGATGATAATATCAAAATGGGCCATGATATCTTTACAAACAGTAAAAATGCACTGATATTTTAAAAAGCAATAATTATAAGGTGAAAAAAATTACCAGACATACTTTCAATTCTATGTAATAAAAATATCGTATAACTTTAATCTGTTTACTATATATGAGTTTCTCTTTATTTTCTTTCACTAAATAAACTTTTCACCTATCCATCCTATTCAAATAACATAGATCAGTACATACAAGGTATATAAAAATTTTCAGCACTATGTTTCACCTTCATTCTCAGCTTCATAATAAGTATCAAAAATTTATTAGCAATCCATAAACAGAGTAACTATGGGAAGCTGCATTATCTGAGTGCTTCTCAAACTTTTTTTTTCAAAATTTCCCTCAAGGTAAAAAATAAATTGGATATACCCTGGGGTCTGGTGGCTTAACCCCAATTTGACAGTAACAACTCTGAAATTTTTTTGGAAGAGTCTGACTGGACCTTGCAAAAATTCAAATAAACTCTGGCCTACTCTTATATAATGTGTTTTCTTTCTTTTTTTTTTTTTAAATACTTCCAGGAGGAAATAGTTTATTGTAGAATGCAGTGTTTTCTTTTTTTGTTGTTGTTAAATTTTTATTCCTTTATTTCTCATGTGTTCCCCATCCTGAACCCTCCTCCCTCCCCATACCATCCCTCTGGGTCGTCCCAGTGCACCAGCCCCAAGCATCCAGCATCGTGCATTGAACCTGGACTGGCATCTCGTTTCATACATGACATTTCACATGTTTCAATGCCATTCTCCCAAATCTTCCCACCCTCTCCCTCTCCCACAGAGTCCCTAAGACTGATCTATACATCGGTGTCTGTTTTGCTGTCTCGTATACAGGGTTATCGTTACCATCTTTCTAAATTCCATATATATGCGTTAGTATACTGTATTGGTGTTTTTCCTTCTGGCTTACTTCACTCTGTATAATAGGCTCCAGTTTCATCCACCTCATTAGAACTGATTCAAATGTATTCTTTTTAATGGCTGAGTAATACTCCATTGTGTATATGTACCACAGCTTTCTTATCCATTCATCTGCAGATGGACATCTAGGTTGCTTCCATGTCCTGGCTATTATAAACAGTGCTGCGATGAACATTGGGGTACACGTGTCTCTTTCCCTTCTGGTTTCCTCAGTGTGTATGCCCAGCAGTGGGATTGCTGGATCATAAGGCAGTTCTATTTCCAGTTTTTTAAGGAATCTCCACACTGTTCTCCATAGTGGCTGTACTAGTTTGCATTCCCACCAACAGTGTAAGAGGGTTCCCTTTTCTCCACACCCTCTCCAGCATTTATTTCTTGTAGACTTTTGGATCGCAGCCATTCTGACTGGTGTGAAATGGTACCTCATAGTGGTTTTGATTTGCATTTCTCTGATAATGAGTGATGTTGAGCATCTTTTCATGTGTTTGTTAGCCATCTGTATGTCTTCTTTGGAGAAATGTCTATTTAGTTCTTTGGCCCATTTTTTGATTGGGTCACTTATTTTTCTGGAGTTGAGCTGTAGGAGTTGCTTGTATATTTTTGAGATTAGTTGTTTGTCAGTTGCTTCATTTGCTATTATTTTCTCCCATTCTGAAGGCTGTCTTTTCACCTTGCTAATAGTTTCCTTTGATGTGCAGAAGCTTTTAAGTTTAATTAGGTCCCATTTGTTTATTTTTGCTTTTATTTCCAATATTCTGGGAGGTGGGTCATAGAGGATCCTGCTGTGATGTATGTCAGAGAGTGTTTTGCCTATGTTCTCCTCTAGGAGTTTTATAGTTTCTGGTCTTACGTTGAGATTTTTAATCCATTTTGAGTTTATTTTTGTATATGGTGTTAGAAAGTGTTCTAGTTTCATTCTTTTACAGGTGGTTGACCAGATTTCCCAGCACCACTTGTTAAAGAGATTGTCTTTAATCCATTGTATATTCTTGCCTCCTTTGTCAAAGATAAGGTGTCCATATGTGCGTGGATTTATCTCTGGGCTTTCTATTTTGTTCCATTGATCTATATTTCTGTCTTTGTGCCAGTACCATAATGTGTTTTCTTTAAATAAAAATATTATTTAAAATTGCCCTTGAAAAAAATCGATGGCCCAAAAAGCTGTGCCACATTACTGTTGTGGCTTTATGAACTCAAGACATATCACTGAGTCATGGGTATCTTTCATTCCTCTCCACATTGCAAATTGAATTTTTTTCTCTAAAAGTGATAGTGAAATTTGTGATAATATAAGAATTATTAACTCAAATGAATACATATATTTTATTCAGATGAGCTTTTATTTTTTCCTTTTTGCCCCAAATATTTTTCATTGAATTTTTTACACACTAGAGTTTATTTAGATATACTTATCAACCACACCACTTACTCTCATATGAGAAATATAAGCATTTTAAATGTTTCTGAAATGATTAGTCAATGGCTCTATTTAATGTTAAAACTTTGTATGGGTAGCTCTATTTTTGCCCCTCCTTAGATAAAACTTGCCAAAGAAGATAAATCAGTAGATGACAGATTTATTTATTTTAACAAAAATCAAATATAGAAATCCAAACTGGATACAAATGCTCATAATTGGAATAGTAGAAGTCATATATACTAGATGGATAAATCATAAGCTGGAATCAAGATGTGGGGAGAAATATCAACAATCTCAAATATGCAAAATATACCACGCTAATGGCAGAAAGTGAAGAGGGACTAAAGAGCCTCCTGATGAAAGTGAAAAAGGAGAGTGAAAAAAGCTCGCTTAAAACTCAACATTCAAAAAACTATGATCATGGCATCTGGTCCCATCACTTCATAGCAAACAGAAGGAGAAATAGTGGAAGTAGTGATGTTTTATTTTCTTATATTCCAAAATCACTGCAAACAGTGACTGCAGCCATGAAATTAAGACACATGCTCTTTGGAAGGAAAGCTATGACAAACCTAGACAGCATATTAAAAAGTGGAAACATCACTTTGCTAACAAAGGTCCATCTAATCACAGCTATGCTTTCTCCAGTAGTCATGTACTGATGAGAGAGTTGGACCATAAAGAAGGCTGACCAGCAAAGAAATAATGCTTTTGAGTTGCGGTGCTAGAGAAGACTCTTGAGAGTCCCTTGGACTGCAAGGAGAAGAAACTAGTCAATCTTAAAGGAAATCAACCCTGAATATTAATTGGAAGGATTGATGCTGAAGCTGAAGCTCCAATATTTTGGCCACCTGATGCAAAGAGCTAACTCATTGGAAAAGACCCTGATGCTGGGAAAGACTGAAGGTAAAAGGAGAAGAAAGCAACAGAGGATGAGATGGTTAGGTAGCATTCAATGGACATGAATTTGAGCAAACTCTGGGAGATGATGGAGGACACAGAAGCCTGGCACGCTGCAGTGCATGGGGGAACAAAAAGTTGAACTCACCTTAGTGACTGAACAACAAAAGTAACATAAGAATGAAACTATTAAATGTGGCTTTTTCTATGCATTTTACTCTATTGTTAATGTATTTCCAATTTTGAGTGCTTTCACATTTTTTTTTTTTAGTTCTGATAAAGCTAAAACTTGTCATTTCTCTAACTCAGTTACTGTGGTCCAATAGTCTAGTGGTTAAGTAACCAAGATTACACCACCTTTTTATATGTGCCCAAACCCTAGATCTGCCACTTAATAGCTGTGTGGCCTCACTCCAGTTATTTAACCTCTATCTCTATGACTTCATTTGTAATAGGAATAACAACATTTCTTATCACAGTTAGTGAGAACATTAATAAATCATCTGTAAACACAAGATTTACCACTACCTTAGAATAATTGCATTAATAATCAGATTGAACTTTTTATCTTTCTAAAGACAGTAGTTCCTGTAAGTGTGGAAAAAATATTGTGTGAAGCTTTTCAATAATTTTTCTTTGTATATTGCTTTTATAATGCAACCTTGGAATAAATAAAACATCAAAATACACTCAAACAACTTAATCAAGTTAGAATTGTTTTAGCTCTATTAGATATAATCAACAAATAAAAATGGCATATATTTAAAATATACAACTTGATTTTTTTTTTATAATATGTGCTTGTGTATATTAATCGCTCAGTTGTGTACAACTCTTTGTGACCCCATGAACTGTAGCCAGCCAGGCTCCTCTGTCCACAGAATTCTCCAGGCAAGAATACTGGAGTTGGGTGCCATTCTCTGTATTATAAAATTGTCTTTGTGGAACACCAGGTTAAGGTAGACTCTACATGTTATTACTTACAATTGCATGTGAATCTGAGCTGTGCTTAGTCACTCATCCATGTCCGCTCTTTGTGACCTCATGGACTGTAGCCCTCCAGGCTCCTCTGTCCATGGGAATTCTCCAGGCAAGAATACTGGAATAGGTTGCCATGCCCTCCTCCAGGGGATCTCCCAACCCAGGGACTGAACCCAGGTCTCCCGCACTGCAGGCAGATTCTTTACTGTCTGAACCACCAAGGAAGCCCATGAATACTACAGTGGGTAGCCTATCCCTTCTCCAGGGGACATTCCTGAATCAGGAATCACATGTGAATCTACAATTCTCCAAGTAAAATTTTCTATTAAAAAACTGAAAGAAATATATACTTGGACATTTTCACTATATTCCTGCACTGTTATCAGGAAGGGAACTGAGATATATATTAGAAACACAATGCAGTTTGGGCATTTGGATTCAATAAGGTCTTTTATGAAATAGTCACATATTACTGAAGTATAAACACATCCAAAATTAAGCTCCTCGTCTGATCTTATAATATGAATGAAGATTTTTCCATCTAAAATTCACAGCTAGTGACTGAGAGCAGATGCCTTGTAGCTAGCACAACTTGAGTTAGAATACGGACCCCATCAATGATATCTGTGACCTTGGGCAAGGTCCTCACCATGACTTTTCTCTGAATTCTATGCCCACTTGGTCATCCCATCACTTCATTTTCCCAGCAATCTGTGCTTAGCTCTAGCAGCACTCAGGATCCTGTTTCCAATTCAGTGTTCTCTTTTACCAATCTCGCCCACTAGGATTGGGTTCAGTCACTAAGCTGTGTCTGACTCTTTGGGACCCCATGGACTGCAGCACACCAGGCTTCCCTGTTCACTATCTCCCAAAGTTTGCTCAGGTTCATGTCCATTGAGTTGGTGATGCTATCTAACCATCTCAATTCCTCTGTTGCCCTTTTCTCCTTTTGCCTTCAATCTTTCCCAGCATCAGGATCTTTTCCAATGAGTTGGCTCTTCATATTAGGTGGCCAAAGTATTAGAGCTTCAGCACCAGCATCAGTTCTTCCAATGAATACAGAGTTGATTTTCTTTAGGACTGACTTGTTTGATTTCCCTGCTGTCCAAGGGACTCTCAAGAATCTTCTCCAGCACAATTTGAAAGCATCAATTCTTTGGCACTCAGCCTTTTTATATGGCCCAACTCTCACATTCACACATGACTACTGGATAAACCATAGCTTTGATTATAGGGACCTTTGTTGGCAAAGTGATGTCTTTGCTTTTTGATATGCTGTCAGGGTTTGCCATAACTTTACTTTCATTAGGAGTTTCCTTCCACTGGCATTATGCCTCATTTATGTTTTACTAAATAACTTTATCATTTATTATTTCCCTGTGAAGAGAAATTCTTACTTTTAGTACTTTCCTTGCTTCCATCTGTTTCTTACAGGTTTATCTAGCTCATAAATCATAATCTTCTTCTGACACACTGAAGGATGCTTATTAATACTGCTGAAATTTAAATTAATGTGGAGAGTACTTAGAACAATAAAGAAAATTAAGCTGGAACATGCACAGACTCATCTCATGCAGTCTAGTGTTTCATGGTAGAATACTTCTCTGCTTTAAACCAAAGGATTGTGTGAAAAAGCTCTTAAATAGATCCCCTTATATGATTTTATAATTTTCTTCATTCAAATGTGTTATATCTGGCAATGTACTTAAGAACAACAGAGCTTTGCTGTGTAGATTTATCTCATATGACAGGTCAGCACTGAGAGTAAAAATTAAATCAAGGAATTGGTAATGTAAAATGAAAACAAACCCCCCTTTCATAAAAACAACTATATGTGTTTAAGAAATATTAAAATCAAATATGATGACTGTTAGTAATCTTTTGCTGATACACATAGTCCTTTAAAAGAGCTATAAAAACCAGAATCTTCTTTCACTCAGACACAAAGAATTTCCAGAGTTTGCAATTTCTTCCTGAAATAATATAGTATAAAAAAACACAGCCTAATTTAAATATTCATGTCTTCACTTTATTCAATGGTATGCTACTGTGGCTACAGATATTATATTTTAATGTTCCATGATGTTACTTCCTGTTTGTAACAGCTAAAATAAGAGCCACCTTCAAAAGTAATATTATGTCATCATTATGAGGTTCATATTTTCTTCTTTGAAAAATGTGTTCTGCTCCTAAAAATTACAACACACTTATACTCAAAATAAGCATCTTTTTTTAACACGCAGACTACATTTTTAGAAATTAGGAGATATTCCACTTGTCTAGGAGAAGGAAATGGCAACCCACTCCAGTGTTCTTGCCTGGAGAATCCCAGGGACGGGGAAGCCTGGTAGGCTGCCGTCTACGGGGTCGCACAGAGTCGGACACGACTGAAGCGACTTAGCAGCAGCAGCAGCAGCAGTAGGAGACAAACTTCAGGGGTCAAGTCTACCTTCAAAGTATCTTGATCTAACATTCCATAGAACTAAAGCATAAGAGATGAAACACGGAATTTAGCACAACAATAACAAAAAATCTGCAGGGTATAATTTGGTCCCCGAACTTTTTAAAGATCAAGAATAATCAGCTGTAATTCAACATTTAAAGGATATTGCCAAAAAAATATACCCAAAATAATGAAAATGTAGGTTTGTCATTTTGACTAGAAACATCTAAGAAATGAACTTCTTTTAAAACTGCCTTCAGAAAAGGGTGGGAACAAATTTATCTTCTTTAAACAGCATACTCCAAATCGTCTTTTTATCAGTTTGGAAGAGAACAAAGAAATATTCAACAAAACAATCATAGTAGCTCAATAAGCTAATATCATGCTCTCTTTCCCTCTTCTCCCTGACCCTCACACACACAGTGCATACACATATACTGACACACACACACGCACACACACACATCCATATGCATACACATTCATACACACTAGCATACATACTACAGACAAACTGTTGTGTTTTTCCTAACAAGAGGCATATTTAGAGGTTGGGAAATGGATCATATGGGCTGTCAATTATGTTAGAATTCAGGAGGCATTAAATATTAAAGGGTGTTCTCATATTTTATAAAAACTATGTTTTTCTTCCTTAAATATAAGCTCTACTTGTGAAATTCATCCTATGTAAATGCTAGTTTCTTTGTCAGAAGAAAATATTACGGGGCCTTTTTTTTATTGCTTTTACATAAAATTCAGAATAATAGGTTTTCACACAAAATTAAAGAAACAGGGTGATCTTTTGGAAGGAGTACTGATTCCAATCCCAGTTGATATTGACTAGCTATGAAATACATATCAGGCACTTTCACCTATCTGATGCTCAGGGAAATATGACCTAAGCTGGCCAAGTATCTCGGCCCTTGTGAACAGATGGTTGGACACAGGATCTATGTAAGCCCATCCAGAGCCCGTAAGCAGAAAGACTTTCTCTTTCTAAGATTTAAAGTGCTGAAGATCACCTATCCCTGTAACTTAGGCACCCTGTGAAGAGAGCCTGAATGAAATTAAAAACAACAAAAAGGAAAGCTGTGAAGAGAAGAGAGAGAGGAGAGTCCCAGTGAGGTGACTGTAAACCCTAGTCAACATGTGGTTAAATCAGGTCTCCTTTGCTCTCTCTGGACAAAATACCAAGAGTTGTCAACAGAGACCAAATTGTGATTTCTGTCTCCTGGAAGTGAAGACTAATCAGAGAAACTACCTATATTATAAATCTTATATAAGTCTAGAAATGAATAATCTAAGACAGTAAACTGAAGGTATCTGAGTATGTTAAATACTATTACTACTATTAATATAAAGTAATTTTTTCACAAAGGATGTGCCCTGACTTTGCATTAAATTCAACACCTATTTGGGCTCCAAAATCACTGCAGATGGTGACCGAAGCCATGAAGTTAAAAGACGCTTACTCCTTGGAAGGAAAGTTATGACCAACCTAGATAGCATATTCAAAAGCAGAGACATTACTTTGCCAACAAAGGTCCATCTAGTCAAGGCTATGGTTTTTCCTATGGTCATGTATGGATGTGAGAGTTGGACTGTGAAGAAAACTGAGCACCGAAGAATTGATGCTTTTGAAGTGTGGTGTTGGAGAAGACTCTTGAGAGTCCCTTGGACTGCAAGGAGATCCAACCAGTCCATTCTGAAGGAGATCAGCCCTGGGATTTCTTTGGAGGGAACGATGCTAAAGCTGAAACTCCAGTACTTTGGCCACCTCATGCAAAGAGTTGACTCATTGGAAAAGACTCTGATGCTTGGAGGGTTTGGGGGCACGAGGAGAAGGGGATGACAGAGGATGAGATGGCTGGATGGCATCACTGACTCGATGGATGTGAGTCTGAGTGAACTCCGGGAGTTAGTGATGGACAGGGAGGCCTGGCATGCTGTGATTCATGGGGTCGCAAAGAGTCGGACACGACTGATCAACTGAACTGAACTGAACGAACACAGGATAGATACCTAACCAAGGGCTGATGAGCAAAATGAATAAACAAAGTTGATGAGTTTGCATTTTGAAAAGCTATCTGTGGTATAATGTTTTATTTTCCAGCTCAATATAATAGCAGATAATTTAACAAGCCATAGAAGGTGAAGACCACTAAATTAGTATACAATGTTCTTGAAGTAGAGGGGTCATACAAATTATAATTTTATTTTCCTTGGCTAAAGAAGGAAATGGCAACCCACTCCAGTATTCTTGCCTGGAAAATACCCTGGACAGAGGAGCCTGGCAGGCTACAGTCCATGGGGTCTCAAAGAGTTGGACATGACTAAGTTACTTTGCTTTTCCTTGTTTAAACAGCAAATCTCTCATTCTTCTTAAATAGTTTAATTTTTGTACCCAATGAGACATATTTATCAAATATTCATTTGATAAATATGTCTCATTGATATTTATTGATATATATATATTGATATTCATTGATATTCATTTATCAAATGAATATTTATCAATGAATTACCAATAGGAAAATCTCAACTTTCAGCAGTTTACAACCTGAGAATTAAAACTAGGCAATGTCAAAATTTGGTAACTTGTAAAGCAAAGAAAAAAAAGAAAAAAAAATATATATATATATCAGAGAAGGCAATGGCACCCCACTCCAGTACACTTGCCTGGAAAATCCCATGGATGGAGGAGCCTGGTGGGCTGCAGTCCATGGGGTCGCTAGGAGTAGGACACGACTGAGCGATTTCACTTTCTCTTTTCACTTTCATGCATTGGAGAAGGAAATGGCAACCCACTCCAGTGTTCTTGCCTGGATAATCCCAGGGACGGGGGGCCTGGTGTGCTGCCATCTCTGGGGTCACACAGAGTCGGACACGACTGAAGTGACTTAGCATAGCATAGCATATATATATATATATATATTTATATGTATATAAATATATATATAAACATTTTTATATATATTTATTTATATATGTGTGTGTGTGTGTATATATATATATACATTTCCATTCTATTGTCACCGAATTCTCTTAAATCCACAATCATAGAATAAATAAATAGAACCTATATATATTCAATATTATAAAGAAAATATTCAGTGTTTTAGTACAAATGTTAACAGAATTACCAATAGGAAAATCTCAACTTTCAGCAGTTTACAACCTGAGAATTAAAACTAGGCAATGTCAAAATTTGGTAACTTGTAAAGCAAAGAAAAAAAAATATATATATATTTATTTATATATATATGTGTGTGTATATATATACACACACACACACATAATTATTCAAACTTTTCCATTCTATTGTCACTGAATTCTCTTAAATCCACAATCATAGAATAAATAAATAGAACCTATAAATATTCAATATTATAAAGAAAATATTCAGCGTTTGAGTACTGGAATGTTGATTTGTAGTATTGTTTTTTTAATCTTGATATATTTGGTTTCTATTACTATATAGTAATTACCAAAAGCCTCATGACTTAAAACAATACGCATCTAGTATCACAAGATTTCTGTGAGACAGAAGTTGACATTGTTTAGCTTGGTCCTCTGCTCAGTGTCTCACAAACCTGCAATCCAGGTCTTGACCCAGCTGGAGTTTCTTACTGCTTATCAATCATGGGCTGTTCTTAGGTCCCTGAGGCCTCTCCAAAGTTCCCCATTATGTGACCCTCTTACAACCTGGCTATTTGCTTCTCCAAGGCCAGCACAGAAATCTTTCTGACCTCTAGGTGCTCTTTTAAGCATTCATTTGATCAAGTCAAGCCCTTTAAGGATAATCCCTCCTTTGATTAATTCAAAGTAACCTAATTAGAGATCTGAATTATGTCTGAAATTGCCTTTTCTTCTTTGTCATAAGATGGGACTTGATCATGAAATTGATATCCCATCAAATTCGCAGGTGCCACTCACACTCAAAAGGAAGTAATTATATAGCACATGTAACCCCCGGGTGCTCATCATAACAAATAACCTAATTGCCCCAAAATATGATTGTGTACAAACAGAATCCTCAGACATCCAGACCAATCATTTAAAAGATTTAAATTTCAACTCCAAATATTAAATCTGTTTTTCACTATTGAAATTGACACTCAAGTTTGGGGCTTCCCTCATAGATCAGTTGGTAAAGAATCCACCTGCAATGCAGGAGACCCTGGTACAATTCCTGGGTCAGGAAGATCTGCTGGAAAAGGGATAGGTTACCCACTCCAGTATTCTTGGGCTTCCCTTGTGGCTCAGCTGGTAAAGAATCTTCCTGCAATGTGGGAGACCTGGGTTCGAACCCCAGGTTGGGAAGATCCCCTGTAGAAGGGAAAGGCTACCCACTCCAGTATTATGGTCCAGAGAATTCTATCAACAATACAATCCACGGGGTCACAAAGAGACGACTAAGCGACCTTCACTTTCATTTTACCTTACCTTTCTCCTATGGGAAATGAGTTGGGATTTGAGTTCCAGATATTGTAAAAACTCTTTTTGGTTTTTGACATACCTATCACTGGTTATTAGCACATGGATGCTAAGACAGATAGAAGGAGAAATGAAATTAGAACAGCAGCTCTGCTCCACCTGCTGCTGAATTGGTGCGACCTGGATCAAATGGATTAGCAGGCAAGCTGGTTGGTCAGTCTGATGGTAGTGATGCTGATTAAAAATTTCAGAAGTGAAAAGCTTGCTGTAACAAATGCATCTTACTGACATCAAGTTTTTCGTAGATTGAGGCATTTAAAATTCAAACAGGTGGTCATTAGAAGGAAAAAGCACAATTACATCTACTAAAAAGCACTTTTAATAATTTGTTTTTATCCCATGAGTGTTTGTTGAGAGTATTCCTAGCTTCACCACAAATACATTATAATGAGTAAACATTATAAAGTCATACCTCCTCCCTAAAGTTTTCAATGAAAGATACAGGTTTAAAAGGATTTTTTAAGGCTGAGTCATCTCGCAGTTAATAAAAATTTGTAAGTAAATGAGGCACACCTGGCTGCTCACAGCTGCGCAGGGCAGGAGCGGAGCGGCCGAGAGGAGATGCCCAACGTCCAAGGTCAGGAAGCAGCAGCTGCGCTTTGCTGGAGCAGCCGTGAAGAGATACCCCACGACCAAGGTAAGAGAAACCCAAGTCAGATGGTAGGTGCCAAGAGAGGGCATCAGAGGGCAGACAGACTGAAAACCACAATCACAGACTACTAGCCAATTTGATCACATGGACCACAGCCTTGTCTAACTCAATGAAACTAAGCCATGCCATGTGTGGGTCCACCCAAGATGGCCAGGTCATGGTGGAGAGGTCGGACAGAATGTGGTCCACTGGATGCAATCTCAAAAATGACAGAATGATCTCTGTTCATTTCCAAGGCAAACCATTCAATATCATGGTAATCCAACTCCATGACCCAACCAGTAACACAGAAAAAGTAGAAGTTGAATGGTTCTATGAAGACCTACAAGACCTTCTAGAACTAACACTCAAAAAAGATGTCCTTTTCATTATAGGGGACTGGAATTCAAAAGTAGGAAGTCAAGAAACACCTGGAGAACAGGCAAATTTGGCCTTGGAGTACAGAATGAAGCAGGCCAAAGGCTAATACAGTTTTGCCGAGAGAACGCACTGGTCATAGCAAACACCCTTTGCCAACAATACAAGAGAAGGTTCTACACATGGACATCACCAGATGGCCAACACAGAAATCAGATTGATTATATTCTTGGCAGCCAAGATGGAGAAGTTCTATACAGTCAGAAAAACCAAGATCAGAAGCTGACTGTGGCTCAGATCATGAACTCCTTATTGCCAAATTCAGACTTCAACTGAAGAAAGTGGGGAAAACCACTAGACCATTCAGATATGACCTAAATCAAATCCCTTATGATTATACAGTGGAAGTGAGAAATAGATTTAAGGGACTAAATCTAATAGACAGAGTGCCTGATGAACTATGGACAGAGCTTTGTGACATTGTACAGGAGACAGGGATCAAGACCATTCCCAAGAAAAACAAATGCAAAAAAGCAAAATGGCTGTCTGAAGAGGCCTTACAAATAGCTGTGAAAAGAAGAAAAGTGAAAAGCAAAGGAGAAAAGGAAAGATATAAGCATCTGAATGCAGAGTTCCAAAGAATAGCAAGGAGAGATAAGATAGTCTTCCTCAGTGATCAATTCAAAAATAGAGGAAAACAATAGAATGGGAAAGACTAGAGAGCTCTTCAAGAAAATTAGAGATACCAAGGGAACATTTCATGCAAAGATGGGCTCAATAAAGGACAGAAATGGTATGGACCTAACAGAGGCAGAAGATATTAAGAAGAGGTGGCAAGAATACACAGAAGAACTGTACAAAAAAGACCTTCATGACCCAGATAATCACAATGATGTGATCACTCACCTAGAGCCAGACATCCTGGAATGTGAAGTCAAGTGGGCCTTAGGAAGCATCACTACGAACAAAGCTAGTGGAGGGGATGGAACTCCAGTTGAGGTATTTCAAATCCCGAAAGATGATACTGTGAAAGTGCTGCACTCAATATGCCAGCAAATTTGGAAAATTCAGCAGTGGACACAGGACTGGAGAAGGTCAGTTTTCATTCCAGTCGCAAAGAAAGGCAATGCCAAAGAATGCTCAACTACCACACAATTGCACTCAATCTCACATGCTAGTAAAGTAATGCTCAAAATTCTCCAAGCCAGGCTTCAGCAATATGCGAACTGTGAACTTCCGGATGTTCAAGCTGGGTTTAGAAAAAGCAGAGATCAAATACCAACATCTTCTGGATCATCGAAAAATCAAGAGAGTTCCAGAAAAACATAAATTTCTGCTTTATTGACTATGCCAAAGCCTCTGACTGTGTGGATCACAAAAAACTGTGGAAATTTCTGACAGAGATGGGAATACCTGACCTCCTCTTGAGAAACCTGTATGCAGGTCAGGAAGCAACAGTTAGAACTGGACATGGAACAGACTGGTTCCAAATAGGAAAAGGAGTATGTCAAGGCTGTATATTGTCACCCTGCTTATTTCACTTATATGCAGAGTACATCATGAAAAACACTGGGCTGGAAGAAGCACAAGCTGGAATCAAGATTGCCGGGAGAAATATCAATAACCTCAGATAAGCAGATGACACCACTCTTATGGCAGAAAGGGAAGAACTAAAGAGCCTCTTGATGAAAGTGAAAGAGGAGAGTGAAAAAGTTGGCTTAAAGCTCAACATTCAGAAAACTAAGATCATGGCATCCAGTCCTGTCACTTCATGGCAAATAGATGGGAAAACAGTGGCTGAATTTATTTTGGGGGGGTTCTAAAATCATTGAAGATGGTGACTGCAGCCATGAAATTAAAAGATGCTTACTCTTTGGAAGCAAAGTTATAACCAACATAGACAGCATATTCAAAAGCAGAGACATTACTTTGCCAACAAAGGTCCATCTAGTCAAGACTATGATTTTTCCAGTAGTCATGTATGGATGTGAGAGTTGGACCATAAAGAAAGCTGAGTGCCAAAGAATTGATGCTTTTGAACTGTGGTGTTGGAGAAGACTCTTGAGAGTCTCTTGGATTGCAAGGAGATCCAACCAGTCCATCCTAAAGGAGATCAGTCCTGGGTATTCATTGGAAGGACTGATGCTAAAGCTGAAATTCCAATACTTTGGCCACCTCATGCAAAGAGCTGATTATAAAAGACCCTGATGCTGGGAAAAATTGAGGGCAGGAGGAGAAGGGGAGGGCAGAGGATGAGATGGTTGGATGACATCACCGACTCAATGGACATGAATTTGGGTAAACTCTTGGAGTTGGTGATGGACAGGGAGGCCTGTCATGCTGCAAGTCATGGAGTCGAAAAGAGTCGGACACGACTGAGGGACTGAACTGAACTATGAATACACTCTTCTTACTGCATATGTGCTCAATCACTCAGTCCTGTCTGATTCTTTGAGACTCTGTGGACTGTAGCTCACCAGGCTCCTCTTTCCATGGGACTCTCCACAAGAATACTTGAGTGGGTTGTCACGTCCTCCTCCCGGGGATCCTTTACCACTGCAGGTGGATTCCTTATAATTGGACCCACTGGGGAAACCCCTACTTTCTCCCGAATGTTTGAAGACAACTAGTATACCTTTCCAGAGCCTCATCTGATATATGATCATTATTGGCCATCTTCCCTGGCATTACTCAAACAACCCTTCATTTCCACATCTACATGCCTCCTAAGAGTTATGGTATCTGAAGTTTATGTCCTCCGGATTTAATTCAGGAAACAAAAGATAGATCAGAGCTATCATGTTCCTTATTTTAAACCAAACTTGGGGGTACCTGTAACGATTTTGGTAACCATGCAAATTACTGGAGATGATGATTATTTAATCTGGGTAGGGTCCCTTGAAAGTGCATCTTCAAACCACTCAGGTGAGCCATAAGCCACTATTTGAGAAAATTTCTCTCTTGAAATTATGTAAGATTCCATTAGCTACTGTGTAATCCTATTAGAGGACTGACACCTAATGAACTTCCTGTTCACTAAATCCCCTAAGATTGTAAATATGAGATACCAGGCAATATGAAACTATCAGTTTGAGGGACAAATCACAAAGGCTTTGACATAGTACTACAGAAGTGCCTCATGATAGATGTCTCACTCTAACCTTTGATGATCTTCTGAGATCTTGATTTCATCATATTACATATATACCTAATGAACTTGTCACATAAATATATTTTATAAGTGGCCCCTCTAAATCTTTATTAAATTGTGGCTCTTTCTTCACAAGGGCCTTCTACCCAAAGAGCCTCTCATTTGACATATGGTACTCTCACAAGGTAGGTATGTTTCTCCTCTTACCTATACCATAGAACTGTTTTCATCTACATTATTCATGAGAAGTATTGGGTGATTTCTTTTTAATGTTATTTCCACTAATTTTCTCTGAGAAGCAAGTGAGTAAACAAAAACTTAATGAAACTCTCATTGTTTCCTAGTCCTAGGGAAAATGTAATTTGCACAAGCCCACATTGAAAACCATAGTTATTTCCAGGACGTAGAAATTGCTCAAGACACATTCTCTGATTACCCTGAAATGAAAACTAGATGTCTTAAAAATAGTTTGTGTTTTAAAAAAATGCTAGAGTATGTAGAAATTCAGGACAATGAGAGCCCAACCAAGGAGCATGCACACATGGCAGTCTTCCTAATCAAGTGTAGAATCCAGCCAGTAAGGACACTGCCCACAGGTCTCTGTATGTCTTTCAGCCAACCTTGCAGTCAGTCCTGCCACCTCAAGTGGGTCCCCTATGAAAAATATTTGGGCTTAATTGCAACCAAGGCAGTTACCAATGGAACTGGTATTTGTTCAATATGCTCCATAATACACAGTATAAAAATGTGATTTTTTATTTTTTTAATATAAATTTATTTATTTTAATTGCAGGCTAATTACTTTACAATATTTTATTGGTTTTCATCAATATGAATCTGCCACGGGTGTACATGTGTTCCCCATCTTGAACCCCACTCCCACCTCCCTCCCCCGTACCATCCCTCTGGGTCATCCCAGTGCACCAGCCCCAAGCATCCTGTATCCTGCATCGAACCTGGATTGGCAATCGTCTCATATATGATATTATACATGTTTCAATGCCATTCTCCCAAATCATCCCACCCTCTCCCTCTCCCACAGAGTCCAAAAGACTGTTCTATACATCTGTGTCTCTTTTGCTGTCTCACATACAGGGTTATCATTTTTTAAAAAATGTTATCCAAATAATACTGCTGCTGCTAAGTCACTTCAGTCATGTCCGACTCTGTGCGACCCCATTGATTGCAGCCTACTAGGCTGCTCCGTCCATGGGGTTTTCCAGGCAAGAGTACTGGAGTGGGTTGCCATTGCCTTCTCCACCAAATAATACTACATGTTAACAATTCCATTGACATATCTCCATTAACTAAGATGACCCCATGGACTGTAGCCTGCCAGGCTCCTCTGTCCATGGGATTCCCCAGGCAAGAATACAGGAGTGTGTAGCCATTTCCTACTACAGGCGATCTTTCCAACCCAGGATCTAATCCATGTCTCCTACATTGGCAGGTGGAATCTTTATCACTGCACCACCTGGGAAGCCCAAGCTTTTAAAAAATTCTATAAATGATCAACTAGATGGTCTAATCTACAGAATTCTACAGACACCATTTTTTTTTTAATTCCACAGAAGCATCAACTAGAAGAAAACTGCCATCACTGCGTGGAAAAATAGAAGAAGTCTGCCATTCTCAGTATATACAACTGAAAGATAAATATTTTAATCTCCATGATAACAGTGTTCAGACACACACACAGGAAAAAAAAAAACAAACTTTTAGAACCCATTTAAATAAGTCAATGCATAGCTTTAAAAATTTAATAAAAAGGAGAATAATTTATTCAATGTTTCTGGCTGTTGTTCATCTTTTATTACTTTTTTCCTTTAAACTGAGCTGAAAGTAAAGGATTTCTTTAGACTTCAGAGAAGTTTCAATAAGCAGTAACTTAAATGACAATAGACTAGACATTTTTAAACGATACTGTAGACACATGTTATTTTAAAAGCACTTGAGTGAAAATCTTTGTTGATAAATATTTTTTTCAAGTTTCTCCTCAAAGAACTCTATAAAACTCAAAGGGGAAACATAATATATGGGATGGGTGAATAACTACAAAAGTTATGGCTATGTACAAAGCTTAATGTCCAAAATGAAACTTGAATAAGTGAAGCTGTGAAAGTAGAAGTCAAGGGAAGGTCATAGTATTTGTGTTTCAGTTGTTTGGCTTGCTCTTAACCATACATCTTGGAGTTGTTTTCCGAGCTTGTTTTAACGTGATTGTTTTTTCTGCTCTTTTGTGGTGGAGAACTTTAAACGCAGCTAAGTTTGGACAGTGTTCTCCAGAGATGATCTTTTCAAGCTAAGATTAACAGAGGCCAAGAATGTCCCCCTTTATCTTCTACCTCTTAATTGCTCAGTGACAGAGGTATATATAGGTTGTGTGATGACCCCTAGCTACACGGTGCATTTGAAAAATCCCCATCAGTAGATTATAGCATACTGAGCACAGAGCATAAGACTAGCATCCACATGAGAATATGTTTGCGTTTAATGGTATATCTTGATGATGAAACTCACTATCGTGTTTCTCACTTATATATTTATCATTTGATTACTTTTCATTTAGTTCTGAGCTGATTTGTTTGTTCATAATGTCATTTATTTTTTGTTGTTTTATATCTTATAAACCATATTTTGAAAATTGCTTAAAACAAAGAGACCCAAAAAATTAGTGAAATACAAAGCCTAATTTTACAGTAAAGAGAACTAAACTAAATGAGGATGCAGACAATACTCATGAAAAGAATGACTTATTTACTTAATTTGATTTACTGATTCATTCATTCAACAAACCTCCTCCCTCTTCCTGATCCGTCTTTCAAAAGCTTTCAGATTAATCTCCTAACACAAATTTTGATTGTGTACTTTACTATTCAAGAGCTTATAATAAGTCTCTCCCACCTCATTCTACTTTTCTCAATTTCCCTAGCATCTAATATTAAATGGCTGGAAATGAGTAGACATTAAGTCAGTATTTGTGGAAAGTTTAAAAAAAATTCATTCCATCTAAATTTCTCTTCCTGACTGAAAATTTTTCCACTTACGTGCTTTACTTCAAGCCTTATTTTCCACCATCCCCAAAGAAAACCTTCTTTCAGGCAACTTATCTTAAAAGCCCCAGTCTTAATTCCATGCCATTGCTCTTGACGTCTTCCTCTATGGAATATATTGTTCTGCATCTTGGTAATTATTATACAGCTCTCATTAAGATTTAAAATAACATTCTGAATATCTAACATACTCCCTGTGTTTTCCATGGCTTCTAGGTCATATTTAAGGACATGGCACACTTTTAGGTTTAGCCATGGAGGTAAAATATTTAGCACAAAATTGTGATACATTCTTAATGCATTATCTGTTTATTACCTCATTCAATGTTGATTCATTCCAACAAATATTTGTTGGGTGAATACCAGTGCCAAACAATGTGCTAAGCACTAGAGAGAGAGATGGTAAGGAAAACAGAAATAGTTCTTTCCCTCTTGTAACTTATAATAGAGAAAGAAGGGACAGTGATAAACTCATTCAAAAAGATGAACAATGACACGTGTAGACCCATGGCTGATTCATGTTGATGTACAGCAGAAACCAACACAACATTGTAAAGCAATTATCCTCCAATTAAAAATAAATAAATTTTAAAAGAAAAAAGTCAACAATCAAAATCTATGAAAAGTGCAAAGAAGGAAAATCATAGGAAAAAAACAGCACCCCTAATAAGGGAATATAATCTAGTTGGGAGGAAGAAGGCAATCTAAAGAGACCTTTACAAGGAAGTCTGAAAAATAAGTAAGTTAGGTGAGAGTGATCTTCTGAAGCAGTAAGAAGGCTCATAGATAAGGACTTTTTAACTCAGAGAGAACAGAACATATTTAAGAGATCAAAAGAGTCTAGTATGAACAAGCATAACTTGAAAAATAATGTCAAAACCCACTACGGCAAGAATGGTGGAGACTTTTTCGGTGTGTCTTACAGCAGTAAAGGTAGATCAATGTAAGTTTAAAACAGAGGAGTGACAAACAACTCTGGCTACTGTGAAGACAACAGATTGAAGTTGGCAAGAATGGGGGGTCTTTTTATAGAGGACAATGATGGGGGCTTGCTCAGAGCCTTTAGAGAAAACCAGAAAGGGCAGTTGCAACTGCATAGGAGAGACACTTGTTCCTCAGATGAGGTGTGCTTGAGTTAATTATCTTACTAGAAGTAGGAGTTGGTCACTAAGATAAGGGAGGGGTGCATATTTTTGTCTCTGTTGCTGCTGCTGCTGCTAAGTCGCTTCAGTCATGTCCGACTCTGTGTGACCCCACAGACGGCAGCCCACCAGGCTCCCCCGTCCCTGGGATTCTCCAGGCAAGAACACTGGAGTGGGTTGCCATTTCCTTCTCCAATGCATGAAAGTGCAAAGTGAAAGTGAAGTCACTCAGTCGTGTCTGACTCCCAGTGACCCCATGGACTGCAGCCCACCAGGCTCCTCCATCCATGGGATTTGTCAGGCAAGAGTACTGGAGTGGGTTGCCATTGCCTTCTCCATTTTAGTCTCTATTCAACCAGATAGATCATTTCTTTCTTTTGACCTTCCTGCTCCTCTCTCCTTTGGATTATGACACTACACTTTGGACTCTGCTTTCCTACTGGTAACCATGATAACCATCTGTTCTTTCATCTCTAAGTAGACTTCCTGGATACTGAAATCTTTTCTGACTCCCTCCAGAACAATTGGGGATTTAACCTTTGTTTATTCAATGTGTTTAAGTTTTGTACTGTCTCAGATACTCTTCTAATTAGATGAATTAGAAGCGGTTGCAAATCTTATAAAACTCAAAGTCAAGTGAAGAAGGTATTATAATTAGATTCATGCTTGCACTCAATACTTATGTATTGAATAGCTACCATGTACCAAGCCTATGGATACAGAAGTAAAATAAGACAGTACCTGATTTGGGCTTCTTTCCTGCCATAAGGATGATATATTGTAACAGATTGTGATAAGGGCTGTTATGGAGACAGGAACAAAAAAGAAAACTGTTAAATATCAAAAGGATAGAAGAGTGTCCGTTTTCATGAAAAAGCAACACTTTTGTTGAGTCATAAAAGAGGAAAGAGTTTCCCAAAAATAACTGTGGTGGAAGGCCTTTCTAGACCAGGTAATGAGCATGGGGTCGAGAAGAGTCGAACAGGACTGAGCGACTTCACTTTCACTTTTCACTTTCATGCATTGGAGAAGGAAATGGCAACCCACTCCTGTGTTCTTGCCTGGAGAATCCCAGGGACGGGGGAGCCTGGTGGGCTGACGTCTATGGGGTGGCAAAGAGTCGGACATGACTGAAGCGACTTAGTAGTAGTAGTAGAAGTAGTAATGAGCATGTGAAAGATCTGAATGGAAAATGAAAAGTTAAAAGTTGCAGAAACTTTGGTTTTTAGAAAAAATAAATAAATAACTGTGGACTTAGGGTAGGGTAGAGGATTGCTCAAAAAAAAAAAAAAAAAAAAAAAGGCTAACAGCAGCAAGATGAGTTCAAAGTCTGTAGTGAAAGTACAAGGAGAAAATACTGAAGTCTGGACTGTAAAGATGTAACAAGCTGTGCAGATGGAGAGAAAAGAGTAGGGTCATTCTAGGTTTCTGAATCGGGCACTAGGGGTCATTAACTGAGAGTAAGACCACCGGACATGGAAAGCTTTAGGAGCCAAGCTGACAGAATTCTAGTCTTTGTGCTGGCTCTTCTCTTGCTCATTCTCAATTGTTGGTATTCCCAGGGACTTCCTTGTGGTACCTTATAAAGCACCAACAGATGTTTACAAATAAAGAAACAAACAAAAGCAAACAAAACACAAATAAATAGGAGGAGGAATACTTCTGAAAATGACATATTCTGCCAAGTTTGAGTTGTAAATTTTAACGCCCAGTGCCTTAGTCCTTTCTTATTTCCATGGAATTCAGGCACTAAACTCATACTTCTCTGGGGAGGCAGATGAGGTGGTGAAGTGCTCAGATTCCTGGGCTAAATAAAAAAAACCTGAGGTTTGCATACCAGCTCCTCCATATGCTAACTAACCTAACCTTTCCAAGTGTTTCTGCAACACAAACACAGGACAACAAAACTTTCTTCGTATAAATGTGGTGGAGATCATGTGAAATAACCCATGCACACAGTGCCCAGCACTGTAAGGGGCTAATTAAGCATTAGTTGTAAGGAATAATAATGAACACTATATATTGTGTGCTGTTCCAACTACTTTCTTCCTACTAGTTCATTTGATTCCCATAACAACTCAATGAGATAGGTATTCATATTATCATTACAATCATCCCCATTTTAACAGGTAAAGGAATTGAGGCACAGAGTTCTAGTGACTGGATTAATCTTACACAGTTTGCAGATGCTGAAGCCATCATTTGAACATACTTTAGAGTCAGAAATATTAACTCCAAGAGATCCTAAAGTTCCCACACGGTTCTAAGGAGATTCTTGCTTGTTCCCATAAGCTTTGCTCACGTGCTCACCTACAGACACCTGGCCTCTATGAAGGATTTCTCTCCTATATGATTCATGCTCCATACTGATTTCTCATTTTTCTCAGTTCTTTCCACTTATAGGCTGTACAGTACAATTTGGAATTTAGTCATTTACTTCTACATCTCTCTGTAATATACGTGAATCTTGTCTTGAACATAAGCCCTTAAGGCAGGGATTATATCCCATACTTGGTATTCTCTCTATTGATAGCTTAAGGTCTGAGTATCAGTAAGCTCTCAGTGAATACTTGTTGAGTGATTGACTGTCAGGCTCCAAGGCATCATTTCTGGAAGAAACAACTAGAGAGATTTGCATAAGGCCTGGTCATTCATACTAAAGATTTCACATTAACAAATATGCAGTCAATGACACAGAGCTCCACTTGTGAAAATACCACCAAAGCATTCATAGAGAAGAGACAAAGCTCTTGTAATCTGTGATGAAGAATGACTTAATCTTGTTCTTGTGTCTAATTACTGTGAAGATTACTTTTACCGTCTAATATAGAGGCATATTTAAGGATGATTTTATGGAATAAAATTTTTTAGATTTTTATCTTTTAATAATTACAATTAGGGCAATGTATCAATAGAAGACTGTTCATTGGCATAGGTCATTATAGTACTCAGAAAAAAATATTGATGTATTTAAAGCAAGTTGAGGAAAAAAATTAATGAGCAACTGCTGTTTTTTAAAACAAAGTAATAGATCTAAAATGAATAATAACAGATTTTACAGTAACCATCCAAGTGCACTATTTAGAAAGTAACAGCTTGAAAATAATAGTCCTCTGCAATAATTGGTATGCTCAAATTGTTTAAAAACCAGAGTCATAAAAAAATGCTTAAAAGTCAAATAAGTCAGGTAAAAGAGTAAATGTCAAAGCAGATCTTAGAAAAAAAATAAATTTTAAGAAGATCATTTGAAAGGCAATGACTAGCATGGGATTTATATTTTTCTAACTTATGAAATAGTCATTGTAGCGCTTGTCTCATTTTTGCCAATACCACAAAGTTTTTTTAGAGCAAAGTAGAAGTTTTAAAATGTAACTGTAATCTATTTATTCATATATTCAATTTTAAGATATTTACTGGTATCATGCAAGAGACTCTGCAATAATATGGAAGTGATAGAAGACCATTTCCAGCCTGAAAATAACTAGAAACCTACTAAGTACAAAGTCCCATAGCTATAATGGAGATTCAAAGTCCTTCAGGAAACAAGGGAGTTATCGCTTCTTCTTTTTGTACAAGAGTCCAGAAAAGCCCTCACAGCAGTGATGGCATTTGCATTGTTACTTAAGAATCGGTAGCACTTGGACAGCACTAGATGGGAATGGCATCCTGGATCAGAGAAGCAGAAAAGCAAATGACGTAGAAAGTGTTCAGTGTGTGTGGCATGTAGAAAAGCAGCAGGGTTGTTTAAAAGGAAGTTAAGACACATATGTGAGGCGAAGACAACAAGAAATACTGAAAGATTTTAGCAAGAATTTATATAATTAGACATATTTTAGAAAGATAATTTGTCAGTGATAGAGAATAAGTGGAAGGGGAAGAGAAACTGCAAAATCAGTTAAGGTATCCTCTCTCCCAGGACAGGTTGCTGCTGCTGCTGCTGCGAAGTCGCTTTAGTCATGTCCGACTCTGTGCGACCCCAGAGACGGCAGCCCACCAGGGCTGGGATTCTCCAGGCAAGAACACTGGAGTGGGCCTCAGGACAGGTTAGGATATTGTATAACCAGAGATTCCCAAATTTCAGTGGATTAAATTAACAGAGACTTATTCCTTGCTCCTGCTCCATGTGATGTGGGGGCCCATGGAGTTGGGGGTGGGTAGCACTTTCACTTTTCACTTTCACGCACTGGAGAAGGAAATGGCAACCCACTCTCGTACTCTTGCCTAGAGAATCCCAGGGACAGGAGCCTGGTGGGTTCGCACAGAGTCGGTTCGCACAGAATCGGACACCACTGATGTGACTTAGCAGCAGCAGCAGCAGCATTCATCCATATCTTCTCCACTCACATATCCATTTGTAAGATCATTTGTCTCTATAGTGTGGTGAACTGTGCACTGGATTTTAAAGGACTCAGTCTAGGAGTAACACATGCCCCTTCAGTTCACATTGCATATGGCTATGCCTACTTTCAGGGGATGGACAAATACAATCCTACTATGAATCCAGGAGAATGGGAAATATCCATGAACAGTACCAGTGACTGTATCAAGAGGCGACTGCAACAATACACATAAAAGGTAATAAGGATGTAGGCAGTGGCAATCAAAAGAAGAAGAGTAAAATTAGAACTAGAATCAAGGCCTTGCTAACTAATGGAAGAGGAAAGAAAGGATCTAGAATGACTCTAAGGGCTTAAACCTAGAAGACTAATTGTGTCTTTAGCAGAAATTAGGAAGTAAGAAGAGTTGATCTGAGGGTTTGGGAGTGGTGTAGAGGATGGAGAACTGCAAACAGAGAATGCTTAGTTATTAAGTTTAGACTCCATGAAGTTATAAGCCCTGCCAGGGATATGTAAATAAGGATATCCAAAGGACAGTTGAAAATTAGTAACTGAAGTTGAAAGAAGAGTTCAAATGTGGAAATAAGGATTTTATATTCAATGACATAGAAGTAATGTGTAATGTTTAAATCTATGGGCTCAGATGAGGCTATAAATTTTGCTTTGTTAGACTGACCTTACCACATTCTTGAGCCAATAGAGAATGTTGATCTTATTTTACTGGCTTCATAGTCCCAGAGAGAATAAACTACCAATGATAAAAAAAAAAAATAATAATGCAGACAGGAAAAATTTGTAGGTGTTCTGGAGGAAAATACACTTCTATTTTAAGTAATAAAATTGGTAAGAGTTATGAATTTCAAATCCTTCAGGAGTCTTTCTTTAATATAATCTTACAGCTTTTATATCTCATTCCTAGAAGGTCATCATGCAAATAAAAATGAAGGCTGCTAATCTCCACTGGGATAATTAATAAGCACACACTTAAGATAATCCTCTGGATGGCACTGTAACAGTTTTGCACTTTTTAAAATTAGGCTTCCCTTTCCTTTTTCCTTAGCATGTACTCCTACTGCTAAGTCACTTCAGTTGTGTCTGACTCTGTGTGACCCCATAGATGGCAGCCCATCAGGCTCTGCCATCCCTGGGATTTTCCAGGCAAGAACACTGGAGTGGGTTGCCATTTCCTTCTCCAGTGCATGAAAGTGAGAAGTGAAAGGGAAGTCGCTCAGTTGTGTCTGACTCTTCGCGACCCCATGGACTGAAGCCTACCAGGGTCCTCCGTCCATGGGATTTTCCAGGCAAGAGTACTGGAGTGGGTTGCCATTGTCTTCTCCATTAGCATGTACAGGCATAAGCTTTTAGTAGAGAAGTAACAAGGTAAATCCTTTATAAAGAATTTCAAGCAAATTTCCTGAACACAGCTTCCAGCTCAATATTTTACTTGTCTGTGCAGGTAAATATGAAGCAATCCATTACTCAGTCAATACACATTCAATTACTCTCATAGTGAAGTCAAATATATACAATGAAACACTCTGGGGAAGATTTCTCAAATTGATTTTACGATCTGTTATTGGATTATTTAAATCAAGTTAGTAGGCCAAAGTTAGTATTAAAATGAAGAATATAGAGTTAAAATACTAGAGTGCACTGACTTTAATAAGTCTAAGTATTGCTTGAAGACACATTATGACCTTTTCATTGTGTATGTGTGTGTATGTGTGCATCTGTTAGAGAGAACTGGTCATAATTTAATTTTTTTTTTTTTTTTTTACCAGAAAAGAGTTTAAAAACCACTACTCTACTGGAGTGAGGACAAAGGAGAAAGACTGCTATGTTAATCAGGAAATGCTTTGGTCACCTTATTAGTTACAGGAAAATATCACCTATGGCTAACACTTCAACAGCCATAGAATATTCTCAGTCCTTTAAAATCCACCAGGTCTTTGTGTCTGCAGCTTTTAACTTCACCATTTTCTGCTTGGTTGATGATTTATACCCAAACTATACCTTAGAGAATGAATGTATTCAAACTGGATGTCAACCTTAATCAGATTCAGCATATACATACTTCATTCTCCATTTCATCTTTGTTAGCAGAGCTTAAGTGTACTGGGATTTGTTTCACAATCTTACCAATAATACTACATTATTTCTGTTGAATACTAAACCACCTTATTGACCCTGAAATTTACTACTATACTAAATATTTCTAATTGCCAGAGTAGTCTCTATCTACTTCAAAAGGAGTGAAAGGTTCAGAAGAAAGGTCAAATTTCCCAAACTTAGAAAAAGATTATCAATTTTTAAAATGAGCATAAATATTCAAAATATTATCTGTAATATATTTTATTAATCCAGACAATATTAGAATCAAAAAAGGATTAGATATGGAATATCTCACTGTTCTATTTTTAGTTTTTTTAGAAACTGCCATACTTTTTTCCCAAACTAGCTGCACCATTTTATAGTCCTATCAACAGTATACAAAGGTCCTAATTTCTCTACATCCTCACCAACACTTTTTTAAGATAGCCATTCTAATGTGTGTGAGGTTACATTTGAATTTTTACAAGCAAAGTATATTCCTATTTGACTTTTGCAAGTACATATCTTAATTTTGCTGAGAGACATAAGCATATATATTTTGTAAAAGGCTTTTTAATGTTAACTCATTAAATGAGTTTCTTCCCTAAAACAGATGTATTCCTATAAAGAGTAATTGCAACCACCTTGATATGAAAGGGTGGTTTGGCTTGTGGTGGAGTCAGATAAAGCATCTACATGCTGGATAATAACCCATTGGAATACACTGCACCTACAAATCTAGCGGGGAGTTAAGGGAACCCTAGACTTCTGTGCATTGAGATCTTACAATAATCTAACAGAGGAGTGTAAAATTTGTATGAGTCTAAGAAGAGTGCTGGGTAAAGTTTCAGTTTGTTATATAAGGGAATTTTTTCCTGAAATTCCGATAACTGATCATTCAATTGATAGACAAAATAATACACATAAAACATCAGGATGTTTCTTTCACCCTAAAAATTTTTAGTGGATGCCTCCTCTTCCCCCTTACTTCTTGTCCTTTTTCTTCTTTATTTTCACTTCTCATCTCCTCCTCCTCCCTTCCTCCTCTTCCTCCATCATAAACATTTCAAACATATTAAAATTGAACATTAATGAATATTACATGAGGAATGATTTTAGATGGAAAAGAATGTTTATCAATGTTGTCAGTAGTCCTAGCATAGACAAATATAAAACTGATGGCAATGGAAGGATGTGTAATAGTTGTATGTATGTGAAAAGAAGCTTTTAAAAGATTCTTACTAGGATAAAAAGAAAGAAACCAAAGTTAAGGAGTAACTGGAATCTTTGAGAAGATAATGTGATATTCATAGATGTTGAAAACTATTTTCCTTTGCCATTATGATTAAACAGAGATAGTTTTTCTCACCAAATATTCCTTGTGACCCCTACACTTTCCAGCCCCTTGCAGTTATGAAGGGCATATGACTATTTATTGATAATAAAATGTGGATCAGAGAAATATGTATGACTTCTTAGCTGAAGCACTGACGAATTAGAATTCTGGTTCCCCTGTCCCCCATCCTCTCTGAACCATTCCATGAGTTAGACATGTCACAAGAGGAGGAGCACAGGGACCCTGAGTCGTTGGATGGACCTGTCTTGGGTATTGCATGACTGAGAACTAAACCTCTGTCATGTTCAGCTATTACAATTTGGGGGTTGTTCCTATAGCATGGCCTGACCTTAATCAGACTACTATGCGGAAACTGGTTATTTAAAGAATTAGCAGTGGGATTGAGAGCAATAAGAAAGCATAGAACATAATTTAAGTCCTAAATAAGTATACCTCTCATCATTCTACCATTTCTCTCTCCATCTTTTCCATGTCAAATATATTGGATATACTTTTCTTTTTAAAATAGCTGTATTAGTTTCCTAGTGCTATCATAACAAATTACCACAAACTAGGTGGCTTAAAACAATAAAAATTGTGTCTCTTGTGGTTCTTGAGGCTAGAAATCTGAAATCAAGGTAGAGGAATCTATTCCATGCCTCTTTCCTAGCTATGGGTGGTAGCTAACAATCTTTGGCATTGGTTATCTTGTAGGTGCCTAACTCCAATCTCTATCTCCATCTTCACATGGCCTTCTCCTGGTATCTTGGTGCCTCTCATCCTCCTCTGATAATGGCACCAATCATACAGGATTAGGGCTCACCCTAACCCGGTATGGTTCTCATCTCAGTTTATTACATCTGCAAAGCCCCTAATTCCAAATACAGTCACATTCCCAGGGACTGGGGGTTAAAGCTTCAACATTTCTTTTTGGAAGATACAATTGAACCCACAAGAATAGTTTGCAAACCATAGCTTTCAACAATAGCTTACAAACAGCTTCCCACTTTCATTTTCTGGAAGTGAATGCTATAAATTGGATTTAAACAGCTCTTACTTGTAGTCACCATTTCATAAATTGTTTTGTTTTTGTTTGACATAACTGTTACCAACTTTTAAAAGGAGAAATTATCAGAGTTCCATACTTCCTCAAATTCAAACATAATTACTTCTCTGCACTTACTGAAAATTATGTTACTATATATGATACTCTAATAAGTCTGCATGCTGCAGGCAAAATATCATGGGTTTCAGGCTTTTTAAGCGCCCCTGCTAAGATAAGTGGGAGCAGCAGGGCAAAGACAGGATCAGATGATCAGAAGTGGAATATAGGTGTCCCTCCAAATGGTCAGTTCAAAGCCTCTCAGTTTTTTTCATTTGTTTTTCTCTTGATATTCAAGACTTGGTCCCTCTCCTGGCCTCCCTTTCTCTTATTCTGCCTTGTTATAGTGGATGGTCTCTCAAATCTCTCTCATAACATAGAGAGTCAGGAGCAAATGTCAAAGTACGAAGGCTCCCTAAAATTGCTTTTGTCTCATAAATTCATTAAGCACATATAAGTATATTTTTAGTAGCATCTATCACCCACCACCACACCACGACCATGATATAGTAAGCACTTATTAAACCTATGGGGTCACACAGAGTCGGACACCACTGAAGCGACTTAGCAGCAGCAGCAGCAGCAGCAGCAGCAGCAGCAAACCTGGGAAGGACTGATGTTGAAGCTGAAACTCCAATACTTTGGCCACCTGATGCTAAGAGCTGACTCACTGGAAAAGATCCCCATGCTGGGAAAGATTGAGGGCAGGAGGAGAAGGGGGTGACAGAGGATGAGATGGTTGGATGGCATCATCGACTTGATGGACATGGATTTGGGTAGACTCCGGGAGTTGGTGATGGACAGGGAGGACTGGCGTGCCGCATTTCACGGGGTCACAAAGAGTCGGACACGACTGAGCAACTGAACTGAATTGAAACCTGGGAGATACAGTAGTGAATAAACTGAGAGCTTTGTCATGCCAGAACTAACACTCTGAAAGGAAGCACAGAAATCAGATACAAACCTGGTTTAATGGGAAGAAGATTTGACTTGGGAGTACAGAGCAAGTATGAATACAGAAAACCAGGGAATCCAAGCAGGTCTAGACTATGGGAGGAGGAGCCTGGTAGGCTGCAGTCCATGGGGTTGCAAACAGTCAGACACGACTGAGCAACTTCACTTTTCACTTTCATGCGCTGGAGAAGGAAATGGCAACCCACTCCAGTGTTCCTGCCTGGAGAATCCCAGGGACGGGGAAGCCTGGTGGGCTGCTGTCTCTGGGGTCACACAGAGTTGGACACGACTGAAGCAACTTAGCAGCAGCAGCAGCAGAAATCAGGATGTGCTTCTAGTGGTCAGTATATAAATGCAGTTGTGACGAATTGCCACGAATTAGGCTAACAGAGGGGTATTGTAGGCAGCAATACCATCATGGGCCCACATTCAGAACTGAGAGAGGGCATGACTTGTTCTATAAATCCAGTGGAGTATAGGATGGCCACAGCTCAAATTATAATCTAAAAAGTAGTGAGAGATGAGACTGGAGAGAGATGCAGAGGCCATAAGGCACCTTATAAATAAGGTGATCATATAATTCATCATCCAAACCAGACCATGTGTGAGACTAAAAGGGTCACCTTTAATAATTAAGCTGGGGCAGAAGGATGAACCAGGGCTGTCAGAGACTAACTGGGATGTGTGGCTACATGACTTATAAACCACATTAACTGAGCTTGGATTTTATACTAAGGTCAATCAGATGCCATCACAGAATTTTATACAGAGAAGTGGCTCAATATTCAATATATTTGATAAATCTTACTCTAGCTGAAGTATAACAAACAAATGAGAGAGAGTAAAATGAGAAGCAGGAAGATGCATTAAAACATTGCTGTGATACATCTAGTTAGGAGGTGATGGTGCCCTGAATCATTGTAATAACTGGGAGTCCTGTAAGGAAACTGATGAAGTGATATTAGGCTGAAGCACATGAAGTTGCTGCACTCACCATTTTTAATGTACGAAAGTGGCAGTTTCATAAGTTTCAACTAATAGATTTGCAGGAAATCAGATAGATTGGACTTCTTCGGTGAGTGTGAACTAGACAAATTAACAATTTGAAACATTAATACCTTCTGGTTTTTCTCCCATGTGACCAATACTGGCTGAATCTTAGACTATAAGGGCATCCTTTTACTGGGAGGAGTCAGAGTCTAGTGGCAAGAGGAGGAAAAGAACAAATAAAGAGCTCAAATCTGGTTTCTGCATGGAAAAGGTCAGAATTCAGGTGAGAATTAGTGGAGTAGTGTTGAAAGCAAATGACATTTTCTCTTCCCTGAACAAGTTCCTCCACAACCCATCACCACCATCCCTCGGGCTAGATCAGCCCCTAAACCACTGAGGATAAAATAATTGGCAGAGGTGAGAAAAAAAGTCAAACATGTGGATGTTCCACATCAAATTTAGGAATTAAAAGGGCAGACCCTAGTGTCAGATTACCTTCTGTCACTTTATAAGTTATTTAACCTTATGCCCCAAATTTCTCTTCTACAAAATTAAAAGAATACTATCTACATCATTACACTGTTTTGAGAATTAAATGAGTTAATATGCTTTCATCACTTTCAATAGTATATGGCAAATTTTAATCACTGTACAATTGTTAGATGATTGCAATAGTAATAGTAGCAGTATGAGTAGTATTATTAGGATCAATGATACCGACAACACCCAGACAACAGGAGAACAGTTGATTGCATACGCAGACAAGCAGGGAACCAATCTAAACAACAATCCCTGAGTGCTCCACGGTTCTCAAAGCAGGAAGGAGAAAACTCTCAACACTCTCATGGGCCAATCACTGAAGAAACAGAGGGGAGTTAGTTCATTTGCTAGAGATGACCAGAGTGCAGTGCAAAGTGACCAGCTTAGGAGAAAACCATGTGCCAGATGAGATGTGTGGTTGAAGCAAATAGTGAAGTTACTTTAAGAGAAGGCATTCCTTATTCCTCAGCAATAAAAAGGAACACCTTTGGATGAGTTCTAATGAGGTGGATGAACCTAGAGCCTATTATACAGAGTGAAGTAAGTCAGAAGAGAAAGATCTATATCATACACTAATACATATGTATGGAATCTAGAAAGATGGTACCAAAGAATTTGCAGAGCAGCAATGAAGAAACAGACATAGAGAACAGACTTACAGACACAGGGAGAGTAACATGGAAACTTACATTACCATATGTAAAATAGATACCCAATGAGAATTTGATGTATGTTTCAGGGAACTCAAACAGGGGCTTTGCATCAACCTAGAGGGCACAACTGAGTGACTTCATTTTCACTTTTCACTTTCATGCATTGGAGAAGGAAATGGCAACCCACTCTAGTGTTCTTGCCTGGAGAATCCCAGGGACGGGGGAGACTGGTGGACTGCCGTCTATAGGGTAGCACAGAATCGGACACGACTGAAGTGACGCAGCAGCAGCAGCAGCAGCAGACGGTGTGATAGGGAAGGAGACGGGAGGGAGGTTCCAGAGGGAGGGGACATATGTATACCTATGCCTGGTTCATGCTGAGGTTTGACATAAAACAACAAAATTCCTCAAAGCAATTATCCTTAAATTAAAAAATAAATAAATTTGAAAAAAAAAAAAAGAGAGAGAGAAGGCATTCCCAAGCTCCACAAGTTGAGGCAATCACAATATACTCTATATGTTGATAAATGTAATCAGGATCCAAAATGCACAGCTCTCCGTTCTGACTCCCTGGATGCTATATATGGTCACCCAGATCTTATATCAGGAGAAATATCAGAAGGCTGACTCTTGTAAAGACTCAGTTTTAAACTGAAAAGTGACCCTCCCCCAAAAGTACTAGCTTGGATTGAAATTATCTAAAAACACCTAAACTAAATTGCTTAGCCTAAGCACCCTGAAAGCTCAGAGCTACAAATAAATTCTATACTAGAAACATGAAATGTATTCATACATTTTTTGTACAACACTATGAAGATTATTCCTGTTACAAGGAAAAACTGGGTATAATGGGGAGGATGAAGAAAGTGAACATTAGGAAGACTACAAGGTTTCCAGCTGGACAACAGCTTGGTTGACAGTGCTTTTCTAGTGCTTGGTGGAGGACAGCTGGAAGAGGAGTAGAAGATGATCAGTGTGCAAATTCAACTTCCAACATTCCTCTGTTTCTTTTCATTAACTCCTACCTCTCTTCAGATAACTCAGCATTATGTAGCTTTTTATAGTTTCAAACACAATCAGATTGGAATGCAAATCTATGTACCTTCATTCTAGTAAGCTGCTTTAGATCCTAAAGTGTATGTTTCCAATATTTCTAAAACCAAGTACAGGATTCTTACTTCACTAAACTGAATCATAAGTTTAGAAAATATACAGTAATGATGCTAGTTAGGTAAACATCATCAATCTTGGGAAATCACTTTTGTTCCCAACCTTTCATTCGTAAGAAAATAACAAAACTCACCTTTCTGTCACACTAGGTTGACTCATACCACTCTATAACAATGAGGTTAAATGAAAGGGAATAAAGAGGACAGATAAGGGATATTAAGATGAAAGGAAGACAGATCTAAGGATGTCTAAAACAGAGAGAAAAATAGATGTAAGAAAATGAAATAAATTCACGACTGTACACATTCAGTAAATGGGTTGTAGTGAAATTAAAATTCCAGGGGTAAAAACTAGTGCTAATGTCAACCTCTTATTTTCCTCACCTCCAAAACTAAACACAAAATCATAAAACCTGAAGCAAGCAAGAGGAGCTTCTTTTTACCATTGAGGTTAACAGGCCTTATATAAAGCAAATAAAATTTAATTTAGCTTTTGCAGCATGGAAAAGGAGGAAGATGAAAGCAAAATAAAAGACAAAATGAAGTTTTAAATTGTGAACATAGAATAAAACCTTAAATAGCTAAGAAAACAAGGTAAATTATACTTCTCTATATAAAATTACAATGCTTCAAAGCTTTGATTAATTTCTAGTTTGGAAAGATGAAAATTTTTCTCCTTTTTGCTTATAGTTTCTAACTATAGTGAGTAAGTAATAAGCATACATTACTTTTATTATCAGGTTTTTTATTTTTAAGAGGGAGATTCAGTTTCACGTACTATTGTGGAAGGGGGAGGACAAGGAGAGGCAATGAAATATCAAGATATAGAGGAAATGGAAAGAAATCCAACACAGGAATGAAAGAGAACAAGAATGAAGTGGGTTGAGCTGGAGAAGGGGGGGAAATAGACATAAATGTAAAGATAATGGGATATGGGGAGGAGTGCTCAACACTCCTCACCTGTCTTAAACCTAATGCTTAAAACTTTCTACTTCCCAAATCTCCACCCCTTCAGATCCACTTATCACTGACACAGTGACTTACTCAAATCATTTCTTTTAAAACAGAGAAAAGATCCAGCTTGAGAACCAACACGTTTCCAATTTTACTTGATCAATCAGATGGGAAAGAAGTTGGGTGGGAAGACTTTGCATCACCTCCAGCCCTAAGTCATGGGCTGGCCTCACAGCCTCTGTTGACAGGATACAACAGCTTCTCAGAGTTGTGTGATGCCCCCTAAACTTCTCAATGTTCACACTATTGGAGTAACCCCACCCTATAAGGGATGGATCTTGGAGCTGTATGCAACCAGATTCTAACATAAAAAGCAGTCGTTGAATAAAGACAAAGTAATCACAAGGAAAGAAGAATTAAAGTGCTGGTTATTTTACTGAAGCATGATCATAGTGATGAGACTTTTTAGATTATATTGCTCGATTGCCATGCCCAGTTATAAGAACATTGCATACACTGTTTCACAAGTAGTCATGTAACTACTGAGTTATTCATATATCAGAAACTCAGTGATTCATATACCAACTAATTCAGTTGTTAAAATTGATATCAACACTTAGCACTCTTTCTGATCATTGCATTTATTTTGGAGTGCCTTACAGACTCAATGAACAGAGCATGAATTAACAGAATTGAAGTCTTTCAAAAAATTTTCCAAGGACTTTGAGAATTTTGGTCTCCATTCTCATATCTCAACTAGCTAAACACACTTTTTAGTTACCTGGCTATTATTCTGCCCAGCTAGGGTGATGAGATTACTATTGGAATTTGCCAGAAGCAGCAGGACTATCATCACCCAGGGAGATGGATGGTGACAATCCAGCAGCAAAAAATGGCACAGCAGTTAGATTACAAATAACAGCAAGCAAAAAGTAGATAATCAGGTATTAGGTACACATGCAATTAAATGCTTCGATTTCATCAAAATTATATTCAAACACTTGAAAAAAACAGTGACATTAATTATATTATACACCTTATTTTAGAAGTAAAGAACAGGGAAGTTCTCTCTCATCACACGTACTTGATGGACTATGGCTAAATGATTGAATTTACAATATTTACCCACAAGGAACAATTATAGTTTTCACTACAAATAAAGACTTGGGTTTTATATTGTGGCCTCGGAGGTCCGTTTTTAAAACTGCAAATAACTGGCATACTATCCGCTTGCATAAACATCACTCCATATTGAGAGACAATTCTTGTCAGACAATGTATTTCACACTGTTTAAGTAATACTCCCATTGAGTGGAGTTATATAAGACACTGCCAAGTTTACCTGCTGAGAAACACACTTCAATAGTTCTCACACAGCATGAAGGCATTTATTGTTATTTAAATACAGAAGAAAAGAAAAGGTTCTGATGTTTTTGACATTATAACTGGCTTGTGGTAAACTGCTGTTAAGAAGTATTCAGTGGGTTGTACTTATCCTACACAATTGGAAAGTATCTCTCATGCTGTTCCACAAAGTAGTAAGGGGAACAGAAAGGGTTTCAGTAAAATGTCTTCTGTAGCTCCTTACCTTGTGTTCCCATAACTCTTCAAAGTCAACCACAGACTACTCTGAAAAACAGATTAGCAATTAAAAGGGGAAAATATTTATATGAGTATGTATGCATGTGTAATCATTTTCCTAAGAAAATAACTACACTTTTCCATTATCCTTTCTTTCATTTTTCATGTGTCTAAATAGAATGCTTATGTTTTGACAGAGGAAAATATATATTGATTTTCAGCTGTTGGCCAAATATTGAATATATAGCAATGGCACTCAGGCAAAGTTCCATGTGAAGCAAAGTATTTTGAATTAGATCAACTTTTTCACATCTCAACCTTATCTCTATCACCTAATAGGGTCAAGTAACAAACCGCTCCAAGTAGAACTACTCACAGATGGATCTAGCCATTTAAGTGTTCTTGTATGCATGCCGCCTGCTAAGTCATGTCCAACTCTGTGACTCTGTGGACCGTAGCCCGCCAGGCTCCTCTGTCCATGGGATTTCCCAGGCAAGAATACTGGAGTGTGTTGCCAATTCCTTCTCTGGGGGATCTTCACCACCCAGGGATCAAACCCACATCTTTTGCATTGGTAGGTGAGTTCTTTACCACTGAGCCACCAGGGAAGCCCTTAAATATTTTTACTATTACACAAAATCAATAATGTATATGAAGTATAAAAACATTTGGGGGGAAATGTTTTTATTACTGTTAACAGAAGAGAAACAAATTCAAAAGTACCATATATTATGAATATCCTGTTGAACTTGGAAATCTGTAAAATACTAAACTATAAGAATATCCTACCAAATTTAAGAACAGATTTTAGATACTAAAAATTAAAACATACTTAGATTCAATAGTAATGGACTCAAGAATGACTAATTCATGATCAATTATCAGTCTGTTTTAAAGAATATGCTATCTTAACCCTAAGGCTCAGGTAAAGGAATTCTCTTAAGCCTCTTTTGTGGCTTCCCTGGTGGCTCAGATGGTAAAGAATCTGCCTGTATTGCAGGAAACCCAGGTTCAATCCCTGGGTCAGGAAGACCCCCTGGAGAAGGGAATGGCTATCCATTCCGGTATTCTTGCCTGGAGAATTCTCATGCACAGAGGATTCTGGTGGGCTGCTGCACATGGGGTTCCAAAAAGTCAGATGCAAAACAGGTCAAGAAGCAACAGTCAGAACCAGACATGGAACAACAGACTGGTTCCAAATTGGGAAAGGACTTCATCAAGGCTGTATATTGTCACCCTGCTTATTTAACTTATATGCAGAGTACATCATGCAAAATGCCATCCTGGATGAATCACAAGCTGGAATCCAGATTGCTGGGAGAAATATCAACAACCTCAGTTATGCAGATGATACCACTTTAATGGCAAAAAATGAAGAGGAACTAAACAGCCTCTTGATGAAGGTGAAAGAGGAGAGAGAAAAAGCTGGCTTAAAACCCAACATTCAAAATACGAAGATTATGGCATCCAGTCTCATCACTTAATGGCTAACAGAAGGAAAAAAAGTGTATAAAGTGACAGATTTCATTTTCTTGGGCTCCAAAATCACTGCAGACAGTGACTACGATGATGAAATTAAAAGATGCTTGCTCCTTGGAAGGAAAGCTATAACTAACTTAGATAGCATACTAAAAAGCAGAGAAATCACTTTGCTGACAAATGCCCATATAGTCAAAGCTATGGTTTTTTCCAGTAGTCATGTATGGATGTGAGAGTTGGACCATAAAGAAGGCTTAACACAGAAGAATTGATACTTTTGAACTGTGGTGTTAGAGAAGACTCTTGAGAGTCCCTTGAACTGCAAGGAGACCCAACCAGTCCATCCTTAATGAAATCAGGCCTGAATATTCACTGGAAGGATTGATGCTAAAGCTGAAGCTCCAATATTTGGCCACCTGATGCAAAAAGCCAAATTCATTGGAAAAAACCGTGATGCTGGGAAAGGCTGAGGGCAAGATGAGAGGTGGGCAACAGAGGATGAGATGGTTGGATGGCATCAGCGATTCAATGGACACAAGTTTGAGCAAAGTCAGGAAGATAGTGAAGAACAGGGAAGCCTGGCGTGCTTGGGGTTGCAATCATGACTCCAAGGAGTCGTGAAGAGTTGGACATGACTTAGCAACCAAACAATAACTAGATGCTTCTAAATAGAGGTGTCCATGAAAGCTGACTTTGTTATCTAGCTAGGTGGTACATCTTTAAAGCCAAAACAAATAAAATAAAAATAAAGCAAGTTCTTGTTTTTGAAGTGAGCATAGCTATTTCAAAATTAGACACACTCGAGACCAGACTAGGATGTACAGGGCCCAGAAGCTATGGTGAATTGAAGCAAGCATTACATACTTATGTTATGGACGATTACATAGCTAAATTTAAAAGGTCAGCTCTTAGCATTAGTAGTACTTCTTTGTCACTCACTTCACGTTTGATAAGTTCAACATTTACCTTTCTAATAAACACACACATAGTTTCTAAAGTGTAAAATCAAAAGCACCTAAAGGCTCCTTAAATAGCATTTATCTCCCTATTTACACCAAGAAGGCAATGAGCATAAACCATTGGTTTGAAGTATCTATCGTAACGTGCCCCAAACACGTGGCTTTTGGGAACTGTGACAGTTAAACAACTGAAAAAAAACGAGCTATATAGACCCGTTTTCTAAATAAAAATAGGTTGCTTTTTTTCTATTTTTTCCATGACTATTAAGGTTGGAAATTATTTGGGCTAGCAACCTTGAGAAAAGAAAGGATGAGGAAGCTAGTTTTCCTCTTCTAATTTCGTTTCCCATTTTCCCACAATACCTTTTTAATTTTTCTAGTTTTGTTCCAGGTTTGCCATATATCCATACCAACAGCCGAAGAGCACAGCTGCATTTAACAGCATCCACACTTACTCTCAAAGGATACCTAAAACTTTGGCTGTGATATTAAAAACATATATAGTCTACAGAACAGATAAATTTTCCCTTTTTTCTGCACACAGATCTCAATTATAAACTCATTTAATTTAGATTAACTATGTGCTGAGGTAATTCCACCACATAAAAATATGTTTATACCTGGTATATTCTGACTCTATTTTATTGTTAATAAGCATGCCTAGTCTTCTATGAGAGCTTAACTCTGATTGCTTTATTATTGCAGCTTTAAAATACACCGTATGCTGCAATAAACTACAAGTACACAATTTTTAAAGGAATTTTCTATTAAAATACCTCTAGTTAATAGCAGTAAGTGAAAAACCATATTATTAAAGGCATCTAAACAGCTGGGATAAAGAAACAGCTTAGGTTCCTGCGGTTGTTTATTCAGTGTAAAAAGAAGCCTGAGTAGAGTAAAACTGATCTTTTTTTTTTCTTCATAAGAATGTGTCATTTAAAAAAAAAGTACACCAGTAAAATAAACTACTGTAACAAGTGGTTAAATCAATGACGGCATGTCTTTTTCTTTGGCTAGAGTAATCAAATTTGAAAAGGTACTCAAAATGTGAAATTTCAAAGTTTAAGTCTCCAGCCACTTAGAAATGCTGACATAGTGATGACCTTTCTCACACCTCCCAGATATTATCAAAGCCAGCAACTGGTATCTCTGCATTTCATTTCAATAACACAGAAGGAGACCTCACTGTTCATTTTTATAATCTCTCCAAGTGAGTACATTTTCACAATTTCACTTTGAGCTTCTCTTTCTCTCATCACAAACTAACCTCTTTCCTTAGAAGATGATGCCTAAATTTCATCCTTTGTTCTCTGCTCCACAACACTGTAACTTGCCCCTCTGCTCAGTCACACCCCATGACCTACCCTTCCCTCTCCTGAACTGCTCCTTTCCCAATCTGCCCATTCAAATTCTTCTCTTCTGTTGCTGCTGCTACTGCTAAGTCGCTTCAGTTGTGTCCGACTCTGTGCGACCCCAGAGACGGCAGCCCACCAGGCTCCCCTGTCCCTGGGATTCTCCAGGCAAGAACACTGGAGTGGGTTGCCATTTCCTTCTCCAATGCGTGAAAGTGAAAAGTGAAAGTGAAGTCGCTCAGTTGTGTCCAACTCCCAGTGACCCCATGGACTGCAGCCCACCAGGCTCCTCCGTCCATGGGATTCTCCAGGCAAGAGTACTGGAGTGGGGTGCCACTGCTCTCTTCTGTTAGGCCAGCCAAATTCCTTCTCTGTGAAGCTGTCTCTACTCTTATGAGCTGAAAATCTTTGTTTCACTAAGAATTTTTAAGCATTTTAAATAGTTTTAGTAAATCCCTTTCCACATACATAGTGCCTGTATTAATATTATTGTATAATTGTATTGTATACATTTACTTTTTTTCTCTACTTAGTTCTTAGAGGGAAAGATTATGTCTCTCTCATCTTACAGTATAGGAAACTTACAGTACATGTTCAATACACTCTTGTTCAATGAATAAACTGGGATTCTTCTTCTCCCATTAATATTATTATGGCTTTACACATGATCATAGTACATGCAAAATAGATAAGATGAACAATAAACTACTTTAAAAGTCAAACAAAGAATATTTATTCTGCTTTATCTGCCTATAAAATTTTAAGTCTTAAATTTATCACAAAGACTTAAAGAATAAGATCCCCCAAAATAAGGCAAGATTTTAACCCTTGTGTTTTTTTAATTTTCTTTAAAAAAGAGAAAAGAGAGAAAAATGATCAATTGTCATGTCATTCCTTATCTCAAAATTTAGCTTAACAAACATTTATGTTGCTTTATGTAAGTAAACATCACTAGAATAAGACCATGTCTTTGTTTTGGAAAAGTAAAGCAATATAATCACTCTGGAAAACAAGTTTCCCACTTCTTATAAGATTAAATGTATACTGACCATGTAACCCAGAATTCTACTCCTAGATAAATATGAGAAATGAAAACATGTGCCTGTAGAAAGACTTGTATGTGACTCATATATAGCAGGGGCTTCCCAGGTGGTATTGTTGGTAAAGAACTCGCCTGCCATTGCAGGAGACATAAGAGATGCGGGTTGGATCCCTGGGTTGGGAAGATGCCCCTGGAGGAGAGCGTGGCAACCCAATCTAGTATTTTTGCCTGGAGAATCCCATGGACAGAGGAGCCTGGTGGGCTACAGTCCAAAGGGTCACAAAGAGTCGGACACGCCTGAAGTGACTAAGCATGCATGCATGCGTATATAGCAAATTTATTCATAATAGCTAAAAACTGAAATCTAAAAGTTGTCAACAGGTTTTAAATCTTAAACTGATATATACTGATACACTGTAAATGCTTAGGAATTAAAAGGACCAAATAGTGATGAACACCAAAAATGTGGATGACTTTTATAGACATTGGGCTGAACAAAGGAAGGCAGACACAAAAAAGAACATAGTTGGTGATTCACATAAAGGAAATTCTAGAACAGGTGAAACTAAGCAGATAAGTGGGAGGAGATGCAAAAGAACAAGCAGGACCTTTCTGAAAAAGTGGAATGTTCTACTTCTTGACTAGGATGGTGGTTACACAGGTGTGTACATTTGTCAATTGTCACCCAAAAGGTATAGTTATGTGTGAATTTTATTTTCTATGTAAATTATACTGCAAAAAAAAAAAAATTTGTTAAAAAAAGAGATTGTGGCTGTGTATCATACTGTAAATATTTTACAGTCATATGAATTTCATTTTCTCAGCCTCATTCTCTAGAATGGTAACCATAATACCAGTCCTCAGGGATCTCAGAAATAGTAGAAACAAAGAGAATACAAAGTCTGATATATAATTGGTACTAACCCTTCTGTAGAACAGGAAAATAGTTAAAGCTTATGAAAGTTAAATGGAAACAGGTTTAAACTCAACATACAAACTATATTTTCCAAAGAAATCTCATTACACACATCTACATAAATGTGTTTAATGTAGATAATTATCAAAATACATCACCAGAAAACAGCAGTGTTTTAACTGACAGATGTCATTTAGGCCAGGGTTCTAAATAATGGTTATGATGAAGGTTGGTTCTAGAAATAGAGCCTCTTTATCTGGCTTAACAGTTGTATTGTAGGAAGCCATGACCAGAACACATGACCACTGGAAGCGATATGGTTTCTAAAACTATATAACATCATTCAGATGAGTACCTGTTGATCAATTTCCAATTAACATTATAAAATAGTTGATTATTTCATTTAGCTCATTAATTCAATCAATTAAATCTGCATACAAGCAAAAGAAAAACATGCATATCTTGGGAAAGAGATGTTATTCTGTTAACTCACACACACACACACACACACACACACCCCACAAGGCTAAACTTACACAGCTGTTTTTTTCTAACTAAATTAACAATGCTTATTATATTCTGGATTCCAGATGCAGAACAACATGTTTCATGTTAACAGGCCTCCTTTCTGACCTGGCAATAATGCTAAGGAACTCAGCTAGAATTCTGGCCTCCAGACACTCTTATCTTGGGAGATAGAGACAAAGGAATACAATTCTCTGAATTACTTTATGGTGAAATTTTAAGTGCTCAATAAAATGTTGTCAAGGGCATCTCTTTCTGTGCAAAGAAATAGAGGAAAACAGTGGTACGAGAAAGATTAGAAATTGCTTCAAGAAAGTTGGAGACATCAAGGGAACATTTCATGCAAGGATGGTCATGACAAAGGACAGAAATAAGAAGGACCTAACAAAAGCAGAAGAAATTAAGAAGAGGTGGCAAGAATACACAGAATAATGATACAAAAAGGCCTTAATGAACCAGATAACCATGATGGTGTGGTCACTCACCTAGAACCAGACAACCTGGAGTGTAAAGTCAAGTGGGCATTAGGAAGCATTAATATGGTCAAAGCTAGTGGAGGTGGTGGAATTCCAGCTGAGCTATTAAAATCCTAAAAGATGATGCTGTTAAAAGTGCTGCACTCAATACGCTAGCAAATTTGGAAAACTTAGCAGTGACTACAGGATTGGAAAACAGTTTTCATTCCACTCCTAAAGAAGGGCAATGCCAAAGAATGTTCAAAATACTGTACAGTTGTACTCATTTCACATGCTGGCAAGGATATGTCCAAAATCCTTCAAGCCAGGTTTCAGCAGTACATGAACTAAGAAATTCCAGTTGTACAAGATGGGTTTAGATAAGGCAGAGGAACCAGAGATCAAATTGTCAACATTTGCTGGATCACAGAGAAAGGAAAGGGATTACAGAAAACATTTACTTCTTTCTCATTGACTATGCTAAAGCTTTGAATGTGTGGATCACCACAAACTGTGGAAAATTCTTGAAGAGATGGGAATACCAGACTACCTTTCCTGTCTCTTAAGACCTGTATGCAGATCAAGAGACAACAGTTAGAACCAGACCTGAACAACAGACTGGTTCAAAATTGGGAAAGGAGTATGACAAGGCTGTACACTGTCACTCTGCTTATTTAACTTATATGGGGCTTCCCTCCTAGTTCAGGTGGTAAAGAATCTGCCTGCAATGCAGGAGACACAGGTTCAATTCCTGGGTTGGGAAGAACCCCTGGAGAAGGAAATGGCAACCCACTCCATTCTTGCCTGGAGAATCCTATGGACAGAGGAACCTGGCAGGCTACAGTCCATGGGGTCGCAAGAGCTGGACACAACTCAGTGACTAAACCACCACCACCACCATGCAGAGTACATCATGTGAAATGCCAGGCTAGATGAATCACAAGCTGGAATCAAGTTTTCCAGGAGAAATATCAACAACCTCAGATATACAGATGGGAGAAAGTGAAGAGGAACTATCTTCCCTCCTGATGAGGGTGAAAGAGGAGAGTGAAAAAGCTGGCTTCAAACTCAACATTCAAAACAGTAAGATCATGGCATCTGGTCCCATGACTTCATGGCAAATAGAAGGGGAAAAAGTGGAAGCAGTGGGGAAAAAATGGGGAAAAGTGAACAGGTTTTATTTTCCTGAGCTCCAAAATCACTGCAGACAGCAACTGCAGCCATGAAATTAAAAGACACTTGCTCCTTGGAAAGAAAGATATGACAAACATAGATAGTGTATTCAAAGCAGAAACATCACTTTGCTGACAAAGGTCTGCATAGTCAGTGATGTGGTTTTTCCAGTAGTCATGTACAGATGTGAGAGCTGAACCATAAAGAATTGGTTTTGAGCACCAAAGAATTGATGCTTTTGAACTGTGGTGCTGGAGAAGACACTTGAGAGTCCCTTGGACTGCAAGGAGATCAAACCAGTCAATCCTAAGGGAAATCAACCTTGAATATTCTTTTGAAGGATGGGTGCTGAAGCACCAATAATCTGGCCACCTGATGTGAAGAGTCTACCCATTGGAAAAAACTCTGATTCTGGGAAAGATTAAGGGAACAAGGAAATGTGGGTGCAGAGGATGAGATGGTTGGATGGCATCTCTGACTCAATGGACATGACTTTGAGCAAACTCTGGAAGGTAATGAAGGGCAGGGAAGCCTGGTGTGTTGCAGTCCATTGGGTAGCAAAGAGTCAGACATGACTTAGTGACTGAACAACAACAAGGGCATCTCTAGTCCAAATCTGTTACCATAAGTTACAACTGGATACATCCAAACCAAGCTGGAAAACTAAGACTATGGGTGGCATAATGATTAAATATAAATCTCTCTCTCAAGGTGGTTACTAACATTCCCCTCAGAAAGAGCATAAAGAAGAGGTGTGGGAAAGTTTAAAAACAGCTGTAGAAGGTGATCTTTACCTATGTGTGCTTAGTTCACTTGTGTCCAACTCTACGACCCTATGGAGTGTAGCCTGCCAGCCTCCTCTTCCATGGATTCTCCAGGCAAGAATACTAGCGTGGGTTTCCATGCCCTCCTCCAGAGGATCTTCCCAAACCAGAGATTGAACCCAGGTCTCCGGCATTGCAGGCAGATTCTTTACTGTCTGAGCCACCAGGGAAACCCAAGAACACTGGAATGGGTAGCCTACCCCTTCTCCAGGGGATCTTCCCGATCCAGGAATCAAACTAGTCTCTCCTGCATTGCAGGCGGATTCTTTACCAGCTGAGTTACCAGGGAAGTCCTAGTTGAATTTAAAATGTCCTTGACCTGGTTGAATTTAAAATGTTCCTCCCCTCAAACTGGACTGAGTTGATGTGTCCCAGGCCTTGGTCATCCCTGGGTCCCCTTGAGGAAATCGTTCTAGAATTAATGGCTTTAGACTGTTCTAAGGGCAATTTCCCCTTTGAGTCTAACACTCCTTACCAAAAAAAAAAAAAGGGTTATCTACAACTGGATACCTACATCTGAGATTATTATCTATAGAAACAGATAAGGAGGTCTCAACACCAGGCCTCCTAAAACCAAAGTCCATTGTCTTTGTCGTCTTCTGTGTCACCTTAGCCCACCCATTCTTCTGCCTCCACAGCAGTAGCTCTGCTTTCAAATCCCTGAAACAGATCTCCAGATAAAAGAGTCTATTCTCACTAAGATCTCTCCCCTGAGCTTGAAACAAAAGAAATATTTTAATTTCACTCTTTAGAAGAGAAAGGCTTTCTCAGCACTATGTAAAACACTTCATTTTCTACAAGAACTTTCATAATAAAATATAGAATAAAAGACAGTTAACAAGAGAAAGCTACAATTACAGCTTAAGATCCACAAAGACTTTATAAAGACCTACTGTTAGAGAAAACTCCCACAAATATATTTATAATCCATAAGTTTTATCTAATTTTTACCCGATAGTCACAAAATACACCAAGAAATATTTCAATTGGTTTTAGAAAGGAAAAAAAAACAAAAACAAAACCATGAAATTAAGCAATGGAGTTTAACAGAATTCTTCTATACAACAAGTATGTAAATCAAGAGTAGTTTCTTTGAAACAGAATTGAAAACACACATAATGCATTTTAACACAGAGTGTACAAAGACACTAAGATCTGTAATCCTGCTAAATGTCAACAATACTGTAACCCACTTATTGTGGAGTCACACATAATGAAATTCCATTTATAGTGAAGTAGAATGGAAATTTAAAATTATGTCAATGGAATGTAATGCATAAAATATAATTCCAGTAATGTTCATGTCTTATTAGAAAGAAATCTTAGTGAAATGATGACTTCACTATAAGTCTCCAATGTCTCTCAAAGGGGATATTCAAAATAACATTAGATTTTAAAATCAATATTTTACTCAGTGAATTATAATAAATTCAGTTTATAATTCCTTAATAATATGAAACTATACACAAGTCTATTGGAAAGATAAAAAGGCATGTATATTAATATGAAACAATTTGACATATGTATTCTAAGCTGTATCTGATACTTATGAATAGAATGTTAAAAAATCAATTAAATAATACAATTAAGTGACAGAAGAAGTAAAAATTATCTTAAACACACAGAAAAAATGATGAATTTTTCTCTCTGGAAAAGATGAGAAACCATCATTTTTTTGACTGAATCAAAAAAACGTTTTTATAGATTATCTATAGAGTCAGTGTTTAACCCTACCCTCCCTCAACTGTTACAAAGCCTCAGTTTTTATATTAGCTTTCTCCATTTAAAAATTGATACTTTCCATATCAGAGAGAAGATTTATATAAAACTGAAATACATGTCTGGGATTTAGAAAGTCTGGGATTCTATTTCTATTCATTCTTACTTTTATCAAGTTAAATCATTCATTTTAAGTACTGACACCCATGTTACTCCAAATCTAGGAATACACTGCTATAAACAAGACTCAAAAGTTTTGTGTGGAGGCACAGACATGGTGGTGAAAAAATAAAACATCCTAGATACCAGATGCTACACAAATGTAAAGCATATGAGAGCAGCACGGTGGAACAGGATGCTGTAATTAAGTCCACCAGAAAGAATTTGATTTTCTCTACTAGTCAGTTCAGTTCAGTTCAGTTCCTCAGTTGTGTCTGATACTTTGTGACCCCATGTACTGCAGCGTGCCAGGCCTCCCTGTCCACCGCCAATTCCCGAAGTTTACCCAAACTCTTATCCATTGAGTTGGTGATGCCATCCAACCGTATCATCATCCTCTGCCATCCCCTTTCCTCATGCCTTCAATCTTACCCAGCATCAGAGTCTTTTCAAATGAGTTAGTTCTTCGCATTAGGTGGCCAAAGTATTGGAGTTATAGTTTCAGCATCAGTCCTTCCAATGAATATTCAGATTGATTTCCTTTAGGATGGACTGGTTGGATCTCCTTGCAGTCTACAGCACTCTCAAGAGTCTTCTCCAACACCACAGTTCACAACCATCAATTCTTTGGCACTCAGATTTCTTTACATTCCAACTTTCACATCCATACATGATTACTGGAAAAACCATAGTCTTGACTAGACTGACCTTTGTTGGCAGAGTAATGTCTCTGCTTTTTAATATGCTGTCTAGGTTGGTCAAAACTTTTCTTCCAAGGAGCAGGCATCTTTGAATTTCCTGGCTGCAGTCACCATCTGCAGTGATTTTGGAGCCCAAAAAATAGTCTGTCAGAGTTTTCTCTGTTTCCCCATCTATTTGCCAGGAAGTGATGGGACCAGATGCCATGATCTCAGTTTACTGAATGTTGAGTTTTAAGCCACCCTTTTCACTCCCCTCTTCCACTTTCATCGAGAGGCTCCTTAGTTTTTCTTTCAGTTCAGTTCAGTTCAGTTCAGTCGCTCAGTCGTGTCCGACTCTTTGCAACCCCATGAATTGCAGGACGACAGGCCTCCCTGTCCATCACCAACTCCCAGAGTTCATTCAAACTCATGTCCATCGAGTCGGTGATGCCATCCAGCCATCTCATCCCCTGTCATCCCCTTCTCCTCCTGCCCACAATCCCTCCCAGCATCAGAGTCTTTTCCAATGAGTCAGCTCTTCCCATGAGGTGGCCGAAGTACTGGAGTTTCAGCTTTAGCATCAGTCCTTCCAAAGAAATCCCAGGGCTGATCTCCTTCAGAATGGACTGGTTGGATCTCCTTGCAGTCCAAGGGACTCTCAAGAGTCTTCTCCAACACCACAGTTCAAAAGCATCAATTCTTCAGCGCTCAGCCTTCTTCACAGTCCAACTCTCACATCCATACATGACCACAGGAAAAACCATAGCCTTGACTAGACGGACCTTTGTTGGCAAAGAAATGTCTCTGCTTTTCAATATGTTATCTAGGTTGGTCATAACTTTCCTTCCAAGGAGTAAGCATCTTTTAATTTCATGGCTGCAGTCACCATCTGCAGTGATTTTGGAGCCCAGAAAAATAAAGTCTGACACTGTTTCCACTGTTTCCCCATCTATTTCCCATGAAGTGATGGGACCGATGCCATGATCTTCATTTTCTGAATGTTGCCTTTGCCTGTGTGGATCACAATAAACTGTGGAAAATTCTGAAAGACATGGGAATACCAGACCACCTGACCTGCCTCTTGAGAAATCTGTATGCAGGTCAGGAAGCAACAGTTAGAACTGGACATGGAACAACAGACTGGTTCCAAATAGGAAAAGGAGTACGTCAAGGCTGTATATTGTCACCCTGCTTATTTAACTTATATGCAGAGTACATCGTGAGAAACGCTGGACTGGAAGAAGCACAAGCTGGAATCAAGATTGCTGGGAGAAATATCAATAACCTCAGATATGCAGATGATGCCACCCTTATGGCAGAAAGTGAAGAGGAACTAAAGAGCCTCTTGATGAAAGTGAAAGTGGAGAGTGAAAAAGATGGCTCTGCCATCATACCAAATGTTCCCTTGGTATGTCTAATCTTCTGGAAGAGATCTCTAGTCTTTCTCATTCTGTTGTTTTCCTCTGTTTCTTTGCTTTGATTGCTGAGGAAGGCTTTCTTATCTCTCCTTGCTATTCTTTGGAACTCTGCATTCAAATGGGAATATCTTTCCTTTTCTCCTTTGCTTTTCACTTCTCTTCTTTTCACAGCTATTTGTACGGCCTCCATAGACAGCTATTTTGCTTTTTTGCATTTCTTTTCCATGGGGATGGTCTTGATCCCTGTCTCCTGTACAATGTCACGAACCTCCGTCCATAGTTCATCAGGCACTCTACCTATCAGATCTAGTCCCTTAAATCTATTTCTCACTTCCACTGTATAGTCATAAGGGGTTTGATTTAGGTCATACATGAATGGTCTAGTGCTTTTCCCTATTTTCTTCAACTTAAGTCTGAATTTGGCAATAAGGAGGTCATGGTCTGAGCCACAGTCAGCCCCCAGTCTTGTTTTTGCTGACTGTATAGAGCTTCTCCATATTTGGGTGCAAAGAATATAATCAATCTGATTTTGGTGTTGACCATCTGGTGAAGTCCATGTGTAGAGTCTTCTCTTGTGTTGTTTGAAGAGGGTGTTTGCTATGACCAGTGTGTTCTCTTGGCAAAATCAAACTATGGTGGAGGTAATGAAGATAATGGCGACCTCTTTCAAAAGGCCCCAAGCATGCACTGCTGTACTCAGTGCCCCCAACCTGCAGCAGGCCACCCCCGACCCATGCCTCCACCAGAAACTCCTGAACACTCATGGGCAAGTCTGGGTCAGTCTCTCGTGGGATCATTGCTCCTTTCTCCTGGGTCCTGGAACACACAAGGTTCTGTTTGTGCCCACCAAGAGTTTGTTTCCCAGTCCTGTGTAAATTCTGGCAACTCTATGGTGGGGTTAATGGCAACCTCCTCCAAGAGGGTTTGTGCCATACCCAGGTCTGCTGCAACCAGAGCCCATGCCCCTGTGGCAGTCCACCGCTCACCCATACCTCTCTATAGAAATCATGATAACCATGTTATGTGCTTACTTAAATTTAATTTTTAGGATCTGCTCTGTTAAATTTATACTAATTGCTGAACAGAAATTTTAAAAGTGTTTAATATTCATTCCCAGTTACAGTGAAATATTTAACTTGAAAGAAATTTGCCAGTATGCTAATAATTCTATAGTTTTGGGGAAAAAATAGTTGAGTGCAGAGTATTTTTATTATCTGATTTATATTGTCATTTCAATCACTTTACTGTTTCTTTATCTATGAATAATACACACCAAGAGAATAAAGATTGGAGTAGCATGTCAGTTTTCTATTTCCTTTAAGTAAATTTTCAATTGAAAATATTGCCATGGCCTAATGAGTTCTTGTAGACTAGGGCTTCATCTGGTATTAAAAGGAAGAAAACATAGCTAATTGCAACAGAAGTTCCTACTCCTCCCTCTCACCCTCTCAGCTCATAAACACAGAAATCAATCAAGAAACCTAAGAAAAATTTATATATATAATAGGATGAATATTTTTACACTATACATAATGATAAGTGGGGCTAAAGTTACAGAAGTGATAGAGGTGTATTCACACCTGAGGACCTGGAGGAAATGAGCTTTTAACTCCATCTTAAAAATACAAGAGAAAGAAGCATGTTCAAAAGTAGGGCATGCTGAAGAAAAAGAAAGATTTCTTGATGGCTCAAAGAGCTCAGTAAAGGCATAGAGGGTGAGGATTACCTTTTTGGAAAAAAATGGGTGAAAACAGATTAATTTAGAAAAGGTAAAAAGGAAAATCCTTTCCAAATGATGAGCTTAGAAAATGTTGATGGGTTAGGGACAAAACTGGTGGAGAACCTGAAATATTAGTGTCTAATATATATTTTAAATGATAGCTGGTAATCATTTTAATCTTATGCATTATAATCCTCATCCAAAAGAGACCCCACACACAGAAAAGTCCTGAGTAAACAAAGAAATATGCATTCCTCATCCAAAGCTTAAAAATTGCTCAGCTCTTATGGGAATATCCTGAGAAAGAAAGTATGCCTCAAAAGCATAAAAAGCATTCTAAATTATTTTTTTTAATCACATTAGTGGCATCGATAACAACACCTCATAATTGCACATATTGTGTTTCAGTATTTTTTGAAAGGTATATCTTATAAAAATACTCATTCTGTCACCCTGCTTTTTAACTTATATGCAGAGTACATCATGAGACATGCTGGGCTGGAAGAAGCACAAGCTGGAATCAAGATTGCTGGGAGAAATATCAATAACCTCAGATATGCAGATGACACCACCCTTATGGCAGAAAGTGAAGAGGAACTAAAAATCCTCTTGATGAAGGTGAAAGAGGAGAGTGAAAAAGTTGGCTTAAAACTCAACATTCAGAAAACGAAGATCATGGCATCTGGTCCCACCACTTCATGGGAAAGTGTTTCCACTTCAGTGGAAACAGTGTCAGACCTTATTTTTCTGGGCTCCAAAATCACTGCAGATGGTGACTGCAGCCATGAAATTAAAAGATGCTTACTCCTTGAAAGGAAAGTTATGACCAACCTAGATAGCATATTCAAAAGCAGAAACATTACTTTGTCAACAAAGGTCCGTCTAGTCAAGGCTATGGTTTTTCCAGTGGTCATGTATGGATGTGAGAGTTGGACTGTGAAGAAAGCTGAGCGCCGAAGAATTGATGCTTTTGAACTGTGGTGTTGGAGAAGACTCTTGAGAGTCCCTTGGACTGCAAGGAGATCCAACCAGTCCATCCTCAAGGAGATCAGTCCTGAGTGTTCATTGGTAGGACTGATGCTAAAGCTGAAACTCCAGTACTTTGGCCACCTCATGCGAAGAGTTGACTCATTGGAAAAGACTCTGATGCTGGGAGGGATTGGGGGCAGGAGGAGAAGGGGACGACAGAGGATGAGATGGCTGGATGGCATCACCGACTTGATGGACATGAGTTTGAGTGAACTCCGGGAGTTGGTGATGGACAGGGAGGCCTGTCGTGCTGCGATTCATGGGATTGCAAAAAGTCGGACACGACTGAGCGACTGAACTGAACTGAACAATAAAAAGATTAGGAAATATAGTACATGTACAGCAATTTTTAAAGGCAGTTCTTTTAGTCTGCCCAAAAAGGGTAGCTTCATTTTACAATTTTTATTGTGTGCCTACCATATGCCAGTCTAAAGACAAGAAATAGAGCAGTAAATTTTAAAAGTCCTATTATTATGAAACTTACCATATTAATTTCTAACCATTACACAGCTGAAGATCTTGAAAGAGTAACTAGTTAATTATGTGCCCTTCTAGCTTTTTGAAATAACAATAGCTCTTGAAGTTTGTACAAGATTGGATTCATCATTCAATTTATTACATAAATGAAAATCATAAACAGGTTAGACTCATTATATACATGAGCCAACTTTGACCTTAATCTATGGACTCCTGGATGAATATGGAAACTTAGGATAGGTTTGCTTTCTCAGAACATCTTAGGTAGCACATACTAGGAAGCCTGTGGATAAAATCTGCCCTTGAAAGTTGATTGGAAAATACTTTGTAAAAACTTGAGAAAGATCATAAAGAAAATAAAAAGTATTTTGAAGAATTTTTCAACGTATCATTTCTACATACAGAGTGTATCAGTAACTATTTGCAAAACCAATGAATATAGGATGTGCATTTTAAATATTTCCTTTCCATACCAATTTACTTTTTCTGTGTTACTTGGAGGTATGTGGCAAAAAATAAATAAGTAAATAAAAATAAAAGGAGGATGTGCCAAGGTTTTCAATACAGGAGAACTAAGAATATTAAGAGTCACAAGGGAAAAAAATCAAGGAAAGGGGTGAAGAAAAACTTTATATTGCAATGATGCCTTTGACCAAACCTATCATTTATCATAATACAGAGTAGTATTATTAACAATACTATTTGTATGGCATATTTTATTTAACCCTTACAACAACCCCATGAGATAGAGCTGAACGTTATGTTCTCAATCTTCTTTATTAGATGGCAATTGAATTTCAGAATAGTTAAATGAATCTAAAGTATTGTTTAAGGTAGCAGTTTTAGCAAGGACTAGAGGCAAAACTTGTATCCTGGAGTCCCAATTACAAATCCAGTGATTTTTTTCCAATTTACCACAGTGAAAAATTAACTAGTTGTACATTACATGTTAAACGTGATTGAAACTTTTTAAATAGGGAAGGAGACTATAGCAAGTCTGTTGTTTAGTTGCTAAGTTGTGTCCGATTCTTTATGGCCCCCTGAATCATAGACTGCCAGCTCCTCTGTATGTGGGATTTCCCAGGCAAAAATACCAGAACGGGTTACCATTTCTTTCTCCAAGGGATCTTCCCGACCCAGGGATCCAACCCGGGTCTCTTGCGTTGCAGGCGGGTTCTTTACGGCCAAGTCCTAGGAAGTGTTTTGTCTGATTTTTTTTCTTTCTTCAAAATCTGATGTCCCCAAGTTAAAAAAAAAAAAGCAGGTTTTCCTAGAGATCTGTTTGGGTTACATGGTTTCCTGAGGTAGTTTTTGTTTATTTGTTTCAGAAATTTACCATTAGACTTACTGCACAGGCAGACAAACTAAACCTTCTCCCTATTCAGACTGTTTTTTCACTTTAGTGAATAGAGACAGTCCAAATAAAGAGAGTCTATGTTGAGAGCTTTTTAACAATCCAATTAGACTTTTCATTGAAGACCATCCTAAAATTAATTCCCATTGTGTGTCAAACGTGCTGAATTGTCAGCTCTACCCAAGAAGATGTTAATGAAGACAGATGCTTCATAGGTTGAAAATAATAACTAATCTTTATGAAGCACTTGTCACGTGCCATACATTGAGCTCTTTAAAAAGTAATTTATCAATCCCTAATAAATTCAAGTCAAAAAAGGAGAAATTCCTTTTATTTTTTTTTAATTTTTTTATTATTATTTTTTTTTACTTTACAATATTGTATTGGTTTTGCCATATATCAACATGCATCCACCACGGGTGTACACGTGTTCCCCATCCTGAACCCCCCTCCCACCTCCCTACATGTATAATATCATAGAAACAAATCGCCAGTCCAGGTTTGATGCAGGATACAGGAAGCTTGGGGCTGGTACACTGGGATGACCCAGAGGGAATGGTATGGAGAAATTCCTTTTAAAAATTTATTATATCATAATTGAAATATAAAGAGCCATGAAGTACTACTAAAATTTCCATTCTGTTGCCTGCTTAAATAAGTTCTCATATTGGGCTACTAGCATAATCATTAGCTAATTGTAGGACTTTGTGTTCCTTCCTATCTCTATTATTGACTTGGGTGACCTTGATAGAATTCTTCAACTGCTCTGCAGTGACATAAATAGTTTGTCATCTATAATCTTGTAGGGTCTACTTGTAGAATATTTTGCTCTTCTATAGCAAAATGTCCTGGTGGTCTAGTGGCTATGATTCGGTCCTTTCACCACTGGGGCCCCAGCACGAGTCACTGGTCAGCGAAGGTGTGTTTCTTGGGGCTTCCCTGGTGGCTCAGATGGTGAAGAATCCAGATGGTAAAGAATCCATCTGCAGTGTGGGAAAACTGGGTTGGACCCTCGGGTTGGGAAGATCCCCTAGAGAAGGGAACGGCTACCCACTCCAGTATTCTCGCCTGGAGAATTCCACGGACTGAGGAGCCTGGCAGGCTACAGTCCATAGGGTTGCAAAGAGTTGGACACGACTGAGTGACTTTCACAAAGCAAAACGGGTGTTATATGCACTGAAAATATTATTTTGAGCTTTGTGATCAGGTAATAAAAGAAAGAAGAAACTGGCTAACATTTACTGATTAACTGCCAAGTATTTTCACAAATGAGGATGAGGATGGCATCACCAACTCAATGGACATAAAGTTGGGTGAATTCCAGGAGGTGGTAAGGGACATGGAGGACTGGTATGCTGCAGTCCATGGGATCACAAACAGTTGGACATGAATTAGTGACTTAACAATAAAAACAATTTTCACAAATATTATCTAGCGTAATTCTATTTTACGAATGGAAAATTTAAACTCTGTTGACTCAGGTTTTTGGTCTCAGTAAGAAAAATGGCAACATGGCTATGAATCCAATTCCTTCCATCTCCCAAGTCTATACTTTTTCTGCTAATCCAAGTTATCTCCAAAGCAGAGGAATATATATGGAAATTGAAGACATAAAGAAATATATGTTGTAAAGAACAGACTTGTGGTTGCTAAGAAGTGTTCGAGAGGGATGGAGTGAGAGTTTGGGATTAGCAGATGCAAACTAGTATATACAGAATGGATAAACAACAAGGTCCTAGTGTGTAACACAGGGAGCTATATTCAATGGCCTGTGATAAACCATAATGGAAAAGAATATAAAAAGAATGTATACATGTGTATATAACTGAACCACTTTGCTGTACAACAGAAATTAACCCAACATTGTAAATCAACTATACCTTAAAAAAAAAAAAGTGTATGTTAATAAGAGTCTTTTTTATAACAAGCTATGAAGTTCACAATAGTGAAATACTACAACATAAATTCCAATTAAAATTGAATTCATACATTTGTGTTTTCAAGTATATGAGCAAATACTTTCATCAACAGCCTCAGCTGAATTTGGTACACCATGGGGCTGGAGGAAAAAAAAGGCTGCTTCAAGCTAGAGACACCAAGACAACTTTTAGGCTTAATTCATTTTTCTTGAGGCACTTTGAAAATTCACATTTATTGAGTCCCTAATAGATGCACCATGCTTTATATTCATTGTTTTATATACTCCTCACAATAAACCAATGAGATGAAGTAGCTACCTGAAATGACAATTGCACTACTTTGTGTTCTCCTTCACACTTTGAGCCTCATTAGGTAATTGAAAAAGGCATAGCAGGCAATAAGCTAGACAATTGGGGCAGCTACTACAGGCTTTTGAAAAAATATATTTGATGTGGCAAATTCGACTAACCTTATTTCCTCTTTAGAATAGGACCTTATATGTTACAAGCAACTTAAAAAGAATTACACTTTAGAGTTTTAACAGTATAGCTACCAGACTGAAAACTATAAATGATCCCATTTACAGCTTATTCTGTGGTCTATAAGCATTTATCAAGGCAACTAGGTTTTTTTGGAAATTCAGAATCTTGGAAATTTTTAGATTCCTTTATTCTATATTTTTGCTTATAAAACTGAAAATCTAATGATTAAACAATCAAATAATATATTAAATATATTAAGTACTGTGAGAGCATTAAACTGTAAAGGGTACATAGATACACATACAAATCCTCTCAAACTCTAGGATGTTTGCACAATTTTCTGTCTTAACTGAGAGGTTTGGCTTCAAACAGAACTCCTTAAATCTTTTTATGAAGATGCCAGGTTCTGCACTTTTCAGAAGGAATTTTGAGATTAACTCTGCTCTTATTCTTACGTATATCATTTGATTCTTGCTCTTTTCATTCACAGACATATACAGTAACTATTTTTTAAAGAATCTGTTATAAAGACAATTGCTTCTAGCCTACTGAAGTAATTTCTGTAAGGTGACTTACAGAAATAATCAATTAATTCTTTATTATAGTCTGCTGCTGCTGCTGCTGCTAAGTCGCTTCAGTCGTGTCTGACTCTGTGCGACCCCATAGATGGCAGCCCATGTTGTCTGTCCTCTGTCCCTGGGATTCTCCAGGCAAGAATACCGGAGTGGGTTATAGTCTAGCACCCAATAATCCAAATCCTAAAAATTTAAAGACTAAAATTTGATGGCTACTTTGAAATTTATGCATAGCTTTGAGTATTATGCATGTGTATTTCTGCATACTTTTAAGTAGTGTGTGTGTTTAAATGAAAATGAGTTTTGAAGACTATATGTTTTATTTTTCTTGTTCTTCCATAAGACCTAGTGAATCTTCAATTTAAAACTAGACTACTAACATAATTCAGAAATAATATGATTTTTAAGGTATTTTATAAAGGATCAGAAAGGATCTAAAGCTCCAAAAGAGATGACAACTTAGGGTCCACAAAACCAGGAAAAGGAACATATTCTAATTTCTAGAACTAACAGTGGAACATGTGTTTGTCCTTGACAAATTTCTCCTTCTCTAAAATGAGGATAATTATATTAACCTGTTGGAAACTTTTGCTGTGTAAATGAATGCATTAACACTCACAATGCACTAGATACTATTAAACCAATCTAAAGCATCTGGCACGCAGACCTAGTTGAACAAAGAGCCTTGGGAAATCGCACAGCCCAGTAGTCAATTGAGAAGACCGTAAGAGGAGAGATGTCGTTAACTTCCTACAAGGTGCCTCTACCAAGAGCCAGACATGAAATAGCTGCTCAGGTGTTCATCATTCAGAATTTACACAGATTAACTTGCTATTTGTACTAGATTAGGCCTGCTACAGAAAGCCAGCATTATGAGTAATAAACCACTAATAGACTAGCCTCTACAATCTTCTTCTAAATGTCACGTGCCAAACAGGATAAAGCTCCCATATTAAAATCCACATTCAAGATGACTGGAAAAATACTATATTTTTATTCATATTAACATCTTTGGCAGGCAATACCCTAGCTTTAACTCTCAATGTAATTTTAGATTATGTCTCAAAACTATCTTTATATGATAATTATCCGTGACTTTTAATAAAATGAAATATGTAGGTGAAGTTTATCCTTTCATACTTTCTAAGAAGTTAAATTTGTTAGAATCATCTCTTTGAAAACCATATTGTATTCAGAATCAGGATATTAAAGGAAAAAGAAAGGGAGGGAGGAAGGGGATGAGGGAAGGAAAGAAGCAGAGGTAGGGAGAAAGGGAAGGGAGGGAGGAGGGAAGAAGGAAGACAGAGATGGTTTGTTTTAAATGATAAAATTAGGTCAGCCCAAAATTGAGTTACTTTATTCCAAAGATTACTGCAAGACTTACAGAGATCCTTAAAGAAGTTATAAAAATCGAAGCAGAGCATCGAGTGCTTCTAACTGTAAAAAGGTTGATAACATTTCAAAGTTCCTTTCATAAAAGAAGTCATCAGATCAATACATCACTGTGTCATTTTTAATAATAGTACCTAAACTTTAGCTCTGATACTGAAATGAATGATAAAAAAAAAAAAAAGAGAACTCTAAGGTACATACATATCCATGTGGGATTATAGAGAATTTTTGTAACAAGTACATTAGCTAAAAATGCTCCAAGAAACCTAAGGCATATTTCTAGGAACACTGGGACAAAATAAAAGGATATGTAGAAGTTCCTTGAACTTGGGCAGTTTTGAGCTATTCATATTCTTTAATAGTAGAATGGAAGTGAGATGCCAAAAGCAAAAAAAAAAAAAAAAAGTTTTACAAAGATGCCTCTGAGCCTCCTGATGTTAAGACTGTTGAAGTGTAATACTCTGGAATGGATTCTCTTAAACATGCCCTACAAATGAAAGGTTAGGGGCAGGAGATGAATTTAAAATAATCCTACGTTTATCCTGTGTCTACCCCAATGGATTAGAGCTTGCTTGAGATGAAAAATATTAATTTATTCAATTCATTCATTTTATTCTGCTTAAAACTCTTCAGTATCATCCACCTGAGTTAGACTAAAAAGCAAAATCTTTACAGTGATCAAGCCCACATTACTTCTCTAGCCCTTTAATTGTGCTTTAGACCTTTGTAAGCCTGTTCCCTGTGCTCAGAGTACTCTTCCAGCTGATATCCGTATTAATCATTCCCAAAACCTCAGCAAGTGTTCACTCAAGGGTGACCTTCTCAGTGAGGTCAACCTTTATCCCTTTATCACTATTTAAAAATAGAAACCATCCTTCATTCTTAGAACTCCTGACTCCTTTTTGTTGTATTTGTCCAGAAATCCATCACTGGCTACATTCTACACAATATAGGTATTCATGATATTACTTATTCATTATATTTCCATCATATTTGTCTCAACTAGAATATAAACTCCATAAGAGCAGGGATATGTTGAGTTTGTTGTTGTTGTTGGGTGGGGGGAGCTCTCTTTTGCTCACTGAATACAATCATTCTTTAACCACATTCCAATACACATAGGCCCAACCCACCAATTTCTTGCAGAAATTCTGGCCTTGGAATTCAGTTTTACCCATGGGTTCAGCCCAGAATCCATCTTCTTTCTGGCTGCCTGGTATACACTGAGCCTGGCATGAGTCTTGGAGAATCATGTGCCTATCTAACGCTGTCCTTCTCTAAGCCCCACCTTCTTTTCCCATTCACCTCAGTTGGCTTCTGCCTTAGTTCCTGCTTAGCTACCCATTTCAAAGTTGTGACTAAGACTCCTAAACTCCAGTCTTCCAGATTAGAAACTAGACAATTTGGCCACTGTCAATGTTTTCTTCCTCATCTTTTCCACAGGGTCTCCACGTGCTAAATAAGGACGTAAAGCATATTGGACAGATGACCTGGAGTCACCTATTTTATTTAAGTACTCTCTTGGAAACTCTTCCAGACATGTTCTACCCACAGGATAAAATCCTACTGGACAGCTAATGCTGGCTGGACTCAGGTGTGCATTTGATAAATCCTTTGGACTCTATAAGGACAGATAACCACCCCACTAATCTTGTTATGCACAGGCTAAACAGAAATTAGTATTCCCTGTTCTGGACCCACGAGGCCTTGATTCCTCCTCTTCCATTGTGGCCCACCATTGTAGTTCCAAAATTCTGAAGTAGATTATGAAAGGAGATGTCAGAGCCCGTATAAAGCTTAAATGAATTTCTTTTTATCGGTCACTGCTAAATCTATGTGGACTAGAAGAAAGAACAATGATTCATTCTCAGCAGTCCACATTGAAAAGTCTAGCACATTAGTCATTTCCATGAATAATCAGTATTTATTAAATATATGAATAGAAAAAAGAGTGGCAATGATCTACTTAAGGAAACTTTTTTGAGTAGCAGCTATTACAGTATAACTGAAAGGAATAAAAAGTCCAAATTCTACTACTTCAGAAATTCTTTTTATTTAACTAAAACCCACCCATGGGGGAAAAAAATCCATGTTTTTCTTACAGCAATCATATCTGGGTAGAACTCTTGGGGTATCTATTTGAGTTGTTAAATAATTACATCTAAAGAAGGTGAAAAGTGTAGTCATTACAGTGAGGTGAAATCTCATCTTTTAGGAGCTACAGTAACTGAAGTGAATTAAGAAACAATTGGACAAAATAAACAAATGCAACCTAACTTAAAAGATTTTGCACAGCAAAGGGAAACCATAAATAAGACAAAAAGACAACCCTCAGAATGGGAGAAAATATTTGCAAACCAAGCATCTGACAAAGGATTAATCTTCAAATATACAAGCAGCTAAATATAAAAAGAAAAAAACCCAATCCAAAAATGAGTGGAAGGCCTAAATAGACATTTCTCCAAAGGAGACATATAGATGGCCAACAAATCCATGAAAAAATGTTCAACATCACTAATTGTTAGAGAAAAGCATATCAAAACTACAATGAGATATCACCTCATATCAGCCAGATTGGTCATCATCAAAACATCTACAAACTATAGATGCTGAAAAGGATGTGGAAAAAGGGAAACCCTCCTGCACTGTTAGTGGGAATGTCAGTCAGTTCAGTTGCTCAGTAGCATCTGACTCTTTGCGACCCCATGAACTGCAGCACACCAGGTCTCCCTGTCCATCACCAGCTCCTGGAGTTTACTCAAACTCATGTCCATTGAGTCTGTGATGCCATCCAGCCATCTCATCCTCTGTCGTCCCCTTCTCTTCCTGCCCCCAATCCCTCTCAGCATCAGGGTTTTTTCCAATGAGTCAACTCTTCCCGTGAGGTGGCCAAAGTATTGGAATTTCAGCTTCAGCATCAGTCCTTCCAAAGAACACCCAGGGCTGATCTCCTTTAGAATGGACTGGTTGGATCCCTTGCAGTCCAAGGGACTCTCAAGAGTCTTCTCCAACACCACAGTTCAAAAGCATCAATTCTTTAGCACTCAGCTTTCTTCACAGTCCAACTCTCACATCCATACATGACCACTGGAAAAACCATAGCCTTGACTAGACAGACCTTTGTTGGCAAAGTAATGTCTCTGCTTTTCAATATGCTATCTAGGTTGGTCATAACTTTCCTTCCAAGGAGTAAGCATCTTTTAATTTCATGGCTGCAGTCACCATCTGCAGTGATTTCAGAGCCCAAAAAAATAAAGTCTGACACTGTTTCCGCTGTTTCCCCATCTATTTGATACAAATACTATTAAGAACAGTATGGAGGTTCCTTAAATCACTAAAAATAAAACTACCATATGAGCCAGCAATCCCTACTGGGTATATACTCTGAGAAAACCACAATTCAAAAAGACACATGTACCCCAATGTTCACTGCAGCACTATTTACAAAAGCCAGGACATAAAAGCAACATAAATGTCCATCAACAGATGAACAGATAAAGAAGATGTGAAACATATATACAATGAAATATTATTTAGCCATGAAAAGGAAAGAAACTGGGTCATCTCTAGTGATGTGGATGGACCTAGAGTCTGTCAAACTGAGTTAAATAAGTCAAAAAGAGAAAAACAAACATTGTATATTAACTCGTATGCATGGAATATAGAAAGATGGTATAGACGAGCCTGTTTGCAAGCCAGGAATAGAGACAGAGACAAAGAGAACAAATATGTGGACACAGGTGGGAAGGGAAAGAAGGTGAGATGAACAAGGAGAGTATGACTGAGATATATACACTGCTGCTGCTGCTGCTAAGTCACTTCAGTCGTGTCCAACTCTGTGTGACCCCATAGACGTCAGCCCATGAGGCTCCCCCCTCCCTGGGATTCTCCAGGCAAGAACACTGGAGTGGGTTGCCATTTCCTTCTCCAATTCAGGAAAGTGAAAAGTGAGAGTGAAGTCACCCAGTCGTGTCCAACTCTTCTCGACCCCATGGACTGCAGCCTACCAGGCTCCTCCATCCATGGGATTTTCCAGGCGAGAGTACTGGAGTGGGGTGCCATTGCCACACTACCATGTGTAAAATAGATAGCTAGTAGGAAGCTGCTATATAGCACAGGGAGCTTAGCTCGGTGTTCTGAGATGACCTAGAGGGGTGGGATGTGGGGCGTGAGAGGGATGTTCAAGGGAGGGGGGATGTATGTATACATATAGCTGATTCACTTCACTATACAGTAAAAATTGACACAACACTGTAAAGCAATAATACTCCACATAAAAAATTAAAATAAAAAAAATAAGAGACCCAGCCAATATATCATAAAAAGAGTATGATGTGTATTAATAAGTATTAACCAGAATTATAACCAAAACTTATTCAAACTTTTGCAAGAAAGGTCCTATATCTTTCTCATGTGCATATTACAGTGTACCTAGAATAAGATCCTATTTGTTTACACAATAAAATATTAAATATAAAAAATTTAAAAAGAGACAGAATTGGCAAAGCATGTGCAAGGTTTTCATAATCCCAAGAAACTCTTGATACAGATTCAGTTCATTACTTTGCAGGAAATCTTAAAAAAAAATTTAGGACTAAGATATATCAGCAATTTGCATACACCAATAAGTGAGATTTTAAGAATATATAAAGTATGTTATTTAAATAAACTCTAACACATCCATAATATAACAGTCAATGGTGAATATGTTCATATTCTTACTCATACACTTTATATGTTATAAATCATTTTTACCAAACTAGTAGGCCAATATGTAGTGAACAAGCCAACAAGTTACAAATGTAACAAAAGGAAATACCATAAAAAAAAAATCAATTACAGCTTTACAGCCACAATAAATCCCCTGGAAAGTTCTCAGGTAATTTATAAAGTGTTCTCACATTTTATAGCACAGGATGTTTTAGAACTGTGCAATTTATGGTGATGTGGAAATTACATATTAAATTTTTAAGTATTCTTGCCAAACATGAGTGACAATCATCTCAAAGATGTTTTTATTTTAAATCTCAGAAGACATCTAAAAACACATTTATATTCACTGAATATTTTCTTGACATTTTTTAAGAATTCAGAAGTTCAAATACAAGTATGCATTCTCAAAACAATAGAATGTAATACTAGAATCTTGGACTTGGTTAAGGACTGGAGACTTGAATCTTAACTTCCTTTCTGCAGAGGCATTCCTTCCTAAATCATCTCTGACATGTTGCACATTTGATCACTGCATGGACATTTCCAGAAGCTGGGTGTTCCAGCACAACCCAATTATTTCTGAACAGCTCAGAACAGGGAAGGGAGAGGAGGGAGGAGAGGTTTCCCCTCATTTTATTTAACTTAAACCTTCCTCTTTGTCACACTCTTCTATGCATTTAAATTCAGGCTTTAGAAAGAATATTTTAGTCTCTCTTCCAAATAACAACCCTTCCAAAAATTCAAGGATATCTCATGATTTCCTAAGTCTTTCTTTCTCCAAATTAACAGTCTTTACTTGGAATAATCCTCCTTTAAAAATCTTTTCAGACTTCTAACCTTTCTGCTCTTCCTCCTCTCGATTTGCATCCATTTGTCAATGCTGCACTCAAATGTGTACTAAACCAACCAGCCAACCTGCTTCTAAGTTTTTTATGAGTTAACTATTCTGTCACCATATCGCACTGTATGTTCATATTGAATGGGCTGCAGTTCAGACTGCCTTTCTCATCCTGTCTTTGTACTCATTCCTGTTCATATAAAGTACACAACAAATGTTTAAAGAGGGCAACATGAAACTACTTAACATCTGGATACAAATAACAAAACCAAGTTCATGTAGGTTGTGTTCATGGATCAGCCTATAGAGACCTTTATAGATTCCTGAATCTGATAGTCATCAGCTTAGCCATCTGAATCAGTTTTGGAACACCGGCAGTTGTCATAAACTTGGATGTTATATTTTCCATCAAGCCATTACCAAGACAAATGAGCATAAGGAAACCTCTGTCACAGCCCTAAAGACTTCTTCCTGGATCGATCTTGATCTACTATGCAGTAGTCTTTGGAAATTATTTTCACTCAGTTGCAATTTACCTACTATTACATTTCCATTTCCACACATTATTTACACAAATATCAGGATAAGATCTTATCTACTGCCTTGCTGAAATACAGACCCACTTTGTATCATTTTCCTATTCTGTCAATCTTAAATTTAGTTAAGGAATTTCCTTAGAATATCTTTCCTGCTGAGTCAATACTATTGATACCACAATTCACTGTGTTCTAGAAACTATACAAGATTTCAAAGAAAAAAAACAACAAAAAAAATCTGATTAAGTTTCTAACTTAGTTACAATGTCTAAAAATGTTTCCTCATGTCAACATTCTTAGTAAACTAGTACCATACTATAAGGGAAGACAGAACTCATTCTAAATTAATTCTTGGCCAGGAAGGTCAGTGCTATTATAATTGAAAAGAGAAAATTGATGATAGCCAAGAGAACACCTCTTCAATCAAACTCATATCCAATAATCTTCACTGAGACCTTGCTTTAACAGAACTGTATTGAAAAGGAAACATGGCCTCAAAAAATTAAATGGAAAAAAAAAAAAACTTTTGTACTATAAAATGGGACCTTGAACATAAAACAATACTAGAAGTGCTCTTAGTTGTTAAGAATTAAGTTATTATCAGTTGCATGAACTTAAGTCACAGCTACTCCAAGCCTTAAGTTTTAAATGTGTCTAACAATAAATAATGACTGGAGGTAAAATAATCTCACATATATAAGGTATTTTAAAAATATAAAGCACTATACAAATTTAAGGCATTATGAATATATATTTTATGTAAACTTTAATATTAACAAGCTTTAACCATTTATCCATGAGCCAGTCTCTAAATATATTGCAAATAATCTATAAAATACACAATAACTGATGCTAGAATGCAAAATATAGCAGTGTATAGTGAACGCTATGGTATAGTTAGAATTCCTTATTGTGCATAATGTTCAAATGATGTCTCAACAAATGGCAGTATAATTTCTCCATTCTGAATTCATTTCATCTTGTGCCTGGACCATAGAAATCAGAGTTAATTTTACCTCAAATAAAACTGGGGAGAGGGAGGAGACAGGAGGGAGAATAAGAGAAAAAAAGGGGGGGCATGCCATGGAAAACTGTCAGGAACCCACTTGATCCCTACTCTGCATGCTTTGAGCTTCAAGTAAACAGAGAGTTGATGATCTTGGTATCTTTACTCCCAGCTGCCTAAGAGTATTAAAGTATTATGTTTTGTTAAAACATCACATAACTGAGTAAAGTTAATACTTAAAGGTAGTATTTTTTAAATCAGCTGCCAAAGATACTCTCAAAATCATTCTCATAAATTCTATTAATTAAGCCACATTGACCCCATTTGACTTCTCAGAAAAGCAAAAGCCAAAATAGAAGGGAAAAAAATGTTATATAGTGAATGTAAGGTCATTTTTATTCTAGGAATTTTAATCAGGGGGTTATTATTATAGCTAGGAGCTTAGAGTACATTTTTTTTCTCCCTTTAAAATAAAGTAGCAATGCTAGAAATGCTAGATTGCAAGCAGAAAAACTATCAGAACTGTTGACATAGCTTATTCCAGTTAACTAAAAGAGGGATAAGTATTCTTTAAAATTCTGGCAGATTCGGTCTCATCAAAACTTTCAAAAGCTACTAATCTCCAGATTTTGTACTCTTAGGGTAAACATTTTGATGTTTGAAACCAAACCTTAAATATTTCTCAAACTTTTTTTTTTACTTTGATACATGTTTTCCAACTTACAGAAAAGTCTGCTCAAATGTTGTATTATAAATTATTGTGTTAAATGCTGCACGTGCACTTCTTTTAAAATTCATGACCATAAACTAACCCTGCAAAGTCTCCCCAGAGTTTCAGAAATCATATGCAAACATTAAGGCGCTCTGAGGAGAGTTATTTGTGTTACGTTAAGTATAACTGTTTCCCAAAGTCAGGCGAAGAGTGTTATCTGGGCACTGTGGTCTTAATTAAAACACAAATGACATAGAGGTTTCATCTGTGTTTAAGCAAGGGGAGGCATTTCACTATAATAAAATAGCATACCCAAAATAGGACGTCGGTAAATAAAAGATGAGTCTGGGGGCACCACTGCCAAGAAAGAAAATCCACATACTTAACGACTTACCGACTGAACAACAAAAAACGCCTTTACACGCCCTGTTCAAAGAGTTAGAAACAAAAGTCTCTAAAAATAAAGATGTATCAGCTGCCCTCCATAAAGCTCCAAGACGAGCCACAGCTTGGGAAATCTTTCTCTGCGGGGATGGAAACGGATTTGGGGAAACTTTTTAAAGTTTTTTAATTGGTTGAAAGTTTGCCTCTTAGAAAAACTTAGGAAACTAATTTGCAGGATGTTCAGTGATAGCAAGTAGACACAGAAACGCATGGAAGATGAAAACGCTCCGTTTTCTTTGGGGGGAGGTAGGCAGACGGTGGGTGAACTCAGGGAGCTAAAAGTGAACTTGCATCAGACTTAGACCCTCTCGCCCCAAAGCGCGCTCCCCAAAGGCAAAGCAAGAAAGCGGTCCCTCTCCAGCAAGCGTAGGACGAAGGGACCAGAGAAGGTCCGCGGGCCCCAGCAGAGCGTGTGACCTGGAGCCCGTGCCTCGACTGTACCTCTTTGCTGATGCGCGGGTGGCTGCCACCGATGCTGCTGCTGCTGCTGCCGCTCCGGGCGCTGCGCCTGGCCGCCCCCGAGGCCTCCGCTGAGCAGCAGAACCAGGAGCACCCCGAAGGCTCGGGGCATTGCGGTAGCCCCCAGAGCGGATTCACTTTTCGGGAGCTGGAGTCGCTGCCGCCCGGTCTCCTGGCCCGGGCTAGTAAGCTGAATGTGCAGCAGCTGCTGGCTAAAGGAAGGAGCCAGCCCCCACCCACCCCGGCTCGGTCGCAGCCGGAGTGTTGGGGGAGAAAGAAGACACTCCCCCACCCGCCCCTTTCCCTGGCCCTCGCCCCACAGACGTCCCGGCCCAGGCCCTTAAAGGGTCCTCGGTGAAAGAGGCCTTTTGCTACAGCCTAGGTCCTTCACTGCGAGAAAAGATTGGCTTCATCTGTTAGTTGAACTTCAAGATAAAGGAAGTCATTGATAAGAGACCACTTTGTGACCTGTAAAATCCCTCCACGTGGAAAGCATTCAATTTTGTGGGAAATCAGCACAGCTAGGATCTTTAGCGAAGCTCAGAAGATAGACCTCCTGAGAAAGGCCTGGCAAAGCTGTGCGAGAGCACTGCGTATCCAGGTGATCCACGCTGGGGATAAGTCTGTCCCAAAGGTCCAGATGACTGCCAGGGTACTAGGAGGCAGAAGGTGAACCGGATGAGGCAGTGAGGCCAGGAGACTTACGGCTGGCTAGGCAGCAAGAGGCGGGGCGGGGGGAGGGGATCGCAAAATAAAACAAGCCCCCTTTATCCACTGCGATGTCTATGACGAATGTGAAGGTAAAAATTAAGGTTTTCCATTCAGTCAGGTAACATGCATTCAAAGAGGATAAAAGGTCTTTTCGTTTCCCTTCAGATTCAAAATGTCTTGCTTCCAGTCCCCATTTCTTCCCTGTAACTCAGCAGAATTATCTGCAAGGTTTTCTGCCACCCCGTGTTCAGATGACAGTTCCTTACTAGTTTTTTGTTTGTGTGTGTGTGTGTGTGTGTGTGTGTGTGTGTGTGTGTGTGTGTGTGTGTTATGGTCTGTGGCTCTCATAAGATTTGGAACAGCTCTTTACTGGAGTTTTATGAGACGTCCAGGGTGTTTTTTGGTGGAGCCAGTGAGGAGGGGGACTACTGGCGTCAGTACACAGTGAGGTTAGAGCGTTATGGGTGGGTCAGTCCCTCGCCCCAGCCCAGGCAGCTCTGTAAGGGCCACTGGACATTCATTTCGATAAAAACCCTCACGTTATATTTGCAGCCTAATTTAAGTCTATTTTGCACACAAGCAAAAGTTTTTGCATCATTTTTTTTCCCTCGGATGTATCTACTATATAGATCGAGGAAAGAATATATGTGTTTTTTAACCTTATCAAGATTTGTTTATTCCAGAAAAATCTCATAACTGAAAACACCTCTGCTGGTGGTATTGACACCAGTACAATATCTACACCCTATCTGTCACGTTGACATTGACTCCGAGTAGGCTCAGGCTTCTGTTTCATTTTGCCTGCTAGTTTTACCCAAGCATTTACACATTGAACTACATGTTGTTTTATACAGATAACTTCTTCCTCTTTATTTTATAGTTGATTTTATATTTTTTTAAATATTATGAAGTTAAGTGATAATATCTATGGATTTCCTGTCAATAAAATAAAGGAGATATTGTTCCTAATAGGATTGATTGAGACCCCTTAGCCAAATGTGCTTCCCAGGTGGCGCTAGTGGTAAAGAGCCAGCCTGCCAATGCAGGAGACATAAGAGACACAGGTTTGATCCCTCGGTTGGGAAGATCCCCTGAAGGAGGGCATGACGGCCCACTCTAGTATTCCTGCCTGGAGAATCCCATGGAAGAGGAACCTGGAAGGCTACAGCCCATCATGCTGCACAAAGTCAGACATGCCTAAAGCGACTACGCATGCATTGGCCAAATGGTGCCGAAGTGAATGGATATCCTTCAATGTTACCCATGTTTCCAAGTTTTATTAATATTAGTACTAGGAAAATTTTAAATCATTTTTTTCTTTATTGTAGAAGCAAAATGGAAAATGGCCCAAACCTTGAGAATAAGACTGATCTCATCTCTCAACTTGTTTGTCAACACAGGGATAAAAGAAATACAAAATGATTTAACCAAAATTAAGATAAAAAAGTATTATCAGAGCTATATATTTTTCAGATAGACCTCACTGAGATAAATTTACACAAAATAAATACATCCACTTGGTATGTTTCACAATGTAAGCATCCATTTGACTGAGGTGTTAACCCCTGTACTGAGACAAGTTTGTGATGCTATAACTGCTTAGGAGCAATTCTTAATTCTAAATTCCATGTATTAAGCCTTTTCTTTTATGCTTAATTGTTTTTTTTACCCCAAATTTGTGAATATTCTTCTGTTTATCCATAGAAATTTTATAACCTTGGGTTTATGATTTACTGGTGTTTGCTGTAAAGGCCTTAGGTAAGAGCTTTTTTTCTTTTTTAATGTAGATATCCATTCATTTTAGTACCATTTGTTGAGAGAATTATTATCTTCTCATCTGATTACCTTGGCCCTTTTTCCAGAAGTCAGTTGAAAATATGTGGGTCTACTTTTGGACTCTGTTTTCATATATCCAAATATATATATACATACATATGTATATAAATAAATTTGATAGTTTGCCAATATCATAGTCTGTATTACTATAAGTCTGTAGACTTATAGTAACCTCAAAGTTAAGTAATGTGAATCCTACAATTTTGTTTTACAGATGAAACTCTTTTTTTCTACTCTAGGTCCTTTGCATTTCCATACAATTATTGAGCTGGTACAAAAGTAACTGTGGCTTTGGACTCTGAATTTTAAATCACCATCACTAGGCTGAAACACATCTTTATTAATCAAAGTAGGAACCATTACAATCAACACATTTTTGTCAACGAGAAATAAGTTTATTTCTGGAGCATAACAATCCATCCTTGAGATTCAGTGAACTCATGGAAAGCATTTTCTGCCTCCTGCTGGTTGTGAAAGCATTTTTCCTGCAAAAAGCTGTTGAGATCTTGAAGAAGTGGCAGTTGGTTGGCGAGAGGTCAGGTGAATATGGTGGATGAGGCAAAACTTTGTAGTGTAATTCAGTCAACTTCCGAAACACTGGTTGTACAACAGTGTGCAGTCGGTCCTTGTGGAGAAGACTTGGGTCCTTTCTGTGGACCAATGCTTGCTGGAGGTGTTAGCTTTTGGTGCTTCTCATCAATTTGCTGAGCATACTTCTCAGATGTAATGATTTTGCCGGGATTCACAAAGCCGTAGTGGATCAGACCAGCAGAAGACCACCAAACAGTGATCATGACATTATTTGGTACAAGTTTGGGAAGTGCTTTGGAGCTTCTTCTCAGTCCAACCACTGAACTGGTCATTGCCAATAGTTGCATAAAATCCACGTTTCATCATATGTCAGAGTCCAATCAAGAAATGGTTCATTGTTGTGTAGAATAAGAGAATACTTCAAAATGATGGTGTTTTTGTTTTGTTTTGTTTTTTTTGGTCAGATCACAAGGCACCCACTTACTGAGCTTTTTCACTTTTCCAATTTTCTCCAAATACCTAACCCTCACAGAATGGTCGGTGTTCAGTTCTTCGGCAACTTCTTCTAATGCAGTTTTAAGAGGATCAGCTTCGATGATTGCTCTCAATTGGTTGTTGTCCCCTTCTGATGGCTGGCCACTACGTTAATCATTTTCAGGGCTCTTGTCTCCTTTGCAAAACTTCTTCAACCACCACTGCACTGTACATTTGTTAGCAGTTCCTGAGCCAGATCTTTTGTTGATGTTGCAAGTTATCTCCATTGCTTTACAACCCATTTTGAGCTCTAATAAGAACATCCTTTGAATTTTCTTTTTGTCTAACATCATTTCCATAGTCTAAAATAAATATAAAATACACAGCAAGTAATAAGTCATTAGCAAAAACTCATTAAGCAAGAAATGCACTTTGTGTTTGCACTGTTCTCAGTCACTCAGTTGTGTCTGATTCTTTGCAACCCCGTTTGCAACCCCGTGGACTGCAGCCCTCCAGACTCCTCTGTCCATGGGGACTCTCCAAGCAAGAATACTGGAGTAGGGTGCCATGCCCTCCTTCAGGAGATCTTTCCAACCAGGAATCAAACCCAGGTCTCCCACTTTGCAGGTGGATTCTTTACCGTCTGAGCCACCAGGGAAGCCCAAGAATACTGGAGTAGGTAGCCTAAATCTTCTGAAAGGGAACTTGCTGACCCAGGAATAGAACTGGGGTCTCAGGCATTGCAGGTGGATTCTTTATCAGTTGAGCTACCAGGGAAGCCCGTTTAATTTATTTCAATACCAAATGGCAAAGTTCAACAATGCAAAACCACAATTACTTTTGCACCAACCTAATATTAACGTCGGAGAAGGCAATGGCAACCCACTCCAGTACTCTTGCCTGGAGAATCCCAAGGACGCAGGAGCCTGGTAGGGTGCAGTCCGTGGGGTCGATAAGAGTCAGACACGACTGAACGACTTCACTTTCACTTTGCACCTTCATGTATTGGAGAAGGCAATGGCAACCCACTCCAGTACTCTTGCCTGGAGAATCCCATGGATGCAGGAGCCCGGTGGGCTGCCATCTACGGGGTCGCACAGAGTCGGACACGACTGAAGCGACTTAGCAGCGGCAGCAGCAATATTAACATCAGCTTTTCAATTTCTACCCCCCAAAAATAGTGTAGTAGGGAGTTTGATTGCAATTGGATTGAATATACAGATAAATATGTGAGGAAATTGATATTTTAGCAGTACCATGCCTTCTAATCCACAAAAATATGTTTCCGTTTATTCACATCTTCATTATATAATATAGTAAGTATTATAAGGAGTCCTTTGTAGTTTTTTTTTTAACTTCACAATATTGTATTGGTTTTGCCATATATCAACATGAATCCATCACAGGTATACACGTGTTCCCCATCCTGAACCCTCCTCCCACCTCCCTCCCTGTACCATCCCTCTGGGTCGTCCCAGTGCACCAGCCCCAAGCATCCAGTATCGTGCATTGAACCTGGACTGGCGACTCGTTTCATATATGATATTATACATGTTTCAATGCCATTCTCCCAAATCATCCCACCCTCTTCCTCTTCCACAGAGTCCAAAAGACTGTTCTTTACATCTGTGTCTCTTTTGCTATCTTGTATACAGGGTTATTGTTACCATCTTTCTAAATTCCATATATATACGTTAGTATACTGTATTGGTGTTTTTCTTTCTGGCTTACTTCACTCTGTATAACAGGCTCCCGTTTCATCCACCTCATTAGAACTGATTCAAATGTATTCTTTTTAATGGCTGAGTAATACTCCATTGTGTATACGTACCACTGCTTTCTTATCCATTCATCTGCTGATGGGCATCTAGGTTGCTTCCATGTCCTGGCTATTATAAACAGTGCTGCAATGAACATTGGGGTACATGTGTCTCTTTCAATTCTGGTTTCCTCAGTGTGTATGCCCAGCAGTGGGATTGCTGGGTCATAAAGCAGTTCTATTTCCAGTTTTTTAAGGAATCTCCACACTGTTCTCCATGTGGCTGTACTAGTTTGCATTCCCACCAACAGTGTAAGAGGGTTCCCTTTTCTCCACACCCTCTCCAGCATTTATTGCTTGTAGACTTTTGGATCGCAGCCATTCTGACTGGCGTGAAATAGTACCTCATAGTGGTTTTGATTTGCATTTCTCTGATAATGAGTGATGTTGAGCATCTTTTCATGTGTTTGTTAGCCATCTGTATGTCTTCTTTGAAGAAATGTCTATTTAGTTCTTTGGCCCATTTTTTGATTGGGTCTTTTATTTTTCTGTAATTGAGCTATAGGAGTTGCTTGTATATTTTTGAGATTAGTTGTTTGTCAGTTGCTTCACTTGCTATTTATTATTTTCTCCCATTCTGAAGGCTGTCTTTTCACCTTGCTTATAGTTTCCTTTGTTGTGCAAAGGAAACTATAAGGAAAGTTACAAAGGAAGCTTTTAAGTTTAATTAGGTCCCATTTGTTTATTTTTGCTTTTATTTACAATATTCTGGGAGGTGGGTCATAGAGGATCCTGCTGTGATGTATGTCGGAGACTGTTTTGTCTATGTTCTCCTCTAGGAGTTTTATAGTTTCTGGTCTTACATTTAGATCTTTAATCCATTTTGAGTTTATTTTTGTGTATGGTGTTAGAAAGTGTTCTAGTTTCATTCTTTTACAAGTGGTTGACCAGTTTTCCCAGCACCACTTGTTAAAGAGATTGTCTTTAATCCATTGTATATTCTTGCCTCCTTTGTCAAAGATAAGGTGTCCATAGGTGTGTGAATTTATACTACCCAAAGCAATTTGTAGTTTTTAATTTATATGTTTTTTTTTTTTTTGAGTTTCATCCTTTTTTTTTCTTTTTTTTTTAAATTTTATTTTATTTTTAAACTTTACATAATTGTATTAGTTTTGCCAAATATCAAAATGAATCCGCCACAGGTATACTTTGTAAACTTTACCTCTTAATGTTTCATGACATTGGATAGTATCATAAACAGTATTTTAAAATTTAATTTTCATACTAACAGTAATACAAATGATTTTGGTTATATATACATTGGATCTAGCAAAATTATTAAAATGTCTTCAAGTAGCTTATATGTAGGATGTGTTAGTATACCTCATGTACAAGATCATGCCATTTACAAATAAAAGTATTTGACTTCTTCCTTTTCAATTTATATGACTTTCATATTTTTCCCTTGCCATATTCCAGGAAATATGTGACCTCCAATGAAAAAGTTGAATAAAGTAGTGAGAGTAGACATTTTCACCTTATTTCTGATCAGAAGGGAAGTCACTCATTCAGCATTATAGTGATGGTTATTGGTTTTTAGGCTTTCCCTTGTGGCTCAGCTGGTAAAGAATTTGTTGGCGATGCGAGAGACCCAGGTTCGATCCCTGGGTTGGTAAGATCCCCTGGAGAAGGGACAGGCTACCGAATCCAGTATTCTGGCCTGGAGAATTCCATGGACTGTATAGTCCATGGGGTTGCAAAGAGCTGGGCACGACTAAGCGACTTTCACTTTCACTTTCTATTGGTTTTCAAGAGGTGCTTGTTCTAAAGTTGATGAAGTTCCACTCCTGCTGGAAGTTTTTGTGACAAAAGTGTATCCAAGTGGGGCAATGCTTTTTCTTCATCTATTTAAATAAATATACATTTTCTCTATTTGGTTATTATCTCTCTATTTGGTGAATTACAGTAACTGAGTTTTCAGTGTTAATCAAACTCACAGTCCTGGCATTAAATCTCAATTTGCCATGGTAGATTATCTCTATTATCCCTAATTATAGATTATCCCTATTATATGTTGCCAATTTTTATTTACTAAATATTTCAATAAGTATTTTTATGTCTATGTTCATGAGGGCTATTAGTTTATTGTAATTTTCTTGTAGAATTTATATCTAGTTTTGGCATCAGAGTAATGCTGGCCTTATATAATTAGTTGGATTATGGTCCTTCCTGAATGTGTTTGCATAGAATTTATACAATTTCTTCCCTTAGTGTTTTATTGAGCATACTAGTGAAATCATCTGGGCCCACAGTTTGGGGATTTTTTTGGAATATTTTGTTACATATTTTATGTTTTAAGTAGATATAGAATGATTCAAATTTTCTTGTGTGACTCAAATTTATTTCTTGTATCAGTTTTGATAATTTGTATCTTTCAAGGAAAGTATCTTTTTGGCTGAGTTGTCAAGCTTATTGGCATAAAGTTCTCAATATTCTCAATATTCTTATTATTCTTTTAATGTCTATGGCATCTGTAGTAAATGATATTTTCCCCCAATATTGGTAATTTGGTATCCTCTATTTTTTAAAAAAAATCAGCCTTTTTTAGAGTATTATTAATTTCATTCATTTTTTCAAAGAATCAACTTTTGGTTTCATTTATTTATTTATTTTCAATTTTCTGTTTCATTGGTTTCCCCTTGTATCTTTAAATTTTCCTTCCTTCTACTTATTTTAGTTTATTTCACTGTTCTTCTTAGCATCTTCTGGTAGAAGCTTAGATCACTGACTATAGACATTTCTTTTTACATGCGTGTGTGCATGCTCAATCATGTCTGACTCTCCAATCCCAGGGACTGCAGCCCACTAGGATCCTCTGTCCATGCAATTTTCCAGGCAAGAATACTGGAGTAGGGTGTTATTTCCTACTCCAAGGGATCTTCCTGACCCAGGGATTGAACCTGCGTCTCTTGCACCTCCTGCATCGGCAGGTGGATTCTTTACCACTGGCACCACCTGGGAAGCCCTCTTAAATGTGTACATGTGTCCTAAGTCACTTCAGTGTGTCCAACTCTTTGCGACCCTATGACCTGCAGCCAACCAGGCTCCTCTGTCCATGGGATTCTCCAGGCAAGAATACTGGAGTGGGTTGCCATGCCCTCCTCCTCTTCTTATATAATGAATCACTATTATAACCTTATGTTAATATTTATTAAAAGACTTTAAAGTTCAGCATATTTTCTAAGCAGAGCCTGAGCTACAACTAACAAATTTGGAATTAAAAAAAATTTAATTCCAAATCTTTTTTTTTTGATTGAAAAATTCAATTCAAAATCTTATTTAAAATTTCTTCTGATTTCTTCTTTGGCATATGTGTTATTTTGAAGTGTGTTGTTGCTGTGGTCTCAATGTCTGTACCTCCCCAAGATACAGACATATGTGTTATACATTGACATTCTAAAGCCTACAATGATGGTATTAGGTGGTGAGGCCCTTGGGACATGATGTGGCCATGAGGATGGTGATTCATGAATAGGGTTAGTACTCAAAATAGACTTGAAAGTTTCCTTGTTCCCTTCCACCATACGAGGACACAACAAATAGACTTGTACACAGGTCCTCACCAGATACCAAATTTTCTGGCATATTACTTAGTCTTGTGCTTTTCAGTCTCCAAAACTGAGAGATAAATGTCTATTCTTTATAAGCTACTCAGTCTGATATTTTGCTATAGCAGCTAGAAATGGATTAAGACACTTGTTAATATCCAGTTTTTTGAGGTCTTTTTAGATATTTTATTGTCATTAATTTCTAGCTTCAATCTCTTATGGTCAGAGAATACATTTAAATACTTTAAAATTTATTAGGACCTGTTCTTTATTCTAGCACACAGTCTAAGTGAATGTTCCATATTCAGTTGAGGAAAATGACGTTCTGCTGTTCCGAGTTGGAGAGTTCTATAAAGGTTAATGGAGAAGGCAATGGCAAGCCACTCCAGTACTCTTGCCTAGAAAATCCCATGGATGGAGGAGCCTGGTGGGCTACAGTCCATGGGGTCACCACGAGTCAGTCGCGACTGAGCGACTTCACTTTCACTTTTCACTTTCACGCAATGGAGAAGGAAATGGCAACCTACTCCAGTGTTCTTGCCTGGAGAATCCCAGGGACGGCAGAGCATGGTGGGCTGCTGTCTATGGGGTGGCACAGAGTCGGATACGACTAAAGCGACTTAGCAGCAGCATAAAGGTTAATTAAATTAAATTGGTTGATAGAGTGGTTCTTTATGCATATTCATTTGTTGTTTATTTGTTCTATCAATTATTAAGAGATAAATATTTAAATCTCCATGGTAATTAATGGTATTTCTATTTAACCTTTCCAGTCTAAAATTAGTTATCTATTGTTTCATAACAAATTACCCCCACATTTAGAAGCATAAAAAATAAACATTTATTACCTCAAAGTTTTTGTGGATCAGGAATTCAGAACCCATTTTTTGGGTGTTTTCTTCACTTGGGTAGGTCTCTTATGGAACTGCAGTCAAGACATTAGTCAGGGCTATAGGCTGACTATAGCGTATATCCTATGGTACCACAGGCTATGGTACCTACCTTATAGCCTATGGTAAAGAATCCTCCTCCCAATGCAGGAGACATGGATCGATCCCTCCTCCCTGGAGGAGGCAAATTGCTCCAGTATTCTTGTCGGGAAAATTCCATGGACAAAAGGAACCTGGAAGGCTACAGTCCAGAGAATTGCAACTGAGCAACTGAGCATGCATACATGCATAGTCACCAGCAGGCTATAATGGGACTGAAGGATCCACTTCTAAAGTGGTTTTTGGCAGGAGGCTTTAGCTCTTGCCTCATGTGATGTAAACTACTTCCCCTCAAGCATGTGATCTGAGAGGGAGAAAGGAAGGAGGAACCTACAGTACTATTTATTATCTAGTTCCAGAAGTTACATACCATCTCTTTTGTGGAATTTTAATCATTAGAAGCAGGATAAGATCATACTCAAGGAATAAAGAATTAACCTCTACCCGTTGAAGGAAGAATATTAAAAAATTGTGGGTATGTTTTAAAATGACCACAATCCTGTAAGATTCTGCTTTGTATATGAAGCAGTATTATCAGTGTATACACATTAGTATTATTATGTCTTCTTCAAAATCTAATATTTTATTACTATGAAATGCCTCTATCTCTAGTGATATTTTTCATCTATAATCCATTTTCCTATTGTTCATATCAGTTCAGTTCAGTCACTCAGTCGTGTCTTTGCAACCACATGGACTGCAGCGTGCCAGGCCTCCCTGTCCAAGGCCAACTCCTGAAGTTTACTCAAACTCATGTCCATTGAGTCAGTGATGCCATCGACTCAATGAGGTGAGTCAATGAGATGAGCCATCTCATCCTCTGGAGTCCCCTTCTCCTTCTGCCTTCAATCTTTCCCAGCATTAGGGTCTTTTCTAATGAGTCAGTTCTTTGCATCAGGTGGCCAAAGTATCGGAGTTTCAGCTTCAGCATCAGTCCTTCCAATGAGTATTCAGGACTGATTTCCTTTAGGATGGACTGGTTAGCTCTCCTTGCAGTCTAAGGGACTCTCAAGATGAGTCTTCAACACCACAGTTCAAAAGCATCACTTCTTTGGTGCTCAGCTTTCTCTATAGTCCAAGTCCCACATCTGTACATGACTACTGGAAAAACCATAGCTTTGACTAGACAGACCTTTGTTGGCAAAGTAATGTCTCTGCTTTTGAATATGCTGTCTAGGTTGGTCATAACTTTTCTTCCAAGAAGCAAACATCTTTTAATTTCATGGCTGAAGTCACCATCTGCAGTGATTTTAGAGCCCAGAAAAATAAAGTCTGTCATTGTTTCCACTGTTTCCCCATTTATTTGCCATGAAGTAATGGGACCAGATGTCATGATCTTAGTTTTCTGAATGTTGAACTTTAAGCCAACTTTTTCACTCTCCTCTTTCACTTTCATCAAAAGGCTCTTTAGTTCTTCACTTTCTGCCATAAGGGTGGTGTCATCTGCATATCTGAGGTTATTGATATTTCTCCTGGCAATCTGGATTCAGGTCATCAGATTGTTCATATATCTACTCCATATTTCTGATAATTAATGTTTGCTTGACATGTTTTTTCTATCCTATACTTTTCAATCTGAATGTTCATATATAGAATGTATCTCTTACAGCCAATATTAAACTGAATCTTGCTTTTTCATCTAGATTGATAACTATTGCCTTCTTACTGGGGTGTTGATATGTCCACTGTCTAATGCAGTGACCACTTACCACATATAGCTATTTAAACTAAAACAAATTACAATAAAGACATAAAAAATTCAGATCTTCAGTCAACCTAGCCACAGTTGAAATGTTCAAAAACCATTTGTGGACAGTATAGGTGACATATGGACAAGGAACATTTCCTTTATAACTGAAAGTTCTATCATGCAGTTCTTCTTTAGACAGTTTACACTTAATATAATTGATATGATTGGGTTAAATAAACCAGCTTTTTGTGTTTTGTATTTTCTCCATATATTCTTTATTCTTTATTTTGTCTTTTTCTTTCTTTTGGAATTATTTATTTTTAGTATTCTATTTACATCTGCACCATTGTACATATATATTATACATCATATATACATAAATATCTTGTACATATATACATTGATATAAATAAGTTATACATCATAACACATTATAAATGATAGTCTACATATATGTACATACATTCTGTGTATATATAAATGGCATGCAATATGCAACTCTTAGATGGTGATGATAAGTCTACAATTATTCTTTTCTTTGTTTCTCTTTATTCTGGTTGATTTTAAGATTATTATGTAATCCTTGGTGTGGTAAATTTTATTATTGCAAGCATGCATGCTCAGTTGTGTCTAACTCTTTGCAACCCTGTGTACTGTAACCTGCCAGGCTCTTCTGTCCATGGAATTTTCCAGGCAAGAATACTGGAATGGATTGTTATTTCCTTCTCCAGGGGATCTTCCCAACCCAGGGATCAAACTCATGTCTCTTACATCTCCTGCATTGGCAGGTGGATTCTTTGCCACTGTGCCAGCTGGGAGTATAACTTAAAATGGATTTCTTTGGTGTTTATATTGCTTAGGAATCATTAAGCTTCTTGAAAATGTGAGCTCAGAGTTTTCATAAAATTTTGGAAAATTTAAGCAATTTCTTCTATAATCTTTTATGTCCGTTCCCACCATCACCCCCGCCTGCCTCTACATCTGAGATCAAGTCTGATTCTGTTCATTTTTTAAAAATTATTTTTTCTAGCTCTGTGAAAAATACCATTGGTAGCTTGATAGGGATTGCATTGAATCTATAAATTGTTTTGGGTAGTATTCTCATTTTTACTATATTGATTCTTCCTATCCATGAACACGGTATATTTCTCCATCTATTAGTGTCCTCTTTGATTTCTTTCTCCAGTGTTTTATAGTTTTCTATATATAGGTCTTTTGTTTCTTTAGGTAGATATATTCCTAAGTATTTTTTTCTTTTCGTTGCAATGGTGAATGGAATTGTTTCCTTAATTTCTCTTTCTATTTTCTCACTATAAGTGTATAGGAATGCAAGGGATTTCTGTGTACTGATTTTATATCCTGCAACTTTACTATATTCATTGATTAGTTCTAGTAATTTTCTGGCGGAGTCTTTAGGGTTTTCTATGTAATGGATCATGTCATCTGCAAACAGTGAGAGTTTTACTTCTTATTTTCAAATTTGGATTCCTTTTATTTATTTTTCTTCTCTGATTGCTGTTGCCAAAACTTCCAAAACTGTGTTGAATAGTAGTGGTGAGAATGGGCACCTTTGTCTTGTTCCTGACTTTAGGGGAAATGCTTTCAATTTTTCACCATTGAGGATAATGTTTGCTGTGGGTTTGTCATATGTAGCTTTTATTATGTTGAGGTATGCTCCTTCTATTCCTGTATTCTGGAGGGTTCTTATCATAAATGGATGTTGAATTTTGTCAAAGGCTTTCTCTGCATCTATTGAGATAATCATATGGTTTTTATTTTTCAATTTGTTAATGTGGTGTATTACATTGATAGATTTGCAGATATTGAAGAATCCTTGCATCCCTAGGATAAAGCCCACTTGGTCATGATGTATGATCTTTTTAATATGTTGTTGGATTCTCTTTGCTAGAATTTTGTTAAGGATTTTTGCATCTATGTTCATCAGTGATATTGGCCTATAGTTTTCTTTTTTTGTGGCATCTTTGTCAGGTTTTATTGTCATCAGTATTAGGGTGATGGTGGCCTCATGGAAATACAAAAAACCTCAAATAGCCAAAGCAATCTTGAGAAAGAAGAATGGAACTGGAGGAATCAACCTGCCTGACTTCAGTCTTTACTACAAAGCCACAGTCATCAAGACAGTATGGTACTGGCACAAAAACAGAAATACAGATCAATGGAACAAAATAGAAAGCCCAGAGATAAATCCATGCACCTATGGACACCTTATCTTCGACAAAGGAGGCAAGAATATACAATGGAGAAAAGACAATCTCTTTAACAAGTGGTGCTGGGAAAGCTGGTCAACCACTTATAAAAGAATAAAACTAGAGCACTTTCTAACACCATACACAAAAATAAACTCAAAATGGGTTAAAGATCTAAATGTAAGACCAGAAACTATAAAACTCCTAAAGGAAAACATAGGCAAAACATTCTCTGACATACATCACAGCAGGATCCTCTATGACCCACCTCCCAGAATATTGGAAATAAAAGAAAAAATAAACAAATGGGACCTAATTAAAATTAAAAGCTTGTGCACAACAAAGGAAACTATAAGCAAGGTGAAAAGACAGCCTTCAGAATGGGAGAAAATAATAGCAAATGAAGCAACTGACAAAGAATTAATCTAAAAAATGTACAAGCAACTCCTACAGCTCAATTCCAGAAAAATAAACAACCCAATCAAAAAATGAGCCAAAGAACTAAATAGACATTTCTCCAAAGAAGACATACAGATGGCTAACAAACACAAGAAAAGATGCTCAACATCACTCACTGTGAGAGAAATGCAAATCAAAGCCACAACGAGGTACCATTTCACACCAGTCAGAATGGCTGTGATCCAAAAGTCTATAAGCAATAAATGCTGGAGAGGGTGTGGAGAAAAGGGAACCCTCTTACACTGTTGGTGGGAATGCAAACTAGTACAGCCACTATGGAGAACAGTGTGGAGATTCCTTAAAAAACTGGAAATAGAACTGCCTTATGATCCAGCAATCCCACTGCTGGGCATACACACTGAGGAAACCAGAATTGAAAGAGACACATGTACCCCAATGTTCATTGCAGCACTGTTTACAATAGCCAGGACATGGAAGCAACCTAGATGTCCATCAGCAGACGAATGGATAAGAAAGGTGTGGTACATATACACAATGGAGTATTACTTAGCCATTAAAAAGAATACATTTGAATCAGTTCTAATGAGGTGGATGAAACTGGAGCCTATTATACAGAGTGAAGTAAGCCAGAAAGGAAAACACCAATACAGTATAATAATGCATATATATGGAATTTAGAAAGATGGTAATGATAACCCTTTATGCGAGACAGCAAAAGAGACACAGATGTATAGAACAGTCTTTTGGACTCTGTGGGAGATGGAGAGAGTGGGATTATTTGGGAGAATGGCATTGAAACATGTATATCATCATATGTGAAATGAATCACCAATCCAGGTTCAATGCATGAGACAGAGTGCTCGGGGCTGGTACACTGGGATGACCCAGAGGGATGGGATGGGGAGGGAGGTGGGAGGGGGGTTCAGGATGGGGAACACATGTACACCCGTGGCAGATTCATGTCAATGTATGGCAAAACCAATACAATATTGTAAAGTAAAAAATTTTAAAAATAAAATTATTTTTTCTCTTTGATTACTATCTATTGTTGTATCTATGTGTCTTTGTTTGGGCTGCTATAACAAGTTATCATACATTTAGTGCCTTATACAGCATAAATTTATTTCTCAGAGTTCTAGAGGCTAGAAAGTTCAAGATCAAGAGGTTGGCAGATTCTGTGTAAGGTGAGAGTTGACTTCTTGGTCCATAGACCATACGACATATGGGTAATTGAGCTCTCAGGGGTCTCTCTTAGAAAAGCACTAATTTCACTCATGAGGTCTCTATTCTCATGACTTAGTCACCTCCCAAAGGCACCACCTCCAAATTCCATTACATTAGCAATTAGGTTTTATCATATGACTTTTTGGAAGGACATAAACATTCAGTCTCTAGCACTATGGGTTATCTTTTCTTTGTAACATATGTTTTCAAGCCCCTTTACATTACATTTTTTTATGTTTTATATTGCATTTGCATTTTTTTAGTTAGATTCTGTAAGTTTTAATTTTATGATTTCCTTTTCTATTGTTCTTGTATTCATATTTAATTTCTAATGCTTTGAAAATGTTTACAGTGGAGATTTTTAAGTTCTTATCTGCTTACTCAAACATCACTGCTATTTCTGGTTGTTTCTATTACTGTACTTTTTTTTTTTTACTACCACGGATTATATATTTCTACTTCTTTGTGTGTCCATTAATTACTGACTGATTGTTAAAATGATGAAGTATTAAAATTTTATGTTGTTGAGTGTCTGGACTTTGATTTCTTCGTTTCAAATATTATGTTTTTTGTTTTGTATATTAGTCACTTCTTGGCCTTTTGGCTAAGATTAGGTGTTTTGTGGATCACCATAATCCTTTCAGTGTTAGTTGTTAAGATTTTTTTTAAGGGTATAAATGCAGTAGACTTCACTTTAGGTCTAGTTTGCTGCTGCTAAGTGGCTTCAGTCGTGTCCGACTCTGTGCGACCCCACAGACGGCAGCCCACCAGGCTCTGCTGTACCTGGGATTCTCCAGGCAAGAACACTGGAGTGGGTTGCCATTGCCTTCTCCATTGTGTGAAAGTGAAAAGTGAAAGTGAGGTCGCTCAGTCGTGTCCGACTCGTAGCGACCCCATGGACTGTAGCCCACCAGGCTCCTCCATCCATGGGATTTTCTAGGCAAGAGTACTGGAGTGGCTTGCCATTGCCTTTCCGTTAGGTCTAGTTTAGCTCTTCTATTAATGCATGACTCCTCTAAGGTAGGTGTAGGATTATAGAACTGTAATACCTCTTCACTGTAACTGGCTGGAAATGACAGTTACAGCCAGTAGATTGACAGTCTTCCAATCTTGTATGTTCAACTTCAAATTTATATACACGGTTCCTCTGTATCTGGAATTCTTCATGTGATTTCATAGAATTTCAAATTTCCTGGAAAAACTTGATATTCAGTAAAAAATAAAAGTGGACCAACAAATAGATTCCTGGAGGTTTATACCTCAAAATCATTCTTCGCCAGTACTCTGCTTTGCAAGTTTAAGTTGCCTCCCCAAACTCTGATATTTATCTTGCAACTCAGTGGACTGCTGTGCTTTGCTAGGGTTTTCTCTGCCTGACCTACAGTTCATAAACTGTCTCCAGCAGAAAGCTGGTTCAATCACTGGCACCAACTAGTGTGTTTCATCTTTCTCAAGACATTCTTTTTCTCAAGGTACTATTTTCTAGTGTCTTAAAATAGCATGTTTCCATTTTCCCCAGTTGTTCATATTTTCCCTAGTTGTTTATATATAGGAAATTCAGTACCTATTAGTTCCTCATGGCTAGGAGTAAATGTCTCAAAGTTACAGTTTAAAAAAAAAAAAAAGACTGGATATTTAATACAAATAATGATAATCCATCCTAATGACTTAAGAAATGCAATGAGCAGAACAATTTTGAGGATCACAGCCTCATACTAGTCTATTACTTCTTAGCATTTGATAATATGATCTTTGAATTGGCTCACAAGGTTTAAAATTTTTTCAAACTATACTTAATAGCTTCTCACAAACTCTAAGAAAACCGGAGAAGATCACGAAAATAATTGGGAAAATAATTTCAGCTAAGAAAGTTAACATTTCTTACAAATCTATAAAATTATGTCAGATTATTTATTGAATTTATCCATTTTATAAATAATGAGGAAGTCATAGCACTACTTATTAATAAGCTAAGGACTCTCAAAATGTATTCTCTAAATCATTAATCACTAAATCTTTTATTGGCAATGAATGTGGGAACATTTTATCCTACAAAGTAGTATTAAAGGTCAGAAAATTAAAGAGTTGATTTAAAAGGTAGGAAACTTTTTTTTGAAAAAGTATGTTTTATCTATCTACAGTTGGGTCCGACTGTACATGGATTTTTAAAAATACTAAATATTCTGGTGCTGCACGACACACAACTGGTTGAATCTGAGAATGCAGACTGCAGATATGGAGGAACCATGCATGTAAAGAAAACATCAACATGGAGGGTTAGTTATAGGTATACATGGATTTTTTAAACTGAATAGAGAGGGTTGAAACCCTCACTCCCACATTGTTCAAAGGTCAATGTAATTTAAAAGACTAACTTAAAAAGAAAAATGTATAAGTTAGAACAGCATAGATCTGAAAGGAACAAATTATAATTCAAGACAAAATTGTTAAAACACTCTGAAAACAGAAAAACTTAGAAATACTATTTTAATATTTTACTTAGGAGGAATTAATTAAATCATGCCATTAAACTGGATGGAAATAGGGGCTTCCCTGGTGACTCAGTGGTAATGAGTCTACCTGCCAACACAGGAGACACCGGGTTCAATCCCTGATCCTAGAGATCCCACTTACCTTGGGGCAGCTGGGCCCATGTGGCACAATTATGCCTGGGAACCACAAGTACTGAGACCACATGCAACAGCTGCTGAAGCCCAGGCACCTTGGAGCCCGTGCTCAGCAGTGATAAGGCCACTGTAATAAGAAGCCTACGCACCACAATTAGAGAGTGGCCACCACTCTCTGCAACTGGAGAAAAGCCTGTGCAGCAGCAAGGACTCCACACAGCCAAGAATAAATAAATAAAATTAATTTTCTAAACCTGCATGGAAATAAATGTAGTAATAAAAAAGTTTCCAAAGTATTATAGGACCAGTACAATACAGAAAACTAAGTCAGTTACATGGCCAATACAAAAGCTTCATGTCAATTATGTATGCTTTTTAAATTATTTTTGAAGCAAATATATTAAAATGTAAATTTTCATTAATTGCTACACATAAACATGTAATCTGCGGAAGAAAGAATGGCATAAGAGAAATTAACCCCACAGGCTAATCACAAAGTACAATTATATTTTGTGTAATTTCTATAGCTCTATCTAGAAAATGATACTGTTTAATTGTTAAAATTCTAAAATATGAAAAAAATAAAATTTTAAAATAGCAAATAAAAGAAACATTAAAAATAGAAAAAAATTTTAAAATCTATGAAAAACTTGTCAAAAACATCTATGGAGAAAGGATAAATATAATCTAGACAAATTCATGGGCTTTTTAAATTCCAAAACTATGGAGAATCAGGTTTTTTCAATGAATAATTTGAGACCGAATATGAATTATAATATTTTGACCTAGTACTGTACATTCAATTCTACTTAAAACTTCATTTAAAGGAGACTGAAAGTAGTTCTAGGGCTTCCCTGGTGGTTCAGTGGTAAAGGATCTGCCTGCCGACACAGGAGACAGGGGTTCGATCCTTGGTCCAGGAAGATCCCACATGCTTTGGAGCAAAAGCCCAAGCACCACAACTACTGAGCCTGTGCCCTAGAGCCAAGGAACTGCAACCACTGAGCCCACAGGATGCAACTATACTCTCTAGAACCCACACTCTAGAACCTGTGCACCACAACAAGAGAAGCCGCCACAATGAGAACCCCACTCACTGCAATGAAGAGTAGCGCCAGCTTGCTGCAACTAGAGAAAAGGCCATGTAGCCATGAAGACCCTGCGCAGCCAAAATAAATAAATACTTTTTAAAAATATAGTTTTAGTTTTTTGAGAAGCCTACATACTGTTTTCCACAATGGCTGTACCAACTTACATTCCCTGCAACAAGGTACAAGGGTTCCCTTCTCTTCACATACTTATAAATATTTGTAATTTGTAGTCTTTTTGATGATAGCCATTCTTATAGGTGTGTGGTGAGATCTCATTTTGGTTTTCATTTGCATCTCCCTGATGATTAGTGCTGTTGAGCATCTTTTTTATTTCCCATGCCTGTTGGTCACCTGCATTTCCTCTTTGGAAACAATGTCAGTTCTTTTATTTTTTAATGAGGTTTTTTTTTGATGTTGAGTTTTACAAGCTGTTTATATATGTTAGATATTAATACCTGATTGGTCATGGCATTTGCAAATATTTTCTCCCATTCAGTATGTTGTCTTTTTGTATTGCTGATGGTTTTCTTTGCTGTACAAAAGCCTTTAAATTTAATTAAATCCCATTTATTATTTTTTGGTTTTATTTCCATTATTCTAGGAGATGGACCAAAAAAAACTGCTGTGATCTATGTCAAAGAGTATTCTGTGCATGTTTTCCTCTGTTTTATAGTATCCAATCTTGCATTTGGGTCTTTAATCCATTTTTGCTTCTTTTCATAGGCTGAAGAAATTGATGTCTATCTTGTACTTATGAAAATAAAGATTTTAAATTGGGAAGTAACATGATCAGATCTCTGTTTTAATTTAATTTAATTTAATTCTATCAGTGTAGAGGATTGATTAGAACAGCTGAGTAAGGAAAGTGGAAACAAATGACCCTAATAAGAAAGTATTGTATTCCTCAGTCATCCATTCTTTATAGAGACCCTGCTATGACTAGAATAGACACTGTGGCTACTACAGAAAACATAGCATTTACATTCCAATGAAGAAACAAATGATAAATTAGTTAAAAAGGTTTAAATGAGTCATTAACGATTTGTTTTAACACTGTGAAGGAAATAAACAGGGTACAACATCTATAAAGTGAAGGCTCTTTAAATAGGGTGTCAGGAGAGCTGCTCTGAGTAGGTGACACTTAAGCTGACATCTGACAGAGCACAGAACTCCGATGAATGCAAGGTCATTAGGGAGAAGAGAAAATATTTTGGAGATGTTTGAGCAAGTGCATTAAAAAGATTGTTAGCCAACCGGATATGGGGATTTAAGGATTATTCTAAAGTTTCAGGTTGAAGCAACTGGCTATCTGGCAGTGTTAATACTGAGATAGGAAATACAGGAGGACTGTCAGATGTGAGTTAGAACTGTTGAGGTAACTGCTATTGGAGATGCCAGTTGGTTATTTTTAGTTCTTTTATCATATTTCACAGTCCTCCCATGAACAGTTCACATATTCAAGGGAACAGATTTCTCTATGACATTGAGGAATGGGTATGAAGGGAATAAGTAGAAGACATAGCTAGCCTAGAAACAAATATAAGTGTACAAAATAATTAAGAATAAATATTTGCACTAAGTGTTCCACTAGAAAACAGACTCTGAAGGAAACATATTTTTGCTAACATTTTATTGGGAAATACAATCCCAGGGAAGCATGAACACTGGGAAAATGGAATAAGGTAGAGGTGTGTGTGTGTGTGTGTGTGTGTGTGTGTGTGTAAGTGTGACAACTCAGTTGTCTCTGACTCTTTGCAATCCCATGGACTATAACCCACCAGGCACCTCTGTCCATGGGGGTTATCTAGGCAAGAATACTGGAGTGGGTTGCCCTTCTCCAGAAGATGCCCTTCTCCAAGGGATCTTCCTAACTCAGGGATCAAAACCTGGTCTCCCACACTGGAGGCAGATTCTTTACCATCTAAACCACCAGTGAAGGCCTAGTAGAGGATGAGATAGGACAAAATAAGGCAGAGTGTTATGGATTGGGATACAGCTTTATGTAAACTGACGCCTGGGTCATGTACGACATCTTTAGAAAGATCACATAAAGCTACTCTGCCTTTATTTTATTTTTTTTTTTTTTGGCTTTTAATTTTATTTTATTTTTAAACTTTACATAATTGTATCAGTTTTGCCAAATATCAAAATGATTCCGCCACAGGTATACATGTGTTCCTTTAAAAGGAGGGAGAAGAAAGAAGAATTTATCCACTCACTCCCATACCCCTTCAGTCAAAGTTCCATCTTTTATGAATTAGCCCCTTACACTTCCAAGCTGCACATGTGTGGTGCTTAGTGAAATGGAGAGCTGCAACCCATATCTTGAAAATCAGTGACAACGTGGAACATAGAAACAGGAAGTAAGAGGAAGCTGTATCCAGGTATTAAAGGGAGATCAGGAGCAGCAGGCACAGTAGGAATATCAGTCTAAAGCAGAAGCAGCTGCCGCAGCAGCAACCTGGCTCTAGGCCAGTAAGACACAGCAAGTCACTACTGTAAGTAGAAAGCAAGGCAGGTGAGCAGGCCTGGGGTGGTGTATAAACTGAAGCCAAGGCACAGAGAAGATGGTGAGAGGCAGAAGCAGGGGTAGACAAAGAGGTCTACCCTCTTTGACACATAGGAGGAGATAAGGCCAGATCATTTTAACCTTAAAAACACTGGTTTCACTCTTAGTAAAAAGGGCAGCTATTGGTATACTGCTTTTTGAAAAGATGTCTCTGCTAGGTTGTGTTGAAAATAGCCTCTCAGAAGCAAGTGTATACGTAAGACAATCAGGGAAGCAGAAATCCAGAACTTGTGATGGTGTTTTGAACCAGAGGAGTAGCTTGGGTAGAGAGCAGTGACAGGTTTGGACATATTTTAAATGTAGAGCCCACAGGATTTCCTTGCTTCACACTTCTCAAAAACTCAAATTTCCAGTAGATTAAGAAGCTAGCTTTTAAAACTGTTAAAACTAAAATAAAAAAAGCATTAGAAGGAAATACAGTCAAAAATAGGGAAGATAACTTTTTAAAATTCAAAATTCATAAACAGATCAACATTAAAATAAATAAAATGAACAGACAAGCAATAGTCAAGTAGAAAATATGTGTAATACATAAGATATTAGAGTTTAGTACTTCAGTTCAGTTCAGTGGCTCAGTCGTGTCCGACTCTTTGCGACCCCATGAATCGCAGCATGCCAGGCCTCCCTGTCCATCACCAACTCCCAGAGTTCACCCAGACTCACGTCCATTGAGTCAGTGATGCCATCCAGCCGTCTCATCCTCTGCCATCCTCTTCTCCTGCCCACAATCTCTCCTAGCATCAGAGTCTTTTCCAATGAGTCAACTCTTTGCATGAGGTGGCCAAAGTACTGGAGTTTCAGCTTTAGCATCATTCCTTCCAAAGAAATCCCAGGGCTGATCTCCTTCAGAATGGACTGGTTGGATCTCCTTGCAGTCCAAGGGACTCTCAAGAGTCTTCTCCAACACCACAGTCAAAAGCATCAATTCTTCAGCACTCAGCCTTCTTCACAGTCCAACTCTCACATCCATATATGACCACAGGAAAAACCATAGCCTTGACTAGACGAACCTTTGTTGGCAAAGTAATGTCTCTGCTTTTGAATATGCTATCTAGGTTTGTCATAACTTTCCTTCCAAGGAGTAAGCATCTTTTATAGCCTTATAAATTCAACAGGAAAAAGGCAAACAATTCAACAGAAAAGTGGGCAAAATATACATGAAGAATATTCACATAAAAATGAAACAATAGCAATATATATACAAAAAAGCACTCAACCTTGTTGGTTAGCAGGGAAAAAAACAAATTAAAACATGAAATGTAGGTTTTTATCCATCAAGTTGAAAAAAAAGAAACATTGAAACATTCACGGGTTGGACAAACATGATAATGGGGTGTTCATATACTGTCCAGGGAAGTATATAATTGGCCAATGCATTGAAAAGCACATACTGATAAAATACATTAAAATGTAAAATACCTATCATCTCAACCCAGCAAGTCTACTGAATAGCTATTCTAGAGAAATATTCTCATATCACAAAAAAGGGTATGCAAGATACTCAGTATATTATTGAAAAATAAGTTCACAAATTTTCACCAACAAAGACTAGATAAACCTCTGAGGCATACATACCAGGTAAAAGAATAAAGTATATCCATAGGTCCTGACATGGAAAAATATCCAATATATAACTTACCCAAAAAAGGAAATTTCCAAAAAACACATAACATTTGCATGATAAAAGGATGTGATGACTATCTGAGTAGAAATTTTCTGAGTCCACACAGTTGTGAGGTTAGATAGGGAAAAATAAAGTAATTATTAATTATGGTATTAAAATAACCTATTTGAATAGCTTAATTATTTGTTCCTAAGCCTAAGTGAGGAGAAAGCAATGGCACCCCACTCCAGTACTCTTGCCTGGAAAATCCCACGGACAGAGGAGCCTGGTAGGCTGCAGTCCATGGGGTCGCTGGGAGTGGGAAACGACTGAGCGACTTCACTTTCACTTTTCACTTTCATGCATTGGAGAAGGAAATAGCAACCCACTCCAGTGTTCTTGCCTGGAGAATCCCAGGGACAGGGGAGCCTGGTGGGCTGCAGTCTATGGGGTCGCACAGAGTCAGACACGACTGAAGCGACTTAGCAGCAAGCCTAAGTGAATTATATATTCCTACATGTCATACTGCATTATTTGTCAGTCTCTTATTATCAGATATTACTTCAAATAATACAATAAAAATACAGTGCAAGTCAATTATAATGTAAAAATTAAAATCATACAAAAAATATAGAATGCCATGAAATCAATAAAAGTGACTTCGGGAACTACACAAGTCACAGAGCAGACCATTTGATCAGTCCAGTTAGCAATTAAAGAAAAGAAAATGAAGCATGGGAACAAGAAAAATGCTTTAAACAACATTGTTTTAAAATCAAAATGTTTAGCAAACAGAGCTTGCATATTTTAGCAAAAACTACCTGCTTTAGAACCCTGTTGCAAAAGTCAGACATGAAGCAAATTACTTCATATTGTGTTTTTATATAATTTTGTCAGAAAAAAATTACAGCAAAACACTCTAGATACATACTTTGGGAATGCCAAGAAATAAACCAATTAAAATGATATCCCTGCCAATATAGAGGAACTGTGGCTCCCGAGGCATGCCAGATACAGAGAAACTGAAGATGTAATCGACCAGATTTTGGAAATAACTACAACAGGAGGTCTGAAAAACAAAAAGGTCATTTTCATCTCATCAGTCTTAGATGAAGAGATCAAGCCCTGAGCCTTTGGAGTGGGACCACTGACTCCAAGACCATAGACTACCAGAGAACTAACCATAGGGAGTATCAAATAGTGAGAACTCACACAAAAGAAACCACTTGAACACAAGACCTGGCATCACCCAACCACCAGTAGCACCCTGTGCAGGATGCCTCATTTAAACAACAAACAAAATGAAAATACAAACCCAATCATCAGCAGGATTACCACCTCACTCAGCCTTGCCCATCAGAGTGGGGAATAAAACAACTCAGCTCAAATCTCACCCTATATGAAGCTTACACAAACCACGGACCAACCTTACGAGAGCAGAAACCAAAAGAAAGACAGAATACAAACTTGAAGCCTGGGAAAAGAAGATCTCAAATACAATAAGTTTTTTTTAAAAAATGAAAAGGCAGAGAAATACTACACAAATGAAGGGACAAACTAGAAACACAGAAGTCCAAATAAGAAGAGGAAATAGGCAAACTACCTGAAAAGTAATTCAGAATAATGATAGTAAAGATGATCAAAAACCTTGAAAACAAAATGGAGAAAATATAATAATCAATTAACAAAGGTCTAGAAGAATTAAAGAATAAACATACAGAGATAAACAACACAATTACTGAAATTAAAATACTCTAGAAGGAATCAATAGTAGGATATCTGAAACATAAGAATGAATCAGTGAGCTGAAAGATAAAATGGTGGAAATAACTTCTGAAGAGCCGAATAAAGTAAAAAGAATGAAAATAACTGAGGACAGTCTCAGAGACTTCTGGGACCATATCAAATGAACCAACATTCAAATTATAGGGGTCCCAGAAGAAGAAGATAAAAAGGAAGGATATGAGATAATTTTAGAAGAGATTATAGTTGAAAATTTCCCCAACATGGAAAAGGAAATGGTCAATCAGGTCCAAGAGGCACAGAGAGTCCCATACAGTATAAACCTAAGGAGAAACACACCAAGACACATACTAATCAAACTGACAAAGACTAAACACAAAGAATAAATATTAAAAGCAGCAAGGGAAAAGAAACAAGTAAAATACAAGGGAAAACCCCTTTCGTTTAACAGCTGATCTTTCAGCAGAGACTCTGAAGGTCAGAAGGGAAAGGCAAGATATATTTAAAGTACTGAAAGGGAAAAATCTACAACCAAAATTATTGTACTCAGAAAGGATCTCATTCAAAATTGATGGAGAAATAAAAAGCTTTTCAGACAAGCAAAAGTTAAGCGAATTCAGTACCATCAAACCAGCTATACTAAAGGGACTTATATGGTCAAGAAATACAAGAGAAGAAAAAAAGATCTAAAAAAATCAACCCCAAACAATTAAGAAAATGGCAATAGGAACATATATATCAATAAATATTTTAATTGTAAATGGATTAAATGCTCCAACTGAAAGACAGACTGACTGAACGGATACAAAAACAAGACCCATATATATGCTGTCTACAAGAAACCCACTTCAGACCTAAAGACAAATATAAACTGAAAGTGAGAGGATGGAAAAATATATTCCGTGCAAATGGGAAGGAAAAGAAAGCTGGAGTAGCAATCCTCATATCAGACACAATAGACCTTAAAGAATATTACAAGAGATAAGAAAGGACACTACATAATTATCAAGGGATCAATCCAAGAGGAAGACATAACAATTGTAAATATCTTGGCACCCAACATAGGAGCACCTCAATACAGAAGACAAACACTATTAGACATAAAAGGAGAAATTGACAATAACACAATAATAATAGAAGACTTTAACACCCCACTCACACCAAGGGACAGATCATCAAAAGAGGAAATTAATAAGGAAACACAAGTCTTAAATGATACATTAGATGAGATGGATCTCAGTGATATCTTCAGGATATTCCATCCAAATGCAGGAGAATACATATTCTTCTCAAGTGCACACGGAACGTTCTCCAGGATAGACCACATCCTGGGTCACAAATCAAACCTCAGTAAATTTAAGAAAATTGAAGTTGTATCAAGCATCTTCTCTGACCACAATGCTATGAGACTAGATATCAATTACAAAAAAAAAAAAGTAAAAAACACAAACACATGGAGATTAAACAATACATTTCTAAATAAACAACAAGTTACTGAAGAAATCAAAAGAGAAATTAAAAAATTTCTAGAAACAAATGACAATTGAAAACACAACAACTCAAAATCTATGGGATGTGGCAAAAGCAGTTCTAAGAGGGAAGTTTGTAGGAATACAACCCTACCTCAAGAAACAAGAAAAACATTGAATAGATAACCTAACTTTACAGCTAAAACAACTGGAAAAAAAGAACAAAAACACCCCAAAATTAGTAGAAGGAAATAAATCATAAAGATGAGAGCAGAAATAAATGAAAAGAAATGAAATAAGCAGTAGTAAAGATTAATAAAACTAAAAGCTGGTTCTTTGAGAAGATAAACAAAATTGACAAACCTTTAGCCAGACTCACCAAGAAAAAAAGAAGAATCAAATCAACAAAATTAGAAATGAAGAAGGAGAGGTTACAACAGACAATGCAGAAATACAAAGGATTAAAAGAGTCTATTATGAACAACTATATGGCAATAACATGGATAACATGAAAGAAATGGACAGATTCTTTGAAAAGTTCAATCTTCCAAGACTGAACCAGGAAGAAATAGAAATTATGAATAACTCAATTACAAGCACTGAAATTGAAGCCGTGATCAAAAATCTCTCAAAAAACAAAAGCCCAGGACCAGATAGCTTCACAGAATTCTATCAAGCATTTAGAGAAGAGCTAATGCCTATCCTTCTAAAACTTTTTCAAAAATTTGCAGAGGAAGGAACACTTCCAAACTCATTCTATGAGCCCACCATCACCCTGGTACCCAAACCAGACAAAGATAACCCAAAAAGAAAACTACAGGCCAGTTATCACTGATGAACATAGATGCAAAAATCCTCAACAAAATTTTAGGAAACAGAGTTCAGCAACTCATCAAAAACTCATACACCATGATCAAGTTGAGTTTATTTCAGGGATGCAAGGATTCTTCAATATTTTCAAATCAATCAATGTGATACACTATATTAATAAGTTGAAAGATAAAAACCATATGATAACCTCAATAGATGCAGAAAAAGCCTTTGACAAAATTCAGCACCCATTTATGAATAAAACTCTTTAAAAAATGGGCATAGAAGGAACTTACTTCAATATAGTAAAAACCGTATAGGATAAGCCTACAGCAAACATTATTCACAATGGTGAAAAACTGAAAGCATTTCCCCTAAGATCAGGAATAAGATAAATGTGTCCACTTTCCCACCTATTATTCAACACAGTCCTGGAAGTCCTAGCTACAGCAGTCAGAAAAGAAAAAGAAATAAAAGGAATCCAGATTGGAAAAGAAGTAAAACTCTCACCGTTTGCAGATGACATGATACTGTACATAGAAAACCCCAAAGATAGTATCATAAAATTACTAGAGCTAACCAGTGAATTTAGCAAAGTTGCAAGATACAATATCAATACACAGAAATCACTTGCATTTCTATATACTAACAATGAAAAATCAGAAAGAGAAATGAAATGAAGCAATCAATCCCATTCACCATTGCAACAAAAAGAATTAAATATCTCGGAATAAACTTACCTAAGGACTGGAAAAGGTCACTTTTCATTCCAATCCCAAAGAAAGGCAATGCCAAAGAATGCTCAAACTACTGCACAATTGCACTCATCTCATCTCACACGCTAGTAAAGTAATGCTCAAAATTCTCCAAGCCAGGCTTCAGCAATACATGAACTGTGAACTTCCAGATGTTCAAGCTGGTTTTAGAAAAGGCGGAGGAACCAGAGATCAAATTGCCAACATCTGCTGGATCATCGAAAAAGTGAGAGAGTTCCAGAAAAACATCTATTTCTGCTTTATGGACTATGCCAAAGCCTTTGACTGTGTGAATCACAATAAACTGGAAAATTCTGAAAGAGATGGGAATACCAGACCACCTGACCTGCCTCTTGAGAAATCTGTATGCAGGTCAGGAAGCAACAGTTAGAACTGGACATGGAACAACAGACTGGTTCCAAATAGGAAAAGGAGTACGTCAAGGCTGTATATTGTCACCCTGCTTATTTAACTTACATGCAGAGTACATCTTGAGAAACGCTGGGCTGGAAGAAGCACAAGCTGGAATCAAGAGTGCCAGGAGAAATATCCATAACCTCAGATATGCAGATGACAACACCCTTATGGCAGAAAGTGAAGACGAACTAAAAAGCCTCTTATGAAAGTGAAAGAGGAGAGTGAAAAAGTTGGCTTAAAGCTCAACATTCAGAAAACTAAGATCATGGCATTTGGCCCCATCACTTCATGGGAAATAGATGGTGAAACAGTGGAAACAGTGTCAGACTTTATTTTTGGGGGCTCCAAAATCACTGCAGATGGTGACTGCAGCCATGAAATTAAAAGATGCTTACTCCTTGTGGCTTCCCTGGTGGCTCAGAGGTTAAAGCCTCTGTTTCCAATGCAGGAGACCTGGGTTCGATCCTTGGGTTGGGAAGATCCCCTGGAGAAGGAAATGGCAATCCACTCCAGTATTCTTGTCTGGAGAATCACATAGACGGAGGAGCCTGGTGGACTACAGTCTACAGGGTCGCAAAGAGTAGGACACCACTGAGCGACCTCACTTCACTACTCCTTGGAAGGAAAGTTATGACCAACCTAGATAGCATATCAAAAGCAGAGACATTAATTTGCCAACAAAGGTCCGTCTAGTCAACGCTGTGGTTTTTCCATTGGTCATGTATGGATGTGAGAGATGGACTGTGAAGAAAGCTGAGCACCAAAGAATTGATGCTTTTGAACTGCGGTGTTGGAGAAGACTCTGGAGAGTCCTTTGGACTGAAAGGAGATCCAACCAGTTCATTCTAAAGGAGATCAGTCCTGGGTGTTCATTGGAAGGACTGATGCTGAAGCTGAAACTCCAGTACTTTGGCCACCTCATGCGAAGAGTTGACTCATTGGAAAAGACTCTGATGCTGGGAGGGATTGGGGGTAGGAGGAGAAGGGGACAACAGAGGATGAGATGGTTGGATGGCATCACCGAGTTGATGGACATGAGTTTGAGTGGACTCTGGGAGTTGGTGATGGACAGGGAGGCCTGGAGTGCTGTGATTCATGGAGTCGCAAAGAGTCTGACGTGACTGAGTGACTGAACTGAACTGAACTGAAGGAGACAAAAGAACTGTACAGAACTGTACAGAAAATTACAAGACATTGATGAAAGAAATAAAAGATGACATAAACAGATGGAGAGAGATTCCATGTTCCTGGGTAGGAAGAATCAATATCATGAAAATGACTATACTAACAAATGTAATCTACAGATTCAATGTGATCCCTATCAAATTATTAGTGACAGTTTTCACAGAACTAGAACAAAAAGTTTCACAGTTCATATGGAAAGACAAAAGATCCCAAATAGCCAAAGCAGTCTTGAGAAAGAAGAATGGAGCTGGAGGAATCAACCTTCCTGACTTCAGATTATACTACAAAGCTACAGTCATCAAGACAATATGGCACTGGCACAAAAACAGAAATATAGACCAATGAAACAAGATAGAAAGCCCAGAAATAAACCCATGCACTTGTGGATACCTTATTTTTGACAAAGGAGGCAAGAATATACAATGGGGCAAAGACAGCTTCTTCAATAAATGGTTCTGGGAAAACTGGACAGCTACATGTAGAAGAATGAAATTAGAACACTTCCTAACACCATACACAAAGGTAAACTCAAAATGGATTGAAGACCTAAATGTAAGACCAGAAAGTATAAAATTCTTAGAGGAAAACATAGGCAGAATCCTCGAGGACATAAATCAAAGCAGGATCCTCAATGACCCACCTCCTAGAGTAATGGAAATAAAAACAAGTAAACAAGTGGGACCCGATTAAACTTAAAAGCTTTTGCACAGCACAGGAAACTATAAGCAAGGTGAAAAGACGACCCTCAGAATAGGAAAAAATAATAGCAAGTGAAACAAGTGACAAAGGATTCATTTCCAAAATACACAAGCAGCTCATATAACTCAATACTAGAAAAACAAACAACCCAATCAAAAAGTGGGAAAAAGGCCTATACAGACATTTCCCCAAAGAAGATATACAGAGGGCTAACAAACACATGAAAAGATGCTCAACATCACTCATTATTAGAGAAATGCAAATCAAAACTACAATGAAATATCTCCTCACACCAGTCAGAATGGTCATCATCAAAAAGTCTACAAACAATAAATGCTGGAGATGGTGTGGAGAAAAGGCAATACTCTTGCACCATTGACGGGAATGTAAATTCATACAGGCACTATAGAAGATGGTATGGAGAGTTGTTAAAAAACTAAGAATAAAACCACCATATGACCCAGCAACCCCACTCTGAGGCATATACCCTGAGGAAACCAAATTGAAAAAGACACATGTATCCCATTGTTCACTGCAGCACTATTTACAATAGCTAGAACATGGAAGCAACCTAGATGTCCATCGACAGATGAATGGATAAAGAAGTTGTGGTACATATACACAATGGAATATTACTCAACCATAAAAAGGAACACATTTGAGTCAGTTCTAATGAAGTGGATGAATCTAGAGCTTATTATAAAGAGTGAAGGAAGTCAGAAAGAGAAAGAGAAATATCGTATTCTAACACATATATACAGAATCTAGAAAAATGGTACTGAAGAATTTATTTACAGGGCAGCAATGGTGAAAATGGAGAAGGCAATGGCACCCCACTCCAGTACTCTTGCCTGGAAAATCCCATGGATAGAGGAGCCTGGAAGGCTGTAGTCCATGGGGTCGCTGAGGGTTGGACACGACTGAGCGACTTTACTTTCACTTTTCACTTTCATGCATTGGAGAAGGAAATGGCAACCCACTCCAGTGTTCTTGCCTGGAGAATCCCAGGGACGGGGAAGCCTGGTGGGCTGCCGTCTATGGGGTTGCACAGAGTCAGACATGACTGAAGTGACTTAGCACAATGGTGAAAAAGACATAGAGAATAGACTTACAGACATGGGGAGAGGGGAGGGGAGGGGAAGATGTATGCAAAGAGTAACATGGAAACTTATATTACTATATGTAAAATAGATAGCCAATGGAAATTTTCTGTATGGCTTAGGAAACTCAAAAAGGGGCTCTGTATCAATCTAGAGGGGTGGAATGGGGAAGGAGTTGGGAGGGAGCTTCAAAAGGGAGGGGATATTTGTATCAGATCAGATCAGATCAGATCAGTCGCTCAGTCATGTCCGACTCTTTGCGACCCCATGAATCACAGCACGCCAGGCCTCCCTGTCCATCACCAACTCCCAGAGTTCACCCAGACTCACGTCCATCGAGTCAGTGATGCCATCGAGTCATCTCATTCTCTGTTGTCCCTTTCTCCTCCTGCCCCCAATCCCTTCCAGCATCAGAGTCTTTTTCAGTGAGTCAACTCTTCACATGAGGTGGCCAAAGTACTGGAGTTTCAGCTTTAGCATCATTCCTTCCAAAGAAATCCCAGGGCTGATCTCCTTTAGAATGGACTGGTTGGATCTCCTTGCAGTCCAAGGGACTCTCAAGAGTCTTCTCCAACACCACAATTCAAAAGCATCAATTCTTCGGCGCTCAGCCTTCTTCACAGTCCAACTCTCACATCCATACATGACCACTGGAAAAACCGTAGCCTTGACTAGACGAACCTTTGTTGGCAAAGTAATGTCTCTGCTTTTCAATATGCTATCTAGGTTGGTCATAACTTTCCTTCCAAGGAGTAAGTGTCTTTTAATTTCATGGCTGCAGTCACCATCTGCAGTGATTTTGGAGCCCAGAAAAATAAAGTCTGACAATGTTTCCACTGTTTCCCCATCTATTTCCCATGAAGTGATGGGACCGGATGCCATGATCTTCATTTTCTGAATGTTGAGCTTTAAGCCAACTTTCTCACTCTCCACTTTCACTTTCATCAAGAGGCTTTTTAGTTCCTCTTCACTTTCTGCCATAAGAGTGGTATCATCTGCATATCTGAGGTTATTGATATTTCTCCCGGCAATCTTGATTCCAGCTTGTGCTTCTTCCAGTCCAGTGTTAAACTATGGCTTATTCATTTTGAGGTTTGACAGAAAACAACAAAATTCTGTAAAGTGATTATACTTCAATTAAAAAATAAATTAATTTAAAAAACAAAATAAAATTAATGATCCAAAAAAATTATATCCCTTATTTTAATAAAATTAATAAAAATATTTATTCTTTAATTTTTATCTTATTTTCAAGATAAAATGCAAATAAAACTTTTCCCCTCCATTTACAATGAAATGTCCTTTTTCTTTAAAGAATTTATATTGAATGATATCTTGTACAAATTGTATTCAATCAATAGATAACATGTCCCAAATATCTTGGTGCTGCTTTAAACTTTGATAACTTCAGATGCATAAACTTTACAAACTTACCCCAAAAAACTCATTTGAAAGTTTATTTATTTACATTTCCTATATATGCATTTAATTTTGCAGAAGGCAAGTCAGAGTGATGAGATATGGAGGGTGGGGAGTGACGGGGAATGAGAATTTTGATCATATATCACGGGTGATCAGATAGCATGGGTAGGGGAAATGTTTCTAAACTGACTCAGGAAGATTATTGCTAAAACTTGACTCTAAAAGGATGGTGACTAAAGCCCAAGGTTGAGGCACAGTCCAGAAAAGACCTCAGAAACACCTGACTACAGTTTGGTCAAGGAGAGTGTCTTTGTCACTCTGAAGTTTTTTAGGGGAAAAAAGAAACGTTTGCAATTAGTCAAACAAAATTTTAATTTAAAGATACAGAGTTTCCAGGTTCAGCTCTGGCACAGCAGAACAGGAGTCATCCACATCCCTCTAGCTTCCTGGAACTTAGCTGACATCCAGAGCACCTTCATTGCCATCAGATGACGTGCACTGAGGCCTCATGGGCAAGATCATCAAGGCCTTTGAGCAAGAAGGATTCTGTATTGTGGCCATGATGTTCTTTCAGGTCTCTGATGAACACTTTGAGCAGCAATATGTTGCTCTGAAAGACCGCTCATTCTTCCCAGGGCTAGAGAAGTGCATGGACTCAAGATCAGTTGTGGCCATGGTCTGGAAGGGCCTGGATATGGTTAAGTCAGGGAAGGCTGATGTTTGGGGAGACAACCTGGCAGACTCTAAGTTGGGCACCATTCTCAGGACCTCTGCACTCAAGTTGGCAGGAACATCATTTGTGGTAGTAATTCAGTAGAAAGTCCTGAAAAAGAAACCAGCCTACGGTTTAAGCTGGAAGAATTGGTTGATGACATGTCTTGTGCTTATGACTGGATCCATGAAAAAGAAGTGGACAAAGCAGCAGCCTCCTGGGCACCACTTGATGTGTCCCTGGATACAGCTCTTCTTAGATGCAGTAGGATTGATCATTCTTCTTTAAAGCTAGTTTACCAATAAAACCTTTGGAAACTGGAGGGAAAAAAAAGAACTATGGAACACTTTAGCAATAGGGAAACAGATCAATTTAAGTTTATTTTCAGATTTATAAATATACATGAACAGACAAAGAAAGGATAGCACCCAGAACTGATTATCAGTTGAGAAAAAGAAATTAAATTAGGTTATGACTGCATAGCTTACATAAAAATAAATACCATAGGAATTCAAATTACAACAAAACAAAATCACTTAAAAAGTATAAATGAAAATATCAGAGATTATGTAGATAATACGGGGCTTGAAAGTTCTTTCTAAACAAATCACAAAGCTCAGAACCACAAGAGAAAAATTACTTGAACTCATAAAAATGTAAGAAGCCACATGCAAAGTTAAACTATAGGTCAAAGACTGTGAGAAATTGTTTTCAAATCATTCATGGGTACATGGCTTATGTATATTTTTTTAAGTTTCTATGAACCACTGACAAGAAAGTAAACAATCCAATATAAAAGTAGGCAAAGAACATCAACAAATAACTCATAAGAAGATTCAGTTTTTTAAAGATATAAAAATTGTTCAACCAGTTATCTCAGAAATCTAAATGAAAACAGTAAAATATTTTTCCACTCTAAGTCAAATAAATTGATCACAAAATTTAAAGGTTAATTCAATTTAGTGCTGGTAAAAATAATAATAGCATAACAGACTTTCTCATATTCTTTGTTCATGAATCTTATTATTCTTTTGAGGAACAGTTTGACAGGATCCACACATGTGAAACATACATTGCCTTTGGCCCAATTATTCCACTTGCAGAAATGTATGTTTCACAAACAGTCTGTTTTACCTCAGCCCTTGTTTCTCTAATGTGAATTACTCATATTTGATTCATAAGGGAGAAGATGCAAAACACAGAAGCTGTGTAGATTTATACATTATTTTTCCAGGCAAAGGAAGCAGAGAAAGCAAGAGAAAAATACAATCTTCAGCAGAAAAGGGAAAAGCCCTTAGCTGGGCTGATACAGTAGTACCAGGACTCCAATCAGCTTTATTTTAGAAAATAAAGTAAGTGCCTGAGCCCAGGCCTCCCCCTGATGGCTCACCCTCCGCCTCATGTCGCTTTCATCTTTGGCAATTTGTATTGCTGCCTTCGTGGCATACACCCAGTTTACAGCTCCAGTTAATCTGTATGCTTTCAGCACCACCAGCCCTACACTTATCGATATTGTTATTTAGTGATTTTGCACATTTTTAATCTCCACTGTGCAGCCACCAGGCACAAAAAGCTCTCTTGCCCAGACCATCCACATGATCTCCCTAAGTATCAATTTGGTTTTGTGGTGCTCTAGTTTCAAATGTGCAGAGGTACTGAATAGTCTGCCACAACTCTATGTTATGTTCTGGTATTTTAATTGCACTGTTTTGAAGAACATGTGGTTTTTTAGGTTCTCATACATAGCATTAAGAAGAAAGCCTATTCTTGCACAAGTGAGCAGGAGTGATTGCAATGGTACATAATTGGAAACCTAGTCTATCCCTTTGGGAATGGTTAGATAAATTATGATCTGTCTTTTCTATAGAATCCCATATCATTATCAAAATGAGGCATGGAAATTTCACCAAGATATATCGTTTACAATGTCTCTAAGCAATATGTATTTTTACATTAAAATCAGGAATATAAAACTCTATCTACAAGTACCAGATTATTCTCAATGGTTATATATAAGGATGCAAATTTTATTAGTGAAGAGTTTTCAAGTTTTAGTAAATATATTTTTATATGATTTAAAGCTTTTTTAAAACAATATGCATATATTCATGGATAATTTTGTAGTGATCTTAAATAACCTACTTTAAATTCAAATACTAAAAGTCTACAAGAAAATTTTTAGCTCTTAGGAAAGAAAAGGATAGAAATGAACAAAAGATGAAAAAGGACAAATAACCTTTCTTAATAAATTTCATGTTTATCTCAAAAATCATAAATAAAATGAGAATACAAGCACAAACTTTAAAATATATACAACAGATACAGCTGATATAAGTCAGTATCTCCTTAACTTAGGAACATAAAAAAACATCTGTTTTTCTGAAAATATAGATGCCAGCTCCATCCTCATATCTTCCAGTTCAATCTGGCAAAGAGGAACAGAGAAGTTGGGAAGAATAACATGGTGTTGTACAGCCACTAATCCACAGAAGTGAGCAAGGTGTGGGAGTGGTTAAAAGAGGCATAGATGGTTAGGGTTTGAAGAATGGCAAGCTTTTCCTTGCCTAAACCCAGAATCAATTCAAAGTTATACAAGGAAGTCAGGCAGAGGGGTAGTGGGAAATCAGTATAACATATAACATGACAGTACTGTTGGAGAATGTAGCTTAATTGTGTAGCCACAAATTCTCAAGCCCCAGCTCAGAGGTAGTTAGATACTTATGCACCTATTGACAGTCAACTCTGGGGAACTACAAGCACCCCATGGAGCCCACCCAAATAAAACTTTGTTGTGGGGCTGAGAACCTGAGCAGGCAGACAAACACCAAGAGCAAAAGCCCGAAGCTTCACATGCTTGAATCCCACTCACCAATTCATCAACCAGATAGTTCACTCCACCTCCCATGGAGAAGAGAGAATGAGGAGACAAAGAACAGGAATGTCAAACCACATCTCTCACTGGAGAAGAACAAGGCAAGTAAAAGGAAGGCCACACCTTCTCACAGAGACTAGGAGAAAAAGCGGAGATTTAAATATGTAATTACCATCTCTCTTCTTAAGAGAAGAGATGAAATATTTCAAAGAATAATTAACTCACAGTTACAAATATAAATTATAAAGCATACTATAAAACAGTTTCTACTATTTTAGAGGAAATTTGTTCCTTTCAGATTTTTTAATGTAAATTCTCTAGCAGATAAACTTGAAAATCTTATATGATATATAAAATGCATCATTAACCTTGACTTACAGAGTTTTAAGAATACAGAATGATCCTTGAATCAGCACTCCTCTGAGGAGAAAAAATAGGATTTAAATTTATATGTTAATGTCTAATAATGTTCTTTAGGATCAATGTCTTACCAACCTATTTGCCCCACATTGTATCATAGTTTAACTGAGAACAAAATATTTCCATGATCTACCTGAAGGCAAAAATTATAAAAAGGAACATATGAAGAATAACAAAGTACTCATAGGTTCATTATAACTAGTGTAGTACTACAGAAATTTTCCACTAAAAGAACACATCAAAAGAGGTATTCAGAAAGAAAATGATTTGACAGACTCTCTTAATTTTAAATCACTGAGCAAAATGCCCTTACAAAATTCTAACACTCTGTTCTTGTCAGGACACATAGTCTCAAAACACTCAGAGTAATTTGGGAAAGGCTAGAAGAGATGTTCACGATAAAAGATCAATTTTAACTTTCTCACTTCTCATTTGATCTTTTCTACCCCTTCCACTCTAGAGAAATGACCAACTTACAATTAAAATTCTTCTCTTCTTACACATTTTTAATGCCGGCCTACAATAAATTTGTCAAGACCTCTTTTTGCTGTATTTGTGACAAGTACTGGAAAAGATATCGACCCTATCAGTGAGGAGATTACACCTCCCCACTGTGTTGAACTCAGGCTTGCCGTGTGACTTGTTTTGGCCTGTGAAGTGGGAAAATGTGATATTTGTCATTCTGTGCTTCATTATCCTTCTCCTCCACTCTGTCATGAGGACTAGCAATGCTCCAAGTAAGCCAGGAACATCAGCCTGGGTTTTAGAGTGACATGTAGTGCAAGTAAGACATAAATATTTACTGTTGTAAGACCCTGAAAGTTTGGAATTGTTGTTGACTGCATTAGACTATACCTATCCCTATAGGTCCCGGAGAAGGCAATGGCACCCCACTCCAGTACTCTTGCCTGGAAAATCCCATGGATGGTGGAGCCTGGAAGGCTGCGGTCCATGGGGTTGCTGAGGATTGGACACGACTGAGCGACTTCACTTTCACTTTTCACTTTCATGCATTGGAGAAGGAAATGGCAACCCACTCCAGTGTTCTTGCCTGGAGAATCCCAGGGACGGGGGAGCCTGGTGGGCTGCTGTCTATCGGGTCGCACAGAGTCGGACACGACTGAAGCGACTTAGCAGCAGCAGCAGCATCCCTATAGGTACCAAGAATCATCCAAGAGAAGGGAGGAAAAAGGCCTTCAGTATACTTTCCTCTGCTGTATTAAAAGTAAATAAAAATCACTCTTTAAAATTCATCTTTAAGTGCTTGACTGATTATATGAGAAAATGATCATTTGGTCTAGACAATAAACTATGGAAAATTCTTAAAGAGATGGGAATACCAGACCACCTGACTTGCCTCTTGAGAAACCTATATGCAGGTCAGGAAGAAACAGAACTAGACATGGAACAACAGACTGGTTCCAAATAGGAAAAGGAGTACGTCAAGGCTGTATATTGTCACCCTGCTTATTTAACTTCTATGCAGAGTACATCATGAGAAACGCTGGGCTGGAAGAAGCACAAGCTGGAATCAAGATTGCCGGGAGAAATATCAATAACCTCAGAAATGGCGGATGACATCACCCTTATAGCAGAAAGTGAAGAGGAACTAAAAAGCCTCTTGATGAAAGTGAAAGAGGAGAGTAAAAAGTTTGGCTTAAAGCTCAACATACAGAAAACGAAGATCATGGCATCCGGTCCCATCACTTCATGGGAAATAGATGGGGAAACAGTGGAAACAGTGTCAGACTTTATTTTTCTGGGCTCCAAAATCACTGCAGATGGTGACTGCAGCCATGAAATTAAAAGACGCTTACTCCTTGGAAGGAAAGTTATGACCAACCTAGATAGCATACTGAAAAGTAGAGACATTACTTTGCCAACAAAGGTCCATCTAGTCAAGGCTACGGTTTTTCCAGTGGTCATGTATGGATGTGAGAGTTGGACTGTGAAGAAGGCTGAGCGCCGAAGAATTGATGCTTTTGAACTGTGGTGTTGGAGAAGACTTGAGAGTTCCTTGGACTGCAAGGAGATCCAACCAGTCCATTCTAAAGGAGATCAGCCCTGGGATTTCTTTGGAAGGAAAGATGCTAAAGCTGAAACTCCAGTACTTTGGCCATCTCATGCGAAGAGTTGACTCATTGGAAAAGACTCTGATGCTGGGAAGGATTGGGGGCAGGAGGAAAAGGGGACGACAGAGGATGAGATGGCTGGATGGCATCACCGACTCGATGGACGTGAGTCTGAGTGAACTCCGGGAGTTGGTGATGGACAGGGAGGCCTGGTGTGCTGCAATTCATGGGGTTGCAAAAAGTTGGACACGATTGAGCGACTGAACTGAACTGAAAATGGTCATTTGGTCTAGACTATAGACTTAATCCCTTACCATCTTTATTTCTATAAAAACTTATAACTTCCTACTAAATACAGAAATTTATTTTAGTACTACCTTTAAAAAAAATTGTCATCTGATAACTGACCTGGAGTGAAAAGAAGACAAAATAATACCAACTTTTTCCCATTAGGAGGAAATTGCATTATTCTCTAATTTCTGAGTCAAACAAACATCTATTTATTCTTACTGTGAATAAGCATAGTTTAAATTAATAAGAGAATGAATGATAATGGTGCTTTTAGAAAATTATGTAATTTTCAAATGAGAAACACTAATCTTAACACTTTCTTGGGCAAAGAAGGTTATGCTACTAAAGAGACCTTGAAACTTTCAATTAAAATAACACTGTTAAAAAGGCTTCTACCACCTTTATTTGAATGGTATCTCTGATGCCAGAGAAAAGCTGCCAAATGTGTCTAGAATTGATTAATAAGGAGAATAATTGCTTCCTACTAATTTTAATCTTTTTACAGCTTTGCCTCTCATGGGATAAACATGAGGACTATGTGGCTTTATCATCAAATCTGAATCTAACCATTCCTCTGCCAGCAGCCAATGAGGTGCAAACACAAATTAAACTAGATTGAGGATTATATTGCTTGGCTGTTTGAAAATTTATATTACTTGCAAAGCATGCAGGCAAAGAGCAGCAGATGGGCAGTACAGAGCAAAATTTTCTTTCTGGATATTGCCCATCTGTTCTCCTTTTTTGCGTTTCTACTTCAAACTATTCTAGACATCCTAATTTTCCTTTCTTTCACTCCTTCTTGTTTTTTTAATAGTTTAATAAATTAGTTACTCAAATTTTCAGTGATCAAACAAGTAACACAGAGTTGATTTTCAACATAAGCAATAATAATAATTACTAATTTATATTGTGGTCATACTATATTCCAGTGAGCCTCCTAAAGTTTTTAAATGTCTTACCATTTTGTCTTAACTACTAAGGAGATTTTACAGATAAGGAAATTGAAGAATAAAAAGTTCAAAACAATTATCCAGTTCACAGTGCTAGGAAATGATAGAATAGAATTTCAAGGCTGTTTTAAAATATCAAACCTTGCAAGAAATAAAACACTTTTTTGCTCTAAAATTTAATGTACTATTAACATTTAAATTTTGTTTTTATAATCAAACTTAAAAAACATTTTATTTAATTCCTCTCAAATCCATCAGAAAATACAAACAAAATACTTCATATATTTCAAATATTGTAGGATGTTTTAAGTTATGAGATTTTAAGTATCAAACCACTGAATTTCAGATTTGGAATGGACATGAAACATCATTTTATTTAGTGCTTCCCAAAAATCTTTGTGCAATGGAATCTTTTCTTTAAATAAAGTATGAAATGAAAATCAAACAGTGAGAACCAGTAAAGTTAATCTAATGTGTAAAACCAGATCAAAGTACCTGAATACAATCAGGAGTTGGGCAGAATAAGTTACCATTGGAGGAAAGAGGGATGGGATTTGGAGTCCTGCCCCTTCAACCGTTCTCTATCTTTGTCCCTCTTTTCCCCTCTTTTGGACATCTAGGGCATCATCCATTCCTGAATAAAACTAACAACTCTCTAATGATGATATCTGCCTAATGAGAAGATAATGTTTATAAGTCTTGGTTTTACTAGAACTCAATTTATAAATCACCTCAAAATGTAACCACCTACCTTTACTCACTGTCTCCAGACTCAGAAGCCAATCTTGTGCCACAAAAGGAATCTCCAGAGGAACTTTAAGTTTTTTTAAGGGATCTATGTATTTAGAAATGGAGAAAAGAAGGACCTATAGAAAGCAGAACAGCTTTGTGGGACCAACCTTGGGAGCAGACATACAGATGGAACAGCCTACCAACACGGTGTTTCATAAACCTGAATTGAATGCTTTCCCACTTTTGTGTGCCAATACAATGGCATAAATATTAATATAAATTAATTTTTAAAAATTGATAGTTTTGAAACATGGATCCCGTTAGATTATGTATTAAGGCTGGGTCAGTGCTACACTTTAATAATTACGTTAACAACCTAAGTACAGACAAGGAAGTAGAAGTACAAAAAGATCAATAATCAAGATGGGAAATTTTGCTTTGTCTTAGTTTTGTTTTTAAACCCAAAGAAAGGAGAAATCTCTTCTTTCTTCTACTGCATTTCATGGCTATCTTTTCATGGGATCTAAAATCTACATCATACTATTGTACTATATATACTCTACAGTCTAATAGGACTAAATTAGCTTTTGTGGACTGACCTAGTAACCAACCTGATTAAGAATAAAATATGCTTTTATTTAGGAATAATCCAAGGTCCAAATAACCAACTTATATATTGGGGTTGTCTTTGTGTACATCACAAACACACCACATGGGCTTCCCTGGTGGCTCAGACGGTAAAGAATCGGCCTGCAATGTGGGAGACCTGGGTTCGATCCCTAGATTGGGAAGATCCCCTGGAGGAGGGCATGGCAACCCACTCCAGTATTCTTGCTTAGAGAATCCCCAAGGACAGAGGAGCCTGGTGGGCTACAGTCCATGCAGTTGCAAAGAGTAGAACATGACCGAGCAACTAAGCACAGCACACACACACACACACACACATACACACACACACACGGTGACTGTGATTAGTCAAGCTTTCAAATCTAAAGAAAACTTAAGGACATGGATCTTATTCTTGGCATAAACATTTGCAATCTTGTCCCCAGTCCGTGTTGATTCTCTCACACACATTCTATCACAATATAGCTAGAGAGGACCTGGAACATCTGGACTAACCATAGAACAGCATATTATTTTCCTATATATCAATGACATCATTCTAAAAGGACCACATAAACAATAGGAGGCAGCTACATCAGAAGTCGTGATAATACAAATGAGCTCCCAAAAGGGAGAAGGAACTATAAAAATTCAGGGTTCTACTATATTAGTGAAATTTGGGGGACATGAAAGTAGATCCTTTTGAAAAAAAAAGAAAGTAGATCCTTTTGAAAGGACAGGACAAATCATTGTATCTTAGACCTCCCAACATTAAAAACGAAGCATGGTACTTGCTGGGCTTTCTGTGGTTCTTTCAAGTCTTTGATAATGGTACTGATACCCACCAGGGAGAAGATATTGGTTTCAAGTTAATATCTTGCTTGGAAAGGAAAGCTCCAGGGCATTTAATTTGGCTCTCCTCCCTACCTATAAGGACATAGTAACTTATATTTCATGGTTCAGATGGGTAAATAGAAAGTGTTACTACTTATGAAATATATGTTTTTCAAACATACACTTGAGATGTGGTAAAATAAACATGGGGTGATGAGGCAGAGTTTATTGGTTGGTAACATCCATTCCCCACATCATCCTTGCTAACAGCCTCACTCTAACTCTAACTCAGGGGAGCAAAGTGCTCAGTCCAACTGAATGCCGCACAACAAACCTTCCCTGTTCTTCCTATACTTTTTTATTATCAGGGTGGACACATACAACACAACCCTAGAAATGATCTCTTAACAGAGTGTGTTAGATTGATGTTATTTCTTAGAAGATTGTTTCCTAAAAGAGCAATAGGCATAAGATTAGCCTTTTTCCCTTACTTTGACCTTGCCTTGAACATGAATGCAGAGGCAGGAATTGCAGGGGTTGTCCTTTGACATGAGGGAATGTCAAAGGGAAACAGAGCTATAGCCTCTGATATCATGGAACTGTCCCACTCACTGACATCTGTCACCTCCACACCTCCTAGGATAACTGCAACATGAATGCTTGATTATCTAAACTACACTAGTTGGATTTTCTATTATCTGCAGGCATACATAATCTTAATGAATACAGACGGATTTATCTCAGCCTAATGGAAGGTATGCATGGGTCAGAACTCTATTTATCAATTAACTTCCTTAAGTCTTAACTCTTCACAGTGGCTCATCAGCATACTTAGTCCCCTAAAACCAGTGTTCATTCAGGCTATCATCCATTCCTGATTCCTGTGGGAATTTCTCTTTCCACAGGGCACAGTTATCCTGGTTAATGGTATCCTGTGTATTGTGCTATTACTAAGAGGTCCTCCTTCTGCAGATCTCACCTCCCTTAATCCAGGGACTGAGAACCTGTAAATAGACTCAGGTCTTATGAGTTCAAATCAGGCCTCTGTTTTTCAGACCCAGAGTTGTTGGTATATATAAATCAAGTAGGGCTTTAAGGAACTGTTCTTCTTTTTCAGTGCTAGAAATTCCATGGTCAGTTGGCCACCTCAAAACAACAACAAAAGCACCACCACAACACCTGTGTTCATGACCAATCCGTTTCTTAGTTCCACTGCCTTTTATGGTAACCAGCCCTGTTTGCCTCTGCAAAGATGTGAGAATTGGACCACAGAGAAAGCTGGGTGCCAAAGAATCGATGCTTATGAACTATGGTGCTGTACAAGACTCTTGAGAGTCCCTTGGACAGCAAGGAGATCAAACTAGTCAGTCCTAAAGAAAATCAACCCTGAATATTCATTAGAAGACTGATGCTGAAGCTGCAATAGTTTGGCCACCTGATGTGAAGAGTTGACTCACTGGAAAAGACCCTGATGCTGGGAAAGATTTAGGGCAGGAGGAGAAGGGGACAACAGAGCTTGAGATGGTTGGCTGGCATCACCAACTCAAGGGCATGAGTGTGAGCAAACTTTGGGAGATAATGAAGGACAGGGAAGCATGGTGTGGTGCAGTTCATTGGGTCACAAAGAGTCAGTCAGGTGACTGAACAATGAACAATAACAAAAGATGATAGAGTTCCTTTTTTCTTTTAACACAGACCTAAAGATTCTCTTATTTACAGTCTGTGCCTTAAGTCAAGAATTTTGAAACTCTCTCTTTTTTTTTTTTTTTTTTTTGAGATGTCCATGCATTTAGGGAAAAAAATCTCTCATACTCACTGAATTGCCCTTCATACTTGACTATAACAGCCACTGGTCCCTCACAGCTTTGCTTTGAGTTATAGCAGATGACCCCAGGGGTAATTTAATTAGTGGCTCAGGTATCATATGCCATTGGCTATCAGAGTTCTACCCTTTAATATTTGCTAAAATTTTTCTGCCTTTAGGTCAGTTAACAAATCTCAAACTTGTCAACATGCATGTGTTCAGGAGCTCTTTTCCCACCCCATCCCCTATTTCCCTTAAGCTTGTTGACTGCAAGCATTTCTGGTCCTAATTTTGTATTAGTCAGGGATCTTCACTGAGAGCAGCAAACACTGACACTGGCTGATTCAAGATAAAAGAATGTTTTGAAAGAAATGCCGAGGGGGCTGGAGAGCCAGATTCAGAGGCCACAAATCCAGAGAAGCAACCAAATCGTACCCCAGAAACTGACCACTTCTTGTGGTGCTATTATCATTGCTGAACATTCAAAGCCACAGAAAACACACCACTGACAATTCTTGAAGCCATTGTCAGGACCCCTGCCACTGCCCTGGACATCGGTTGTTGCTGCTACAGTTGTCTTGGTCTTCTACAGAATGATTCACTTCTGTGTATATTTCTTTGCATCCTTATCTCATAATTTAAAATACTGGCTACATGCATTTGGTTCCCAAGGCTAAGTACAAAGGAGGCTAGACATGCAAGCATCATAAATACTTGCCATATAAGACAGTAGACTGTCTCTCTTCCCGAGGGTTTTTATATGGGTAATTCACTATGCATAGGAAGATTGTATGATAGACAAACAAGCAGAAAGGCAAACATTCAATATAAATTGTTAACATTTAACAAGTTATTATCATTGCCATATGCTGTTATGAACTTTCTACATGTTTATTTTGTTCTTACTCCATTTTGGAGAGTAAATTAAAGTACAATGAGTTTAAATAGCTTCTCTGAAGTCACAGCTAATAAGTAACAGGAAAAAAAAATCCATTATCCATTTCAGGTCTATCTAATGCTAAATTCATCCTCTTACCTGTTATGGACTCTGTTTAAAACTGCATGATTAACTTCTCACAAGGTCCAAAAATATATAGTAATTTTGACATATGATATTGCTTAGTTTTTGGAGAAAATTGATAAAGAGATAAAGAAATGTCATATGAAAGAAGAAGAATATAAGATTGTGATTGAATTTAAAACCCAACTCATTAGATTAAGACTTTTGCCATGGGCCTAAAATTTCTTAGGATTCTGAAATTGGGTCAGAAGTCCCTAGTTACAAAATTAGACTTTACTTTAGAATATATTGTAAACCTCTGAGCAGACCTCAGCAGACATTTTTTTCTACTTTAGGACAATGACTCAATATTCTGCTTTCTGGAAAACATCAGCAGAGACAATAAAGAAAGTGATATTGCCAGAGGTACTTTTCTCTTTACTGGACAACTAAATAGCAAAACAATAGATTCTGACATTGATAATAGCTATATGGTATAAAGCAACACTTTCACAACAATTTTTCAATGTAATATTTTCTTTGTTTATGAGTATTTTTATATTTTAGGTTGATAGTACTTATACGTATTTTGAGGTAGCTTAATCAAAAGGTTAGAATAAAAAGACTGATATAAGGTTATCGATTTGTGTTATTTGTCATAATGGTCTTAGTCCTGCTCAATATAGGACATGAAACATTATAGGTTTAATTGTTATTAATTGAAGAATGCTAATACTTTGACTTATCACTGGTTATCTATCCACAACTAGTCTTACCTGGTTTTCCAAGCCTCTTTTCCATTCCACTCAAGCTTGAAGTTTTCTTGTCCCTTTATCTCAACAGTTAATTTCCTCTTATAGTTTATTAAAACAAGAAAGAGCATCTAACACGAACTCTCAACATTCATCTCCATTTCAATTTTCACCTTTTTCTTATTTTTGTTCTTATTCTTATTCTCCCTTCCCCTCCCTCCTTTCTCCTCCCCCAATTGACAGAATAAGAAACAGGCACAGAGTGGATAAGTAACTTATCCAAGGTCAGGCTGCCAAGGTAGAACTAGAATTTTATCTCAAGTGGTCTGACAGCTGGGTCAAGAATCTTTGCCACTTCACATATTAACTCCAATTTTTCTGGGAATGGTTTGAAAGATAAATTATAAGTGGAAGCCCAACAGCAGTGGATCTCTAAAGAGGCAATATGAAAGGATCAGACAAAAGATGATGCAATTCTTTGACTAGAATAAAAAGAGTTTGGATGAATAGCTGAGACAAACTTTTGAGGTAAAAAGGATATAAACTTCAGGAACAACTAAATTAAAGATATGAAGTAGAGGGTAGAGTTAAGAACAATTCCAAATTTTCTTACATGGATATCCATGTCAGAGATGTTACTGAGATACTGAATTTGAAAAAATATGTTTGCACCCATATAAAAACAGTGAGTTATTTTAATTAATCCATGCATCCTACTAACAGTGGCAATCAGAATCTCAGCATTCAAAAATAAAAAGGTGAGAGAGAGATTGGTGGTCATGGTGATGATGCTGAGTTTCAATCTACTGAATGAGTGATCATTACTTTTACTCCCCTTATACTTAAACCAGTTCTGGAACTAAGTTCAAGGAGGTACTTAATGTGAGAGAAGAAAAACTGCAGAACCTGAAGATCAGTCCAATTCTGACATCTAGTTCAATACTCTAATAATATCATTAAAGATATATGTCTTTTAGCAGTTACATAGAAAACAAGATCCATTTTACTTCAATGTCTGTTGTTCCAGACAAGTTCTTGGTTCAATGCATGAAATTAACATTATAAGAAAAACAAAGAATATATTGGAGGCTATTGCATAGCCTTTTATATACTTGAAATTTATACTATGAAATTTTTTCTCCTAAGCTGCAGTACATATATACAATGGAATATTTGCTGTTGTTGTTGTAGTCACTAAATCATCTTCACCTCTTATCCAACCCCACGGTCTGTAGCCCACCAGGCTCCCAACTCTTATCCAACCCCATGGTCTGTAGCCCACCAGGCTCCTCTGTCCATGGGATTCTCCAGAAAGAATACTGGATTGGGTTGCCATTTTCTTCTCCAGGGGATCTTCCCAACCCAAGGTCTCCTGCATTGTCAAGCATACCTCTGAGCACATGGGGAGCCCCACAATAGAATTAAAAGGCATGAAATATGCCATCTGCAGTAACATGGATGGCCATAGAGACTGTCATACTGAGTCAAGTAAGTCAGACAAAGACAAATATATGATATTGCTTACATGTGGAGTCTTAAAAAATGGTACAAATGAACATATTTACAAAACAGAAATGAGTTACAGATGTAAAAAACAATTCAGTTCAGCCGCTGAGTCATGTCTGACTCTTTGCAACCCCATGGACTGCTGCAGCATGCCAAGCTTCCCTGTCTAACACCAATTCCCAGAGCTTGCTCAAACTCATGTCCATTGAGTTGGTGATACCATCCAGCCATCTCATCCTGTGTCGTCCACTTCTCCTGCCTTCAAACTTTCCTAGCATCAGGGTCTTTTCTAATGAGTGGCCAGAGTATGGGAGCTTCAGCTTCAGCATCAGTCCTTCCAATGAATATTGAGAACTGATTTCCTTAAGGATGGACTGTTTGGATCTTCTTTCAGTCCAAAGGACTCTCAAGAGTCTTCTCCAACACCACAGCTCAAAAGCATCAACTCTTCAGAGCTCAGGTTTCTTTATAGTACAACTCTCACATCCATATATGATTACTGGAAAAACCATAGCCTTGACTAGACGGACCTTTGTTGACAAAGTAATGTCTCTGCTTTTTAATGTGCTGCCTAGGTTGGTCATAGCTTTTCTTCCAAGGAGCAAGCATCTTTTAATTTCATGGCTGGAGTCACCAACTGCAGTGATTTTGGAGCCAAGGAAAAGAAATCTGTCACTTTTTCCATTGTTTCCCCATCTATTTTCCATGAAGTGATGGGACTGGAGGCCATGATTTTAGTTTTCTGAATGTTGAGTTTTAAGCCAACATTTTCACTCTCTTCTTTCACTTTCATCAAGAGGCTCTTTCGTTCTTCTTCACTTTATGCCATAAGGGTGGTGTCATCTGCATATCTGAGGTTATTGATGTTTCTCCCAGAAATCTTGATTTCAGATTGTGCTTCATCCAGCCTGGCATTTCACATGATGTACATTGCATATAAGTTAAATAAGCACAGTGGCAATATAGAGCCTCAACGTATTCCTTATTTGGAACCAGTTTGTTGTTCCATATCTTGTTCTAACTGTTGCTTCTTAATCTGCATACAGATTTCTCAAGAGGTAGGTCAGCTGGTATTCCCATCTCTTTGAGAATCTTCCACAGTTTGTTGTGATCCACACAGTCAAAGGCTTTGGCATAGTTAATAAAGCAGAAATAGATGTTTTTCTGGAACTCTCTTGCTTTTTCTATGATCCAATGCATGTTGGCAATTTGATCTCTGGTTCCCTTGCCTTTTCTAAAACAAGCTTGAACACCTGGAAGTTCTTGGTTCACGTACTGTTGAAGCCTGGCTTGGAAAAATTTGAGCAGTACTTTACTAGCATGTGAGATGAGTACAACTGTGTGGTAGTTTGAGCATTCTTTGGCATTGCCTTTCTTTGGGATTGGAATGAAAACTGACCTTTTCCAGTCCTGTGGCCACTGCTGAGTTTTCCAAATTTGCTGACATATTGAGTGCAACACTTTTACAGCATCATCTTTTAGAATTTGAAATAGATCAACTGGGATTCCATCAGCCCCACTAACTTTGTTCGTAGTGATGCTTCCTAAGGCCCACATGACTTTGCACTCCATGGTGTCTGGCTTTAGGTGAGTGATCACACCATCATGGTTATCTGCATTATAAAGATCTTTTTAGTATAGTTCTTCTGTTTATTCTTGCCACCTGTTCTTATTATCTTCTGCTTCTGTTAGGTCCATACCATTTCAGTCCTTTATTGTGCCCATCTTTTCATGAAATGTTTCTGTGGTATCTCTAATTTTCTTAAAGAGATCTGTAGTCTTTCCCATTCTATTATTTTCCTCTATTTCTTTCCATTGATCACTGAGGAAGTCTTTCTTATCTCTCTTTGCTATTCTTTGGAACTCTGCATTCAAATGGGTATATCTTTCCTTTTCTCCTCTGTTTTTGGCTTCTCCTCTATGCACAGTTCTTTGTAAGGCCTCCTCAGACAACCATTTTGCCTTTTTGCATTTCTTTTTCTAGAGGATGGTCTTGATCCCTGCCTTCTGTACAATGTCACAAACCTCCATCCATAGTTCTTCAGGCACTCTGTGTATCAGATCTAATCCCTTGAATGTATTTGTCACTTCCATATACAATCGTTAGGGATTTAATTTAGGTCATACCTGAATGGTCTAATGGTTTCCCCTACTTTCTTCAATTTAAGTCTGAATTTTGCAATAAGGAGTAAATGCAAACATGGTTTCCAAGGGGGAAAGCAAGGGAGGCATAAATTGAGAGACTGGGATTGACATATACACACACTGTATATAAAATAGATAACATTTAATAAGAACCTACTGTATTGCACAAAGAACTCTAGTCAATACTCTATAATGGCCTATATGGGAATAGAATCTAAAAAAGAGTGAATATATTTATATGATAACTGATTCACTTTGCTGTTCAGAAGAAATTACTACAATGTATAGACCAATAAAAATCAATTTTAAAATATAACATAAATATTCTACTTAAAATCATCCAAAAACATCAGAACAGTGACAATGGTAGAAAAGTCATTTATGCCAACCCATCAAAGACATTCCATGTCTTTCTCATAAATAAACACTTCTGAAATCTATTGACTTTAAGCAATCTGAGGAATTATTTTCTCAAGGTTTCCAAATGTAATGCTAGCTTCCCACATTATAAAAAAGACCTCTGAGTATTCTTTTATGGACTGAATTCTTCATACTTCAAGTGACCAAACTAATCTCTAAACTTAAAGTAAGTAACTGACTATCATCATTACAACTAAAGTTGGAAGTAGCTACAATGAAAACAAAGTAGGGTGGAAACAACTCTCGAAATATACACTGTAAATACAATATGCCACTCTTCGCCTTGAGATTTACTAATCATCTTTCTTTGTTCATTTGATTGTTTAGTTTCCTAAGATCACAGAGCTAAGAAATGGGCTACAGTTACTATTCACCCCTTACTAGTATGAAATAATCTTGACAGCAGTAGCAATACTTTTAAATATCACTGGATTATGATTCCTTCTATCTAGGAATAGCACTCAACATCCTCACTAGTTGCCAACCTCCTATGTCATCTGACATATTTACTCACAAATAATTTTCAGGTTAGTCCAGCATTTCTCTGAAGTTTGCTATCTACCACTATCTCTAAGTGGTCCCCTTCACTTTGCTTCTGCTGTCTGCCCTTCATGAAAATATTATTTCAGGTTAAGTGTAGCTTATCTTGTTGCTTACAAAGCTACAAAGCTACTAGAGAACAAAATGATACTTCATTAACTTTCATCTTCACTGTGTCTGCTTCATACTGTTTTTCTCTGGGAAAAAAAAAAAAATGAACAAGTAGAATGTGTCTCTTTTGACACATTGTACACCAAAGCACTGAACTGCTTTGCCAGAGCCTCCCTTGGTTCAGGGAATGTTTCATAAAAAGTCCATAGGTCTGTCTCTGCACTGCTTCACACTTCCACCCCAACCAAGTACAAACCACCACCAAGTCCTTTTTCCTTCATGTAAATAAACTTGTGAATGTCCTGACTGAGCAGTAACTCTTTTAATATATGGTACACAGTATTTTGACTACTGGGTTATTGTTGGTTGGGCCTGCTTTTGTGAAGGATTTTAAGAAATATTAGAACCATAATTTTCTGGAAAATGTTAAGCATGCTTTGGCCTGAAGATAAGTACACTATGGAGCTGTCCTTCCTGGAAATCTTTTCCCTGCTAAACAGTGTTTCATATATCCCTAATCCTTCTAATTCTTTCCTTCAAGACAGTCATATACAAACCTATGTTTATTTGTTCTGTGTAGTTGTTATATGTGGTTTAGAATGTATTTTTTAAAAATGATGAATTTTGACTCTAAAGCCTAAAAGGTCTGGAGAAAATCCTTATATCTTATTCATTTTAACTATAAACAGAATTGCCTTTTCAGTCCCTAGAGAACTTAAAATATCTGTCAACTTTTAACAGAAACCACACTGAACTTGTACTGCAATATTTACCTAGTGTTCTCAAGCTTGTCTAACTGTAGCTTTGCCTCAGCTCACCCAGAGTAATTTGCTAAAACCAAAAAGATAAAAAAGAACATTAACTCTTTCTTCCATTTTCAGACACAGTTGTCAATTCTGGAAGTCAATTTGAAATAAGGCAGTGTGGTTATTGTTGGCATCAGAGAAATGGCAGAGAGAAAATAATCTGCAACTTTGGTGTGTACTATGCTCTAGCATTTTTAAATCATTCATTATTTAACCAGATTTAAGGAGGAGAAACGGGGGACAAAAGATGAGATGGCTGGATGGCATCATTGACTCAATGGACATGAGTTTGAGCAAACTCCAGGACATAGTGAAGGGACGCCTGATGTGCTGCAGTCCACGTCAGTTGCAGAGTAGGATGCGACTGAATGACTATGACTGAACAACAACAAATAAATGCAATATTTCTCATGCTTCCACATGAAAAAGTGTCTGAGCTGCGCATGATGAAACCACATGACAAGTATTTTCCAGATGCCACCAAGTTACCAGGAGGTGTATTTTCAAAACAAGAGTTCAATTCTCATAACTGACAATGCTCTTGGCAGGGACACATTATCCATTACTCAAAGGCCCAGATGAGGTTCTTGGAATCTCCAGATCCATAAACTTCAACAAAATCCACATAGAAGAATAAATAAAATTTTGGGGAATAGAGATTCTATTTAAGAAAAAAATTAAGGAACTACTGTAATATCTGTAGATAGTTTCTTTATATGTGCTTTTTATTTCAACATGTAATTTAAAATGTGTAGCTATATTTACCAAATCTCCAAGATAGCTTTTACGATTTTTGTCATTATTTGCTAACTTTGATGAAAGTGCCTGCAGTGGATTTGCTGGTCACCTGTTAAAAGAGATGGCAAGAATACACAGAAGAACTATACAAAAATGATCTTCACGACCCAGATAATCACTATGGTATGATGACTCACCTAGAGCCAGACATCCTGGAATGTGAAGTCAAGTGGGCCTTAGAAAGCCTCACTATGAACAAAGCTAGTGGAGGTGATGGAATTCCAGTTGAGCTATTTCAAATCCTAAAAGATGATGTTGTGAAAGTGCTGCACTCAATATGCTAGCAAATTTGGAAAACTCAGCAGTATGCACAGGACTGGAAAAAGTCAGTTTTCATTCCAATACCAAAGAAAGGCAATGCCAAAGAAGGCTCAAACTATGGCACAACTGCCTTCATCTCACACGCTAGTAAAGTAATACTCAAAATTCTACAAGCCAGGCTTCAAAAGTCCATCAACTGAGAACTTCCAGATGTTCAAGCTGGTTTTAGAAAAGGCAAGGGAACCAGCGATCAAATTGCCAACATCAGTTGGATTATCAAAAAAACAAGGGAGTTCCAGAAAAACATCTATTTCTGCTTTATTGACTACGCCAGAGCCTTTGACTGTTTGGATCACAATAAACTGTAAAAATTCTGAAAGAGATGGGAATACCAGACCATCTGACCTGCCTCTTGAGAAATCTGTATGCAGGTCAGGAAGCAACAGTTAGAACTGGACATGGAAAAACAGAATAGTTACAAATAGGGAAAGAAATACGTCAAGGCTATATATTGTCATCCTGTTTATTTAACTTATATGTAGAGTACATCATGAGAAACGCTGGGCTGGATGAAGCATAAGCTGGAATCAAGATTGCCGGGAGAAATATCAATAACCTCAGATATGCAGATGAAACGACCTTTATGGCAGAAAGTGAAGAAGAACTAAAGAGCCTCTTGATGAAAGTGAAAGAGAAGGGTGAAAAAGTTGGCTTAAAGCTCAACATTCAGAAAACTAAGATCATGGCATCCAGTCCTATCACTTCATGGCAAATAGATGGGGAAACACTGGAAACACTGACAGACTTAATTTTTTTGGACTCCAAAATCACTGCAGATGGTGACTGAAATTAAAAAGCCATGAAATTAAATGATGCTTACTCCTTAGAAGAAAAGTTGTGATCAACCTAGACAGCATATTAAAAAGCAGAGACATTACTTTGCAAACAAAGGTCCGTCTAGTCAAAGCTATGGTTTTTCCTATAGTCATGTATGGATGTAAGAGTTGGACTATTAAGAAAGCTGAGCACCGAAGAAGTGATGCTTTTGAACTGTGGTGTTGGAGAAGACTCTTGAGAATCCCTTGGGTTGAAAGAAGATCCAACCAGTCCACCCAAAAGGAAATCAGTCCTGAATATTGATTGGAAGGACTGATGTTGAAGGTGAAACTGCAATACTTTGGCCATCTGATGTGAAGAGCTGACTCATTTGAAAAGACCCTGATGCTGGGAAAGATTGAAGGCAGGAGGAGAAGGGGATGACAGAGGATGAGATGGTTGGATGGTATCACCAACTCAATGGACATGAGTTTGAGTAAACTCTGGGAGTTGGTAATGGTCAGGGAGGGCTTGCACGCTCCAGTCAATGGAGATGCAAAGAGTCAGACACGACTGAGTGACTGAACTGAACTGAACTGTTAAATGTGTTAAGTCTCTCAGGTATGTCTGACTCTTTGAGACCCTGTGGACTATAGCCTGCCAGGCTCCTCTGTCCATGGAATTCTCCAGGCAAGAATACTGGAGTGGGTTGCTATTCCCTTCTCCAGGGATACTTCCCGACCCAGGGACTGAACACTTGTATTCTGCATTGCAGGCTGATTCTTTAATGTCTGAGCCACCCAGGAAGCCCCTTGCTGGTTACCTAGTCAGCTTCTATTGGCTCCTTTATCCTTCCTAAAAGTGTTATTAATTTTGGTTTGGGTATCTACCATTTCACCATACAGCTCATGTGTTCTGGGGAAAGTTAAATTTCACAGGGCAGCATTTGATTTATCTAAGCCAATCAGCAGATTTCTGTTCTCTTGCACAGTGACTGGTTCAGCTCTACGTGACCTTAGTCAATCCAACTAGAAACTAAATTTTTTAAAGTAAATTTTAGGACTCTGGCTTAGAACCCTATCAAAGAAACATTTCTATTTCTGGAGAACAGATGTTTACAAAGATTGGAAGCATTGGAGCTATGTTATTAATATGAGGAAAACTTGAACACAAACTTGACAATGCAGGGAAAAATGGGGAAAAATTGAGGTCTTTAAATATATCTTTAAGTTGCTGAATCAAAATAAACTCAGCATGTTTCCAGATTTATATATTTATGAAAGCCAACGTATCCTCTTTAATATTTATGTCACATTCACTGGGTTGTTTTTTTTGGGGGGAGGGGGGTTATATGAAAGATAAAAATACATTATTGTATTTGCAGGTTTGATTCCTGGGTCAAGAAGATCTCCTGGAGAAGGGAATGGCTACCCACTCTAGTATTCTTGCCTAGAGAATTCCATGGACAGAGAAGCCTGGTGAGCTACAGTCCATGGGGTCATATAGAGTCGGACATGACTGAGTGGCTAACACACACATAAACACATACACACACACAGAGCATAGTACAGACAAGACAAGATATATTAGCTATTAAAATGAATTGCTGAGCTCTAGAGATTTCTTTCCCTGGAGGTTATACTTTTAAAATATGGCATTAGGCACAAACAGCTTTACTTCTCTGCCATTTTTATAGATAAAAGATAAAATATCAATTACCTTATCTACTTATTTCCACTTTTTAATATTTCTGCAAATGGAAATAGTAATAATTTCTTTTAAATTTACAGTAGAGCTGTTGAAAGCTCACATGAGTTTTCCCTTACCTTGGAGATTACATGTACCACCTGTTTGACTAATGATGAAGAGAGCAGATGGAGATGTTAATATGTTAAAAACTTATAGAATTTGATTAGAGGCAACTCCTAAGGATTTTTTTTCTCCAAAATCTCACCCAAATTACTAACTTACTGTGTCCTTTGAAAAAAAAGATGAACTTCTTAATATTAAAACATTATTTCTCAAAACTCATCAATAATGATTTATTTTTAGAGATCAGTAATTACAAGAGATAAACATCAAATTTTTTAAATATTTAATTTACTCTTATCCTTAGGAATATCATACATTAAATTGGGTAAACATGTCATATTTTAAAGTATGAGAATGTTGTATATTATATCATGATTGATAATATTAAATTATATAAACATCAAGCAGTTTGAGACTTATATACACTTAAATCTTATAACATTTAGATATTTTAAATGTTTATAATTTGAACTCTTTGGACTAAAAACAATAATAATAAAATAGTTTCATTAATACCAAACCATAAGTAATAAAAACATAAAAAAAACTTAAAAAAATAAATAAAAACAATAATAACTTAAATTTTTAAATAGGTAATTAATCAGGAATACATTCTCATGTATTCCTTATAATAATTCTTGGAGGTTATTAGTCCTTATTTACAAATTAAGAAGCTAAGGGTTATAGAAGTTAAATAACTTGGTTAAGGTAAATGACTAGCAAATAGAGAGCCACAGCTCAAATCCATGGATTCCAACTTCAAGACTATGGGATTAATAACCACATGTTTCTCCCCAGTATATCAGAACTTTTTCAATTTAAAATTTAGCAAAATAAGAGGCTTCCAGTTCAAGACTGCAGAGTAGAAGGATGAGTTCTCATCTTCTGCAAGAGCACCAAAATCACAACTAGCTGTTGAACAACCACTGACAGGAGAATGATGGAACCCACCAAAAAAGATACCCTGAAGACAAAGAAGAAGCTGCAGCAATACAGTAGGAATATGACCTTGGGGGCCAGCAGGATTTGATTATAGGACTTTCAGAGGACTGGGGGAAACAGAGACTCCAGTCTTGAGGGCACAAACAAAATCTTGCATGCACCAAGATCCAGAGGGAAGGAGCAGTGAGCCCACAGCAGACTGAACCAATACTACCTGCTGGTGTTGGAAAGTCACCTGTGGAGGTGTGGATTGGCAGGGGCTCACCAGAGGGATGGAGGCACTGGCAGCAGCAGTCCCAGAAGGTCCCCCTTGACATAAGCACTCTTGGAGTTTGCCATTAACCCTATCATAGAGCCTGGTAAACCCCAGGGTTGGATGCTCTCAGATCAAACAGTTAGCAGGAAGGGAACATAACCCCACTCATCAGCAAATAGATGGATTAGAGCTTTACTGAGCAAGGCCCTGCCCACAAGAGCAAGACCCAGTTTTTCCCACCACCAGGCCCTCCTATCAGGAAGCTTACACAAGCCTCTCAGCCTTCTTCATCAGCAGCCAGACAGAAGAAGCTAGAAGAACCACAATCCCACAGTGGCTAGAACAAAAACCACATTACAGAAAGTTCATCAGGATGAAAAACCAGAAAGTTATATCTCAGATGAATGGACAAGATAAAACACCAGTAAAACAACTAAATGAAGTGGAGATAGGCAACCATCCAGAAAAAGAATCCAGAATAATGATAGTGAAGATGATCCAGATTCTTGGGAAAACAATGGAGAAGATCCAAGAAATGTTTACCAAAGATTCAGAAGAATTAAAGAATAAACAGAGATAAATAGTACACTAGAAGGAATCCATAGCAGAATAACTGAGGCAGAAGAACAGAATAGATAAATGACCTAGGGAACAGAATGCTGGAAATCACAGAACAGGATATAGAAAAAAGAATGAAAAAAAAAAATGAAGAGAGCCTAAAGAGACCTCTGGGACAGCAGACATTAAATGCACCAATGTTCACATTATAGGGGTCCCAGAGGAGAAGAAAGAGAAAGGATCTGAAAAATATTTAAAGAGATAATACCTGAAAACTTCCCTAATATGGTAAAGGGAAATAGTCAACCAAGTCTAGAAAGCACATAAAGTCCTAGGCAAGATAAACCTAAGCAGGAACACACCAAGACACATAGTAATAAAACTGATAAAAATTAAAGACAAAGATAAAATATAAAAAGCAGCAAGGGAAAACAACAAATAACATAAAAAGGAACTCCCATCAGGCTATCAGCTGATTTCTCAACAGAAACTCTAGAAGTCAGAAGGGACTGGCATGATATATTTAAAGTGATGAAAAGGAAGAACTTAAAACCAAAAATACTCTACCCATCTACTCATTCAGTTTGATGGAGAAATAAAACTTTCCAGACAAGCAAAATTAAGAGAGTTCAGCACCACCAAACCAGCTTTACAACAAATGCTAAAGGAACTTCTCTAGGCAGAAAACACAAGAGAAGGAAAAGAACTACAGAAAATAAACCCAAAACAAGAAAATGGTAATAGGATCATACATATCAATAATTACCTTGAATGTAAATGGATTAAATGTACCAACCAAACGACACAGACTGGCTGGGTGGAGGAAAACATGTGCATGTATACACTTCCACTTTCTCTGCTTGACCCCCCATATTTTATGTAATTATTTTATACTGTAGGTTAATCATGTTCCCATTATGGCTTGTAACTGTAATTATCATTTATTTTTTGCCTGGCTATATTGATTGTGATAACTGATAAACATCTTTCACTATTGTTATTATGCAACCATTACTTACTTAATACCATTGTATCATGACTGGTCACAGAAAAATAATATAATTCTATATCACCAAAACTACTATTTACTAGAAAAACCTATAATCACTTTTTAAAATCCAGATACACATCAGAATTATCTTGGAATTTTTTTGAAAAATACAAATGCCCAAGAATTGCTTTTTTCCCCTCAAAGCTCCAGACATGTTTCTAATGAGCAGCCATGTTTAAAAAAGACTGAACAATGATCTTTTACTTTTATCTAGTTTGCTTGACTTTTTCTATTTCATACTCAGTGTTCCCATTTCATTGGGTTTATGTTTTCCAACTTCTCCATCACTTCATTTTTTTTTAATGTTCTTTCTATAGCCTTTATCAAGCAGAGTAGAAAAGCTTTTGTATACATACATATAAACACATATATTTAACATATATGCAGAGTACATGATGTGAAACACCGGGCTGGATGAAGCACAAGCTGGAATCAAGACTCCCAGGAGAAATATCAATAACCTCAGATACGTAAACCACCTTTATGGCAGAAAGCGAAGAGAACTAAAGAGCCTCTTGATGAAGGTAAAAGAAGAGAGTGAAAAAGCTGGCTTAAAACTCAACATTCAAAAAACAAAGATCATGGCATCTGGTCCCATTACTTCATGGCAAAAATGGGTAACAATGGAAACAGTGACAGACTTTATTTCCTTGGGCTCCAAAATCACTACAGATGGTGACTGCAGCCATGAAATTAAAAGATGCTTGCTCCTTGGAAGAAAAGCTATGACCAACCTAGATGGCATATTAAAAAGCAGAGACATTACTTTGTCAGCAAAGGTCCATTTAGTCAAAACTTTTTTTCCAGTAGGCATGTATAGATGTGAGAGTTGGACCATAAAGAAGGCTGGGAACTGAAGAATTGATGCTTTTGAACTATGGTGTCGGAGAACACTCTTGAGAGTCCCTTGAACAGCAGGAGATCAAATCAGTCAATCCTAAAGGAAATCAATCCTGAATAGTCATTGGAAGGACTGTGTTGAAGCTGAAGCTCCAATACTTTGGCTACCTGATGCAAAGAGCTGACTCATTAGAAAAGACCCCGATGCAGGGAAAGATTGAAGGCAGGAGGAGAGGGGAACAACAGAGGATGAGATAGTTGGATGGCATCACCGATTCAATGGACATGAGTTTGAGCAAACTCTGGGAGATAGTAAAGGACAGGAAGCCCAGTGTGCTGTGGTCCATAGGGTCGCAAAGAGTCGAACACCACTGAGTGACTGAACAACAACAACAATATTAACACCATGTATAATATATATATATATTTTAGAAAACATGAATTTCTACCTAACTAAAAAATTTATGACATTTTTATTCCACTTGTTTGACTTAGTATGAATAGAATGCTTGACTTCTAATTTTAAAAAATGGATATTCAACAAGCAACAAAGGTTTACTCTATAGCACAGTAAACTATAGTCAATATCTTGTAATGACCTATAATGGAAGATAATCTCAAAAATAATATATGTGTATGTGTATAATTGAATCATCTTGCCTTGTACCTGAAAAATTATGTCAACTATACTTCAATTATATATATATATAAAGAAAAAAAATAAAGTAAAATAATTTTTTAATTACTACAAATATATAAGAGACACATGATAGGCAATTAAAGAACAGAATTAAATCTAAAAATGTAAAAAGATAATTATTTTCAGTAGTGATGTATTTTGTGCAAATGACACATAAGGAAATAAAGAGTTACAAGGTTTGTATGTTCACATAGAAGTTAGAAATATTTGTCTGAGGGGATGAGATTTTAGAAACTATTTAAGGGATGAATTTTCTTGTTAATCATAATATACTGCATTATAGAAAGCCAAAAATCTATGCAGAGATGGGAATAAAGTGATCAGATAAAAGATTTATTATTTATAAGTATTCCAATTATTTTGATAAATGATGTGATTTGATAAATGATTTATATTTTTAAAACTATTTATAGTTTTTGCTGTTTTGTGTTCATAAACACTTGGTGATTTCCTATCATTCTATCAAGATTCACAGATTCATCTACTTTATCACTTAATACATTTCATGCTCACATAGTGTCCTAAAAATACTATCCAATTATGTTGAGTCCAAGTACCACCCAGTCACCTTGGCAGTTTCTGAAATTGTACAACTATTTCCAAAGATAGAAAGACTTTGTCATCCTAGGGATACTGCCAAGACCTAGCCTTCAAAGCCTTCTCAAAGAAATATATTTCAATAGGGCATATCTGCTGCATGGATTGAAAAAATGTCGTACATCAGCTATGGAATTAACATGATTGAATACAAGCTTAGAAAAAACAACTAGGCCCCAATTAAATGAACTGGCCAATTGATAAAAATTGATTTTTTTATAAAATGTAAGTTTGTGACACCCAGTGATCTTTCTCTCTGCCTGAGCCTCCACTTTTGATAAATTACTTAGCTCATGATTGTTCACTATTCTTTATAGCTCTCTGATTATTTGTATATGTTACTTAGTCTTCTCCATAATTTGATTTTAAATGCAAAAATATAAACTCTATTTCATAACAACAGTGCTTGACATACAAATATTCTTGCTTGTAGATAATGTGTCAGAATGACTCTACTAACCATAATCTAAGGCCTTCAGAAGCCTCTGTGATGGTGATTTCCTATTTTCCTTGGACCTCTTCTCTTTCCTATCTTTTCTTCTCTTTCTCTGCTAAACACAGTAGACTACATCACTCAAGTTACCTCACTGTTTGACTTCTTGTAGCATTTGGACAAAGGAAAGCACCATCAAAATAGACAGCAGGAGAGAAATTAAGACATTTTATTCTAACCACTTCTTTGGAGAAGGCAATGGCAACCCACTGTAGTACTCTTGCCTGGAAAATCCCATGGATGGAGGAGCCTGGTGGGCTGCAGTCCATGCGGTCGCAAAGAGTCGGACACGACTGAGCGACTTCACTTTCACTTTTCACTTTCATGCATTGGAGAAGGAAATGGCAACCCACTCCAGTGTTCTTGCCTGGAGAATGTCAGGGACGGGGGAGCCTGCTGGGCTGCCGTCTATGGGGTCGCACAGAGTCGGGCACGACTGAAGCGACTTAGCAGCAACAGCAGCATTCTAACCACTTCTTTACCTCCTTACTTTGGGCCCTGCTTCTGTCAGTAGCTCTCTCTCCCCCTTGTCCCCAACATCAATACCTCCCTGTCCCTTCCTTCATGATGTCTCTTCCAGCAGGCTCCAGCACCAGGAATTCCTTACTTGCACCCTTCAGATCTAGGGATGGTAATGGTTAGGCTCTGATAATCTTAATATAACTTGTTTGCTTCTTCAACCTTGCCCACCCCTGGCTAAGTAGAACTTTTTAGGTGAACCTCATTTTTAGTCATTTGGGGTGAAATTGTTTCCTGATACAACCATTTGGTTACTAAAACAGTTCTCCTCAAATATTGCAATGGATAGCTTTATTTCCTTCTGCTGTTGGACTTTCACTTTTCAATGGCCTCCTAGACCACAGATCCATTGAGGTGCATATCTGTCCTTATTCGATGCTATATTTTAAGCTCTCAGAAAATACCTGAGCACGAAGTCCAGTAAATGCTTGTTGAACAATGGATGGAAGTTTCAACTAAAAGATCAAGAAATAAAACATTTGCTTCTGTGATTAAAACTATCCTTATTTTACCACTTGCATGAAGAAAATCTGAATTATTAGTACAAATTAGAATTAGATAGTTTATGTTTGAATTATACAGTAGTTTAACTTCATTATAGATTGAATAGACTTTTTGAGTTCTTCTAGGAAATTAATCCTCAGCCAAAATAATTGTTTCTTAAAGACTATGCATAACAATTTGCAAAGAGACAAATTTACAACTAAACATGTAGAAACAACCTTTTGAAATTGAAGACAAATAAGCTTTCTTTATTCCTTTTGCTTCTACCATAGTCCTGGAAATACAGCCTCTTAATATTTCATTATAGAGGGGCTGACTGTGGGGAAAACAAAAGATGATGTCTTAGATACAATTTTAAAGTTGTATTGTCAAAGTTATGTTTTCTTGTAACAACTGTAAGCATCTTTTATGAAATGAAATATTTCCACTTAAAATTCATATTTTGAATTCCCAATCCCTAGTACCTCAGAATGTAACCATATTAGGTGACAGGCATTCAAAAAAGTGGTTTCATTGAAATGAGGTTGACAGGGTGGTACCCTTATCCAACATGATCAATGTCTTTATAAGAAGAGAAAAATACCAGGAATGCTCAGGTACTGAGAAAAGGCCAAGTGAAGACACAGAGACAGAAAGGCCATCTGCAAGCCAAAGGAGAGATTCCACAAAACAACCAACCTTCAGTTCAGTTCAGTTCAGTCACTCAGTCCTGTCTGACTCTCTGCGACCCCATGAATCACAGTACGCCAGGCCTCCCTGTCCATTACCAACTCCCGGAGTTCACTCAAACTCACGTCCATCGAGTCAGTGATGCCATCCAGCCATCTCATCCTCTGTTGTCCCTTTCTCCTCCTGCCCCCAATCCCTCCCAGCATCAGTCTTTTCCAATGAGTTAACTCTTCGCATGAGATGGCCAAAGTACTGGAGTTTCAGCTTTAGCATCATTCCTTCCAAAGAAATCCCAGGGCTGATCTCCTTCAGAATAGACTGGTTGGATCTCCTTGCAGTCCAAGGGACTCTCAAGAGTCTTCTCCAACACCACAGTTCAAAAGCATCAATTCTTCGGCGCTCAGCCTTCTTCACAGTCCAACACTCACATCCATACATGACCACAGGAAAAACCGTAGCCTTGACTAGACGGACCTTTGTTGGCAAAGTAATGTCTCTGCTTTTGAATATGCTATCTAGGTTGGCCATAACTTTCCTTCCAAGTAGTAAGTGTCTTTTAATTTCATGGCTGCAGTCACCATCTGCAGTGATTTTGGAGCCCCCCAAAAAATAAAGTCTGACACTGTTTCCACTGTTTCCCCATCTATTTCCCATGAAGAGATGGGACCAGATGCCATGATCTTCGTTTTCTGAATGTTGAGTTTTAAGCCAACTTTTTCACTCTCCTCTTTCACCTTCATCAAGAGGCTTTTTAGTTCCTCTTCACTTTCTGCCATAAGAGTGGTGTCATCTGCATATCTGAGGTTATTGATATTTCTCCCAGCAATCTTGATTCAAGCTTGTGCTTTATCCAGCCCAGCGTTTCTCATGATGTACTCTGCATATAATTTAAATAAGCAGGGTGACAACATACAGCCTTGACGTACTCCTTTTCCTATTTGGAACCAGTTTGTAGTTCCATGTCCAGTTCTAACTGTTGCTTCCTGACCTGCATATAGGTTTCTCAAGAGGCAGGTCAGGTGGTCTGGTATTCCCATCTCTTTCAGAATTTTCCACAGTTTATTGTGATCCACACAGTCAAAGGCTTTGGCATAGTCAATAAAGCAGAAATAGATGTTTTTCTGGAACACACCTTAATCTTGAACTTCTAGCCTCCAGAACTGTGAGAAACAATTTTCTGGTGTTAAAGCTCTGATATTTTGTTATGGCAGCCCTCAGCAAATTAGTGTCTTAATCCACTACAATAAGATTTTCATGGCTACCTGGCTTTTTAGATTCACTGAGGTGGCTTTAGGTAGGATCCAGCAAATTTTATCTTAAATCAGTTATTAAAGAAAATACTGTTTCACAAGTCGCCAGTCCAGGTTCGATGCAAGATACTGGATGCTTGGGGCTGGTGCACTGGGACGACCCAGAGGGAGAGTATGGGGAGGGAGGAGGGAGGAGGGTTCAGGGTGGGGAACACAGGTATACCTGTGGTGGATTCATTTCGATATTTGGCAAAACTAATACAATATTGTAAAGTTTAAAAATAAAATAAAAAAAAAAGAAAATACTGTTTCATTCCCTATGAAAAAAATTTAAGTGAAGCAAAAACCATGTGGATACATGAAACTGCAAGTAGAATTTAAACACTGACAATTACTTTGCAACATAAAGTAAGCCATGAACACTCAGGATAATTCCCTCCAGTAAAGAAAATGTAGCTTCTCTACTTTTTATTCCCAGATTTTACCATATAGTAGGTACTCAGATTTTTATAGAATGGTTGAATTGATAACTGAATAAATTCATATTATATTTCACAGAAGTAGTTCTTAAAGTGTGGTCCCTGAGCCATCAGCTTCAATGTCACCTAAGAACTTCTTAGAAAAGGCATAATCCTGAATCTAACTCTAGACTTACTGAGAGTCTAGAAACTCCTGGGACCCTGCGATCTGAGTTTTAAAAGCCTTCAAGTGATTCTGATGCAGACTAAAGTTTGAGAACCACTGCTTGTCACCACGTAAATCTAAGTGTCTCAACAATAAATGGATTTTGAAAATGTGTGTGGGGAGACAGCATTCCTTATAAACAAACTGAATTATTTCTTCTACATATTATTTTAATAACAATTGATGCTTATTAAAATGGAAAGTGTTTTATTAATTATTTGAATGCCAAATCTTGTAAATAACTACTCATTAATATTAAATATTGACAGTATATTAATAAATTATAAGTTCTTAAACATCTAAATTTGAAGTAACATTTAAAATATTTATGATGCTCTTTCAAAAAATACACAAGGCAATACATCACACCTAAACAGTGGACCATTAGTAGCATTTGTCAACATTAGTACTAGTCCTAGTTCATCCAATATTACTCACGTAACAATTACATGAAAGGAGAGACTTAAACAACTATCACAATATTGTAAAGCAATTATCCTCCAATTAAAATAATTAATTTAAAAAATAAGTCCCTAATGTTTTCATGTAATCTATAATTTGATGGATGGTTTTCAACAAATTAAGAACTTTTATAAATCTTCAAATTTAATAGTATAAAGGAATTACCTGTAACAAAGATTTTGTTTTTTTCACTATTCTTTATTTTCTTCATCTCTAAATGACAGAAATTAGGAGCAATGATTTTTAACTAACTTAGATTTGTCAAAAGAAATACATTAAATCCACTTCCACAGGAACACTTCTAAGAATCTTTCACATATGTAAACAGCCTCCCTGTGATCAAGTTTCACTATTAATTTTTCAGACTAAGAATGTTTTCATTTCATAATCTAGTGTTTAAAAGGAGCTGAAGAAGAAAATTCTCTTACTCACAGAACTTACAGCCAGTGAAAAATCCACTATATAATCTGCTTGTAGTCCTAATAAATTACATTAAGTAGCAAATATCATATTTACCTCAATGGTAAAATGTTTTAAACTTGTTTGCTCTTAAATTATAGCATTTTTACTCATTTATGTTACAAAAGGGTACTGTATTTTTGTAACATAGAGTGAAAATTGAGAATTTTCATGTGGCTTGTTAAGGTCACTGTTATCACTGAGTAATTACTAGCCCCAGGTTTGACCCTTAGTTAACCAGCCAGGCTTGTGAACAAGAAGACTGTGATTACTTGGAGTCTAGTGGAGTATTTGGTAACTACAGTAAAATTTTAAAGTAATGATGAAGGAAAATAATATTCCAAGATCCCTTTAACAAGTGCATGTAATATGAACATTAAAATTTCGATTTATGACAAGTAGAAATAAAAATCTACACAGTAGAGCTAATACTTTTGTAACTTGATACTTATATTCAATGTGAATGAAATGCTAAATTCTATTAAACATTAGGGAATATAAAGACATCTTTTTTCTTAACCCATGTCACAGAATCCTTGAATTCTATGGATCTGGGTGGGACCCATAGGTCAAAAACTCTGGTGTGGAGGAATAGTATATAATACAGTGAAGTTATCATCAGTCAAAGGCAAAGTGTGGGAAATTCCACAGGGTATATGATTTAGTTGCTTCTGTTTTTAATTAAAAAAAAAACAAATATAACAGATTTTTTTAAGCTTAAGGGGCATTCAAACAAATGTAAAGTTAAGATTGTAATTCAAACAAACCAGTTATAAAATGCATTTGGAAACTGTCAAGTAAAAATGAACACGGACAGGGTATTAGATTGAGTTTATTTTGCTAAGTATAACAATGATATTGTGATCAGGTTTTAAAATTCTTATATATATACACTGAAACTACAGTGGATGAAAATTATATGTTACCTTGGCATTGCTTTAAAAGACACAAAGGAAAAAAAGAAGGTATTGATGAAATAGGAGTAGCAGCATATTGGTGGTTTTTAAAGCTGGATCCGTGGGGTTCTATAACATCACCAATTATAATTTTGTGGATTTTAGGATTTTTTAATAAATTGATACCTAAAATTGAAAATTTGGCAGAAGCCCTTAAGATGAAAGAAACTGAATCTAACTTGATAGGAAATTAAGTTCTTAGAGGAGATACATAGGGTACCTCCTTCCACACCTCACATCCACTAGACCCATCTTTTACTGTAGCTGTTGTTGCAGCCACCAGGTGTGCAGAGGTTCACTCTTACATCTTACTTCAGCTGGTCCTCATCTCTCTCATGTACTGTTAGGATGATCCTCTGCTGTCCCTCAGCTGGGTTGTCAGTAAGAATCCATTCAGCCATTCTGAGACACAGGCAAACCTGACAGTGTAAGGGAGTTAATACCCCAAGGGCACTCCTTGACTAGTGAGAGACTGGGGCTGGTGAAAGTTACCCCCTTTTCCATTCCTTCAGGAGACAATTCTACAGCCTCCTCCTTTAAAGGGACTTAGGCCTAGTATCTTACAGTGATCATCTTAACTATCCTTGGATTATCTGTTTCACTCTGTCCATTGCCCCATCCTTGTTCCCTAGAATGATTTAGCAAAACAAGCTACTTGGACATAAGTTCTTGCCCTAAGCTCTGCTTCATGGGGAACTTAAGAGAGTAAAAGGGAAATTAGATTATAAATCATGGTGAATTTTCTAAGCATTAAACAAACCAGTTAAAATATTCTGTCAATTGAGTGCCCTGAGAAGTCATCTCTGAAATAAAGGGCTTTGCTGAACTAAATACCTGTAAAAGACAAAGCTGGATGAGGTAGAATCTTGCAGAGAAAGACTTGAGATCACAATAATGAAAATCTGACATTTATGAAAAGAAGAGGATGCTATAAGATAAAGACTGGGCAAGGAGATCTAACAATTACTCCTTATAATAGTCCTGTAGGAGCTTTTCAGTGGTAGTGGAAACAATCACCACAGTAAAAGATTATAAGAGCTTTCAGAGAATGGGAAACTGAAAACATAAGTAAATGGACCAGCAGAGTGCCAGGGCCTCTCTAACAACGTTGGGTGAGGACTTAACAGACTGATGTCTCTGTTACTCTTGCTCTAGACTTAGCTTGACCTGGAGGCTGGTATACAATTTCTGAGGACAGACGAAGAAACGCAAAGAAAGTAACAACAAATTCTCAGCACCAAAGTATTTCTCACAGGCTGTTATCTTTCTTTCAAAAGGTCTCTTTACTGGCCTCTTTGAATCCATAAGCAGGAAGTCAGCTATTGCTGGGAGAAATACCAATAACCTCAGATATGCAGATAACACCACCCTTATGGCAGAAGGTGAAGAAGAACTAAAGAGCCTCTTGATGAAAGTGAAAGAGGAGAGTGGAAAAAGTTGGCTTAAGGCTCAGCATTAAAAAAATTAAGATCATGGCATCCAGTCCCATCACTTCATGGCAAATAGATGGGGAAACAGTGGCTGACTTTATTTTGGGGGGCTCCAAAATCACTGCAGATGGTAACTGCAGCCATGAAATTAAAAGACACTTACTCCTTGGAAGGAAAGTTATGACCAACCTAGACAACATATTAAAAAGCAGAGACATTATTTTGCCAACAAAGGTCCATCTCGTCAAGGCTATGGTTTTTCCAGTAGTCATGTATGGATGTAAGAGTTGGACTATAAAGAAAGCTGAGCACCAAAGAATTGACGCTTTTAAACTGTAGTGTTGGAGAAGATTCTTGAGAGTCCCTTGGACTGCAAGGAGATCCAACCAGTCCATCCTAAAGGAAATCAGTCCTGAATATTCATTGGAAGGACTGATGTTGAAGCTGAAACTCCAATAATTTGGCCACCTGATGCGAAGAGCTGACTCATTTGAAAAGACCCTGATGCTGGGAAAGATTGAAGGCAGGAAGAGAAGGGGATGAGAGAGGATGAGATGGTTGGATGGCATCACTGACTCAATGGAGATGAGTTTGAATAGACTCCAGGAGTTGGTGATGGACAGGGAGGCCTGGCATGCTGTGGTCCATGGGTTGTGAAGAGTTGGACATGACTGAGTGACTAAACTGAGTTGAACAGCTATTGGAAAGATGATGTGATTGTACATTAGCAAGAGGGATCAATCCAAACTATTGAAGAGTTAATTGTAGCATGTGCAAGTGCTACACAAATAGTCTAGACGTAAACTTGACATTTGTGCTTCCCTGGTGACCCAATGGTAAAGAACACACCTGCCAATGCAGGAGATGTGGGTTCAATCCCTGGGTCTGGACGATTCCTTGAAGAAAGAAAATGGCAGCCTGCTCCAGTATTCTTGCCTGGGAAGTCCCATGCATAGAGAATCCTGAAGGGTAACAGGTCATGGGGTTGCAAAAGAGTTGGACACAACTTAGCAACTAAAACAATAGCAAAACTTCACATCATCATTTTTGTCATTGCGAAAAAACAACAATCAAAACCAGTACTATAGGGACTTCCCTGGTGGTCCAGTGGTTTGAAATCCACCTTGCAATGCAGGGGATACGGGTTGGGGAACCACATGTCCCTGAGCAACTAAGTCTAAGCAGCACAACCAGAGAGTCCCTGTTGCCTCAACAAAAGATTCCACACGACACAACAAAGTTTCCACATGCCACAACTAAGACTTGATGTGCTTAGTTGCTCAGTCATGTCTGACTCTTTGCAAACCCCATGGACTGTAGCCTGCCAGGCTCCTCTGTCCATGGGGATTCTCCAGGCAGGAACACTGGAGTGGGTTGCCATGCCATCCTCCAGGGAATCTTCCCAACCCAGGGATTGAACCCAGGTCTCCCACATTGCAGGCAGACTTTACCATCTGAGCTACCAGGGAAGCCCTTAAAGACTCAATGCAGCCAAATAAATAAATAAATATTTTAAAAATGAAAAAAAAAAAAACAATACCTGTCGATCATATTCAATCTTTTTCTTTTTAGAGTTCTGCTTCACTTTATCATATTTAATCAACTTTAAATAGCACTTAAGAAGCGTATAACTGCACATTGGTCACTCTTAAATTGATCTCACCAAGTATTTCCAAGCAGTCTTTCTAGCATTAATTTCTAACCCTCTTCAATTTCAAGATAAGAATCAGTTGAAAGGTATTGAGGTAGCAGAGCTGAGACATTAGACCTGAAGCGCAGTGGCAATGCCCATGGGAAAGGTTTCATTTGCTCACAGCTCTCCATGGTTTTTGAGAGACTGTTTTTTCATCTTTGAGAAAGCTTATAACTGGAGAAGAGGACCCTTAGGCAACTTCTCTTGGGAATAACAATCACAGATATTCTTAGAGAAAAAAAATGACTGTCTTTCGTTCTCTGTCACAACTCAGAGAGAAAACTTCCCTTATGATCAGTAGAAGTAAAAACACAACTGTCTGAACAACAAATGCAGAAAATACATCATCTTGCCTTTCCTAATTTTCTCAGTTACTCATTAGGAAAACACTACCATAATTCAGTTAATCAAATTGCCAATTAACTGTATATATGATTCTCATTTGCTATTTAGAATACCTTAGAAATTTACTGTTCATACAGCTCTGTAATAAGAATATTGAGAAGGTTAACAATTTTATATAGTCTAAATTTATTATACTGATTTTTTGTGCAATATTGATATTTTTCATGTGTCCCTGTGTTCTTGTTTATTTTTTTATCTTTGTAGAGCATAGAAGAAATGTTCAACCAAACACTATTCCATCTTGTATTTATTTAACAGCAAAATCCATGGGTATCTGATAACCAGTTGACAAACCCAGAGACACTGGAGATGTCTATACTTAGTTTTCATTTATATATAACAGAGCAAAATACAACAACTATTTATGGTTATTGCTTCACCAATTCTGAGAATAAATTTGTAAAGTCATGTGTGCATGGTGTAACTCTTCCATTTTTGTTGTGTTTAATAATATACCCAGAACATTCCAGTGATTAGGGGACTGCCATATCACCTTACCTCATGATGTGCAATATCTCTTATTCAGTGATATGCAACACATTTTTTCCATGCTTACCTCATGTCATTTTATAATCATGAAGATCCCAGAGATGCAGAGCTAAGCAAATCCTTGATGGCAGAAGGAAAATAGTGGAATGACAAAAGGAAATTCATAAAGATGTCTGACAGGGCAGAGGAGTGAAGAGGTGCTTCCTAACACTGTATACTCTACTAACCATTCCCTATTAGGAAAGATTCCAGTTTGTATTGTCCAGAGACTCAAGAATCCTTCATCCATCCATATGAAGCCTCTTTTTAAGTCAGTAAGCACAAGCACTTAATGAACATCTGCTATGTTCCTACCTTGGAGTTTGCACTATGTGGGATTCAAATACACAACAAGGCTTGACCAGCAAGGAGCTTACAATCTATCTGTGATGCTATAGCTAAGATACAAAAAATCATTAAGGTCTAATGAGTGGCACTCGTCTAAAGGAAATAGTAAACTGAATCCAAATAAACTCAGTAGGGCTGGGGTTATCTACATGGACTAGGTAGAGTCTGTGATGGGGCTTAAGTGTTAGCCACGATGTTGCAAAACTAAAGGAAAAACAATTCCAGGCACTGGAAATAAACATATATCTGCCCTGATCGAGGATTAGGTTAATGTTAGGTATCCTAATAGAGATAATCCTCAAATTTCTAATGGTTATTGGAGAGAATGTGGGTAAACATTTTGGGACACAGGGAAAAGAGAAATAAAAACTGTCTATACAAAAGAAAAAGATCAAACACTAAACAAGAGGTTCACTGTACAGAGCAGTGAGAGGCAAATAAATACTTGAGATGATGGAGGTAGTCTGTGATATAGGGCAGAGGAGACAAAGACAACCAATATTTATGCATGACTTCTATGCCCAAACAATGTAATAATGGCCTTATTAAACTACAGTGAAATTGGTATCAATGGTTTTATTATATTATCCTCTAGACATCCCTGATGGCATCCCTAAATATTGTCTTAATATTGCACAGTCAACCAAGATCAGGTTATAATTTTGGACGAGTCTCCCTAAAGACTAAGTGATAATAGAAGAGAATTCCTGAACAATAAATAACTTATATACTGCAAAACAGAGTAGTCCAAGCCCTAGGAGTAGTTTACCCTGGCCTGCCTCTGCATGTTCTTCTCTCAAAACTCTCCTGGCACCTCCAAGCCTCAGAAATCTCTCTGCCATTATTGAGGTACCATTTAGACCCTGTCTAAAGCAGACTTAACAAAGTGTTGAAACTTATTTCCTTCAGGAAAGAAATTTGTTTTTCATCCATTATCTCCATTTTTCTCCATCTTCATTTTGCTTTCATTATCTCAGTAAATATCTGTACCAAATCCTCCACAGTCTGATTCATCTAATGTGATGACTGCTGTCTACCATTCCAGGCTCTTCAAACTGTAGAGACTTCATCTCCTCCTACAAGATTGGAAGCCACTACTGACTGTTGACCATTAAGACAATCAAGGTATGTTGTTTGCCTGTCTTCTCTAAAGAATCAATCTCTATCGCAAAATTTAACCTAACTCCCCAAGGAAGATTTAATTTTTTTAATTTTTTAAAAAAGTTCTGAGTACTAGTTTATGCCAATCTTTATTCCAGGAACTGGAAATACAGTGTCAAACAAAACAGGTAAGGTCTCTCTGCTCTTACAAATTGAGCATCCGTTCTGAGAATTTGAGACATTAGAGCTTTTTCATCAATACTTCACGTATATACCAAGCACACCTCTCCAAACTACATGGCAATGTACTTTTTTGTTTCCATGTCTCTTTCTCATTATATTATAAGCAGTTTAATAGCAAGTACCAGGACTGTTACCTAAGGGTCTCTGGTGCCTAGCAAAGTACCCAGAACACAGTTTTGCTATTCAACATCCAAGCGAGCATGGCCATCAGTCAAAGTTGGTGGAATCACATTTAATAAATCTAACTTTTCACATATCAAAGATATGTGGAAAGGATACATTTCCTCTGGAAATGCTTCAAGGATTATATATATCATAAACCATTTGATAAATATTTTCTTAATTTTTATTTATTGATTAACTTCAATTCTGCCCTCCTTCTCAAGTGTTGTTCATAAACACACTGAGTTTTTGTCCGGAGGGGAGTAGTTGGTGTTTGGTTTTTACTTTTGCATTGTTTTGCCCACTATCTAACACATCTGTCCTCTTTCTCTGGAAACTGGGAAATGGCTGAGAGAGAACAAAGAACCTCACTAATCCTAAAACATGTTCATTCTGTATCTTTTTTACTTTTCACTGTAAGTCAACAGTTTCCGTTTACCTCTCTTCTAAGCTTTGGAAAGTTCTGTTTCTTATACATTCTTAACTTTTGAAAGAAAAAAATAACTTGCATTTAGCGAGTTCTGTCTCCATCAGTTTTCTGTAACTTAAGCTGTCACTTCAGCTCCCAAGTCAAAAATGTTCTGTGGGGAAGATTAAAGTAGCTTCTGCTCATCATCTTTTCTCTCACACAGGTCAGGGCCAAATATATTATGCAAAATACATATATTGCAGGACATTATTTTTCTGGAGCAACACAACTGATATCATTTTGTATTCTTTCTCATCAATTTACTAAATTTATATTGCAATATATGTTTACTATTTTTTATATTCCGGTTCATGATTATGACATAATTCCTTAACTAAAAATAAGCACTTTCTGTGTAATATCTCTTCTACTTTCTTTTTTTGCAACTTTTTCCACAATTTTATTTGTCTTTTAACTTTGAATTATGACACAGAGATGTTTAAACATTCATGCAGTATTTTCAAATTTTTTAATATTTTTCATTTATGGCTTTTGAGTTTTGTGGTCTTCTCTGCAAGTCCTTTTCAACCACACACTTATTTCATCTATCTTGTAAACCTTTACAGTTTAATCTTTAATTTTTTTGCTAATTTAAACTGTTTTGGGCAAGGAATAAAATAGAAATTCCAAATTTTTTTCAAATAATTATCAAGACGTTTAACTTTATTGACACCCTTTTCCCATCACTAATTTCACCAACCACACATCATTAAAAGAAAATCCTTTTCATGGACTTTATATCCATTGATTTGTCTGAATATAATTTTCTCTCTAATATTAAATTATTTCCATTATTGTACATTGTCCCAATATCCATGGAATTTTTTAAAAGAAAAATGGGTACAGGTTGATAAAAATCAGTTCTATCAAATATTAAAACTTTTATGAAGCAACATGAAAATAATATGAAAAGAAACATATATCCAGAAATTAATGAACATAAGTTCAAAAAATTCATATTGAAACTTCATACCCTTTTTACTTTCCAAGGTCTCAAATGAGTCTGATCTCCTTCTCAAAAAGCATCCTCTTGTTGCTTAGACATCTCACTATACCTTCTAGTTTCTCACAATTGCTCCTACAGTATTTAATCCAAACTATCAAACATTTAGTATTAGAACCATCTTGTGCCAGTCAAAATGCAGCTGTCCTGGTTAAATTCTCCAATTATTAGACTAGGTAACAATTTGAAGTACTAATTTGCATTCCAGATCCATTTGTAATTTTCACCAGTAAAACTTGGGCAAATCAATCTGACTTGTCACTATCATATGGTTGTCTTCATTGCACACTAGCTTTAAATTTCATTTTAACTTTGAAGCAACTTCATTTATTTACTCTGAATATCAAATATAGTATTCCTTTACATGACATAAATATAATTTCATATCCTCTCCTTTACCCAGCCAAGTATTGCTGGTTCTTTTATTTCTGCAATGTAACCTGAACACTTTCCTAATTTTTTATTTTAAAATATTTCAGGGATGTCAATCCTCTCAAAAAACATATTAAAGAATCATGAAGAAAGTAGTTGTTTGTTACTTTAAATGGGGAGAAGCTGGGCTGCAAATAAAATTGTACACTTTTTATACAAGTAAGTCAGTTTTTGGTCTGAGAAATGAGCCCAGGGAATTTGTCTTCTATATTAGCAAATCAGTAAATAGACTAATTTTTATTTTCATTTAAGATAAATCATAAGACTAGAAGAGACTAGTTTCAGCCATCACCTAGACAGAATTCTATAAATGCTAAGCCAAAATAAAGGTTGATTTCACAAATTTTTATAGAATTTTTTTGTAATATGATTTCTTGACTTTTTTCTTTTTTGAAATTTAAAGTCATAGAACTGTAACTGTGTCTCAAATTAGAAGCCAGACTAACCAAGAGAAATGGCATGGAGTTCTTCTGGAATAGAACTACAGGCAGAGTCATTGTGATATTCATAAACGCTTTTTTGAGCATGCTCTCTAGGTCCAAAGTTATCTTGGTCTTAATAGCATTAACACTTGTTTTAAAATCCAGAGTTACAACAGTTATCAACAGGAGGAAAAGTCTGATAAACATTACTCACGGCAATGCAAACTCTAATCAGTGTTATATTGGTTAAAAAATATTTCCATAGTGCAAGCCCTTTCATGATTTCTATATATTAATTTTTATTTATTATAATAATAAATTCATTCATATTTAATGTTTAAAGTTTGATTTTATGAAGTTTTAAATTTTATAATATAAGCAAAAAGCATTTCTAATAACAAGATTCAAAACTATTAGTGAGGTTCAAATGTATATACATTTTTCAACATAATTCCATAATTTTAATATAACAGTTTAATTTAACATCATATAAAGCATAACTTAAAATATTATATGCAAGAAACTCCTCAGTCTGTCCATGTTTTAATTTTCATTAGCATCGCCAGTTTTCTTTCCCTGTTTTGTACAGACAACACAGTAACATCCTTACATTAACCATAATTTGGTGTAGTTAAGAAAGGTCCAAAAATCATTCTGCATGTAGAGACATAAAAGACTAGAAATCAGCCCTGGGAGAAGGTAAAGGTGAAAAGAGCTGCTATTAAGCTAAATTCTATTCCCCCCAAAGAGAGACTTAACTGGACTACTGGACCCCTTTTCCTTCCCTCAATTTTCTATTGGTACTTTCAACTATTAAATAGGTCCAGACGGCTTCACAGCTGAATTCTACCAAAAACTTAGAGAAGAGCTAACACCGATCCTACTCAAACTCTTCCAGAATATTGTAGAGGAAGGTAAACTTTCAAAATCATTCTATGAGGCCACCATCACCCTATTACCAAAACCTGACAAAGATGCCACAAACAAAGAAAACTACAGGCCAATATCACTGATGAACATAGATGCAAAAATCCTAAACAAAATCCTAGCAAAGAGAATCCAACAACACATTAAAAATATCATACACCATGACCAAGTGGGCTTTATCCCAGGGATGCAAGGATTCTTCAATATCCGCAAATCAATCAATGTAATACACCACATTAACAAATTGAAAGATAAAAACCATATGATTATCTCAATAGATGCAGAGAAAGCCTTTGACAAAATTCAACATCCATTTATGATAAAAACTCCAGAAAGCAGGAATAGAAGGAACATACCTCAACATAATAAAAGCTATATATGACAAACCCACAGCAAACATTATCTTCAATGGTGAAAAATTGAAAGCATTTCCCCTAAAGTCAGGAATAAGACAAGGGTGCCCACTTTCACCATTACTATTGAACATAGTTTTGGAAGTTTTGGCCACAGCAATCAGAGCAGAAAATAAATAAAAGGAATCCAAATTGGAAAAGAAAAAGTAAAACTCTCACTGTTTGCAGATGACATGATCCTCTACAAAGAAAACCCTAAAGACTCCACCAGAAAATTACTAGAACTAATCAATGAATATAGTAAAGTTGCAAGATATAAAATCAACACACAGAAATCCCTTGCATTCCCATACACTAATAATGAGAAAATAGAAAGAGAAATTAAAGAAACAATTCCATTCACCATTGCAATGAAAAGAAAAAAATACTTAGGAATATATCTACCTAAAGAAACTAAAGACCTATATATAGAAAACTATAAAACACTGGTCAAAGAAATCAAAGAAGACACTAATAAATGGAGAAATATATCATGTTCATGGATTGGAAGAATCAATATACTGAAAATCAGTATACTACCCAAAGCAATTTATAGATTCAATGCAATCCCTATCAAGCTACCAATGGTATTCTTCACAGAGCTAGAACAAATAATTTCACAATTTGTATGGAAATACAAAAAACCTCGAATAGCCAAAGCAATCTTGAGAAAGAAGAATGGAACTGGAGGAATCAACCTACCTGACTTCAGGCTCTACTACAAAGCCACAGTCATCAAGACAGTATGGTACTGGCACAAAGACAGAAATATAGATCAATGGAACAAAATAGAAAGCCCAGAGATAAATCCATGCACCTATGGACACCTTATTTTTGACAAAGGAGGCAAGAATATACAATGGATTAAAGACAATCTCTTTAACAAGTGGTGCTGGGAAAACTGGTCAACCACTTGTAAAAGAATGAAACTAGAACACTTTCTAACACCATACACAAAAATAAACTCAAAATGGATTAAAGATCTCAACGTAAGACCAGAAACTATAAAACTCCTAGAGGAGAACATAGGCAAAACACTCTCTGACATACATCACAGCAGGATCCTCTATGATCCACCTCCCAGAATATTGGAAATAAAAGCAAAAATAAACAAATGGGACCTAACTAAACTTAAAAGCTTCTGCACAACAAAGGAAACTATTAGCAAGGTGAAAAGACAGCCTTCAGAATGGGAGAAAATAATAGCAAATGAAGCAACTGACAAACAACTAATCTCAAAAATATACAAGTAACTCCTATAGCTCAATTCCAGAAAAATAAATGACCCAATCAAAAAATGGGCCAAAGAACTAAATAGACATTTCTCCAAAGAAGACATACAGATGGCTAACAAACACATGAAAAGATGCTCAACATCACTCATTATCAGAGAAGTGCAAATCAAAACCACTATGAGATACCATTTCACACCAGTCAGAATGGCTGTGATCCAAAAGTCTACAAGCAATAAATGCTGGAAAGGGTGTGGAGAAAAGGGAACCTTCTTACACTGTTGGTGGGAATGCAAACTAGTACAGCCACTATGGAGAACAGTGTGGAGATTCCTTAAAAAACTGGAAATAGAACTGCCTTATGATCCAGCAATCCCACTGCTGGGCATACACACTGAGGAAACCAAAAGGGAAAGAGACACGTGTACCCCAATGTTCATCGCAGCACTGTTTATAATAGCCAGGACATGGAAGCAACCTAGATGTCCATCAGCAGATGAATGGATAAGAAAGCGGTGGTACATATACACAATGGAGTATCACTCAGCCATTAAAAAGAATATATTTGAATCAGTTCTAATGAGGTGGATGAAACTGGAGCCCATTATACAGAGTGAAGTAAGCCAGAAAGAAAAACACCAATACTTAGTATACTAAGGCATATATATGGCATTTAGAAAGATGGTAACAATAACCCTGTATACGAGACAGCAAAAGAGACACTGATGTAGAGAACAGTCTTTTGGACTCTGTGGGAGAGGGAGAGGGTAGGATGATTTGGGGGAATGGCATTGAAACATGTATAATATCATATATGAAATGAGTCATCAGTCCAGGTTCGATGCATGATACTGGATGCTTGGGGCTGGTGCACTGGGACGACTCGGGGGGATGGTATGGGGAGGGAGGAGGGAGGAGGGTTCAGGATGGGGAACACAGGTATACCTGTGGCGGATTCATTTTGATGTATGGCAAAACCAATACAATATTGTAAAGTTAAAAAATAAAATAAAATTAAATTAAAAATAAATAAATAAATAGACTTATCTCAGATCCACAATACACAGGACCAAAAACTGACCACAAACTCAAGAAAAATGACCAAAGAAATGTTTCCCTTTAATGTATAGGACGATTAAATCTGTAAATGATTAATTCACACTATTAGCTTTTCACCATTTGGGGGAAACACAAAATCACAGAATGCTATTTTGACTGCCATAATACCAAGAATGATTTTCAGCATTGTATTCCCATAAAAATTTTTCATGACATTAATATGTTGCCACATTATGTTGAGTACAAGAGATGTAAAAATGAGCTACGTCTAATCCTTTACCTCATAAAATACATGTTCATTCAATAACTCATCCCCTTCCCCAAATCTCATGCCTATCCCTGCCTCTCTATTCTCACTGTGGAATCTCTAGTACACAGTTTATAATACCTCTAAAATATTAGGAGCACGTTTCTGTGAGGCTGAGCGTTATGGTATTAAGAACATGATCTTTGAAAGCAGAAGACTTAGATTCAAATATTAACATTAACAACCCATGAAATACATGTTTTTGAAGAAGTTACTTCAACTCTCTGGTCTTAAGTTTATCATTTGTAATATATGAACATTAACACCTGTATCAAAGTGTTTTTGCAGGGAGTAAATGAGATAACAGTTGTGCAAGTCTTCTGGGAAATTATCAAGTCTAAATAAGCCTTTATATCCTATCCTCCACTGGCACTGAGAAAATGATATAAACATATTTTGTAAACTGTAAATTAATCTAGCAATTTTAATTTTATTTTGAATCCATCAAGCATATTGCAGATAGACTAATCTCTTTAAATTTGTTTTAATACACAATATGCCTCAAAACCTTGACCAAGGTTCCATTATTTTTTCTAAGGTAATCTAGATCCCCCACCTGAATTTCAAGGTCACCAAAAGTTGTTCACATTGTCCCAACCCAATAATTTCCCAAGTACTTCTTGAGGTCTACTGTAATTCCTAAATCTTCTCAGGACAATTTGGACAGCCATGAACATTCTCTCCTTTCTAGGCTGTGGGGCTCATTTCTAGATACTGGACTTCCCTGGTGGCTCAGACGGTAAAGCATCTGTCTACAATGCGGGAGACCCGGGTTCGATTCCTGGGTTGGGAATATCTCTTGGAGAAGGAAACAGCAATCCACTCCAGTATTATTGCCTGGAAAATCCCATGGACAGAGGAGCCTGGTAGGCTGCAGTCCATGGTGTCACAAAGAGTGGACACGACTGAGCGGCTTCACATTCACGTTAGCCTCTAGAACTATAAGACAATACATTCCATTCTTTAAGCCACCCAGTCTGTAATGCTTTGTTAGGACATTTTAGCAAACTTACATATGTCATTTTTGAATCTTTGTTAATATTCCCATAAAAGCAGATAAAATACTCAGAGTTGCAAAATCAAACACTGAGAAACATCTCTACATCAATACTAAGTAACAAGTTATCCCCACAAAGCTTAAAATGCTACTAAGTGATGATACCCTGAGAACAAAACCCAGATCGTCTTGTCTGGTGATTGTGCAGGAGGAAGTAGAGGAAAAGCCCAGGGATTTTTTAGAGACATAAGACCTAGAGAACCCACAAATTGTCAAGTTCTGAAAAGCTTGGGAAGGAAATATGGGGACATTAACTGATTTGGGAAAGGATTTGACAGGTTCCAATTTGGGTGTACAATGTAGGAAAACATGGTAAGATCATTATGGTATGGAGTAGCCCGAATCCTCCTAACCCTAAAAAACAAACAAAACAATCAAAGCTCCTTCCAAAATCTGCTAGAGAGTAGAATAGAAAATAGGGCCAGGGCAAAGAAAGAAAAAGATCATCTCACCTTGGAGAGGGGAAATCGACATAAAATCTTAAGAGAATAGAAAGACATTTTTCCAACACTCCACTACACTAACAGAAGAAGGAGGTCTAGAACCATGAAGCTAGGAAGTACAATCTTACCCACTTTTCTCTCCTAAGAAAACTAACCTCAAGCACCCACAATGAAAAGAACTGCAGTCAAATCATAGATAAAATTATTGTAGCAAAACTTAAACTAAGGAGAAAGTTTATGTCTCCACAGACAATGAAGATACACAAGAGAGTCCCACAAAAGTTACCTAATCAATAAAAATTAGTCCAAAGAAGTTAAGAAATTGTTACAAATTATATATTAATAGCTTAAGAATTACACAAGCTCATAAATGTGGTGAATAGAAAAAATTACGATTTGATAGATTGCTGAAAAAACTTAGAAAGAATTCTAAATAAAAGAAAAAAAATTACTCCCAAAATGATGACTAAACCAGAGGGGACACACACACACGAGCATGAATAATGGCTTAAGAGAAAGAAAACATATAGAGGAGTTAATGTTTAAACAGCAAACTAAAACAGAAACAAAAGAGAATTAAAAAGAAAATGATAAAGATCACTGGAAGATAGGCAAGATCCAACATATGAAAACTCTGGCAATAAAACAGAATACTAAACCCACAATTCAAAAACACTCTTTGAAAAAAAGAAAGGCTGAAAGTACATATTGCAAGGCATATTGTATATTTGGATTAATGACCCAGAATGGCACCCCACTCCAGCACTCTTGCCTGGAAAATCCCATAGACAGAGGAGCCTGGTGGGCCGCAGTCCATGGGGTCGCTAAGAGTCGGACACGACTGAGCAACTTCCCTTTCACTTTTCACTTTCATGCATTGGAGAAGGAAATGGCAACCCACTCCAGTGTTCTTGCCTGGAGAATCCCAGGGACGGGGGAGCCTCATGGGCTGCCGTCTGTGGGGTCGCACAGAGTCGGACACGACTGAAGCGACTTAGCAGCAGCAGCAGCAGCAGGATATATTCAGTCATAATTGGGAAAATAAAGGAATTTTTAAGAAAATAGAAAAACTGAGGTGGGGGGGCAGTAGTTTGAACATTTAGGCAAAAACATCAAGATATCTTAAGCAAAGAAAATTAGATTGCGGTTAGACTTTCTGACAACAGTACTTTATGCCAGAAGATAACTGAAGAAACCAATTTGAAAAACACGATGAAAGGAAATGTAAGCCAGTAATTTTTATATTCAGGCAAATTGCCATACATACACACAAGTATACTATATACACAAGCTGAAAAGCATCCAACTATTAGGAGCATCAAGAACCCAGAGAATTACTTCCATGAGCATTCTGAAGGAACCAATTAAAATAAAAGTTTCAGGCAACCTAAGTAAATTGGGAGCCATCAGCAAGATGTTCTGGAAGAAGTTGTAAGGATATATTTATCTGAAGAACTAAAACTAAATGATGGTTATAAAGAAAATAGTATAGTCACAATAACTATATCCTCTAAAAGTATAGATACATTATAATTATTTTATACTGAATTAGGGAGTAAAAACTGAGACTAAATGAGGTAGTCCAACAGATGGCAGCTCAAAATAATTTGAACCTAATTCTAAGCTTCTGCATATAAATTCCAGTCTAAAGGTAGTACTGCAGATAGAGAAGCAAATTACATGATACCACAGGAAGAAACGTAACAAATTCAGAATTCCTCAGGACACTTGACTCAGGTTTTTCGACAAGTCAGCAGCATGAAAAACTATAGGAGGACCATTCCACACTGTTGTTTAGTCACAAAGTTGTGTCCGACTCTTTTGCGACCTCATGGACTGTAGCCCACCAGGCTCCTCTGTCCATGGGATTTCCCCATAGAAATAATCTAAAAAACATAATAACATAGTGAGTATTCCTTGCGTGGATCCTAACTCAAACTCAACTGCAAAGAGATATTTTTTGAATTTGGGAACATTTGAATATGAAAAGGATGCATGTGTGTGCTTCATCACTCAGCCATGTCCGATTCTTTGCGACCCCATGGATAGTAGCCTGCCAGGCTCCACTGTCCATGGGAATTCTCCAGGCAAGGATACTGGAGTTGGTTGCCATGCCCTTCTCCAGGGGATGTTCCCACCCAGGGATCAAACCCAGGTCTCACACATTGCAGGCAGATTCTTTACCATCTGAGCAACCAGGCAAGCAAAAGAATACTGGAGTGGGTAGCCTATCCCTTCTCCAGGGGAACTTCCCGACCCAGGAATCACACCAGGGTCTCCTGAATTGCAGGTGGATTCTTTACCAGCTGAGTTACCAGGGAAGCCCTATGAACAGGATAGTGCTGTGCTATGCTTAGTCGCTCAGCCGTGTTCAACTTTTAGTGACCCTGTGGACTGCAGCTTGCCAGGCTCCTCTGTCCATGGGGATTCTCTAGGCAACAATACTGGAGAGGGTTGTCATGCCCTCCTCCAGGGGATCTTCCCAACCCAGAGATCAAACCAGGTCTCCTGTATTGCAAGCAAATTCTGACTCACCAGGGAATTAGATCATAATAAAAATTATAATTATGTAAGATGTGATAATGGCACTGTGGTTATGTAAGAAAATGCCTCCCCTTTTTGGAGATGCACACTGATGTATTTAGAGGTTAAAATGACATGAATTCTGGGATTTGGATTGAAATATTTTAGTATAAATAATTGGAGGATAGATGGAGAAAGTTGAGCAAAATATTGATGATTGGGTGATAGACCACATTTAATAATAAAAAAAATTTTTTAATGAAAAAATGGCATCCAAAAGATTTCCATGTCAACTCCCTGGAACCCATAAGTGTTACCCTACTGAGAAAAAGAATCTTTGCAGATGTAATTGAGGCTCTTGAGATGAGATCATCTTGGATTATCCAAGTGTGCCCTACACAGACAGAGGAGAATATATAGAGAAAGAGCAAGGAAGTAATGTGGCCATAGATGCAGACATTTGTGTGATACAGCAAGTTGTGATGCAGCATTGATGTGATGCCAAGGAACGCTAGCCACCGCCAGAAGCTTGAAAAGGCAAAGAATGAAATCTTCCCTAGAAGTCTCTGGAGGAGATTTGGCCTTGCTCACAATTTGAGTTTGGACTTCTGGCCTCCAGAAGGGTGAGACAATAAAAATCTTATTGTTTAAACCACTAAATTTGTGGTAATTTGTTACAGTAGAAACAAATTTGTGGCAATTTGTTACTATGAAACAAATACACTAAATTCATTAATACTTCTAGTGTCAAGGGGGAAACCCAGCAGGGCCTAGAGTCCCCTTGTCTCTGAATGGCCCAGCAATCTTTGCTTTTCCATCTTCACAGAAGTGTCTTCTCTCCTCTGTAGCCCCAAACCACTACCTCCAACATCTTTTGTCTTCAATTGAGAATGGTATTTGGGATGAGGATTTTGTCCTTTTTGGTGAGTTACTCAGTTTTCCTGGTCTGTACTATGTATACATGTTATTAAAATTTTGTTTGTTTTTTTCCTATTAATTTATATTATGCCAATTTAATTCTTAGACCAGCCAGAGGAACCTAGAAGAGTAGAGGGAATTTTCTGCTTCCCTAGGCTAGAAAATAAATTGAGGCAACACATTTCTCACTGAGGAATACTGATATGGTTCATATACTGGATACCATGACATGTTGCTAACTTTGACTAGAGCTGGAGCAGATGGGGGATATGAGATGGGTTCAGGCATGGTGTATGTAAGGAGCCTACTGCTTAGGCTATACAAATTAGTATACCTTACATTAAAGTAGAAGTCTCAGTGGTGGCTAAAGATAGTGATGGATTTATGGAAAGTCCCAGCAGGTGAATCACAATGCAGGCAGCTAGGACGATGGAACAAAGTCAGGCCATCTACAGTGAAGAATTATATACTTTTTGAAAAACAGTTCCTGGTGGACTATTGAGCCCTGGTAAAGATGAAACACTTGACAATAGAACACCAAGTGGGCACACCTAAGGAAACTCCTATCATGAGCTGTATTCTATTGGTACTAGATCCACTTCATCATGAAGTCAGACAGACCCAGCAGCCATCATAGTAGCATGGAATTGGTACATCTGGGCTCTAACTCAAACAAACCTAAAGCACATTAATAAGACACTAGAGCAGGCATCCCATAATCCTGTATCCCCCACCATACTTGGACTAGCGCTGCTCCCTCAACTCATCCTCATGGTCATGTGAGAGGAGGAAGATCCAATACAAACAAATGAAATAACGGGAAACAGCCTGAGCTTGGTTTAAATGATTGAGATTGCTTTGCCACTGTATTTATGGATGACATAATGCAATACTGGAATTTCCTTGAAACTAATCAGGAGTAGATAGCATAGAGTAATGAAGACTGGTTGTAGATTGATAATTGTTAAAATTGTCTGATGAATATGTGGAAATTTATTATATCACTCTCATTATTTATGTTTGGCATTTTCCATAATAAACATTTTTGAAGTAAATTGGGCTTCCCTGGTGGCTCAGATGGTAAAGAATCTGTCTGGGTTTGATCCCTGGGTCGGGAAGATCCCCTAGAGGAGGGAATGGATTCCCACTCCAGTATTCTTGCCTGGAGAATTCCATGGACAGAGGAGCTTGATGGGCTATAGTCCATGGGGTAGCAAAGAGTCAGACATGACTGAGCAACTAACACTTTCTCTTATTTTCATAGACAAGAAAATAAGGAAGTCCTCAGTAACCACCACAGTATTGAATCTTCATTACAAAATATAATTTCTTGGAATGATATTCCATATTTTTCCATCACCAAGCCAATTAGCCTACCAAGAAATTTACAGTGACGAATAGCAGTGGATTGGAATGTTATGGTATTCAAAGTATTATTTTGTATGTAAGGGGCCATTTTGTGCCTATTGCATTGGCAAGATGCCGAATGCTGAACCAAACTATAAAAAGAATAATGTCTTTATATTCAAAATCAAGAGCCCACAATATATTTATTGTCCTATTTACAAAATGCTCAGTTTGCAATCCAGTTTCTTTTGCATCTTCATTGAATAAATCTCTTAATTATACAACCACATAAGTAGAATTATAGCATTTTAAAACTTAAAGTTAATCAAAAGATCATTTACTCTAACTCTTGTATTTTACAAATTTGGAAAATTTTGTATCTTATTGGTATTTTATTTATTTGTATTTTATTCCTTATTTGTATTTTACAAATAAGGAAACAGGATCTTTTGAAGTTCCCAAAATATAATAGACTGAGCTGAGACTAAAACCGAGAACTTTTGCCTCCCAACCCAGTACTTCTTCCACTACAAACTCTAAAACATAAGATAATGTCCCTTTCAAAAAAATTCATCCTGCTTGCAGCTAATATAAACTTTCCAGTGAATACTGAAGAAAGCTTTCTCACACACCTTTTTAATAACCCCATCTCCTCTGTTACCCTAATAGACAATGAGTGTTTTAAAGGAGACTTTGTATCTGATATTGTCAACCTTGATTAAGCTTGGGAATCAATTAACCTTAATTACCCCAGATCTATCACAATACCTGTTATATTATTGTAACAGGTAGTTAATAAATGCTCACTGGAGAATAAAGATGTGGCAGATCCACATGTCAACAACTGCAAAGCTTCATCTGACAGCAAAATGATTGTCACTTTTTGTCAATAAGATGACAGAGGTGATGTGATATATTTCTAAGGCATGCATGTGTTCTCAGTCATGTCTGACTCTTTGCAATCCCACAGACTATGGCCCTTCAGACTCCTCTATCCATAGAATTCTCCAGGCAAGAATATTGAAGTGGATAGCCATTTCCTACTTCACAGGGTCTTCCCAACCCAGGGATAGAACCCAGGTCTCCCACATTGCAGGCAGATTCTTTACCTCTGAGCCACCAGGGGAGATACAGACACAAATAGGTTTGAAGCACTATAGTCAGTGTGACTCTTTTCTTTGTTTTGTGAAATGAAACAAAACGCAGTTCCAACAATTCAAGTTGGTATAAGTGGCATATAAAGTGTTTCTTGATTTATGTAAGAATCATAAAAACCCAATATACAGTTTTATTTAATCTAAGTAATGAAGAAAAATTGATATACTCTAACAAAATGTATTAAAGTTTTATAGTTCACAATTAGAATATATGCTAAAACCCCATCACTAGTTCTCCGAAATAATTTAAAATTCATTTTAGAGAGTAAAACTATTTTTTAAGTGTCAAAGAAATTTTAAAAAACTGAATAAATTCACTTTCATGCCTGAAACAATCTACAAAACAATTTTTAAAACTTAATAATTATTTCTTATAAATAAGTTCTTGTCTGTTGTATTTTATTTGTAAGGGGAATTCATTTTTTGCTTCTATGCACAGAATCTCTAATACTGTAGGAAGGTTCTTTGAATAGGAACACTTTCACTTGATTCCAATAGAAACATTTTACTGCTCTGGATAAATGAGTTACAGCAAATTAAATAGCTGATTCTTGTGTTTATGAGGGCTTCTTAGTGCACCCTTGTGGTCAAGTAATGAGTTACAAATGCAGTCTTAAAAATTCCAGAGCATAAAGCCAGATGTAAAAGAAGCAACTGTGAGTCGTCTTCTTTCAGAAAGCACCAGCCATTGTCTTATCTGGCAACTGGGGTGTGGGGAATGAAGGTTTAGTGTAAGTTTTGTTTTTTGAAAAAGAAACACAAGATAAATGATTTGAATAAGAAAGCTTAGGACAAAAAGATTATCTCAAATTAACTTTGTAAGAAGGCCATTGAAAATAATGTTGAATAATACCAACACTGAACAGTATCAGTGGATTCATTTCCTACAGTCTGCTTGTTCAAGTTCTGTGTTCTGTCGTATGAGAAATAGTGTTTGGACAATGCTTTCTAGGTTTTTCAATTTGTCAAATCTAGTCACAAGTCTTATCTACTTTTTTTTTTAGCTGAACACAAGAATGTCTTGGTCTAGATAGAAATGGATGTTTTGTTCACATCAACTGATATACCAGGTGAGATATAACAGAGTTTTTACCTTAAAAAAAAAAAAAAAAAACACAAGCAAAAGAGCACTGTATTTACTTTTGAAAATAAGACAACAAAGAAAAACATTTACAGGTTGGACAGCAAGTTTGAGATTTCTGAAAAATTAACTTTCTACAAAAGTATTATATTGCATTTCTACATATATGGATATCAGAATTAAAAAAATTTGTCTGGGATATGTAAATTTATATAATAGAAAAATATAGCCTAAAGCATTTCTATTTCTCCTGATAATTTCTAAGAGACTTGTGGTTAACTCAGATAACTGTATATTAAAAACTGTATATTATATTTGCATTACATGCAAATGTAAACTAAGCAATATACAGAATATTTATATCAGTGTGTGCACACATGCTAAATCGCTTCAGTTGTGTCCAACACTCTGCGACCCTATGGACCATAGCCCACCAGGCTCCTCTGTCCGTGGGATTCTCCAGGCAAGAATTTTGGAGTGGGTTGCATGTCCTTGTTTGTAAGAGGGGCTTCCCAGGTGTCCTAGTGGTAAAGAACCCATCTGCCAATACAGGATATGCCTGAGACAAGGGTTTGATCTCTGGGTCAGGAAAATTCCCTGGACAAGGGCATGGCAATTCACGTCAGTATTCTTGCCTGGAGAATGTCACGGACAGAGAAGCCCGGAGGGCTACAGTCCATAGGGTCACATAGAGTTGGACAAGACTGAATTGACTTAGCATGCAGTGTTTGTAATAGCAAATTTGTAAACAATCAAATAGATGACTAAATTATTGTATATTCACAAAAGGCAATGATGTCAAGTAATGTATAAATGTTACACGCAAAAACACAAATGAACATAAACAATTTAAATATAAGTGGGAAAAATAAGTTCAAGAAGTTAAAATGTGGCATAACTTATTTTTATAAAATTAAAAAATGAAAACAAAACAATCTACCTGTTGAATATGTCTCCAATTCAGTTCAGTCGCTCAATCATGTCTGAATCTTTGCAACCCCATGGACTGCAGCACACCAGGCTTCACTGTCCATCACCAACCCCCAGAGCTTGCTCAAACTCATGTCCATCGAGTCAGTGATGCCATCTAACCATCTCATCCTTTGTCATCCCCTTTTCCTCCTGCCTTCAATCTTTCCCAGCATCAGGGTCTTTACAAATGAGTCGTTCTTTGCATCAGGTGGCCCAAGTATTGGAGCTTCAGCATCAGTCCTTCCAATGAATATTCAGGACTGATTTCCTTTAGGATGGACTGGTTGAATCTCCTTGCAGTCCAAGGGACTCTCAAGAGTCTTCTCTGACACCACAGTTCAAAAGCATCAATTCTTCAGTGCTCAGCTTTCTTTATATCTTAGCAATGACTAAGACATAGCTTTAAAAGCAACATAATATCCATATATGATCCAAAATAACAGCCACTGGTAGGTGGTGAGACTCAGGTTGGGGCAGAAATAGTAAAAACCACGTCATTGCATGTTCTATTTCCTGAACTGAGTGTTAGGTTAATTATTATCAGTAACACTGCCTCTCTTAAACTAAACCAATAAAAAAAAAAAAAAAAAACTAACAAATAAGAGATGCAAGAGCTACTGAAGAGAAAGAATGGTAAAATAAAGACAAATATTAGTCTATGCAAGTCTATGCTCCTGGAATACAGACTTAGAAACACTAGGATATAAAGGAGGACAAATATTAATTAATACATAAGTTTCTACAAAGTACAGAAAACATCATAGGTATGTAGTATAGTTGAGCATTACAGATGTTCTAAAATTTTGTAGTTCATCTCTGAATCAATAATTAGCCTTCCAGTGATCTATTCACATTTAGGTACATAAGGGCAGAGACCACATGTTTGTTGTTGATACTTATGTGCCCCCAAAATCAAGCATAGTGCTCTGCACATAGCTCTACTTAATAAATATTTTATAAACAAGTGGAATGTGATTCAAATATTAACCCAGTCTATATTTAAGCAGGCCCCAAAATTAAAAGGGAAAAATATTTTCCAAAAAATATCATTGTACACACACTTTAAAATAACTTACATGAAAAAACACCTTGAAATACATTCCAAAGTATATGACAATAATTGACAATATATTTTTATGAGAATATTATCTGGAAGATCTTTATCTAAAGTAGAGAAATAAAAATTTTCCCTTTATTTTCATCCTTTATTATTTTAAAATTTTAAATCCCATCTTTTCTTTCTAGTCAAATAATTTCTGCTGGATGGTTTGTAATAAAACTAGGAATCCTGCCCACCAGCAGTCAAGACAAATAGCCTTTGCCTCATTAGAGAATCTGGTGCGTTATGAGAAAAAGCCAAGGCGAGAAGAAACTGGAACATGAGATAGGCCACGAAAATTGCAAACGATTTAAGAAGATGCCAGCTGGCCTGGAGGAGAAGTAGAAGAGCATTTCCTGGAATAAAATTCAATGATTATGCCAACCTAGAGTTGGGTGAAATAGGGCACTAAGCAGAAAGTCCTGGTTAAAGGCCAGACAACTTAGTAGGAAAGATGAGAAAGGGAGCAGGTGGATAAACTCCATTGCAAACTCAAGTGTTGAAAACAGCCAAACTCATAACTATTCAGTAGAAATGGAAAGATCTTGAGAATATAAATATTAGTAACTTAATTTTTTTTAGAATTAATTTAATTTGAAAAGCAAAATGTCACAGACATACAGGATTAATCTCTATTTTCAACATATCCTCCATACAGCAAATCAAAAAACAACATGCTCAAGGAAATATTTATTATGTGCCTGTTAGGTGCTAGGTACTTGAGTTAAACCTGGAGAAAGCATACTTCAAATAAAGAAATAGAGAATGACCAGAGTATAGCTAGGAGAACGGTATAAGGAGGTGTGGACATCTAACGATGCAAGACTATCTCATACATGTGAAGAATTCTGGGTAAAGTGTGGCTGCAGTATAGAGTATAAAAAGAAGAAATGGAAGATACTGGATTGAAATTATTTGGGTCAGATTTAGACAAAAGGCCTCTAAATAATATTAAGCTTTTACTAGATTTTATTTTTCATGCTAAATGCTATGAGAAGAGAAGTCGTGAAGTGTTTTAGCCAAGTTCTTAATCTACTAAGTGTTTTAGAAGAATTACATTGGTTATAGCAAAAGGAATTTATTAGAAGAGAGTGAAAGTAAAGGAAGGGAGAGATACAGAAAACATTAAAGATGTCTAGGTAAAATAGAATGGCGCTACTCCTTCTGGCCAAGAAGGTGTAGCAGGGACTGAATTTACCTTCCTAGTTGAAGCAACTAAAGAATGGAAAGGAAATATATGAAACAGCATTTCCAACATATTACACAAAGGACAGTAATTCCTGAGATATGAAGTTCAAAGAGGTGAGTTAGATCTACCACTATCGGACATGACTGAGTGACTGAACTGAACTATCCAAGCTTACTGCCTTAAAACAGTTTCCTGCATTGTACTGCAGGGGGGTGGTTACAATGCAGGAAGCTAACAGAGTCTCTGGGCAGACAAAACAGAGCTGCAAATCCAGAAAAAGCAAGGAAACAGGAGTCAAAGGAAAGCGTATCACTTAAAATAGAGCTCCACAGAGACTGAACTCCAGAGAAATATAGAGGGCTCCCCTCTAGGATGTAGACAAGTACTCACTGGTGCATTAACGTGAGTAAATAAAGGGAGAAGTTATCTAGTGCTCACCCAAACCAGAAACAGTGCTTGCTCCCACTAGCCAGATTATGGCTAGAAAAACTTCATATTTCAAGGTGCACTGTGTATTCAGAAGGGTCAGTAATGGAGTAAAATTAGGCTTAAATTAAATGGTGCACTTGTCCTGAAAATAAAAATTTAAAAACAGGACCAGAATGAATCAAACTATTTCCAAGCATTAACAACTTATTTGCATTGAGAATAAAGATCAAGAATATTTCTAGAAATACAAAAGTCTATAGCACCAAAGAAGTAAAATTTCTATTTCTTGCCATTTGATTACAAAAAAAATCAATAAGCACCCCTAAAGAAGCAGGCAATTATGTTAAGAGAAAAATCAATCAATCAACTGTAACTGACCCAGAGACCCACAACTGGAACAGATGTTAGGATGAGCAGACAGAACATGAAAACATGTTCATCATTATAATTATTTTTATATATTCAAAAGCTAGAAAAATTGAACATGTTAAGTAGAGGCATATAAAAAGATACTGAGAGATCATACATCATGATCAAGTGGAATTTATCCCAGAGATGCAAGGACGGTTTAATATCTGGAAATCAATCAGTGTTATATACCACATTTATACACTGAAGAATAAAAATCCTATGACCATCTCAACAGATAAAGAAAAAGCTTTTGACACAATTCAGCATCCATTTTTGGTAAAACAAACAAACAAAAAAAAACTCTCAACAAAGTGGGTATAGAGGGAATGTACTTCAACACAATAAAGACTATATCTGATAAGCCGATAGCTAACATACTCAACAGTGAAAAGCTGGAAGCATTTCCTCTAAGATCAGAAACAAGACAAGGATGCCCACACTCTTACCATTTTTTTGAACATAGAAATGGAAGTCCAAGCCAGAGCAATCAGACTAGAAAAATGAATAAAAGGAATCTTAATTGGAAAGAAAGAAGTACAATGGTTAATTTGCAGATGACATGATACTATACACAGAAAAAAAAGACACTTTCAAAAATCTACTAGAGCTTATCAATGAACTTGGTAAAACCGAAGGATGCAAATAAATATGCAGAAATCCATTGCATTTCTGTATAATAACAATGAACTATCAGAAAAAGAAATTAAGGAAACGTCACATTCACCATCACATCAAAAAGAATAAAATACTTACAAATAAACCTGCTTAGGGAAGTAAAAGACCTATAGTCAGAAAAATTTAAGACACAAATGAGGGAAATTAAAGATAATACAAATGGAAAGACATACCATGTTCACCTACTAGAAGAATTAAATACTGTTAAAACGACCATACATCCCAAGGCAATCTATGTATTCAATGTAATCCCTATCAAAACACCAAGGGCATTTTTCAAAGAACTAGATAAATATAATTCTAAAATTTGTTTGAAAACACAAAAGACCCTTAATATAGTCAAAACAACTTTGAGAAAGAAGAATACACCTTGAGGTATCATGTTACCTGATCAAATTAGGCTACATTAATAAAAGCAGTACGGTACTCGCACAAAAACAGACTCACAGATCAGTGGAACAGAACAGAGCACAGAAATGAACCTACACTTACACGGGCAATTAATAAAGGATGCAAGAAAATACAATGGGGCAAAGACAACATTTACAACAGTGTGGGGAAAACTGAACAGCCATATACAAAAGAATGCAACTGAACTATTCTCTCACACCATACACAAAAATAAATTCAAAATGGATTAAAGACACATGTAAGACATGAAAGCATAAAACTTCTAGAAGCAAACATAGGCCATAGTCTCTTTGACATTGGTCTTAGTAATACTTTTTTGGATAAGTCTCCTCAGGCAAGAGAAATAAAAGCAAAAATAAACAGGACTACATTAAACAGAAAAGCTTCTTTTTGCATAGTGAAGGAAACGATCACCAAAACAAAAACACCACGTACTGAACGGGAGAAGATATTTGCAAAAAATATAACTAACAAAAAGTTAATATCCAAAATGTACAAGGAACTCATACAATTCAATGTGAAAAAAGCAAACAAACTGATTTAAAAATGGGCAGAGGATCTGAATAGAAATTTTTCCAAAGAACACATATAGATAACCAACAGGCATGTAGAAAGATGCTAAAAGTCATTAATCATCTGGGAAATGCAAATCAAAACCACAATGAGATATCATCTCACACCTGTCAGAATGGCTATTATCCAAAAGACCACAAATAATACGTGTTAGCCAGGATGTTGGAGAAGGAAATGGCACCCCATCCCAGTACTCCTGCCTGGAAAATCCCATGGACAGAGGAGCCTGGTAGGTTGCAGTCCATGAGGTGGCTAAGAGTCAGACACGACTGAGTGATTTCACTTTCACTTTTCACTTTCATGCATTGGAGAAGGAAATGGCAGCCCACTCCAGTGTTCTTGCCTAGAGAATCCCAGGGACGGGGGAGCCTGGTGGGCTGCCATCTATGGTGTTGCACAGAGTTGGACACGACTGAAGCGACTTAGCAGCAGCAGCAGTGGCAGCCACGATGTGGCGAAAAGAGAACTAACATGCACTATTGGTGGGAATGTAAGTTGTTGCAGGCAGTATGGAAAACAGTATGGAGATTACTCAAAAAATTAAAAAGATTCAACTTTCATATGGTGCAACCATTACACTCCTGGGTATTTATCCAAAGTAAACAAAAACACTAATTAGAAAGATCAGAATGGCTGTGATCCAAAAGTCTACAAGCAATAAATGCTGGAGAGGGTGTGGAGAAAAGGGAACCCTCTTACACTGTTGGTGGGAATGCAAACTAGTACAGCCACTATGGAGAACAGTGTGGAGATTCCTTAAAAAACTGGACATAGAACTGCCTTATGATCCAGCAATCCCACTGCTGGGCATACACACTGAGGAAACCAGAAGGGAAAGAGACACGTGTACCCCAATGTTCATCGCAGCACTGTTTATTATAGCCAGGACATGGAAGCAACCTAGATGCCCATCAGCAGACAAATGGATAAGAAAGCTGTGGTACATATACACAATGGAGTATTTACTCAGCCATTAAAAAGAATACATTTGAATCAGTTCTAATGAGATGGATGAAACTGGAACCTATTATACAGAGTGAAGTAAACCAGAAAGAAAAACACCAATACAATATACTAACGCATATATATGGAATTTAGAAAGATGGTAACAATAACCCTGTGTACGAGACAGCAAAAGAGACCCTGATGTATAGATCCGTCTTAAGGACTCTGTGGGAGAGGGAGAAGGTGGGGAGATTTGGGAGAATGGCATTGAAACATGTATAATATCATGTCCAGGTTCGATGCACCAGTCCAGGTTCAATGCACGATACTGGATGCTTGGGGCTGGTGCACTGGGACGACCCAGAGGGAGGGTATGGGGAGGGAGGAGGGAGGAGGGTTCAGGATGGGGAGCATGGGTATACCTGTGGCGGATTCATTTCGATGTTTGGCAAAACTAATACAATATTGTAAAGTTAAAAAAAAAAAAAAAAAAGATGTATGGCAAAACCAATACAATATCGTAAAGTAGCCTCCAATTAAAGTAAACAATTTAAATTAAAAAATAAATAAATTAATTTAAAAAATGAAAGATGTATGCACCCCTATGTTCATAGCAGCATTTACAATAACCAAAGTATAGGAGCAACCCAAGTACTCATCAATTGATGAATGAATAAACAAGATGTGGTTATACACACACACATATACACACACACACACTGGATTATTACTCAGCCACAAAAAGGAGTGAAATGTTGCCATGTGCAGCAAATGGATGACCTAGAGGGCATTATGCTAAAAAACATAAGTTAGAGAAAGACAAATACTGTATGTTTTCACCTACATGTGGAATCTTAGAAAAACCAAATGAGCAAACCCAATAAAACAAAAACAGAGTTATAGATATAGAGAACAAACAGGTGGTTACAAAGAGGGATTGGGGGAAGAGAAAAAATAGGAGACGGAGATTAGAGATACAAACTTCCAGTTGCAAAATAGATAAGTCACAGGTATGAAATGTACAGTGTGGAGAACACAGTAACTAAATAATATTTTTGGTCACATATCATAACTAGACTTATCATGGTGATCACTTTGAAATGTATGGGAAAAATCATTATGCTGTTCAAAGTGTTAATATTGATCATTCAGTCATATCCAACTCCTTGCAACCCCATGGAGTATAGCCCATCAGGCTACTCTGTTCATGGGACTCTTCAGGCAAGAATAATGGAGTAGGTAGCTATTCCCTTCTTTATGTTGTTCAAAAAAGAACTAACAAAGTGTTATAGGTCAATTACACTTCCAACATTCAAACAAACTCGGAAACTAGGGTAAAGGTCAGATTGTGGTTACCAGAGGCCAGGGATGCGATAAGGGGTATTGGATGAAGGCAGTCAAAATGTACTGCAAACTACCAGTTACAAGATAAATAAGTACTAAGGATGTAATGTACAATATGATAAATATAATTAACATTTCTGTAAGTTGTATATGAAAGTTGTTAAGATAATAAATCCTGGGTTCTTATCACACAGCTTTTTTTGTCTTTTAATTGTTTCTATATGAGATAATAGATATTCACTAAGCTTATTGTGACAGTCATTTCATGACATATGTAAGTTAAATCATTATGTTGTATACCTTAAATTTATACAATATTGTACATCCATTATATCTCAATAAAACCGGAAAAAATTAATTAATTAAAAAGTTGCTGTGCTGTGTTCAGTCATGTCCTACTCTTTGAGACCCCATGGACTGCAGACTTCCAGACTCCTCTGTCCATGGAATTTTCCAGGCAAGGATACTGGAGCAGGTTGCCATTTTCTACTCCAGGGTATATTCCCAACCCAGGGATTGAACCCACATCTCCTGCATTGGCAGGAGGATTCTTTACCACTAAGCCACCTGGGAAACCCAATTAAAAAGTAGAGACATATAAAAATATATATATTGCAGTGTATTAAAATTAGGCAATGTGATTCCTCTAGCTTTATTCTTTATTCAAAACTGTTTGGACTATTCTATTCTATTCCTTTCCCTTTCCATATCTACTTTAAAATATATTTGTCTAACATTTTGTGCTACAGACAGCAAATACTAACAGAGGAGTTGTGCCAGGACTTTCCTTATAACATTTCTGCTGTCCTTTGGGGAGGAACAGGCCTGTTTGTAGGCTTCCCTGGTGGCTCACCTGGTAAAGAACCTGCCTGCCAATGCAGGAGATTCAAGAAACGCAGTTTCCATCCCTGGGTCTGGAAGATCCCCTGTAGCAGGAAATGGCAACCCTCTCCAGAATTCTCTCCTGGAGAATCCCAAGGAAAATGGAACCTGGTGGGCTCCAGTCCATGGGGTCACAAGAGTCAGACACGGCTTAGCAATTAAACCAGTGCAATCACTAGGTAGGTTTTTAAGTCCTTTGATGTTGAAAACAGGTATCCCTTGGTATATAAAAGTCTTCCCCTCCAAAAGTTAGTGGCCTTTAAGGTAAATTTCCTCACATTTATGTCCCATTTGCACCAACAGCCAGCCATCTATCTATCTATCTATAGGGTCATGCCAGCCTCAAAAACAAAGTATTGGTTAGTGTTTTCTTCTGTTTTCTGGAAGAAATTATGTAAAACTGATCTTAATTATTCTTTAAATAATATATATATGTGTGTGTGTGTATATATATATATATATTTGTCTAAGTCTACAAAAAAGATCTTCTTGACAATTTAATAAGAATTGTGTTTAACTTATATATCAGTTTGTGGAGAATTGACATCTTTATTATGCTGAGCTTTCTAATCCATGAACATTGCTTCCCTCTAGAGTTATTTAAATCTATATTTCTTTTGTCATAGTTCTATAGTTTTTAGCATCAGTTCAGTTTAGTTCAGATCAGTCGCTCAGTCGTGTCCGACTCTTTGCGACCCCGTGAATTGCAGCACACCAGGCCTCCCTGTCCATCACCAACTCCTGGAGTTCACTCAGACTCACGTCCATCGAGTCGGTGATGCCATCCAGCCAGCTCACCCTCTGTCGTCCCCTTCTCCTCCTGCCCCCAATCCTTCCCAGCATCAGAGTCTTTTCCAGTGAGTCAACTCTTCGCATAAGGTGGCCAAAGTATTGGAGTTTCAGCTTTAGCATCAGTCCTTCCAATGAACACCCAGGACAGACACATTAATGGATTTTCAAGGGCTGACTTAGCCTTGCATAGCAGGAATAAAATCCACTTGGTCATTAGACATAGCTTTTTAAATACACTGCTGTATTTGCTATTATTTTGTTGATGATTTTTGTGCCTATGTTCATGAGGAAGTAGTTCACTTTTTGTACAGTCTTCATCTGGCTTTGGTAGTAGGGTCATGTCAGCCTCAAAAACAAAGTATTGGTAAGTGTTTCCTTCTCTTTTGTTTTCTGGAAGAAATTATGTAAAACTGATCCTAATTATTCTTTAAATACTTGGTAGAATTCTCCAGAGAAACCACCAGGGAGTGTGTTTTGTAGAAGCTTTCAAATAAAAGATTGATTTTTCTAATATTTACCAAAGAATTCAGACTATCTATTTCATCTTGAGTTTTGGTGACTGGCAGTATTTGATGACTTGGTCTAGTTAACTCTCATTTGCCAATACCTATATCCTGGTTTGGGTAATGTACTTTGTAAGATGTCACTACTGACAGAAGCTGGAGGATGATTACATGGACCCCCTCTGTATTATTTTCACAACTTCTAGTGAAATAAATGAATTGAATAAAAAGAAATACATGTACTTTTAAGAAGAATTGTTAACAATTTGTTAAATTGTACAAATTAATTCAACTATTTATTACTAAGAAATTCTACCATGTGATTCTTAGTTTGTTGCTTATTTCTTTGATAGCATCCCTTTGTGGTTGAAATGGCAAAAAAATAAAAGTAGCAAAATACGTCAGTCCTCTCCAACCTTAATTTAGTAGGAAAAAAAACCTCTAAAAGCTGGTATCTGTACTCACTTCTCATAGGTAGTATACCATACAATTTTGATAGGTAAGGTTTTTCAAATTGGAAGAAGGATTTTAGGATATACTGATATTTCCGTTGATAGGGATTTATTTTCATTATAACCAGTATTACTGAGACTTAACAGACTGTGAATTTTTTAATGGAAAGATATTTAATTATGAGTCATCAACCTCTCTCCTACCTGCCTAAGCAGGAAATAAGTTCTCCTCAACTTCCTCTCCAAGATTTTTTTTCTGGAGGTGCTCAAAGAAACGTTTTGATTGTGCTTATAAACCAGTCTGTCAGCTGCAGTCACCATGTCACATTTATACTCACCTTTAGCTCTCCTTTTGGGTTTATGTAAGTTCACACTCCCTGATTGCAGAAGTTCTTGGAAAAGAGTCCCTGCTTCTAGTCAGGAAAACTCCAATTCCCCATGCTGTTGGACTCTAAAGGACTAGAAAGATGCTGTATGCAATGACGATGTAGAAATGCCTGTGAGAATAAACCCTGCTCTCCAGGGCCCCTGGGGGCACGGTATCTACACAAATAGTTCCATCAAATTCAGTTATCATCTCTTGTCTGAATACCACAGGTTCTTCAAGGAATGAAGGAAATTAAATCTCTTTACAACCTCTGTTGTCGAGTTTAATTCTCTTTTAAAGGGTAATGGGCTCAAAAGTTAAATAACCAGTTTCTCTAGCCTCTTGCTCTTCAAAAAATCTGTCTGTACCCTAACTAAAACCTTTCCCTCTTTTTCTAATTAGGAAAGGAAGATACTTCACAGATATGGACTGATATTTGTGGTAAGCAGCATTAGAGAAATGGCAACCCACTCCAGTATTCTTGCCTGGAGAATCCCAGGGACAGAGGAGCCTGGTGGGAGGCCGTCTATGGGGTCGCACAGAGTCGGACACGACTGAAGTGACTTAGCAGCAGCAGTAGCAGCAGCATTAGAGAAAAGTGTCAGCATCATCTTTGTACCATCTTAGCTAGTAAAAAGCTTCCTGTACCAAAAGGATACATGAGAAAAAGGGAAAATGTGAACAGCAACAAGCCACATCTCCCAGACATTAAATACAGTAGTAATAGATCTGGTAGAAAATTATCAGCAAACTTGGCTCATATGGTTTTATCAGAAGTGACTATTTTGAGCCTAAGACTTAACCATTATGATGAGTCAGCAGCATTCTGGCTCTCCATCCAGTATTCATGAGGTTAAAGACTCTCTCAGTATGCCTGATATTCAAATGCCATAAGAGAAAGTCTGGAATTCTTAATTTAATGACCTATTATCCATGTTTGGCAGAACTCATCAGGCAACTGATCATTCATCCTTTGGTCAGAAACTTACCCCTGATGCAATCAGCCACAGAAAAACCTTTTAGACAGCACTATTAAATGTTCCAAGAACATAATAGATTCCTCTGCCATTGAATTCTTGGTAGTAGATGGTCATGTTCAATGTCTCAAGTATTTTCAATAAATAGAATAAGACTGTTAAGCCCATCCATTGCTGGCATAGGCTTTGGAGTACGACAAGCCAAAGTTTACCCTATGGGTGCCTGTTAACTAAAAATATAGGCCTGATATATTTTGCCATGTGAGTATTTGTTTGTGTCTCCCCTAAAGTTCTGTGTTGAAATTGTAATCCCCAATGTGATGATGTTAAGAGATACACCTTTGAGGAGTATTTAGTTCATGAGAGTGAGTCCTCAAGAATGCAGTTAGTGCCCTTATAAAAAGAGAACTGGAATCTTGCTTCTTCACTCTTTGCTCTGCACCATGTAAAAATACAAGAATATAGCCATCTACAAGCCAGTAAGTGGGCCCTCACCGACTTGGGATCTGCCAGTCCCATGATTCATAACTGTGAGAAATAAATGTTTTTGTTTAAGCCATTCAGTCTGCAGTATTTTGTTAGAGCAACCCAAATTAAGACAACAGCTCACACATGACCAGCATTTGTGAATTAGTCAGTGAATGATAAGTAGGTTGTTAATAACAAGCTACTAGTATGTGCTACTTTTTTTAAAAAAGATACCCAAGTTAAATCATAAAAATAGATCTTTTGGGAGCACTTATATCAACACGATTCAAAGCACTTGACATATATTAACTGATTCAATCTTCACAAGAAACTTATGAAGCCGTTATTATTATTATTATTAACACCACCTTGTAGATGATGAAACTGATAAACAAAGAGATCAAATAATTGGTCCAATTATTGATACACACAGCTGGCAAATGGCAGTTAGAATATGCTCTTAGTTGCCTAACTGCAGACTTTGAGCTCATAACCAGTGCACTAAGCCATCTTTCAAATAAATTTGGGAATGACTGCCAAGTAGATTTCTTCAATAGAACATATGAGAGAAACTAATGAGAGAAACTATTGTGTTTAAGTTTACTGAATCTATAAGATGAGAAATAGTTTATATTTATTATTCTGCATGTGTTAGACCATAAAACCTTTGTGTTTTCATAAATCATTTCACAGGATATCCTATGATTTTGCTGTAGGACATGCTGCTCAAGGTATAAAAATTCATTACATAAAAATCAGTCTCATTATCCCTTATGAACATAAAGGGGGAAGTGAGTGATTAGGACAAGATAAAGGTAAAGAGACCATAAAGAGGTCGTGTGAGCAACAGCACCAGTTTGACGGTATCTCAGACTTTTCATTTGTATTTTATTGATTGTTGTGAGGTTAACATTTCATTTCTGGATATTTTTAACTATTACAATATCTCTTAGTCATAATGCTTGTCATTTTTCTTTTGTTTCTTTTTCTTGTTTCTTTATGGGAATTTATCCTGTTATTAACAAAAGAAAAAGTGAAAGTGAAGTCATTCAGTTGTGTCCGACTCTTCCACACTCCTCCGTCCATCAGATTTTCCAGGCAAGAATGCTGGAATGGGTTGCCATTTCCTTCTCCAGAGGATCTTCCCAACCCAGGGATCGAACCTGGGTCTCCTGCATTATAGGCAGACGCTTTACCATCTGAGCCACCAAGGAAGTCAAAGATAAGATTAATTCTTAGTCCTAGATATTCTATAGATCTTCCTATGAAATATCACTTATTCCTAAATTTTGTCAATGACATCTTTTATTGTCTATTATTAAGCACTAAATGGAAAGCTAAAGTGTACACCTCCCAGACTGCATTGTAGTCATGAATATACAGATAACTAATTTTGATGTAATAAAATATACTTGTAAACTACTGTGTATAAAATAAATAAGCCACAAGGATATATTGTATAGCACAGGAAATATAGCCAATATTTTATAACTAAAAATGGAATATAATCTGTGAATCACTATATTGTACACCTGAAACCTATAATACTATATGTTAACCATACTGCAATAAAAATGTATAAAAAATAATAATGCTATTTTGAACTCTTGAGGTATAAACACAAGAGGCATAGTTTCAGAATACAATCTTGTGTTTAACTATCTTTAGTCTCCTTTTCTTGATCTCTTGCTCCCCCAGGAAATGCTTTCTCTCAATCACTGAACTCAGTAAAGTTTTTGTTTTCTCAGGTTGAAGGGAAACCCAAGGGAATAAAGCAAATTCAGAGTGAAAAACTATAGATCTTCTTTCTCGTTGATCAAAATTGTGGCAACATTTGTGACAATTTTTTTCAATTGTTAAGATTGCTTAGGTTGTTTGTTGGTATAAAATATGCAACTAAAATCAAGCAATATTTTTAAAGCTGGAAAATACCAATATGAGGCTAACATAATTCCTAATATTAGCATGGTTTTCATTAATGTTATAAAATAAATCATATATATATTCTTTAAGAGAATATATAATTATCACTTTTAACATCTGTATAAAAATTAAGTTGATCTTTATGAATATGCAACTTCACTGAAGTCAGAGAAACTCTTACATCACTTTATTCTATCAAATAGCAATACATTATACTGCAGATGCTAACTAAGCTTAATAAATATTTGTAGGTTGAATAAATTAATGAATGATCAAAGTTAAATCTTTCTTGAGTCAAATGAACAATTTTTTTTTCACATCTTCTACATTGACATAAGGTTTTTAATATTTATGTTTCTTTCTGAAAACTTAATTTCAACTGTAGCTTTCATATGTGAATTTCTCTACATATTCATTTTTAAAAGTTCATATTCTATTGGAATTTTGTTTACTTAGTTCAGTTCAGTATCTTTCAGTCTTCAAAAGTACACTTTTATTGCTATAAGACTGGACAAATCAAGTTCTCAACTCCTTATGTAGACTGCTCATCCTAAATCCTTAGATTACATTTAACACTTATACGTTTAAATTATTAACATTACTTTGAATTTGTAAAAGTTTTTTTAACTAATAGCTCAGATATAGTTCATCCATCCATTTAAAACATAGCATACAGAAAATAAAACTGTTTTAACAAGGAATGCTTTCTTCAGACCAATCTTTTCTTATCCTTCATAAAATATACTAAACAACTAAATTAAGAATAATATATAATTTACCAAAATAAGGTTCATGTGTTCATGCTCAGTCACTCAGTCGTGTCTGACTTTGCAAGCCCAGGGACTCTAGCCCACCACGTTCCTCTGTCCACGGGATTCCTCAGGCAAGAATACTGGATTGAGTTGCCATTTCCTTCTCCAGAAAATAAGGTTAAATTGTATTTTTAATAAAATAAAAAAATTCTATGGATTAATGACAAATATACAAAACCTTATATTCCTATTTTCATCATAGCATGTCACACATATCAATTACAGGAAATGAAAGATCATTAGAAGGTACTGTACTATACTAAAATCTATTTTAAACTTCATATTATTAAACTATTAGATACATTTTTAAGTAAGAACAAACATATGAATGACAGATAATAGCACAGCCAGATAGAGATAGAAGTATAATTAAGAAGTAATTTATGATACAGTTGATACTTTATCAATGAATACTTTATCAAATCAATGAATAAAAAATTTTAAACAATGCATTGAGAACTCATTCACTAATCAGGATTAAAGAAATTAAATAATTTTCTTATTCCATAGCATACAATGATTTTAAGGAGTTCTGCTTCAGACCAAGGTAGAGTAACAACTAGCTCTTTCACCATTAACAGTGAGAAAACTGGACAAAAATACATTAAACGGTGGAGATACAGGAAACAAATCAGTGAGACCCTACATTGCCCTGGATTTCTGTCTGGAAGCACAGTTCAGTTCGGTTCAGTCACTCAGTCATGTCCGACTCTGCGATCCCATGAATTGCAGCACGCCAGGCCTCCCTGTCCATAACCAACTCCCGGAGTTCACCCAAATTCACGTCCATCAAGTCGGTGATGTCATCCAGCCATCTCTTCCTCTGTCGTCTCCTTCTCCTCCTGCCCGCAATCCCTCCCAGCATCAGAGTCTTTTCCAGTGAGTCAACTCTTTACATGAGGTGACCAAAGTACTGGAGTTTTAGCTTCAGCATCATTCCTTCCAAAGAAATCCCAGGGCTGATCTCCTTCAGAATGGACTGGTTGGATCTCCTTGCAGTCCAAGGGACTCTCAGGAGTCTTCTCCAACACCACAGTTCAAAAGCATCCCAGTCCACATCTAAGTTCATGGAGAATGATTTCACTGAGTTAAAGAGTGAAAAGCTGGATTGAGGGAAGTTTAGGTGGCTGGAAACTACAAAGTAATAGTCTATAGATGAGGGTGCTATACAGAAAAAGAGCTCCAGAAGTATGCACAGTGATATATTTAATTCTTTGGCTGAGTATGTGACTATTTTATATATTAAGGACTTTGAAACACTGTTGGACAAAGTTTTAAAACATCTAAAGAAATGGAAAGATAAGATGATGTTTCTGAAGATTTCAAATTGTTGAGATAATTCTACATAAATGAAATAAAGTTGTAATATAATTCCAACAAACAAGCAGGCTTTTTGCAATAATTAGTAAGTTAATTCTAAAATTATAAAGAAATATAAATGACCACGAATAGTTTCTAAAAAGGACAAAGTTGAAGAATATGCATTACTTGACTTCAAGACATATAATAAAGCTGAAGAAATCAAGACAATTTGTCAAAAATCAATTAACCATACATGTGTAGGTCTATTTTGTTCCTTTAATCCATGCTTTGATCTCTATACAAAGGTTTTTTAATGGGAAAAATGTAAATTTTTCAATAAATGGTGCTAGAAGAACTAGATATAAATATGGAAAAACATAAACCTAGAGCACACAAAAAATTTGTCTCAAAGAGGGTTATATATATAACCATCAGATCTAAAAATATAAGACAACTATTAAAAAGCATAGGACAAGAGGAAACCAGAAGGGAAAGAGACACGTGTACCCCAATGTTCATTGCAGCACTGTTTTATAATAGCCAGGACATGGAAGCACCAGCAGATGAATGGATAAGAAAGCTGTGGTACATATACACAATGGAGTATTACTCAGCCATTAAAAAGAATACATTTGAATCAGTTCTAATGAGATGGATGAAACTGGAACCTATTATACAGAGTGAAGTAAGCCAGAAAGAAAAACACCAATACAGTATACTAACGCATATATATGGAATTTAGAAAGTTGGTAACAATAACCCTGTGTACGAGACAGCAAAAGAGACACTGATGTATAGATCAGTCTTATGGACTCTGTGGGAGAGGGAGAGGGTGGGGAGATTTGGGAGAATGGCATTGAAACATGTATAATATCATGTATGAAACGAGTTGCCAGTCCAGGTTCGATGCACGATACTGGATGCTTAGGGCTGGTGCACTGGGACGACCCAGAGGGAGGGTATGGGGAGGGAGGAGGGAGGAGGGTTCAGGATGGGGAACACAGGTATACCTGTGGCAGATTCATTTCGATGTTTGGCAAAACTAATACAATATTATAAAGTTTAAAAATAAAATAAAATTTAAAAAAAATAAAAAGCATAGGACAAAATGTCTGTGATTTTGGATTAGGCGAAGATAAGGGGGGAAGCATCATTCATCATAGAAAAATCAGTATTTTGGATTTCATTAAAATTCAAAACTTCTGCTCTATAAATGACACATTTAATAAAATAGAAAAAACAATCCAGAGACTGAGAAAAAATGTCCTCAATATATATATATCTAAAAACTCAATTCTATCATCAACATATAAAGAACTTTTACAACTAAATATTTAGAAGACAAAAGCACCTCCCCACCAAAATAGGCAAAGGACTTAATTAACTGTCTTAAAAGACATACTCATGACCAATTACTACATGAAAAATGTTCAATGTGATTACTGATCAGACATCTTGGAGTGCAAAGTCAAGTGGGCCTTAGGTAGCATCACTACAAAGAAAGCTAGTGGAGGTGATGTAATTCCAGCTGAGCTCTTTCAAATCCTAAAAGATGATACTGTGAAATTGAAAGTGAAGTGAAAGTGAAAGTTGCTCAGTTGTGTCCGACTCTTTGTGACCCAGGGACTATACAGTCCAGGGAATTCTCCAGGCCAGAATACTGGAGTGGGTAGCCTTTCCCTTCTCCAGGGGATCTTCCCAACCCAAGGATCAAACCCAGGTCTCCCACATTGCAGGTGGATTCTTTACCAGCTGAGCCACAAGGGAAGACTGCACAAATATGGCAGAAAAATTAGAAAACTCAGCAGCGGCCACAGCCTGGAAAAGGTCAGTTTTCATTCCAATCCCAAAGAGTGTGTTAGTCATTCAGCTGTGTCTGACTCTTTGCTATCCCATGGACTGTAACCCACCAGGCTCCTTTGTCCATGGGATTTTCCAGGCAAGAATACTAGAGTGGGTTGCCATTTCCTTCAAAAATGTTCAAACTACCACACAATTGCACTTATCTCACACACTAGCAAAATCATGTTCAAAATTCTCCAAGTGAAGCTTCAACAGTACGTGAACCAAGAACTTCCAGAGGTTCAAGGTGGATTTAGAAAAGGCAGAGAAACAAGAGAACAAATTGCAAATATCCGTTGGATCATAGAAAAAGCAAGAGATTTCCAGAAAAACATCTCGGTTCAGTTCAGTTGCTCAGTCATATCTGACTGTTTGCAATCCCACAGACTGCAGCACTCCAGACTTCCCTGTCCATCACCAACTCCTGGAGCTTGTTCAAACTCATGTCCATCAAGTTGATGAGCCATCCAACCATCTCATCCTCTGTCATCCCCTTCCAGCCTTCAATCTTTCCCCGTATCAGGGTCTTTTCCAATGAGTCAGTTCTTCACATCAGGTGACCCAAGTATTGGAGCTTCATTGGAAGTATTAGTCCTTCCAATGAATATTCATGACTGATTTCCTTTAGGATTCACTGGTTTCTAAGATGGCGGAGGAATAGGACAGGGAGACCACTTTCTCCCAAAAAATTCAACAAAAAATCATTTGAATACTGAGCAAATGCCACAGAACAACTTCTGAACGCTGGCGGGGGACACCAGGCACCAGAAAGGCCTCCCATTGTCTCCGAAAGGAGGTAGGACAAATTATAAAAGATAAAAAGAGAGACAAAAGAGTTAGGGATAGAGACCTGTCCAGGAAGGGAGTCGTGAAGGAGGAGAAGTTTCCAAACACCAGGAGACACTCTCACCGTCGGGTCTATGGGGAGTTTTGGAATCTCAGAGGGCAACAAAACCAGGAGGAAAAAATAAATAAATAAAACCCACAGATTACAGCGCCTAATCACAACTCCCAGCGGAGAAGTAGCTCAGACGCTCACGTCCGCCACCAGCAAGCAGGGGCTGAACAGGGAGACACGGGCTGCATTGCTCAGGGTAAGAACTGGGCCTGAATGCCCTGAGGACAATCTGAGGGAGCTAACGTGAGATAGCAACCCAAACTGTGGGATAGCAAGAGAGAAAAACAAAAAAGATAGAGAGAGAGAACTTTCCTGCAAAAAGCTCTAACCTAAGGCACTGCTGGGCCGCTCACAGAACAAAGGACTGAGGGAATAGGAGAGGAGAGCTAGCCGGCTGCGGACTGGCCCATCCCCCACCAGAGGCAGAGAGGTATGTGGGTGGCAGCCAGAGCCAGCAAGGGGCAATCTTGGCCCCAGAGATGGCAACCTCTACCAAACTGTGAGCAGGCTCCCAGCTGCTAACCAAGTCTTCCTGGGATCGTGGACAGTTGACATCCCCCAGGAGGGTCACAATCAGAGATCAGCTCCCCAGAGGAGATACATGGCACACCTGAGACGATGCTCCTGCTGCGCACCCAGGAAACCGAGCGGCTGGGACCAGGGAGGTGATAAGTCACACTGCCCTACCTGGGGAGAATGCACTAACCAAGCACCTGGTCGCCTGAGCTGCTCAGACCTGGGAAGGGCACAAAACACAGGCCCAACTGAGTCTGTGCCCTTGTGGAGTATCCAAGAACCTGAACCTGAGAGGCTTAGACCTGGGAAGTGTATGCAACCCAGAGCACACTTTAGAGAGTTGCCCTATAGAGCAACCTGGAGCCTGAGCAGTGTAGACCAGGAAAGCACACACGCCGTGAGTGGGGGCAAACCCAGTGTGGCCCAGACACTGTGAACACTCCCCACACAAGCCAGTGATATTTGTTTGCAGTGTTCCTCCCTCCCCACAGCACAACTGAACAAGTGAGCTTAAATAAGTGACCACCTCTGCCCCCTTGTGTCAGGGCAGAAATTAGGCACTGAAGAGACTTGCAAACAGAAGAAGCCAAAATAAACAGAGGGAACTGCTTGGGAAGTGACAGGTGCAACAGATTAAAACCCTGTAGTTAGCACCGACTACATTGGAAAGGGCCTATAGACCTCGAGAAGAAGTATAAGCTGGAACAAGGAACTATCTGAAACTGAACTGACCACATATTGCCCACAACAGCTCTAGAGAAATTCCTAGATATGTTTTACTATTATCATTTTTTAATTTTTTAAATTTTTAAGCCCTTTATTACCCTTTTAATTCTCATTTTTAAAACCTACTATTACCTTGAAAAAAAGACTCTATTTTTAAGGAAATTTCATATATATTTTTTATAATTTTTGTGATATTGTTTTTTTTTAATATTTTATCTTTCAGAGTCTAACCTCTACACTAAAGTTTTAATCTTTGCTTTTTGGTATTTGTTATCAACTTTGTACCTTTAAGGATCCAATCTTCAGTACCCATTTTTACTTAGGACTGTGATTACTGGCTTGATTGCCCACTCCCCCTTTTGACTCTTCTTTTTTCTCCCCCAGGTCACCTCTATCTCCTCCCTCCCCCTTCTCTTCTCTACCCAACGCTGTGAATCTCTTTGGGTATTCTGGGCTGTGGAGAACACTTAGGGAACTGATTACTGGTTAGATCTCTCTCTCTTTTTGACTCCCCCTCTTCTTCTCCTGGTCACCTCTATCTCCTTCCTCCCTCTTCTCTTCTCTATGTAACTCTGTGAACCTGTCTGGGTATTTCAGCCTGCAGAGAGCGCATAGGGAATTGATTACTGGCTAGATTGCTCTCTCTCCTTTTGACTCCCCCTCTTCTCCTTCTGGTCACCTCTATCTACCTCCTCCCTCTTCTCTTCTCCATGTAACTCCATGAACCTCTCTGGGTGTCCCTCACTGTGGAGAATCTTTCCTCCATTAACTTAGATGTTTTATCATTGGTGCAGTATGGATGGAGAAGTCTTGAGGCTACTGGAAGAATAAGACTAAAAATGAGAGGCAGGAGGCTTAAATCCAAAACTTGAGAACACCAGAAAACTCCTGACTCCAAGGAACATTAATCGACAAGAGCTCATCCAAAAGCCTCCCTACACTGAAACCAAGCTCCACCCAAGAGCCAACAAGCTCCACCCAAGTTCCAGAGCAAGACATACCACACTAATTCTCCAGCAACACAGGAACATAGCGCTGAGCATTAATATACAGGATGCCCAAAGTTACACCAAACCCATAGACACCTCAAAACTCACTACTGGACATTTCATTGCACTCCAGAGAGAAGAGATCCAGCTCCACCCACCAGAACACCGATGCAAGCTTCCCTAACCAGGAAACCTTGACAAGTAACTTGTCCAACCCCAACCACAGGGAGGAGCCTCCACAATAAAGATGAACCACAAACTTCCAGCATACAGAAAGCCCACGCCAAACACAGAAATCTAAACAAGATGAAAAGGGAGAGAAATATTCAGCAGGTAAAGGAACAAGATAAATGCCCACCAAACCAAACAAAAGAGGAAGAGATAGGGAGTCTACCTTAAAAAGAATTCAGAATAATGATAGTAAAAATGATCCAAAATCTTGAAAACAAATGGAGCTACAGATAAATAGTCCGGAGACAAGGATTGAGAAGAGTAAGAAATGTTTAACAATGACCTAGAAGAAATAAAAAAGAGTCAATCAATAATGAATAATGCAATAACTGAGATCAAAACCACTCTGGAGGGAACCAACAGTAGAATAACAGAGGCAGAAGACAGGATAAGTGAGGTGGAAGATAGAATGGTGGAAATAAATGAATCAGAGAGGGGAAAAAAAATTAAAAGCAATGAGGACAACCTCAGAGACCTCTGGGACAATCTCATATGCCCCAACATTTGAATCATAGGAGTCCCAGAAGAAGAAGACAAAAAGAAAGGCCATGAGAAAATACTTGAGGAGATAATAGTTGAAAACTTGCCTAAAATGGGGAAGGAAATAGCCACCCAAGCCCAAGAAACCCAGAGAGTCCCAAAGAGGATAAACCCAAGGCGAAACCCCCCAGTTTAGTTCAGTTCAGTTCACTCGCTCAGTCGTGTCTGACCCTTTGTGACCCCATGAATCTCAGCATGCCAGGCCTCCCTGTCCATCACCAACTCCCTGAGTTCACTCAGACTCATGTCCATCGAGTCAGTGATGCCACCCAGCCATCTCGTCCTCTGTCGTCCCCTTCTCCTCCTGCCCCCAATCCCTCCCAGCATCAGAGTCTTCTCCAATGAATCAACTCTTCACATGAGGTGGCCAAAGTACTGGAGTTTCAGCTAGAGCATCATTCCTTCCAAAGAAATCCCAGGGCTGATCTCCTTCAGAATGGACTGGTTGGATCTCCTTGCAGTCCAAGGGACTCTCAAGAGTCTTCTCCAACACCACAGTTCAAAAGCATCAATTCTTCGGCACTCAGCTTTCTTCACAGTCCAACTCTGACATCCATACATGACCAGTGGAAAAACCATAGCCTTGACTAGATGGAAATTCGTTGGCAAAGTAATGTCTCTGGTTTTGAATATGCTATCTAGGTTGGTCATACTTTTCTTCCAAGGAGTAAGCGTCTTTTAATTTCATGGCTGCAGTCACCATCTGCAGTGATTTTGAGCCCCCCAAAATAAAGTCTGACACTGTTTCCACTGTTTCCCCATTTATTTCCCATGAACTGATGGGACCAGATGCCATGATCTTCGTTTTCTGAATGTTGAGTTTTAAGCCAACTTTTCCCACTCTTCTCTTTCACCTTCATCAAGAGGCTTTTTAGTTCCTCTTCACTTTCTGCCATAAGGGTGGTCATCTGCATATCTGAGGTTATTGATATTTCTCCCGGAAATCTTGATTCCAGCTTGTGCTTCTTCCAGCCCAGCATTTCTCATGATGTACTCTGCATATAAGTTAAATAAGCAGGGTGACAATATACAGCCTTGACATACTCCTTTTCCTATTTGGAACCAGTCTGTTGTTCCATGTCCAGTTCTAACTGTTGCTTCCTGACCTGCATACAAATTTCTCAAGAGGCAGATCAGGTGGTCTGGTATTCCCATCTCTTGAAGAATTTTCTACAGTTTATTGTGATCCACACAGTCAAAGGCTTTGGCATAGTCAATAAAGCAGAAATAGATGTTTTTCAGGAATTCTCTTGCTTTTTCCATGAAACAGCGGATGTTGGCAATTTGGTCTTTGGTTCCTCTGCCTTTTCTAAAACCAGCTTGAACATCAGGAAGTTCACAGTTCATGTATTGCTGAAGCCTGGCTTGGAGAATTTTGAGCATTACTTTACTAGCGTGTGAGATGAGTGCAATTGTGCAGTAGTTTGAGCATTCTTTGGCATTGCCTTTCTTTGCGATTGGAATAAAAACTGACCTTTTCCAGTCCTGTGACCACTGCTGAGTTTTCCAAATTTGCTGGCATATTGAGTGCAGCACTTTCACAGCATCATCTTTCAGGATTTGAAATAGTTCAACTGGAATTCCATCACCTCCACTAGCTTTGTTTGTAGTGATGCGTTCTAAGGCCCATTTGACTTCACATTCCAGGATGTCTGGCTCTAGGTCAGTGATCACACCATCGTGATTATCTGGGTTGTGAATATCTTTTTTGTACACTTCTTCTGTGTATTCTTGCCACCTCTTCTTAATATCTTCTGCTTCTGTTAGGTCCATACCATTTCTGTCCTTTATTGAGGTCATCTCTGCATGAAATGTTCCCTTGGTATCTCTAATTTTCTTGAAGAAATTTCTAGTCTTTCCCATTCTGTTGTTTTCCTCTATTTCTTTGCATTGATCGCTGAGGAAGGCTTTCTTATCTCTTCTTGCTATTCTTTGGAACTCTGCATTCAGATGCTTATATCTTTCCCTTTCTCCTTTGCTTTTTGCTTCTCTTCTTTTCACAGCTATTTGTAAGGCCGCCCCAGACAGCCATTTTGCTTTTTTGCATTTCTTTTCCATGGGGATGGTCTTCATCCCTGTCTCCTGTATAATGTCATGAACCTCAGTCCATAGTTCATCAGGCACTCTATCAGATCTAGTCCCTTAAATCTATTTCTCACTTCCACTGTATAATCATAAGGGACTTGATTTAAGTCATACCTGAATGGTCTAGTGGTTTTCCATAGGTGGGGCTGAGAGGAGCAATCCTACCTCCAAGGAGCGGTGGCTGCACAGGCGCAGGAGGGCCTAGAGGAGCTATTCCACTTTCAAGGTCAGAAGGGGCAGTGGTGAGGAGATACCCATCATTCATGGTAAGGAGCAGCAGCTGTGCTTTGCTGGAGCAGCCGTGAAGAGATACCCCATGTCCAAGGTAAGAGAAACCCCAAGTAATATGGTAGGTGTTGCAAGAGGGCATCAGAGGGCAGACACACTGTAACCATACTCACAGGAAACTAGTCAATCTAATCACACTAGGACCACAGCCTTGTCTAACTCAATGAAACTAAGCCATGCATGTGGGGCCACCCAAGATGGGCGGGCCATGGTGTAGAGGTCTGACAGAATGTGGTCCACTGGAGAAGGGAATGTCAAACCACTTCAGTATTCTTGCCTTGAGAACCCCATGAACAGTATGAAAAGGCAAAATGATAGGATACTGAAAGAGGAACTCCCCAGGTCAGTAGGTGCCCAATGTGCTACTGGAGATCAGTGGAGAAATAACTCCAGAAAGAATGAAGGGATGGAGCCAAAGCAGAAACAATACCCAGTTGTAGATGTGACTGGTGATAGAAGCAAGGTCTGATGCTGTAAAGAGCAATATTGCATAGGAACGTGGAATGTCAGGTCCATGAATCAAGGCAAATTGGAAGTGGTCATACAAGAGATGGCAAGATTGAACGTCGACATTCTAGGAATCAGCGAACTAAAACGGACTGGAATGGGTGAGTTTAACTCAGATGACCATTATATCTACTACTGCAGGCTGGAATCCCTCAGAAGAAATGGAGTAGCCATCATGGTCAACAAAAGAGTTTGAAATGCAGTACTTCGATGCAATCTCAAAAACAACAGAATGATCTCTGTTCGTTTCCAAGGCAAACCATTCAATATCACAGTAATCCAAGTCTATGCCCCAACCAGTAATGCTGAAGAAGCTGAAGTTGAATGGTTCTATGAAGACCTACAAGACCTTTTAGAACTAACACCCAAAAAAGATGTTCTTTTCATTATAGGGGACTGGAATGCAAAAGTAGGAAGTCAAAAACACCTGGAGTAACAGGCAAATTTGGCCTTGGAATATGGAATGAAGCAGGGCAAAGACTAATAGAATTTTGCCAAGAAAATGCACTGGTCATAGCAAACACCCTCTTCCAACAACACAAGAGAAGACTCTACACACATGGACATCACCAGATGGTCAACACCGAAATCAGATTGATTATATTCTTTGCAGCCAAAGATGGAGAAGCTCTATACAGTCAACAAAAACAAGACCAGGAGCTGACTGTGGCTCAGATCATGAACTCCTTATTGCCAAATTCAGACTCAAATTGAAGAAATTGAAACACCCCAAGACACATATTAATCAAATTAACAAAGATCAAACACAAAACAAATATTAAAAACAGCAAGGGAAAAACAACAAATAACACACAAGGGGATTCCCATAAGGATAACAGCTGATCTTTCAGTAGAAACTCTTCAGGCCAGGAGGAATGGCTGAGCACACTTAAAATGATGAAAGAGAAAAACCTACAACCCAGATTACTGTACCCAGCAAGGATCTCATTCAAATATGAAGGAGAAATCAAAAGCTTTAGAGACAAGCAAAAGCTGAGAGAATTCAGCACCACCAAACCAGCTCTTCAACAAATACTAAAGGGTCTTTTCTAGACAGGAAACACAGAAAAGGTCTATAAACTCAAGCCCCAAACAACAAAGTAAAAGGCAATGGGATCATTCTTATCAATAATTACCTTAAATGTAAATGGGTTGAATGCCCCAACCAAAAGACGAAGACTGGCTGAATGGACAAAAACAAGACCCCTATATATGCTGCCTACAAGAGACCCACCTCAAAACAAGGGACACATACAGACTGAAAGTGAAGGGATGGAAAAAGATATTTCATGCAAATGGAGACCAAAATAAAGCAGGAGTAGGAATAATCATATCAGATAAAATAGACTTTGAAATAAAGGCCATGAAAATAGACAAAGAAGGACACTACATAATGATCAAAGGGTCAATCCAAGAAGAAGATATAACAATTATAAATACATATGCACTCAGCATAAGAGCACCACAATACGTAAGGCAAATGCTAACAAGTATGAAAGGGGAAATTAACAATAACACAATAATAGTGGGAGACTTTAATATCCCACTCACACCTATGGATAGATCAAGTAAACAGAAAATTAGCAAGGAAACACAAACTTTAAATGATACAACGAACCAGTTAGACCTAATTGATATCTATTGGACATTTCACACAATACAATGAATTTCACCTTTTTCTCAAGTGTACATGGAATCTTCTCCAGGATAGATCACATTTTGGGGCCATAAATCTAGCCTTGGTAAATTAAAAAAATATTGAAATCATTCTAAGCATCTTTTCTGATCACAATGCAGTAAGATTAGATGTCAACTACAGAAGAAAAACTATTAAAAATTCCAACATATGGAAGCTAAATAACACACTTCTGAATAACCAACAAATCACAGAAGAAATCAAAAAGTAAATCAAAATATGCATAGAAACATATGAAAATGAAAATACAACAACCGAACACCTATGGGACTCAGTAAAAGCAATGCTAAGGGGAAGTTTCATAGCAATACAAGCTTACCTCAAGAAACAAGAGAAAAATCAAATAAATAACCTAACTCTACACACAAACCAACAAGAAAAGGAAGAAATGAAAAATCCCAGGGTTAGTAGAAGGAAAGATATCATAAAAATTAGGGCAGAAATAAATGAAAAAGAAACAAAGGAGACTATAGCAAAAATCAACAAAGCTAAAAGCTGGTTATTTGAAAAGATAAATAAAATTGACAAACCATTAGCCAGACTTATTAAGAAAAAAAGGGAAAAGAATCAAATCAACAAAATTAGAAATGAAAATGGATAAATCACAACAGACAACACAGAAATACAAAAGATCATCAGAGACTACTATCAGCAACTATATGCCAATAAAATGGACAACTTGTAAGAAATGGACAAATTCTTAGAAAGTATAACTTTCTAAAACTGAACCAGGAAGAAATAGAAAATCTTAACAGATCCGTCACAAGCACAGAAATCAAAACTATAATCAGAAGTCTTCCAGCAAATAAAAGCCCAGGACCAGACAGCTCCACAGCTGAATTCTACTGAAAATTTAGAGATGACCTAACACCTATCCTACTCAAACTCTTCCAGAAAATTGCAGAGGAAGGCAAACTTCCAAACTCATTCTATGAGGCCACCATGACCCTAATACCACAACCAAAGATGCCACATAAAAAGAAAACAGGCCAATATCACTGATGAACACAGATGCAAAAATCCTTAACAAAATTCTAGCGAACAGAATTTAACAATATATTAAAAATATCATACATCATCACCAAGTGGGCTTTATCCCAGGGATGCAAGAATTCTTTAATATCTACAGATCAATCAATGTACCACATTAACAAATTTAAAGATAAAACCCATGTGATGATCTCAATAGATGCAGAGAAAGCCTTTGACAAAATTCAACATCCATTTATGATAGAAAACCCTCCAAAAAGCAGGAATAGAAGGAACATACCTCAACATAATAAAAGCCATATATGATAAACCTGCAGCAAACATTATCTTCAATAGTGAAAAATTGAAAGCATTTCCCCTAAAGTCAGGAACAAGACAAGGGTGCTCACTCTCAACACTACTATTCAACATAGTTTTAGAAGTTTTAGTGACAGCAATCAGAGAAGAAAAAGAAATAAAAGAAATCCAGATTGCAAAAGAAGTAAAACTCTCAGTTTGCAGATGACATGATCCTCTACATAGAAAACCCTAAAGACTCTACCAGAAAATTACTAGAGCTAATCAATGAATATAGTAAAGTTGCAGGATATAAAATTAACACAGAGAAATCCCTTGCATTCCTATATACTAACAATGAAAAAACAGAAAGAAAAATTACGGAAACAATTCCATTCACCACTGCAATGAAAAGAATAAAATACTTAGGAATATATCTACCTAAAGAAACAAAAGACCTATACATAGAAAACTATAAAACATTGATGAAAGAAATAAAAAAATCACACAAAAACATGGAGAAATATACCGTGTTCATGGATCAGAAGAATCAATATAGTGAAAATGAGTATACCACCCAGAGCAATCTATAGATTCAATGCAATCCCTATCAAGCTACCAATGGTATTTTCCAGAAAACTAAAACAAATAATTTCACAACTTGTATGGAAATACAAAAAACCTCGAATAGCCAAAGCAATCTTGAGAAAGAAGAATGGAACTGAGGGAATCAACCTGCCTGACTTCAGACTATACTGCAAAGCTACAGTCATCAAGAAAGTATGGTACTGGAACAAACAGAAATATAGATCAATAGAACAAAATAGAAAGCCCAGAGATAAATCCATGAACATATGGACACCTTACTTTGACAAAGGAGGCAAGAATATACAATGGAGAAAAGACAATCTCTTTAACAAGTGGTGCAGGGAAAACTGGTCAACCAGGTGGTCATTCATTAATAAAAGAAAGAAACTAGATCACTTTCTAGCACCATACACAAAAATAAACTCAAAATGGATTAAAGATCTAAATGTAAGACCAGAAACTATAAAACTCGTAGAGGAAAACATAGGCAAAACACACTCTGACATAAATCACAGCAGGTTCCTCTATGACCCACCTCCAAGAGTAGTGGAAACAAAAGCACAAATAAACAAATGGGATCTAATTAAACTTAAAAGCTTTGTACAACAAAGGAAACTATCAGATCAGATCAGATCAGTCGCTCAGTCATGTCTGACTCTTTGCGACCCCATGAATCGCAGCACGCCAGGCCTCCCAGTCCATCACCAACTCCCGGAGTTCACTCAGACTCACGTCCATCGAGTCAGTGATGCCATCCAGCCATCTCACCCTCTGTCGTCCCCTTCTCCTCCTGCCCCCAATCCCTCCCAGCATCAGAGTCTTTTCCAATGAGTCAACTCTTCGCATCAGGTGGCCAAAGTACTGGAGTTTCAGCTTTAGCATCATTCCTTCCACAGAAATCCCAGGGCTGATCTCCTTCAGAATGGACTGGTTGGATCTCCTTGCAGTCCAAGGGACTCTCAAGAGTCTTCTCCAACACCACAGTTCAAAAGTATCAATTCTTTGGTGCTCAGCCTTCTTCACAGTCCAACTCTCACAACCATACATGACCACAGGAAAAACCATAGCCTTGACTAGACGAACCTTTGTTGGCAAAGTAATGTCTCTGCTTTTGAATATGCTATCTAGGTTGGTCATAACTTTCCTTCCAAGGAGTAAGCGTCTTTTAATTTCATGGCTGCAGTCACCATCTGTAGTGATTTTGGAGCCTAGAAAAATAAAGTCTGACACTGTTTCCACTGTTTCCCCATCTATTTCCCATGAAGTGCTGGGACCGGATGCCATGATCTTCATTTTCTGAATGTTGAGCTTTAAGCCAACTTTTTCACTCTCCACTTTCACTTTCATCAAGAGGCTTTTGAGTTCCTCTTCACTTTCTGCTATAAGGGTGGTGTCATCTCCATATCTGAGGTTACTGATATTTCTCCCGGAAATCTTGATTCCAGCTTGTGTTTCTTCCAGTCCAGCGTTTCTCATGATGTACTCTGCATTTGAGTTAAATAAACAGGGTGACAATATACAGCCTTGACATACTCCTTTTCCTATTTGGAACCAGTCTGTTGTTCCATGTCCAGTTCTAACTGTTGCTTCCTGACCTGCATACAAGTTTCTCAAGAGGCAGGTCAGGTGGTCTGGTATTCCCATCTCCTTGAGAATTTTCCACAGTTTATTGTGATCCACACAGTCAAAGGCTTTGGCATAGTCAATAAAGCAGAAATAGATGTTTTTCTGGAAATCTCTTGCTTTTTCCATGAAACAGCGGATGTTGGCAATTTGATCTCTGGTTCCTCTGCCTTTTCTAAAACCAGCTTGAACATCAGGAAGTTCACGGTTTACATATTGCTGAAGCCTGGCTTGGAGAATTTTGAGCATTACTTTACTAGCGTGTGAGATGAGTGCAATTGTGCAGTATAAGCAAGGTGAAAAGACAGCCTTTAGAATGGGAGAAAATAATAGCAAATGAAGCAACAAAGAATTAATCTCAAAAATATACAAGCAACTCCTGCAGCTCAATTCCAGAAAAATAAACAACCCAATCAAAAAATGGGCCAAAGAACTAAACAGACATTTCTCCAAAGAAGACATACAGATGGCTAACAAACACATGAAAAGACATTCAACATCACTCATTATCATAGAAATACAAATCAAAACCACAATGAGGTATCATTTCATGCCAGTCAGAATGGCTGCTACCAAAAATATACAAACAATAAATGCTGAAGAGGGTACAGAGAAAAAGAAACCTTCTTACACTGTTGGTGGGAATGCAAACTAGTACAGCCAGTATGGAGAACAGTGTGGAGATTCCTTAAAACACTGGAAATAGAACTGCCATATGACCCAACAATCCCACTGCTGGTGGGCATACACACCAAGGAAACCAGAATTGAAAGAGACATGTGTACCCCAATGTTCATTGCAACACTGTTTACAATAGCCAGAACATGCAAGCAACCTAGAGGCCATTGGCAGATGAATGGATAAGAAAGCTATGGTACATATACACAATGGAATATTACTCAGCCATTAAAAAGAATGCATTTGAATCAGTTCTAATGAGGTGGATGAAACTGGAGCCTATTATACAGAGTGAAGTAAGTCAGAAAGAGGAACACCAGTACAGTATATTAATGCATATATATGGAATTTAGAAAGATGGTAATGACCCTATATGCAAGACAGCAAAAGAAACACAGATGTACAGAACAGTCTTTTGGACTCTGTGGGAGAAGGTGACGGTGGGATGATTTGAGAGGATAGCATTGAAACATGTATATATCATATGTGAAGCAGATCACTGGAAAGGTTCAATGCATGAAACACGGTGCTCAGGGCTGGTGCACTGGGATGACCCTGGGAGATGGGATGGGGTGGGAGGGGGGAGGGGGGTTCTGGATAGGGAACACATGTTCACCCGTGGCTGATTCATGTTGATGATGGCAAAAACCACTACAATATTTTAAAGCAATTAGCCTTCAATTAAAATAAATAAATAATTTTTAAAAAGGAGGGGGGGGGGGATTCATTGGTTTGATCTCCTTGCAGTCCAATGGACTCTCAAGACTATTCTCCAAAATCATAGTTCAAAAGCATGAATTCTTTCATGGTCCAATTATCACATCCATACATCACTACACAAGCTTTGACTAGATGGACCTTTGTCAGCAAAGTAATGTCTCTGCTTTTTAATATGCTCTCTAGGCTGTTCATAGTTTTTCTTCCAAAGAGCAAGTGTCTTTTAATTTCATGGCTTCAGTCACTGTCCACAGTGATTTTGGCCCAAGATTATAAAGTCTCTCACTGTTTCCATTGTTTCCCCATCTGTTTGCATGAGGTGATGGGACTGGATGCCATGACCTTTGTTTTCTGAATGTTGAGTTTTAAGCTAGCTTTTTCACTTTCCTCTTTCACTTTCATTAAGAGGCTCTTTAGTTCCTCTATGCTTTCTGCCATAATATTGTGTCATCTGCATATCTGAGGTTATTGATATTGCTATCAGCAATCTTGGTTCCAGCTTGCCCAGCAATCTGGATTCCAGCTTGTGCTTCATCCAGCCTGGCAATTTGCACGACATACTCTGCATATAAGTTAAATAAACAGGATGATAATATAGAGCCTGGACGTACCCCTTTCCCTATTTGGACCTAGTCCGTTGTTCCATGTTCAGTTCTAACTGCTGCTTCTTGACCTGCATACAGATTTCTCAGGAGGCAGGTTTATGTGGTCTGGCATTCTCATCTCTTTCAGAATTTTCCATGGTTTGCTGTGATCCACAGAGTCAAAGGCTTTAGCATAGTCAACAGAGCAGAAATAGATGTTTTTCTGGAACTCTCTTGCTTTTTCAATGATCAATGGATGTCAGCAATTTGACTTCTGGTTCTGCCTTTTCTAAATCCCGGCTTGAACATCTGGAAGTTCTTGGTTCACATACTGTTGAAGCCTGGCTTGGAGAATTTTGAGCATTATTTTGCTATCATGTGAAATGAGTGCAATTTTGCAGTAGTTTGAGCATTCTTTGGCATTGCCTTTCTTTGGGATTGGAATGAAAACTGACCTTTTCCAGTCCTGTGGCCACTGCTGAGTTTTCCAAATTTGCTGGCAGATTGAGTGCAGCACTTTCACAGCATCATTTTTCAGGATTTGAGATAGCTCAACTGGAATTCCATCACCTCCACTAGCTTTCTTCATAGTGATGCTTCCTAAGGCCACTTAACTTCGCATTCCAGGATGTCTGGCTCTAGGTGAGTGATCACACCATTGTGATTATCTGTGTTGTGAAGATCTTTTTTGTATGGTTCTTCCGTGTATTCTTGCCACCTCTTAATATCTTCTGCTTCTGTTAGGTCCATACCATTTCTGTCCTTTATTGAGCCCATCTTTGCATGAAATGTTCCCTTGGTATCTCTAATTTTCTTGAAGAGATCTCTAGTCTTTCCCATTCTATTGTTTTCCTCTATTTCTTTGCATTGATCACTGAGGAAGGCTTTCTTATCTCTTGTTGCTATTTGGATCTTTGCATTCAGATGGGTGTGTCTTTCCTTTTTTCCTTTGTTTTTTCACTTGTCTTCTTTTCTCAGTTATTTGTAAGTCCTCCTCAGAGAAGTATTTTGCCTTTTTGCATCTCTTTTTCTAGGAGATGGTCTTGATCACTGCCTCCTTTACAATGTTACATACCTCTATCCATAGTTCTTCAGGTACTCTGCCTATCAGATCTAATCCCTTGAATTTATTTGTCACTTCTACTGTATAATTGTAAGGGATTTGATTTAGGTCATACCTGAATGGTCTAGTGGTTTTCCCTTCTTTCTTCAATTTAAGTCTGAATTTGGCAATAAGGAGTTCATGATCTGAGCCACAGTCAGCTCCCAATCTTGTTTTTTGCTGACTACATAGAGCTTCCTTATCTTTGGCTGCAAAGAATATAATCAATCTGATTTTGGTACTGACCATCTGATGATATCCATGTGTAGAGTTGTCTCTTATATTGTTGGAAGAGGGTGTTTGCTATGACCAGTGCATTCTCTTGGCAAAAGTCTGTTAGCCTTTGCCCTGCTTCACTTTGTACTCCAAGGCCAAACTTGCCTGTTACTCGATGTATCTCTTGATTTCCTACTTTTGCACTCCAGTCCCCTATGATGAAAAGGACATCTTTTTTTTTTTGGTGCTAGTTCTAGAAGGCCTTATAGGTCCCCATAGAAAGTTCAATTTCATCTTCTTTGGCATTAGTGATTGGCGCATAGACTTAGATTACTGTGATATTGAATGGTTTGCTTGGAAATGAACAAAGATCATTCTGACATTTTTGAGATTGCACCCAAGTACTGCATTTCAGGCTTGTCTGTTGACTATGAGGGCTACTCCATTTCTTCTAAGGAGTTCTTGCCCACAATAGTAGATATAATGGTCATTTGAATTAAATTCACCCTTTCTGGTCGATTTTAGTTCACTGATTCCTAAAATGTTGATGGTCTCTCTTGCCATCTCCTGTTTGACCACTTCTTATTTACCTTGATTCATGGACCTAACATTCCAGGTTCCTAGGCAATATTATTCTTTACAGCATTGGACTTTACTTCCATCACCAGTCACATCCACAACTGGGCAAGTTTTTTGCTTTGGCTCCATCTCTTCATTCTTCCTCAAGTTATTTCTCAACTCTTCTTCAGTAGCATAATGGGCATCTACTGACCTGGGGAGTTCATCTTTCAGTGTCATATCATTTTGTCTTTTCATACTGTTCATGGGGTTCTCATGGCAAGAAAACTGAAGTGGTTTGCCATTCCCTTCTCCAGTGCATCATATTCTATCAAGTAGAAAAACATCTACTTCTCTTTTATTCACTACGCCAAAGCCTTTGTGTGAATCACAACAAACTGTGGAAAATTCTTCAAGACCACCTTACCTGCCTCCTAAGAAATCTGCATTCAGGTCTAGAAGCAACAGTTAGAAACAGACTTGGAACAATGGACTAGTTCCAAATTGGGAAATGAATATGTCAAGGCTGTATATTGTCATCCTGTTTATTTAACTTATATGCAGAGTACATCATGTGAAATGCCAGGCTGGATGAAGCATAAGCTGGAATCAAGATTGCTGGGAGAAATATCAATAACCACGGATATGCAGATGACACCACCCTTATGGCAGAAAGTAAAGAGAAACGAAAGAGTCTCTTGATGAAAATGAAAAAGGAGAGTGAAAAAGCTGGCTTAAAACTCAACATTCAGAAAACTAAGATCATGTCATCTAGTCCCATTACTTCATGGCAAATAGATAGGGAAACAATGGAAACAGTGACAGACTATTTTTTTGGGCTCCCAAATCACTGAAGATGGTGACTGCAGCCATGAAACTAAAAGACACTTGCTCCTTGGAAGAAAAGCTATGACCAACCTAGACAGCATATTAAAAAGCAGAGACATTACTTTGCCAACAACAGACTGTCTAGTCAAAGCTATGGTTTTTCCAGTAGTCATATATGGATGTGAGAGTTGGACTATAAAGAAAGCTGAGTGCTGAAGAATTGATGCTTTTGAACTGTGGTTTTGGACAAGACTTTTGAGAGTCCCTTGGACTGCAAGGAGATCAAATCAGTCCTGAATATTCATTGGAAAGACTGATGCTGAAGCTGAAGCTCCAATACTTTGACCACCTGATGCGAAGAACTGACTCTTGGGAAAGACCCTAATGCTAGGAAAGATTGAAGGTGGGCGGGGTAGGGGATGACAGAGGATGACATCGTTGGATAGCATCACCAACTCGATGGACATGAGTTTGAGCAAGCTCCAGGAGTTGGTGATGGACAGGTAAGCCTGGAATGCTGCTGTCCATGGGGTAGCATAGAGTCAGACACGACTAAGCGACTAAACTGAACTGAATTGAAAATTCTTATTTTGAAACATGATTCTGAATGAGATGCTATTTGCAGATGGGGAATTTGGGAAATGATTGGTCATGAAAGTAAAGTCTTCATGAGTTAGATTTGTGCCCTTATTAAAGAGACCCAGGAGAGTTCACTTTTTCTCTTTCTGTTACATTCAGCAAGAACACAGTCACCTGTGAACCAGGAAGCAGGCTCTAACCAGACACTAAATCTTCCAGCATTTCGATCTTGGACTTCCTATCCTCTGGAGCTAGGAGAAGTACATGTTTGTTGTTTACTCATCTATAGTATTTTTGTTACAGTAGCTTGAACTAAGGCACACTATGCTCCCATTATTTTGGCTAAAATAAAAAGACTAGCAATACAAAGTGCTGTAAAAATGGGGAGCCCCTGGAACCCTGATACATTACTGGTAGGAATGTAAAATAATTTCACCACTTTGCAAAGCTTTGTGGCAACTTTTTTGTAAAGGTGTACACATTCAGTTCAGTTCAGTCACTCAGTTGTGTCCAACTCTTTGCAACCCCATGGACTGCAGCACGCCAGGCCTCCCTATACACATTACATTCAACTTATTAATTCCATTCATAGCTATTTACCCAGTTGAAACTGAAATATCATATGTTCACATAAAAACTTGTATGTGAAGATTCTTAGCAACTTCATTCAAAATAGTTAAAAACAGGAAGAATACAAAAAGTCCACCAGTAGATAAACATGTAAACACATTTTGGTATATCCATATAATGCAAATACATCTCAACAAAACAATGAACCACTGACAGATACTAAAAAATATTTAGCTAGATAATTTCATACTAACAAAAGATTCAGACACAAAGAGTACATTGTATATGATTCTATGCAGGACAAATCTTATTTATAATGACAGAAAGTATCAGTGATTGCCTCTGGCCAAGGGATAAGAGAATTTGTGTTTAAAGGGAGGGATTGATAAGAAAAAAAACCCAAAACTTGGAAACAGGCAAATATATGATTGTCTGTCCTTTCAATGTCCTGGTAGATCCTTTTGTAACAGGTTTGTCTAATAAGGATTATCTAACCCCTAGGGACATGTACATTTGATTATAGTATTTTGCAATTCTGTAAGGGTAGGTGTTGGTGAGTATAAAACTGACAGACAGTGAAGCAGATGATTCTGTTTCTATAGCAATGCAGATAAATTTTATCCTGTAGAGAGGCAAATTATTTTCATGCCATAGAAAACCTTACATGTCCTATAGGACACTGAAATTTTTATATGTAATTTATAAATCTTAATCTAGCATTTTTTTCCCATGGCTATAAATAATTCTATCTACCTTATAGGTTTTTTTTTTTTTAAATCAGCTTTACCATTTTGTTGATTCCATTAATAATGAGTTAAACACATTTTCCATATATATCATTCTTTAAAAACAGCCTTCTCCAAAGATTCCTATTGGTTAAAACATTCAAATTACCACCTCATTCCTGCTGCCCATTACTGTAAATGTACTTACACCGTCTCTGAACGTCTTTAAGCACTGACACTTAGCTCCTGCCATTCTGGATCCCATCACCCCTAATATATCTCACTGGCAGATCTCCTGTGGTCATCAGTAATGAGTGACTAGAAGACAGTCACTACTAGGCTTTCTAAGGACACTGGTGGTTGATGCCTTATTTAAGTCAGGGTCTTTTGGGTCTCTTTAGAATATATGATGAGGTAGTGCACAGATCATACATGATAAATATTTCAACACTTACACTTCCTCAGACTTTTAGATTCCTTCCTTTACATTATGCCAGGGAAGTTCCAGATACCAACCTCTTTCAGTCTAAGTTTCAATCAACAACAAAACAAATTATTAAAGCTACTTCTAGTTGTTCAAGTTAATATATAAAATCTAGAATATCTAATAAATTTACTCACTTCAAAAATTGATTCAATCGATAGTTGGATGGCATCACCGACTCAATGGACATGAGTTTGGGTAAACTCCAGGAGTTGGTAATGGATAGGGAGACCTGATATGCTGCAATTCATGGGGTCACAGAGTTGGACACGACTGAGAGACTGAACTGAACTGAACTGAGTGCTACATTCAGTCCTCCTTGGTCTAATACTCTTAAAAAACACTCCCACATCTGTTCCTCGGGCATCTGCAACACATATGGGGAAATTTTTGCAACTTTTTGGTAAATGAGCCACCTCTTTCCTGCTCAGACTTTGCAACTGGCACTCTGAAGGATGCTGAGTAATAACCAGTTATGAGTCCACTGGCAATAAGGGTACTTGAGGGGTGGGGTAGGCAGGTCCCACCAGTGATTATAATCCCCAGAACCTATGCATATGATACCTAAGATGGCAAAAGATTTTTCAAATATGATTAAGTTAAGGATATTGAGATGATTACCCTGAATTATTCCAGTGAGTCCAGTGTAATCCCAAGGTTCCTTAAAAATGGAAGAGAGAAAGGGAAAGAGAGGTCAGCATGATGGGATATGAGAAGGACTCAGCCATCATTGTTAGTTTTGAAGATGGAAGATGGGGTTCATGAATTCCAAGTAGGTAGAAAAGGCCAAGAAATGGAATGTCACCTAAACTCTCCAGAAGAGACTATAGCCCTGGAGAACTAAGATCCCTCAAGCCACATGATACAGCCAAAAAAGTAAATAAAAAATAAAATAAAGATTAAAAAAAACTGGAAACATTCCCACTTTTTGTAGCTTGGCAAGTTTTGTTTTTGTTCTTACTTTCTTATAGAATCCCAGAATGCAGTATATTAAAAATAATATACAAAATATGTGTCATTATCAGAGAATGTTTGCATTCTGATACATATTTTTATTGTACTTTTAAATTGTCACCTTCTTCTTAAAAATAGTTTCCTCTAGCAATAAGTTATACTGGATTTTATGAAATGTAGACATAAATATCAAAAAGCATATATCAAGAAAAAATCGGTCCGTTATACAAATTTGAAGGATTATTTTTATATACTGCTTAAAAATGTTCTACTAAGTATCTTTTTTCTAATCATACTTTCAAAGTATCAATATACTAAATAGTCCCCGAGTTCTCCTTTCTACTCTCATGATCAAAAAAAAAAGACAAATCTATTCCTGCTAATTATGAAGGAGAATGAAATCTATTTCATTTTTATCATTTAAACATTTAGTACTGATTTAAAATCCAACCATGGCAGGGAGACTCCTCTATTTCTTTCATTCTAGCAAAGAGATGGTGAAGTCAGGGACTCTATGCTAAGACTGACATTTCTTTACACTAGTGGATTTTGTAGGCCACTCCCAGTCCCTGAAGCCACTTAAGTAGTCATTGTTCCTGCCTGTCAAGCAAGATAGTTGTTAGCCTCTGTGAATATTTCCCTAATAGCTCCACCAATCATTTTTATCTCTGCTGCCAACCTGAGATTTCATTAGCAAGTGTGAAAAATGCTCACAAAGTAACATGAAGAGGTACTGGACCAAGTCAGTCTTTCTGAGGAATTTTTACTTATATCTTGTGAGAACTGTTACAGTCCTAGGAAAGACTTTGGAAATCACTATATATCTAATATTATTCTTCCCTCTCAATAAAAATAGTAATGTCTATTTTCCCCAAATCATGGAGTCATCTTAGCTTTTCTTCTTCTCACATACCACACCCAAACATCAGCAAAGTGTGATGGTTCTGCTTTTGAAATGAAGTGAGAATCTCATCCCTCTACAGATCCCGCATCTGTCCAAACATCACCATTTCTCACCTGTTTTATTCTAATAGCTCCCACTGTATCTGCCTGTTTCTACATTAGTCCCATTACAGTCTATTTTTACACCACACACAGGCATGGTTTTAAACAAACACACACCAGATTATCCCCTTCCTCAACTCAAACCCTCTAGTGTATGTCCATTTTATAGAGAAAAAATTCCAAAGTCCTTATTAAGGCCCACGAAGCCCTTCATGACCTGTCTCCTGACAGTGTTAGAGCTGCATCATTCTATGCAATTCCACAAACATGCAAAGCAAGCTCCTCCCTTGAATTGTTCTTTCCTCAGATATTGCCCTGTCTCACCCTTCCACTTAATCTGTCTGTAACTGAAGTGTTACTACATCAGAGGTGCATTTTCTGACTAGCTAAAACAGCACCCCTGTGAATTTCTCTGTCCCTTTCTTTATTTCTCATATTAGCATGCATCACCAAACACACATACATGCATACATATATACACATGCATATGTATGTAGACATGTGTATAAGTATGTATGTAGAGACATGTACATATATATATACAAAATTTAACCAAGCAAACTATAAAACTGTAAGATCCAAGATTATAAATTCCATGAGAGCAAAGACTTTATTTTATTGATTACTCTGTGCCCATAATAAGGCACTGATCAGACCTAAAATAAGGTCTGAAACATAGTAGGCACTTAATGAACTTTTTAAATAAATGAATGAACTTTACTAAAAGAATATAATCCAGATAAGAGTTTATACACCTACGTATTTAAGAGAAAAAGAAAGCCCAAGATGCAACAGAAAATAAGAGTATCTTTCAAAGCTCAAACATTAAGTTGAAGGACATGAATGAATTTATACAGTGAGTATGTGAATAAAACACAATGAATTATTTTGATCTGACTGGTCTGTTTCTGAATTTATGCTCCTGAAGAGTCACCCAAGAAGCAGGTAACTTAAGCAGGGGCTGACAGATCCCAGCTGTGTAACGATGCCTCTTTTCATCCACTTCTCCCTAGCACCAGAAAAGGAATATTCACCATCACTGTCTGCTGTCCTCTAATTTTATTCTCCTAGTTGTAGTACTGTCGGAACTTACGAAATTAGTGAAACTACAGTATGGAAATGCAAACCAGATTGGTTTGGATGAGTTAATCAAAATTAGTCACTAGGGCAAGAGCTCTGACATTTTTTATCCTAGATTAAAGATTCTAACAGTATGTTCTAAAGCCTAAAATAATAAGACAAAATCTGCTTAAATACTGGTAAAATTGTGTTGATAGCTTTTAGTTCATCAGGAAGCATCAAATTAAGACTAACTCGAGCAATTCATATATGAATGTTTCTCTGACAAAACCTCTGCTTTACAATATTTAAGGGAAATCAGTTAAAAAAAAATTGTGTCAAAGAATCCATGTGCATTTGTGAATTAAACTGATAAATCATTACTGACACTAAGATGAGATTAAGAGGAATGTAGTAAAACACAAAGTATTGAAAAGAATGGGAGATATGGGTTCCAAGTCCTCACATACTCTTTCGGATGGTGTTGGACAAAACTGACTCTCAGTTGCCATGTTAAATAATGTACTAGATACAAGTTTTTAAAGGAATGGAAAGGATATCAAAATTATTTGTGGGATTTTATCAAACTATCCATGTCCTTCTGTAGCTTCTCAGTTCCTCATCAAGATGCTGAACTTCCACCCTTTCCAGTTATTATGTGTAGGAGCTGGCTGTTTCCATCATGTGTCTTGAGTAGGGAGAAAAATGGTGAGGACCACAGGGAAATAATTCTTTTCAACTCTAAAATCTCATTTGTTATACAGAAATAAACCACAGGTAAGTCTTTAGAATGTACAAAATTATCAAGATACTTATCCTAGAGGGATGATTATAAGGGTTCCTTTAAAAATTATCCAAAGTTGGTAGCTATCTTCCTGGTTTACACACTCCAAGTACAAGTATTTCCTTATATTCCATGTAACCATTGTTCTGCTATAATTTACAATCTCTATTATTCCATAGCGGAGAAGGCAATGGCAACCCACTCCAGTACTCTTGCCCGGCCCGGTAGGCTGCAGTCCATGGGGTCGCGAAGAGTCCGACACGACTGAGCGACTTCACTTTCACTTTTCACTTTCATGCATTGGAGAAGGAAATGACAACCCACTCCAGTGTTCTTGTCTGGAGAATCCCAGGGACGGAGGAGCCCGGAAGGCTGCAGTCCATGGGGTCGCACAGAGTCCGACACGACTGGAGTGACTTAGCAGCAGCAGCAGCATTATTCCACAGAAACAAAATACGTACTTAAAATACTAAAAAAAATTCCTCTTATTTTATTTGAAATTATTTCATAGTTCTGTTTTCCATCTTCTCTTCTAATAATAATATTCTCTGGAAGAATCAACCTTAAATCTAAATTTATAAATTTAAATAAATAAATTTAAAAGTTTCCATTAGTTCTAAATGTAAAAATTTTTCTGATTAAATGAATACCTTAGGTAGCAATTAACTCCTTTTTCATTCCAATTACATTGTATTTTATTTCCTGATTTTCTGCTTAATTTAATAATGGGAAAGTTGTGATATTCAATAAGTATATATGATCTGGAGAGGAAAAAAACTGGTGATGTGTGTAATTTTGTGCATTTAATTTTTTTTTTTTCCAGATTTAAGACTTTTATTTTTTCACACCCAGGCAAGCCTGGGAGGTTGGCCCTTCCTGCCCTCAAGACCCCTACCCTTCACAAGGAGAAGAAATGATTACTTTGACTCCAGGGCTCAGCGAGTGCCTAAGCTTTGGCAGTGGCCTTGTAATGGGTCAGAGTGCAGGCAGAAGGGTCTGTGGCACTGGTCCACCTAAAAATATGGAACACTTCACAAATTTGCGTGTCATCCTTGCACAGGAGCCAGCTAATCTTCTCTGTATCGTTCCAATTTTAGTATATGTGATGCCGAAGCGAGCACTAATATCTGTTTTTTATATTTTTATGATGTTTCACCAATTTTTTTAGAAACCAAGTCTGTAAGTGATCATTTAAAATTTTTCAAATTCAAAAATCATTCTTTAAAGTATTTTTAAGTTGTTGTCGTTGTTCAGTCACTAGGTTGTGTCTGACTCTGAAATCTCATGGCCTGCAGCATGCAAGGTTTCTCTTTCACTATCTCCCTGAGTTTGCTTAACTCACATCCATTGAGTCGGTGACGCCAACAACCATCTCATCCTCTGTCACCTCCTTCTCCCCTTGCCCTCAATCTTTCCCAGCATCAGGGTCTTTTCCAATGAGTCAGCTCTTCACATTAGGCAGCAAAGTATAGGAGCTTCAGCATCACTCCTTTCAATGAATATTCAGGGTTGATCTCCTTTAGGATTGATTGGCTTGATCTCCTTGCTCTCCCAGGGACTCTCAAGAGTCTTTTCCAGCACTACAATTCAAAAGCATCAATTCTTTGGTGCTCAGCCTTCTTTATGGTCCAAGTCTCACATCCATACAAGACTACTGGAAAAACCATAGCTTTGACTATATGGACTTTTGTCAGCAAAGTGGTATCTCTGCTTCTTAACACACTGTCTAGGTCTACCATAGCTATTCTTCCAAGAGGCAAGTGTCTTTTAATTTCATGGCTGCAGTCACTGTCCGCAGTGATTTTGGAGCCCAAGAAAATAAAATCTGTCACTGTTTCCACTTTTTCCCCATCTATTTGCCATGAAGTGATGGGACTAGATGCCATGATTTTTGTTTTTTGAATGTTGAATTTAAGCCAGAGTTTTCACTCTCCTCTTTCACCCTCATCAACAGGCTCTTTAAGTAACAACACTAAAAAAAGATTTTCAGTCATAGTTAAGACTACCAATTATAGTTAAATAATCATGAAATCTATAAGCTGATGATCCTAACAATCTGGAAGTGTTCCTTGTAACACAGGTGGCATCAGTAGCCAAATTAATGGGCTGTTTTGAAGACAACAAACTCCTTTCTTGCTTCTTAGAAATATGTTTGTTTCTGGTTTGAAATTTCCATTAATAGAATCAGTTATCTTGGATAACTGACACTCATGTCAAAAGACCACTACTACCTTGGGCACGTTATGTGAATTGAAAACTGGAGAATTAACCCATTATTATTCACACACAACACAGCTAAGTTTTGTCAATTTGCTAACTGTCATCTTGAAAAACAGGAAGAAGAGTGCTGAGGAAATTATCCTCATGAGAGAAGTGACATTCAGAGAGAAAGTCTTGGGTATAGGATATAGTACAATGAAGCTGAACTTGGAAAATCTTCAACAGTGGGGATCCGGGCATTCATCCTAGTTGTAATGTGAATAGGGTTACCAGATACAATACAAAACCTCTAGGTAAATTTGAGCAAATATTACAATTTGGAATATACTTTTGCTTTAAAATAATTCCTTGTTTATTTAAAACTGAAATTTAACTGGATGATGATTATTATTATCACCATCATTATTGTCATTGTTGCTATTGTTTGGTAAGTTGGAACCCACAGTATGAAGGCGACATAACTTTGGCTAAGTAGTTTGAGTAAAGGATCACTGTCCATTGTCCTCTCACCATTGGATTTATTCTTATTTGCAGCTACAAATAAAGGGGGGAAATCTGCAAAATTTAGGTTGCTCACAGAAATGTTTTTGCTTTTGCTTTTTCAAAATTCATCCACATTATTACACTCTTCAAACATCAACTCCTCCACTGAATGTATAGATTATACAATGAATTGCACCAAGCATGACCATGATATAAAGAATGTAAAAAAATTTCTTTCTTTAGTGAACTTATACTCTTGTAGTACAGCAAGAACAAGCACGCAAATTAGTAACAGCAGAGAACATGTTATAGATATATAAACAGAGAACTGAAAAGTACTGGAAGATTTCAGGGGAAGAAAAAAGTATTTCCAGATTGTTTGAGGCCTAGGAGTGGCTTATGTTTCCTGTCATATGACACCTTAGTTATTGTCCAACCACAAGCACCTAGAAACGCTAGGTAAAATATAGAAAACAAGCTTTTATAAGCATATTTTATCTCATCTGAGGACGAGGAAATTCCCAATTGTTGCTGAAAGAATGAATGAAAGAAGAAAGAAAAGAGAAAGCAATGACAACTTGCATAGTATGCTAAAACTTCAGGACGATTCTTCATGAAACATTTATTGATTTTCATAAACTAAAGGCTTGTATTTTAAGGTCCAGATAGAAGTAAGAGACAAGATCTTGGACAGAACTATACTTTGTACCCATGCAGATAAAAAGGTTCAGATCAGATCAGATACTCAGTCGTGTCTGACTCTTTGCGACCCCATGAATCACAGCACGCCAGGCCTCCCTGTCCATCACCAACTCCCGGAGTTCACTCAGACTCACGTCCATCAAGTCAGTGATGCCATCCAGCCATCTCATCCTCTGTCGTCCCCTTCTCCTCCTGCCCCCAATCCCTCCCAGCATCAGAGTCTTTTCCAATGAGTCAACTCTTCGTGTGAGGTGGCCAAAGTACTGGAGTTTCAGCTTTCGCATCATTCCTTCCAAAGAAATCCCAGGGCTGATCTCCTTCAGAATGGACTGGTTGGATCTCCTTGCAGTCTAAGGGACTCTCAAGAGTCTTCTCCAACACCACAGTTCAAAAGCATCAATTCTTCGGTTCAGTAAGGGAAAAAACTGGCCTGACAGCAAACACAGACAATAGGGATAATTCTGTATATCTAAGAACAGAAGGAACAATATAAGACAGTGGAAAGAGCTTCTGCTTCTGAGTAGAATGTGGAAAAATGCAAAAATAAATATTTCTCATGGTAGCCGCAAGAAACAATGACAAATAACAAATTCTATGGAAATTTTATGGGGATATCAAAGGTTGATGGATTCATGGAAACTTTAGAAGCTAAATCCAGCAAGAAATAAACCATGCACAGAAAAGTAGTGAGTCAAGACAGCCTCCATGCCTGGGGCACTTGTCTTTTCTGGGTACAAGTGGGCAGTAAATGGGCTTGGCATGGAAAGGGTTTGCAGAAATGAGGAGAAACCAGCCTAGCTTTTTAAACTTTCACACTGGCAGAGAGGATTAAATTCTGGAAGAGCCCCAGATATAAAAAACAAATCAATGTGCCTGACAATTTCTCCCCAAACTCCCTGAATTTTGGTGAACAGTGGCAACAGAACAAGAAAATGAAACAGAGTGCAATGTTATGCCTTCTGAGGGGCAAGATTTCCAGAGTCCCCCTGGAAATAAATCCTCAGAGTCATACCTGACAAAGGCATTAAAAGAAAAAAGTTACAGAACAATATCTATCATGAATATAAGTAAACTTAATCCAGGAATATATAAAAACAATATATGTTGACTGAATGGAGTTTAACACAGAAATACAAAGTTGGTTTAATATCAGAACATCTGTCAGGCTAATCCACCATATTAACAAAATAAATTACATAATCATTTCAGAAGATACGGAAAAAAATATTTGACAAAACTTAACACTCATGATAGAAATCCATACCTACTAGAAATAGAAGATCATCAGTCAAATTAAGGATACGTACAATAAATCTATAAGTACTTAAGTAAAACATCAAATGCTTTCACTTCATATATATATAAAAAAAAAAAAAAAAGATGCCCACTGTCAACACTTTTACCCAAAATTTCACTGCAGTCTTCAGAGGGACGATAAGGCAAGAAAAAGACATTAACTTTGAAAAAAATAATAACAATATGAAAGCTAGAGGTAAAGCTGTGTTTATTCACAGATTGTATCATTGTATGTAGACTTAAATAATCTATAAAAACAAATGACTAGAATGAATAAATGAGTTTAGCAAGGTCATAGAATACAAAGTCAGTATTTTTTTAAAAATTAGCTTTCTCTGTATTAGCAAGAAACTACTGTGAAAGGAATCTTAAAAAAAATACCTTTTAAACTGCTATGTTTAACATGAGTAACCAACAAGGGCCTATAGTATAGCACATGGAACTCTCTTTAATGTTATGTGGCAGCCTAGAGCAGAGAGGTGTTTGGGGGAGAATGCATACACGTGTATGTATGACTGAGTCCCTCCCGCTGTTCACCTGAAACCGTCACTACATTGTTAATCGACTACACTTCAAAGTTAAAAGTTCAAAAGAAAAAAAGAAAAGAAAAATACAGTTTAAGTATTAAAAGAACACAAAATATTTGGAAAGAAATTTACAGTATAAGATATACCTGTCCCATACACTGAAAACTACAAAAGTCATTTGAGAGAAATTAAAACAAACAGAGGGATATTCTCTGTTCATGGAGGAGACTGATTCTGTGAGAGGCTGCCTGCCACAAGGCCTTTCTCGTTCATCTCTCCAGTCCTGGTGAGGAAAGAGATTCTGTTTCCCTCTCCCTGCTCCCTCCCTCACTTTCTTCAGTAGAGCTGCAGGCTATAAAACTACTTAGCTACATCTCTAAAATATAGTTGTTGCCCTCAAGTAATTTACAATATTCACAGAAGACCAAAATTTCCCTGATTTTTAGCAATGAAACATACATATTAATTTTTCCAATATTGGCCCCAAAGGCAAAATAAATTCCCTACAGGTAGGTCTTTATCTACTTTGTCTATTTAAAAAGCTCCATTGTGGACCTAGAGATGATCATATTAAGTAAAGTAAGTCAGAAAGAAAAAAACAAATATCATATGTTGTCACTTACACAATTAACTTATATTTGAATCATAAACAGACTCACAGACAAAGAAAACAAACTTACACTTACTGAACAGGAAAAGGGGGGTGGGCAAAAGGTAAATTACAAGTTTGGGATCAGCAGATAGAAACTACTGTATATAAAACAGATAAACAACAAGGTCCTACTATGTAGCTCAAGGGATTATATTCAACATCTTAAATACACCATAATGGAAAAGAATATGAAAAAGAATATATATTACAACATTGTAAATCAAATATACTTCAATAAAAAATAAAAACTGTAAAAAAAAAAAAAAAAACCCAGTGTGAAACAACAACAAAAAACTATATCATACAAGAAAAAAAATCAACAAGTTGGTTGCAGTCAATGATTATCATAAAGTTGAAATCAATTCATTTGCTAACAAATGAATGCTACAAACTTTTAAAAAAATGCAACTACCTTACTCAATAATAAATCAAGGGCAAAATGAACCACAATAAAAATTTAATATGTATTTGATCAGATCTAATTAGCATTTAATATGATGTCTAAAACTTTTTAATAGTGTCTTTATTGTGTCATACTGGAAGGTGCCTTTTGAACAGGAACTCAACTACAGTGAAAGAACTCAGTGCTTTATAGACACAATATTTCATGACTAATTTATAGAGGATATTGAAAGTGAATAACCAGTGAGAGGTTTTCATTAAACCTAAATGGGTTATGAGAACTAACAGGAGGTATAAGCTCAGTATATAAGACAGAGACAGAGCAGTTTCTAAATAGCTATCTCATTTGATTCAGAGATGCAAATAAATATATCCATGGATGAAAGTAATTGTTTTAAATGTTGTTATTTGTAAATTGAAATCTAAAAAGTAGTGCTTCCATATTAAATGATTGGTAAATAAAGAGCAGAAATTTAATTTAGATTTAATATTATAAGACATTTTTACGTATTATGTTGTTACTGAATCTCACAAAATATGTTCTTCAATTCATTGTACTTAATACTGCAGTGTGTATCAAATATATGCAAACAGCCTGTGAATTTTAATTTATACTGTCAAAGTAAGTCATCTCTCTTCTCTGGAGGTATGGGCTGAGGTCACAAATGAGAAGACCTTAACTATCATTCATTTTTTCCACTATTAAAGTATGAGTAATTTTGATAAATCAAGCACATCAGCACAATGTCTTTAATTATGCACATTTCTATTTGTTTTATACTCTCCCATGTTTAAGAGGAGCTAGTTTTAAAAGGCTAATCTAAATCTTGAAAGCTTGTATGACTTTAGGACATTACAGCTATTGCAGGAAGAATTAAATGAAGATTTATATAAGACACACATATAAAATACTCTCATCAACACCTTCTTTTTATTTTTAGTGTCTTTAACTAATGTAACTAAAGTTACTGTAAACAGGTTACAATTAACAAATATTACTCTCAAGTAAAATGTATTTTTTCAACATAAGTATCATATAATAGAGTGCTTGTATGATTGTTTTCAACTTTTGCATATCACTTAATGATACATACTCCTAAATAAGTGATTAATTGAAAGTTTTTACACAATGGATACCTCATCAAGTCTATTTAAATTTGAATGTGGGTATAAAGTTATTCTCCCGGTAATCTTGATTTCAACTTGTGCTTCCTCCAGCCCAGCATTTCTCATGATGAAATCTGCATATTAGTTAAATAAGCAGGGTGACAATATACAGCCTTGACGTACTCCTTTTCCTATTTGGAACCAGTCTGTTGTTCCATGTCCAGTTCTAACTGTTGCTTCCTGACCTGCATACAGGTTTCTCAAGAGGCAGGTCAGGTGGTCTGGTATTCCCATCTCTTTCAGAATTTTCCACAGTTTATTGTGATCCACACAGTCAAAGGCTTTGGCCTAGTCAATAAAGCAGTAGACGTTTTTTGAAACTCTCTTGCTTTTTCCATGATCCAGCGGATGTTGGCAATTTGATCTCTGGTTCCTCTGCCTTTTCTAAAACCAGCTTGAACATCTGGAAGTTCACAGTTCACGTATTGCTGAAGCCTGGCTTGGAGAATTTTGAACATTACTTTACTAGTGTGTGAGATGAGTGGAATTGTGCATTCTTTGGCATTGCCTTTCTTTGGGATTGGAATGAAAACCGACTTCTTCCAGTCCTGTGGCCACTGCTGAGTTTTCCAAATGTGCTGGCATATTGAGTGCAGCACTTTCACAGCATCATCTTCCAGGATTTGAAATAGTTCAACTGGAATTCCATCACCTCCACTAGCTTTGCTCGCAGTGATGCTTCCTAAGGCCCACTTGACTTCACAGTCCAGGATGTCTGGCTCTAGGTGAGTGTGAGTGATCACACCATTGTGATTATATGGGTCATGAAGATCTTTTTTGTACAGCTCTTCTGTGTATTCTTGCCACCTCTTCTTAATATCTTCTGCCTCTCTTAGGTCCATACCATTTCTGTCCTTTATCGAGCCCATCTTTCCATGAAATGTTCCCTTGGTATCTCTAATTTTCTTGAAGAGATCTCTAGACTTTTTCATTCTATTGTTTTCCTCAATTTCTTTGCATTGATCGCTGGGGAAGGCTTTCTTATTTCTCCTTGCTATTCTTTGGAACTCTACTTTCAAATGGTTATATCTTTCCTTTTTTCCTTTGCTTTTCATTTCTCTTCTTTTCACAGCTATTTGTAAAGCCTCCTCAGACAGCCATTTTGCTTTTTGCATTTCTTTTTCTTGGGAAGCACATGCTGGAATCAAGATTGCCAGGAGAAATATCAATAACCTCAGATATGCAGATAACACCACCCTTATGGCAGAAAGTGAAGAAGAACTAAGGAGCCTCTTGATGAAAGTGAAAGGGGAGAGTGAAAAAGTTGGCTTAAAGCTCAACATTCAGAAAACTAAGATCATGGCATCCAGTCCCATCACTTCATGGCAAATAGATGGGGAAACAGTGGAAACAGTAGCTGACTTTATTTCTGGGGGCTCCAAAATCACTGCTGATGGTGATTGGAGCCATGAAATTAAAAGACGCTTACTCCTTGGAAGGAAAGCTATGATCAACCTAGACAGCAGATTAAAAAGCAGAGATATTACTTTGTCAACAAAGGTCTGTCTAGTCAAGGCTATGGTCTTTCCAGTAGTCATGTATCGATGTGAGAGATGGACTATAAAGAAAGCTTAGCGCCGAAGAATTGATGCTTTTGAATTGTGGTGTTGGAGAAGGCTCTTGAGAGTCCCTTGGACTGCAATGAGATGCAACCAGTCCATCCTAAAGGAAATCAGCTCTGAACATTCTTTGGAAGGACTGATGTTGAAGCTGAAACTCCAATGCTTTGGCTACGTGATGCGAAGAGCTGACTCATTTGAAAAGACCATGATGCTGGGAAAGATTGAGGGTAGGAGGAGAAGGAGACAACAGAGGATGAGATGGTTGGATGGCATCACTGACTCAATGGCCATGGGTTTGGGTAGACTCCAGCAGTTGGTGATGGACAGTGAGGCCTAGCATGCTGCGTGTTCATGGGGTCACAAAGTGTCAGAAACAACTGAGAGACTGAACTGAACTGATAAAGTTATTCTGGTGAGACGTAAGTTTTATTTACGCATTTAAAACCATTCAGTTTATTTATGAAACTAAATTTCATTAATTAAATTAAATAAATTAATTCACCTATTCATGAAATTAAAAGATGCTTGTTCCTTGGAAGAAAAGCTATGACAAACCTAGACGGTGTATTAAAAAGCAGAGACATTACTTTGCCAACAAAGATCCATCTAGTCAAAGCTATGGCTTTTCCAGTAGTCATGTATTGATGTGAGAGTTGAACTATAAAGAAAGCTGAGTGCTGAAGAATTGATGCTTTTGAACTGTGGTTTTGGAGGAGACAAGATATTTGAGAGTCCCTTGGACTGCAAGGAGACCCAATCAATCCGTCCTAAACAAAATCAGTCCTGAATATTCATTGGAAGGACTGAAACTCCAATACTTTGACCACCTGATGCGAAGAACTGACTTCTTGGAAAAGACCTTGATGCTGGGAAAGATTGAAGGCAGGAGTAGAAGGGAACAGAGGATGAGATGGCTGGGTGGCATCACCCACTCAATGAACATGAGTTTGAGCAAGCTCTGGGAGTTGGTGATGGACAGGGAAGCCTGGTGTGCTGTAGTCCACAGGGTTGCAAAGAGTCGGACATAACTGAGTGAGTGAACTGAACTGAACTGAGTTTATTCATTCAGAAAGGCTTCTGTGACAGTACTGATTAACAGTACCAAAAAAAAAAAAAAATCTGACCTCTCTTCACTGATATGAGAGTTTCTATGGGAAGCCTACCTATCCAACCTCTAACTGCCACCATTAGGCAGCAACATCGATGTAATGTGAGTCAAAGTGATGTCACCTCAGACTGAGAAACAGCCCCGCTTTGTTTACACTCTCTTTTTTTTTATTTATCAACTAAATGCAGAGGACTGTGGGGTCCTAAGGATGGTGGAAAAAGAAGACAGAAGGAATCCAAGGTCCTGAACTACTTAAAATGAGGCAAATTATCAAAAAATAGTTGTATTGGGTGTTACTTGGCAAAATACAATCTTCAGTCACCTAAACCAAAATTTTGTTTTGTGCTGTTCATTAATTTTATAGCATTTGGTATTATTTTAATTAATAAAGACATAAGTAATTTGACATGGGACACTACCTTTATGAAATATCTTGCAATGTAGCATCGGCTTAGTGATTAGGCAATAGACAGTAAGGAAACTGATATTAGAAATGGAAAACACGGATAACTATATTATCCATGGTAAAACATCTATAAACATCAACAGGTTGAAATTTACCCAGCTTTTAGCTCTAGGAGAAAAAGTTTAGAAAAGTCAGAATGTTAATAATTGATTATTATTGTTGTTATTCAGTCACCCAGTCATGTCTGACTCTTTGCAACCCCATGGACTGCAGCGTGTTGGCCTCCCTGGCCCTTATCATCTCCCAGAGTTTGCCCAAGTTCATGTTCATTGCATCAGTGATGCCATTCAACCATCTCATCCTCTGATGCCCTCTTCTTCTTCTGCCCTCAGCATCAGGGACTTTTCCAATGAGTCATCTGTTGGCATCAGATGACCAAAATACTGGAGCTTCAACTTCAGCATCAGTCCTTCAGTGAATATTCAGGGTTGATCTCCCTTAAGATTGGTTATCAGCCCTTAAAATTAGTTATTTCCCCCTCATATTTTGTATTTTCATGTACTTTAAATCTTCACATATCTTAAAGCACCATAAATCATTACTTATTAGTGTTGTTTTTATGAACAATCTAAGTTTGGACTTATTCACATATTCATTTGACCTCCTGAATTTCCATATTTCTATATGAAATTACTACACTTCTGCCTGAAAAAAAAGAAAGTGAAGTCATTCAGTCATGTCTGACTCTTTGCGACCCTATGCACTGTAGCCTACCAGGCTCCTCTGTCCATGGGATTTTCCAGGCATGCCATTCCCTTCTCGAGGGGATCTTCCCAACCCAGGGATCAAACCTGGGTCTCCTGCTTTGTAGGCAGATGCTTTTACTGTCTGACCCACCAGGGAAGTCATCCTGCCTGAAGAATACCCTAAATATTTCTGTTCATTGAGATCTGCTGGTGCTGACTACTCACTTTTTTTGTCTGAAAATATAATTATTTTGTCATTTTTGGAGGATATTTTGTTTGGTATAAAAGTAATGTAGGCATATTTTTCCTCTAATATCTTTTAAGATATCATTCTATTGATTTCTGACTTCTATCTTTCCACTGAGTAATTAGCTGTCAGGTAATGAAGATGAAGTGTCTTTTTTTACTTTTGTTAAAGTTTTCTATTTGACTTTAGTTCTCAAAGTTTTGCTATGATAAACCCAGGTATGATTTTTTTGTATATATTCTGCTAGAAGTTTTCCAGCACAGTAGCACACACACTTCTAGTTATTCTACTGCATCTTTCATCAATTTTAGTAATTTTTGGCCATTATTTATTCAAATATTGCCTATGCCACATTTTCTTTCTCCTTCTAGAACTCTGGATAATATTCATGTTTCCATGTATCTCTGATGTTCTTTCGCTTTCACAGATTCAAATTAGATATTTTCCATTGAATCCAGTCTTCTGTTGTTTCTAATCTTTCAAAGAATTCCTACTTTTGGCCTAAAATAAAGGATTTTTTTTTTTTTTTTCAATTTCTGGTTCTTTAGTAACATTCTCTAACTTTTCATCTTTTTACATATTTTCCTTGAACATATTAATTACAGTTATGTTAATATTCCTATCTGCTAACTCTGGTAACTAGATTGCCTGTGAATCTGCTTCTTTTTTTTAATTTTTTCTCTTTATTTCTGATCTTATGATTTTATCTCATAATGTGCCCAGTGTTAATGAAATGGCAAAAATTTTGTGTTAAAAAAAAATTTTAATTCCAGATAATATTGACGTCCTCTAAAGAGTTTTGTTTTTTTAATTCTCTCAGCCTAGAAAATAGAGTTGAATGGAGTAGCTATCATCTTAATCAAATCAGCAACTAAGACGAGTAGAGTCTGATTACAGTTTTATTAAGACTCCTCTGATTTTTATTCATTCCTAAGGTGAGTCCCTCAATGCTTTCAACTAAGATACAGGTGTATTTACTAGTGTCTCCTTCCCTGGTGGATCTTGAACACTATTCTTGTGTAAGAGAGCTAACAGTAGGCCATATCATGTAGGAACTTACATGTCATTGTATGAACTTTGGGTTTTCCATTCATTAAAATGGGGAATCAGTGCAGCTTTTCAGCAAAGAAGTGACATGAAAATTGTGTTTTAATGGATCAGGTAGTTCCTATAATGGGAATAAATTTTAAAGAAACAAGACAAGCGGTAGGAAGAAGCGTAGTGAAATTGTCTCCCTGTGGTGACAAACAGAGTAGCAGTCAGATGCTATGTATACTTTGAATTTACTGCAGACAAGATTTCTGGATGATAGAACATGGGATAAGGAAAAAAGAGAGTAGTCAAGAATGAATTCAAATTTGGGGGCCAGAACAATTGAAACAATTCAGTGATACCAATCAAGATGCAGATGTCTTTTATGAAATTTGGAAAGAACAAGGTAGTGGAGAGGGAGCCCGTTTGGAATTCAGTTTGGGATTCATTAATTTTATTTTATTTTATTTTATTTTAAGCATGTAGATATAGAGTCTGATATTCAAGGGAATGATCTGGTTGGAGAGAGAAATTTGTGAGTGGTATTTTACCACTGAAATTGATATAAATAAAACATGCTGCTGCTGCTAAGTCGCTTCAGTCGTGTCCAACTCTGTGCAACACCATAAGAACCCCTAAATGCATGGAATCAAATTGAAAATGTAGAATATTTTTGTGATTTTTTTTTTCATTTTCATTATTTTAAGGCCATGTTGTCCATAGAGCTGAGATAACTGCCTCAACTCCAATAAAAATAATGGTTTTGCCAGAAGAAATGACTTTATCAATACTCATAGGGAAGAAAATTTGAAACTTTCAACACGTATTTTTCAACCATCAGTAAGGCCCAGGCTCAAGCTAATGTAAAAGATGTTCAGAACATTCAAATTTCTATCCAGGAAGATGACTGGATTTTACCGCCACGGTGCATTCACCCTCTATTCTGTATTCATTTTAATCATTTCCATCTGTCTTTTTCATTACATATCACTTCTTACAATCTAAAAATTTTCAATATATCTTCATGTCAGTAGAAGGCAATAAACTACTTATGACATAATTTTAAATTGTTTGGAAAGAAAATAAGCTGTTGTAATAGAGATTAGGGTAAAAGACTGAAAAAGAAAATACTAGATACCTTCTTATAATTGGGAGTCAAAGATGTAGAGAGCAGCTATATGTGAAGTTGAATGATTTTGACAACAATGTTAAATAGGTTGGTGATACTTGATTTGTTTTTCAATTTCTGACCAGAACTGGCATTTAGAGAAAAGGAATAAAATGTGAGATACATCTGCAAACATTTCAGACTGTCAGTCTCTTCATTTCAAATAAGTTGGCTATAAAAGAAAATAAAGTAATTATCAGTTGAAGAAGGCCAATTTAAAAAGACAATATATATGTGTGATGTAACATTTTTCTAAATTATGGTGCCTATTTGAAAATAAATTTTAAATTTAAAATTTAGAATAAATTGCAGTATTTCTATAATTAGTAGGTATATTTATGTTCAGGGCACTGAGAAATGACACGACATAGGCAAGCTCACTTTAAAAACTAATTGATGTACCATCTGTGAAATATATCTGCAATCATCTATCACTCCCACTAAAAACATGATGGTTTTGTGTGTGAGTACAGGAAGAAAAGCTTTCAAAATTTTTTCACGGTAAAGAAAAATAATAAAATATGTCTAGAAATGTTAAAAAGCAATAATAGAATCTTTCCAATATGTATTTTCAGCCCATGAAAATAGAGTACTTTTTAAAAAAACACAGTGTGTTTAAAGCTCTGTCTTCAAAATATATCCAGAATCCTACCATGCAAATTCTAGAGTCTGGATCACCATTATTTCTTGTCTGTTTTAACAGTCTCCTAACTAGTTTCTCCACTTTGTCCTTTGGTCAAATATACTTTACTCTCAGCACAGCAACAAGAGTGAGCCTTGAGATCATGTGACTCTACTGCTCTCACTTCTCTTTCTAGTATTTACTTCAGTCATTCAGCCACTCCTGTCTCCTTCCCTTCCCCCACCCCATCTCCACCCACCCCCCACCCCTCCCCACTGTTTCCATCACCACAGGCACAGTCTTTTCAGAGATTCCTGTAGTTCCTCTCTTCACCATATCAACAAAACTGACTCTCTTTCTCTTTCAGGTTTTTGGCAAGAGCACCTTCCCAATGGGGCTTACCCTGACTCCATGCATTTAACACTCCCAATCTGCCTACCCTCCTCTGCTTCCTTTTCCAGTGGGCGTTGTTCTTCCTTGCTAGAGTGTGAGCTCTGAAAGGGTAGTAACCTTGGCTGTTTTATTCACTGATACGTTTCAAATGCTTAGAATCATTCTTGCCACTTAGTGTTTATAGTAAACATTTCATTAATGAATGAATAAAACTTTCAGCTTCAACTGGGAAACATTATCAAAACTAATTTCCAAAAAAGAAGAAAATTTAAAACAGTTCTATATTATCTATCATCCCCCACCCAAAAAATCAAAAGACATCACACAGGAGATGGATAGTTGTTTCTTTTGGATTCCAAACTTATTTCACCGCTTAATTCCCATATATACAAGTGATTCTGCTTTGTGTAGAACTGTTACATGAGAAATCACAATAGCAACAAAAAGAGAATTACAATTGAGTTTGTTTTGGAAAAGAAATAAGAAGGAGGCAAAGTTGAAAAATATAGTGTTTTGTTTATTAACACAGTTCAGTTCAGTTTAGTCGCTCAGTCGTGTCCGACTCTTTGTGACCCCATGAATCACAGCACGCCAGGCATCCCTGTCCATCACCAACTCCTGGAGTTCACTCAAACTCATGTACATCCAGTCAATGATGCCATCCAGCCATCTCATCCTCTGTTGTCCCCTTCTCCTCCTGCCCTCAATCCCTCCCAGCATCAGGGTCTTTTCCAATGAGTCAACTCTTTGCATCAGGTGGCCAAAGTACTGGAGTTTGAGCTTTAGCATCAGTCCTTCCAATGAACACCCAGGACTGATCTCCTTTAGAATGGACTGACTGAATCTCCTTGCAGTCCAAGGGGCTCTCAAGAGTCTTCTCCAACACCACAGTTCAAAAGCATCAATTTTTCGGTGCTCAGCTTTCTTCAGAGTCCAACTCTCACATCCATACATGACCACTGGAAAAACCATAGCCTTGACTAGACGGACCTTGGTTAGCAAAATAATGTCTCTGCTTTTTAATATGCTATCTAGATTGGTCATAACTTTCCTTCCAAGGAGTAAGCATTTTTTAATTTCATGGCTGCAATCACCATCTGCAGTGGAGCCCCCTAAAATAAAGTCAGCCACTGTTTCCACTGTTTCCCCATCTAATTCCCATGAAGTGATGGGATCAGATGCCATGATCTTAGTTTTCTGAATGTTGAGCTTTAAGCCAACATTTTTCACTCTCCTCTTTCATTTTTTGTTTTTTAGTTCCTCTTCACTTTCTGCCCTGGAGAAGGAAATGGCAACCCACTCCAGTGTTCTTGCCTGGAGAATCCCATGGATGGAGGAGCCTGGTGGGCTACAGTCCATGGGGTCGCAGAGTCGGACACAACTGACCGACTTCACTTTCACTTTCACTTCACTTTCTGCCATAAAGGTGGTGTCACCTGCCTACCTGAGGTTATTGATATTTCTCCCAGCAATCCTGATTCCAGCTTGGGCTTCTTCCAGCCCAGCGTTTCTCATGATGTACTCTGCATATGTTAAATAAGCAGGGTGACAATATACAGCCTTGACGTACTCCTTTTCCTATTTGGAACCAGTCTGTTGTTCCATGTCCAGTTCTAACTGTTGCTTCCTGACCTGCATACAAGTTTCTCAAGAGGCAGGTCACGTGGTCTGGTATTCCCATCTCTTGAAGAATTTTCCACAGTTTATTGTGATCCACACAGTCAAAGGCTTTGGTATAGTCAATAAAGCAGAAATAGATGTTTTTCTGGAACTCTCTTGCTTTTTCCATGATCCAGCAGATGTTGCCAATTTGATCTCTGGTTCCTCTGCCTTTTCTAAAACCAGCTTGAACATCTGGAAGTTCATGGTTCACGTATTGCTGAAGCCTGGCTTGGAGAATTTTGAGCATTACTTTACTAGCGTGGGAGATAAGTGCAATTGTGTGGTAGTTTGAGCATTCTTTGGCATTGCCTTTCTTAGGGATTGGAATGAAAACTGACCTTTTCCAGTCCTGTGGCCACTGCTGAGTTTTCCAAATTTGCTGGCATATTGAGTGCAGCACTTTCACAGCATCATCTTCCAGGATTTGAAATAGCTCAGTCTATGACCTATGACCAACCTAGACAGCATATTAAAAAGCAGACACATTACTTTGCCAACAAAGGTGCATCTAATCAAAGTGATGGTTTTTCCAGTAGTCATGTATGGATGTGAGAGTTGAACTATAAAGAAAGCTGAGTGCTCAAGAATTGATGCTTTTGAACTGTGATGGTGGAGAACTCTAGAGAGTCCCTTGGACTGCAAGGAGATCCAACCAGTCCATCCTAAAGGAAATCAGTCCTGAACATTCATTGGAAGGACTGATGCTGAAGCTGAAACTCCAATACTTTGGCCACCTGATACGAAGAACTAACTCATTGGAAAAGACCCTGATGCTGGGAAAGATTGAAGGCAGGAGTAAAAGGGGATGAGAGAGGATGAGATGGTTGGATGGCATTACCAACTCAATGGACATGAGTTTGAGCAAGCTCCAGGAGTTGGTGATGCACAGGGAAGCTTGGTGCCCGGGGTGCTGTCGTCCATGGGGTCCCAAAGAGTCAGACACAACTGAACTGAATTGAACTGACATATCAAAATACAATAATAACAGGAGCATTTGTATTTTCCAGAAGAAAACATTTTTAGCATGCTAATCAGGAAAAAAAAATAATAACATATCTAACTGTATTGTTATGGCCCCAAATCATGATGTAATATATATGAATATATGTGAATATTCAGTCTACTTGACTGACTCAACAAAGAAAGCTCCACTTCTACTCTAAAGATACTGCATCCTGAATGCTGCTAACTATTATCCAAGTGCCCTTACACTTCAGCTCAAAGAGCTCATGCTACAGAAAATCTTCAGCCAGAATGCATACCTTGCTCCATGGTGGGTGGATGAAAAGGCTGGGTGGGTGAAAATGCTGGTCACATAGATAGTAAGATCACATATCTTTTCCAACCTCTGAGAATTAACACTAGTGAAAAATCCTCTGAATGCACTGAATGTGGGAAGGTCTGCAGTATTAGCTTCTAACTTGAATGTCAGGGACAGAGAGAGGAATGTGCTGTGAATGTGGGGAAGAGTTCAGGTAGAGAACATCCCTGATCTGTAGAGAAGCTATAGTTATTTAGTAATAAGTATTCATTTACTTATTTTCTAATCTACCTTTTTACACTGGCAGGAATTCTCATCTGTTTCATTCACTCTCACACCACCAGAACAAAGCACAGAGCCTGGTACACTAAAATACTGACGGAGTTCATACCAGCTTAACACACTGATTATTTTCAGCTGAAAGCACTTGGGAAGCAGCAGATACGAGGAAGGGGTCCCTAACCTCCACCTTTCTAGAAAAGCAGGTCATAAAATTACCCATGAGAAAGATGTGTTTCCTGCACTAGGGAGAGAAGAACATTCTTATCACACCAGAGACTAGGAATCAACAGCAAAATCGATCTACACAAACAAATCTGCTAAAATAACCTTTTCTTCCATTTTAATCACTGCACCACTATCCTACTTGCCCCTAGCCCCAAACCCTTTCTCTTGTCCTTTCCCCACAATTTATTCTTTATTTTAAAAGATTTTAAAAGATACATTTTTAGACCTAATGGCTTGTTTGAATCCTCATTTTTCTTTTAAAAAGTCTCATGTACATGTATTAAATGAAATACATGGTTTTTTTTTTTTTTTTCCTGCTAATCTATGTCTGTTTAATTCTCAGGCCCAGCTACAGAACTTAAGAGGATAAAAACAAGTTTTCCTCTCCGAGTCTGAATATTTTTTTAAGTGGATATGCTTCCACTAGTAGAATTGTATGCTTACCAAGATTCAGTTGATTTCCCTAACTGTTTATGCCAGTTGAACTTGTTACTACAATTATGTAATTAAATTAAATTTTATGCAAAGTGATGAAATGTGTCTGATGATGGGCTTGCTATGTAAACTAAGTTAAATGCTGTGAAAGATTTCATAATTGTGAGTCACTAACATATTCTCTGTTGTATGAAGTATAGATGAGAAAACTGTTAAAAATTGACAGGAGACAAATCTAGAAGGAATTTGCACTCAGTTTTTTTTTGCAAGGGGCATGGGTTCTCATTCTAAGTTTAAGGAAACCAAAATCAGAAATTAGAGTGCATTATAGATCTGTTCATATAAGAAGGGAAAAGTAAAACTTTTCTCAGCCAATCCATCAAAGTAAAAATTTTGGATCTCCATCAGCAGGTTGGCAAATAAATACAAACTGGCTTTTACAATTAAAGTGGAATGTTGAAATACATATCTATATATTTTTTCTAATTATATTCAACTTAAAACAACTATTTCAGTCAGCTTTCTACTACGAGCCTTGAATTGAAGGACACTGTTATACAACATACAGAACATGTAACCTGATACATGCTTTGAAAAGTTTTTTTTTTTAATTTTTTCATGTTGTTGATGAAAGTAATCAATTTTTGACAACCATCATGAAAGAGCATAAAAATATTGTAGTTTTAATTCATGCTTTATCTGGGAAAAACTATTAATATTGCTCTTCCTTTGGAAACATTATCTTTGATGAAAACGTTGTTTATGTAAAAAACTGTTCCAGACAGGCCAAGTTTCCAAGGAAACATGCTTCAAATTCTTCAACAGAATATGCAAAAGAAAACCTCTGAGTGAGGGACATTGCCTGAAACAATAAGCCAATTCAAAATAAAAAGAAACAACTGGCAAAGTGACTCCAGTGACTTTGTTCAAAAGCCATGAAAATCATTCTCTTTTGCTTTACAGATTTTAGTACCCAGTACCAAGATTTGCCTATTGTCAACAGGGGAGAGATTAAAAATAAATTGGGTTTGAATGCTCTTGAATTTGTGTGGTGGTGTCTTTGCCCCTGAATGATATCCATTCAGCTAGCTGGTTGTTGAGATTAAATTGCCTTGTAAGGCAGTATGTGGCAGTTTTTAGCATTCTTTCTATAGCTGAAGTCAATATGACTTCCCTGATGAAGAATGGAAACAACAGAGACTATAAAAAAATAGAGGAAACAAGAAAGATCCTGCTACGTGTAACATTATAAGTTAGTTGTGCATCCAGAATACAATTACAAAGATTTATCGTTTGACTCATTAAGTAATTATCTTGCTGTTTAGTCGCTAAGCTGTGTCTGACTCTTTTGAGTCCCCATGGATTGTAGCCTGCCAGGCTCCACTGTCCATGGGATTTCCCAAGCAAGAATACTGGAGTGGGTTGCCATTTCCTTCTCCAGGGGATCTTCCCAAATTAGGGATCAAATTTGCCTCTCCTACACTGCAGGTGGATTCTTTACCATCTGAGCCATCAGGGAAGTCCTTTTATCACTACACAAAAAGAGGAGGAGCAAGAGAAGCAGCAGTGCTGTAAGACACAACTACCTCTGATCTCTATAACCCAAGAGCTGAAAGTGAAAGTCACTCAGTCGTGTCCAGCTCTTTGCAATCCCATGGACTATACAGTCCATGGAATTCTCCAAGCCAGAATACTGGAGTGGGTAGCTTTTCCCTTCTCCAGGGGATATTCCCAAACCAGGGATCGAACCCAGGTCTCCCACATTGCAGGTGGATTCTTCACCAGCTGAGCCACAAGAGAATATATAATCCAAGGTGTCAGCCATACTATCTACTCTTTTAAATATGTAAGTCAAGCAAATAGGTCTACAACTGAGATCAATTTGTTACTTTTTACTTTTTTAAGTTTCCAGTAAAAGCTCACATTAAATTTTATAAAACAAACTCTGGAATAAATTAGAAATTTAATAAGTGAAATTTCTAGAAATAATTATATCAGTGCCAGTTAGTAGCCTAAATGTGCATTAAAAAACCAGTAAGCAAGTTTTAATACATGGCTTCAATATAAGGACTAACCCTGCTTGAATTCAGTAAGCTTGAAGTTCACAAGCCAGGACCAGATTTCCCTGTTCTCGATGTTTAAAAGTTGCAAGATCAGAAATCATGAGTGAAAACAAATTTAAATCGATCTTGCTATATTTTCACACTTTCAATAATGCTTATGTTTTATATTCTGGCCCTACAAACATAACAATAGCAAAAGACCATTTAATAATTATTATTAATAATTCATACACTGAAAATTTGGTTATTATAATTACCATAACAAAATGTTCAGAATTAGTCATTTATTTCATTAAAATTAGGTGTTTTGACCTGTGGTTTACTAGATTAGTAATTATATAGGAGTATGTGGTTAACATTTTAATAAATCCACTTAACTTTGCACATTTGTACTATTGCAATGTCTGACTTGCCCAATCAATAGCTTTCACTTATGAAGACGAGTTGCAAAAAATAAATGTAAAAAAAATCATCCTTCAAACTAAAATATTGAATCTCAATTCACTTATCCAAAAAGACAAAAAGAAAACCCAATGTCTTTAAAGATCTCTTTTATATTCCATTAATTTCTATGAAGTAAAATATTATAAAGGAGTTGCTAGGAATCATACCACGGCATTCATTTAGAAATACTGCAATGTTGAAATAATGAAAAATTATTAACAATTAAAGTTCAACCTTTCTCTGAATTTCCTTAGTATCAGTATGGGTATGAAAAACTTTTATTGTGAATGTGAGCTATCTATGTCTTTTGAATTTGTTCATCTCTTCCTTATTATTAATAATAGCGAATCATCTGTTCACCATTGCTATTCACTGTGTGCCTTTGAGTACCATGTAGAGCCATCCAGAATTGCTTACTACTTTGTTTATTCAGTTGATAAATTTGAGCAAAGTTCGATAGGTCAAGAAGTAAGCTTATAAAAGAATAAAAACAACAGACCTTAGAATTTTTGCCAAATAATAGCATTATCCTTTGACTCTTGATTAAAATGAAGTCATATGAAGAGCCAAATAGAATTCAATAGCATCATACCCATATACATTTTGGTAACAGATTTTATCTGATTGTTGAAGATTTAAGAGTTTTTCCTCAGAAAGATGGGAAATAATAATAATTGAATAGTGGACATGTTATTCATGGGTATCTAACCAACCACATGGAGGTATGCTAAGTACATAAATAAAACTCTCTGCATATGCGACCAGGGCTCAATGCTGAAATCAAGGGAAGAGACAGTATATAGAACACATACTATAATATCATGCAGAATATAAAATATCATGTCTGTTATATTATTGTTTCTTGCTGAAGAAGATGATAGGTAACAGAGTTTTTACTATGAGCCAGGTATTTTCCATGAATCAATTTCATTTATTTCTCAAAGAGTCAATGGGATAATTAGTGACAGTAGCTCTATTTACAGAGGAAGATATTTCCCAAACTACACCATATTAGCTTCCTTAGTTAAAAAAATGAGTTTTTAAATTCCTTGTGACTAAATTATGAGAACAATCTTTTTTGGAAATAATGTAAATCAGATCATTTTACTCATTTTTCTTAACCTTCTGGCCCCTTCATCTACAGCAAAAAAAAAGAAGAAGAAAGAGAAAGAAAGCCACCCAATTCAAGTGTCACCCACTTAATCCAATACCAGTCATTTTAAGAGGACAATTTTAAGACACATATTAAGCTATCTAAAATTGCTGACTCTTAGAATTAACCCAATAAAACATTATTATGAGAACAATGGCATAAAAGAAAGAATTTGGTACCTACAACTCAAGAGGAAATACATTCTTGAATTAAATATTTTATAGTTATAAAAATAATATTATTTTTAAATTGGAAATGTACAAAAGTATAAAAAAGAAAATATCAATCATAAAAAAATTCCACCTATCCAGGATTAACAACTGCTAATATTTTGGTATATATATCCTTTCAATCACATGAATATATACATGCTTTTTAGGTTTTTAGAAAATTGAATATGTGTTATTTTGCACTTTTAACTTAATGAAGATATTACAATATTTCCCTTGACAGGAAGTATTCTTCAAAACAATTCTTAAGGCTATTCATTGTCCAATCATATGACAAATATAATTCAGGAATCCCTTATTATTGAACAGAGATTATTTCTACTATTTGTAGTAACCACTCTTGGACATAAAATCTGTGGAGAGCCATGTAATTTTCATTAGGATAAATCACTAGAAGTGAAATTTTTAGCTGAACAGATACACATTTTGGTCCTTGATACCTGGATCTTTTTTACTGGCTCCCTAAAAGTAAATACAAATATGGCTATTGCAGTGTAATAAAACAAATTATAGGCTTCCCTTGTAGATCAGTCAGTAAAGAATCTGCCTGCAGTGCAGGAGACCCAGGTTCACTCCCTAGTTGGGAAGATCCCCTGGAGAAGGAAATGGCAACCCACTCCAGTATCCTTGCCTGGAAAATCTCACGGACAGAGGAGCCTAGCGGGCTGCAGTCCATGGGGTTGCAAAGAGTTGGACATGACTGAGCAACTAACACTTACTTACTTGCTTAAAACAAATTATGAGGGCATTTGGTGTTTTTCCACTTTACCCTCAAAATTATGCCTCCTTTAATTGATGGGGTAGAGGAGTTAGAGGGAGGTATCACAGCTCTGTAGTGCCCCTGGCTGTTGTTGTTCAGTCATGTCTGACTCTTTGTAACCCCAAGGACTGCAGCATGTCAGGCTTCCTTGTCCTTCACCGTCTTCTGGCGCTTGCTCAAACTCATATCCATTGAGTCAGTGATGCCATTCAACCATCTCATCTTCTGTCGCTCCATTCTTTTGCTTTCAATGTTACCCAGCATGAGTCTTTTCCAGTGAGTCAGCTCTTTGCATCAGGTGGCCAAAATATTGGAGCTTCAGCTTCAGCATCAGTCCTTCCAATGAATATTCAGGACTGATTTCCTTTAGGATGGACTGATTTGATCTCCTTGCTGTCCAAGGGACTCTCAGGAGTCTTCTCCAGCACCACAGTTCAAAAGCATCAATTTGTCAGCACTCAGCCTTCTTTATAGTCCAACTCTCATAATGGAAAAACCATAGCTTTGACCATAGAGACCTTTATCAACAAAGTGATGTCTCTGGTTTTTAATATACTGTCTAGGTTGTCATAGCTTTGCTTCCAAAAAGCAAGTGTATTTTAATTTTGTGACTGCAGTCACTATCCATAATGATTTTGGAACCCAAGAAAATAAAATCTATCACTGTTTTTACTTTTTTCCCATCTATTATCCATGAAATGATGGGACCAGATGCCATGATCTTAGTTTTTTGAATGTTGAGTTTTAAGCCAGCTTTTGCACTTTCCTCTTTCACCCTGATTAAGAGGCTCTTTAGTTCCTCTTCACTTTCTGCCATTAGAGTGGCTATCATCTACATATCTGAGGTTGTTGATATTTCTCCCGGCAATCTTGATTCCAGCTTGTGATTCATACAGCCCAGTATTTTGTATGATGTACTCTTCATCGAAATTAAACAAGCAGGGTGACAATATACAGCCCTGTCATACTCCTTTCCCAATTTTAAACCAGTCCATTGTTCCATGCCTAGTTCTAACTGTTGCTTCTTGACCCTCAGGAGACAGGCAAGGTGATCTGGTATTTCATTCTCTTTAAGAATTTTCCACAGTTTGTTGTGATCCACACAGTCAAGTCACCCCTGGTGGTTGCCTTCTAATTCTGCAGTCTTCTTGCTCTTTTCCATAGCCAGGGTTAAGTGGCCCTTCATTTTTCTGGATTTCAGAATTCTGATGCTTCTTTTACTTATTAGCCAACAAAAAAGCTCTCCCCTATTCAAGACCTTGCTCTTTCATAAGCAATGGGACCCTGATGACACAGTTCTTCCCTTTCACATCCCTGGCCATTTTCCCAGATAACAATGGCAGGATTGGGGATGGATATCTTTCTGCTTTAGTGGATAGTCAAGCAGGCCCCATGCATGGACCCTAGTCATAGACCTGCAGCTGAGCTTCTACTTCTCAGTTCCATGGAGGCAGGAAAATTTGTAGGACCGAATAATGACAATCTCAAGGGGACAGTATTGCTTAAAATCACAAGGTTGCCTGCCTATCACAGCTGACCCAGACAAAATACTGCCCTCTGGAAAAAGTGGTGTTGCTAGAATATTTGCATATTACAGTGTCTATTTCTCCACAAGTTTGCCAACATTGTCATTTTCTTTTTTTCTTAAACTAATTTGAAAGGCAACAATGGTATCATGTTCATTTAATTAGGACTTCTTTGATTACAAGTAAGGTTTCACCTAGAGCCAGACATCTTGGAATGTGAAGTCAAGTGGGCCTTAGGAAGCATCACTATGAAGAAAGCTAGTGGAGGTGATGGAATTCCAGTTGAGCTATTTCAAATCCTAAAAGATGATGCTGTGAAAGTGCTGCACTCAATATGCCAGCAAATTTGGAAAACTCAGCAGTGGCCACAGGACTGGAGAAGGTCAGTTTTCATTCCAATCCCTAAGAAAGGCAATGCCAAAGAATGTTCAAACTACCACACAATTGCACTCATCTCACACGCTAGTAAAGTAATGCTCAAAATTCTCCAAGCCAGGCTTCAGCAATATGTGAACTGTGAACTTCCTGATGTTCAAGCTGGTTTTCAAAAAGGCAGAGGAACCAGAGATCAAATTGCCAACATCCGTTGGATCATCAAAAAAGCAAGAGAGTTCCAGAAAAACATCTACTTCAGCCTTATTGACTATACCAAACCCTTTGAATGCGTGGATAACAACAAACCATGGAAAATTCTTCAAGAGATGGGAATACCAGCCCGCCTTACCTGCCTTTTGAGAAATCTACATGCAGGTCAAGAAGCAACAGTTAGAACTGGACATGGAACAGCAGAATGGTTCCAAATCGGGAAAATAAATACGTCAAGGCTGTATGTTGTCATCTTGCTTATTTAACTTATATACAGAGTACATCATGAGAAATGCCAGGCTGGAGAAAGCACAAGGTGGAATCAGATTGCTGGGAGAAATATCAATAACCTTAGATATGCAGATGATACCACCCTAAGGCAGAAAGTGAAGAACTAAAGAGCCTCTTGATGAAAGTGAAAGAGAAGAGTGAAAAAGGTGGCTTAAAACTCAACATTCAGAAAACTAAGATCATGGCATCTGGTCCCACCACTTCATGGCAAATAGATGTGGAAACAATGGAAACTGAGAGACTTTAACTTTCAGGCTCCCAACTCACTGCAGATGGTGACAGCAGCCAACAAAGGTCCATCTAGTCAAAGCTATGATTTTTCCAGTGGTCATGTATGGATATGAGAGTCAGAATATAAAGAAACTGAGCACAGAAGAATTGATGCTTTTGAACTGTGGTGTCGGAGAAGACGCTTGAGAATCTCTTGGACTGAAAGGAGATCCAACCAGTCCATCCTAAAGCAAATCAGTCCTGAATATGCATTGGAAGGACTGATGCTGAAGCTGAAACTCCCAATACTTTGCCCACCTGATGCGAAGAACTGACTTATTGGAGAAGACCCTGATGCTGGGAAAGATTGAAAGTGGAAAGAGAAGGGGATGACAAAGAATGAGATGGTTGGATGGCATCACTGACTCGATGGACATGAGTTTGAGTAAGCTCTGGGAGTTGGCAATGGACAGGGAAGCCTGGTGTGCTGTGGTCCATGGGGTCACAAAGAGTTGGACATGACTGAGCTACTGAACTGAACTGAAATGAAGATTACATATTTTTAAAGTTTCGATTTTTACAAACAAATGCAGCTTTAGAATGCACATTCACACTTAAAAATTCACTAAGAAAGTACAGTCTGTCACAATTTCACCTCCAGAGAAAATGAATTCTAATATATATGCTACAAGAATTTCTGCTATGTAACTATATGTATGCATGCATGCTCAGTCGCATACATGGTCTTTGCGACCCCATAGACTGTAGCTCGCCAGGCTCCTCTGTCCATGGGATTTTCCAGGCAAGAATACTGGAGTGGATTGCCATGCCCTCCTCCAGAGGATCTTCCCGATTCAGGGATTGAACTCCTGTCTCTTATGTCTCCTTCATTGGCAGGCAGGTTCTTTACTACTAGTGCCACCTGGGAAGTCCAAAGCCCTTAGACCACATATCAAAGTCAGGCACAAGGTCACCAATGAGATTTGCAGAAAATGGTGAGAGGAACAGTTTTGTGGGTCTTCACCTCCCACTCGCATTGAGTACATAAAAGGGCTGGGGAAATTTGGTAGAGAATTTTTGGACTGTTGGTGTGCTTAGCTTCTCCCCAAGGAAAAGGAATCAGGGGTTTATTTGTCTTCATGTCAGAACCAAAGAGAAGACCTTTGAAGAAACCATTTAGAGAGAGTGATGCATGTCTAAATATGAAGGTGACATAGGAAACTCTTCCTCAAGGAAACTACTGGTGTGAGACTCTCTTCAGAGTGAGATGAAAGGAGAGGAGTCTGTGAGGAAACTACAGAAAAGCCTGAAGAGAAACAAGTAGTTTTAAACAACATCAAGTCCCACAGAACTCAATGAGCTCATGAAACCATCAGTCAGAAAGAACTTTCCTGCCCATTTCGCCTTTTCTCTCCACTGGCTAGCTCCAAGACCACAGGAAAGAGGAAGAAGGATTTACTCAGAGAAAACAGGAAAGAGGAAGTCTAAGGATACACAGAAGTCAACATAATGGTGGGCATGTGAATGTTCCCTATGGTCTCATCAGTCTTCAGGTTAGTTCAGTTCAGTCGCTCAGTCGTGTCCGACTCCTTGCGACCCCATGAATCACAGCACGCCAGGCTTCCCTGTCCATCACCAACTCCCGGAGTTTACCCAAACTCATGTCCATACAGTTGGTGATGCCATCCAACCATCTTATCCTCTGCCCTCTGCCATCTTATCCATCTCCTCCTGCCCCCAATCCCTCCCAGCATCAGGGTCTTTTCCAATGAGTCAACTCTTTGCATGAGGTGGCCAAAGTACTGGAGATTCAGCTTTAGCATCAGTCCTTCCAATGAACACCCAGGACTGAACTCCTTTAGGATGGACTGTTTGGATCTCCTTGCAGTCCAAGGGACTCTCGAGAGTCTTCTCCAACACCACAGTTCAAAAGCATCAATTCTTCGGTGCTCTGCTTTCTTCAGAATCCAACTCTCACATCCATACATGACCACTGGAAAAACCATAGCCTTGACTAGATGGACCTTTGTTGGCAAAGTAATGTCTCTGCTTTTTAATATGCTGTCTAGGTTGGTCATAACTTTCCTTCCAAGGAGTAAGCGTCTTTTAATTTCATGGCTGCAATCACCATCTGCAGTGATTTTGGAGCCCCCAAAAATAAAGTCTGACACTGTTTCCACTGTTTCCCCATCTATTTCCCATGAAGTGATGGGACCAGATACCATGATCTTAGTTTTCTGAATGTTGAGCTTTAAGCCAACTTTTTCACTCTCCTCTTTGACTTTCATCAAGACACTTTTCAGTTCCTCTTCACTTTCTGCCATAAGGGTGGTCCTCTGCATATCTGAGGTTATTGATATTTCTCCCAGCAATCTTGATTCCAGCTTGTGCTTCCTCCAGCCCAGTGTTTCTCATGATGTACTCTGCACAGAAGTTAAATAAGCAGGGTGACAATATACAGCCTTGACATACTCTGTTTCCTATTTGGAACCAGCCTGTTGTTCCATGTCCAGTTCTAACTATTTCTTCTTGACCTGCATATAGGTTTCTCAATAGGCAGGTCAGGTGCTCTGGTATTCCCATCTCTTTCAGAATTTTCCACAGTTTATTGTGATCTACACAGTCAAAGGCTTTGGCCTAGTCAATAAAACAGAAATAGTTGTTTTTCTGGACTAGAGTTTCTATTTTCAAAAAATACTGAGTGCAAGTGGAAATGCTGTGGCAAACATGGGAGATTGGCAGATTTCATGACCTGACTGGCATAGACCAAATGTTAACAGCATGTGGGGATGCAGTGACAGAGATGCCTCAGTGGGCTTCTAGACTGCAAGAGAAAGTTTGCTTAGCCCCCCAAATTGAGTTTTTAGTCAACTCTGAAAATAAAGTAAGGAAAATTTAATTTCCTATATCAAACTCAATTTTGCAAAAAATTATTTTAACCTTTCAAGTATACTATGGACTGCCATCTAGAAATTGACTCAGAACAGCTACCTTGGTCTGGCTATGGAACAAGCCTCACACTTTCCTTCCCTTTCTGGAAATACAGTTTGGTCTTGTGTTCTCTCTCCCTTTCTCCCCTCTAATCACCTATATTTTTGTATAGGTGTATACCTGTGTCAGTCTAGTGAAGCATCCTCATATAGCCCAGCCCAACCTCTATCTTATTAGTGTCGAGCAATATAATAGCCTTATTTTGAAAAATATGACAGAATCCTTTCAAAATTGAGAGTTCATTTCCTCACAACCTTTGTGTTTTTTTTAGTTTCTAATATGGCTGACAACGTGCTACATGTTGGGCATGCTACAAAGAATAAGACATTGTCTCGGCTTCTGTGAATTTGTAGATTAGGTGTAGAAAGAGGAAACTAAAGACATAATTATGAGGAAATGAGCAAATTGTAGTAAAATATATATACAAATTGCTGTGGAGCACAGAGAAAGGAGAAATTTGTTCTTCCTCTGGACTTAGGAATACCTACGTGCAGGAAAAAATAGCTAAAGAACAAATTAAGTGTAATTGAATAGCCATTTAACCATTCCCTGTCTTCCTGTTCAGCACACAGGAACATCACTATGAACAAACAACAGTACATCTCCTAGTTATTGCCATGGAAACTGCTGGCCCTGCTAATCACCTGAATGAGACTCTTCCTTCCAAGTTAAAATGGCTTCCTTTGAATGGAAAATTTAGGGTCTTGTGTGATCCTCAAATAGCTGCCCTATTAATCCCACTATTGTCCAAAATTACCACTATTAGAACTGCTCCATTGAAACTGCAACACTCTCTTCAGATGGCTACAAATAATCATACATCTGTTACCTAATGTATAAATGTCTCTTTGGGTGTTTCTCCATGTATACTGTGTAACTGGTACATAATTGTGTAGTCAGCTGGTAAACTCAGCATAGCCTAGAGCTTAGGAGCAGGATTTCTATAGCCAGGCAGCCTCTGTTCAGACCAGGCCTCTGGTACTCTGTATAAACCACTATGCCTCGGTTTCTTCATCTACAAAATGAGGATGTTATGAAGACTTAATGTCTCGCACATAATAAGCATTTTTAACTAAAATGCGTATCCTTTATTATCTAGAAAACCATTCGAAACAAGGAAAAATGAAGAAGAGGCCAAAAGTAAGAGTTTCTAAAGGCAATGAAAAAAAAAAAAGACCGTTGAACAGAATTTTTGGAAGAAGAGCACTCTTTGGCATTATAAGTATCTCTTTTAGTGCCATATCATCTTTGAAATATTCCAGAGAGAAACATGCTTCCTAATAAATCTGTAAACTCTATCTTCAAAGTTGAACTGTGGAATAAATCTTGAGTTAATGATTGCTACTCTGCAACTTCTTTGCATTAGGATAAACAGAAATATTATTTCAAACAGATACACACACAGACACACACTAGAGAGTGAAAAACATGGTACAGTTCAGCATACCTGTTATCTACAATTCCGTTCTTAGATAATTTTTATAAACCCATGGTTATGATATTCATAGTCATTAATTACCTAACCCCTCTCATTTCATTTTAGGAAGATATTTGTACTATTTTATTAAGCAACATTATTAGCATATCTATAAGTAAATTATTAAGTGAAAACCTCCTTTTAAAATTTAATGGTTTTAAGTAATACCCTATATATTATACCCTAAAATGCTTATTATCTTAAAAGCCCTTCTTCTAACCACCTGAGTTGATTTTTATTCTCAAAATGGTTTTTGCACAAAAAAGCTCAACAACATTCCCTCATTCATAAAACTGTTACAAATTTGATCTTTACAACAGGGTAAGGACGAGAAACGAAATTACTAGCACTTTGTGCCAAAAGTCTTTTGCTTTTCTTTACAAAATTGCTTACTTCCTTCTGAGATTAATGTTCAGTCAGTGGGATCTGGGCAATGACTAAAACTTTAAAATAAGGAAGGGCGACCCCTAGTGTTGGCCTTCAGAAACCAAACTCATGTAAAACTACACAGTTCCAAAAACAGGGGAAGAATCGGTAGCATGCGTAATAAAAATAGTCAAAATACCCAATTTACTTGCCTTTTTGGCTGTTGGCACAAAAATCATTATTATTTAAGATATTACTAAAACGCTTAAAGAAAATCTTTTGAACCATAACACAATGTCTCCTACATAAACTTCCTTTCATTCACAGCAAATATACAAATTAAAAAAGAATAAAATAAAAAGGCACAAAATTTGCCTGAAGAAGCAAAGAGAAAATTAGCCAAGGAAAAAAATAAACCCTAAACATTAACTCCACATTGGACTGTAGATGACAAATTATATATAAGCCACAACATTAGACTTGTGTGAAGTACTTAGTAAGAAAGTCTTGAGAGAATTACTTTCTCACTAATTTTTGCATAGAAAGACTCACCTTCAACAAACTCAAAGTTACCAGTTCTTCAGGAAAGGAAAACAGTTCAGCTTAAACACCTGTCACTTGTGATGAAATGAGAGGACAAAAGTGACTTACTGTGTCCTTTGAACTCAATGTCACTTCAACAAGAGAGGCTCTGGGAAAATGCAGACATGCTGGGACAGGAAAACTTTACATATAGAGGGGAGTTCTTCCTGAAGAAAAAAATACAGTATGTAGGAAACCCCTGCAGTTCTTTCCTATTAAGTTTTATTGCCATTATTTACAAAGATTCTTGACTGAAGCTAGCTTGACACCAGCACAGAGCTAAACAAAAATTAGACGTTTAATGCATTTTTTTTTTTTTTTTTAGTTTCAGGTGCCAAAAAGACTTAAGAGTTGACTAGGCAAAGTTTGTGCTGAGAACAGCACTGCTACCTCCTTTCACTCGTATGAACTCCACAAGGAACAGTACAGAATGATGTGGGAAATGAGGAATAAGAAGGAAACTGAAAGTGGTGATGAAGTAACTGATTTAATATGGAAGGTAGAACTTAAAAGGATAGTAGAACTTCTGCTCTTAACAATGATTGCTGACCCATCACCCATAACTTTTGTAGTACATTTGGTTCTTAGATATGGACTCACTTTCTTGCTTTGCTCTGATGAGTCCCCTAAAAGAAAATCTTTGTCTTGGGGAGAGCCTCACAGCTGGGACCCTGAGCTTTCCAAACGCAAGCTCCATCAGCAAACAGTTTCTACTAGTCATTTAAAATCCAAATTCTCCTGGAGTCCCCAAATTTTGTTCAAAGTAGATTTTCCTTTTTATTTTTCTCCTGTATCCTCTGATTTTACTTGGAGATCCCCTTCACCTTTATCAAGAAAAAAATACCTTTATGTTTCACATAAATGGTTCCTAATAAACATTTATTATCTAACTTGTAACTATAAATTATTTAAATAACATGTGCTAAATTAAAAGAATGCTTTGAAAGAATATATTTGTATTAATAAAAAAAACAAGATTTTACTCCCTAAGATGATTCAGTACTAAAAGATTTGTTTTATTCCTTTAATGTTTCTGACTTCAAACATTTGGAAGAAAGTAAAATAAATTTTTTTAAATCTTCATTTTCCATATTTTGTAAAAAGAATTCAGGCAAACAGGTGGTCTCAAGTTTATGTTGTTATTCAGTTGCTAAGCAGTGTCCAACTCTTTGTGACCCTATGGACTGCAGCATGCCAGGCTTCCCTGTCCTTCATTATCTCCCGGAGTTTGCTCCAACTGATGTGAATGCCAGTTTAAAGGGAAGAGTAACAGAAAGCAAACAAGGGGCCCGTATGAAATTATGCTTACAGCACATAAAGAAAAAAAAAATTAGGAGGTGGGGCAGGGGAGATGGAAAGAGATGCAAGAGCTTTTCACCTGGCTTTTCAGAGCAGAATCTACCCTCAATAAACAACATTGAAAACTGTGCCAGAAAATAGTCTTGAGCTCTCCATTGCTGTTGTTCACTCGCTAAGTCATGCCTCTTTATGATCCGATGGACTGCAGCATGGCAGGCTTTCCTGACCTTCACTATCTCCCAGAGTTTGTCAAACTCATGTCCACTGAGACGGTGATGCCATCGAACCATCTTGTCCTCTGTGGCCCTCTTCTCCTCCAGCCTTCAATCTTTCCCAGCATCAGGGTCTTTTCCAATGAGTCAGCTTTGGCCACCATTTCTCCTGGTGGCCAAAGTATCTTCAGCTTCAGCATCAGTCCTTCCAATTGAATATTCAGGGTTGACGTCCTTTAGGATTGACTTTTTTGATTTCCTTGCAGGACAAAGGACTCTCAAGAGTCTTCTCCAGTATCACAATTTAAAAGCATTAATTCTTTGGCACTCAGCATTCTTTATGGTACAATGTTGTCATTATATTCCCACAACCAAGGGCTTTCAGTTATAAGCAATATTTCTCACAAAAATTTCTCATTTACTTAGTAAGAGGGTAACCCTTAATAAGTGCATACATAATTTCATTTTGTATGACTGATTTACCTGCCTACTGATGTTCATTCTTGCAGAGCCTCGGCACTGTCTGGGAACTTTCATTTCTTGTAAAAGCTGCATCAATTTCTTTGACTAATTTAATAAGACACTGAAATGGTTTCTGTGAAATTCAGCTTTCAAAAATTCACAGAATCTCAGAAAAGAGCTTATGCACACATTTTGCTTTCTTTTATATATAAATCCTACCAGAAGCATAGCAGGTCCAAAGAAAGGTTGAGAAGACAATCTTTTCTTGCCAAATAAAAGTACAAAATAATGTCTTATTCAAGCACACATACACACTTCCAAACCCAAATGCATATGAAAGCTAAGTAGTAATGTTGAATTTTAAGCCCGGTTTTTCACTCTCCTCTTTCTCCTTCATCAAGAGGCTCTTTAGTTCCTCTTCACTTACATCATTAGAGTGCTATCATCTCTGAGGTTGTTGATATTTCTCCTGGAAATTTTGATTCCAGCTTGTGATTCATTCAGCTGGCATTTCTCATGCTGTACTCTGCATGTAAGTTAAATAAGCAGAGCAACAAACAGCCTTGTCACATTCCTTTCCCAGTTTGGAACCAGATAGTTGTTCCATGTCCAGTTCTAACTGTTTCTTCTTGACCTGCATACAAGTTTTTAAGGAGACAGGTAAAATACATATTCATACATTTAAATATATTTGAGTTTTCCTCTATATATTCAAATATATTTAAATGTATAAATATGGATTTTTAGTGAAATGAAATCATATTAAACATAGTCTGACAACTTTCTTTCTTCCCTTACTAACATCTTCATCAATCAATATCCACCTCATTGCTAGATCAAAAAATATGCACATTCCTCATCTAGATATGTAATGTCAGATAAGCCCCCAAAATATTGTAACAAATAACACTCCCACCAAGCATATATGCTGCTGCTGCTGCTAAGTCACTTCAGTCGTGTTCGACTCTGTGTGACCCCATAAGACAGCAGCCCACCAGGCTTCCCTGTCCCTGGGATTCTCCAGGCAAGAATACTGGAGTGGGTTGCCATTTCCTTCTCCAATGCATGAAAGTGAAAAGTTGCTCAGTCGTGTCCGACTCTTTGCGGCCCCATGGACTGTAGCCCACCAGGTTCCTCAGTCCATGGGATTTTCCAGGCAAGAGTACTGGAGTGGGTTGCCATTGCTGTCTCCAAAGCATATATGAATATGCCCATTTCTTTTCATACACTGATTAATTTAATTCAGATAAAATTTAGAATCATGATTTTATTGAAATTTTCATTTGAATTACACTCTATTTATAGGTTAATTCAAGGACAATTGGTATTATTCCATGCTGAGTTTTCCTATCTAAGAACATCCTATAGGTTGGTTGGTATTTCTCAGGTCAGCAATTCTCAGTATAAGTATGTGGCATATTTATATATACTAACAGTATAATGCGACTATAAACATTGGGATTTTCACTTTGTCCTATTATTGGAAGCGGTATTAAACTACCAAAAAATCTTTCATAAGTTAGAAAAATTTGTCAATAAAATCATCTAATCCTACTACCTTTTTAGATGCCAGATTCTTCTATTAACTGTTGCTCTGTTCAGGTTTCCTACTTTACATGATTCAGTTCAGTTCAGTTCAGTTCAGTCGCTCAGTCATGTCCAACTCTTTGTGACCCCATGAACCGCAGCACGCCAGGCCTCCCTGTCCATCACCAACTCCCAGAGTCCACCCAAACCCATGTGCATTGTGTCGGTGATGCCATCCAACCATCACATCCTCTGTTGTCTCCTTCTTCTCCTGCTCTCAATCTTTTCCAGCAATCAGGGTCTTTTCAAATGAGTCAGCTCTCTGCATCAGGTGGCCAAAGTATTGGAGTTTCAGCTTCAACATCAGTCCCTCCAATGAACACCCAGGACTAATTTCCTTTAGGATATACTGGTTGGATCTCCTTGCAGTCCAAGGGACTCTCAAGAGTCTTCTTCAATACCACAGCTCAAAAGTGTCAATTCTTCGGCGCTCAGCTTTTTTATAATTCAACTCTCACATCCATATATAACTACTGGAAAAAACATAGCCTTGACTAGATGGACCTTTGTTGACAAAGTGATGTCTCTGCTTTTGAATATGCTGTCTAGGTTGGTCATAACTTTCCTTCCAAGGAGTAAGCATCTTTTAATTTCATGGCTGCAATCACCATCTGCAGTGATTTTGGAGCCCAGAAAAATAAAGTCAGCTACTGTTTCAACTGTTTCCCCATCTATTTGCCATGAAGTGATTGTATGCCATGCCGTGTGGGGCCACCCAAGATGGACAGATCATGGTGGAGAGGTCTGACAGAATGTGGTCCACTGGAGAAGGGAATGGCAAACCACTTCAGTATCTTTGCCTTGAGAACCCCATGAACTTTACATGATTAGAATTCAGCAATTTATATTTTCTTAGAGATAAATCAATCCAGTTTTTCACAGTTATTTTGTCAAATATTTGTTTAAAATATTCTCATATTCCCTCCTATATCTTTAATCAGAACCCACATCTTCATTATATCAATAATAACTAATATTCTGATTCTTAATAAATACCAATCACTGTATTAACATAATTCTTACAACTCTTGAGATAGGTACTATGTTTTTCCCTCACTTCTCAGATGAAGTAATTGAAGAATAAGTCAATGTTACTTCTCCAACATCATACAGAGAACAAGTGGCCAATCAAGGATTCAAACTCAAAACCTATGTTCTTAATGTGTATACCATAAAAATCCGGCAATTGTTAGGTTCTTTCAGTTGCAAATTGAACTTAGGTTTGTGAAATGAAGAAATTCTCACCAGATCCCTGCAGCACAAGTTTCGGGAGTGGGTCTTCTCTTTAAAACAAGTCATAAAACATTTTGCTTATGTATCTCCATAAAAATCATTTTTGTATTATAAAATTAAATTTTATATTCAACATTTATAATACAAAAATTAAAATTTTATATTATAAATTTAAGTACATACAAAAAGATAACTTTCTGTATGTTATAAATATATGACTAAAAATTAAACATTTTAATATATTCATTTAAACTCATTAAAATATATTCAGTGGACTCTAAATACCATAATGATTTGACACTCACCACAAAATATTTTCAAACAACTTTAATAAGTAAAAATTTTCCATCATTCCTTGTTTCCTTTTTATGTTTCACTTGATCCCATAACATTTTATACCAAGGTGATACATACTTTTATCCTGAGCATCTTCTATTTATTATCTTTTAAGATTTTTCTTCAAGAAAACTATGCGTGTAAATTTAATGTTTAATTTTCTTTGATTATAAGTTTCTGAGTGTTATTTTTTTTCCTTTTGGATCAAACTATTATTATAATTACTAGTTGTCCTCTGTTGATTTAGCAAGTTCACAAATTTTAACAGTTATTAATCATAAAGTGTAAACTTTAAAAATGCATTTCTTAGTGAAATGAATGGAACTAAAGATTTCCTGGTTTTACTTTTTCTTATTAATTCATATATTTACTGGCAAATGTTAATACTGTTTAAATGAGAGAGAGCTCAAAATTCATATTATTCCTGTTTTCATTTTCATAGATATAAGCACTAAGGAAATTTGTCCATCTAGATTAATAATTGGTTCTAAAAGGAGTTTTGATATAGCAATGTTTTAGATTCTTTTAACACATTATCAGTCACAGGACAAAAATTACTTAGTGGTATTTCTTTTAAAATTGTTTTTAATGATTAATCAGTGAAAATCCTTTTAAGTTCTTAAATTTATTCAGTTCTATGATAATAAATCTCCTGACTTGTAAGAGGATTTGTTACCTTTCATTATGCCTTCACTTCTTCAATAGTGACATCAGTATTTCCTGCCGGGGACCAGGCCCGGCTGATCCAGGGTATTCGAAGGACAGACGGCATAGGCGAGGATCAGGATACAATAGCTTCAATTAGATATTAATTAAAGATATAAAGAGTAATAGAATAAGGATAGCTCAGTAGGAAAATTCAGTGGAGAAAAGAGGCTGAGTGGCTTGGTTTACTCGGGAGACCAATAAAACTTCAAGACAAGAAGTTTGCACCACTTATGTAGGCCACAGGCGTCCTTCCGTTCTCCTGAAGGAGAGGAGACACTGAGGCCTCCCCGGTCGGATCTTAGAAGCCCAGGCATAATTAGTAAGCATGGTGGGTTCCGTGCTCCAGATGGAGACTCAGCCAGAGTGGGAGAGAGAGCGACATGGGGAGACCAGTATTTCGAAAAACTGATCCCAATTCTTTATTTTCCATGGTCTACTTTTATACACTGAGATGTTATGCAAAAGTCACGCGGGGTCAGCAGTCTTGACTTTTATCAAAGTCAGGTGCTTCATACAAATGTATACAGAGGTCTTAGGGGTGTTACATCATCTTCTGGCCAGGGGGGCCTGCTGACAATTTATGACCCTCTCCTTGTGACAACAGTCAGTCAACCAGGACACTTATTTCTTCAGGGGTGATTATTCTTAAAACAGACACCACCCAAATAAAGTTACATTCCTATAGGGTGACGGTGTAGTGGGTTTTAGTTAAGGAAAGAATTGACTTAGCCTAAGGTCTAACGTGATTAATATCAAAGGTTAATACTTATTTCTTCTATATATTCATTAATGTGTGTAAGGGCAGGGGATGTGGAGACGTAGCAACAAACATTGGCTCAACAAATGAAAAACCCTTCACCAATACAATTTCTAATCAGCTCATTATACTTATACTAATAGTTTTCTAACTTTTCTAAGGAACCTGTTTTTAGAAGGTTTAAAGCATCTCGTGCATCTCACGGTTGGGAGGCTGTAAGCAATCACATGTGGCCGGACAAGCCTGTCAGGCAGGCTAGAGAACCTTCAGAGGAGTTTGTAGGTTAAAACACTCTTATCACGCCCAGGAATTATTATTAACTGGAGCTCTAGGTTAACTCCTTCTCTGAAAGAGGTGGTGGGGGACAGCCCCCCGTAAAGTCAGAGATGTAGCTGAGAGCACAAAGTAGTAAAGTAGGCAGGCTCTGGTAATGGGGGTAGATGCTCGAGGAGTTCCAGGGGGACTCCTGAGGCTCGATCCCGCCTTTGCATATGTCGAGCCTCCTTCCTCATGACCTTTGTCATGGGTGGAGTACCTCACTCTGGCCCCCAACAATTTCCAAATGTTCCTTCTTTGACATCCTGGGGTTTTTTACATACTGGTGCAATTTACCATTGCAATATTCAAGAAGTCTAAGTGAGATGTATGCCTTTTTGTTGTAAAGGAGAAAATTAAAATGAGAAAAGCATAATTAGAGTCTATATCAGAGAAGGCACTGGCACCCCACTCCAGTACTCTTGCCTGGAAAATCCCATGGACGGAGGAGCCTGGTGGGCTGCAGTCCATGGGGTCACTAAGAGTTGGACACGACTGAGTGACTTCACTTTCACTTTCCACTTTTATGCATTGGAGAAGGAAATGGCAACCCACTCCAGTGTTCTTGCCTGGAGAATCTCAGAGACGGGGGAGCCTGGTGGGCTGCTGTCTATGGGGTCGCACAGAGTCGGACACAACTGAAGCCACTTAGCAGCAGCAGCAGCAGCAGCATAGTCTGTATGGATGATAAAGTTGTGGAAATTGCTTCCTTTAATCTATCCATGAGTCCAGGTAACTTTTGGAGAGTCTGCACATATATGCAGAAGAACAGAGGACCTCAGATGCAGACCACTTTTCTATGCTCTAACTACTCGGGCTCAGTTTCTCACAATTTTTAAAGTCAAAATTTTAGGGAGAAAATAATAATTGGTCCATCTTGGGTGAATTCTTCAACTTAATGAATGATGGCTACTGGAAGGGGATCACATACTATAGATAGAGCCACTAAGAATTGATCACTGTGCCATACAGTAGGTCCTTACTGATTTCTACTCAATATTAAGTAAATTCCCACTTACAGTTTTCTTCATCCTTAAATTATTTTATATTACTTAATTCTACTTTTGTTTAGCTAAATTTTTAGTTTGTTTACTTTCAACAATTTAAATAGATTCTTTTACTGTTATGAATTTCTCCCCAGTTTTGTTCTACCTATATCCTTTAGGTATTAATATGTAGTAATGTCATTAATTTGTAAGTAATCTATAATTTCAGTTGATTTGCAATGTCAAGACACATTTAAGAAAGTGTTTCTATAGCTTCCATTTTTCCTGAGACCTCCGCATAATAATATCTTCCCTGCTGTTCTGTACTTGCCTATTGTCAGATTTCAATGTAATATCTATGATGCTCGTCTTTAAATATAAACAGTTTATGGCATGCTCTGCTCAAAATCCTATAATAGATGTCCATCAAGTTTTAAATAAATTCCAAACTTCTTACTGTGTTTAGATCACTTTATTTGGCCCTATCCTACACCACCCTCACCTGCTGTGATCGCATCCTCACTCTCCTAATATGTCTACACTGGCCAGTTTGCTTTTCCTGGAGCACAACAAGCTTGTTGCCACATGCTTCATGTGACCTTTCAATCTGTGTTTACTTTGTCTGGAATTTTCTTTCCCTGGATCTTCACTAGTTATGCTCACTTCATTAAAGCTTCCTCTCGAACATGACCTCCTCAGGAACAGCTTCATCACTCCCTTCATTATTTGTAGTAAAAGGCAGGGGTAATGGATGATGGGAGGATATATACATATGTATATATTCACATATACATATATATATATGTTTATATATGGAACGTCTGTGGGAGGAGGAAAATGGGAAGTTGCTAAGGGACAAAGACTCTGTATGCCCCATGTACCTTCTGAATCTTATACTATGTGACTCAATCATCTATTTCAAAAGACTATGTGATGACATTAAGAGAGGGGAGGATTAATGAAAATAAAAGGAAAAACTGATAGGGGAATAAAAAACATTTGTTAGGTCATAGAATTTCTGTAGATTTATGTAAGGAGATGGGAGACAAGAAGGCATTCCAGAAGACTTAAACAGCATGTGTAAAAGCATAGAAAGTGAGAAGAAAATAAGGAACATGCTACTGAATATTTTATGCAAATTTGTATCTTCAGGGCCTAGTTTACTAGAGACAAAAAATATACCTGTCTTGGTAAAGCAGTGGAAGCTTGTTAAGGAATAATGGAAAATAATATTGCCTAGGAAGAGTAGGAACAGATGGAGAATTTTAAAATTCAAGGGAGAAGGTTAGCTTTGTTGTGCTAGGAAAAAGCTAGCCACAGAATGTTCTTGAAAAAGGGAATGGTATGGTCATACGAGTGTTCAAACAGGATTACTGTACATCATTGTAATGAAAGCACTAAAACCTGGAGGCAGGGTGTCCAAGAAGATAACCCTTATAGTTAGTCACAAAGGAGACTGTGACCTAATTAGGAGAATGGCTTTGACTTACAGAAGAAATATCAAAGTAAATTCAATCCACACCACAGGCTTTTCATATATAAGAAACTGTTATTCATGTTTGTTCATATAATTCATGCTTGTTCATGCAAAGATGCACAGAATATGACTCCTTTGTTCAAGTGCTTGATTTTAATCATTATTTACATTTGATCCCAAATCTTAATAGTTTTATGAACATCTTCACAGAAAAATTTCCCATCAAATACTTATTTGAATTATAATCCATCCCATTGTACAGGGAAGATAATAAAAGTACTATGAGTTTAAATGTTATGACTAGGAAACAGCACTGCCAAGCCAAAGGGACACAAAACTGGGAACCAAATTTTTCAAATCCCAGGTTCTGCATATTTTCACAATATTATGCTTTAGGAGGTGAGTAAGCTAGTAATCTTTCGAGTGTTTTTTATGTTCCAGCTATGTGCATTATTATCTCATTTCATCTTTTTAAGTATCCCACAAACTAGGCATTATTAACAGTGTTTACCACTATGGAAAAATGAAGCTTCAGAAATGTTAAGTAGCTTACAACAAGTTGTAAGTTGTAATAGGGAAGAAGCTTTTGTGTTCTATTACAAATTAATAACTAAACGGATGCTCCCTATAAGCTTAAATTATACATAACGGCCCATCTCTGGGAATCCTGCTCCCCAAGTAATGAGTATTAAGTTAAAACACCTTTGTTTAGCTCACAGGAAACATCCTGACTAGGTCCACCTATGAATGACTGCAGGGAGAAAGAAATTCACACACCCCCTTGGGAGGCTGATGGGAACCACAGAGAATTTGACTTTACTTTCTCTACTTCTAGTAAAAAATGAGTCTGAATTCTAACTCAGACAAGATGGTTCTTTGGGGCATGAGCCCATCATCTTCTTGGTTAGCTGGCTTTCGAAGTGTACTCATTATTCCTTGCCCTTAACAACTCGTCTCTCAATAACTGGCCTGCTGTGAAGCAAGCAGTATGAGCTCAGCCTAGGTAACAAAGTGACAGCATGAGGATCCAAGTACAGGCTTGTCTAGCCCAAGACTCTGAGCTCTGAAAAGCACAGTATCCGTCAGTATCAGGATGGCAATGAAAGAGTGCCACAGGAACAAAGAGTTGTGAGAAGGTTCCCAAGAACTTTGGAATCAAGTGAGAGGGCGTTTCTGTGGACTTTTGAAGAATGACTTGACATGTTGAAGAAGTAATGAAGTAATGACAAGTAATTAAGAAGACAACTGTGATATCATGGTACAATAAGAAACATAAATTTGGTCTTCATCCCCAATTCCTGGCACAGAGTTGCAAAAATCCTGAAACTTCCTCAGTGATAGGGATGAAGAGTGTCCTTTATTATTCAAAGGAAGTCCCTTTAGACCATATCTGAGTTTCGGTTGAGAAAGCAATTCTTTATAGGCCCTTAGATAGCTTTAGGATTGGTGGTGGTTGCCAGAGGAATAAACCATCTGATTAGAGGGTTGGAACTTTCAATCTCACACCCAGATCTCCCACTAAGGAGGGTTAGGGGACTGGAGGTCAAGATAATAACCACCAGTGGTCAATGATTTATCAATCACTCCTACAAACATAATGGAATCTTCATGAAAACCTTAAAGGAAAGTATTTGGAGAGCTTCCAGGTTGGTGAATGCATCCTTGTGTTGGAAGGGTGGGACTCACCAAACTCCACGGAGACAGATGCTCCTATGCTCAGTACCCTTCCAGACCTTTCTGCATATGCCTCTTCATCTGTCTGTTCATTTGTATCCTTTATATTAATATTCTTTATAACAAATTGGTAATAGTAAGTGAAATGTTACCCTGAGTTCTGTGGGTCACTGTAGCAACATAAGCAGGAGGTCATGGTAACCTTGGATTTGCAGCCAAATTGGACAAGAGCACAGATAACTTGGGGGTCCTCTACATGTGACTGGTATCTGAAATGTGTGCAGTGGGTTGAGTCCTTTACCTATGGCTCCAGGTACTTTGTGTCAGAATTGAACTAAATTGTAGGCAAGCCAGTTGGTGTCCACAGAGAACTGAAGAATTTCTTAGTGTGCAAAACCCACATATTTGATATCAGAAGTGCTGTGTGAAGACATAGATCATTGTAGCTACCAAGAGATGATAATTCAGGTTAATCTGGCTAAAAGTCTTTATTGTTTAAAATTGAACTTAACTGAAGATTTTGAACTAAATGACTTGGCTGCTGCTGCTGCTAAGTCACTTCAGTTGTGTCCAACTCTGTGCGACCCCAGAGATGGCAGCCCACGAGGCTCCCTTGTCCCTGGGATTTTCCAGGCAAGAACACTGGAGTGGGTTGCCATTTCCTTCTCCAATGCATGAAAGTGAAAAGTGAAAGTGAAGTCGCTCAGTCTTGTTCGACTCTTAGCGACCCCATGGACTGCGGCCCACCAGGCTCCTTCGTCCATGGGATTTTCCAGGCAAGAGTGCTGGCATGGGGTGCCATTGCCTTCTCCGAGTGACTTGGCTAGTAGTTGTATTAAAACCCCAATAGGAAATTTGGGAGAAGACACTGGATGGTATAGGAAAAAAGATTACAAACTTAATCCTAAATATGTTACTGTACTATACTGAATGCCTAAGTACAATGCACGTCCAGTTGACTTTTTTAAAGTGCCAGATAGTTGGAAACTGAAAAATATTAATTCAGGAGTCTATTAAATGAGTATAATAATATCTACCTCACAAATTCATATTGAAAAATAAATATAACCATACAAACAAAAAGCCTTTAAAAATGGGAAGCCATTGATTTTTTAAAATAATTTTTCAGAGAAGAGAGAGTTGTAGTCCTGGGGGAAATGAGATTTTTGAGGTGTACTGTTTAACAGAGAACACAAAAGAGAGCACAAATATTAATATAACAATATTAATGTTATTATCACAATATAGAGGAGTGAAAAGAAATATTTTTAAAAGATTGAGCATTTATGGGATAAGAAGAGAAGAACTTGAGAATTGCAGAGCAATGTAATGCACTTTCCCAGAAGTCAAGGAAGCACAGTTTTAAAGAGTGAAATGCGTTAAAGATTTAAGTAGATTGAGAGTGAATACATGGCTATTAAAGTTGACAATGAGTCGATCTTGAGATGGTGATCCCAACAGAATGAGAGAGAAGAAAAAAACAATTACATGAATTTAAGTCATGTGAATAGACCTGAAAGGCACACTGAAGACGTTCCTGTAAGATATTCAGCAGTAAAGGAAAAGAAGGAAAGAGGACTGTAGCCAGAGAGGGATGTGGGAACAGCTATGAACGTTAGAAAGGCTGTGTGATTCTAGTCTGGAAAAGAGTATCTGTAAGAATAATACTGCTTATGAAATTGAAAGAACTGGGTCAAGGACAAAGAGATGGTTTGGTTTTATAGTATAAAACCTCTCTTTCTCTTAAATTGAAAGGAATCACAAACTGACAAACAGAGAAAGAGGGAAAGCGCCCTGAATCTTTCCAAATAAATAGGAAGAACAATAATTTGATGAAGACTAAGAATGGAACTTGAGGAAGAAGAGACTATGAAATTGGAAAGATAAAGGGAAAGAACAAAAAACCCACAGCAGTTATTCTTTTGAATATTTTGTTAGAGAACCATTAACAGGTAAATTAAAAAAAAAAAAAAGGCAGTGGTATGGACGCAGTTAAAATTGGCATGCAATTGCAGTAAGCAAGAGCTGAAAAATTCCTTGTGTTTTTCTCTCCTATAGAGTTGTGCAATTAGGGATAAGAATCAGATTACACAGGGAAAGCAAAACCCTGGTAAATAAAAAAATCAAGAGTGCTTCAACCCATTTTTTTTCCCTGCAAACAAAACAACACATTGAAGTTGTACTATAGATTTCTACACTTCAGCTTCATTATGAGATAAATAAACCAAGTTTGGAGATTGTTCTTGGACCAAATCCTACTCCTTTAATGTTGCTGTGGTGGGAAAATTACCTCCAAAATTTGTAAACAATGATATTATACATGAAAAATTTTTAAATCTCATTCATTAGTCATTGATTGCCTGTGCTAAAGAAGTTAATTTTTGACATAGACTGTGTTGAATAAGCAGTTGAAGAAACTAGTCATAATGTTTTCATACTTGCAGTTCCATAGCTGGAACACTGAGGAAAGAACTATAGGAAGATCTACTTGTAGCTATATTTCAAATTAAAATAAGTGAATATTGACATTTCTAGTAAGTAAGAAATTTTAAGGAAAGACTATGCCACAGAAATTCTGAACAGTTTAGTTTATTTCTGAAACTATGTAGAATTTGTATAAAATGTTAGGCAAAAGACAATATATTCAAATTTCTGTTTTAAATTTCCTTACAATAAAAACTTATAAAACACAGAGACACACCACACACACCTTGCACTTGTAAAACTAAATGTAAGGACACTGGCATTCTAAAGATCTGCTCAGAGTGCAAACGTTTCTTGTTAGTGTAAAAAAAAAAAAAAAAATTGGTGGGTAAAAGGAGAGAAAAGACATAAGGTAATGATAAAGGAGAGGAGAAAAGAATAAAAGAGAAAGAAAATGAATAAAGGGAAACCAAATATAAAAAATTATAGTTTAAAACATGTGTAACACTTGTCAAACACACACTAAGTTCAGTTTTGGCCATAATATTTATTTCATTTTTATTTTTTCCTCAAGTTTAGTTTGTTTCTAAGTAGTTCACTAACATTCCCACATTTTCCTGCCCCATACTTATTTTCCCAGTAAAGGTTGGGGGTAGGAGGGGAGGTTGGGGGGATACTTGAGTATAACTAGTTAGTCTATGGATATAGGCTTTTGAAAATTTAGCACATATACTAGTATAAACCAGCAAGCTTATGCAGTACAAATATTAAGTATAAAGTTCTTTAAACCAGGCATAGTTCTAAAGTTTGAAGGTTTTTTAAAACATAAGCTCAGAACATTTTCTTAATTCAATTCTTATAATACTTATGTAACATACAACAAATAGAGAAACATTTCCTAAAGTGAAAAGAAGGAAAGGAGGGAAGGAGGCACGGGAAGAGAAGGATGGAGAGAGGGAGGAAAGAATGAAGGCAAAAGAAGGAGAAAGAAAAAACATACCCGAACCTTGGATTTTTAAAGGTTGCAGAATATAATGGAAGCCTTATGTACAAAATATTAACTATGAGTCCAATACTTCTTTTTAATCTCAGAAAATCAAATATTTTAATTTAATAGCTTCCAGATAACTAGCTTATTAGCAAATGACATAAAAGTAAAAAGCTTCAGGCATACCCCCAAGCCTTCTCAAATGATACTTTCCTTTCAGATGGCTATTAACTCTGACCCAGATGTAGTTCTCAATTCAAATAAAGGAATCACTCTCACCATTTTCAGCTTTTTGGAAAATGATAATAAATTAATCTGGCATCCAGAAATGACAATGAAGCTTGTTTTTATTATAACAAGCTTACTCCTAGATTATGAAGTCTGATTGCCTTTAAGCTGTTGATATATGTTTTTAATCATATCAGCATTAAATTTTAAACAGGAAATTTTCTTTATTGCTTTATTTTATTTTACATCTCTTCATGCATATGTTTTAGGGGATGGATTGTTGGTAATTTAACAGCTTTAAACTCATAGTTAAGCAGCTATGATTTACCAAGACCACAAAATAAAGCACTTACTTGCAAAAACTAGCACTAAAGGAAAGCATATCTGTAAACACAAAATTCTCACCCTTAAAGTTTTATTTCTCTTAGTGTTTCTTTCACTTTTACTTTCTTTTTCTTTTGTATGGACAATTTCTGCCTCTCCTGGATGAAAACAATCTCTTCTCTACAATCACATATTGGACTGTCCACTTACTATCCTGTCACAGGGCTTGGCTGTTAAATGGAAAAATTCCAGTGGCACATCTATGAGCTAAAATAAAGGCTAGACATAAGAACAAGAATCTCAGAAGATGATGTTGCTTACACCTGATATGAGGAGCAATTACTCAAATGAGATAGCAGTCTTATCACTGTGCCCAGGTCTTGAATTGTGACTTACATTCTGCACATTCTTGCTAGTAGTAATAAGTTGATATTTAAACTCTCATCTATTTGAGAGAACTATATGTGCTTTAAAACTTTTATATATATTTATAAATTTATATATATGTAAGCTTATATCTTAAAGTTATACCATCATTCATACACTGCTTTATTTCAAAGATCACTTAAAATAAGCATTATATTTGAAGAGCTGAACTCCCTGTACATATTTAAACATTCAAATTTATAACGAAGTTTAGTCTGTTCAGTTTTCTAGTCCATTCACTTTTATTTTATGGTGAAGGCTTACTGTCTGACCAAAATGTATTAAAGTGAAAGTGAAAGTGTTAGTCGCTCAGCCATGTCTGATCTTTGTGACCCCATGGACTGGGGCCCACCAGGCTCCTCTGTCCATGGAATTTTCCAGGCAAGAATATTGGTGCAGGTTGCCATTTCCTTCTCCAAAAGATATTCCTGACCCAGGGATTGAACCCAGGTCTCCCACATTGCAGGCAGATCCTTTAACCATTGAGCCACCAAGGAAGCTCAAGTTTCTTGAGCTTTAAGGAACTTTAAGAAAAATTCATATTGCCCAATGAGTTTGCAAACTGGAAAGATAATTTTCAGTTATATTCCCATCATTTCTTTCTGTCATTAAAAAGAAGTCATGTATGTGTTGAGCTACACATTTTTTCTATGCAGTGTACATAAGGAGACTTTCATAATACATCCCTGACCCAAAGAAAAAGACCTAAAGGAAGGATCATTAACACCTTCTTTCAAATGACAGTGAACCTGGGCCTCATCCTGAACACTCTGCTGTCTTCTCCATTTCCTTCAATTACATATACAGAAATACTTAATACTTTGACATTTTAGTACCAGCTGTTCTCCTCTTAAACCTTGATTATTCTTAAATGTTCTTTCAAGTAACCTAGGTTTATATCTCTAACCCACTATACTTGGAAAATGGGCCAGACCACCAACATCAAGGGACCAAAAATGAGTTTTTTTTCCCCCGCATTTGTTCAATTGAAGATAAGGAAGTGGGAAGTGGAGATGATTGCTTTTACTGAAATGTAAAAACATTTATGTTCTTTACGGTTTAATTTAAAATCTAAAAGTAATAATATGTATGAAGGAAGGATTATGAAAAAACCTGAAACAAGGAAAAATGACTGTTCAAATTCCAAACTTTTAAACACTTAAAAAAATAAATGCATTATAATGAAAATATTGGTTATAATGAAAAATTTTTTCTTCATATTACATCTTTCTAATAAGAGGACTCTTACTGAAATCCCACAATAAATAATTTCTCTAAACTTAACTTCCAATCAATATATCCTATTAAATTATATGATTAAATATATCCTATTAAATATATCCTGAGTGATTTCTTAACATCCACAGTTTGGTAGTCAAATGACTTCAGAAAAATTAAAAGAAAAATTAAATCAAATTAATTGCCGTATGTTCAGTCAGTTCAGTTCAGTCACTCAGTCGTGTCTGACTCTTTGTGACCTCATGAACTGCAGCACGCCAGGCCTCCCTGTATATCACCAACTCCCAGACTCTACCCAAACCCATGTCCACTGAGTTGGTGATGCCATCCAACCATCTCATCCTCTGTCGTTCCCTTCTCCTCCTGCCCTCAGTCTTTCCCAGCATCAGGGTCTTTTCAAATGGTCTTTGTATCAGGTGGGCAAAGTATTAGACTTTCTGCTTCAACATCAGTCCTTCCAATGAACACCCAGAACTGATCTCCTTTAGGATGGACTGGTGGGATCTCCTTGCAGTCCAAGGGACTCTCAAGAGTCTTCTCCAACACCACAGTTCAAAAGCAACAATTTTTCGGCACTCAGCTTTCTTCACAGTCCAACTCTCACATCCATACATGACCACTGGAAAAACCATAGCCTTGACTAGACGGACCTTTGTGGACAAAGTAATGTCTCTGCTTTTCAATATGCTATTTAGGTTGGTCATAACTTTCCTCCCAAGGAGTAAGCGTCTTTTATTTTCATGGCTGCAGTCACCATCTGCAGTGATTTTGGAGCCCAGAAAAATAAAGTCTGTCACTGTCTCCACTGTTTCCCCATCTATTTCCCATAGAGTGATGGGACCAGATGCCATGATCTTCGTTTTCTGAATGTTGAGCTTTAAGCCAACTTTTTCCCTCTCCTCTTTCACTTTCATCAAGAGGCTCTTTAGTTCTTCTACCCTTTCTGCCATAAGGATGGTGTCATCTGCATATCTGAGGTTATTGATATTTCTCCCGGCAATCTTGATTCTAGCTTGTGCTCCCTCCAGCCCAGCGTTTCTCATGATGTACTCTGCACAGAAGTTAGATAAGCAGGGTGACAATATACAGCCTTGACGTACTCCTTTTCCTATTTGGAACCAGTCTGTTGTTCCATGTCCAGTTCTAACTGTTGCTTCCTGACCTGCATACAGAGGCAGGTCAGATGTTCTGGTATTCCCATCTCCTTTAGAATTTTCCACAGTTTATTGTGACCACACAGTCAAAGCATAGTCAATAAAGCAGAAACAGATGTTTTTCTGGAACTCTCTTGCTTTTTCCATGATCCAGCAGATGTTGGCAATTTGATCTCTGGTTCCTCTGCCTTTTCTAAAACCAACTTGAACATCTGGAAGTTCATGGTTCACGTATTGCTGAAGCCTGACTTAGAGAATTTTAAGCATTACTTTACTAGCATGTGAGATGAGTACACCCACTCCAGTACTCTTGCCTGGAAAATCCAGGCAGAGGAGCCTGGTAGGCTGCAGTCCATGGGGTCGCTAAGAGTTGGACACGACTGAGTGACTTCCCTTTCATTTTTCACTTCATGCATTGGAGAAGGAAATGGCAACCCATTCCAGTGTTTTTGCCTGGAGAATCCCAGGGACAGTGGAACCTGGTGGGCTGCTGTCTATGGGGTCGCACAGAGTCGGACACAACTGAAGTGACTTAGCAGCAGTAGCAGCAGCAGAGATGAGTGCAATTGTGCAGTAGTTTGAGCATTCATTGGAATTTCCTTTCTTTGGTATTGAAGTGAAAACTGACCTTTTCCAGTCCTGTGGCCACTGCTGAGTTTTCCAAATTTGCTGGCATATTGAGTGCAGCACTTTCACAGCATCATCTTTCAGGATTTGAAATAGCTCAACTGGAATTCTGTCACCTCCACTAGCTTTGTTCGTAGTGATGCTTCCTAAGGCCCACTTGACTTCACATTCCAGGATGTCTGGCTCTAGGTGAGTGATCACACCATCGTGATGATCTGGGTTGTGAAGATCTTTTTTGTACAGATTTGTGTATTCTTGCCACCTCTTCTTAATATCTTCTGCTTCTGTTATGTCCCTAACATTTCTGTTCGTTATTGAGCCTATCTTTGCATGAAATGTTTCCTTGATATCTCTAATTTTCTTGAAGAGATCTCTAGTCTTTCCCATTCTACTGTTTTCCTCTATTTCTTTGCATTGATCCCTGAGGAAGGCTTTCTTATCTCTCCTTGCTATTCTTTGGAACTCTGCATTCAAATGGGTATATCTTTCCTTTTCTCCTTTGCTTTTCTATTCTCTTCTTTACACAGCTATTTGTAAGGCCTACTCAGACAGCCATTTTGCTTTTTTGCATTTCTTTTTCTTGGGGATGGTCTTGATTCCTGTCCCCTGTACAATGTCACGAACCTCTGTCCGTAGTTCATCAGGCATTCTGTCTGTCAGATCTAGTTCCTTAAATCTATTTCTCACTTCCACTGTATAGTCATAAGGGACTTGATTTAGGTCATACCTGAATGGTCTAGTGGTTTTCTCCACTTTCTTCAATTTAAGTCTGAATTTGCCAATATAAGGAGTTCATGATCTGAGCCACAGTCAGCTCCTGGTCTTGTTTTTGTTGACTGTATAGAGCTCATCCATCTTTGGCTGCAAAGAATATAATCAATCTGATCTTGGTGTCAACCATCTGGTGATGTCAATGTGTAGAGTCTTCTCTTGTGTTGTTGGAAGAGGGTGTTTGCTATGACCAGTGTGTTCTCTTGGCAGAACTCTATTAGCCTTTGCCCTGCTTCATTCTGTACTCCAAGGCCAAATTTGCCTGTTACTCCAGGTGTTTCTTGACTTCCTTCTTTTGCATTCCAGTCCCCTATAATGAAAAGGACATCTTTTTTGGGTGTTAGTTCTAGAAGGTCTTGTAGGTCTTCATAGAACTGCTCAGCTTCTTCAGCGTTACTGGTTGGGGCATAGACTTGGATTACTGTGATATTGAATGGTTTGCCTTGGAAACGAACAGAGAACATTCTGTCGTTTTTGAGACTGCATCCAAGTACTGCATTTCGGACTCTTCTGTTGACCATGATGGCTACTCTATTTCTTCTAAGGGTTTCCTGCGCACAGTAGTAGATATAATGGTCATCTGAGTTAAATTCACCCCTTCCAGTCCATCTTAGTTCTCTGATTCCTAGAATGTCGATGTTCATTCTTGTCATCTCCTGTTTGACCACTTCCAATTTGCCTTGACTCATGGACCTAACATTCCAGGTTCCTATGCAATATTGCTGTTTATACCATCGAATCTTGCTTCTATCACCAGTCCCATCCCTATGTTAGATTGACCAAAAATTATATTTGAATGATTTCATGTTTTGTTAATATCCAAATTTATTATACACACATACATTAAGGTTTTCATCTTTAGTAAACCACATAAAACAAAATTAATAATATATAAATAATTCATAATAGTAATAAAAGACAAATAACAATTGTTAAAATGAACAAGAATCTGAATACACATTTTTCTAGAAGATATACAAATGGCCAACAAGTCCCTGAAAAGACATTCAAAATTGTCAGGAAAATGCAAATCAAAATCATAATGAGATATCACTTTATTCTCAGTAGGATGACTATAATAAAAAAGACAAATAAGACAGATGCTGGCAAGGATGTATACAAATCAGAACTTCATATGCCATTGGTAGGAATGTAAAATGGCACAACATAGCAATTCCTCAAATGACTATCCATAGAATCACAATATGATCCAACAATTCCACTGCTAAGCATATACACAAGAGAAGTGGAATATATACCCACTTCAAAGTTTGTACAGGAATGTTCATAGCAACATTGTAATAGCCAAAGAATAGAAACAACCCTAGTGAACTTCAGTCAATGAATAGATAAATAAAATGAGCTGCTAAGCTGCTAAGTCGCTTCAGTCGTGTCCGACTCTGTACAACCCCATAGACGGCAGCCCACCAGGCTCCCCCATCCCTGGGATTCTCTAGGCAAGAATCCTGAAGTGAGTTGCCATTTCCTTCTCCAAGGCATGAAAGTGAAAAGTGAAAGTGAAGTCGCTCAATCGTGTCCGACTCTTTGCAACCCCATGGGATCGCCTACCAGGCTCCTCTGTTCATGGGATTTTCCAGGCAAGAGTACTGGAGTGGGGTGCCATTGCCTTCTCAATAGAGTATTATTTGGCCTTAAAATGCTATGACATACTGATACATGCTACACACCATGGATAAACCTTGAAAACATTATGCTGAGTCAAAGACACTAGTCATGAAAAAAGACATATTTGATAATTCCAATTACATGAAATGTCCAGAAAAGGCTAATCTATATAAAGACAGAAGTTAAATTAGCTGTTGCTGAGGGTTAGAAGGGCTTTCCTGGTGGCTCATCGGTAAAGAATTTGACTGCCAACTCAGAGGCCGTGGTTCAAGCCCTGGCTCAAGAAGATCCCCTGGAGAAGGAAATGGCAACCCACTACAGTATTATTGCCTGGGAAATTCCATGTACAGAGGAGACTGGCAGGCTGCTACAGTCCATGGGGTCACAAAGAGTTGGATGTGACTTGGTGACCAAGCAACAACAACTAGGTTTAGGGTGGCAGAATGACGGTTGGGAGGAAGTGCAGAGTGATTGCAAACAGCTATGGGGTTTGTGATTGTAATTGTAAACAGCTATGGGAGGAAACGCAGTGACTGCAAACAGCTATGGGGTTTCTTTGGGGGATCATGAAAGTGTACTAAAGTTAATTCTGCTGATGGTTGCATAACTCTGTGACTAGATTAAAAGCCACTGAATTGTATACAAGTGGGTGAATTATAAGGTATGTGAATTATATATCAGTAAGACTGGAACAAAAAAATTATTAGAACAATAGTGGTTGAGAATAACACATCACTTAATATTCACAAGAAAGGGATCTGGCTAGGTACAACACACTAAATAACAGTGTCATCCAGCACTCTTATTATTACCAATTTGGTGAACAATCCCTCTACTTCCAATAAGAAAACCAAAAGATAATGTTTAGAGCAACTTAAATTGAGTCCTGAAGTTGTTTACTTGCTCAGCTAGATAAACAAGAATTTTTTTTAACAAAAGCTTTAACTAGGCATCTCTTGTTTCAATAAAGTCCAACAGACAATTTAGTCTTTAACTTAGAGATTATTTGTAGTAGTAGAAATAAAATTTCTGCCCTGCATTGGTAAGTGTGACTTCAAACCAACACTCTCCAGTGTTATCTCTGATAAAGTAATTTGGGACATGGAACAAGACCAGAAACAAACATTTGTTTAATAAACACATATTAAAAGGATATAAAATTTTATAATTGTTATAAAATTCCTCTAGCCTACTTTTCAGAATTCATGTGTGCACGATTAGTTTACTCCTATTACGATTAGTTCTTTATTTTAAATATTCAATATATCATTCACTTTTCTTACTAAATAGAGTGATGCTGTTTGGATTTCCTTCATCCAGCAAAAATCACAGTTTTACAATTTATGATGAAGTAAAGGAAACTTCGGAGAAGGCAATGGCACCCCACTCCAGTACTCTTGCCTGGAAAATCCCATGGATGGAGGAGCCTGGTGGGCTGCAGTCCATGGGGTCGCTAAGAGTCGGACCCTACTGAGTGACTTCCCTTTCACTTTTCACTTTCATGCATTGGAGAAGGAAATGGCAACCCACTCCAGTGTTCTTGCCTGGAGAATCCCAGGGAGGGGGGAGCCTGGTGGGCTGCCGCCTATGGGGTCGCACAGAGTCAGACACGACTGAAGCGACTTAGCAGCAGCAGCAGAAAAGGAAACTTAATAAACAAAAACACAATGGACTTTTATTCTCTTTTTTCTTAAGAAATACTAACTAAGGAGACTAATGTCACAAATTTTTTTCACACTGTACGCAATTATTTTGATAGGAAGCAATTCATAGAAGACTATTAAATACATATCAATGTTTTATATTAAAACTGTGAGTTAATTTAAGTGAATAAAGTAATTTGCAAGAAAAAGTTAAAATTTTCACTCTGAGTAGTGTCAACTCTTATTAAGTTATATTAAAAATCACTTATCAACATTATCTTGGACATATCTGCCCTTTAATAACATACAGTTTATCTACCAGTAATATTTTATGCAAACTAGGCTTTGAAAGAGTCTGAGAAGTATTTGGCAAAAAAAAAATCTAATTTTTAATTATTGTGATATAAGCAACTGAAACTGACTTGAAGTTATATTGTTGAGCTGTGAACTAGCAGAGATCTGTAGAGTTAAGTATAATGTGACAACTGAAAGAATATGAAAATTAAATTTTTGTAAAAAGTCACAAGGATCTATAGAAATTTTAAGTACACATTAACAAGGAACTGTAGTTTTCAGATGTCTGTGAATTTATTTAAATAACAACCTTTTCCCTTAAGAAATAATATAGCCTTTTTATTTTTATGCATTATGTACAATATAAGAAAGAAGTACTGTGCAGTGATGTGGTTGAAAGGTTATTATTACTCCAATGACAGAAACAAAAGTATATTATCACTTGGATGATGTCAATGAAAGGGTATCATTACTATTTCTGAGGAGAACATTTTGGTAAGTAAACACACAAGTACAGTATTTATTACATTTTAGTCTACATGTGTCTCCAAGGAAATAAAAAAGAAAAGCAATTAGTTTGTGTTGCTGGGGAAAAAGTCTTTGGTTTCATTTGTTCAAGAAAAATCTCGGAATCAATTATACTTTTATCAACTTTTCCTTCCCATTCTAGCATTCTATTTTGCCATCCACTCTACAATTCTCACACATATCTATCTCAAAGTTAACTTATAAGGAAGAGTGAAAACAAAAATCCCAATTCTAAAAGAAAGTGTTTAAAGTCTTCAACGTTAAGTCTATTCACAGTTATGTATATTAAACAGAATCATATCTATTGCATCCTTATAAGCCTCTAAAAGTGAGGATATTTAAGATACGCACATAAATTTTTCCAAAATTTAATTACTGTAAACTAAGATTAAGTTAATCTGTTATTTAAATGACTACTTATTAGCTCCTTAGAAATCAGTGCTCATTGTTCTTTGCATTTGTCCAAGTAAACGGTCAGGTGTAGAAACTTTTGAATACTATTAATGACATATAGATACAACAGATCACACCTAAAGCAATATATTTCAAAAGCAGAATTATCTTTGCAGAAAAAAAAGATTGCAGCTGGAGTGTAACATATGCTAACACTACTGTTTCTCTCATCAAACTTTTCTCTCCAAATATAAATAATATTAACAAAGGAAAAAAACAGAGAGAAATTAGATACTCCAAAATACACAGCCTGTTTTACCTCTATTGTCAGTCAGGTATATGGGATAAAATATGTAGTCTCTACATAAACAAAGCTTCCACCATGAAAGTAAAGGAAGATCCAGCTGGGGATGCTGGCTACGTGGCATTTTCTTGGCAAAATCACTTTATTGGCAATGATTTATATATGTTATATTACATAGCAGAGAACAAAAATTGTCAGATCATCCCATTTTACCAAATACTGAGACTGTCTACTTGGTTGGAGTGGTAACTGACAGATCTTTTCATACTAAAGGTATATTTTCCCTTTTGCAACTACCAAGCAACCTGTGAAGTGATGACTTGTGTGTGCACACTCACTTCAGTTGTGTCCAACTCTGCGACGCCATAGACTGTAGTCCACCAGGCTCCTTTGTCCATGGAATTTCCCATGTGAGAATACTGGAGTAGGTTGTCACACCCTCCTCCACATATCTTCCTGAACCAGGGATTAAACTCGCATCTCTTGCATCCTCCTGCATTGGCAGGCAGATTCTTTAGCACTGTGCTACCTGGGAAGCCTTATCCTTTTCCACAGTGATGACTTATCACTGTGGAAAAAAATGTATGAAAGTTTAAATGGGAGTTAATAGATGAACAAGTCCAAACAACTATAATTATAGTATGTATACCAAGTATGTATACTAAGTATGTATACTCAGTTGCTCAGTCGTGTCTGACTCTTTGCAACCCCATGGACTGTAGCTTGCCAGGCTCCTTTGTCCATGGAATTCTCTAGGCAGGAATACTGGAGAGGGTTGCCATTGCCTTCTCCAGGGGTTTTTCCCAACTCAGGGACTGAACCTGTATCTCCTGCATTGCAGATAGTCTTCCACATTGCAGGTGGATTCTTTACTGCTAACCCACCAGGGAAGCCCCAGGGAAAATGCCAAAATTTGTTAGTCATCATAGAAATACACATGCTCAATTACCTTCCTCACTGGCACACATGTTTAAAGGGATATCTCTCTGACTCTTATGGATATGGAAGAAGAGATGCTCGGATCTTTGTTAGAAAAGTAAATTATCACATCCATTTCAGGAAGCAATCCAGCAACAATTATCAAAGTAAAACATAAACAAAGCCTTTGAGGCACAAATCATATTACTGTGCTTCAAGCTATAGATATAAAGGCACCATGGACTTCCTGGGTGTACAGTGGATAAGAATCTGCCTGCCAATGCAGAGGACATAGGTTTGATCCCTGCACAGAAGATTCCACATGCCATGGAGCAACAATGCCACCACTGAGCCTGTGTACTCCAACTACTGAAGCCCGCGTGCCTAGAGTCTGTGCTCCGCAACAAAAGAAACCACCACAATAAGCCCATATTCTACAACAAAGAGCAGCCCGTGCTGGCCACAGCCAGAGACAGCCCACGTGCAGCAAAGAAAACACAGTGCAACCAAATATAAAAGAAATCAATTAATTTTAAAAAAGAAAGAGAGGCACCAGTACTTAGAATACATAGTTATGGGCATGGGTGTGGTTGTTGTTTTACTGGCTGTTATGAAGGGAAAAAAATAAACCTAGAAACAAACTGAACACTCATCAATGGGGAAATAAATGCCAAGGAATCGTAAGCAGTCATTAAAAGTAATGAATTAGAGCGAATGGAAGAAATTCCATGAGGTAACGTTGAGTGAGAAAATCAAAGTACTAAAAGTTATGCAGAGTTAGATTTATTTAATAAAACCAAAAGACCAAATAAAATCTCTACATATGCACATGTGTATGGATACATATGGTTATATATCCGTGGCTTTAGGAAAACAAAAAGACAAGAAACAGGCTGAGAGAAAACATATGCAAGTTATACCTGATAAAAGTACTGTGTCCAGAATATAAAAAGAACTCTTACAATCCAATAATGAGTCTTTATATAAAAGGATATGCAAATATCTAATTAACCTCCCCAAAAAAGATCTTCAATGTAAGTAGCCATTAGTAAAACAGATACTTAACCACAATGTGATACCACTATATATCTACTACAGTGGCTATAATTAAAACAGCTGACAATCTCAGGTATTGGTAAAATGCGGTGAAACTGACATCTTGCATTTCTGGTCATCTTGTTGTTCAGTCGTGTCCGACTCTTTGTGACCCCATGGACGGTAGCCTACCAGGCTCCTCCATCCATGGGATCTTCCAGGCAAGAGTACTGGAGTGGGTTGTCATTGCTTTCTCCAGGGGACCTTCCTGACCCAGGGATCAAACCCGTGTCTCCCTCATTGCAGGCAGATGCTTTACCCTCTAAGCCACATATAATGATACAGCTACTTTGGAAAACTGGTAGTTTTTAAGTTTGTTAAAAAGTAAAATGTATACTTACCATATAACCCAGAAATATGTATCTTATGTATCTATCCAAGAGAAATGAAAACATATTTACACAGATACTTGTAGGCAGATAAATATTATTTATATTCCTTTGCTTAGAATAATTCACAATAGCTAAAAACTAGAAACAATCCATACGTCCATAAACTGGTGAATGGAAAAATAAAATATGATATACTCAAACATGAAATATTGCTCAGCAATTAAAGGAACAAAGGTCAACATTATAGAGATAGAAAAAATATCAATGATTTTTCAGGGACTAGAGTAGGAGCAGAGGTTAACTGCAAAGAAGTACAAGGAAATTTTTTTAGTGATTAAATCTTATAAAACCAGACTGTGGTGATGACTTGCATAATTATATAAATTTACTAAGCTTCATTGAACTGTATACTTTAAATGAGTGAATTTTTATATGTAAATTATCCTTCAATGTTGCTGCTACTGCTAAGTCGCTTAAGTCTTGTCCGACTCTGTGCGACCCCATAGATGGCAGCCCACCAGGCTCCCCTGTCCCTGGGATTCTCCAGGCAAGAACACTGGAGTGGGTTGCCATTTCCTTCTCCAATGCATGAAAGTGAAAAGTGAAAGTGAAGTTGCTCAGTAGGGTCCGACTCTTAGCAACCCCATAGACTGCAGCCCGCCTGGCTCCTCCATCCATGGGATTCTCCAGGCAAGAGTACTGGAGTGGGGTGCCATTGCCTTCTCCCATCCTTCAATAAAGCCATTAAAATATTAGATACGTAAGTTACTGGGGAAAGGGAATGTGTTTGGTTATGTTATTGAATTGACGGAAAGAACAGTTGGGACAGCAATTGAAAAAGAAAAAGCTTGATGATAAAATTCATATCTTCAAAAAAGATGTTATATGATATCAATTTTTCAAATACTTATCTGAGTGCATCAGATATTAGGCAATATGAGAATTTTCTGATACTTCAAATTTTCAAAATAAAACAAAGTGAATAACAGACATTTCAAGAATCAGAAATGTATATTTTGGGCTAAAAATGTTATTTTTTTTTTCAATTCTGTAACTTAAATAGACACTAGCCTGACCATAACTTTGTTATACAACCCATTATAATCCCTCAGAGGGACAATCTCAACATTAATTTAAAGGAAATGCGATTGGAAGAAATAATAAACGCCTTCCTAGTTTGGCCCATAGAAGAGAGTATCTCCTGATGGAAGGGAATCACTGGATCACTTTAACCATATTTTGTTCTGAGATTCACACTGGTTTTTTGTTTTGCTTATAGATTGTTGCTGTAATCACCATGCTAGCCAAGGAGGATCTTTTTTTTTATATCAGGTTGGATAAATGAACATTTCTTGGTTCCCCACAGCACAGTTCAGACATAGGTAGAAAGTTCACAGAAGATTATTTTAAAAATCCTTGAAGAAAAGGGCCATATCTTATCATTTGTATATTTTTAGAACTGCTGGCAAGTATGCTGCCCAGTAAGTACAAATTAACTAAACAAAAAAAGAAAATATAAAGAGTATCATTATACAAGTTAAACTGGTTTGCATCAGATACATTTCCCCCCTCCTCTGGAGTGTAGACCTGTTTCATCCAAGTAGGACCTAGGACAAAGCTGAGATTTTACCAAAGTCTCCTTGTAGTCTCTGGTTTCTCTCCATGCAGTACACAAAATCCATCACAGATCCTTCTTAATGTAGAGATACTTTAAAGATCAAATGAAGGAGATAGACTCCCTGCTTCATTCTATTCAGGGTCTGACTTTGAAGTTCAAATTCCCTGTAAAAAGAATCACTTTTTCTCCAGTTAACTGACACAAGCAGTTACTTTTCCAATTAAACTGTCTCTGTTTATCGTCATCTCAAAAAAACTCTAATCTCAATATTCATGAGATAGACATGAGAGCTATAAAGGAATTGGGGTGTGGAGTTTTGTTTCTTTGCATCACGTTCTACATTTTCATTATCGTCTTTCTCTGAATATCTCACATTGGCCTTCTACACTATCATATCCAATAAGCTTCCAAGCATTATCATTTATACTAGCAGAATACCTTTTTCATTCTTGCATTCCCTGTCAATGCTAACTCTGAGCTATTATTTTGACCTCTTAAAGTACATCTTCATTTCTTGAGAATTAGAAAATAAAGAAAAACTTGAGGTTGTTGTTGTCGTTTACTCAGTGGTGTCCAACTCTTTGTAAGGCCATGGACTGCAACACGCCAGGCTTCCCTGTCCTTCATCATCTCCCAGAGTTTGCTCAAACTCATGTCCATTGAGTTAGTGATGCCAACCAACCATCTCGTCCTCTGTTGTCCCTTCTCCTCCTGTCCCAGCATCAGGGTCTTTTCTAATTAGTCAGCTCTTTGCATCAGGTGACCAAAGTATTGGAGCTTCAGCTTCAGCATCAATCCTTCTAATGAATATTCAGCAATTAATTCCTTTAATATTGACTAGTTTGATCTCCTTGTAGTCCAAGGAACTCTCAAGAGTCCTCTCCAATACCACGGTTCAAAAGCATCAATTATTTGGCACTCAGTCTTCTTTATGGTCCAACTCTCATATCTGTACATGACTGCTGGAAATGCTATAGCTTTGACTATACAGACCTCTGTTGGCAAAGTAATGTCTCAGCTTTTTAGTACACTGTCTATCTAGATTGGTCATAGCTTTCCTTCTAAGGAGCAAGCATGTTTTAATTCCACGGCTGCGCTCACCATCCAGGGTCATTTTGGAGCCCAAGAAAATAAAATCTGTCACTGCTTCCACGTTTTCCCCTTCTATTTGCCATGAGATGATGGGACCAGATATCATGATCTTAGTTTTCTTATTGTTGAGCTTCAATCAGCTTTTTCACTCTCCTCTTTCACCCTCATCAAAAGGCTCTTTAGTTCACATAAAGAATATCAAAATGGTTCTGTGAAACAACTGAACCTTTGAGATATGACACACTTAAAAATAAACAAACTAGTAAATAAGTTAATATGTACATTCTTCAATAGACTCTTTTGGACTCAAAAGTTTGGACTCCCAAACTTTTCTGGACTCTTTCCTTTGCAGAAGTCTTTTTGTCAGCAGCTACCAAATGACCATTACCCAAGTCATGTGTTTCATAAATAAAAATGAGGTCCTAGATGGGTAATATGAGCTAAGCTTAAAAAGGACTTTTATTAAGTGTAGATAGGCTCATAAAGAGAGATAGTGCAGAATCAAAAGGCTTGCAACAGGCTCAGGTCTGAAGGGGTTATGAAAGGGAGCAGTTATAGTAACTCAGAGAAAGTAGCTTTATGAGAAAGCCCATCTGAAAGGAGTTGGGGGCTTCAGTTGAGGGAGCAGCTAATCTGTGGTGACCGGGTTACCTCGAAAAGGAATAAACATCCTAAATACTTTCTCCTCTCACTCTCACCTTCTGAAAGTACACGTGTCCCAGATGGGCTAAATGTAACTGAAAGCAAACACAGGGGCTCTCAAGCATGGTACCCATAAACATGAGCATCCTGGACCTATGGAGCAGTGTGAGGAAGAGTGGAGAGTGAATCTGGAAGGGTCAACAAGGCATGTTTCCAACATATCACAGGTTGCTAATAATTATACAAAAGCAAAGAAAAGGTATGTTGGCAAAATAACTGCTTGCTAAAATTAAGTCAGATCCTAAGCATGGGAAGAATATAGTGTGTACTCTTTTCAAAACTTTAACTGAACAAATTTTAAAGACAATAGAATTGGTGTCTCACAGAAATCAAAATCAAAGATTCAGTAGAATCTTCATACAATCATTCATACATGATTAGTATACCTGACTCTCTCCAGCTATCCTGTAAACTTGAGAGCAGAAACTTAATTATTTTTCTGTCCCCATTGCCTGAGATATATTTATTGAATGTATAAATGAATGAAAAGAATGAATCAACTCTATAGTCTAACCTAATACTCAAGGCTTGCCTAGTAACACTTTCCTTTTAAATTTATTTAACTCAAGTACAGTTGATATACAATATTATGTTAGTTTCAGGTATACAACATATTAATTTGATAATCAAATACATTATGAAATGATCATCACAATAAGTCTACTAACCATCACCATACAAATGATTATTGTATTAATAACTATTTAAATATTGAGACTAAAATGAAAGTTAATCGCTCAGTCGTGTCCAGCTCTTTGTGATCCCAGGGACTGTATCCTGCCCGACTCCTCTGTCTATGGAATTCTCCAAGCAAGAGTACTGGAGTGGGTTGCCATTTCCTTCTCCAGGGCATCTTCCCTACCCAGGGATTGAACCCAGGTCTCCAGCATTGCTGGCAGATTCTTTACCAACTGAGCCACTGGAGAAGCCCAATAATTTCATTATTACCTACCTCTATTTCTCTACTCTAGTCAAACTAATTCCAAGTATCCTATTTTTTTTTCCATCTGATAACTTTGATAGCCTTGTGTTCTCTTCAAGAACAGAATTTCTCAAACCTGATTCTTGACAATAAGATCTGATTGTTATTATTATTTTGGAGGGGACTGTCCTGTACATTATAGGATGTTTAGCAGCATCCCACTAGGTGTCAGTAGCACTTCCCAAGTTGTGACAACCAAAAATCAAAAATGCCTCCAGATATTACTAAATGTAACCCTGGGGTGGGAGGAGGAGGTAGGAAAGTGGGATTGTCCCTCATTGAACCACTGTTTTACAATACCATTTCTCCCTTTTTTTTTTTTTTCCCAATAAAGCCACTTCTAAGCTGCTACCTTTACAGAAATTTTATATTTCCTGAAACTATGTATCTCCCTTTCCTCAGCCATTATAATAATGACTTTTAATCTTATCCAGAGACCCTATCACTTTCCACCTTGAATTGGTTTGCCTGAATTCTTCTATTAAATGTAATTGCTATGAGAATGAGAACATTTCTATATTTTTCAATACAATTTATCTTTTGTAGTATAAATTCAATAAATATTTTTAAATGAATGGTTTTGTTTTTTCTATATGCAGAGTTACCATCAGATAGTCAGTTTCTCTTTGCAATTAAGTAAAGGGCTTTAGAGAAAGGTAAATCTTTGAGGCTCTAACATGGAAAATTTCTTTTCATAATAAGTAGTTAGGAGCAGTATTTACTCACTTCCTAGGGTATGAAAGAAGCTTATGACCATGAGAAAAACAAAATTTAGAAAAACTAACTATCCATGATTTCAAACATCAAAATTCAGTGCAGGATTTCAGATGCTTTTTATAAGCGTTGTTTCTTTTTTAAGATTCCTAATTAACATAGGGGTCCAAATTAAGCATTTAAAAAGAAATTAAGTAGACCAAATGTGTGGTTTTCATTGGCTGATATTTACCATAAAAATTTACCTTTAATAATGAGGCCTATAAAGTTGTTTTCATCTTCAAAGTGCTTTAAGACATTAATTACTGTAAGACTCCTATGCAATGAATAATTAAGTATTATTATCTCTCTCTTTATTGATGGGAAAATGAAACAAAATTGTTTAAGAACTTTCTCCAACTTATTTAGGTCAGGTATAGTGTTAAATATGTAACTCTTTTCAGCACATCTTTTTTTTACTTTAAAAATGTGATTTAAGAATGATCTTGACAAAATATATTTTACGAAGTTTGGTAACAGAAAATCTCAAATAAGTTTTAATATCAGAGATATAAATAATAAACTCTCCTCTTCCACTAAATATTAAATCAAACTTCAATTTTCAGTGTTCCAGTTTGAACTATAAAACTTTAAAAAGTGGTAAGTGATTTCCAGAAATAATATTTCCATTCCTTCAGCATCACTATTAGTAATTGGATGAACATTTTCTTCAAGAAAATATGTAGTCTTTTAAAAATTCTAGCTCAAACAGATAATACAGTTCAAAACATAGTCCGATCATATTCCGGGATTTACAAACCTAGCACGTCCCTTGGGAGATAAATGACATGAAATTTACTATGTTGTCGTATTTTATAATGTACTTAGAAATAAACTGTTGGAAAGTTTTGCATATTTCTGTCAATTTTGTGTTTGTGAATTTGCAGTTTCACATGAATTATAGGATATGTTCACAGATTTCGAGAAACAAACTGCTTGTCCTCTTCATTCCATAGAGTATGGATGTGTCTTTGTGCACCACTTACTTATAATACAGGTATTCAAAATGACATCTATATCTGCCCAATATAAATTTATATTTCCTTGACACTGTTGACCATTTCTGTGCTTCTTTTCCAAAGTGGTCACTTAAGTAGCAACTTCCCAACAAAACACCCACTTTCTACAATCATACCTTGTTTTCTGCTGAGCAGTATTAATTTCTACACAAGAGGTCAACCTATAACTTCACTTCTTAAGAAAATACAAACATTTACCAGTTTTACAGTTGTATCCATTAGCTGCTTAATAGTTTAGGATTGCAATGCAGGAAGCATTTAAGAAAGGAAGGAAGCCAAGAGAGCGGATGGTGAGAGGAAATGTGTCAGTGTTTAACATTTCAAATAAAGGTTGTCTACTCAGTGTAAAGGAAGTGAAGGAGAAGAAGGAACATGATAGAGAAGTATTAGGAGTTTCTATAGCAGCAGAAAGGAGAGATTCTAGGAGCAATCACTGTCAGTGCCATTATGCTGTCACTTTTAGCTGCCATCTCTGGGGTCGCACAGAGTTGGACACGACTGAAGCGACTTAGCAGCAGCAGCAGCAGCAGTAGAATGACTCAACTCATATCATGGAAGTCTGGAACTCCAGCAGGACAGAAATATGGTTAACCCCTGAAAAAACAGCCATTGAAAATGTTGCCCTGAAACAGCATTTTTCTTACTGTGTATACATTTTTTGGTATCTACATGCTTGTCACCATGACATTAATCAGAATGTGTGGGTGAGAGAAATCAAAAGAATAAGAAAATGCCTCTGAGAGGAAACAGAAAGCAGTCAATGCTAACATTCCTCCTAAATTCAAATGGAATATGCGAGTATAAAAATACAGTCAGACAGTGAAAGAGACACAGATGTAAAGAACAGACTTTTGGACTCTGTGGGAGAAGGCGAGGGTGGGATGATTTGAGAGAATAGCATTGAAACATGTATATTATCATATATGAAATAGATCGCCAGTCCAGGTTCAGTGCATTAGACAGGGTGCTGAGGGCTGGTGCACTGGGATGACCCTGAGGGATGGGATGGGGAGGGAGGTGGGAGGGAGGGTCAGGATGGGGAACACATGCACACCCAGGGCTGATTCATGTGCATGTATGGCAAAAACCACCACAATATTGTAAAGTAATTAGCCTCCAATTAAAATAAATAAATTCTAAAAATTACAGTCATAAATATTTCATTTGCTCCTTTGTTTTCTTGCAGAAGTTATTTGAGTCTCCAGTGATTGAATAAAAATTTGGCAAAATATGACTTAAGAGGTATATTAAGGTTAAACCTTAGATTAGGTTATGGTTGTCTTTATTAAAGTACAAACATTATTTTGAAGAGATGAAGGCAAAAAGGGAGCCATGGAAGGATGGATGAACATAAGAAAAAGGACAGAAAGAATGTCTTCACTGACTACATACTACTCTGTAAGATGCACCTGTTAATCATTTTTACATGCATCATATTTAATTCTCACAGTATGCCTATAACATGTGGATTTATATACTAATTTTTATAAATAAAAAAATCTATTGTTTCTATCCATTTTCTTTATCCATTCCTTTATCCCAAGGAATGGATAGAAAAGATTGGTATATATCCACAATGAAATAATATTCAGCCATTAAAAATAATTAAATAATGTCATTTGCAGCAACATGGATGGGCCTAGAGAGTGTCATGCGAAGTAATTAAGTCAGAGAGAGAAGGAGGAAAATATCATATTATACCCCTTATATGTGGAATCTAAAAAGAAATGATACAAATGAACTTACTTACAAAATAGAAATAAAATCACAGACTTAGAAAATAAACTTATGGTTGACAGAGGGAAAGCATAGTTAGGGATTTGGGAAGGTCATGTCACACTGCTATACTGCTATATTTAAAGTGGATAAACAACAAAGACCTCTGGTATAGCACATGGAACTCTGCTCAATTTTATGTGCCAGCCTGGACGGGAAGGGGGTTTGTGGGAGAATGGATACATGCATATGTATGGCTGAGTCCCTTCATGGCTCACCTGAAACTACCACAACATTGCTAATCTGCTACACTCCAATACAAAATGTTTTTGGTTTTAAAAAATTAAAATTAAAAAAAAAATCTTCCAACAACAAGAGCCCAGGGGCAGATAGTTTCAGAGGTGAATTCCACCAAAAGTTTAAAGAGCTAACACCTACCCTGTTTAAACTCTTCCAGAAAATTGCAGAGGAAGGAAAATTCCCAAACCCATTCTATGTGGCCAGGATCACCCTGATACTAAAGCCAGATTAAAATGCCACAAAAAAAAAAAAAAAAAGAAAATTATAGGCCAATATCACTGATGAATATAAATGCAAAAATCCTCAACAAAATTCTAGCAAACAGAATCCAACAACATATTAAAAAGGTTATATATTATGATCATGCCAGTTTTATCCCAGCGATGCAAGGATTCTTCAATATACACAAATCAATTGATGTGATACAGCATATTAACAAATTGAAAGATAAAAACCGTATGATCATTTTAATAGATGCAAAGAAAGCCTTTGACAAAATTCAACATTCATTTACAATAAAAACTTTCCAGAAAGTAGGCACAGAAGGAACATACTTCAGCATAATAAAGGCCATGTATAACAAAGCCACAGAAAACATTATCCTCAATGGTGAAAAACTGAAAGCATTTCCTCTGAAATCAGGAACAAGAAAGGGTGCCCACTCTCACCACTATTATGCAACATAGTTTTGGAAGTCCTGGCCACACCAATCAGAGAAGATATAGAAATCAAATGAATACAAATTGGAAAAGAAAAAAATGCTCACTGTTTGCAGATGACATGATTCTCTACATAGAAAACCCTAAAGATGTCACCAGAAAGTTACTAAAGCTAATCGATGAATACAATAAAGTGGTAGGATATAAAACTGATACACAGAAATACCTTTCATTACTATATATGCCAATAATGAAAAATAAGAGAGAGAAATTAAGGAATCAATCCCATTCACCATTGCAACAAAATAAATAAAATACTTAAGAATAAATTTACCTAAAGAGACAAAAGACTTGTATGCAGAAAACTAAGATACTGATGAAAGAAATAAAAGAAAACACAAACAGATGGAGAGATATAGCATGTTCTTGGATTGGAAGAATCAATGTGGTGAAAATGGTTATACTACCTAAATCAATCTACAGATTCAATGCAATCCCTATTAACAACCAATGGTATTTTTCACAGAACTAAAACAAATAATTTTACAATTTTTATGGAAACTCAGAAGACCCCAAAGAGCCAAAGCAATCTTGAGAAAGAAATATGGAATTGGAAGAACCATCCTTCCTGACTTCAGACTATATTACAAAGCTACAGTCATCAAGACAGTATGGCACTGGTACAAAAACAGAAATATAAACCAGTGGAACAAGACAGAAAGCCCAGAGAAAAATCCACGCAACTATGGACACTTTATCTTTGACAAAGAAGACAAACATGTACAATGGAAAAAAGACAGTCTCTTCAACAAGTGGTATTGGTTGGGAAAACTGGTCAACCACATGTAAAAGAATGAAATTAGAACATTTCTTAACACTATCCACAAAAATAAACTCAAAATGGATTAAAGATCTAAACGTAGGTCTTTAAAGAAACTATGTAGGTCAGAAACTATAAAACTTAGAAAAAAACATAGGCAGAACACTTTCTGACATAAATCACAGCAAGATCTTCTATGATCCACCTCTTAGAGTAGTGCAAATAAAAACAAAAATAAACAAATGGGAACTATTTAAACTTAAAAGTTTTAGCAAAATGAAGGAAACTATAAGCAAAATGAAAAGACAACCTTCAGAATGGGGGAAAATAATAGCAAATGAAACAACTGACAAAGAATTAATCTACAAAATATACAAGCAACTTATGCAGCTCAATATCAGAAAAACAAACAACCCAATTAAAAAATGGGAAAAGACCTAAACAGACATTTATCCCAAGAATACATACAGATAGCTAATAAGTACATGAAAAGATGATCACCATGGCTCATTATTAGAACAACACAAATCAAAAGTACAATGAAGTATCACCTCATATCACACAGGTCAAAATGACCATCATTATAAAGTCTACAAACAATAAATGCTGAGAGGGTGTGGAAAAAAGAGAACCCTCTTACATTGTTGGTAGAAATGCAAACTGATTCAACCACTGTAGAGAACAGTATGGAGATTCCTTAGAAAACTAGGAATAAAACTACCATACAACCCAGCAATTGCACCACTGGGCATGTACTCTGAGGAAACCAGAATTGAAAAAGATACATGTATCCCAATGTTCATTGCAGCACTATTTACAATAACTAGGACATGGAAGAAACCTAGATGTCCATCAGCAGATGAATGGATAAGGAAGTTGTGGTACATATACACAATGGAATATTACTCAACTATAAAAAGGAACACATTTGAGTCCATTAAGTGAGGTGATGAACCTAAAGCCTTTTATACAGAGTGAAGTCAGTCAGAAAGAGAAAGACAAGTATCATATATTAATGCATATATATGGAATCTAGAAAGATAATACCAACAATCCTACATGCAGGGCAGCAAAGAAGACGTAGACATAAAGAACAGACTTCTGGACACATTGGGAGAAGGAGAGGCTGAGATGATGTGAGAGAATAGCACCGAAACATATACATGACTGTATATAAAATAGACAGCCAGTGGGAGCCTGATGTATGATACAGTGAACCCAAAGCTGGTGCTCTTAGACAACCTGGAGTGATGGGGTGGGGAGAAGGGTGGGAGGGGGGTTCAGGAGGGAGGGAACACATGTATGTCTATGGCCAATTCATGTTTATATACACCAGAGGCCATCACAATATTGTAAAGTAATTATCCTCCAGTGAGAATAAATAAATAACATTTTTAAAATTCTTAGGGAGTACAACAGTCTAACATATAACATATATTTATTTATTCACTGGTTAGAATACTATATAATATGATCCTTTCAAAAGACTAATAAAAATATAGTGAGAAAGATTTGACATAGACAGAAAAGACAGAGAAAGAGAAGAAAGAAAAGGAGAACATCATAGTACAGACTTATTTTTGGATAGCTCTGCCAAAATTTAATGCAATGACATTAATCTTACCATGTATTTATCATCAGACAGTTTTCAATTCATTCAATGCCACTCATATCTCAGCCATAATGACACAGTGCCAATTAAAATTAATTTTTCATATATTTCTTCAGATACTTTTAATGGTTTATTAAATTCCAGAAGCTACATATTACATCTACTGTCTTCTATTCTCAAAGTTTGTAATTCGACAGGAAGCTATCATTCTTAACATAATTTATCCTTTGTAAAACCATGTTACTTATTGTTCACTGATTCCAGTGCCCTCTAAAATTCCCAGATGCTATATATATATCAGCTTATAGGAAAAACTGGTTTATCAAAATCAATTAAAATTTCTTTATGATTACATACTCTTTCTACTTCACCTTCCACAGTATCTATATATTTCATATAAAGATCTAAAAGTGGAGTACTTTCTGCTTCTTTGCATGGTTATTTTCTAAAATGTTGTTTCCTTAAACATTTAGAAAGTCAAAGAGGTTACTTGCTTTGCAGAAAGGAAAATAACCAAGAGCTCTAGCCTTTTTTTCTTGCTAAAATAGATTATAATTTTGAGTAGTTTGAGAATGACAAAAAGTCAGAGGTTACAAATTTTATTGATTTTTTTTTTTTTTTTTTGGTGCTTTTGCTATCATGAAACTCTGATGTCTATCTGGAAAGAATGAGAAATATAAAGTATCAAATCTAGATTCATTGGGCTCTGGAGTTATTTGTGCTCAATGTGGGTATCCCTTCATATACAATTTAGGATTTGAACAGCTGCATAAGACAGAAAACAAAAATTACTAATGTCTTGAACAAAACCATAGTATAATTCTCTCTCGTGTAAAATAATTTTGGGGTAAGGCAGTCAAGAGATTTCAGAGACTTGTGCTTCCCATTCTAAAGGTCAATTATGGTTTGAAAAAAAAGGAGAGGAAGACAAAGAGCATATTTCCTCTTTTTAAAGAAGACTGCATAAATCCCACAAAAATGTCCACTTATATGAATGAAAAGAAGTCAGTCACATGATCAAACCCAACAATAAGATAGGAAACACTCTTTTAGCTGGTGAGAAAATCAGAATTCTGTCATAAAAGAAGGAAATGGACATTAGGAGGCAATTAAAAATCCATGACACAGCAGTGTTCCCTCTTTGTCCCTCATTTTTAAAAGCATTCTTTAAATACTTTTAAAATCATCAGCTATATTCTTTTCTTTGAGTAACGGCTTTCATTATCTAGTACCTAACTTATCAACTCTATGTAGTTGTCATTGTTTTCAAAGTTCTATTTATTATTCAGTTCTGTCTCTAAAGTTCTTAATTTCCAAATGACTACTGTCTTTTCTGGGGGACTTCCCTGGTGGCTCAGTAGCAAAGGATCCATCTGAGAACGCAGGAGACACGGGTTTGATTCGGGTTGGGAAGATACCCTGGAGGAGGAAATGGCAACCCACTCCAGTATTCTTGCCTGGGAAACCACATGGACAGAGGAGCCTAGCAGGCTAATCCATGGGGTTGCAAAAGAGTTGGACACAACTTAGCGACTAAACAATAACTGTCATTTCTACTCGACCTTTCTACAGTGTGACAGACACACTGCTTTGCACTCATCTCACCAAACCCCTATTCTATTTGTTTGCAGGGGGATGCAAGGGGTGTACAGAAGAAGACTATATTTACCAGTCTCCTTTACTATAAATTAAAACCATATGACTAAATTAAGGCCAATGGAATACTGAAAGAAGGGATATATTCTTAAAAGATCCCCTCTGATAGTTCACTCTTTCTCCTATATCTGAGACATGTGTGATGGAATCCAAGATGGCAGAGCTAAAGGTCTGAAGATGTCTACAGGTGTAAACCATATTTTAGAGATAAACAATCCAGGAAAAATTACTACACAAACCCCTATCAGACTTCCTGTTAAAATTATGAGATTTGCCATTATTTATTCCATAAAGCATTAATTATACTGATTAACACAAACAGGTATCAATAATTTTAAGGGTTTATTATATTTTCTAGTGAATCAAATACAGTTCATACCAGATTAGCTCTGTTATGTGGACAAATTGTGTTTAAAATGGTAGGTTTTCTTGATATCAACCAGACAGATTAAAATCCAAGGTTAATCAAATTATGAACGAGGAATTATATATAATAGCATGAAGGAGAAAAATCACAATCAATTAGGGCAAATTCTGGAAACTCTTCAAATAAGTCTAATGATTTTGATTAGCATTCTTTCAATGCTATGTATACCCATTGTCTCTATGATCACAGCTGTTGTTTAATCTCTGTTTTAGCACAAACACAGAGCATCTTACTTTGTACAGAATAAGTGTTCCATTATAATGATGATAATGTTAATGATTAAAGTCACATGGAAAATGTATGATGAGAGGAATGAAGAGAAACTTTTACAAATATAATAGGACCCCTTCTAAAGTTTTTAGAAAACTTCAGTATATTGGGCTTCCATGATAGCTCAGTTGGTAAAGAATCCACCTGCAATGCAGGAGACTCTGGTTTGATTCCTGAGTGGGGGAAGATCTGCTGGAGAAGGGATATGCTACCCACTCCAGTATTCTTGGGCTTCCCTTGCAGCTTAGCTGGTAAAGAATCCGCCTGCAATGTGGGAGACCTGGGTTGGATCCCTAGGTTGGGAAGATCCCCTAGAGAAGGGAAAGGCTACCCACTCCAGTAGTCTGGCCTGGAGAATTCCATGGACTGTAGAGTCCATGGGGTGCAAAGAGTCTGAGCGATTTTTCACTATCACCAATGTTAATGAAGCTGATAGTGATAATGACAGTATTGATAAAGTTGAAGTAAAAACTGTACATTGGTGTCATTTTATCAAGACTAGCAATATATATAATACTTACTAGCATAGAAATACTTTCAAGTAGTGAGTTTGGAGATGGAGTAGTTAAAGTGATTCTCTCTTCATTTAATATTTCCCATTCCCAGTGCAGAATTTCCAATAGTGCTAAATTCAGCTCTCTTTATTTTTGCCCTTTAATATCTGGTTGCCTTACATCTTGTAATAGGTGCCAAGATTTATCATATGGTCACTTTCACAGAAGTTTTCATTTTTGAGCTTTCTTCTACATATGTATTTGTGAAAATGAATCAACACATTTAAATCCTAACTGGCACCCTCACTTTTCACTAAAAATAAACTGTCCTCCTCTGAAATCCAAAAGTCAACACTCATTTTGTTCTCTGATGACACGTGAATATTTAGCCTTCCAATGCCTCCACACCTGAAAGAAGTCACAAGAAAGATTCTCTACCCAAATAAGACAGAATTTGAGTAAATAAGCAACAAGGCTGAGGTAAGGCTCCATCTACAGTTACTGAACACTTAAAACATGAATTGCAATATATGTAAATGTTTTTAGATGACAAAGTACAAGGACAGAGTCTTTCTCATGCTGTGTAGTCTGTGCGGAAATAATGATGATATTAATTCTAGTTGTTTGAGCAGAGGTCACATTAAAGTCATATGGAAGATGTATGATGAGAGGAATGAAGAGAAACTTTTATAAATATAATAGGACCCCTTCGAAAGTAGTTTTAGAAAAACGTCAGTAAAAACTGGTACTGTTAATGATGACAAGACAAAAGAGAAGAAAGTGGGGGAAGGTATTCAAAAGAAAAGAAAATTATGGACTACAGTTTTTTTTTTTTTAAGTAGTGCAGAAAAGAGAAAGAAAAAAATTATGAGATGCAACAAAGAGCACAAAATAACACAGGTTTATCCTACGCTACTTTCTTTCAATTTTCTCTGAAAAGAAAAAAATGGTCCTGACAACAGAAGAGAGACAGGGTTATCTCAGATGGGAAACCATCAGGAAACCATGTGGAGTACAATGACATCAACTATGGAAGAAGATTGTTGCAAGTACAAAGGAGAAAATAATCTGACTTATTTGATAACAGAAAACTTGCCCCCACCTCCCAAAAAGATTTAAAAATTTTTTTCATACTTAAATAGAAATAGATTCAGATTATAAAGAATTGAAAAGGACTCAAAGTGCTTTTTTTGTGAATGTTTGCATTTGTATTCATTTTCATGTCCTCATCCCCAGTCCCCAGCCTGAGCTCCCACCTTACAAAGAGTGTCTGGCACAGAATGAACTGTCATTAAATGTCTGATGAAATGTTCATGAATTCAAAGTGCTGTTCTACAGAAGGGTACAAAAGTGTTCTTTATGTCCAATGATGTTTTATATGTTAGAAACTGCACAGAACTTAATGTTACATTTATGTACTTAATTTTCACACCTTTGATGGAAACCCTTCTCTATCTTGGAAGGTATCTTTAAACTATCCAAGACTGCAGTTTGGTATTCTTATACAAAAGGAGCAGCAGAGGAGAAAGCAGATAACTAGAAAACAAATTAATTCACCAGATCTTCCTTAGTGATAAATGGACTGACAGATGTCAATGCCAAATTACCCTTATATCCATAGACTCTTAAGTGTTGCTTCTCAGGAGATGTGCTACTGCTAACAAAAAATATATACAAATATTAAGGAACCTATTTAGATGTTTATAATACAATGACTTTTGACCTGAAGTGAGTGATCTGTAGGTAGGGAATAAATACCATGGTTGGCAATTGCAGCAAAAGAACCTACCAATTCTAATATGATATGTTTCTTAAAAACCTAGAATATCAGAACACTTACTGATCAGACATGGAGGAAGATAATAGGGAGCTGTAAAAAAATTTTTTTCTTCCTGAAATAGATGATAATTTTGAGAGGCTTGAGAAATGATAAAAAGTCATGAGCTACCTCTTCTCTTGATTTGTTATGCTTCTGCTGTCAGGTACCTCTTTTGACTACTTGGAAAAACTCGGAAATATGCAATATCCAGTCGTGTTTTAGTGTGTCACAGAGCTAGGTTAAAGGAAATGTGTTTGTGTGTTTGTTCAGTCATGTCCAACTCTTTGCAACCCCATGGACTGTAACCCACCAAGAACCCTTGTCCATGGGATTCTCCAGGCAAGAATACTGGAGTGGGTTGCCATTTCCTTCTCCAGAGGATCTTCCTGACCTCAGGATTGAACCTGTGTCTCTTGCATCTCCTGCACTGCAGGCAGATTCTTTACCACTGCACCATCTGGGTTTATACAAAGGAAATGTAAGAGCTATAGAATTTAATCTTTAAATTTAGAAGAACAATGCATGCAGAATATAAACAGGAAAATGTGAGGAAAAGCATGAAGGAGTAGATAACAATATAGAATCACCTATTTTAAAAAGTAAGAAGGAACAAAATCTAAATCAACAAAGATCCCAGACATAGGCCTTAGGGGCTCTTCAACCTATCTGACTTTTAGAGAAGTCATCATTACCCACTGGAGAGATGATCTTGCTGTCCAAAAGAGCAGGGGAAACCTAAGGAAGGGAGATAGGGGAAATAATTTCTCTGAAAAAACAGATTGGAACTTAAAAAGGGGATTATTTCCACTGACTTGTGCTTCTATGAAAGGAACTGAATCAGGACTTCCACTTCTGGTCCTACGTTGTGTCTTCTTGCCTATGACTTCTTAGGAAATTCTGCAGTCTGTTTCTATATCTACTATTCTACCGACCTGTACTAAAAATAAAAAAAAAATATCTACTATAAAATGCTTTTGTGACATACTTGCAATAATAACCAAAGTATTGACCTTATCATAATGAAATCTGTATAACAATTTTGTTCTGCAAAGGATGTTCCTGGACCTAGTACTTTTAACTATTATCCTATAACACTGTGCAACTTAAATCTATATAATGCTTTTTTATTTTTCAAGGCTCTTCCATTTATATTGATTTCTTCTGTTCAGTTCAGTCACTCAGTCGTGTCCAACTCTTTGCAACCCCATGGACTGCAGCACGCCAGGCTTCCTTGTCTATCACCAACTCTTGGAGCTTGAATCAAACTCATGTCCATCGAGTTGGTGATGCATTCCAACCATCTTATCCTCTGTTGTCCCCTTATCCGCCCACCTTCAATCTTTCCCAGCAGGAGGGTCTTTCCAATGAGTCAGTTCTTTGTATCAGGTGGCCAAAATATTGGAGCTTCAGCTTCAGCATCAGTCCTTCCAATGAACACCCAGGACTGATCTCCTTTAGGATGGACTGGTTGGATCTCCTTGCAGTCCAAGGGACTCTCAAGAGTCTTCTCCAACACCACAGTTCAAAAGCATCAATTCTTCAGTGCTCAGCTTTCTTTATAGTCCAACTCTCACATCTATACATGACTACTGGAAAAACCATAGCTTTGACTAGACAGACCTTTGTTGGCAAAGTGGGGATCTGTTCTGTGAGATAAGACATAACTTCTGGCTTTGAAGATGAAGAAAACAAAGTATCAAAAGGTCACACAGCTAAATCTAAGTGCAAAACATACTTCACAAGTCCCAGCTCATTGAGAAAAGAAGTTAAATTCTCTGTCCTATATTTACCCTACCCCATATTGAGGTGTACACATATTTCAACACATATTTAACCTAGTTTGTCATTAAATATTAGTGAGATATTTTAATTAATATCTTATTCCAAGAATAAGCTCCATAAGTCTCTTTTTGTTCATCATAACTCACACAAATCATGGTCCCCGGCACATTTGAGATATTCAATAGATTCTTATTGCAGGAATGGATGGATGATTTTCTTTTCATTAAATGGTACCTAATCTTTGTGCCTTCATTTAATTGTACTTCAACTATATCACTTGCAGCTCTCTGTTACACTTGGTTATCTCTGCATTTCCTTCTGCTAGATTGCAGATTCTTAATTATCTATGACCATCAAGACCTAGGAGAGATCTCTGTCCTGCTGTGGTAGCCAATAAGTGGTTGAGAAAATTTAATTTTTCTCCATGCAGTCTAGGAAGTTTGCTAGTATGATTTTTTAAGTGCCATGGTCATTTATTAGAGACAAGCCACCCATGCAGTAAGCCCTTGATGAATTTCAGGACTTACAACATTTTCCAAGTGAGTAAATAATTCTTTCTTGGTCCAGAGCCATGACACATATTATAGGAACCATGAATGGCTGCCTGACAATCCATGTAATATCACCTTTTTCTTTTAAAAGACAACCTTCTTAAGCCAGTATCAGAGAACAGGTAAAAACTGAACACTCAGACTGGCCATTTGAATTCTGACATTTCTTGCTAATATGTTAATATTGCCAGTAATTGCTCTCAGTTGGGGACCAAATTCCCTAAAACAGGTGGTAATTTTTTGTGGGTTCTGTTTCTTGTTTTTACATGAGCATCAAGCCCTTACCCTTGAATGTGAGGAACGCCAATGGTTAAAAAAATAATAATAATACTGACCTAACATTCTGTACAATTAGAAGCTGCACTTTGCCAAACTAGAAAACTAAACATTTCTAAAAGATTTCCTGCACATCTCACACCTAAAGGGAGAAGTGACATTTTCAGTTCTTGTGTCTCAATCAGGAATAAAGTTCTCCCAATTCAAGAAAGGAAACCAGCCATAATTCAGAGACATTTTAAAGGTCAGTAATATATGACATAGAGCTGAAGTCTGTGAAAAAAAGTCACTACTTTTAAACGATGAAACTATCCACTCAACCTTCAAAAACACTAATTAAAATGATATCTTCATAAAGAAAAAATGCTAAGTCAGATATTTCACAAAATAAGAGCCCAGTTTCAATGAAATTCAACTTCATACAACCAAGAGGTTCTTATTAATAAATGTCATTCAGATCCCTACCCAAATGATATCCACAGTGACACAGAGACAATTTATTGATCATAATAATTCAAATCTCTGAATCTCCTTACTCATAACCTTTATTTAAGGATTAATTTTTGTTTCACTTATATGTCTTTGTAAGGGACAGCTAAAGGTCATCCCAGGTGGCACAGTAGTAAAGAATCAGCCTGCCAATGCAGGAGATGCAGGGGACACGGGTGTGGATGATCCCTAGGTCAGAAAGATCCCCTGGAGTAGGAAATGGCAACCTACTCCAGTATTCTTGCCTGGAAAATTCCATGGACAGAAGGAGCCTGGCAGGCTACTACCTATGCGGGTTGCAAAGAGTCAGACGTGTGTGAGCACAAGAGAGAATGGGAGAGAGGTCAACCATTTCCTTAAGTTTCCTACAGAATTGCATTTATTTTCATACCTGAAAAATAGCTATCTGCCTGATCTATTTCTAGTTCTTAATCACTTGCTTTTGGTCTTTCTGTTTTTGCTCTTAGTAATCCCCAAAATAAGAAAAGTGTCTTAATTGTAAACTATGAAAGCCTGAGTTGAAAACCTGCCTGCAGAATTTTTGTAAATCATTTTAATTTTGTTTATTTCTCAACACATTTATTATCTCCAGTTTTGCCTTAATGATGCTTAAGATTTGGTTTTAATATAACATAAAAATTATAATTTATAAATACATCTAACATAAAAACAAACCCTTTCCAATCTGCTTTAGCCTCTAGAGAACACATCAGCTTGAACAAAAGACTCTGGGAACATAAGAATGGATGTCTTAGTTAGCTCTGGCCACTACAACAAGAGACCATAAGTTAAGTGTCTTATAAACAACAAAACTTTATTTCTTACAGTTATGGAGATGGGAAGTCCAAGATGAGGGTGCCAGCATGACTGAGTTCTGCAGAGAGGCCCCTCCTGGGTTGCACACTGTCAACTTCTTGTATCATCACACAGCAGAGAACAGAGAGAGAAAGCAAGCTCTCCTTTGACTCTTATAAGGGAACTAATCCCACTCATGATAGCTCTACCCTCATGACCTCATCAGCTCCTAAATATCTCCCAAAATCCCTACCTCCTAAAACATCATTTAGGGGGTAGGGTTTCAACACATGAATGTTGGGGGAACACAACATTCAGTCATAACATGAAATATTGCTATATCATGTAGAATGTCGAAGGGGAATAGAATATGCCACTTCAACATATGTCATTTGGCATAAGAACTATTTTGAGCTGAAGGCAATAGAGAAGCAGCAGATATAAGTAGAACTCTCTGCACTTCCCCCTTTTTCCTAAAACAAAGCATAAATTTCCATCTGTAACTGTGTTCCCCTCTCCACAAAGAGGAAAACAATTATTTGCAGAACAAACCACACTCAATAACCCTTATCTACTATACATTTTCTAGTCATCTTCCCATAATTTACTACCCCCCGTAGTCCAAACTCCCTTTTCCTTTGTTAAAATGGTATATATGCCCTGAACCTAACTTTCTCTTTATGCTTTCTTTTTTTTATCTATGTGGGCTGCATACACATAAAATATTAATATCAATAAAGAAATATATTTCTTTCTCCCATTGATTTGTTTTTTGTCAATTTAATTTGCAGACTCTCAAACTTTGATTCTAAGAGGGAAGAGAAGTTTTTCTGTCCCAGCAATGCTTTTGGCTGCAAGAAAGAGAAAAGTCACTAAAACAAAACTGGCTTCAATAAAGACATTTGTTATGTCATATAGAGAGTTAATAGATATAGCAGGGTAGGAATGGTTAGTTTGTTAATCTTGTCAGTCCATTATATCATGAACAACTCAGGTTCTTTCCATCTCTTCCCTACTGCCATCATCTGAATGTAGACATATGTCCTTAAGCTTGTCTTCTCCTGATAATGAGATGGTTGCAGTAGCTTCAAACATTGCATCCTTACACAACAATATTCCAAAGCCAGAATGAACAGAGGACATATTTTCTTCTTCACATCTCTAAATAGGAATGGCTAAAAGTGTCCCTAAAGCTGTCCAACTGATTTCCCTTTACATATCACTTGCCAAAATTCTGTCACATGCCCTGGCCAGAATGAATCACTTGGCAGGGTATGGAATTACCATAATTGGCTTGGACTAATCAAGCTTCACCCTTGGAGTTGGGGAGGAAGCCAAATTCTCTTGATACTCAACACCCCTGGGCAAAACATGAACAAAATCAGTGAATGTTTGCATGTAGGCCCCCACCTGACACTATCTGTCATGGTTTCTAACGCTATCTCTTTGTTCTGCTCATTCACTTCTTTTTCTTTTACTTTTACTGTATGCTTAAGATGCCTTACTTGTTTTATTTTTCACAACCCCAAGTTTGTAGCACCAATTCAAAGAGATTCCACTAGACCACTTTGTGGCATGTCTTATAAATAGGCTAACATTCAGTTCACTTACAGACACATTAAGAAATGCAATTGTCCATTAACCTTCCTAATCTTTGAAGATCACCAATATAATTCACTAAAGATACCTAGGCGGCAGGAAGTAACAACATCATTCAGCAGGTTCTATTACTTTAGTTCTTCGGACTCAAAGATCATGATGTTTGTGGAAACACAAACTCCTCAAGACCAAGACTGTCATATCCCACAGTGTTATATTATGGGCAGTTAATATTTATTAGCTAAATTAATAAGTTAGAATTATTCTTTTTGTGACTCTCTTCTAAAGTCTGACTAGATGAAGATTGCCTTTTAGAAGTTCATTAAACTTACCCTATCTATTTATGGTCTGATTCTCCTTCACCCCAGAGAATTTAGGTTCACCCTGCAAAAATGACCACTTGCTATACATTAGACTACACCATCCTACTTCACTTCACATATTTGTGTTATTACTTGACATAAATGTATATTTAGGGATTATAACGACAGCATTATTTCTTCTCACATTATAGGGTTCAGAGGACTCAACAGAATGCTCGAATATGTGCTGGTGGGCAAGGCCTTTCAGCGGCTAGCCTTTGGCACAGTCCGGGGTCATGTCATGCCTTCTGACAACTCCGCCAATATTCTACCATTCAGTTTTCCATTTCTTGAGCATGTTCATCTTTATACCTCTTTAGTGCAATTGCCTGTAAAGTTTCCTATGACAGAAAAATATCCTTTCTCAATTGGTCAACCTTTGAGACATCTTGAGATTCACTCTTCGGGCATAGCTTGACAGATAACCTCAAGTAGAATTAGACATCCTTTTACTAAGCTCCTTTAATCATGTTTTGCTATAATTTTGTTATGGTTTGTTTGAACTTTTAACATGCTTGTTTCCCTATTTAGGTGGCAAATTTATTGAAGACAAATTCTCTATTTTATTCATTTTTTTAAAACTCCATTACCTTTTGCAGTACCTTGAACATAGAAAGTACTTATTAAATACTCGTTAAATTAAATTTTTGAATTTCACATAAATCTAAAACAACCAAAGAAATTTTCTGCTATCATTATAATGCCGAGGTCCTGTGTGAATTGTATAACTTACTGTCAATCTTTTCTTAGACTATAAGTAGTCAGCCTCACTGACAGAAATACTCTCGAAGGAAATACATTCTCAGGCTTAAATCTCACTATTACAAACAGGAATGTAAACTGCCATATGTTGAAGATTTTTTGTTTTATACTATGTTTAATACCCAGTCAATTCAATGCTTCTCTCCAGCTATCCAAAGTACTTCAGATTTTTCCAATTCTTTTTCCTTCTTTCTTTTTTTTTCTTTTCTTTTTCCATTTCTGTCAGCTCATTGTAGAACTTTCAGCTAAAGTATAAGATGGTTCTGAAATGTTTAATTTAAATATTCTTCAGTTACCTTATTCTTTAGTTCAAATAGAATAGTAATGACATGTAATATTGTCTCTTTCAAATTCCAAGGAGCAAATTTCTTGTGTACTATTTTAGCACAAAAACTTAGAAATACTTCCACTGATTCGTAACGTTTCCCCTTTCACAACTAGCACTTTTTGGTGCCATAACTGTCCCATTCACTTAGGATTTCTGTATCATCCCCTAAAATGTAAACATCTCAGCAGCGGTAACGATGCTTTTTTCACTGATGTGTTTCAAATTTCTGGAACAGTGCTGGTTCATACCACAGGCACTCAGTCATTTCTGCGGGGGTGAATGAATGTATTTATAGCTCCTATATATCCATGCACATACGGCTTAAAAGACCTTTCCAGGTCTGTTTTTATTTTCTCTCATCCTAATTTCTTCTTGTTCTTATTCCTATTAAATTTTACATAAACTAATATATGCAAGAAAACTAAAACCAACTTCATCTGTTTTCACTTCCCAGTCTGTTTTATACACCACAATCACCTTTAACTTACAAAAGTATTTGAAGATCCCATTCTACCAATAATATCTTAGTTGGAATCAAAAGACTTCTATAATTTGGCTTAACTTAATTCAGCTCTAATTCAATGTGGCTGCCTACTCATCATTTCTGAATAAATTTACTTTACATTTTCCTGCCTTGTATCATCTCCTGTACTGTTGATCTCTCATAGAATGCTCTCCTTTTATACATATGTGTCTCCACCCACAGACATCTTACACAACTGTTAGGTGCTAAGTTTATCTTACTTCCTCCAAAACATCACCCCTGATTATTCCAACAAGTCCCCAACAATGAAAGTAATTATGGTTTCAGAAGTTTGAGGAGAAACTAATAGAATGTACAAATACTTTCTTCAGAGAACTATGAATATATACTTCCACACATGTATATGAATATTTACATCCTCTCCTAAGGAATCAAAAATGCTTTTGGTGGTCCTGTGCCACTCACAAGCTAGCTTATATCTTTAGGTATCAATATTTTTCTCTCCAACCAAGTTATAAAAACCTGAAGAGAATGTGTGTGTGTGTGTGTGTGTGTGTGTGTGTGTGTGTGTGTTCAGTCACGTCCAACTCTCCGTGACCCAATGCACTACAAACCAATAGGCTCTTCTGTTCATGGAATTTTATAGGCAAAAATTACTGGAGCCTGTTGCCATTTATTTTACTCTAGGAGATCTTCCCAACCCAGGGATCAAACCCATATCTCCAGTGTATCCTGAATTGGCAGGCAGATTCTTTACCACTGAGCTACATGGGAAGTTCCTTGAAAACTATAAACAATGTTATAAATGTGTATTTGCTGCTGTTGTTCAATCAATAAGTCGTGTGATCTCTGTGATTTCATGCACTACAGTAAGCCAGGGTACCCTGTCCTTCACTATCTCCAAGAGTTTGCTCAGATTCATGTCCATTGAGTTGGTAATGCTATCTAACCATCTCATCCTCTACCACTCCTTCTCCTTTTACCTTCAGTCATCCCAGCATCAGGATCTTTTCAGATGAGTCAGACCTTCATATCAAGTAGACAAAGTATTGGAGCTTCAACTTCAGCATCAGTCCTTACAATGAATATTCAGGATTGGATTCCTTTAGGGTTGACAGGTTTGATCTCCTTGTTGTCCAAGGGACTCTCAAGAGTCTACTCCAATACCACAATTCAAAACATCAATTTTTTGGTGCTGAGTCTTCTTTATGGTCCAACTCTCACATCCATACATGATGACTAGAAAAACCATAGCTTTGACTGAATGGACCTTTGTCAGCTAACTAATGTCTCTGCTTTTTAATCCCCTGTCTAGGTTCACCACAGCTTTCCCTCCAAGGAGCAAGCGTCTTTTAATTTCCTGACTGCAGTCACCATCCATAGTGATTTTGGAGCCCAAGAAAAGAAAATATGCCACTGCTTCCATTTTTCTCCTTCTATTTGCCATGAAATGATGGGACCGGATGTGGTGATCTTAGCTTTTTGAATGTTGAGTTTAAGCCAGCTTTTTCACTCTCTTTCTCCCTCATCAAGAGACTCTAGTTTCTCTTTAGTTTCTGTCACCAGAGTGCTGTCATTTGCACATCTGAGGTTACTGATATTTCTCCTGGAAATCTTAATTCCAACTGGTAATTCACGAAGCCTGGCATTTTGCATGATTTACTCTGCAGAAGATAAATAAGTAGAGTGACATATACAGCCTTGACCTGCTCCTTTCTCAATTCTGAACCAGTCCATTGTTACATATTCGGTTCTAACTGTTGCTTCTCAACCCACACACAGGTTTCTCAGGAGCCAGGTGAGATGGTATGGCATTCCCATCCCTTTAAAAATTTTCCACAGTTTGCTGTAATCCACACAGTCAAAGGCTTTAGCATAGTCAATGAAACAGTAGATGTTTTTCTGGAATCCCCTTGCTTTCTCTGTGATCCATGAATGTTGGCAATTTGATCTCTGCCTTTTCAAAACCCAGCTTGTACATCTACAAGTTCTCAGTTCATGTACTGTTGAAGCCTAGCTTGAAGGATTTTGAGCATAATCTTGCTAGGATGTGAAATGAGCACATTTGTATACTAGTTTGAACATTCTTCAGCATAGCCCTACTTTGGGACTGGAATAAAAACTGACCTTTTCCAGTCCTGTGGCCACTGCTGAGTTTTCCAAATTTGCTAACATATTGAGTGTAGCACTTTAACCACATCATCTTTCAGAATTTGAAATAGCTCAGCTGGAATTCCATCACCTCCACTAGCTTAGTTTGTAGTAATGCTTCCTAAGGCCCACTTGACTTCACACTCCAAGATGTCTGGCTCTAGATGAGTGATCACACCATCCTGGTTATTCGGGTCATTGAGACCATTTTTGTACAGTTCTTCTGTGTATTCTTGCCACTTAATCTAAATCTCTTCTGCTTCTGTTAGGTCCTTATCGGTTTTGTCCTTTATCATGCCCATCTTTGCATGAAACGTTCTCTTCATATCTCCAATTTTCTTGTAGAGATCTCTAGTCTTCCCCATTCTATTTTTTTCCTCTGTTTCATCACACCATTCATTAAAGAAAGCCTTCTTATCTCTCCTTGCTCTTCTCTGTAACTCTGCTTTCAGTTGGGTATGTCTTTCCCTTTCTCCTTTGCCTTTTGCTTAACTATTTGTAAAGCCTCCTCAGACAACCACTTTTCCTTCTTGCGTTTCTTTTTCTTTGGGATGGTTCTGCTCACTGCCTCCTATACAATGTTATAAATCTTCATCCATTGTTCTTTAGGCACTCTATCTGCCAGATGTAATCTCCTGAATCTATTTATCACCACCACTGTATAATCATAAGGGATTTGATTTAGGTCATACCTGAATGGTCTAGTGGTTTTCCCTAGTTTCTTCAATTTAAGCCTGAATTTTGCACTAAGGGGTTCATGATTTGAGCCACGGTCAGCTCTAGGTCTTGTTTTTGCTTACTGTATAGAGCTTCTCCATATTTGGCTACAAAGAATATAATCAATCTGATTTCAGTAATGACCATCTGGTCATGTCCATGTGTAGAATCGTCTCTTGTATTGCTGGAAGAAGGTATTTGCTATGACCAATGTGTTCTCCTGACAGAACTCTGTTAGCCTTTGCCCTGCTTTGTTTTGTACTCCAAGGCTAAATTTGCCTTTTACTCTAGGTATCTCTTGACATCCTACTTTTACATTCCAATCCCTTGTGATAAAAAGGACATTTTTTTTTTTTTTTGGTGTTAGTTCTAGGAAGTCTTATAGGTCCTCACAGAAACGGTTAACTTCAGCCTCTTCAGCATCCATGGTTGGGGCACAGACTTGGATTACTGAGATATTGAATGGTTTGCCTTGGAAACAAACCAAAATCATTCTGTCATTTTTGAGACTGCACTCAAGTACTGCATTTCAGACTCTTGTTGACTATAAGGGCTACTCCAACTCTTTTAAGGGATTTTTGATCACAGTAGTAGATATAACGGTCATCTGAATTAAATTCTCCCATTCCTGTCCACTTTAGTCCACTGATTTCTAAGATGTCGATGTTCACTCTTGCCATCTCCTGCTTGAATATGTAGTGTTTACCTTGATTCACAGATATAACACTCCAATTTCCTATACAATACTTTTACCACTTTCAAAAGACTAAGATCATGGCATCTGATCCCATCATGTCATGGCAAATAGATCGGGGAAAAATGGAAACAGTGACAGACTATTTGCTTGGGCTACAAAATCATGGCTGTGACTGTAGACATGAAATTAAAAGACGATTGCTTCTTGGAAGGAAAGCTATGACAAACCTAGACAGCATATTAAAAAGCAGAGACATCACTTTGCCAACAAAAGTCCAACTAGTCAAAGTTATGGGCTTTTCCAGTAATCATGTATAGATTGGAAAACTGTACCATAAAGAAGGCTGAGAGCTGAAAAATTGATGCTTTTGAACTGTTGTACTGGAGAAGACTCTTGAAACTCCCTTGGAGAGCAAGGAGATAAAACCAGTCAATTCTAAAGGAAATCAACCCTGAATATTCATTGGAAGGACTGATGCTGAAACTGAAGCTCCAATACTTTGGCTCCCTGATGCGAAGAGCCAACTCACTGGAAAAGACCTTGATGCTGGGAAAGATTGAGGGCAGAAGGAGAAGGGGGCAAGATGGTTGGACAGTATCACCAACTCAACAGACATGTGTTTGAGTGAACTCTGGGAGATAGTGAAGGACCAGGAAGCATACCAGCATACCAGGAATGGTATACTGCCATTCATGGGGTTGCAAAGAGTCAGACATGACTGAATGTCTGAACAACAATGCAATATTGTTTTCTATAGCATCTGACTTTACTTTCATCACCAGACGTATCTACAACTAAGCATCATTTCCACTTTGGCCCAGTGGCTTCATTCTTTCTGGAGCTACTGAATAACTGCCCTCTGTCCCTCCCCAGTAGCATCTGGACACCTTCTGACCTGTGGGCTCATCTTCCCAGTGTCATATCTTTTTGCCTTTTCATACTGTTCATGGGGTTCTTGAGGCAAGAATACTGGATTGGTTTGCCATTCCCTCCTCCAGCAGACCATATTTTTGTCAGAACTCTTCACTATGACCCATCTGTCTTAAGTGGCCCTGCATGGCATGGCTCATAGCTTCATTGAGTTATGTGAGCCCCCTCACCATGACAAGACTGTGGTCCATGAACGGGTAAATGCATATATATTCTTATATAAGTTCCACAGTGTCTTGCTGCTGCTGCTGCTAAGTGGCTTCAGTCATGTCTGACTCTGTGCGACCCCAGAGACGACAGCCCACCAGGCTCCCCCTTCCCTGGGATTCTCCAGGCAAGAACACTGGAGTGGTTTGCCATTTCCCTCTCCAATGCATGAAAGTGGAAAGTGAAAGTGAAGCCGCTCAGCCACGCCCGACCCTCAGCGACCCCATGGACCGCAGCCTTCCAGGCTCCTCTGTCCATGGGATTTTCCAGGCAAGAGTACTGGAGTGGGGTGCCATTGCCTTCTCCGTCCACAGTGTCTTAATTAGAGCTAAAATTTTTTTTAATTTAAAAATCTCTGTTTTATTGAAGTCCATTTTATAAACAATTGTAATAAAAATTAATGACAACTAAGATTGTATAAATTTTCTACTCATGTTGCCTATTGCAAAATTGTTTATGCATGTACTCATAACTAGAGTTTTTAAAAAAAAATCTCCAAAATTATTTAATAACATTCCAATTTGAGAAATTCCAAAAACCTAAATATAATTTTCATCACACTTTGATAATGTAAGAAGAAAAAAAAAGCAATTTTCCAGAGAATTTTGTGCCTTTGTTGCCCCATACATTCACTTTGCCCTACACTTTCTACTCCAAAATCAACCATCATATATATATTTCATAATGTATTTTATAACTATAATATACTGTGAAAACAATTGGATACCTCCCTTAAGTCAAAATTGTATTCAAATGTTGAAGTGCCAAAGTGCAAAAATGTGATAGAGGCCAGAGAAGAGACTCAGATGGAGAGAAAGTATCTCCAGGAAGGAGAAAAATAATTACATGCCTTTAAAAGTTTCATAGAAACATGCAGAGAAAATATATTTTCAAATCTCTAAATGGAGTTATTTTATGTTATGAAATACTCTTCTCTAGAAGAAACTAAAATCCCTTCTCTATTATAACTTGTTTCTACAATCTTATCTCTATTAAAAACATGAAATACTGTAGCTTTTTAATATACAGCATTCAATTTACAGAGAATTTTTACAATCAAAGATAAAGCCAATTTCAAAGGAATAGGTAACCATGTTAGGATTCTTCTGCAAGAATGTACTTGTTTCACTCAGTTCTCCAGAGGAAATAAACACATTTCGAATATACAAAGTACCATTCATCATTTTGTTAAAAGTATAAATAATCCACCAGGGGGAAATGTGGAGGGAAAACACCCAAGAGCAATATATGACTCTGGAATGCAAAATTAGCTTGGACAAATTATTAGAAAACATACTGTAAAGAATAATCCTTTGCTCTCCACAGGCTGAACAAAGTGACACAGAGAGAAATTCACGTTTTTTTTTATCCAATAAAACACTCCCTCTAGAATAAGTGAAAATATGAGTCAACCTTTCAATAGTACAGGTAATCATGCCTAATTCTCATTGTTCTCCAGCTTCTGCAAATATCTTCACATTTTTAGGACTCTCTAAATGGGTATCACATGCATTCAAAGATGGAACAAGACTTTCAAATGTCAGAAAGTCCCAGGTGCTACCCAGAAAAACAAAAACAAAAAACATGCAAATCACAAAAACCAGCTATTCATTAATGCACAAGACTTGTATAATAAACAGCCTCTTAACCAGCTCTAAAATCCTTTCAGCCTTTGTGTTTGACCTGTTTGTTCAGTCTGCAGACCCATGTAGACTGTGTGGTATGATATTTTTATCAGAAGCCCTGAAGTTTCTAAACCTGAAGACAAAATTAAGTCCCACGGAAAGAGAACTTTGATCCAAATTTTGCTAACTCAGGAGTGGATTTGGGAGTCTCAACAGCTCTTGTCTCTTCAAGTAAGAATTTGAAATCTTAGATTGTCTTTAATACTTACATGATTAAGCTCACAACACATCCAGGCTAACTTGGCATGTCTGGGCAAGAAATGGATTGTTCTTGTAAATAATCCAAAACAAGATTGTTCCATCTTTTAAACAATCCAAATGGATTGTTCTTGTAAACAGATAGATCACACTTCTAGTTCGAACCCTAATTACTTCGTATTTGCCTTTTTTCCCCTATAATGGTAGTACTTAGAACTTGTTATGAGCTACTCATGCACACAGCCTTTATTAGATTTAATACATTTCTTTTAATTTCATAAAATAACATAATAAAATGTATTTTAACAACTACTTACTTTGGCCAGTTATTATCTTAATACAAGTATCATTTCAATTAATCCTCATTACAGTTCTATGAGGTGTGTACTACTGTTTTCATCATTTTAAAGATAAAGTACAAAGAAGTTAAACAATTTGCCCAAAGCCACATAATTTGTAAGTAATGAAGCTAAAATTTGAATCCAGGCAGCCTGACTTCAAAGTGCATGTTCTTAATCACTATGGTCTCTGAAATATTCTCCTTATACAAACATTTTTATTCTACACTTGCCATATTCCTTCCTTGAGAAAAAAGGAGAAAAAACAAACAAAAAAAAAACAGCTAGCCAATCAGTTTAAATGAATTCTCTTGACAAGGGCCCACTCTTTTCAGCCATCTCCACCATGGTACAATGCTAACCAATGGAAACAAGGGATTTGCTTTCTCTTACAGTGAATTTGTTTTCCTTGACAGCACAAGCCACTTACTTGTGCCATCTTCCTCCTTCAGTCCTTGCTTTTTCTGCACCATGCACCTTTCCCTCATCAGGTTCTGCTAAAAGACCATGTGAAGCTGTAATTTGTTTGCAGTTACCTTACCTGATTCTTCATCTAACAGAACCTCCCCCTGCTAGGCAGAACATGACCTCATGGCTACTAGAGGACAGTGGCTATAGGTTTCTTCTACATAATTGGACTTTGGACTTGATCCTAAAGAGCCAATTTTTCCCTGATATAGTCACTGCTCACTCATGATATCATCCCTTCAAAAAGTATGGCTCTTTTCTCCTTCAAATATTGCTTGAGACTAATCATAACAGTATTTTTAACCTAGACAGCATATTAAAAATCAGAGATATTAAATACTTTGCCAACAAAGGTCCATTTAGTCAAAGCTATGGGTTTTCCAGTAGTCATGTATGGATGTGAGAATTGGACTATAAAGAAAGCTAAGCACTGAAGACTTGATGCTTTTGAACTGTGGTGTTGGAGAAGACTCTTGAGAGTCCCTTGGACAATGAGGAGATCCAACCTGTCCATCCTAAAGGAAATCAGTCGTCAATATTCACTGGAAGGACTGATGCTGAAGCTGAAACTCTAATACTTTGACCATGTGATGCGAAGAACTGACTCATTTGAAAAGACCTTGATGCTGGGAAAGATTGAAGGTGGGAGGAGAGGGGACCACAGAGGATGAGATGGTTGGATGGCATCACCAACTCAATGGACATGAATTTGAGTAAACTCCAGGAGTTGGTAATGGACAGGAAGGCCTGGTGTGCTGCAGTCCATGGGGTCGCAAATAGTTGGACACAACTGAGCAACTGAACTGAATTGAACTTTTAATCTAAGAAATATCTGCATTTGTTTTTATGGCAACATTTTTGTCATTACACTAACACATTCTATACTCACTCAGTGAGCTCTCCATATACATTTGTGGAAGGAAAAGAAGTTAGGAGGAAAAAGTAATAATGGAAGTGGGAGTAGGCTGAGGGCAAGAAATGGCAAATAACATGAATTACTTATTTAAGGTATTGTTTCACTAAGTTGCTTCAGTAGTGTCTGACTCTCTGAAACCACATGGACTGTAGCCTACCAAGCTCCTCTGTCCATGGGAATCTTCAGACAAGAATACTGGAGTGGGCTGCCATGCCCTCCTCTAGAGGATATTCCAAACCCAGGGCCTGAACCCACATCTCTCATGTCTCCTTCATTGGCAGGTGGGCTCTTTAACCACTAGCACCACCTGGGAAGCCCTAGGGTGGTTTTTCAGTCACTCAGTCGTGTCCAGCTCTTTGCGACCCCATGGCCTGCAGCACATCAGTCTTCCCTGTCCATCACCATCTCCCAGAGCTTGCTCAAACTCATGTCCATTGAGTCGGTGATGCCATGCAAACATCTTATCCTCTGTGGTCCCCTTCTCCTCCCGCCTTCAATCTTTCCCAGCATCAGGGTCTTTTCTAGTGAATCAGCCAGCTCTTCACATCAGATAGCCAAAGTATTGGAGCTTCAGCTTCAGCATCAGTCCTTCCAATAAATATTCAGGATTAATTTCCTTCAGGATTGACTGGTCTGATCTTGCAGTCCAAAGGATTCTCAACAGTCTTCTTCAACACCACAATTCAAAAGCATCATTTCTTTGGTACTCAGCCTTATTTATGGTCCAGCTCTCATAATTTTAAAGCAAATTTCTTGTGCCTTTACATTTTGTAATCTAAACTTTAGCTTCCAAAAGACAATTATAACAATTAACTATTTAATTATATCTAGGGCATAGCAGACCAAAATAATATAAACTAGGATAATATATATACCAGCAGCCCCACCCATAAGACTTTATCTAATAACCTTGGATTTCATTTTTAAAGCCCAATCTTTTAAGTAAGGATTTATTTTTTATCATTCCTAAAAATGTTATTCCAGGGGGAAAATGAGACGCAAAAAGATAAATGTTAGCAATTAAAGTAGAATCTTCTATCTTATGCTAGATGGTACATTTATAAAGCCACAAAGAAAAATATGAATCATCTTTATGACAATTGTTAGAAGAATCATTAGTACTAGTCTTGCACTAAGTAAGGAAATAAATTGCTTTGCTCAAAATTTAATCTATTTCTTTACATATTTGCTAAAGTGAACAACACTTTATATGCTAGAAGGGCAGCTAAAGACACTAAACTTCAAGCAAACAATTAGTATGCTTTACTATTATAAAACATCTAATTGTTGATAGTATAATTAGACTAGATAAAATATAGAGGCTTGTTTTGATTGACCTGACTTGTGAAATGAAGTCAAAGCCATGAAATAATACTTGATATGGACAAATAATCACAGGCACATGAATCCCATTTCATAACCCATTACAGTAGGGATTTTGAACAGCATAAAAAAGAGAGTAGAATTTTTTTTAATATATATAGCAATAACAATAATCATTTTCACAGCAAGAGTTCCTATTTTTTAAAACCCATGACATCTTATCAACTATCAACTATACAAGAATTATCTTCTGTTATGTTCCTTATTCACATACTTTCTACTTCTCTCATTAGCCAGAACCCTATTAGACATTTACCTAACAATTTACATTATATCTGCGTTTGAAGGAGAGTCAAGTAAAGGAGACAAAAGACAGATCAGTACCTTGTACTCTTGGATAACTGCAAAATATTGATAAAGGAAACAGATACTATTGTTTAAAAAAATAGTTTTGAGGGCTACCATGGAGTTAATTTGTCAGCCTGATGGACCTCTCCAGCAACATGTATCACTATCATTTCTGCATAATTAGCTCCACTGCATCTGTTCCTGTTTGGTATAATACTACCTCCACAAGTGTCACTTTTTAATTTTTTTTTTTTTTACCAAAACCTACCCATTAATGTCAATCCTGTGCTTTAAAATGGTGCTCTCCATGCTTATAGAATAATTCTTTATCAATCCAACAATATTCTTAATAATTTGACCTTAGAGAGGTTCTAGTCCTTTATCCTTCTTCTCCATCTTGTTCTGTTACCCAACTCGATGAGCCTCAATCACTCAGCCTTCTCTTAATTCACTATAGTCTTTCATACCATTTTCATATCTCACAAAGTCTTATGCATTTGTCAGTGCCCACTATAAATGTTATCTCCTCTGTGAAATCATTACCTACTATTGAAGGAAGAGGAGGTTGCTTTCTCCTCTATTTTCCAAACAGATATTTATTCATAATTATTATATCACGTATGAAGTTAGGCCATGAATATTTGCTTACATGAGAGGTATTATGGTATACCGACAACAGTTTGGCATCTAGAGTCAGCCTGTTATCTCACTGGGTTTTTATATTAGACTATGTAGTTAAGTATTCAGTCCTTCACATGTGTTTTGTTAAATGAACAAGTAATAAAAAACTTTCACTTCTCTTTATATGAAGTGATAACCTATGGATATCCTTCAAATATATAAAATAATTTATTTTTAAATGAAGTGAAAAAAAAGCACAAGAGTCATTATATGCCTTGGTTTTTTTACATGTTCAATGTTAATATCTATAAAGAAGGGCTTTCAAATTCCATATATTGACAGTAATGTCACAGAATTTAAAAGTATAACATGTCATCTCTAATGACTTTTTAAAAGTTTAAGGGTTAATAATGAGTCTTTCATTGACAATCTGAAGTCTCTTTTTAAATATACTTTTGCTTAGATTTTACATTTTGAATTTTGAATTCAGTCTTTTTTCAAAATCTATGATTTTGAATAAAAGGCAAGAAAAGCTATAAAACTAATAAAAAATGTGATTAGTATAAGAAATACTTGTTATTCCAGGGAAAAATTCCACAAGTGGCACTTTAAATTGAGTAATAAAAGGAGTACTAAGATAAGAAAAGACTAGGGTAAGCAGATGCAAAATACGCCATGTCCCTGAAAAAAGTGGACTGAAGTGTTCCAGAAAAACTACTACTAATTTAAATATTCAATATTTTTGGTTTCACAGATCCAGACGGAAATATAATCTTTACACAAATTCTTTTAATATGTCTTTCCTGAACAATTTAGAAGTTTCTACTGTAGAGAACTGGGGGTGGGCAAATCTAACTTGTATGTGCAGGATAAATACATACTTTTCTCATAAATTATATTTGGATGGGGTTACATAATTAAAGCAACATCACTTGAAATAAATAGCAGAAAGCAGATTCTGTGTTTTGCAATAATTTTACAGTGACTGAAAAGCTATGAAGATTGGATCATAATCACTGAGACCTTGGGTAGAGCAGATGGATCATTATCTAAGCACACAGGCTGGAACAGTAGAGCTCAAGCATCTTTCGGTCCATGGAGCTTTACAGGCCTTGTTAAGTAGGCAAATTTTCTATATTATTCACAATAAAATGTCCTCACCAACAGCATTATAGAAAAGGACAAAATAGATGTGCACTTATATGTATATATTCTCTACATACAACATTGCAAATTTATTCCTTGCAAATCATTTAGAGAAAAACTATATTATAATTCCAGATGGCTGCTTAATTGTATCATGAAATTTATTTCAAAATATTCAAACATTTTACCACTGATATACTATATTGGCAAAGATATATGTGATTGATTAAAATTGATGTTTATAACAGGTGGTCAAATTACACAAATCTGCTTTGCTGTGAAGCTGTATTAAAAACACCGCTCATAAAACTAATCTGCCATTTTAAGGAAACAGTTCAAGCCAATCCAGTAGCTGTTGCTTTTAAAAAAAAAAAAAATTGACCATGCACTACCAATATGCTAATACCCATCTGGGACATAATCCATTAAAATAATCCAAAGATGCCAAATGAAATGATGACTAGACTCTCTCATGTGATGACTGAAAATAAGCTGAAAATATTCTGAAAGCTCTATTTTTCTCACTTATTTTATGTTGTTTTATATTATGTTGGAAATTTGTGAGCAAAATGTCATGCTGGGACACAGAAATATCTAAATTCTCTTGTATTAGGTTCTTGAGTAAGACAGGTGAATGTTTCCCAATACAGCATCTGCCTACTCTATAGAACCCTACAGTATTTACAAAGATGATACCTAGGGGATAACTAAATTATGCAGATGATAATGACTGGAAAACAAATCACTCACGTTGACCATCTCATGTTTGGTAACAGTGTTGATGAGAAAAATGTAGTGGCAGGACTGGATAAGCAAGGTATGTCATCTACAGGTGGTTAGTAATATGCTGACATCAGCTGTGCCACGAGCACAACCAAGTGGATCATTTTGTTAGAAGTCATTACTAAAGATAAAATAAAAATAAATCAAAAGAAACTAAATAAAATAAATTGGTTTATATTTTAAGAATCATAGATCTGACTTCAAGGAATACTTAAAAAATCTGGATTCCTATCAGAAACTCGGATTGTTGGGGATAGAAGAAATGGGTGACCTATTTTTGAAATTAATTTTAGTTTAAATAAATTGAATTTTTAAAAAAGAAAAAAACTCTAATGACGTAATTTTTAAGTTTTCAAAATTTCATCTCATGGGATTTTAAAAAATCTAGTTAATACATGTGTATGCATAGCATTTATATATATAGCTATATATATTATTTTGGTGTATACATTTGCATGTATATTCTTAGATGGAATTTTGGGTTTAATCACTCTAGCAAAAGTTAATATTGTCACAACATTTGCTGGTATAATTTGAAGTCTTTAATGTTACAGAAAAATAAAATTGCTATTAGGCTTTGGGAAAGATGGATTGGTTACAGTTCATAGGATACCGAACTACCAAGTTTATTTCCAAATACAAGATGTTTTGAAATTTCTTTATCATTTATTTGACTAACTCCTTCCACTGCCTGGGCTTCCCTGATAGCTCAGTTGGTAAAGAATCCACCTGCAATGCAGGAGACCCCTATTCAATTCCTGGGTCGAGAAGATCCGCTGGAGAAGGGATAGGCTACCCACTCCAGTATTCTTGGGCTTCCCTTGTGGCTCAGCTGGTAAAGAATCTGCCTACAGTGTGGGAGACCTGGGTTGGATCCCTGGGTTGGAAAGATCCCCTGGAGAACAGAAAGGCTACCCATTCCAATATTCTGGCCTGGAGAAGTCCATGGAGTATATAGTCCATGGGGTTGCAAAGAGTTTCACATGACTGAGCAACTTTCACTTTCACTTTTCCACTGCCTGTGGGCAACTTCACATAAACTTAAATATGTACAATATTGAGTAGGATTTTCTCTTTAAGGCTAAAAAGTTGTTTTAGTTCTCATCCAAGAACTTGCAACTTTGCTATATCAAAAGAACTCTACCATTTCTGATCACAGAGTGGGAAACAATTTACACTCATGATATCTTCTTGGGACCTACAGCATGAAGATTCAAATCTTCTATTAGGTATTCAAGATTCTTTTTCATTCAGTCATTCAACATTCATTGCACAAAACTGTGTCTGTTACTATGCAAGACTATCTACAATATATCCAATTTTAATGACTCCTACTTTATTTTACACCAGATTCATAAACACACACAAACACAGCACTCAACTGGACTGACTTGTGTACTCCCTCAAATACACTCTGCTCCTTCCCATTGTTTGTTGTTTTCCACACAGCATTTCAGGCAAGGATGACACTAAGCTAAAACACTCAGAATTCCTATCTTCAAGAAAACCACAAGTTTCTAAGGGTAGAGACTTTCTTTGTTAAACTCTTAAAATCACTCTCTCCATAGTTCTCATTATTTCTCAATTACTACTTATTGGAAGAAGAAATGCTTACAATATATAAGATGATAAGAAGCTAATTTAATATGATGCATGGATATATTTAAATGAGCTCTTCTACATTATAGACCATGGTACTACTACATAAAAATATTTTGAGGGTTTATATAGCATAATACCCCTTTTGTTAAACTGATAAGAAAAGATACTATACTTAATTTTAGCCAAAAGACCAAAAAGCAATAAATAACGCCTAAATAGCAGTTGAAGTAACTGTTCTGAAAATTGCAAAATCCATAGGTTTTCACTGTCCGTGTTCATGAGATTATTTTTCATTGAAAAAAGTAAAATAGTCTTCAATGCACATTTTAAAAATTCTAAATTTGCTTAATGCCATGAGTAACTGTATAATCCAGCATCTCTAGTTTTAGGCCAAATCATTTCTCTGTGCTTCTAAAAGTCAAATCTCTCTGCTATCCCAGCATGATGAGTAACATCTATTAGTTTGGAAAGGGCAAAACTGCATATATAATAGTAGGCTCTGTTAAACATTCAGTATTCCCTTTGGCAAATAACCAACAGATCAGTTTATCTGGCTACAGAATATCAGATTCTGAAACACAGCAGTACATTGGAATGGCCATTACTTTTCCAAAGCAAGTCACTTCTCTTCTCTTAGCCCATCTGTACAGAGCACCCACTGGCCAGTACTCCTGAACCATATCTTAATCTGCTTACTGGTGCCCATTTCTGAGCCTCAGAAGGCAAGGAGAGAGTGTCAACAGAGATCTGTATCCCTTAAAGTCAAAATTAGAAGAGATTAAGCAGAGTTTAAGAATAAAACCCTTTAAAAGACATATTTCTTTACCCTTTTTCTTTTGTTAAAAGAGGAATCCATGTAAGTTATGAATGAGGCAAGAGGGAAGAGGAAAGGAAAAGGATGCCTTCACCCTAGCTGTTTCTCTCAATGGCTGCTGCAAGTGCTTACTTGACCCAGACTCCCCAATGGCAACCTTATACAATGTTGTATAGCTTTCATGACAAAGTGTCTTACACCATCCAACTGCAAGACTGAAAATTTAATATAAAAATGCTCCAGAGGGAATGCAGAGTAGGGATGGGTGAGTTCCTGTGTGGGTGACAGGAAAAACAGGTACTGTTATAAAAAATATATATATCCATGCAGTTTTAGGTTTAAATCCATCTATGGAACTTCTCTCACATTTCAGTAGGCCATTCTGTTGTTTTAAACCTCTGCCAGCAACTAATCTATAATCAGGATGTGTAAAAGTCAGGATGGCAGTTAGCTTTGGTGAGAAAGAAGGTACATAGTGACTGAACAGAGGAGTTTGGGGTGCCAGGCATGTTGTGTTTCTTGATTTGGGTGGTTGTTACATCAGTATGTTCACTTCGTAGGAATTCATCAAGCTTTTCGCTTGTGATTTGTGCAGTTTATGTGATATATATTTTTTAAGCTTTCTAAAAATAATAAAATTAAATCTGCTACCAAGTTAAAACTCAACAATTTCCCTATTGTCAAATGACTTACAGCCTTCTCACCTTGACATTTTATTTGCCAGTACAGAAAAGGCCTTCATGCTAAATCCTGAGAAGAGAAACATGATGCAACAACTTGAAAATTAATAAGGAAAATAAGATACTGTCTGTCCTAGTATTACAAATAGTATGTATCATCTAATATAATTAATGTCTAGAGTTATGAATTTATTTCTTTTTCTTTAAACTACCAGAATAGTATTATAATATCCCAGGATCTCATAAAAAGATTCCCCTCCAGGGAGAGGACTCAACTTTGGATATCACAGACCATGACTTTTCAGTGGGGCTATCTTTCTCTTATTCACTTCTTAGTTTAGCAAGAACGAGTGATTAGCATCCATTAGCCCTGCAACATTAGCCCTGCTACAGGAAAGAAGAAGGTAAAAAGGCAGCAATTTCTACACTAGCATTCCAATTGGGCAGCCTAGAAAGTAGAAGTGTCATTTTGTTCCTTTCTTTTTGCAACCTTCTGGGCTCTACTAAAGGATGTTGTTAGTGATCTCTCTTTAATAGTATCAGTTTTTCACTGCTATTCACCATAGAAGAAATTCTAGTTTAAGTCCACCTTGTTCCCTAACAAAGGAGGGAAATATTTATTATTATGCTTTCAGAAAATGAGAAATGACCCATGGTAGCCATTTGTGCAGCATGCCAGGCTGACTGGCTGGCCACTCATGCCTGCCTTCACTGCCCGTTCTCAGGTGGTAAAGCAAAAGGAAGTGGATTCTGGGTAGGATACTCACCATTTGAAATACAGAAGCACCCAAGCTCCTCTACTGGTATGGAAGTAAAACACATTACCTAGGACTGTTTTAGTTATGAGTAACGGAGAAAGGCAAGTCCTGGTGGCTTGTGGGAAAGAAAGGGGGTAAGTAATTTATAGGCTTAAGAAACTGAACACTCAGTAGGTGCTAGATCCAGAGGCTCAAACTATATCAATAAGTAGCTGCTCTGTTCTCTCTGGTCTGGTTTTCTTGGCATGGACTTCATTTAATCAAGCTCATCCCAGGGAGTAACAAAACAGCTTCTAGCAGCTCCAGGCTACACGTTCTACTTTCAGAAACCACAGTGGAAAGAGCTCCTTCTTTACAGTAGTTCAACTCTAGGATTGCTCTGCCAAGTATGGTTCTCACCTCACCCCTCAGAGTTTAAGCTCCATAGGCACAGGAACTAAAGTCATTGTTTAGGCCTGGATCACAGCCATGTAAGGATCTAGGTAGGTGCTTATCTCTTTCAAAATATAAGCCCTAAAACAGGAAGCAGGATAGTTGTCCAAAGGGTGAAAAAAAAAAAAAGAGAGAGAGAAAGGTAATGGGTTCTAGGTAAGCAAGACTGACCAAAATGCAGTAAGATTAGATCTCAATTACAGGAGAAAAGCTATTAAAAATTCCAACATATGGAGGCTGAACAACACACTGCTGAATAACCAACAAATCACAGAAGAAATCAAGAAAGAAATCAAAATTTGCATAGAAATGAATGAAAATGAAAACACAACAACCCAAAACCTGTGGGACACGGTAAAAGCAGTCCTAAGGGGAAAGTTCATAGCAATACAGGCACACCTCAAGAAACAAGAAAAAAGTCAAATAAATAACCTAACTCTACACCTAAAGCAACTAGAAAAGGAAGAAATGAAGAACCCCAGGGTTAGTAGAAGGAAAGAAATCTTAAAAATTAGAGCAGAAATAAATGCAAAAGAAACAAGAGAGACCATAGCAAAAATCAACAAAACCAAAAGCTGGTTCTTTGAAAGGATAAATAAAATTGACAAACCATTAGCCAGACTCATCAAGAAACAAACGGAGAAAAATCAAATCAATAAAATTAGAAACGAAAATGGAGAGATCACAACAGACAACACAGAAATACAAAGGATCATAAGAGACTACTATCAACAATTATATGCCAATAAAATGGACAACGTGGAAGAAATGGACAAATTCTTAGAAAAGTACAACTTTCCAAAACTTGACCAGGAAGAAATAGAAAATCTTAACAGACCCATCACATGCACAGAAATTGAAACTGTAATCAAAAATCTTCCAGCAAACAAAAGCCCCAGTCCACACGATGTCACAGCTGAATTCTACCAAAAATTTAGAGAAGAGCTAACACCTATCCTGCTCAAACTCTTCCAGAAAATTGCAGAGGAAGGTAAACTTCCAAACTTATTCTATGAGGCCACCATCACCCTAATACCAAAACCTGACAAAGATGCCACAAAAAAAGAAAACTACAGGCCAATATCACTGATGAACATAGATGCAAAAATCCTTAACAAAATTCTAGCAATCAGAATCCAACAACACATTAAAAAGATCATACACCATGACCAAGTGGGCTTTATCCCAGGGATGCAAGGATTCTTCAATATCCGCAAATCAATCAATGTAATACACCACATTAACAAATTGAAAGATAAAAACCATATGATTATCTCAATAGATGCAGAGAAAGCCTTTGACAAAATTCAACACCCATTTATGATAAAAAACTCTCAGAAAGCAGGAATAGAAGGAACATACCTCAACATAATAAAAGCTATATATGACAAACCCACAGCAAACATTATCCTCAATGGTGAAAAATTGAAAGCATTTCCTCTAAAGTCAGGAACAAGACAAGGGTGCCCACTTTCACCATTACTATTCAACATAGTGTTGGAAGTTTTGGCCAGAGCAATCAGAGCAGAAAAAGAAATAAAAGGAATCCAAATTTGAAAAGAAGAAGTAAAACTCTCACTATTTGCAGATGACATGATCCTCTACATAGAAAACCCTAAAGACTCCACCAGAAAATTACTAGAAATAATCAATAACTATAGTAAAGTTGCAGGATATAAAATCAACACACAGAAATCCCTTGCATTCCTATACACTAATAATGAGAAAACAGAAAGAGAAACTAAGGAAACAATTCCATTCACCATTGCAACAAAAGAATAAAATACTTAGGAATATATCTACCTAAAGAAACTAAAGACCTATATATAGAAAACTATAAAACACTGGTGAAAGAAATCAAAGAGGACACAAATAGATGGAGAAATATACCATGTTCATGGATTGGAAGAATCAATATAGTGAAAATGAGTATACTACCCAAAGCAAATTATAGATTCAATGCAATCCCTATCAAGCTACCAACAGTATTCTTCACAGAGCTAGAACAAATAATTTCACAATTTGTATGGAAAAACAAAAAACCTCGAATAGCCAAAGCGATCTTGAGAAAGAAGAATGGAACTGGAGGAATCAACCTACCTGACTTCAGGCTCTACTACAAAGCCACAGTTATCAGACAGTATGGTACTGGCACAAAGACAGAAATATAGATCAATGGAACAAAATAGAAAGCCCAGAGATAAATCCACGCACATATGGACACTTTATCTTTGACAAAGGAGGCAAGAATATACAATGGGTTAAAGACAATCTCTTTAACAAGTGGTGCTGGGAAATCTGGTCAACCACTTGTAAAAGAATGAAACTAGAACACTTTCTAACACCATACACAAAAATAAACTCAAAATGGATTAAAGATCTAAATGTAAGACCAGAAACTATAAAACTCCTAGAGGAGAACATAGGCAAAACACTCTCTGACATACATCACAGCAGGATCCTCTATGACCCACCTCCCAGAATATTGGAAATAAAAGCAAAAATAAACAAATGGGACCTAATTAAACTCAAAAGCTTCTGCACAACAAAGGAAACTATTAGCAAGGTGAAAAGACAGCCTTCAGAATGGGAGAAAATAATAGCAAATGAAGCAATGGACAAACAACTAATCTCAAAAATATACAAGCAACTCCTACAGCTCAACTCCAGAAAAATAAATGACCCAATCAAAAAATGGGCCAAAGAACTAAAGAAACATTTCTCCAAAGAAGACATACAGATGGCTAACAAACACATGAAAAGATGCTCAACATCACTCATTATCAGAGAAATGCAAATCAAAACCACTATGAGATACCATTTCACACCAGTAAGAATGGCTGTGATCCAAAAGTCTACAAATAATAAATGCTGGAGAGGGTGTGGAGAAAAGGGAACCCTCTTACACTGTTGGTGGGAATGCAAACTAGTACAGCCACTATGGAGAACAGTATGGAGATTCCTTAAAAAACTGGAAATAGAACTGCCTTATGATCCAGCAATCCCACTGCTGGGCATACACACTGAGGAAACCAGAAGGGAAAGAGACACGTGTACCCCAATGTTCATCGCGGCACTGTTTGTAATAGCCAGGACATGGAAGCAACCTAGATGTCCATCAGCAGATGAATGGATAAGAAAGCGGTGATACATATACACAATGGAGTATTACTCAGCCATTAAAAAGAAAACATTTGAATCAGTTCTAATGAGGTGGATGAAACTGGAGCCTATTATACAGAGTGAAGTAAGCCAGAAGGAAAAACACCAATACAGTATACTAACGCATATATATGGAATTTAGAAAGATGGTAACAATAACCCTGTGTACGAGACAGCAAGAGACACTGATGTATAGAACAGTCTTTTGGACTCTGTGGGAGAGGGAGAGGGTGGGAAGATTTGGGAGAATGGCATTGAAACATGTAAAATATCATGTACGAAACGAGAAAAAAAAAAGAAATAGATATTCAGTAGTAGGTACATTCAGTAATAGTATTTTAAAATAAAATGTCAATATCCTAAGGACAGTAGAAAACACATGTATACCTGCGGCAGATTCATTTTGATATATGGCAAAACCAATACAATATTGTAAAGTTAAATAAAATAAAATTTAAAAATAAATAAATAAATAAAATAAAATAATTACAGCTTTGTTCAGTGTCTTATGCCTGTCTGAACTAGGGTTCCCAGTTCACACTGTCTTTAATGAAGACACTAGTCTGCCTCTGTAAGACGCCTCCTCTGAAGACAAAGTCCCATTTTTCTCTTATTAAACTCCCACTTAAACCCTTTCTCACTCAGCCCACAGTTTTCATCCAACCTTTATTCTACTATCATTCAAAATATTCTCCTTCATTATTTCTTCTAAGCTTTGTCTAAAACCAAAAGGAGTGCTATGTAGAATATATAGATCTGGGTATACAAGCGTATACTTTAGATAAAATTAAGAAAGAAAATATACACAACATTTCAAAAGAATAAACACATTCTCTTCTTCCCAAGGTCTATTAGTTAAAATTCTAGAATGACATGATAATAACATGGGCTGTTGACATCCTATGCTAGCAATATATTAAGAGAGACTTAGAAAAAGCATAATCTTTGAAAATGTATCTAAAAATAGCCTGCCAATCAGATGCTTTCTACAGAGCTTACAAAGGAAAGGTTATCGCCTCTCCTTGACAGAAGATTTTTAAGAACCAAAAGAGAAATGTTTTAGGTTAGTTTGAATGCTATTGGGCCTGGAGTCAGGAAAATAGACTCTCTATATGGCTTCCCAGGCTATAATTCACTGACAGTCAAACTACTCAATGATGGGAACACCTACAAACCAACTGTTATATAAAACATTCAGGAACAGGCTAAGTAAAAAACTTAAAGACAAATTACAGGGTAAAATCCTGGACTGCTAGAAGATGGAGTGTTTTATCCAATTTTACCTGTTGTTCTTGCTATTTTACTAGTTGTTATACAGTAGACTCTCTTTGAGGAAAAAAAATAATGTTCACTATAAAGTATTGCAAAAATAAAATGCTCCATAAAATCTGTATGGTGGTATCCTTATTTCTTTAGGGATCTAGACATTATAAGCTTTTAAACTTTTGTATGGTTTTCTAACATAAATGGCTTTCTAACCCTTTAAAACTGTGTCATTAAGATCTAGACTTCCTTTTTCCCCTATAATCTTTATATTCATCTTTTTGCCAAATTTCTGTTAATTTTAACTTTTACTTATCAATATTAAAAAATAATTTTTAGCCTCATTCTTGACTAATTTTCTATTTCTCAGATTGCTGTTGGATTTTGATTTTCCTAGAAAACAAACCGAGACTAAGGGTTTTTCCTCTCCTTTTATTCAAAAGAACTCGGTAAAAAATTCCCAGCCCAGCAACTGTCATCAAATGATTTAAATTATTTATTTTATTTACTATTAGCTAACATTTTAATTTCCTACTTCATCTGCTTGAGCCACTTTGTAAGCTTTGCTCAAATTATATTGCCCCTTAATTTTATAATATAAAAGCTACTATATGCATCAGTGCTCCCATAAGACCGTATTACTTCCTGTACATTATTTCTAATGAGCAATACTGTGATTACTATTCATTTGACTTCCCAACTGTTACGTAAATACTTTGAGGGTAGACACCGTGTCCAACTTGTTCACTGTGGAATACTGAGCTTTGGACATAGTTCCCAACATATTTAGTAGTATATATGCTCAATGAATATAATTTTCCTTAAACAAATTAATAAATAAATGAATGCATTAATATATGATTTCAGTGTTTGTCATAGTGTAGTATCTCAATCATTTGTTTAGCAAATGAAAGTGTTTTCTATATATGGAAAACAATTCAATTACCAGTATGTAATACAAATATCGTGGATGATATATGGGCAAATTATGGGCCCATATGTGGGCAATGATATAGTGAGGTATCTCAGCAAGATATTAAAAATAAGAGGAAAAATGCCACCTGAGAATAACTATAAGCCAATTCATAACTGATTCAACTGACAAAGGAAACTAAAAGGAGAGTAACTCCAAAGTTGGCCAGTTTTGATAGGCATCTTGTTGAAAGTACCAATCCCCTGGTAACTCAGATGGTGAAGAATCCTCCTGCAATACAAGAGACATAAGAGACTCAGGTTTGACACCTGGGTTGAAAAGGTCCCCTGTATATTCTTGCCTCCTTTGTCAAAGATAAGGTGTCCATATGTGCGTAGATTTATCTCTGGGCTTTCTACTTTGTTCCATTGATCAATATTTCTGTCTTTGTGCCAGTACCATACTGTCTTGATAACTGTGGCTTTGTAATAGAAAATAGATTGTTAAAGACAATCTCTTTAACAAGTGGTGCTGGAAAACTGGTCAACCACTTGTAAAAGAATGAAACTAGAACACTTTCTAACACCTTACACAAAAATAAACTCAAAATGGATTAAAGATCTCAACGTAAGACCAGAAACTATAAAACTCCTAGAGGAGAACATAGGCAAAACACTCTCTAACATACATCACAGCAGGATCCTCTATGACCCACCTCCCAGAATATTGGAAATAAAAGCAAAAATAAACAAATGGGACCTAATTAAACTCAAAAGCTTCTGCACAACAAAGGAAACTATTAGCAAGGTGAAAAGGCAGCCTTCAGAATGGGAGAAAATAATAGCAAATGAAGCAATGGACAAACAACTAATCTCAAAAATATACAAGCAACTCCTACAGCTCAACTCCAGAAAAATAAATGACCCAATCAAAAAATGGGCCAAAGAACTAAAGAGACATTTCTCCAAAGAAGACATACAGATGGCTAACAAACACATGAAAAGATGCTCAACATCACTCATTATCAGAGAAATGCAAATCAAAACCACTATGAGATACCATTTCACGCCAGTCAGAATGGCTGCAATCCAAAAGTCTACAAGCAATAAATGCTGGAGAGGGTGTGGAGAAAAGGGAACCCTCTTACACTGTTGGTGGGAATGCAAACTAGTACAGCCACTATGGAGGACAGTATGGAGATTCCTTAAAAAACTGGAAATAGAACTGCCTTATGATCCAGCAATCCCACTGCTCGGCATACACACTGAGGAAACCAGAAGGGAAAGAGACACGTGTACCCCAATGTTCATCGCAGCACTGTTTATAATAGCCAGGACATGGAAGCAACCTAGATGCCCATCAGCAGATGAATGGATAAGAAAGCGGTGGTACATATACACAATGGAGTATTACTCAGCCATTAAAAAGAATACATTTGAATCAGTTCTAATGAGATGGATGAAACTGGAACCTATTATACAGAGTGAAGTAAGCCAGAAAGAAAAACACCAATACAGTATACTAACACATATATATGGAATTTAGAAAGATGGTAACAATAACCCTGTGTACGAGACAGCAAAAGAAAAAAAAAAAAAAAGAAGAAGAAGAAAAGGTCCCCTGGAGAAGGAAATGGCAACCCACTCCAGTATTCTGGCCTGGAGAATCCCATGGACAGAGGAGCCTGGCTGGCTACAGTACATGGGGTCTCAAAGCATTGGACATGACTGAACTACTAACTCTTCTTCTTCTCTTACTGAAAGTATTAATATATCAAAAGATGGGCCATCATAAGTGAGGATAATTAGGAATGTAACCCTAGGAAATGAAGTGTCTCGGAGACAAATACTGGCAGTGTTCATCTAGGTATTGTTCAGGAAGAAAATGATGGCTCAAAGATGTGACCTGCCCAATTCAAGTAGAAATATCCCTATTGTACAGATGGGTGCATCAGATTCTCCTTGTCAGATGCCATTAAATATCATACTACATAACTCACTCTCTTGTCCAAGTCAAGTAAGTTCTTAAATTTCCCATACCACACTGGGATATGGTATCCAGAGAGTCCAAGATAGATATGGGGATTGAGCTGCAGTTTTTGAAAATAAAATAAGTCAGTTGAGAGGAAAAACTTCAGGGAAAAGGTAAAAAGAATGTCAAGTCAGACACCTGAGTAAACTGTCAATTAAAGGGGTTAAAGAAATGGGTTTGATCCCTGGATCAGGAAGATCCACTGGAGAAGGGCAAGGCAACCCACTCCAGTATTCTTGACTAGAGAATTCCCATGGACAGAGAGGCCTGATGGGCTACAGTCCATGGGGTCACAAAGAGTTGGACACAACTGAAGTGACTTAGCACAAGCAAAAAGGAAGAATTAGAAAAGGGGCATAAAAGCAGTCTTGAGAAAGAAGAATGGAGCTGGAAGAATCAACCTTCCTGACTTCACACAATACTACAAAGCTACAGTCATCAAGACAGTATGGTACTGGCATAAAAACATAAATATAGACCTATGGAACAAAATAGAAACCCCAGAAATAAACCCACACACCTATGGGTACCTTATTTTTTGACAAAGGAGGCAAGAATATACAATAGGGCAAAGATAGCCTCTTCAGTCAGTGGTACTGGGAAAACTGGACAGCTATGTGCAAAAGAAAGAAATTAGGGCACTTCCTAACACTATTCACAAAGATAAACTCAAAATGGATTAAAGACCTAAATGTAAGACCAGAAACTATAAAACTCTTAAAGGAAAACATAGGCAGAACACTCGATGAGTACACTTGATGAGAACAATTGTCCTGTGTACTTGAGGATGTGTGTTTGATGTGTGTTTCAGTATGGGCTCACTGCTTGACATTGATCTGTTCTTGATGTGTAATGAATCAGACATCCTTGCCTGAAATGAACAGACCTGCTGTGGTAATGACTGTATGATACAGTGCTGCCCTCTGGGTCAATAGCCAGAATATCCTTCTCTGACACCAAGTCTCTGTGTCATTTCCTTTTTACCATAAAGGAAAATGGAGTCTAACTTTTGAAACTTTTTCACTGAACATTGATGATGCAATTAACTTTCTCCCTATTCTTTCTGAATCTTCCAACTTAAAATTTCTCAGTGACACAAAATTCACCCCAATACCTCCATGTCCTTCTCTGATGTAATGATATTAGGTGAAGGCAATCATCAGGAGAGGCTGCATGGAGAAGCATTATTAAAGGGAGTTTCTTTTAAAAGATCTAAACCCTGATTGACTTCCCTGGTGGCTTAGACGGTAAAGCGTCTGCCTACAATGCGGGAGACCCAGGTTCAGTCCCTCGGTTGGGAAGATCTCCTGGAGAAGGAAATGGCAACCCACTCCAGTGTTCTTGCCTGGAAAATCCCATTGACAGAGGAGCCTGGTAGGCTATAGTCCATGGGGTCGCAAAGAGTCGGACACGACTGAGCGACTTCACTTTCACTTTCTTTCAAACCCTGATTACATAAGAGGACTACCACAGGAGCTGGTAAATCCATTCTCTTCCAAGATGGTAACCTGCAAGACTGAACCATGGTCCAGAAGGAGCCTAACACTACAGCTATTTAATTTATCTAGACACCCAACCAGGAGAGTAATTCTGGGAGAGGGTGAGCACAGAGAAGTAGGCTCTCAGTAGGCACTCTTTTTCCTTTCTTTTTATAATTGTGGAAGGAATGCTTAATTTGGTTGAAGTTTGTAGTTGAGCTATGAAAATTTACAAATTAGTTAATGGTCAAAGAAGTCATTCTGCAAGAAAAAGTCATTTGTCACTATATTCCAGTAACCCATTCACCTCAACTTAGCAAAAGCAATGGAGAAAAATGTCAGAATGTTATTCCCTGCACTTGATATATTTATAAGAACTTTCTGATGGAAAGAAAAAACAAAAGCCCAAATCAATATACAATATTCTGTATGTAAACTCCTTGCTTTAGAATCTTGAACACTTTAACAAAATATGGTAAAAAGAAAAATAACAAAACAATGTTTCCAGTAATGAACTAGTGAAAAATAATTAGAAAATTCTTATTTGTACAGTGATACATAAAAAGAAGGCATAAAGCTAAAACATAACAGGCAGTTTATCTTTCCTCCAAAATATACCTTTCTTTATTCCCTTCTTCGGAGAAGGCGATGGCACCCCACTCCAGCACTCTTGCCTGGAAAATCCCGTGGGTGGAGGAGCCTGGTAGGCTGCAGTCCATGGGGTCTCGAAGAGTCGGACATGATTGAGTGACTTCACTTTCACTTTTCACTTTCATGCATTGGAGAAGGAAATGGCAACCCACTCCAGTGTTCTTGCCTGGAGAATCCCAGGGACGGGGGAGCCTAGGGGGCTGCCATCTATGGGGTCGCACAGAGTCGGACACGACTGAAGCAACTTAGCAGCAGCAGCAGTAGCATTCCTGTCTTCTCATAAGAAAGAAGTTTTAGGGGAAACATTGTGTTCATCTAGATGAATATTGTTTAAATGTTGTTCATGCAGTACAGGTCTTTATGTAAACGTTTTTTGGAAATGTGATAAATTTTTCTTACAAGAAATTTAACTTAGTTCCAGTTCTAAATATACCACTTGAAAGTGGAATACAATCTCAAAATTCAAGAGAATAAATTGTTACTAGTTTGATACAGGAAGGAAAAAAACCCCTCAATTTCAGTTTCAGCTCAGATAATATAAATGAATCTCACACTACAATCTTTTGAGATCATTTCCGCAACACAACTGCTTTAAAAAAAATCCTATCTTTGCCATCAATCTCCTTAGCTTCTTATTTCTTCTGTCCTATTAATGCCTATTAATGGAGATAAACGTAATCAGCCCTGGGGACGTTTATCAAAACTTTTAAAATAATGGAAAGAAGTTAAAGCATATGTGCTTTTTACTTGATTATTTAAACCCATTTTATTTGTGGCTAATCTTTTCTGTTACATTTACTTTTTCATTTCAATCAGATTCAATACAAATACGGATACAGTACTGTGTTATTCACTGACTCAATGGACATGAGTCTGAGCAAACTTCAGGAGATAGTAAAGCACAGGGAAGCCTGGTGTGCTGTAGCTCATGCGGTCACAAAGAGTTGGACACAATTTAGCAACTGAACAATAACAAATTGGGTTATTTATATTATGCAAAAAATATAAAAGCTACACAGGTACTTTACTAGTTTCTTTACTAGTGGAAAAGCCATCCAATGACTGTGTGCATTAATATTTATTACCTCCATTATACAAATGACATAATGGAGACTAATAAAGAAATTATTTTGCCCAATATACATCCAAGCCTCTATGATTTCAAAGTCTTGTTACTGTGTTTGAGATTCTAAAGCAAAACAATAAAAAGTTTGAATGCTTTTAAAGTGTGAGAGGCTATTCTAATAATATTGTTAACATAACTGTTAAAATTTCACTTGTCTCAAAAACTGCATCCCCTTTTAAGCATCATCTCAGCTGCTATATTTCTTCCTTAACACTCCTCCCTTTCTTTTCATAATGATTTATACTTTGCTTCACTTTCTGTAATGCTATATTTTCAAAAACGTATCTTTATCCATTCTAATCTGTCCTTTCTACTTGAACATCCTTCATCCCCAGAAGCCGAATTTCTACCCACTATAATTTATATACCTTACCACTTGGTTAGGCTTGACCCTGTTTGTCACAATTTTTAAGAGGCCACAGATAATATTCATGTTGTGGTGCTCTGTAGCCAAGATAAAAATAGTTCAGAACTTCTTTAAGTCTGCTATGTGCAGTTTATGATGGTGTAGTACTGTACACACATAACCAAAACTCAATAGAAAGTTAATGGAAAGCAAATACCATAGGAAGAATCAGGCACTATACTTAATGTACTTACAGAGCAAGAAAGAAAACATTTCGAGCAAACGGATAAAAGCAAGTGTGGAAAGTTGAAGAAAAAATGGATCACTTGTTTTATATGATGCTTACCTTTCTTTAGGGGATCTATAACTTGGCCTTAGATTCAGTATGCTTTTACTTTCTCATCCTATAAAAAAATGTCTGTTTGGAACACCTTGAGGGAAACACCAGATTAAGATGATTCACCAGGGTATGCAAAGAGGTTCATATATCTTCTCATTTTTATAAGTCTAAGAAATGAACTCTCAAAGGCTTGAGTAGCTCTCAAAAGACAGATGTAATAAACAGCTAAAATATAAAAAGCCAAGCTCTAAGTTGCTCCAGCCACTGATACCTCTATTTAGGGAGGTAGAATAACTCCAGGCTCCTGAATATTTCTAATGACCAAAATGCTGCCCTTTAGAAAATTAAGAATTGGGTTCTAATAGAAAATGCAATTTATAATTTTAATATGAATTGTTCATAAGCATTTCCTGAGCACTTCATTTATGTTCCATGTGTACCTAGCTTAGTGTTGCATATCTCAATTATTCATTCAATGATTAATACAAGAGGAGACTATAGTACAGTGGTTATGACTATAGGCTCTGGAGTAAGACAGAACTTGATTCAAAACTGCCCTTGGCCTTCTGCTATAAAAGTCTAATTCATAGGTCGTGTGAGAACTAAAAAAAAAAAAAAAAAAAATGAATATAGAGTATTTAACCAACTAGTTTGTGCACAGTATGTGAAAAATAATGTAACCCAATGTTATTATTTCTACCTGATAGTGTATATTAAGTTTACTGTTAACAATCACTGCAACAAATTACCATAAATTTAGTGACTTAAGTCATGCTGATTTATTATCTTAGAGTTCTGGAGGTCAGGAGTTTGAAATGGATCTCAGTAGCCTGAAATCTAGGTGTCAGCAAGGCTGCATTACATCTGAGGCTCTAGGGGAGAATCTGTTTTCTAGCTTTGCCAGCTTCTGGAGGCTGCCTGCATTCCTTGGCCCATGGCCCTCTTTCACGTTCAGAGCCAGGAATAGTCTGGCGAGTTTCTCACATCAAATCACTCTGACTCTAATCCTTCTGCTTTCCTCTTCCATATTTAAGGGTCTTTATGGTTACTTTGTACCTATCCTGAAAATACAGGATAATTTCCTTATTCTAAACTCAGCTGATTTGCAGCCTTGATTCTATTTGCAACCTCTTTCCCCCTGGCCATGAAATAATTATGCCAACAATTTATTCATAGATTTGAGGATCAGCAGGTGACTGTCATGTGGGGGGAGGTAATTTTTCTGCTTACCGCATACTGAGTGGTATTTAAATATTATTTACTAACCATAGCATTTTTTAAACTTAGGCTTAATAGGAAAAGACTGATATTTACAAGATCTCTTTTCAAAATAACACAGTGACATTAGATAACAACAAAGTCAGTACACTGTAAATGTATTGTTCATTAAGCTAAACATATTTTATGATTCTTTTTATAAATTAAAAATTTCTGTAAGCAATAATCATATCCACTCTTAAACTATAGAAATGTAGAAGTATGTGATGATAAATGAAATCTCACTGGGAAATTTAATTTTTTATAATTTAAAGAGGCAACAATATATGTTATTCATGAACAAATTTTTTAACTAACCTTTAAGATTAAACCCTTGAGCTTGAAATGAAAAGGAGATACAAGAGGCATAAAAGAACTATGCCAGGACTTCTCTGGTGGTCCAGTAAATATGCTTGCAATGCAGGGGACGTAGGTTTGATTCCTGGTCAGGGAAGTAAGATCACACATGCCACAGGGCAACTAATGAGGCCACGGTCCAAAACAAGAGAAGCCCACATGCTGCAACTAGAGAAGCCTGGGCACCGCCATGAAGAGCTGCGTGCTGGGATGAAGACCCAGCAAAAAAAAAAAAAAAAGAATAATGCATCCTGGAATTGTCTATCTGATCTGTAAGATAAGCCATCATTTCTCAAACCAGTAAGTAGCTTGTGAATCAGTTTATATTTAAGTACGTTAAGTTTCAAAACTACTTCCAGAGTGAGATCAATGTGGACTAGGTGTCAGGGACTAAGCAGGATTTTTGATCAGCTACTTAACAATTCTGACTCATTGTTTTCCCTTAAAGCTGGTAAATATTACAGACTCACTTCTCTTGCCCAACCCTGACTCTGAAATACAATTCTAAGCTTTCATTGACCCTCTGAAGCCTATATACAAACACCAAATGTGTCCATAGGCTTGGTAAAAAAAGGTCTGTTCTATTAGAGAATTAGATACGATTAGACTGATCAGCAAAAAAATAGGTTTTCAAAGGCAAAGGAAACAGCCAGAAATGGCCAAGCACCTCCACAATCTGGCACAAAATTCATGCTAAATCTGGTAAATTTTCCTACCTTCTTTCTCCTCCCAGTGACTGAAGGTTTGGAGAAAGGTCTGAGCAATGTCAGTTGGGTGGAAGAAAGAAAATAAGTCTCACTGACACAGAATAAGGAAATATATATAACCAATGTAAAGTTGATTTGATAGTTAAAGCCTCACTTACAGTAGCAGATTTCTTAGGTAGGATAATTCTTTGCATTCACTGCATCCCGCTGACAAAGCCAGACAATGTGTATTATGCTCTGCATTTTAAGTCACAAGACTAACACTTATTTCAGGAAGAAAATTAATGTCAAAGGCATAAAAAAAATGCACTCGGAAATTTAAACCCATGCACTTTTACATGTATCCACTTTTTTATTACAAGTAATTATAAACTGATTTTTCTTCATTCCATGGGCCTATTGGAACAAGTCTGCCAGTTTAATATCTGGCTCATAAAATATATGCAGAAACAGTTTATTTCAGCTCCTTAAAGAATCAGTTCATGTATCCAGACTTGGTCAAGTCCCTTCTCTTAATGGTTCTCCTGAATAGCACTCATAGTAACAATGAAGTAAATGTGTAATTACTTAATGTTTTTTTCTTCCCTCCCCAAAGAATATAAGTTCCATATGGAAAGGGTGGTGTCTGCCTTGGTTTCTGCTAGGTGTCCAGTACCTTCCGCTGCCATAGCTGTCCTGTGAAAAAATTAATGAATAGCTCCTTTTCCTTGAGATTCATCTTAGATTAATTCTGCATGGAGTACCTCACTGTTGTAACGTTTCTGCCAGCCTTCTTCTATCACCTGCTATCCTGCATGTGTCCCATCTCCATCTCTGGATACTGATACTTAAACTTCCCACAAAGAATTTTTTAAATCTAGATGAAGTATAATCTTCTTAGAAATGGAATTTGATATAAATCTGCATTACCAGCCTCTGACTTGACCTTGGCATCTTTCTTCTGCAAACTACCTTTCATCTGCTGCCCAGAAGATGGTATACAGTTTATTCAGTTTAGGGTAGATGTTGGATAACATATCTGATAGTTTGTACCAAAACATTACAAAAAAAAAAGTTAAATATTTTATAAGTTGAAACTGTAGCCTTATATGCATTATAAACTAAATTTAGCCTGATTAAACAAGAAAAAGAAGGAATTTATTATAAGGATATAGATATATTTCATTAGTGCCTAAGGACAGGAATGTAGGCTGATTTTAGAGAAACTCTGGGACAAGAAAAGTGGAAGACATCAAAAACCTGGAACCTTTCTCCTCCCCACTGCTTCCTGCTGAGTACTAACTTCATCTGTTCATCTCTCTCTGAAGGTTACAGAGATACAGTGTAGCAAGATGTCCATTCTACAGCATCCTGATTGCATCTTATCTATTCAAGTGGCTCCCCTACTTTTCAATTTTAACTTTGGGCCAAATCTAAAATCCCATGAATATCCATCTTGATCCAGGTGATGGGTAAACAAATTGGTTATGGGTAAACAAATTCAAAATAGATGGGGAAACAGTGGAAACAGTGTCAGACTTTATTTTGGGGGGCTCCAAAATCACTGCAGATGGTGATTGCAGCCATGAAATTAAAAGACGCTTACTCCTTGGAAGGAAAGTTATGACCAACCTAGATAGCATATTCAAAAGCAGAGAGATTACTTTGCCAACAAAGGTCTGTCTAGTCAAGGCTATGGTTTTTCCAGTGGTCATGCATGGATGTGAGAGTTGGACTGTGAAGAAAGCTGAGTGCCAAAGAATTGATGCTTTTGAACTGGTGCTGGAGAAGACTCTTGAGAGTCCCTTGAACTGCAAGGAGATCCAACTAGTCCATCCTAAAGGAGACCAGTCCTGGGTATTTATTGGAAGGACTGATGCTGAGGCTGAAACTCCAATACTTTGGCCACCTCATGCGAAGAGTTGACTCACTGGAAAAGACTCTGATACTGGGAGGGATTGGGGGCAGGAGGAGAAGGGGATGACAAAGGATGAGATGGCTGGATGGCATCACCAACTCGATGTACATGAGTTTGGGTGAACTCCGGGAGTTGGTGATGGACAGGGAGGCCTGGCATGCTGCAATTCATGGGGTCGCAAAGAGTCAGACACAACTGAGCAACTGAACTGAACTGAAACAAATTCTGGTATAGTCACACAATGAATACTGTGAAACAGAATGAACCATTGAAACATGCAGCAACATTAACAGATCTCAGAAAAATTAGAGAGTGATATATATAAATGTCAGATCACTGTGTTTTATACCTGAAACTAATATAATATTTCATGTCAACTGTATTTCAATTAAAAAAGAAAAAATATATTAGATGGTTAAATGAAAAAGTTATATAAAAATGAAATATAAATATATATAAATATACATATAATATATACATATATTTATATAAATATATATTATAAATAAATATAAATATAAAAGTTAAATGAAAAGTTATATAAAAGACTATATACTGCTTGATTCTACTTATATGAAATTCTAGAAGAGCCCAAACTAATGCAAATTACAGTGTTTGTTTGGAAGGGAGGTTAAGTGGAAGTTTTGACTGCAAAGAGTCACAAGAATACTTTTGGGGTGAAGGAAATATTCTATATTTGTGGTTTTATAGAGGTTACAGTATACATAGTTTCCAAAATTCATCAAATTATGCATCAAATTATCCAGAAATGAATACATTTGTGTAAGTAAGTTAATGTATTCAATTGTTCACTTCTTCTTCAAAGAAATGGTTGGCTTAAACTATGAAAAATGAATAACAGGTTACCTGCTGCTAGGATTTTGAAAAAAATAAAGCATTTATTGTAAGATCTGAATAAGAACTGATAAGGGAATGAGTAAGAGTTTTAAATTATTTGTGCCCAAATAAATGTTCAGAAACAGGCATCAACTGCAAAGAATGTCCCCAGTAATAAAGTGGAGAAAAGAACACTTTCTGTGGATATGAGCCACCCTCTCTCCCCAGCCACTCCCCGCTGGACCAATGGGCTCATGAACAAAGTACTCAAGGCATCAGTGATAGAGGCTATGCATGGGTTAAAAACCATAGTCTTCCCTTCAACAAGAATAATTCTGACTGTTATTATTGCTAAATACCTAGCATGCCATCAGCTGAATCTGATGTTAATCCTCTTTTGTGGCACTGTACCCAAGGAGATTAGCTAGCCAGGATGACCACCCCGTCATAGAGGAGGAAGCAACATGTCATGAGAATAAACACAGTAGATATGGCTGCACGTTCCCTGTCTGCACTATTTGGTAAGCACCAGGACTCACAGGTTAATGAAATTCCTGACTTTCAACCATGATAGCCACAAAACTGCTTTTAGTCAAAGAAAACATTTGCCAGCACAAAATGAGGAAAAGCTTCACACCCATGGAATTTATTGGTTTTATGATATGCCACATCACATCTCCTTGCCTGATACAAGTGGAATACCCTAGTAAGGACAAGTAATAATACCCTGTTCAGCTAGATGCTATCCTACAATATTTTGTGTGTTTTTAATCAGCAAACAACACTGTGCTAGAACCAGAAGACACTGATCAAGGAACTAAAAATTGGGCGTCGGAGTGTTTCCTCTCACTGTTATTCTTAGGGACCCAATCATGAACGCTTGTCTTCCCATGTCCCATCTTTTAGCTTTATAGGTTTAGAGGACTTAATTCCTGAAGAATAAATGTTGCCCTAGTAGACCTAACCATGATTCCACTGAGCTTAAAGTTTAAACCTGAACTCTTCATGTCACAAAGCCAACAGGCAAAGAAGGGTTTACTACACTCACCAGAGTAATGGATCCTGATAGTTACTGCTACATAATTAAGGTAGAGAAGATTCAGGGGATTTTCTGGATTGTATCTTAGTTAGCACACATATGTACACATAAAAATGAAGTGTTACATCACCCCATCAGGTAAAGAACCATAACCAGCTAAGGTGCTAACTGAAGGCAAATGGAATGGATAGTAAGTGAAGGAAATTATAAACACTGACTATGCCCTCTTATTTACTTGTTAAAATGAGGCAGGTAGAATAAGCTAAGCCCATTTCCTTTTCTGATTTATGGTATACATATTTGCATATATCAGTCAGTTTGTTTACCAACCTTCCTTTTCTTCTGTTTAATATAAAGTATATTAGTAGAGATTAACCTTACAGCTTAGTCTATAAGTTATAAGCTATCAAAAGAGAAATAAATTCAATTAGAAAAGGAATGTTTATCACCTACAGATAGATAGCGATTCATGGAATTATGTCCCCCAAAAGGAATTACCTTTTTGAGGAAAGGGTGAGCTATATAAGGCCAGATGTATATGTGGCTATATAAAGCAGAGTTCATGCTTCATGTAGAAGCATGAAGTTGAATGGTTGTTGTTTTTGAAATTAAAATATGAGTAGAAAGGCATATGTAGACTTTGCGTTGACAAAGTGCAAACTATGCCAGACTGTGTTCAACTTGGCACCACTCCGGTTCTCACTTGCTCTGGACTGAGTACGTGCACCTGAAATTTGTGTGTTGAAGCCCTAATCAAGGATGTGATGGTGTTTGGAGATGGGTCCTTTAGGAAATAATCACAGTCAGATTAAGTCATGAGGGCCCTGCCCTCATAGGACTAAAGTCCTTATAGAAAAAAAGAGACATGAGATGTCTCTCATTGCCATGTGGGGACAGCGTATGCAGAGGGCCATCTGAAAACCAGGAAGAGCTCCCTCACCAGACACTGGATCTGCCAGCACCTTAATCCTGGACTTCCCAGCCTCCAAAACTGTGAGAAATAAATATTTTAAGTCACCAAGTCTAAGGTATTTTTGCAATAGCACCCCAACTAAGACATCATTTTAACTTTTAACTGCTTAAAGGAGAAGAACTTGAAACTCCATTTCCCAGACCTCCTTTAGCTAGATGGTTCCAAGTTAGTCTGCAAAGGGCAAACAAGCATTACATGCAGAAGATAGTAAAGAAAAAAAACGTTATTTCCTGGCAGCCCTTATGGAAATATGCATAGGTAGGCCCAGGATTCTATGATGAGAGCTTCAAAATCATCCACTTGGGGTGCCTCAAGCAACAGGAACATTAGTAGCCACTGCTTACAGGTTCTTAAGATTCACAGTGGTCAGATGAACTCTTGAAAATCCTCTCTAGGTCTACTGGCCACAGACTTGGCTTCACTACCCTCACTTACCAGCCATAACTATGGTTCTGTCCGTAACTGTTGTGTCAAACCCCTTCCTATTGAATAATCAGAGAGGTTTCTGCTTTTTAAACCTTTGAATCCAGGAAAATACCACAAGTTTGAGATGGCCAAAAAGTAATTGAGAAGTTTTTTTTTTTTAATTATGATATCAGTTCTGATGAAGTCATAGATCAGAAGATTTTGCTACACAATAGTCTAGCTTAAGGGCTACTTGTATGGGAACTAGCAGGGCTATTGTTATCTTCATTTACTATAAGAAATTTTTTATAGTAAATTTTTTTGCAGTTATGCATTTTTTGATAGGAAAAGGAGGAAACGTAGTTCACTGCATAACTGTGAACACAAAGCTTTAGTCAAAAGAATGAACCACCTTTTTGACTCTTACTCTCTAGGCAGGATAATCCTTCAAGGCAAATCTCTCACCCAGATTTAAGTTAATCTCAGTAAATTTATTAGAGGTGAGGTCATATTACTATACATATACAATATATCACATTTAATGTAACAATAGAATTGAAATATTTTGTAAATTACACAACTTTTTAGATCATTGAAAATATGGCATTGTACCAGAGGGCATCAAATGATGAATGAGTAAGTGCTCAAGGAAAACAAATTCCAGTTTCCTGCTCCAAGAAACATTTCATGTCAGTGACTAAAACTGGGGGTTTTGTTTCAAAATTAATCATAAAACTAATGATGATTCGGAGGAGATTCTTTTGCATGCAGCAGTTAATCTGAACAAAGGCTCACTTCTAAGTATTAAAAGTTCAAAGTGAAAGCTCTCTTTGTTTGTGATTGTTACATTTAGCTTAAAAAAGATTACTCTCACTTAATAGAAAATACTTATGGTTGTCAAAAGAAACATAATGGTCGATTAATGCTGCTGGTAAAGAGCATTTAAATATTTCATTGTTACAGAGAACTCATCATTCAAATCACTGCATATTTATTCCTTTTTCATGTGTTAAAAACAAGGCTAAATTAAAGAAGTTATTCATTAAATATCTATTTAGCCTATAAGAACTAAATAAAACTTTTCCAACTAAAAATAATCCTTGCCTCTTGCTACATTTTTAGCATGCTAGCAAATGACATACTGACATTCAAAGAGCTAGACAGCTACAGTGAACCCAATGAGCTTTTGGCCCAAAGTCAAACAACATTCTATCAAGCAACACTACTGTCTACTATATAATGTGACACCTAAATCTATCAGTAATATCATATCATATTACCTAGATACGTTTCACTGTTGACATGTTCCTCTTAGCATTCAGTGACAAGAGAAAGTGTCCAGTAAAAAGTTCTGAACTTCAGGCACTCTGGAAGCATGACAACCAAATCTACAGTCAACTAAGCAAAATGCTTACCAAAATGGTAAACTGATAAAAATGTAACAAGTGACAATCAATTGAGAAAGAAGTTGATTCTAAGGCAATTGCTCACAGGGCAGGATACCTGAAATGGTTCTAGAACATGTTACAATCCAATCTGAAACAATGCGTGAACAGGACAAGAGCCAGAAAGTGATAACAGCAGAGCAGCTACAGCTGTCAGAGATGGAGCAGCGGAGAAAATGTAAATTTAGGAAAGACTGAATAAAGCTACAATCTATAAATGATCTCCAAATAAGCAGCATTTTCTAAAGGACAGAAATTGGTACAGAAAAGACAAGAGTTAATTATTTTTAGGCAATACTGTTTAATCCTCTGACAATATAATGTTATTTATGAGAAAATGAAAATAGTTGCCATTTGTTGATACTTACTAGATGCCAGGCATTGTACCAGGCCCTATATTTCTTTATCTTATTTAATCCTGGTGATAACACTTTAAGATAGTCAGTATTATCTTCCTTTTATATATATAAGGAAAGCAAGGTTCAGAAGTTAAGCAACTTGCCCAAGACCACACAGCCAGCAACTAAAAAAGCCAAAATTTGATACCAAATTTATGGGGCTCAAAATCCAAGCTCTTTTCCTATTCAAAAAATTGTGAATCCTATATTTATCAATGCGATATACATATATAAACACATGTAGAGAATTTGAATATACATATTCTTGTATGTTTATATACATATTATCAAGAATTCTTATACAAGAATATACATATTCTTGTATACACGTACATCATACATGTATCTTAGGACACTTTGATAAATGTACTAGGTGCGAAAAGGGAGGAAAAAAAACATATGCTGACCATTTCTCTGTTCATCCTACTCACTATCTGAAAGACTAAAATAGCATAAAATCATGGGGGGAAATGGAGACCTTTAAAGAAGAAATGGTAGTTAGCACTGGTTAAGAATACATTAAATTATTTTGGTCAATTTACTGGGATTTTTTGAAAAGAAACTTCTTAAAGAAGGTTAAATATTAAATATGTTTTTTATAAGATATAGAAATAAAGAGGCTTTCATAATGATTCTTTTAGAGGCAAAACCTTAGCATTCAGTGAAATTTCAGATATCTCAGAGAAAATTCAAAAATTCTTTTATATTATTTGCCATAAAATAAGCAGATTTAGGGGTGCTACAAAGGATAGATTAGGAGGATGTAGAAATTGGCTAAAATGATTCAGAAACTGGAGGTTGATTTCGTAGAGAAAGAGCTAAAAATATATACTCCTGTATTAAACAAAGTTCCAGAGATTATAAATACTATATTGTAATCATGTTTTTTCCTCAAGTTTAAAAACTAGAATGCAGCCCTCTTCAATTAATTGAGACTGATAATTTAGTCATATGCTACCTTCTCCATATAATTTCCTCTCTCTCGCTGTCTTCAGCTATTTTTAAATTTCCTTCCTTACTTTGTTTGAATCAACCTAATAGCAAACTAAGAAGATCTAGGATGTGTTTCCCTAGTGGTTTAACAGAAAATTCAGATTAATAAAATCATCTATAGGTGATGTAAGAGCAAACCAAGACCTTTTTCTAATTATTAACAGCTGTGCAAACGTCAACTCAATAGCTTTGTTTGTGCCTCATTTCCCTCCACCCTAAAGTAAGGCAACTGAACTGAACGACATCTAACAAATTTATCAGATCTATATTCTACATTTTTGTACAAGTTAACTCTTAACTGTGGCTGAGGAAAGGACATCCATGGGAATGTCTGCCTTTATGACAACTCTTGTTTGCTTTCCTTCTTAAATAATATGTAGTACTTTTGTAAACAAACATTACTACAGATTTTTTAATCCAATATTTTGTGATAATTGACATAACAGAATTAGCTCTATTATCTTTGGCAAATATCCACTAAGTGTCTTCTAGAAATAATCCTCTGTACACACATTTTAAATACGTAGCAGAGTATCCTCCACCCTTCCTCCTTTTACACTCAGGGGAGACTGATTTCATTGGTCCTCCCAGTAACTAAATACCCATTCTTTTCAATTTTTTCCTTTCTTTCCCAACTTTATTTTACATACTCTAACAAGTGACTTGACTGGGCCTCTCACACTATCTGACCAAACTCAGTATGACCTGAACTCTGAAAAGAAAACCTTTGCATTTCCCTTTTGATCGTTGTAAGGGTATGTCAATCTCTGACTATCACTCTCTTGTTCTAGCAAGAATAAGTCTGGCTGCCACTGCCAGGTCGTTATCAAATTTCTCTTGTTTTTGTGATAAGCGTTTGGGATTTCAACTAACTGAAGGAAGGTTCCCTGAGACTGGGGCTACAGCTGGATTCCCTGAATTATCTTCATCTGTCCCACATCTCTGTGCATCAGTGGAGCTAAAGCTTGACAGCTAGATTATAATGTTGCCTTTGTGTGACATGAAAAACCTTTGTCTGTCAAATGTAAATTTACTAGGTCTGGCATCCACAAGGTCATTCTGAGGAAAGAATGCTTTGGATTGGATCTATTTGAGTTTTGAAGCAGCAGTTGTTTTTGCTTTTTTTTTTTTTTTTTGACCAGTAATTTAAGCCATTTATTCAAAAGGAACTGTTCTTCAGGTCCAGAAAAAATGACTCGGGCAATTTTCCTTCTATTGCTTTCCTTACTGAAAAACTATAGCAAAGATCCTAGTTACATCATGCAATTTTTGAAGGATAATCCAGGACTTGGATTTTTTTAAATGCAGAGTATCTGTCACCATCCAGTACTGGATGAGAATACTCATCCAGTATTGTAACTAAAACAACTTCATCCCATCTAAGTGGTTAGATTTAATACTTCTTGCACTCAGAAAAGAGACCTTTTCCCTCTTATTCTCCCCTTGTTTCACACTCCAATTCTCTTACAACAAATGTGATTGCTGCCACTGTACTGCTAGACACCTCCCATACTGTCCACCTGCTTTTCAAATTTTACCTTTCACCATATTAAAAGCACATTTAGAATCTCATTTCTTCCCAACCAATTGCAAAGAGGATGTTCTCCAAGGTATGAGTTATTTTAGTTAATGTATTCATTTCTTGGGCTTCCCTGATGGCTCAGTGGTAAAGAATCCACCTGCAACGCAGAAGACAGAGTTCAATCCCTGAGTTGAGAAGATCTCCTGGAGATGGAAATGGCAACTCACTCCAGTATTTTCTTGCCAGGAAAATCCCATGGACAGAGGAGCCTGGTGGGCTACAGTCCATGGGCTTGCAAGAGTTGGACATGACTTAGTGACTAAACCTACACCACCATTCATTTGTTGGGTTGCAGCAGTGAAATGAAGTGAAGTGAAGTGAAAGTTGCTCAGTCGTGTCTGACCCTTTGCGATCTATGGACTGTATAGCCCATGGGAATTCTCTAGGCCACAATACTGGAGTGGGTAGCCTTTCCTTTCTCCAGGGGATCTTCCCAACCCAGGGATTGAACCCAGGTCTCCCACATTGCAGGCAGATTCTTTACCAACTGAGCCACAAGGGAATCCCTTGTGCTATTAGAAATTACCACAAATTTAGTGGACTAAAACAATAGGAATTTACTCTCATCCAGGTCTGAAGGCCCGAAGTTCAAACTCAAAGTGTCAGCAGAACTTTGTTCCCTTGGAAAGTTCTAGGAGAGTATCTTTCCTTGCTTTTTCCACCTACTGTGGCTCCAAGCATTTTCTTGGCTTGTGTACACATCACTCCAATCTTTGCCTCCACAGTTACCTTACCTTCTCTTTCACTTCAAGTCGAGGTAGAGTCTCCCTCTGTCTCTGTCTTATAAGAACACTTGTGATAGTATTTAGAGCCCGGAGGACAAGCCACAGTAATCTGCTTCTCTCACTATCCTTAATTTAGTCACATCTGCAAAGACTTTTCTTTCCAAAGTAACATTTATAAGTCTGAGAGATTAGGATTTCATACATTTCAATGATATCTGCCAGAGGGCCTGGGCCATAAGTAATTTTACTTCTTTGGATCCTAGGAAGAAATGTTCACAATTTATCTTGTTGAAGAGTTAATATCAAGTATCTCAATCTTCATTTATATAATATCAACCTATATTATTCTTTTAATTTTCCTTATCAACCTTTAATATTTGTTCCAAGATGGGGCACATGTCCCTAAACTATGTCAGAATGATTTGTTTACCTCCTTCAAATGTATTCTCTATCTTTAGTCTCTGAAAAATAACGTTTATTATTTTGATTAATAAAATAGTTATTATATTAAAGGTTACCTTTAACTCTCTCTGTATTCCTTTTTGTCACTTATTTCTTTATTCCCCATCATGTTCCAAGGTCTATGACAGCCACTGACTTTTAATTCCAAAGTTCCTTAGTTTTACCCAGGAATCACAAAGACTTACCAGTAATCTTCAAACTAGGCAGGCAGGTGTGTAGAAAAGGATGGCCAAGTCTCTGAGGACTGTAAAATATTCCCCACTAACATACCAAAATTTCAAGTACTTTTTGAGACATTCAATATATGCCCTAGAAGTTCTAAGAGAGTACCTTCAATAAGGCATGAAGCCTGCCAGCATGTCAGTAAATAACTAAAGGTAGAATGGTATAGTTTAACATTTCAAGCTGGAGATCCTTTCATTTAAGGGAGGTGCCAAAATCAACAGCCTGCTATGGGGAGTGGTTTCTTAAAACAGAGAAAAGCTAAGCACTCAAAGGTCAGAAGAAAATACCTAGAGATCCAAAAGTTAGTCCAAGGAACTGTAATCTGAGTAGGAGATTCCACTGACAAGGTAGCTGGGGAGGGAATGAGATGAAAGGAATCTTCCTGTAGAGAAACCAGGAATTATATTGTCAGAAACTTTTCTAAGCTTGTTTTCTAATTATAAACTTAATGTAAGCACGTGGAAAATTTGAAAAGTGCAGATATGCATTTTAAAAGACATAAAAATTATTCATAATTCCCATCACCCAGATAAAACCATAATTAATTTTTTTAAATACAGCAGACTTTATTTAGATTGATGAATTAGAAAATTCATAGGGAGACAATAAACAACTAATATTGCCATTGTTTATACATTTGTAGAGCTATTTTTCTTTTTTTAACTTTTATTTATTTTAAATTTAAATTTATTTATTTTAATTAGAGGCTAATTACTTTACAATATTGTATTGGTTTTGCCATACATCAACATGAATCCGCCACGGGTGTACACATGTTCCCCATCCTGAACCCCCCTCCCACCTCCCTCCCCATACCATCCCTCTGGGTCATCCCAGTGCACCAGCCCTAAGCATCCTATATCCTGCATCAAACGTGGACTGGCGATTCGTTTCTTATATGATATTATACATGTTTCAATGCCATTCTCCCAAATCATTCCCCGCTCTCCCTCTCCCACAGAGTCCAAAAGACTGTTCTATACATCAGTGTCTCTTTTGCTGTCTCGCACACAGGGTTATCATTACCATCTTTCTAAATTCCATATATTTGCTGTAATCCCTTTTTATAAAAATACATATTTATTGTAATATTAAAGTTATTATATATATATTATTTTGCCTCTTATTTTGGTTTTTCCCTTAATATTGCATGAAGATCATTTTCCAATTTTATGAGTATTCTTTGCAAACATTATTCCAATGAGTGCATAATACCCCATCACGTAACTTCACCTAAGTATTCCTCATTGTTGGTCATTTGGTTTAGCTTCTATGCTATCTTTTAAAAAATGCTTCAGAAAACATCTTAGTGCATAATTCTTTACACAGATCATTGATTATTACTATTGTATAAGAACCTAGATGTAGAAATACCAGATCAAGAAAATTAACACTTTTAAGACTCCTGACACACAGTAAATAAAACCATATATATCAATGACTTAGTATAGTCCCTGACATAAAGTACTAATTAATGCCAATTTTTAATAACTTGCCATTCAAAAAATATTATATTTTATTTATATTCTTATTGTCATCCCCCTTTAACTAGAATTTTGTTAGAAAAATATCCTTACAAGAAACTCTACTCAATGTTATATGCCAGCCTGGATGGGAGAGGGGTTGAGGGGAGAATGGATCCATGCATATGTCTGGCTGAGGCCCTTCACCATTCACCTGAAACTATCATAATGTTGTTAATCAGCCACACTCCAATATGAAATAGAAAGTTTAAAGGTTGAAAAAAATATCTCTGAATCTCCTTTGACACTTGAGGGTAGATCCCAAGTTCTGATCACCCAACACCACCAACTACGAACCTACCCAGGTTCTGTATTAGTTTCAGGTGGGGCACGTGTGATTTCTCATCTCTCTGCACTGAACATTCAGAAATGTTCCAAAGTTCAGGCAACCCCTCTCTAAACCACAGCCTTTAGTGCCATGCTGTGTGTGAAAGTGAAAGTCTTAGTCGCTCCGTCATGTCCAACTCTTGGGGATCCCATGGACTGCATAGCCCGCCAGGCTCCTCTGTCCATGGGATTCTCCAGGCAAGAATACCAGAGTGAGTTGCTGTTCCCATCTCCAGGAGATTGTCCCAATTCAGGGATAGAACCGGGGTCTCCCACACTGCAGGCAGATATTTTACCATCTGAGCCACTGGGAAGCCCATGGCACACAGAGTGCCATGCTGCATGTAGTTTACATTTTCTGAATTTGGGGATAAGGTAAACTGACCTGATACCCAGAACTGAACAGATGGCACATATATTCACATCCAAATGAGAAACGTTCTACGTGGTTGGTATCCTTCAATGAATAAATTTCTACTTTATCCAAACCTTGCCAATAAGAAATTACCAATGTTATTTTTCTATTCCATAAGGCACTCAGCATACTGTTACTGTGAGTATTTGCTTCTTTCTCCCCTATTTTTAAAGGCATTTTTGGTTTAATGCATAGGGTTGTATTATAGTTGCCTTGCACTTGAACATAGGGATGATTTATAAAGGTTTCTTACAAGTGTGTGCTATGCAATCTGAAAGGGCTGACCTTTTGTCACTCTTAAAATTGGGAAGGAATTAGCTCATTAAAAGGCAGTATCATATCCCTTATTCAGCTGTCATGAAGTTCGACTTGAAATACAATGTATTTTAAGCCTAAGCATATATTCTCTCAAAGTATGAGTATAGTATCATACTTCATACTATTATAATAGTTCAATATGCTTTGTGTAATTCTATAAAATTCCACCCTAATGTTTCTTAATAATAGCAACGATTCAGCTGTACTACAAGAAAAATCATGTCCTCTCCCTTAAAGGTTCACCATGAATTCCTCTTGCTTTATTACTAAGTCTATATATGGCTATTATCCAAGTCCCTTAGCACCACTATTCCAAGCGAATTTTACTGTATAACATCATGAGCTACACACATAACATCGATTAGAATAGTCAATTCACTTCTGAGGTCAAGAGTGGGGTTTCTTCCCATTAGGACATAATTCTATACAGCTTGAGCCGTGTGTTCAGCGTCAGATTCATATTTTAGTTTGTGACAACTGAAATACTGCAAATAGTGAGTACTCAAGATAGAGTTGCTGTTGTTGTTGTTCAGTTGCTAGGTTGTGTCCAACTCTTTGAGATACCATGGATTGTATCACGCCAGGCTCCATGGGGTTCTCCGGGCAAGAGTCCTGGAGTGGGTTGTCATTTCCTTCTCCAGGGGATCTTCCCAGGCCAGGGATCAAATCCATGTCTCCTGCATTGGCAGGTGGATTCTCTACCACTGAGCCACCAGGGAAGCCCCAAGATAAATTAAGTAAAGACAAATATTAACCTATGATCCCAACACATATGGTCTGAGAACTTTCTGTAGGCAAAAAAAAAAAAAAAACACATCCTATTCATCACTATAAGTGCTTATCACAGGACACATAGTAGAGATGAGTTTTGTAAAAGAAAGGGAAAGAGAGAAGAAGTTAAGGAAAAAGGAGGGAAGGGATGGAGGGAAGAAGGAAAGGGGATTGAAGTAATATACCACACGCAACAACTTGTACTTAAGTCCCCTACTCACATGTTTCTGGCCAATCGGCCCTCAAACTTTGGTGCCATCATTTATGCTGCTTATGACCACTATCATACTTGACCTTGGCATAGTCACCTGGATTTGTTTCCTTTTATTGCTGATTTTGACTTTGTGATACAACCTTACTAGTTGTTTGTTGGACTGTGAACTCCAGGCACAATCACTACGCTAGTCTGCTGTTCAAATGGATTGCTTTATTTTGTTGTTCCAGGATCTTCTCTGGGTGTCGATGGTTTGGTTTGGAATTTTCTAAACTGGACCTTGGTTAAATCTGCTATTTAAGCAAGAAGAGCCAAATTTTCTTGTTCTTAATACTAATCTCACAAAAATTCTGACTGGTCCAGCTATCACAAGAGAATATACTCAGAACTCCATTTTTAGCAGTCCTGAAAGTAATTAGAAATATCTTTATAAATATAGGGTAAGCAAACAATAGAACTCAAAAAGTATTCTTATGTACAATTTAAGAAGAACTTTAGATATGCACAAAGAATAATTAGCATGAAGATAATCTAACAGGAAGGACAACCAAATGCACAAACTCAAACTTTCTGGTTTCTCTCTTTCTGTCTCCCTATTACATATTTAACAGTTTTTAACTATCTAGTTTACCCTCTAATTTATTTTGAAATTTTTTCATTCATATTTTTTATTTCCAAAGAGCTATGACACAAATCCCAAGTTTCTCCATATCTTTAAGAGCACATAAAACCAGGGAATTTGAGGGTCAAAATACTTCAAAGGAATTCCAGAAAAACATCTACTTCTGCTTCACTGACTATGCTAAAGACTTTGACTGTGTGGATTACAACAAATTGTGAAAAATTCTTAAAGAGATGAGAATGCCAGGCCACCTTACCTATCTCCTGAGAAACCTGTAAACAAGTTAAGAAACAACAGTTAGAAGTGGACTTGGAACAATCAACTAGTTCCAAATTGGGAAAGGAGTACATCAGGCTGTATACTGTCACTCTGCTTATTTAACATCATGAGAAATGTCAGACTGGATGTATCATAAGCTGGAATTGAGATTGCCAGAAGAAATATCAACAATCTCAGATATGCAGATGATACTACTCTAATGGCAGAAAGTGAAGAGGAATAAAGAGCTTCTTCATCAGGGTGAAAGAGGAGAGTGAAAAAGCTGGCTTAAAACTCAACATTCAAGAAACTAAGATGATGGCATCCAGTCCCATCACTTCATGGCAAATAGATGGGAAAAAAGTGAAAACAGAGACATTTTATTTTCTTGGGCTCCAAAATCACTTCGGATGGTGACCGCAGGCACTGCATAAATAAAGACGCTTCCTTCTTGGGAGGAAAGCTAAGATAAGCCTAGATAGCATATTAAAAAGCAGAGGTATCACTTTGCCAACAAAGGTCAGTATAGTTAAAGCTGTGGCTTTTCCAGTAGTCATGTACAGATGTGAGAGGTGGGCCATAATAAAGAAGGCTGAGTACGGAAGAACTGATGCTTTTGAATTGTTGTGCTGGAGAAGGCTCTTGAGACTTCTTTGGACAACAAGGAGATCAAATCGGTCAATCCTAGAGGAAACCAACCCTAAATATTCATTGGAAGGACTGATGCTGAAGCTGAAGCTCTGATACTTTGGCCACATGATGCGAAGAGCCGACTCACTGGAAAAGACCCTGAGGCTGGGAAAGATTGAAGGCAAGAGGAGAAGAGGGTGGCAGAGGATGAAATGGTTAGACAGCATCACTGGCTTAATGGACATTAATTTGAGCCAACTCCAGGAGATAGTGAAGGACAGAGGAGCCTGGAGTGCTGTAGTCCAAGGGGTCACAGAGTCTGACACAACTTAGTAACTGAACAACAACAACAATATGTGATTCCACCTTCAGTATATTTGATTTCAGAGCAAATTTAAGATTTTGGAAAAGTGACATGGCTCAAAAAAAGGGAGCTTTATTGTGGCAGATAGATTACAAAAGAGCGAAGGAAGCAATGAGGCAAGGAGACCAACTGAGATGTGTAGTCAACTGTGTGCATGCTAAATTGCTTCAGTGGTGTCTGACTCTGTGCAGCCCTATAAACTGCTGCCCACCAGGTTCCTCTGTCCATGGGATTCTCCAGGCAAGAATACTGGAGTGGGTTGCCATGCCCTTCTCCAGGGTATTTTCCCAACCCAGGGATCCAACCCACATCTCTTATGTCTCCTGCATTGGCAGGTGGGTTCTTTACCACTAGTGCCATCTGGGAAGCCTCGAGTAGGGGTAGCAGTTTAGTCCCTAAGTTGGGTCCAACTCTTTGAGACACCGTGGATGGTAGCCTGCCAGGCTCCTCTGTCCAGGATTTTCCAGGCAGGAATACTGGAGTGGGCTGCCATTTCCTTTTCCAGAGGATCTTCCCCACCCAGGGATCGAACCTGGGTCTCCTGCATTGCAGGCAGATCCTTCACCAGGAAAGTCACAAGACCAATTTATATTTTATTCTTCAAGCTTTTCTTTATTTTCTAATTCTTAAGAAATGAAGACATATTTTAAAAAGTCAAAATAATGACTCAGAGTTAGCACTGATAGAGAATGCAAGAATGAAAAAGGAATCACACTACGATCAGGACCTCTTCTCACAAATTGGATTAGAGGACATCGCAGCTCTATGGATGTTCTGAAGGCCAAGAGTTCCAACTAGCTCTGCTAAATTTATTAAGAGAATAGAAATTCTCTTGATCAGTCTTGTCTTTGTCCCTTTCTGTGAACAACTGTGGAAGTAAGAACACAACCATATATTCACTAAGGGGACCTTGACTTAGGAAGTATTATATTTTATGGAACTTTTCTTTTAATTGCAGAGATTTTCTATTTATTGAAAAACATTTGCATTGACTTTGAATGAAATAAATAATCAATTTAATGTCTCTGAAATTCTTAACTACCTATATTGCAGGTCCTGTATATCTAGGAAAACACAATTCACACACTCTTGTTTCAGGAAGTGAATAGTCTTTTGGAAATATCCCAGCCTTGGTGGCACCGCTTTGTCCTGTGAGTGTCCACGCATGTCACCAAGTATAAAATGCACGTGGACTGCAGTGTGACCATCTCCTGAGCAGGCCTGAGGCTCTTTCCCCAACCCCTGGGTACCTGAAGTTTAACTAGCCTCCTGAAAAATATTTCTTATCAGTTATCTACCTGGAAAAATTATTAACCATGTTCTTTAATATTTACTGAGATTTGTATTATAAACTGTATACCAATGTTCTTTTTGACATTGATTTCAAATGTCATGAGAGATATTTAAATGAAACATAATTAGAAGAGGCAAAATGAGAAAAAAATAAAAGAAATATTCCAGCCTTCCCTAGGCCCAAAATGTGATTCCTGCTGCCATTTTTCACCAGTTCTTTCTCATAACATTCCATCTTTGGCATCCAGTTCAGTACTTTCTCTGCTCTCCTGTACTGCTTAAGGTTATATTGAGCTTTTATCACTCTCTTTGAAATAGAAATTGACCTGCTGTTTACAACAGTACTGTTAAGTAATACAATTAAGTATTTGTATTCTCTCCTCTCTCCAGTCTTCATTGTCACCAAATAAAACTTCATACACAGTGTTTCCCATATTTAAGGGTTAAACTGGAAAACCTGAATCAGCTATAAAGCAATCCATCTCGGGGCATAAATTTTCCTTGGTGCTTTTAGTTTATTTATTAACCTGGGAAAGTCTCTCTCTTGAGAGATTCTATGGATTTACAAAAAAAAAAAAAATTAAATACTGTCTTAAATTCTTCCAATGTCAATGTTAAATTTTACAGTATATATATACAATGATCTGTTAGAACGGCTACTATTAAAAAGATAGAAGATAAATACTGGTGAGGACATAGAGAAAAGGAAATCCTTGTCCCCTTTGATGGGAATGTAAATTGGTATAGCCACTGTGGAAAATGGTATAGAGTTGCCTCAAAAAATTAAAAATAGAACTTCCATATGATCCAGCAATTTCACTTCTGGGTATATCCAAACACAATTAAATAACTATCTCCAAGAGATATATGCGTTCCTATGTTCACTGAAGCATTGTTTACAACAGTCAAGGAAACAACCTAAGTAACTATGGATGGATGAGTGGATAAAGAAAATGCAATAATTACAGCTGACCCTTGAACAACATAGGTTTCAACTGTGCAGGTCCACGTATATCCAAATTTTTTCAATAAATACATACTACAGTACTACACAGTCTACAACTGGTTGAATTCAAAGATGCAGCACTAGGGACACGCAGTGCCAAGTGCCTGGAGAATCAGCATCCTTAACCCCTAGCTTGTTCAAGGCTCAATTTTATGTAAAATGAATATTAATCAGCCAAAGAAAAAGTCCCACCATTTGCAACAACATAGATGGAACCTATGAGCATTATGCTTCGTTCTAGAAGTCAGAGAAAGATAAATATTGTATGAGCTCACTTACATGTGGAATCTTAAAAAAAAAAAAATTGGTGGCTGCAAGAGTTGAAATGAAGGTGAAAGTGAAGGTAGAAAAAGGATAAAAATTTCCAGTTATCAGTGAATAAATTCTGGTGACCTAATGTACGGCATGGTGACTATAGTTAATAATGCCATATTATACACTTGAAAGTTACTCAGAGTATCTTAAAACTTCTCATCACACCCACAATAAAAGGTAACTATGTGAGATGAATTATCATGCTGTACACCTTAAACTTACACAGTGTTATACGTCAATTATATCTCAGTACAGCTAGAAAAAATGTCACATTATACCTACCTTATGAATTAGAACCATTAATGATAGTCTAGAAAATAACACTCAGAATTACTATTTAAATTAATAAAAGAAATACAAACTAATACCATGAAAAGAAACAGAATCTGAGAGGCCAATTTTGTCATTTTTATTATATGGATTTACTAAAATCCACAATTCTCTGAACTATTAAGGATTCAAAGCAGCAAATACAACTCACCTCCTTTTTTTCTTAAACAAAATGACCAAAGAGTCTGTAACATTTAGAAAACTAAGTAATTACTTTCATGGTATTAGAGTGGGTTTTGATTGATTTATTTTTATCCTTCCAAGAGAAATCCTTTTCCTTAACAAAAATCCTTAAAATGCCACCTGAATTTTCACAAACAAGACAACAGCCACCCCTGACTTTTCAACTTTTAAACTGGATGAACACTTGTAGGTCTTACTTGACCTCTCAGCCACTTTTGATATGGTGACTATTTCCTCTACCTTGAAATTATTTCCTCCATCATCTTCTAAGATTCTTCTATCTTGGATTCATTCTTCTATGGTACTCTTTCTTAGCTTCCCTTAAGCTTTATAGTCCTCCTCTTCCCTGTAAATACAGTTTTTACCAAATTTCCTTCATTTATACACTTCTGATTCCTATTAACCCTTTGTCATGAAACATCTTAACCAATCTTGTGATTTCAACTACCATCTGTTCAGCAATGAGTTTCAAATCTATATTTGTCTCTCAGATCTCTATTCTAAGCTCCAACCCATATATCCATATGTTTATTATACATCATTCATCTCTAAAGCAATAGATCCCCAACTGAACTTACCATTTTTCCCTTATATACCCATTCTGTCAAAACCCTTTAATGTGGATCATTACCTAACTATTAGGATGAGCCAGAAACTGAGCAATCAACTTTAACCATTCTATCATTTCCATCCAGTATTTAATTTTTCATCCTGTCCTAATGATCTAACCTCCTTAATAGATCTTTCACCAACCCCATTCTCTCAGTTCCTACCACTGCTACTGTAGCTCAGACACTCATCACCTCTTCCTTGCAATCAATCCCCAACAGCCTCTTAACAAGTCTCCCAAGTTTATTCTGAAACTTTTCTATCCCCATTTCATACTGATCCAAAGTTGTTATTCTTAACTGAGCAACTAAAAGCTTATATAAATGTTAGGGAAGGAGTAGGGTGAAAGAAGAGACTCTTCTTTAATTAAACAAATCATATTACTGATAAAGTAATTTAAAAATTTTACTGGAGAGTAATAAATTTTATGTTGAACTTCAGATCTTTTAAAGAAAACCACATTATTTCTATGTATATTGAAAAAGGGTGTGTATTTTAAAAAGAAAGAAGGGAAAAAAACTATATTGCATAAGATTCTTTAGTGGGTCCATATTATCTTTAGAATAAAAAGCCATTTGTTTAGCATGTTTTATAAGGCTCTCTATGATCTGGCTCCTGTTGATCTCCCCCAGCTTCTCATCAGTGATCACTAAACATAATACTGCACAGAGCTACAGGTGATAAAAGGCTATTTTCTTTGCACATGATATTTTCTCTATTTAAAATACTCATCCTATAGGCATGCACACACATACACACATATTTCTTTCTGGCTAGTATCTTCTTCTCTTCAAGAAACCCATCAAGTAAAACTGCCTTTAGAACATCTTTGACAACAAAATAAATTATTTCCAGTATTAAAAAAAAATGCCTCTCTCTGCTCTTATCTTTAAATATTGAGTGAATTCCTCTGTTATATTACTCATCACACTAGAATAAAATGCTTGCTTTTTTATCTATATTGCCTTCTACACAGTGAGCTTCTTGAGAACAAAGATTACATTTTTCATCCCTATATCCCCATTATCTAACCTACTATTTAATAAGTGTTTTCTGAAACCACTTTTTTAATGTTCTGGTAAACAAGAAACAGTAAACAAATACCTTAACAGATTTGTTTTGAATAATTCATATTTGCAATCCTTTAGCTTATAATGTAATACTTAATACTAAGAGAATAATCACTATATGACTAATTGCATTCTACATATTATGTAACAGAGAAACTGAAGTCTAAAGTACTCAATGAAAGTCATTAAAGATAAAATAAGACATAAAATTCCATATTTTTTAATTCTGAAAAAGTAAAAGCTAGCCAGTTAGTCAAATAAATTAGGTTTAGTTCATTTGGTGATTTTCTCTTTAATTGGCTTTAAAACTCAAATTTATAAGCCTATTAACAAAAGAAGACAAATTGCTTCTAGTAGACAGAACATAAGGAAATTCGGTGACTGCAAACTAGCCTGAATAAATTGTATTGCAAATCATTTTTGGAGAAAAGTAGCCCAATTAAGGAAGATAAACTTGCTATTATTAGCTAAAATGATCCATTAATGTTTTTATTATTATGTGTATTAATTATTATGCAACCAACTAGTTAGGTCAGCTCTGATTTGTTCCAATTGAACATACAATTAACAGTTGAACATAAATTGAACAGAAAATTAACAGTTAAATTTGAGGAATCACAATAATGATGTATTCCTGACCACTGTGAAAATATGTTTAAAACATCTGACTGCCTGCCAAAGTTGTTTATCATCTTAAGCTAAAGAATTGCACAGGGAGTTGAAGAAATGAAAACAGCATTTGTTTATAGCTCACCTGGCCTGTTACACAACTACTGTATACACAGTGTGTGATCAGAATCCAGGTTAAGACAACAGCTTTACTGCCACCAACACAGTCAGAGAAAAGAGTCATCTCCAAGGTCTCACAATGCTCCCTGGCCATGGCCAACACCTGGACATTCAGGCCACTGGTACCCAATATGCTATAAATCAGGGGACAGAGCGTGGCACCTTTACTATCATTCCAGATCAACTCTGCTAACCTTCTGTGGTATCCCGGCCTTATTTCCTTCATTGTCTAACCCTCTAGTTATCCACTTGAATTATTCATTCTTCCATTCACTTATTCTTTCACAAAAAAATATATTAAGTTCTCACCTTGCACAGGCTCTGTGTATCATGCACAGTACACGGAGGATTCAAGATGAGGTTCCTGCCTTTATGTAAGATTTTATATTCCATCTGAGGAAATAAGCATTACTCACTTAAATACATATAATTCTTAACAAGCATCATAAGGAAAAAATATACAGGATAATGAAGATATGAAAAAGTGACAGAAGGATCTCTTTTAATTCCTCTTAGTCTTTCTTACTTCTCTGCTCAGTAATTGTCTAGTAGCTGTCCACTGACCAAAGCTTTCACACCTGAAACACGAAGATGTTTGAGAAATATTTTCAAGTGGCAGGGATATTCCTCAGATGTATCTAAATTTTTTTAATATTTTAAGTACATGCCTTTAAATTTCATATATATTTTCAGGTTGTGCAATTTCTTGGAGTAATATTTATCATAAGCTTATTATCTATTTTGTAAATGTAAGAAAGAGATCTTTTGGTCAGTGACTGGCCTTATAGGAGCTTTTGGGCCTAGTCCAAATGTCAAAGTTTTGATGGAGTTATCCAGAAATTAAGGTAAATGTGAAAAGTTAGCTAAGACTCCTTTTCATTAGAGTTGACAGGAGAGAAAAGAAAAATAGTTTTTAAAAAATCTCATGGCTATCCTGTAGGATAATAATAAAGTTATCTTGTGAGAGACAGTTCATTACTATGCATTAAAAATGGCCCAGCACTCACATTATCACACTTCTATGCCAAGGTAAGATTCAGCCATACCAGGATGGTATTTAAAGCATCAGAAACTGTAAATCAATGTCCACTGTTTAAAAACCTGAGCCTGACTGGTTTTGCATATGCAACAAATTCTGTAAAAACTATTAATTTAACAATTTTCAGTTCCACCTATTCAGAGTTAGTGTTACATAAACTGTCAACCATAGTCAGGTTGAAGAGAGGATGGATATACTCAGGGGAACCTATCTTATCAGTCTGCCCCGCATCATCTGTTTTAAAGAAAGGAGCTGACAAAGTCAAGGACAAAGTAAGGAAAGCTGCAGAGTTTACGAATCTCTCAGGTTAGGGTTTTACTGCTTAAGTACAGATGCATCCTTGGCTTTAAGATCCCCCTTTCACTAACACAAACTCCACTCCACCTTTCCTAGCACCAAGGAATGATTTTACCACTGAGGGCAAAGATCAATAACATGTTCTAATTTGGGACACAAAGAATTTTCCTGGGGGACCAAAGATTATGATATTACTTCCAGGTAACAGGGCTTTTTCCAGTTTTTTGAAAAATTCAGACATGAGAATACTGCTTCATAGGAAAGTAGGAAAGGCAAAGAAAACCAGAGCAGCCCTTAGTCAAAAAGATCTTAGAGGTCAGGCATCCCCTCTCAAGTGGCACAAGTTTTTGGAGCTTTTGTCATGCCTGCCGCTGCCCAACGCTGTCTGACCTACTTGACTTTGAGCCGGTTCAAGTCTTTCAGATCGAACCACCTGCTTAGTGCCTCCCCAGGACCTTGACTAGGCTGACTGCAGCTTCCCAGTAGCCTGCAACAGGCCTGACCAGCTCGTTAGCCAGAACTGGGACGCCGCGGGCTGATCCAATGCTCCCTCCTAACTCGTGCGGCTTCTCACCTACCAGAAGATGTCACAGCCATGGGCACAAGCTACTTCTAGCTTTGAAAGCCACAAACACATACACAGTCCCTGATTTTTGCAGAGCCTTACCCTGGGCATTCATACTTTATACTCTTTTGGATCAGCTCAAAACTTCTCCTGAAAGAGCTCCCAGTTTGTGTTTTGTACTTATTCTTCTTTCTGCCAAGGATACTTTTCTGCTGCGTCTCACCACATTACATCATTTTTATTGATTTATATTTCCCAACTCGGGGTGAAGGTTTTCTACCTATTTAGATATCCTAAACATTATTAATTACCTATGTACATCCTGTTTAACACAATGGTAGGTACCACAATAGCATCACTTGTTCGCTCAAAGAGTTTTGAGACTGTTACTTTGATCACCATATGAGAGTTAATACTGTGGTTTGGAGATGACAATGATAAAAATGCTATATATTTAGCAGATACAGCTTACTAAACCACATTCAAAATTGGAGAGTACCATACTAACCAGTGTAAAGTGTTACTTCCCTGCATGAGTGGCTATTTGCAAATATAGCTGATATACAATGTGGCAAACAAGAAAATGGTATGACATACGACAGTAGAGATGCTGCAAGAATTGCCATGCAGGCACTATACTGCTGTTCTCAAGTACTACCTACCATAAATTCTCACAAGATTAAACTGTCTACCAGAGGAAGCAATGAACCATTTTCTTTATGCTTCTTCCATTCGGCCAGAACTCTAAAATTAAAATAGAGGAAGTGAAAAAGAGCCTCTACTTTGAAATCAGAGTGGAGAGCACCAAAGAGCACATCTGTGACTGGTTCAAACTTTGGATGGACTTACGTGACCTTGGACAGGCCTTCTCAGGTGGCGCGAGTGGAAAAGAAACCCCTTGCCAATGCAGGAGATGCAAGAGATGCAGGTTCAATCTCTGGGTCAGGAAGATCCCCTGGAGGAGGGCATGGCAATTCGCTCCAGTACTCTTGCTTTGAGAATCCCATGGACAGAGGAACCTGGTAGGTTACAGTACATAGGGTCGCAAAGAGTCTGACATAGCTGAAGCAACTTACCATGTATGCACACATGTGACCTTGGACAAGACTGAATCTCAAAATTCTCAGTTGCTTTCTGCTTTTATTTTTATTTTTTAAGGAATTATTATTATCTTATAATTATTATTATTAATCTCTCTATTAATGTGAGGATATTATAAAACTTTCATGTGTCACTAAAAATGAAATATGTATGTGATAAAACTACATAATTTGACATGTGATATATAAAAAATTCGTTTGAAATGTCATAAAAGAAATACTGTGGATGCATATATATGGTTACTAGATACGCACAGCACAAGTGTGCCACCACTCCATTTCCTGATATTATGAGCTTCCTAATTATGCCTAAGAGAAGTTTCTTCAGTATTTACTATAAAACTGCCTTGGTGGTGCCGAATTCTCTTAGCGCTTACTTGTCTATAAAGCTTTTGATTTCTCTATCAAATCTGAATGAGAGCCTTGCTGAGTAGAGTATTCTTGGTTGTAAGCTTTTTGCTTTCGTCACCTTAATCATGCCACTCCCTTACAGCCTGCAGAGTCTCTACTGAATAATCAGCTGATAACTTAAAGGGTATTCCCTTGTATGTTATTTGTTGCTTTTAATATTCTTCTTTGTATTTAAATTTTTGTAAATTTTAAACCTCCAGTTCTTATATTCTAATTAACATGTAAGGAATGAAATAAAAATTCATATAAATTTTTAAGATATAAGAAGAAACTTCAAGAGAATTATCTTTCCAAACACTCCCCAAGTACATGCCTATGCATTCAACTTTCAAAGAGCACATAATTTAACTCTCCTCTGACTTTATTGAAACTGTAATCAAAAGTTTTGGGAACAGAACTTTGCAGTGTATATCTTAGCTTTGCAACTAAGTGGGTCTTTTTTTACCTTGAACAAATTATTTAAACTTTTTGAATCTCCATACCTCCATCTGTAAGATGGAGCTAATAATACCTCCTTGACAGATTTGCGAGCTTCCAACAGTAAAATGTTAACTCTTGTCTAAAAGAGAAGGTACTCAATAAAATTTCCCAGTTTCTCGCCTAGCATCCATGCTTCCCACTTTGTTAAAACCAAGCAAGAGAAAGGAAAACAAAAAAGTGTACTATATACATTTTTCCTTTTCACCCAAAACTACCTCATGAAAATTCTGCAAAGTATCTTGATATAGCTATAATATATTTTTATAACTGCATTATATGCAGCTAGCATAGTTCAACCATTATAATGGATATTCATTTTCCTCCCAATTTTTCTTTGCTTAATTAAACGTCCTTATATATGCATACTTTAACTCTCTGGTTTAAATAACCAGAATGGGATTGATAGATCAAAGGGTATAAGGTATTTTCCTTTTTTATTATAATAACTGTCCTAACCCCCCAAAATAAGTAATTCATATATCTACTAGCAATTTTTGAAAATACAGTTTTCTTTATATCCTTGTAAGCAGTAGGAAGATTTCAGTCTCTTTTATTTTGGCTGATATAATAAGGCTATAATGACATCTTATTGTTAATTTAGTTTGCATTGCCCTGACTTTTAGTGAGTCTCATCATTTCATTTTTCTTTGTTGACCTTTAAGATTTGCTGTCCTATGAATTGCCTATTCATGTCCTTTGTCCAGTTTTTCAATTAGAAACATACCCTCAATGATTTTTTTTAGAGATACTTAGTATTTCATTATTTAGAAAAGAAATAGAGTCCATCTGTGTTTTTGGTAAATGAACTTTTAAAGCTTAATGTAGTCTTTTCTGGCTTGTTTAAAAAGTTTTGTTAGAAATCCATAAATTTACTCCCTTTAAGTTTGTTTTATAATAAATCATGTATTAAATTCTGGTGGCAGATTTCCTGATATTGAATCATCATTCATTCCTAAAATAAAATCTTTATCATAGTGTATTAATTATTTGATCAATTGTAAGATTCTTTTTCTAATATTGAATTCATTTTTCAACATATATGTTAAAATTTCAAATTGATCTAGAATATTTTCTCTACCTAAGGGATACAAAAATGTAACACTTATGATCATTTACATGTATATTTGTGTGTATATGTACATATACATAGTTTTTTTCAAAACAACTTTTCCCCTATCAAATCTATTCGAAATTGAAAATGGCATACTAAAGTTTCATTGTTAATGTAAATTCTAATAGATTTTATTTTCTAATAGATTTTAGCTTATATATTGAGTTGTATGTTTGGTACACAAAAGTTTATAATCAGCATATCTCCTTCATAATAGAAATTTTGTTATTATATAATCACTCTTCATCCCGATTAGTCATTATATTTTAATTTCAACTTCTCTAATATAATTAATGTTATTCCTGCTATATTTTATTTAGATTTACCTTGCTTCTCTCTGCCCATATATTTGCTATAATGTGTTTCCTATAATGTTAGTACATGGCTGTGCTTTTTTTACTTCAATTTGATGATCTCTTTTTTTGTAAAGGGAGATTTCAATTAACATTTAATGTAATGACAGATATAACATTTCATTCCTTATGTTACATCAGTTCTGTGACAGTACTTATTTTAAAATAGGAATTTGTTCCAACATGACTGATATATTAGGGAAAAATTTGGACATAAAATAGATTTTATGCTACTAAGCAACCTAGATAGCATATTGAAAAGCAGAGACATTACTTTGCCAACAAAGGTCCATCTAGTCAAGGCTATGGCTTTTCCAGTCATCACGTATGGATGTGAGAGTTGGACTGTGAAGAAAGCTGAGTGTCGAAGAATTGATACTTTTGAACTGTGGTGTTGGAGAAGACTCTTGAGAGTCCCTTGGACTGCAAGGAGATCCAACCAGTCCATTCTAAAGGAGATCAGCCCTAGGATTTCTTTGGAAACAATGATGCTAAAGCTGAAACTCCAGTACTTTGGCCACCTCATGCGAAGAGTTGACTCATTGGAAAAGACTCTGCTGCTGGGAGGGATTGGGGGCAGGAGGAGAAGGGGACGACAGAGGATGAGATGAATGGATGGCATCACTGACTCGATGGACGTGAGTCTGAGTGAACTCCAGGAGTTGGTGATGGACAGGGAGGCCTGGCGTGCTGCTCTTCATGGGGTTGCAAAGAGTCAGACACAACTGAGCAACTGAACTGAACTGAAGCCCTCATGTCGCAGTTACTGAGCCTGTATGCTCTAGAGCCCACACACGGCAAATAAAGAAGCCCACGTGCCACAACAAACCCTGGAAGCAGCTAAATAAATAAATAAATTTTGTCTGCTTATGAATTATTTATAAATATTTTCAAAAACCCTAAGTATAGGCAGACTACTGTACTGGCTGAATGAGCCATATAACTAACACATAAACACACCATGCTAACAACTGGGACATATGTTGGCTACCTCAGTCCACAGTATGTGTTATCCTACATGGTTCTGACTTCCTATTCTTTTGAATTAAGAACTTCTCCACGTTAAAAAATACTCTTTTAACATTCCAAAGATGGCTAAGCATCCACGTTCAAAAACCTGTAAGTAGAGCCTATAAAAGAAAAGGTTTAAATATTGTAGAAAATCTCAAAATCAAGTGTTCTGAAGGAAATAAGGGAAAACATGTGTCTCCCAAGCAAGAAGCATAAGGGAATCCACATTGTGGATCATCAGAGACAATTTAGCAAAAATAAAGTCTATGCTGGGAATGGCTTCAAATGCTGTGAAAATAAAATATAAACAAAGTCTAAAGAAATAGAAAAAACTGAAAGATTGTTGAGTATATGAATTAGAGACCAAATAGCATAACAATTGAGAACAACCTTTCTCACAAACAGAAAGTACAATTTATATACTAAGACTTCATTCACTAAACACTGCAGCTCGTGGTGGTTTGTACCTATTGTGGTGGGGCGGTGGGGGTGGGGGGTGGTAAATTAAAGGAAGTAAAATTAAGGACTTCCCTGGTGGTACAGTGGATAAGAATCTGCCTGCCAATGCAAGGGACACAGGTTCGATCCCTGGTCTGGGAAGATCCTACACGCTGCAGGGCAACTAAGCCCATGTGCCACAACTCCTGAAGCCTGTGCTCCTCGAGCCTGTGCTCCACAAGAAAAGCCACTGCAACGAGAAGCACACACACTGAAACTAGAGAGTAGCCCCAACTCTCCACAACTCGAGAAAAGCCCAAGCAGCAATGAAGACCCACTGTAACCAAAAATAAATAAATAATTTTTTTAAAGAATGGAAGCACAGATGAGAAAGGAAGATTGAATAAGAGCATCTCTGTCAAGAGAAGGCTTGCCATTTAATTTTTAATAGTAGAGAGGTAAGAAAGATACGTATCTGATTAAGAGCCTCATTAACATAACTATTAAAAGTGGGAAAATATAGAATATACCAATTAATGTAAATAAATAATGAAATGAATCATAAGCCTCTAGCCAGTTGAAATAAGGAAAATGTAAAATGCAGTCAATTCTTTAACTCAACATATTAATTTCTAAAAATGACTGTCTTTTGCAAAATCATGCAATTGAAAGGCTTGTAGAAAAACTGGAGTTGGACGTATGACACTGAAAAATTTTGTCAGTGACACATTAATAAAAAGATTGTAACCTAATAAAAATGGGAGGGCAATTTTCTCTCTTTTATATGCCCCCAGATAAAACTATTTAAATGCTTTTACTTTTCTTCCTCTTATCCACTATAAACTCTCAGGTTTTGCTCAAACAGTGTACTTTAGGTTGTAGGCTAATATTCAGTCTTCATATATCCTTTTATTTTCAAGACTCCATAATTAACACTACATTAACAGTCCAAGCAGTAGGATATTATCATCCACATAGATTTAGCTCCAAATCCTTTTCTCCTCTCTGTGTCAGGGTGTCTCTTCTATTTTACTTGTGGTTTGAATATGTTGCTTTCTCAGTTCTTTTCTTCTAATGCAGCATATACTCCACCATTTGCATAATCATAAATATCTTTCCTACATTCTGAAATATGAGTATCTTTTGTGAGCACGTTAAGATTGCTGGCTTGAAGACTTTCTCCTTTCAAGACGTTACTCCACTCTCTTCTATATTACCTTTTATAGATGAGAAATCCATTGACAGATTTCTCTTTCCTTTGTAAGAATATTTTTTGGATAAAAGTTTATGAGGATCTTTTAAAAAACATCCTACTATGAAATCCTTAGGTGTATGTATTTTCTCCTCAATTCTACTTGAACATCATTAAATTCTCTTAAGTCTCTCTTCATCTCTAGGAAGTTTTTTATTGTTGGTTTAATCATTTATCTGCTCTTTTTTCTCCTTCCAGAACTCCATTTCTTCACATATTAGTCATCTTCCAAAGTCCTAAAACTTCCATAAATCTATTTTTATAATGTACGCATTGAGATCTTTCTTTCCTTTGATCTTTCAAGCCACTAATTTTCAGGTCAACGTATTCATTAAGGTTATACTTAAGGCATAAGTATAAACTCAGTTGCTCAACACAATTGCAGTGTATTTCTTTTTTATTTTATTTATTTATGGCTATGCTGGCTCTTCGTTGCTGCGCTGGCTTTTCTCTAGTTGCAGCAAGCTGGAGCCACTCCCTAGTGGTGGTGTTCGGGCTTCTCATCGCACTGGCTTCTCTTGTGAGGCACAGGCTCTAGGGTGCTTGGGCTTCAGTAACTGCAGCTCCCAGGTTCCAGAGCACAGGTTCAGTAGTTGTGGCATTCAGGCTTAGCTGCTCCGCGGCATATGGGATCTTTCCAGATCAGGGATCGAACCTGTGTCTCCTGCATTGGCAGGCAGATTCTTTACCACTGAGCCGTGACAGAAGCACTGTCGTGTATTTCTTGATCCCATAAAGTGTAAGTGGTAAAAGTTAGGGGGAGTCTGCTGTGCTCAATCAAGCTTGTTTGGCAGAAACTTGTTATCTTCAACATAAGGTTTCCCAAATCACCTTAGACGTCTCCATTCAGCCAGCAAATGGGGAGAGATTAGACATCACCACTAGAAGTCTGTCAGTTCTGGAGCTGGTGCGCACATCACTTCTAGTCACACTCCATTAGCAAGAGCTCTAGTGAGGGTATTCATTAGGGTGAAAAGGGCTGGGGAATGTAATCCACCTACGTGGCCAGGACAAAGAAGGGCCAAGTTGTGTGGAACACATCACAGTCTCCGTTACCTTCAATTCTTCTGGTAAATTCTTCAATTAGAAAATCTTTTTTCTTTTTTAAAGGGAAACAATAGATTTTATTTTTGTTTGTTTCTTTGTTTTAGCTTCAAAAGACTTCTTGAAAAGTATCTGAATCTCCTTAGAACCCTAGATTTCAGTTTCAAATTATTATCTATCTCATCCAGAAGTTCAATTCTGCCTGACTTGTGTCTTGTTTGTTCCGACCCATCTTCCTCTCTAGTTGCTGGACTCCTTTACATGTTTTTGGCTTTGTTTCATTTTTCCTGCTCAGTGGCACTTAAAGCATAGTACCAAAGTGGTGAAAGTGATACATATATTGGAGGCCCAACAGCAGTATAGGAAGTCTTGCACCTGTCATTCTCTCCCAGACTTGGGTACACGAAAGACAATCTGAGGATGGTCCAGTTCTCTTTTGCTTTATTATTTCTCTCTGGAAAATGTTATTTCCCCTTTGGAAACTAATGGAAACAACGCCTACAAATATGGTGATCTTCCACTAGGTTTCCACTAATTCTAAAGGGCCAAGATCTCTACAGATTACGGTGATTAACAATCTAGCCCAAGGCTCCTTTTAGTGGTGCTGGGCCACTTAGCCCATCAGAGTGGGAGACATGAAGGCTTCATTTCCACCCAGCCGTTCCATGGGTTCTAGCAGCCATTTGAGTCAGGAAAGACAGTTTGGATGGAGTAGGTAGGTAGTGAAAAGGAAGAATACCCAGTTTAGTTTACCATCTTCCTAGAATCTCATGTTTTTAATCTTTGCACATTAACTTAGAGAGACATTTTTTTACCCAACAGCAAAAATGCAGTGTCAATCTTTTAAACTCTACCTGCTTATTCCTGTGTTATTTAATGAAGAAATATATGAACAAAATGCAAAACACAAAGATTCTATGATATGTTACAAGAAATATAGTTGCATCCACCCCAAAGATATATAGTAACATAAACTCAATTACTGATGAATCAAGATCTTATTATATGCACCTTGGTAAACAGCCATGATTCCAATGTAATTATCATTAACTCTATAAGCAGAATTAGGCCTTTTTTTTTCTTTTTTTTAAGTAACAAAATCTTCTAAACTTTCATTTTTTACCATCAATATTTTAAAATAGACAAAGTTTAGAATAAAATGCTTAATTTATCACAAATTTTAAAAGTTTGTCAATTCAAATTAATAAGATTTTATTCTGAAGACAAAATATAAAATAAGGTTCTATATAACAATAATATTCATGTGTCCTTATATTGGAATTTAGTAATCAGTACTTCCTAGATCTATTTATACTTATTATTTTCTAGAATAATCATGAATAATAAAGGCATTTTCTATTCTCTATGATTTTAACAATCACTCATTATAATTAAAATGGCTTGAAAATATCTTATTTGCCCTGGAATGAAGAAAAAAACTTAGAACTAAAAGAGCTATTATTTTGACTTGAACAACAATTACCCTTTTGCTCCCATCACGACTCTTTCTTACTTTCAATCCGGGGTTTGGTAATTTGAAAAAAAGAAGAGACAGGTAATGAAAAGAATTATATGAAACTACCTCTTCTTACCACCATTTCAAAACTTCAGTTTTAGAGGCCTAGTGACTGCAGTATTTATTATTCAATAAACTTGTAATTTCTAACAATGAAGCCAAATTTTATAACAATCAGGCCATTTGTTTTTCCCAGGAAACTTGCCATAATAGAATTACCTTTCAAATTGCATACTATTATTATGGAGTAGTATTAAAACACTCCTACTGTGAGCATTAATTTGCACAAACCACCACTGTACTTGCTACTCATGGGAATACAAATAACAAATTACACTTTTGAAAACTACATTTGAATTTGAAAATATGACCAATATCACTTGTTATCCCAAACAAAAGGAATTGGCTGTGGTAACTGGGTAAAAATATGACTGCTAACATCCAATATGTTTTCCAATTAGAGGATTTCATGTGCAAAAAAAAAAAAAAAAAACTTGGTTAGTTATAATTATGAGGGTGTTTTTTTGAGCCACTCTCCACGTTTCTCCTTTGCGTTCGTGGGTGCTCAGTCACGTCTAACTCTCTGTGACCCCATGCATTGCAGCTTGCCAGGCTCCTCTGTCCATGGTATTTTCCAGGCAAGAATACTGGAGTGGGTTGCCATACCTTCTCCAGGGGAACTTCTCAACCCAGGGATGGAACCTGCATCTCCTGTATCTCCTACATTGGCAGGCGGATTCTTTACTACTGAGTCACCTGAGAAGCCAAGATATCTTTGAGGGGTTCTTTAAACCAGCCCCATCTGAAAATGGAAAACAGTGTGGAGGATGTCAACTGGGAGGAATTTAGAATGAAGCTTAAGAGTACACACTGTTTCCATTCTCTTTCCATAGTGAATTCAGTTTCCATTTCAAACAAGTGAGGCTGAGCAGTTTCCTCACATGCCAGAAAGAAAAAGAAATGTGGTTGTTATTCTCCAGCAAAGTCCTCACACAAGCAGGGGAGTAAAAGGAAATTTCACAGGGATGTTAATTCTGCCACTAACTGTTCTGCTATCCACTTTCCAGGTAAACAATGAATTGCTAAGAACATGTGAGGCAGAAGGTAACAGCTTACGTAAGGGCAAAGAAACATGGAATCATCTGGATAATTGATGGAAGAGTAGGCTGTACCGAGTGGGTGCCATGTAGGAGGAAAAGGTACCAGGACATGAAACTGGAAAATCAGGGGCCAAATTACTTAGTTCATCTCCACAAAACATCCTGCATATTTAACTTCATATGCTTTTAGGATGTGAAATAAGGAAAAGCCTCATGCACACACACAAAAAATGGCTTCCAGTTCAATTACTTCATATGCTTTTAGGATTTGAAATAATGAAAAGCATAGAGGAAAAGCCTCATGCACATAAAAAAAATGGCTTCCAGTTCAATGGAGATAACAAGAAACTTGATTAAGAAAAAAGACAGACTCAAGACATATTTATGGGAAGAATCAAAAGGACTTTGTGTCTGATGAAAGGGACGTGGCAGGAAAGATAAAAGGAATAGGCTAGGATAAAAAGAGAAGTATAAAATGATTTTCAGTCTTCTCATTTGGAGACTGGGTAACTAGGAGGAGGAATGCAAGAACAGAAATGTATTTGAGAATGGGTAGGATGAATTAAGGAAATTAATTTTAAACTCTTTGAGCTCTTGGATATAGGACATTCACCTCAACACTAGCAAGTCTTATAATTCACATTCTGGGGACCTCCCTGGTGGTCCAGTGGTTAAGACTGCCTTCCAATGCAGCGGATGCGGGTTTGATTCCTGGTCAGGAAGCTAAGATCCCACACGCATTGCTGCCAAAAAACCAAAACATAAAACAGATGAAAATACTGTAACAAATTCAATAAAGACTTTAAAAACGGTCTACATTAAACAAAATTTTTGTAATAAAATAAAAATTAAAAAAAATTCACCTTCTGGGTGATTACAATTTGCTCAGTCATGGTGAAATACACCATGGAGGAGCAGGGATAGAACATCATTGAAAGTCGCCAGTGAGTTGCACTTGGAGATCTGCTTAAAGGACCAACAGGAGAGCCATACTTGCCTTCCTACCAAAAAATCCCACTCAAAATGCAGATTGGTTCAATCACTACGAAATTCCTCAAAAAGTAAAGTTCCTCAAAAAAACTAAAAACAGAGTTGACATGTGATCCCACAGTCCCACTCCTGGGATATATCCAGACAAAACTATAAAACAAAAAGATATGATACATGCACCCCTATGTTCACAGCAGCGCTATTTATAATAGCCAAGACCGGGAAACAAGGTAAGCGTCTGTTGACAGATGAATGGATAAAGACGATGTGGTACATATACACAATGGAATATTACTCAACCATAAAAAGAATAATATAATGCCATTTGCAGCAACACGGATGGACGTAGAGATTATCATACTAAGTGAAATAAATCAGAAAGAGAAATACAAATGTCATATGCTATCACTTACATGTGGAATCTCAAACATAATACAAATGAACTTATCTAGCAAATAGAAACAGGCTCAGAACAGACTTGTGGTTTTCAAGGGGGAGGGGGCCTAGGGAAATGGAAGGATTGGGAGTTTGGGATTAGCAGCTGCAAACTATTATACACGAATGGATAAACAACAAGGTCCTACTATATAGCACAGGGAAGTATATGCAATATACTGTGATAAACCGTAATGAAAAAGAATATATATGTATAACTGAAACATTTTGCTGAACAACAGAAATTAACAAGATATTGTTAGTATCAATTATGCAGTGTGCTTCAAGTCACTTCAGTTCTGTCCAACTCTTTGCAATTCCATGGACTGTAGCCTGCCAGGCTCCTCTCTCCATGAGATTCTCCAGGCAAGAACCCTGGAGTGGTATGGTCCCCTCCAGGGGATCTTCCCAACCCAGGGATGGAACCTGCATGTCTTAGGTCTCCCGCAATGGCAGGCAGGGTTCTCTACCACTAGCGCCACCTGAGAAGCCAGTACCAACAAAAATCCCACCAGTCAGCTAGTACCCAGGATACCATCAGTGGAGTCCCCAAACAAGCAGAACAGTCTGTACAGGAAGGCACGGTCCTTCCTTAAATACTCGGTTGAGGACACTGACAAGGGCGAGGTGTCCGCTCGCCAAGAGCTCAAGTACTGAGGCTCTAAACCCAGCTAAGAAACATGAATGGGACCTGACCAAGGCTGGAAGGATGCAGGGTTTGGGCCCACCAGCACCCGCCCCGTCACCCTCCCCAACATCATCAAGGACGCGCAGTACCTCAAGGGGAACAGAGCAGCATGGCTGTTGGTCTCCAGGAGCCGCCGAGCAGAACCGCTAGACAAGGAGCACATGCAGGGCTTTGCGCCTCGACCCAGGGGGTGGGGCACTGCGCGGATCCAGCCGGAGCGTCCGCACGCCCCACGCTGTCTCTACGCACGCTGGCCTCCTGCCCCGCCCGCGGAGCCCAGCTCCTTGTGGAAGTCCGTGTCTGCCTCAACCTCCAGGTGGCACCTGAAGGGTCCTAAACAGGAAGCAGGGCCACGTAGTAGAAGAGGCGCGGTGGCCAGCACGCCCGTTTGTCGTGAAGGCCCCGTGGGTGAGTCCTTCTACTTCACCACCGCCCTGAGGTCCACACCTGTGGCCCGGCCGCGCGTGGGTGTCTGACCCAGAGCGACGCTGCAGGCAGATAGCTGCCCCAGGCAAGTCTCGGCGGAAACACGCAAGCACAAAGACCTGAAGGAAGGCGTCCCAGCTTCAGATAATTTCCAAAATTGGTTATAAGCAGCCTTCCAGTTCCTCTTCCCTGGCGCCCTAGTCCAGCGAGCAACCGACCGCAGCCAGGAGCTCTCGCGTCTTCCTCGCCACGCCTCGCCAGACTGTCCAGACCCATGTTGTCCCACCTGACAGATTTCAGGGCCCACTCCTGCCATCGCTCCATGTGAGTGATGCCTTTTCACTCGATGCCTTTTCTTTCCATATCTGTTTCAAGATTTCAGAGCAACACAAATGCCCTCGCAGCAGGTACTTATTTATCTGTCTGGTGGAAATGGCTTTAGCAGTGAGACCCAACACTTTTTCATTTTTTTCAGAGGGAAACTCAAATGCCCCAAATATTTTAAATTACTGCATTAAGAGGTTTACTGAGTACATTTTTTTTTCTTCTTCTCAATTTTAGCGGGCTAGAATCAGGCTCCATCCATTGTTTCTGTCCATTCTGTTTGTGGTATCTCCTACTCAAACTTCTTTCAAGTTAGTCAGTAACACTTGACTTGATAATAGAAAAGCAGCCCTCCTAGAAAATACATCATCTAGCTATCACTGTCAGACAAAAGACTTAAAAAAAAAAAAAAAAAAAAGGGAAAAGGCATTCCTCACTTTCTCTGTCCACTGTAGATTCCCATGCAATCTACAAGAGTGAAACTGCTTTCTTTAACGTATGCCTTGAGTGATATTCTAGTTGAGAAAACTGGTAGCTTCTTTATACCCAGCCTACCAGGAATATTTAAGAATGTGGCTTTTTCTGACTACACCCCTCCAGTTAACACTATCTGCCACTTTGTGTGGCACTCTCTTGCCTTGTAAATACTAACCTCTGCTGCTATTCCAACATATGCAAAATTGTGGTGATTGAAGCTGAGGTTCAGAATGTTTTGAAAAGTTTAGATAAGAAACCAGTTATAATAAACTCTCCTTTCACAATGGTTCTATGAAATCATGACCCGTTGACCAAGGCAGGCCGTTTACTCTCTGTCTGTGGAAACTTTAATACTTGTGATATGTGCAGCACCACTCTCTCCTGCAAGTCATGAAAACTCTCCTTTCCTCCTGTGGCTTGCCTGTCTCCCATTCTAGAGTTAGTGGTTGGGTACTATAGGACTAGAAATGTGTTTTAGTTTGCTATGGTGGCCAAGACAAAGTACCAAAGACTAGATGGCTTAAACAGTAGAAATTTATTTTATCACAGTTTCAAAGGCTAGAAGTCCAGGATCAAAGTGTCAATAAGGTTGATTTCTTCTGAGGTCTTATTCTCTGGCTTGTAGGTGGCCATCTTCTCCCTATACCTTTATATGGTCTTCCTCTCTGTACACATCTACATCTAAATTTCCTCTTATAAAGAAACATGGCCATTTTGGATTAAGGCCCACCCTAATGACCTCATTTTAATTTTGTTGTTGTTCAGTAACTAAGTCATGTCTGAACTCTTTGTGACCCCATGGACTGCAGCATGCCAGTCTCCTCTGTCCTTCACTATGTCCTGGAGTTTGTTCAGATTTATATCCATTGACAGTGATGCTATCTAACCATCGGATCCTTCTCCTTTTGCCTTCAGTGTTTTCCAGCATCAGGGTCTTTTCCAGTGAATTAGCTCTTTGCATCAGATGGCAAAAGAACTGGAGCTTCAATTTCAGTATCAGTCCTTCCTGTGAACATTCAGGGTTGGTTTCCTTTAGGGTTGATTGGTTTGATCTCCTTGCAGTCCAAGGAATTCTCCAGAGTCTTCTCCAGCACTGCAATTCAAAAGCATCAGTCCTTTGGTGCTTAGCCTTCTTTATGATCCAACTCTCACATGCATACATGACTACTGGAAAAACCATAGCTTTAAATATATGCACCTTTGTTGGCAAAGTGGCGTCTCTGCTTTTTAATACACTGTCTAGGTTTGTCATAGCTTTCTTTCCAAGGAGCAAGTGTCTTTTAATTCCATGACTGCAGTCACGATTTGCAGTGATTTAAATACATCCTTGAAGAACAATTCCAAGAATACAGTAACATTCTGAGTTACTGGGGGTTAGCACTTCAGTATATGAGTCTGGGGAAAACACAACTTGGCCCATAACTGGATGAACCAAAGTTGGCCAATCAGTATATCACATATGCCTAAATAGAGAGGTTGGCCCCATTTGAAGATCTTTTCAAGCAAGATTAAGCAGTGTCTTTTTGAAGATTGGTAAGAATGTGGAAAAAAGATCATATTCTACTTTCTCAGATCCAGAGTTCCAAGAATGATACAGATTTGGAGTTTACCTTTAAGGTTATAAATATTTTTTTTTTTTTTTTTTTGCTAGGTAGAGAAAACTGTTAAGCATCAACATGAGGAAAACAGACATGAGAGAGATATGGGGAGAAAGAGAACTATCCCTTTCTGATATTATAATATGCACATACATCCAGCATGTCTAAACTAGGGAGCTTCTGTAATATTTATAAGGCCATATGTTTTTCTTTTACTACTTAGCTTGGATCTGACACTTTCAATTGAAGTGTCATTTTCACTTCATTTTCAATTGAAAAGCCTAACTAACTAACCATGGAGAAATAGATACATTTGGTAACATAGGTTAGGTAGACCAATGGTTTATACTGCTGCAAATATGAATCAATCATAGATTACCAAGCACTGTTAACAGTCACTGTGTGTACATGCGTACTAAGTCGCCTCGGTTGTTTCCAACTTTTTGCAACCCTATGGGCTGTAGCCCCCCAGGCTCCTCTGTCCATGGTATTCTCCAGGCAAGAATCTTCCTGGCCCAGGGATCAAACCCCATCTCTTGTGTCTCCTAGCATTGGGAGGTGAGATCTTTACCACTAGCACCACCTGGGAAGCCCTAACAGTGAGTGCTCCTCCACAATTACTCCTGAGTCCTGGAGAAGCATCTCACTCAGACACCTGCATGGGTTTCAAGTTTCTTCAGCAGTTGTGGCCTGAGATTTTTTTATTACTGAAATGCTTGTGGTCTCACATTCATGTCGATCAGTTCAGAAAGTTAGATGATCACACAAGATAATCAAAACATGCACCTTTTAACCATTTAATTTGTTTCATAAATTAATCTCTTTATTTTATGTAGGTCTCTCACCATGTGTAGGCTTTTGGTGACTAATTTCCTTTTCATATTCTTGACCTCTCAGCTTCTCGCCCGTGCCTCCCTCCTCAAGTCCAGCCATTTGTTTCATTTGTTTTTCAAACTATACTCTTTATATCTCTGGGGTAACTACATGAAGTCAGTGAGTTCTTTATGTTCCAAAGGTACCTTCATCACCCTAGAGTGGATAATATCACAAAACAATAACAAACCCTGGCCTGAATTTAATCTTCTGCCTGGCTTATATTTAACATGGTTCAATTTGTCTATCTCTCCTTCAAGTCTCCATCTACTCATTTTTTAAACATGTTCTCTAAGAACATAGGACTCTTCATACTGGCTATCCACCAGTAATAGCTTTGGCATCTCTAAACCCATCTCGGAGAAGGCAATGGCACCCCACTCCAGTACTCTTGCCTAGAAAATCCCATGGATGGAGGAGCCTGGTAGGCTGCAGTCCATGGGGTCGCTGAGGGTCGGACACGACTGAGCGACTTCACTTTCACTTTTCACTTTTATGCATTGGAGAAGGAAATGGCAACCCACTCCAGTGTTCTTGCCTGGAGAATCCCAGAGACGGCAGAGCCTGGTGGGCTGCCGTCTATGGGGTCGCACAGAGTTGGACACGACTGAAGTGACAGCAGCAAACCCATCTAGCAATTCTTTGAAGAGTTTACACTGCTCCTCCTTTCTCACATCTGCTCAGATTTTCTGTAACTGTTTGGTATCCCTCTCATAAGTATGATTGGAGTGAAAGTAAATGGATTCCAAAACCGTTCTTGCCTAGAAGCTGGGAATTAAGATGAATGATGTTAGTCATGCAGCCCAGTCCCAAATCTGCTTAAACTTCATCCAGCATCTAATCCAAATTAGAATGGGATCTTCAATCACATATCAAAAGAAGTTAAAAGTTTCAAAATTTACAATTTGAGCCTTGAGGCATTTCATTAGATTAACAGATGGTATGCTACATATTGGGCAATACAGGAGCTAAAAATGGGATTGGCAAGACTACACTCACAGGGATCATTTCTACAGTTTGTTACTAAAGAACTTTTCTTGCACATGTAGAGCAGTGATAATCACTGATAAACCGGTGATCTAGTAAGTTAGAAAAAATGGTGAAGGGACTGGCTATTGTGGATGTTTTGTGTTTTGTTTTAGAGGAACTCTTTGTCTACAAGATCAAGAACCTTTAAAATAACATAAAAAATTCCAGAATTTACTAGAATAGTTTAAAATTTTTTCAAGTGTAAACAGTACAGTAAGCTTGCTGATTGATTGAAATCAGGTGGTAGGTATGTTGCTGCCTTTTACGACCCTATGAACTCTTTGTGACCCCATGGACTGTGGCCCCCCAGGCTTCTCTGTCCATGGGATTCTCCAGACAAGAATACTGAAGTGGGTTGCCATGCCCTCCTCCAGAGAATCCTCCTGACCCAGGGTTGGAACCCACATCACTTATGTCTCCTATATTGGTGGGGAGTTCTTTACCACTAGCACTGCCTAGGAAGCCAAACAGTTGAGTAAACTTACTAACTGATTGCAATCAGGTGGTAGGTGTGTTATATTAGTATCTATGTTTTTTGAATGTCTGAAATACTTCATGATGAACTATAGTAAAGAACTTTTAAACATGCCAACCTTGGACCCAACCAAGTACCAAGGTGTTTCATTTTGAAAAACTCTGGTTCCCCTTTCCCTCCCTAATTTGGAAACTGAGAAATAGATACAGAAATCAGATAATAATTATAACATCATCTTTATCATTTGTGAAGCCGCTTGGGTAATGTTGCTTTAGGTCTCGAGTCAAGTGCCTTGCTGACCCTGACCTCCAAACTGAGGCACTCACCCAAGCCCTGGCATGGTGGACACCTGCAGAAGCAGAGCCCTCCCTCGTGACAGCACTGGATGGAAGTGTGTCTTCTCCGCAGGCAGGAAGATGTGAAAATATAGGAACAAGTGGCTAAAATGAGTAGAAGGAGCCTGAGAGAGCATCTTTGAGTACTTGAAATGTTCTATTTCTTGATCTGTACTGATTTTATAAATATTTAAAAATGAGAACATCTATCAAGCTATCAAATCTATTAAGATTTAAGGAGTTCTCCATATATGTTAGTCTATTAGGACTGACACCTCAGAATACCACAGACTGGGTGGCTTCAACAACTGAATCTATTTTTTTTTTTTTTTTCAGTTTTGGAAGGCCAGAAGTCCAAAATCAAGGTGCCAGCAATGTTCTCCTAAGGCCTCTCTTTTTAGCTTGCAGATGGCCATCTTCCTCCTGTTTCCTTATATGTTTTCATTTTTTCTATGCATACCCATGCTGGTATCTCTTTATCTTCTTATATAAAGAGGGCAGTCATACTGGAAAAGGACGCCACCCTCAGGACTTCATTTAACTTTAATTGCCTTTTTTAAAAGCACTGTCTCCAAATACAGTCACATTGGGGATTAAGGTATGATTGTGAGGGTTGAGGGGCACCATTCAAGCCATAGCACCCTATATCTGGTATACTTCAATAAGAAAGTTAAAAAGAAAAGCTGAAGCAAATTCCATAAAAAGGGAACACTTCAATGTAAACAAAGAGGCAGAATTCACTGTATGAATTTAAGACATCTCAAACTTTTTAGGAAAAATTTTTATAATGGAAGCAGGTGTGAAGGGAGAGATGGGAGGCAGATGGGGGTGGGTAACAGGAAGGAGGTAAGAGATAAACAGATGTGGAAAGGGAAGAGAAGGGGAGAGAAAGGGAACGATGGAAAGGGGGAAGAAAGAGAAAGGAGAGGAAAAGGAGAGAGAGAGGAAAAGAAAGAATAAATATGACTCTATAAGAGTCAAATATATGGCTTGATGATTAAATAAATGAACTCTAGAAGCTGACTGCCTGGGCTTATGTCTCAATACAGTCACTGAAGAACTATGTGACCATGGGGAAATCACTACTTCGTTGCATGAAGTAAAGAATATACCTACCTCATGTGATAATGGAGAAGGCAATGGCACCCCACTCCAGTACTCTTGTCTGGAAAATCCCATGGATGGAGGAGCCTGGTAGGCTGCAGTCCATGGGGTCGCTAAGAGTCGGACACAACTGAGTGACTTCACTTTCACTTTTCACTTTCATGCATTGGAGAAGGAAATGGCAACCCACTCCAGTATTCTTGCCTGGAGAATCCCAGGGACGGGAGAGCCTGTTGGGCTGCCGTTTATGGGGTTTCACAGAGTCGGACACGACTAAAGTGACTTAGCAGCAGCATGTGATAATATACAGAATTAAAAGAAGTGATCCATGTGCAGCTTGGCATATGTTTAAGCAAGTACTGTATAAACATCTACTATTATCAGTCAAGTTTAAGACTTCGATCTGGGATCCAATGTATAAACAATAAATGAGGACCTACCTCCCTCTATGAAGACCCAAGGATGGTGCACAGCTTGGGAAATAGACCATTCCCTTTTTCAATCCCATGCTTGCTCCTTCTGCTTGGGCCTAGGTTTGAATAATCACAGCCAGCTCTGAACATAGAACTAGACAGATTGTTCCACTGAACTGTGCTGAGGTGGCTGGAATGTACACTATAGTTCTCGTGTGATTTTATTTACGTCTGATCTTTCCCAGCATAAATCTGATTTCCCATCTAGGAAGTGCTGATATCCTACCTTTCTATGATAAAGCTAAATGAGAAATCTGCAGTTCTCAAATGTAATTTTTTCGACATGGGTTATCTTGCTAAGTTTTTTTTTTTTTTTCTTTTTTACACTGAAGCAACCAAACAAAACAACACCTCAGCAAAGGCCTTTTTATTCCCCTCTAGTTCACTGTGATACAGGTTGACAGAGCACACCAGCCCAGAGGAGAATCCTTGCTGAAAGATGAAAATGCTAGCATTTTGTTCATTTCCTACCTTGGCACTTCCGGAGGCTACAACAGCATGCTCTAACTGGGAGCTGGAAAACTGCAGGTAATGTTTACTGTGTCTGTTTATTAAAAGGTGTTAACAAGTAATTGCATGGCATCACCCACTTAGACACATCTGCAATGGTATTTTTACCCTGAGTCTGAGGAATGTTTCCTTGGCATAGATTTTTAAGAGCTTTTAGAAAGAATATGATTCTATAGTAGATGCCAAATTTGTGGCTTCATCCAGTGCAATTCAGATGGCAGACAGGATGTGGTTGAGCAGTTATGGGGGTTGCAGTGAGTCAGCTATGGAGACAAATGTTTCCATGGTGACCTTCCCCATTCATTCAGTATGAGGCCTCCTCACACCCATGAGAATTAATGACATGGCATTAACACTGATAATCATAATGAAGAGAGCTGTCTGACAGTGGGGCAACCCAACCCTGACGTTAGTGAGGAAATAAGATAGAGGAATTTAGCCAGTGTGTAGAGGAATAAAATATTGAACTACAGCGAAAGGAAATCCATTTCTTTTTCTTTTATAGAACAGTTTTCCTGCCAGAATGGACCCTGCTGCTGACAGGCTTCTATAGTCTCCCCTCTGAGAATTCTTTTAGTACTACAACCAAGTGGGGGTGGAAATAAATAACCCAAAGAAGTGATTCACTGGAGGTCAAAAGAAACAGGATGAGAGAATATAGAAGGGGCACAGACTTAAACTCCACTCAGTCGTCCCAGTTTGTTTGTTTGTTTGCTTGTTTAAATACTTTAAAATGTTCCTTAGGAGGTCCTTTTAGGAAAAAAATCTTTCTCCTGAAAAACTTACCTTTTTCTAGAGCTTTGCAAAACTTTTGTTCCTTTCAGGGAAAAAGTGCTTTTCACCTTGTGCTAATAGCGGCACTTTACTTCTGTGTGCAGAGATGTGGGGCATTGTACAAACAAAGAATGTGAAACACTGGGAGTCTACCCTCTACCTCAGATGCCAGCCTGAGTAGAATTACAGACACAAGTTTTTCAGAGCAGGATGTAGCTTTTTCACAGGCTCCTAGAGGACCGGGCCTGGTGATTGACTCCGTCAGTTGCATGGTTATCTCCTTTATGAAATTTTAAAATTCCATAGAGCAAAAACTTCATCTTACTCATCTTTGGCATCATAAGCCCCACTCCCAATGCACATGCACACATGCAAATACTTGTGCACACACAAACATTAATCTAGCATCCTTCTTTATGCACCACACACCACATTACTACATATCTATTCATGAGTGGATTTGATTAGCCCATAAAACCTCCGGTGAGGCAGTTAAGCAGTTTGTATATGAAGTTTTAGAAATCCATAGAGCTAAATTATGACAGTTTTTTAAACTGTGTAGCACTGTTTTGCTTTTTGAAATGTTTAGACAAGCAGATTTGACACAAATACAGTAAAGCCTGAGAGGTAGTAAATGAAAAACATGTGTGAAAAAAATCAAGACACTCTCAAGACAGCTGGACTATTCAGATTGTTTAAATAACGTCTACAGAATGCTGATGCTGGACCTACCGTGACATTTATTAATCCATCAAATATTTATTGAGATCCTACTTTAATAGCTGTTTGCTCTGTGCCAAGCACCATTTTAAGTCCTTTATCCTTAGTAACGTATTTAATCTTCTCTAAGACGTAAACATTATTATTAAAACCTATCTTTCAAGCAAGTAAACTAAAATACAAGTAATTTAAGTAACTCATCAAAATTGACACAGATAGTAGAGGTGGAGTCATAAATTGAGCCAAGCAGCCAGGCTCCAGATCATAAGCTCTTAACCCCTCTGTGATACCGCTAATTCTTGGGCTGGGAAGTCAGAATAAAGCCATAATCAGGAGGTACGTCCTTTTTCATTGTTTTCATAAAGCTTAGAGTTTTGAAAGAGAGACATGCTGAAAACAACCAATTACAGTCACAAGCAGCAAGTGCTATATGAGAGCCAAGGAAGAACTATAGGGACAGAGCAACATAAATCATCCTAACCTACGGACTATGAGGCTTCTCACAACGAGGAAAAGATCCAGAGAGTAAATGAGGTGCCATTTCCATACCAACTTTGTTTCCTGATTGTTGTTGGTGATGAGGTATGAATGGCTGAGCCAGAGGGGTTGAGTCATGTTCAGGAGGGAATCTTTCCAAGTAATTCCTAAGGTCAACTGATGAGAGACACACCTCTGGTAAGTGTGTCACAGGACAGAAAGCATCTGACTAGACAGGGACCAGCATACCAGGCGAAATGTGTCAGCCTGGTTGACTCTTGGGAGGGAGTTGGGAGAGAGACTGTTGGGAGGGAAAATGTTTCCACAAAGCTAGAAGCATAGATGTGGACATTCTAGAAAACAGGGCAGTAATAATACTGAAAAGCTCTGCTAAGGTAAGAGAGAATGCCGTAGATGTGACAGATTTTGGGGAGCCAGGCACCTGCTAGAGAAAGTCCCTCTAAAAGTCAATCTAAATCCTGGTGATCATTACACATTTATATCCATCACCGTAATAGTACATATTGAGCAGTTTCTGTTTACCAGACTTTATGCTAAGACTAAGGGGAAACAATTATTATTACTACTGTTGTTGTTGTCATCATCATTGTTGTTGTTATCCTGATCAAAGTTATGACACAGGAGAGCTGAGGGCCTGACCCATGAACATTGCTCAACCCCAGAAGTTATTTGTCATTTATGGCTGCTGATTGCCACCTTTTTGACTCTGAAAGTTGATAGTCAAATCTAAGGGAATATATTGAAAAAAAAATGACAGTTTTTTTGCTCACTTCAAAGTCTTTATGAATTTCAAGTATTGGTTGATTAGCTTCTTTCAGGCAACACTCATTACAGCAGATTATGTAGGACAGGGCACAGTGGAGGTCAGAAGAAACCCTAAAACTGGGGAAAAGTATATTTTAAAACATTAGGGAAACAAATAAAATAAAAAGAGTCAAGAGGACAAACATAAGTATTAGCACTCAGAACAAGCCAGGAGTTTTAGAGGCCCCAACAAACAGCTTCCAGATGATCAGCAGAAAAAGAAGGGGTAAAAGTAAAATGTGTGACCAAAGAGGCAGGCTATCTGAAAATTGCCAGGCAAGCCAGAGCAATGTAGAGACAAAGCCAGACTCATAGGACATGAAGCCAGGACCCCTGAGCCCAGGCTGCCTGCTTTCTTGCCCCTGCTTGTCGGGTTCCCTCCCATCCTGCTGAGAATGAATGAGCTTGCATGGAGACCCACATATGGGGAGAGCAGAAGCAATAACCATAAGGGAATCTGTAAGTGGGGGCAGGAGCTGCTACATCAGAGTTAGTTTAAATGGTTAATGGTCTTCCAGTGTTTCCTAGGTATACCTCAAGTGACTGAAGTATTTAGACTAAAATATTCATTTTTAAGAAGTAAATGACTGAAAAATCATTCTTAAAACCTTATGAGATACGAGGGGCCTTATTTGGGAGCCACAGAATTTTAATGCTTTCCAGTACTTTCCTTCTGCAACTTTGCAATTGCCCTGTACTTCCCTTCTGCATCCTCTTCCAACCATCATCACTTCTAGGCTCTTCAAACAGACCAAAAAGTGGCAAATGTGGAACATCATTTGAAGAGTGTATTGCTCCTGACACCCATGTTTAAAGGCATGTCTTTCATGCCCTTAATTGTACCTTTACATTTAATTATAATTATGGGGTTAGCCATGGAGAAGGCAATGGCACCCCACTCCAGCACTCTTGCCTGGAAAATCCCATGGACGGAGGAGCCTGGTAGGCTGCAGTCCATGTGGTTGCTAAGAGTCGGATACAACTGAGCAGCTTCACTTTCACTTTTCACTTTCATGCATTGGAGAAGGAAATGGCAACCCACTCCAGCGTTCTTGCCTGGAGAGTCCCAGGGATGGGGGAGCCTGGTGGGCTGCCGTCTATGGGGTCTCACAGAGTCGGACACAACTGAAGTGACTTAGCAGTAGCATGGGCTTAACCAAAATGTTCATTAAGGTTTATCATAATCTTATGGAAAATCCCAATGAACTTTTTGGTCAACTCAATACTTTACAGGATATTTGTTCATCTTTCATGCATCATATCTAGGACTGCTAAATATTGGGAAAAGTGATTTGAACATATCCTTTATCAAATGCCAATGCTTAGATAAATGTATTTTCACTATCTAGGCACATAGTACTTAACTTTGTTATTCCTTTTTTAAAATACAGGTTCTACATAAGGTTATTGAATTCAAATAATAAATTCTTTGAAAATCTATACCTGAATGAGTTTCAAGGAGAGTCCTCAAAACCTAACCAGTTCACTAACATTGTGAACCAGGCAGTGACTTCCTTATTTCAACAATAGGAAGTATTTTTATGACCTATAGTACCTTGGGTGGTACTTTAGGGATATATGAAGCAAGAAGTTCCTTCCCTATTTGCAAACCTCTAGCTACAAATTATGCCCTTGGCTGACTGGCTTATTAAGGATTTGATGTATTGTCTTTTGTCCTTTGGCTCCTGTCACTGTCTTCACTTTCCTGTCCTTTTCGCGGTATCTACTGGATTCTGGAATCTCTTTTTGGTTGCCTTTTCTCCCTTGTACAAAATGTTGTCTTGTCTTCTCAGCATTTCAAAAGGTTTCCCCAGTGACTTGAATTTGAAGAAAGCTGCAGGGTCGTAGTTCAGTGGCAAGCTTAGAATGACAGTGAAATCCCTAAACAGGGACTACTCTTTCTGAATAAAGAAATCTAAAAATAAAAGCTGTCTGCAGCTGGGACTGTGTGCCAAGACAACTATCACTGAAACGCAGAAGAAATTGAAAGCATAAATAAAAAAACAACCTTGCTAGAAAGGACTAAGTTGTTAAATTGGTTCCAAGATAGAAAACTAGAAAAGGCCAATTTCATAGTAGGTGGTTTATCACTCACAGATAGTTTAATGTAGTGGAAGTTTGATTCATCCAAGAAACGTCAGCCCCGAGATCGAAAGGACACAGCAAAGAGACTCTAAGTCAGCCTGACTTCCTGAAAACAACTGGAGAAACTTCACGTTCCCAGGGCACCACTTGCTGCTTTTCTTCCTTCTACACAATGAACCCTGGTTATTTTATTGATTTCTTTTCCACCAAAGAGCTTCCTTGGGATGGCAAATTTTTTAAATCATCAGAACAAATCCCAAGTCTCCCTCTCACTAAACCCATTCATGCCTGGCATATGATTTCACAACATCCTAGTTTGGGGCTCCTATAAGCTCACTCTGACTGCTATTTCAGTGCACTTGACCTCCAGTTTTTCAATCCCTCCCTCTTAATTCTGCCTATCATCCCCATATAGTTTCACTTCCTTTTCTCCTGGAAAAGTTTAGACCACCCCCTTGGTTATCATTTGGTATCCATTAGTGAAGTCTCAAATCCCTATACCCACAACTGTGATAACACTTGAGGAAAAAGAAGTATACAATTATGCAGCTAGTGCTATTGGAAATGTGTGTTTGTCTTTTCAACTGGACCATCCATTGCTGCTCAGCCATCCGATGTGTTACTCTTTCAGCTCCTTCAACTATGAGCCACAAATATGACTTCAGATCTAAACCAAGCTTCGAAATCCTCTTTATTCTGTATGTCCCATTTTTTCTAAAGAGATGATCTGTAATGGGGAAAAGTGGGGCTCTCTATGGCACACAAGACTACAAATTATTTCTATCTACATGGCATATCACATACTCTGTACCAGGATAATTGAAAAAGCACTTCTTCTAGAACTTTTTATTTGATCACCCACTTTTATGGTTTTCCTTCAGATTATAAAATCGTGCTTATTTCTCTTAATTTAGAAGGAAAAAAAATGTCTCAAACCTGTGTTCCTTCTCTAGCTGTTTCCTGCATTCTCCATCCTTTTATTGTGAAGGGTAGCCTTTACCTACTGTCTTTACTCATTCACTCACTTTCTCACATTTCACTTATTTTAATGAATATCATTCTTTTACATCATCATTAAAATAATGCATGTACCCATTTTTAAGTGAAGAATAGTAATTTCCATACCTCCTACTGTCTACCTGCTGCTTTGACTATTCTTGGCCCCCTCTTTTAACACGTTAGGCTACCTAAATGCTACCATTTTAATACATCTCTTCACCAATGGATGTATTTTTTTTTCTTCCCTTATTTAATAGAGTAGGTTCTTCAGTTCTGACAGAGCTTTCTAAGTTCTTGTGTATCTGAAAATGTTGCTCTTCTACCCTCATGCTTGATTAATAGGTGGTTTGGGTGTTGAATTCTTTGTTGAAAAACAATTTCCCTCATAATTTTGAAGCCACTACCCTTCTATCTCTAGCATCAGTTGAGAAGTTCAATGTTATTGCAATTATTGTTCATTTTTTATAGTCAATTTTAAACTTCAAAAAAATTCTCAAACATAAGGAGAAGTGAATAAGTAGCACAAAGGATTTCTTTCCTGTTCCATGTGAAAATATATTGCCAATCTGAAGGCTCAATGCCCTGAATACTTAATCATATATCTCCTACAAAGACATTCAACATGCTCCTACATTAAAAAAAAAAACAAAACAATACAGTCATCAAGATCAGAAAGTAAACATTGATGCAAAATTATCAGCTAACTGGTTTAACACTTTAGGCCACCACTTTGGACCCTATTCAAGTTTGCCAATTGTCCCAATAATGTTTATTAATATTTAAAGAATCCAGTTCAGAATCACCTCTCACAGGGATCTTTACTCTCCCTTCAGTTCAGTTCAGTTCAGTTCAGTTGCTCAGTTGTGTCTGACTCTTGGCGACCCCATAAATAGCAGCACGCCAGGCCTCCCTGTCCATCACCAACTCCCGGAGTTCACTCAAACTCATGTCCATAGAGTTGGTGATGCCATCCATTCATCTCATCCTCTGTCGTCCCCTTCTCCTCCTGCCCCCAATCCCTCCCACCATCAGGGTCTTTTCCAATGAGTCAACTCTTCGCTTGAGGTGGCCAAAGTACTGGAGTTTCAGCTTTAGCATCAGTCCTTCCAATGAACACCCAGGACTGATCTCCTTTAGGATGGACTGGTTGGATCTCCTTGCAGTCCAAGGGACTCTCAAGAGTCCTCTCCAACACTACAGTTTAAAAGAATCAAGTCTTTGGCACTCAGCTTTCTTCACAGTCCAACTCTCACATCCATACATGACCAGTGGAAAAACCATAGCCTTGACTAGACGAACCTTTGTTTGCAAAGTAATGTCTCTGCTTTTCAATATGCTATCTAGGTTGGTCATAACTTTCCTTCCAAGGAGTAAGCATTTTTAAATTTTATGGCGGCAATCACCATCTGCAGTGATTTTGGAGCCCCAAAAAATAAAGTCTGACACTGTTTCCACTGTTTCCCCATCTATCTGCCATGAAGTGATGGGACCAGATGCCATGATCTTCATTTTCTGAATGTTGAGCTTTAAGCCAATTTTTTCAGTCTCCTCTTTCACTTTCATCAAGAGGCTTTTTAGTTCCTCTTCGCTTTCTGCCATTAGGGTAGTGTCATCTGCGTATCTGAGGTTATTGATATTTCTCCTGGCAATCTTGATTCCATCTTGTTGCTTCTTCCAGCCCAGCGTTACTCTCTTAGTCTGGGCCAATTCTTCAGTTTTTGCTAGGCTTTTATAACTTTGACACTTTTGAAGAGGATGGGTCAGCTATTTTGTGGGACAAATAAATGACCCTCTGATTGGGTTTGTCTTGTGATTAAATTCAGGGGATGCATTCTTGGCAAGACTATAACATAAGTGATGCTATATCTCTCTCAGTGAATCATAACAGCTTTATAATACATGGCTTCCCTGGTGGCTCAGAGGTTAAAGCGTCTGCCTGCAATGTGGGAGACCTGGGTTCGATCCCTGGGTCGGGAAGATCCCCTGGAGAAGGAAATGGCAACCCACTCCGGTATTCTTGCCTGGAGAATCCCATGGACAGAGGAGCCTGGTGAGCTACAGTCCACGGGGTCACAAAGAGTCAGACATGACTGAGCGACCTTTCTTTATAATGCATGATACATCTCTATCCATTCTTTAACTTTTAAACCTTTAAGCCCGTGTCATTATATTAAATATATATATATCATGTAGACATGTAATTGAGGACTTCTTTATCTGTTCTGACAGTCTTTGCCTCTTAATTGGTACATTTAAATCATTTGAATTGATTTTGATAATTGATTCTGATAATTGATTTTGAATGAATTTATAATTATTGATACTGCTACTGCTAAGTCACTTCAGTTGTGTCCGACTCTGTGCGACCCCATAGACGGCAGCCCACCAGGCTCCCCCGTCCCTGGGACCCTCCAGGCAAGAACACTGCAGTGGGTTGCCATTTCCTTCTCCAATGCATGAAAGTGAAAAGTGAAAGTGAAGTCGCTCAGTCGTATCCGACTCTTAGCGACCCCATGGACTGCAGCCTACCAGGCTCCTCCATCCATGGGATTTTCCAGGCAAGAGTACTGTAGTGGGGTGCCATTGCCTTCTCCGATAATAATTGATAGAGTTGCATTTAAGCCTACAAACTTACTATTGGTTTCTGTTTGTCACATTTCTTTCTTGACTTTTTCCCTCTTTTACTTCTTTTGGATCATATAATTGTAGCATTCAATTTTTTTCTCCACTGTTGGTTTATTAGCAATATCTATTTGTTATATATATATATGTATATATAATTACTATTTATTTATTTATTTTTGGCCGCACTGGGCCTTCGTTGCTGCTTGAGGGCTTTCTCTAGTTGTGGGGAGGTGAGACTACTCTCTAGTTGAGGTGTTCAGGTTTCTCATCGCCGTGGCTCTCCTGTTGAGGAGCACAGGCTTCTAGGTACGTGGGCTTCAGTAGTTGCAGTACTTGGCCTCAGTAGTTGTGGCTCACAGGCTCCAAAGTGCTGGCTGCATGGTTGTGGTGCACAGGCTTACTTGCTCCACGGCCATGGCATATGGGATCTTCCTGGACCAGGGATCAAACGCATACCCCCTGCATTGGCATGTGGATTCTTAACCACTGGACCACCAGAAAAGCCCCTGTTTTATATTTGTAGTGACTTCTCTACAAGCTACAATATGCCTGTCAACTTTTCACAATTTGCTTTTAAAATTATTAAATTATTTAAGCTATTTATTCTTGATATACCTCTTTATGTATAATGTGAGGACATTACAGTATAAACTTATATCTCCTGCACTTCGTACTCTTATCATATACTTTACTTCTATATATGTCATCAGTCACAAAATACATTGTCATTATTTTTGCTTTAAATAGTATAATATCATTTAAACATATAAAAAATAAACAAAACAAAACAAAAAGAATTTTATGGAAGTTGAAAAAGTTCTGGAGATGGATGGCGGTCATGTGAATGTACTTAGTGTGAATACATAGTGTGAATGTACTTAATACTACTGATCTGTACACTTAAATATTAAAATGGTAAATTTTATGTTATGTATATTTTATTATTTAAAAAGAAGAAAATATTTTATATTTACTACTAATTTACCACTTCTGGCACTTTTGAGTCCTTTTTATACATATAGTTTTCCCTCAGGGAACATATACCTTCAACCTAAGAACTTTAATATTTTTTGTAGTTAATATCTGCTTGCGATTCTTCCAGCTTTTCTTTCTCTAAAGAAGTCTTGCAACAAAAGCAAAAGTAAACAAGTAGGACTACAACTAACTAAAAAGCCTCTGCCACAAAACGAAAGGCAGCCTACTGAATGGGAGAAAATAATTACAGATCATACATCTGATAAGGAGGTAATAGCCAAAATATATGAAGAACTCATTCAAATCAGTATCAAAATACCATTAATTAGATTAAAAATGGGCAGACTATCGGAACATATATTTTTTCCCAAAGAACATGTACAGATAGCAAACAGGTGCATGAAAAAAAATGCTTAAAATCACTAATCATCAGGGAAGTGAAAATCAAAACCACAGTGAGATATCTTCTCATGGCTGTTAGAATTTAAAAAATAAATAAATAAATAACAAGTGTTGCCAAGGTTGTGGAGAAAAGGGAAGCCTTGTACACTACTGGTAGAAATATAAATTGGTGCAATCAGTATGGAAAACAGTATGGGTGTTCCTCAAAAATGTAAAAAAAGAACTACCATATCATCCAGCAATTTCATACTTGGGTATTTATCCAAAGAAAACAAAAATCTGAAAAAAAAATGTGCACTTCTATATTAATTGCAGCCAAGACATGGAATCAAATCTAATTGTCCATCAATGGAGGAACAGAAAAAGAAAATGTGACATATACATACCATGAAATATTATTCAGCCTTAAAAAAGAATGAAGTCTTGCCATCTGCAACAGCATGTGTGGACCTTAAGGGCATTAGGCCAAGTGAAATGTCAGACAGAGGAAGGAAATTGCTATATGGTCTCACTTATATGTGGAATTAAAAATAAAAGACAAAACAGAGATCATAAATACAGAGAACCGACTGGTAGATGCCAGAAACTGGAAGTGGGCAAGTGGGGAGGTGGGCAAAATGGATGAAGAGGATCAAAAGTTACAGACTTTCAGTTATAAAATAAATGAGTCCTGCGGCCATAATGTACAGCATGGTGACTGTAATTAATAATCCTATATTGCATATTTGAAAGTTACTAAGACGGTAAACCAGTCAATCCTAAAGGAAATTAGTCCTGAATATTCATTGGAGAAGGAAATGGCAACCCACTCCAGTATTCTTGCCTGGAGAATCCCATGGTCGGAGGAGCCTGGTGGGTTACAGTCCACGGGGTCGCAAAGAGTCGGACACAACTGAGCAACTTCACTCACTATTCATTGGAAGGACTGCTGCTGAAGCTGAAGCTCCAAAATTTCGGCCACCTAATGCGAAGAACTGACTCATTAGAAAAGACCCTGATGCTGGGAAAGATTGAAGGCAGAAGGAGAAGGGGATGACAGAGGGTGAGATGGTTGGATGGCATCACTGACTTGATGGACATGAGTTTGAGCAAGCTCCAGGAGTTGGTGATGGACAGGGAAGCCTGGCTTGCTGCATGCAGCCCAGGGGGTCACAAAGAGTGGGATATGACTGAGCAACTGAATTGAGAGTAAATCTCAGAAGTTCTCATCACAACAAAAAAATTATAACTATGTATGGTGACAGATGTTAACTAGACTTATTGTCCTTATCATTCTGTAATATATGCAAATATTGAATCATATTGCACACAAGAAACTAATATACTGTTATATGCCAATTATATCTCAAAAATCTTTAAATTTAAAGCCTTTATTTGCCTGCTTTTTTGGAAAATATTTTGTTGGATGTAAAAATTCTTTTAGCATTTTAAGAATACTGTTTCATTACTTTCTGACTTGCATGTGTCTGAAAAGCAGTCATCTTATTATGTGCTTATTTTGCCTGTGGCAGGTAGGACTTAACTCATTTGTTAAGGAACTACAGTGCTCTGCTATCTGTTGGCCAGTGTCTGAAAATAATTGTTTCATATATTTGGTCCAGTTTTCTAATTGTTTGGAAGGTCATGTCCTATACCAGTTTCTCCCTCATGGATAAAACAGAATTTGCCATCTCAACTCACAAATTACGTTATTATGTAAATACATGTTTTCTTCCTATTAAAATACAGATATTTTTCACCTGGATTTAAAAAAAAATTTTTTTTAACCAAAATGAAACTATAACTTTCTATTTGTTTTCTATTTCTCTTATCTACATATTTGTTCCTGTCTTCTTTCTTGCTTTCCTTTTTCGAAATTAACCTGACTTTTTTCTTTTGAATGTGTCTGCTGGCTTTTCAAATGTACATTTTTACATTATTTTTAATGAATGTTTATGGGATTACAACATGCATTATTAATTTACCATGATCCACTTAGAGTTAATTATATAGCATTTTAAATGAAATCTAAGAAATTTGCAAAATGAATTCCTTTTATCTACTCCTGTCCTTTTAGTTATTGCTGTTGTATATATTATTTCTACAAATATAGAGTTTGTAGTTTCAATCATATAATTTTTTTCTCAATCATAGGTTTATAGTTTTGCTTTTGTCATATGACTTTTATAGAAACTAACAGAATATAATTGTATATTTAGTTGTGTATTTACTGAACACTGGTGAAAGAGATGGAGTTAAGAATATACTTGGGTCCTCATATTCTGAGAATTCTGTAGTCTAGGCTTCTTGTCATTCCATAAAGGAAGGCCACTTCTCTCCATCTCTTCCATACTTCTGTTTTTATTTCACTGTAGTAAAGATTTTTTAACCAGAAGCAAAAGCCAGACTCTGAAATGTTTCATCTCTATTTCTTCCAGTATCTGGTGTGTTCGCTGTAAAAGGAAAAAAAAAAAAAAAGTGTCAGTTTCTTTTGTCTTTTTCTTGCTACTTTGCTGACTCTTCCCCTGACCTTCTTTTGCTGTTTGAAGACCATATTCTGTCTTGGTATTATCCATTAAATGGGGTTTGACTTATGCCTTATGTCTCATTCTGCTTTAGCCAGGCTGAGCTCCTTGTTTCCTGAATTCACCCTGCTGTTTTCCCAGCCTGTTTTGTCTGTGGTTCTCCTTTGGAGGGACAGTACCTTCATCCATTGACCATCTGGAAAAACACCTTTGAACATTCAGGTCATGCATCTTCTGCACCCACAAGGCTTCTGTTTCATCTCCTCTCTCCCAGATGGTAAAAACCATACCTTCTTTTGGGCCTCCAAGGTGCCCTGCATATCCTCCTGCCTTTGTTCTCTTAACATTTAAATGTACTTGTTTGTTTATCTGGCCTTTACCAGTAGTTTTAGATCCTAGAACACACCTCTTTCCCTTTTGTTTCTAGCACTGTGTCAGCACTGGGAGTAGCTGAATGAAAAAATAACTAATTAACTGAACATATGAAGGAAGAAAATGGCAATCCACTCCAGTATTCTTGCCTGGAGAATCCTGTGGACAGCGGAGTCCGATGGGCTGCTGCCATGGAGTTGAACACGACTGAAGCGACTTAGCATCCATGCATGCATTGGAGAAGGAAATGGCAACCCACTCCAGTATTCCTGCCTGGAGAATCCCAGGGACAGAGGAGCCTGGTGGGCTGCCATGTATGGGGTCGCACAGAGTCGGACACAACTGAAGTGACTTAGCAGCAGCAGCAGCAGCAGCATGAAGGAAGGAATATAAGTTTGAATGTATTATGTTGTAATGGGTAATTTTAAGGTAATAAATATTTAAACAATAAAGCAGTATCATAAACTGAAGTTAAATTGATAAGAAAATATAAAGATAATGTCACAAAGAAACAGTTAAGAATTGACCAAATCCTAGTTGAGATCTCTAAATATAACTTGGATCCCTGTGTACAAGTTTTTCCATTTTTTTCCTTGTGAAATGTAGATTGGCATGGAATCTATAGCTGATTGGCACAAGATGCTCACAGCATCTGACCAAGCATAAGAAGCCAGCATAAGAGAGTTCAAGAAAAAGAATGCCTTCCCTGGAAAGACAAAATACAAATGTGCTCAATCATTTTAGGAACTGGTAGAGGAATGGATTTAAAATTCTAAAAAAGTTAAGTCCAAGACAGAAAAAAAAAAAATTGTCTCTTAAAAATCAGTGTTTCAATGATGAACAATTTTGGCCAATTAAAGTTTAGAGTAATTGCTATGGTGATTTTGGAAAAGAATGAAGCTAATGAGTTTCTGAATGTCAACTGCAATTTTTGAGTACTTTTAATTTGCAATCTCTTTATTTAATGGAGAAAGCATTGAAGATTCAGTCTGGATGTATTCAAACTGCATTTTAGTCTTTACAGCTGTACTTTACCATAGGAATTAGGTTCTACTCTAAAATCCATTCAGTTTTTGGAAGTCAAGTCTTAGATATCCCCATTAAGAGTGTCAAATCATATACTGTGTCAGATTCCAAAAATAACTTTGCTCAGTGTTATACAGGATAAGAATCTGGCCTGATATACTAATCCTCTGATCTAGAGGAAAATAGTTGACAGATTGCTTGACCTAGCAAATCATTCAGATAACTCTGCTAGGAGCAATGGCCCTGCCATTTTTTTTAATATAAATTTTTGATTCCTATCAATTTCACTGAAGGAAACTTTAAGAAAAGGGTCCAAAGATTTTTTTTTAATTCACTGTACTTTAAATGTCTATTTCAAGTAGATAGAAAGCAATCCCCTGTCTTTCCTAGTTTTGCAGAGGCAATTGGAGGAAATAATAAGAGTGACAATTTGTCTTTTCCTTCCTTTTTTAGATATTAATTATGATAAATGTAAAAATACAGCCCAGACACCTACACATTTAAATCTACTTCAGCCTAGACATTTACCTGAAGATCAATAGCTTGAAAAGCCTCGTAAACCATGTGCATACATATAATTGGTCCTTTTCCTCTCACTTTAGAACTTTGCTTTTTATTTCCTAGTATTGATGTCTACAGAGAAAGGAATGAAATGACACTACAAAGTCTAACGTACCAATCACATGAGCCCCGTCATACAAAGAAGAGAAGTAATGAGCTGACTTTTCTCATTTTTCTACTTGCATTTTCCCCTCTTGATTTTTAGCACCAAGCTAATATTTGATATCAGAAAAAAAGCAACGGAATGAAAACACGAAAAGCCCAAAAAAGTTATCAGACCAAGGATGACTTTCTGTGCTTTTCAGATTCACACTGCCAATTATTTCAAGGATAAGAAACTCAGAGATACAAAGATTACCTACTCCTACAAATACATTATTTTCCCCTTAGTTGTCAGGATGGCAGGCAACACAAAAACAAACATGAAAAATATCTGTTTTCAATGTTTTTATGTTCAGTTAGTGGTTTTCTAGTCCAACATTCACTAAAGCAAACTACTGTAGAAAAATGCCTGCCCTGTGGTTTCACTCTCTCTCCCTCTTGTAATTGAAGGTCTAATGAGAGATCCCCCTAGTTCTGAGGTTTTAGTTAACATGTGTAAGACTGATTTATGAGCTTTGACCTTTCCCTGATTAACTCAGGGCCATTGATCTTTGCTTTCCTTTTTTTTAAATTTCATTTTTTATTTTTTGTTAGTATCATCCATTCTTTATTTTTTTAATTGAAATATAGTTGATGCTATGGTAATTTCTGCTGTATAGCAGTGATTCAGTTACAACATATATATTCTTTTTTAATGTTCATTTCCATTATTACTTATCCTGAATATTAAGTATAGTTCCCTGTGCTATATAGTAGGACCTTGCTGTTGATCCATTCTATTTATGCCTGCATCTAATAACCCCAAACTCCCTGATCTTTGAAGTAAGCTTTGATCAAGATAAACACACATACACAAATGAAGAGTTCAGTACAATTACTTAAGCCCTAGAGGACATTAAATTTTAACAAGTAATATGTAGGTAATGGTCCATGTTATCTACAGATCTATTAAGACATTATATCTAATTGTCTGTACTTTTGCAATAGACATTCTTATGCTCTTTTCTCCATCAGTATTTGATAAATTGTAAGCAAGAACTTGTACCCCTCTCCAGTAGTAGTCAATTGTCACAGCAATATTACATTTAAGTGATTTTTTTAGACTCTCTCAACATACTACTTTAGTGGGCCTTCAAAATATTTTTCTGTAAACAAATAACTTTTCAAAATCATACCATGGTATCTAAATAATTTAATAATATTTTAGAACTCTAAAGGCTTTAAAGGTTTTACAAAAAAAAAAAAAAAAGATTTCACAGACAAGCATCTTCCTTTGACATAAGAGATACAAAGCCCTGAGAGAGGAAATGATCTGATCAAGGTCAAACTTTGAGTTAGTGAACAAGTCAGAACTAGGAAACAAAGACTTGTCAAGTGTGAGATATCACTAAATAATGATAAGATGTCCGAACATTTCCATTATCTTTCTTTTTTCAGCTGTTTATATGTTTAAAAGCTGTTTTTAATGGGTTATTTCCTTACCAAGCCCCTAAAATATAACCTTTTATTTTCAAACTTTAGGGTTTTTTAAATTTAAAAATGTACTTTCTATTGAAGACTTAAGGATTTTGAAAGAATAACTTGGAATTTGAAAATGGACTTTAGAACTTTAGAAATGCTTGTCGCTTTATATGTCCCCTGAAAATCTATTTGGTATTCAAGATGTTTATTCATCAAGAATTTAGGGGGGTACTTCATTATTCACATGCATGATTGATAGCTGTTTCTGATTTTTTCACATTTCTTACTTTAAACCCAGCTGGTATTTGGTGGCAAATAGAAGACTGAAAACTAAGAAAAAAAATTTATAAATAGACAAGTTGAATAACTTTCATATTTCTTCAGGGAGATTTATAGGCTGTTTAAAGGAGTCACAAATTTGTATTTCTGGAAACTGACCCATTGAACTAATCATATTCTTTTTTTCTAATGTGAACATCTTTGCAAATCCTTTACCTTTTTTTTTTTTTAAGTTGCTATAAACAACTTTTATTTTTTATTTTTTAAATTTTTAAATTTTTTATTTATTTTTTTTTTTTACTTTACAATATTGTATTGGTTTTGCCATACATCAACATGCATCCGCCACGGGTGTACACGTGTTCCCCATCCTGAACCCCCCTCCCACTTCCCTCCCCATACTATCCCTCTGGGTCATCCCAGTGCATCAGCCCCAAGCTTCCTGTATCCTGCATCGAACCTGGACTGGCGATTCGTTTCTTATATGATATTATGCATGTTTTAATGCCATTCTCCCAAATCATCCCCCTCCTCCCTCTCCCACAGAGTCCCAAGACTGTTCTATACATCTGTGTCTCTTTTGCTGTCTCACATACAGGGTTGTCGTTACCATCTTTCTAAATTCCATATATATGTGTTAGTATACTGTATTGATGTTTTTCTTTCTGGCTTACTTCACTCTGTATAATAGGTTCCAGTTTCATCCACCTCATTAGAACTGATTCAAATGTATTGTTTTTAATGGCTGAGTAATACTCCATTGTGTATATGTACCACAGCTTTCTTATCCATTCATCTGCTGATGGACATCTAGGTTGCTTCCATGTCCTGGCTACCTTTTTTTTTTTAAACCCTTTAATTTTGGAGAAGAGTATATTGCTCATTTTGTAGGACCTTGTATCTAATGAAGTAGCAGACATTAAGCAAATGTTACTGAAATTTATTTGAGACTATGGCCTGGGATTTTTCATTGTACAAAGTATAGTCTGACATTTTAAAATTATATTTATACATGTTAGTGCCTTACCACTTACTTAGTCACTAGTGAAAGAAATAGACTACAGATTTAAGAAGTCAAACCATAGGAGACCAACAAAGCCTTTAAAGGCTCCCAGTTAACAAATTTATTAATTGGTATTTTTATAACTGCTGTGTGTATGTATATATATATATACTTTTATAACTGATTTAATTTCTGTTCTCTTTGTTATAGATTAAGAAGTGATTTGACACTGCCCTGATGGTACAGTAGATAAGAATCTGCCTGCCAATGCAGGGGACATGGGTTCGATCCCTGGTCTAGGAGTATTCCACATGCCATGAGGCGACTAAGCCCCTGCACCACAACTACTGAGCCCTTGCTCTAATACACACACACACACACACACACACACACATGCCTGCTGCTCCTTGTCAAAAGATGTGCATGAGTTCTAAAGTGAGTAATTGTCTGTCCTGCCCTTATACAGTTTGTACCCAGCTGTTGCTCTGTGACAGAAGTTACTCTCTACGGGATATAGCTTTGTATGTAGATCTCTAGTCTAACAGTTAAAATGATGCTTTTTATCATAACCACAAAGCACTTAATTGCACAGAGTAATTTAGGAAAGCGACTCTGGGTCAAGACAGATCGTAATCTAAGGCAGATAACACTGATGTAGAAAATGTTCAGGGTAGGCAGACAGCAAAATAATAAGCTATGAGTAATTACAAAGATAAAAATTAACAGCTTCACTGTACTTTTGTTCAGGATAAATGCACTTCGGACAACTCACCTTTCATTGCTAAATTCTTTAAAGGGATTTCAGCAGCTATTATTTTCTCACTGAGCTGTCACTACTCCAGAAATCAAACTTTCAGAGCACTTTATCACTGGATAAAGGGATAAGGGATGGGATGAAGAATATGGCAAAAAATAATTAAGTTCAAAGAGTCATTTCTGTGCAACATCATTTGAGCCAATTGTTTTCACCCCATATACCATATACATAGCTAATTACTAAAGATCATCCTCCTTCATACAAGGGATGACTATAATTATCAAGCACTTTTTTGTATTCCTTGATTAAAAACAATTTTTAAATTGATTAAAAACACAAGAAGAAAATTTATCTGGGGCTCAATTGCCTGGTATACTCAAATCTCAAATTGCAATTAAATGAAAGGAAATGATCCTATCAAGTACACAGGAAAACCAGAGGATAGTGTCAGTTGAAGGAATTGTTACACCAGGTCTCAGTTCAGTTCAGGTTAGTCGCTCAGTCATGTCCAACTCTTTGCGACCCCATGGACTGCAGCATGCCAACCCTCCCTCTCCATCACCAACTCCAGAAGATTTCTCAAACTCATGTTCATTGAGTCGGTGATGCCATCCAACCATCTCACCCTCTGTCGTCCCCTTCTCCTCCCGCCTTCAGTCCTTCTCAGCATCAGGGTCTTTTCAAGTGAGTCAGTTCTTTGCATCAGGTGACCAAAGTATTGGAGCTTCAGCTTTAGCATCAGTCCTTCCAATGAACACCCAGGACTGATTTCCTTTAGGATGGACTGGTTGGAACTCCTTGCAGTCCAAGGGACTCTCAAGAGTCTTCTCCAACACCAACAGTTCAAAAGCATCAATTCTTCAGCGCTCAGCTTTCTTCACAATCCAACTCTCACATCCATACATGACCACTGGAAAAACCATAGCCTTGACTAGACGAACCTTTGTTGGCAAAGTAATGTCTCTGCTTTTCAATATGCTATCTAGGTTGGTCATAACTTTCCTTCCAAGGAGTAAGCGTCTTTTAATTTCACAGCTGCAATCACCATCTGCAGTGATTTTGGAGCCCAAAAAAATAAAGTCTGACACTGTTTCCACTGTTTCCCCATCTATTTCCCATGAAGTGATGGGACCAGATGCCATGATCTTCGTTTTCTGAATGTTGAGCTTTAAGCCAACTTTTTCACTCTTCACTTTCACTTTCATCAAGAAGCTTTTTAGTTCCTCTTCACTTTTTGCCATAAGGGTGGTGTCATCTGCATATCTGAGGTTATTGATATTTCTCCCAGCAATCTTGATTCCAGCTTGGGCTTCTTCCAGCCCAGCGTTTCTCATGATGTACTCTGCATATAAGTTAAATAAGCAGGGTGACAATATACAGCCTTGACGTACTCCTTTTCCTATTTGGAACCAGTCTGTTGTTCCATGTCCAGTTCTAACTGTTGCTTCCTGACCTGCATACAGATTTCTCAAGAGGTGGTCTGCTATTCCCATTTCTTGAAGAATTTTCCACAGTTTGTGGTGATCCACACAGTCAAAGGCTTTGGCATAGTCAATAAAGCAGAAATATAATTTTTTTCTGTAAGTGTCTTGCTTTTTTCATAATCCAACAGATGGCAATTTGATCTCTGGTTCCTCTGTCTTTTCTAAAACCAACTTGAACATCTGGAAGTTCATGGTTCACATACTGTTGAAGCCTGGCTTGGAGAATTTTGAGCATTACTTTACTAGCGTGTGAGATGAGTGCAATTGTGCAATAGTTTGAGCATTCTTTGGCATTGCCTTTCTTTGGGATTGGAATGGAAACTGGCCTTTTCCAGTCCTATGGCCACTGCTGAGTTTTCCAAATTTGCTGGCATATTGAGTGCAACATTTTCACAGCATCATCTTTCAGGATTTGAAATAACTCAACTGGAATTCCATCACCTCCACTAGCTTTGTTCGTAGTGATGCTTCCTAAGGCCCACTTGACTCGCATTCCAAGATGTCTGGCTCTAGGTGAGTGATCATACCATCATGATTATCTGGGTCATGAACATCTTTTTTATATAGTTCTGTGTATTCTTGCCACCTCTTCTGCTTCTGTTAGGTCCATACCATTTCTGTCCTTTATTGAGCCCATCTTTGCATGAAATGTTGCCTTGGTATCTCTAATTTTCTTGAAGAGATCTCTAGTCTTTCCCATTCTATTGTTTTCCTCTATTTCTTTGCACTTATCACTAAGGAAGGCTTTCTTATCTCTCGGTGCTATTCTTTGAAACTCTGCATTCAGATGCTTATATCTTTCCTTTTCTCCTTTGCTTTCACTTCTCTTCTTTTCACAGCTATTTGTAAGGCCTTCTCAGACAACCATTTTGCTTTTTTGCATTTCTTTTTCTTGGGGATGGTCTTGATCCCTGTCTCCTGTATAATGTCATGAACCTCCATCCATAGTTTGTCACATACTCTGTCTATCAGATCTAATCCCTTGAATCTATTTCTCACTTCCACTGTAAAATCATAAGGGATTTGATTTAGGTCATACCTAAATGGTCTAGTGGTTTTCCCTGCTTTCTTCAATTTAAGTCTGAATTTGGCAATAAGGAGTTCACAATCTGAGCCACAGTCAGCTCCCGGTCTTATTTTTGCTGACTGTATAGACTTTTCTGTCTTTGGCTGCAAAGAATATAATCAATCTGATTTTGGTATTGGCCATCTGGTGATGTCCATGTGTAGTGTCTTGTCTTGTATTGTTGGACAAGAGTGTTTGCTATGACCAGTGCATTCTCTTGACCAAACTCTGTTTTGCCTTTGCCCTGCTTCATTCTGTACTCCGTGGTCAAATGTGCCTGTTATTCCAGGTGTTTCTTGACTTCCCACTTTTGAATTCCAGTCCCCTCTAATGAAAAGGACATATTTTTGGGGTGTTAGTTCTAGAAGGTCTAGACCAGGACAGTGGTTCTCAAACTCTAAAATAATCTGAATCAACTGTGTTTTCTATTTTATGCAAGCACAGGAATGCTAAACTGCTTCAGTAGTGTCCGACTCTTTGCAACCTTATGGACTGTGGCCTGCCAGGCTCTTCTGTCCATGGGATTTTCCAGGCAAGAATAGTGAAGTGGGCTGCCATTTCCTCCTCCAGGTAATCTTCCCACCCAGGGATCAAACCCACGTCTCTTATGTCTGTCTCCTGCATAGGCAGGTGGGTTCTTTACCAGTGGTGACACCTGGGAATCAACTACAGTGTTTGCTAAAACTCAGATTTGCCCACCCCCAGAGGTTTTGTTCCAGTATTTGCATTTCTAAAAAGTCCCAGGAGATGCTGATGCTACTGGCCTCCTCTAGGCCATGCTTTGGAAACACTTGATTAAAGCATCCTATCACTGAAAACGGTTGACAATATTGTGTCTCAGTATTTACCTAAAGGAGAAAAATCTCTTTACATCGTGGTTACCATTAAAAATGTGACTTTCTCATCAATAAGATCCCAATAACCTTCCTCTAACTTTCCTTGGCTTCCCACATAGATCATTGGTAAAGAATCCACCTGCCAAGCAGAAGACACAGGTTCGATCCCTGGGTCAGGAAGGTCCCCTAGAGAAGGAAATCACAACCCACTCCAGTATTCTTGCCTGGGAAATCACATGGACAGGGGAACGTGGTGGGTTACAATCCATGGTGTCCCAAAGAGTCAGACACAGCTTAGCGACTAGAGAACAACAACTTTCCTTGTTCCACCATTCATGGAAAAATACAAACAAAAAGAAGAATAAAGATAAATGTAATGTTTAAGTTCATATGTTATGATGAGCATTTTGATTACAACCTACAAGTATTTGTCATTCTCCATTGTATAGAATCCATGCAGCTGGCCCCCTCCACCAATGAGCCTCGCTTAGAATAAGTCATTTAGGTTAAACTCATTCCTCCTGGGCATCCACGATTGACTCAGAGAAAAATTTAGAACTTCAATTCAGCAGTTTGGGAAGCAACGTTTGCTTTTCTCCAAACCTGAATTAAGAAACAGGTCACTCCAGAAGCTACTGGCAGCCACTTTATAACCATAAGGCAGGACAGACTGAGGGCGAAGCTGAAACTGTGGGGAACCAGAGCCAGGAGAATTACAGAAAAATAGGGCTAGACTCCTCACTGAACAAAACCTGAAGCCCAGACTACTGCTAAAACTCTCATAATAAACTCTTCACTTTCATAATAAAGTGAAGTAACTACTTTTAATCTTTAAGCCAGTTTAGGTTAGGTGTACTGTACTTTAACCAAAAATAACACAAATCAAAAGAAAAGAAAAAAAAAAAAAGACTCCTACCTAAAGAGGTACAGACAATAGTAAGAAAAGACCAGAGTTAACTGAGTAAACCAAGCAGTTAGCATATTGGGAGGATGCAAATTCTCCATAAAAATGTACTGATAAACATTCTACTTAAAGTGAACTTTGGCTATTCATACATTCAAGGATCAAGATCTTATTAGTAAGAATTCTGAGGGAAAAAAGTTTCAATTGCAGGTAGTAGAGCCTGGAGAATTCCCCAAAAGGATCAAAGGAAAGAAAGCATCATCTTAGAAGAGTTAAATGTATAAGCTATTTCCATGGCCACCCTAGCTAAACTTAGATTATCTATCTAGAAAAGGAATGTAGTTTCCATTCATGAGTGCAGTTAGTCATTCTTAATAATTATTTTTGTCAACTTTACAAAGTCTGAAGTAGAGACTACTGACAATATACCAAGCTATTGTCACATATAGGTATCTGGACTGAGTAGACTACCGATTATAGTGTTTTGAGCAGAGTGAGCCAATTCAAACTGTCTTACTTTCACTCAACTTACAAAATTTCACCTTAACCCAAATTTACTTCTGCCTAAATATGTTCCATTTTTACCAACAGAAAACAAAAACAGAGCCACGAAGAGTGAGCGATCCAAGGAGTCAAGAAAAATAAACTTAATTTGACAGTTTGCCAATCAGACGAGAGACCACTTTCACTTGGCCTAAGGACAGATTAAGCCCAGTAAACCCAATAGTAATTAGAAAGAAACTTTAGGGGTGAGAACATCTGTTGAAATCCTACCTCTGCTATTCAACTTTGGACAAGCTATTTAACGTTCTTGAATACTAGATTTATCATCTGTAAAATAGGGATAACATGTAATTCATAGAGGAACTTTTCTGGTGTGAAAAATCAAATAGGACAGCATGTGAAAAGCATCTCACAGTGCCTGATAGATGTGTGTGCATGTGTGCTCAGTCACTCAGTCATGTCCGATTCTTTGCGACCCCATGAACTGTAGCCCACCAGGCTCCTCTCTCCATGAGATTTTCCAGGCAAGAATACTGGAGCGGGTTGCCATTTCCTCCTCCAGAGGATCTTCCCAACCCAAGGATCAAACTTGAGTCTCTTGCATCTCAGGCATCTTCTGCATTGGCAGGCAGATTCTTTCCCGCTGTGCCACCTGGGAAGCCCAAATGCCTTCTGGATATTAGGTGCCTAACATATGATGGTTTCCTATTTTTCCCTTACCCTAAATAGCTCAATAGCCTCTTAAAACAAAATATAAAACCATTATATTTCACCAAATTCTTTAAACTCTTCATAGAGGAGGGCAATCTGAGCTCTGTTGACCATAGGTGCCCTGAGGGCATGGCTATACTGGAGGAGTTTTCATTTTGAGAGTCCTCTAAACAGTATTGGGCAAGGGGTGCCTACTGGCAAAGGAAATCATAATAATATCCAGGGCAACGTTCAGGCATATACAAAAAAGATAACAATTAGTTCCATAGAAACCATAGAAATACAAAGTTTCCTATTAGCAAAAAGGCAGAAGTTCTTTATGTTCCACTTGACCAGCAACATTAGCATTTGACATGACTGAGTACATACACACACAGTGTGACATGAGACCCAAGGACTGAGTTTGTTCATGGAAAGTAAGTCATCAGACAATGAAGCTGCAGGAAGATTGTGTAGCCTTTTAGGATTCATTTATAAACACAGCCTCCTGGAACACCTCTACAAAGCTGGTGAAATTGTGGTCCTTTTTATTCCCGCTCACCAAACAGTAATAATCTCAAACTGCTGAGTTTAAGAAGAAAAAGGATACCTTACCAGCTTTTACATGTACCAATCCTGCTGATTTTTATGTACTAAAACCTGCACTATTGGAAATTCTATCCATCAGATGTAATGTACATTTCTAGGTCTATATTTACAAGGTATGTATTAATGGATGGGTGGCCAGAGTTTTGCTTTGTTTTTTTCTGGTTGTTTTAACATTATTTTTGTCACCTGCAATGTACTTTTTAAAAAACCTTGTCTGAATCATAGGTTCACCTGAGAAAATTGTACAATATACTCTGAAAAACAGAATGTTTAGTATAATAGTTTTGTGATTTTGCTGCCTGCCACAGTCACCTCATTATTGAAAAGGTATACCTGAGTGTTATTCAGAAGATGTAGTGTTATAAGAAAATTTAATTTCATGGGATATTAATTTATAAAGCATTCAAAAATTTCTATCATATTTATGATGAATTTGTAGGACACTGTTTGCCTAAAAGAATATAGAGAGATTAAAGAAAATATTTGTCTGGTGTCTAGCATACAGAGATGATTTTCTTCAATGAACATGGTTGGATTCCCAGTTCTGCCATTACCAGCTAGATGACCTTGAACAGATAACCTGACAATTCCACACAATCAGGAACTAAAATTAGAGAAGGATCAGTAAGTACCACAAAGATCATTGTGAAGAACAAATTAAATAATAAATATAAAAATATTTTCTAAATTTTAGAGTACTGAAGCAGTTTTGGAATATTAATTGTCTGTATTCAAGCACCTCAGCTACTTATACCTGTGTGACCTTGAGAAGTAATTTATTCTGCCTAAGAGCCCAAGTTTTGCATCTATACATTGCAGAAAAACAGTAACAACACCTATCTTCCTATCATATCTGCAGAATTCAAATGAAATTGTACTCTCTAAAAGAGCATTGTCAACTGTAAAATATTATAAAATTTTAAATGGATAGATATTCTTGTCCCAGTTACACTAATGTGATTTCTTAAAACAGAGAGACAGTTTAGTTTAAAATATTAGATTATAAACTCCATGAAGTTAGTGATTCTGTTTTGTTCCTTGATGTATCTTGAACTCCTAAAACACTGCCTGATAAACAGGTGCTCAGTAAATACTTATTCAATAAATATTAACATAAATATATAAAAAAATATATGATGAAGTTTCTATGTTAATAGGGACAGGTTGAAAAAAGGAGATTATGATTATTGTGCTACTAAGAAATGAAATGCAAGCTTCCCTGATGACTCAACATGAAAGAATCCACATGCCAAAGCAGGAAATTTGGGTTCTATTCCTGGGTTGGGGAGATCCACTAGAGAAGGAAACGGCAACCCACTTCAGTATTCTTGCCTGGAAAATCTGGTGGATAGAAAGGCCTGGCAGTCTATAGTCCTTGGGATCTCAAAACGTTGGACACAACTTGCAATTAAACCACCACCACAACACAAGACACCAACTAACAATGAGAAAGAAGAATTTTTTCTGGAGGATAAGGAAATTATTTAAGAGAGGACCGTGTACTTTTATTCCATGATTTACATTGGGAAAGAATAGTCATATTACATTCTCCTGGGGGCCAATAAATATATTGGTTTTCTTCCACATTTGTGAGGAAGAAAACAGATCAATGAAAATAAACTAGAAGCAAGCATTTGGCAATCTAGACATCTTTTCAAGAAAGAAAATGTGATGTACCTCTTCAAATTGATGTCCTTTTCTCCCTACACCCTAAGCTAAATTAAGTAATTACTGCTCATAACAGTGACTCTGAATTCTCAACGGAGTGATATCACATTTAGTGTTGTCCTTTCCAGTACAGGGAAATGTGTGTTTCATAAATGTATCCCACAATAACAAAGAATCACTACTTTTTAAAGTTATGGTATTTACTTTTTTCCCTCCAAACATTTTAATTAAGCATCTACTATGTGTTGTGAATTGTAGATAGTTCAAAGAAAGAATAAATATGACCCATATTATAATGAACTTTGTAGCTCAGTGAAAGAAAAGAAATATTTAACCTCTTTTTTGTTTAAATTACTTTATTCATTCAACCTATTTTCCTAGACAATTGATAAATATATATCAGGCTTATTTTCTGTAAAATTTAAAACAACTAATTCATATTAATATACACCTGGGTTGATATTCTGCATTTTCCTTTCCAGATAGCTTTGCTATTTACTATTAGTTTTTTGTTTGCTTTTGTGTATTTTTATGTGTGTGTAAGTGTACTAGTCAAGGTACAATATTGTTTTCCTGCATTACTTTTCTGGCCGCTTCCAATGTATATTTCTATCCAAATATTCATCTGCAGTGTATTATAATTATCAATTTACTTGTCTGTCTCACCAACAGCTATTGTTATTATTGTTTAGTCACTAAGTCGAGTATGACTCTTCTGTGACCCCATGGACTGTAGCCTGCCAGGCTCCTCTGTCCTTGGGATTTCCCAAAAAGAATACTGGAGTGGGTTGCCACTTCCTTTTCCGGGGGATCTTCCCCACCCAAGGATCTAACCATCATCTCCTGGGCGGCAGGCAGATTCTTTACCACTGCACCATCCAGGAAGCCCACATAGCACAGTACCCAGGATATTATATACACGGATTAAATACAGAAGGATGGGACTTCCCTGGTGGTACAGTGGATAAGAACCCATCTGCTGATGCAGGAGACATGGTGTGATCCCCGATCCAGGAAGATTCTACATGCTGTGGACCAACTAAAGTCCATGTACCACACCACTGAGTCCAGCTCTAGAGACCGTGGCCACAACTGAAGCCTGTGTGCCTAGAACAGTGTTCCACACAAGAGAAGCACCACCATGAGAAGCCTCTGCAGCACAAGAAAGAGTAGCCCCACTCACTGCAACTAGACAAAACCTGCGCGCAGCAAAGGAAGACTGAGCACAATCCCCAAAAAAAGTAAAAAAAAAAGTAATTTTTTTTAAATGTAGAAGGATGAAAGAAAAAAAGAAGGGAAGGAGGAAGAAGATAAACATAAATACATGTCGTGATTTATTCTAAGTGATCACATGATCTAAATAAACATGGAGAAGGTTTAACAAGTGAATATATTGATGCCAAATTATGCTAGAGATTTAAGAGCACACAAAAGCAAAACAAAGTCATAGGTGGTAAGTTTAGAATCAGGAATTAGAACATGTCTGTCTACATGTCCTAGTTAACCTTATACATTCTTTGTTGTCGTTCAGTTGCTAAGTCATGTCCAAATCTTTGAGACCTCATGAAGTGCAGCACTCCAGGCTTCCCTGTTCTTCACTATCTCCCACAGTTTGTTTAAACCCAGGGATCAAGGCCAGGTCCCCTTCACTGAAGGCAGATTCTTTACTGTCTGAGCCACCAGGGAAGCCCTATGTATTCTTTATGCTACACAAAGAGAAGTCACAGCCTCCTCAGCGGGATGGGGTCTACTCTTGCAACACAAGTCACCTTGAGCCACCAGAGGTTCAGGTTTCAGTAGCCAGACTAAAGCAGAGCATTGCGGTTGTTACCTCAGTGACACAGCAGGAAGTAGAGGAAGCACTTAATCATCTCTTTATTTTTACCTTTTTGTCTAAACTACCTCGATAATTGGCTTACATGGAGAGCTGCCAGAGGAAATTTGCCCAGTCTTAACCCTTGGTACCAATTTCTTCATTATTACCCACCCCCACACTCTAAGTAAACAATGAGACAACTAGAAACTCACTGAGAAAAGTTCTGCCAAAATTACATGCCTGCTGCTTCCAGACTTGAGAAGCAAACTCAAAAGTGATTTGCAGGGAAACAAAAGCACAGATAAAAATCCAGTCTGGTGCAGTCCTACAAAGCAGGTTTTACTGGTAGAGTGGCAATCTCAGGACTACACAATGGGAATGCTCCATGCTTCCGCCCTAAGGGCATGCCCCAGGAATCTGGGATGGCTTCCCACCACCATCCTGTCCTCAAAGGACATTTCTCACTGGTATCTGTTAGGACACCTGGAAAGATAGTATTTTACCAAAATAAACTTTTTTTTTTTTATTAAAAGTTATGATTGCACCTGCAATACAGCCCAGCATGTGGCATGTCAGCTTTGTTGTACATTATTTTCTTGTTACTATTCCAGGAAAGATCTCTATCGGTGACTGCCCGTGGAGTAGGGAAAAAATCCGAAATGGAGTGTTATAACTTATAGCCTAGAGGATATACAGAGAAAAAAAGAGCAACAACAACCTGAGATTCCATATCCTCCTTTCCCTTACAAAAGGGAAAGATTTACCTGATTTTGTATAGCTTAGTTCATACACGCTAGGATATTTTTTTTATAAGGCTATGAGAAAAGAAAGTGCTACATTCAAGCAAATTAAAAATGTTTAAAAAATGTGGACAGATAGTGCCAAATTACACACCAAAAAATGCTTTACTTGTATGACCTTTCCAATCTTACCCAAACCCCAAGCAGTTCATCCTTCATGTTGGCTTGTGTGCAGGCTTGGGAGGCTGTATTTTTCTCTCTGTCCCATCCTTTGTCTTTCTAAAGTTTAGTTTAACTGGTCCCTACTCAGAGACGCTTTTCTTCCTACTGGCTTCCTTACGGGCTTTCTCTATCAGAATTCTTACAAATTATTAATATTTCATCTATTTTCTTACTTATATCTATTTCCTTCAGGGGAATTTATGTTCCCAAATGATAAGTACTTTCTCTGTCTTATAGATCATTGCATTATCAAAACCTAGCTCTCTGCTTGACAGATATTAAATACTCAGATACTTTGCTGAATGAATTAATGAATTGTACAACCCGGTGTTAACCGTATTTAGTTTATTGTCCTTGATATTTATTTAATGCATAATCTTAAGAGTTAATTTGTTGTTGTTGTTTAGTCACTAAGTCATGTCCGACTGTTTACGATCCCATGGACTGTAGCCCTCCAGACTCCTCTATCGATGGGATTTCCCTGGCAAGAATACTGGAGTGGGTTGTCATTTCCTTCTCTAGGTGGGGGATCTTCCCAACCCAGGGATCAAACCGACATCTCATGCATTTTCTGCATTGGCAGGTAGATTCTTTACCACTGAGCCACCAGGGAAAAAACCCTAGGAGTTAATCAGATCAGATCAGTCACTCAGTCGTGTCCAACGCTTTGCGACCCCATGAATCGCAGCACGCCAGGCCTCCCTGTCCATCACCAACTCCCAGAGTTCACTCAGACTCACGTCCATTCAGTCAGTGATGCCATCCAGCCATCTCATCCTCTGTTGTCCCCTTCTCCTCTTGCCCCCAATCCCTCCCAGCATCAGAGTCTTTTCCAATGTGTCGACTCTTCGCATGAGGTGGCCAAAGTACTGGAGTTTCAGCTAGAGCATCATTCCTTCCAAAGAAATCCCAGGGCTGATCTCCTTCAGAATGGACTGGTTGGATCTCCTTGCAGTCCAAGGGACTCTCAAGAGTCTTCTCCAACACCACAGTTCAAAAGCATCAATTCTTCAGCGCTCAGCCTTCTTCACAGTCCAACTCTCACATCCATACATGACAACTGGAAAAACCACAGCCTTGACTAGACGAAACTTTGTTGGCAAAGTAATGTCTCTGCTTTGAATATGCTATCTAGGTTGGTCATAACTTACCTTTCAAGGAGTAAGCGTCTTTTAATTTCATGGCTGCAATCACCATCTGCAGTGATTTTGGAGCCCAGAAAAATAAAGTCTGCCACTGTTTCCACTGTTTCCCCGTCTATTTCCCATGAAGTGATGGGACCGGATGCCATGATCTTCGTTTTCTGAATGTTGAGCTTTAAGCCAACCCTTTTACTCTCCACTTTCACCTTCATCAAGAGGTTTTTTAGTTCCTCTTTACTTTCTGCCATAAGGGTGGTGTCATCTGCATATCTGAGGTTATTGATATTTCTCCCGGCAGTCTTGATTCCAGCTTGTGTTTCTTCCAGTCCAGCATTTCTCATGATGTACTCTGCATATAAGTTAAATAAGCAGGGTGACAATATACAGCCTTGACGTACTCCTTTTCCTATTTGGAACCAGTCTGTTGTTCCATGTCCAGTTCTAACTGTTGCTTCCTCACCTGCATACAAATTTCTCAAGAGGCAGATCAGGTGGTCTGGTATTCCCATCTCTTGAAGAATTTTCCACAGTTTATTGTGATCTACACAGTCAAAGGCTTTGGCATAGTCAATAAAGCAGAAATAGATGCTTTTCTGGAACTCTCTTGCTTTTTCCATGATCCAGTGGATGTTGGCAATTTGACCCCTGGTTCCTCTGCCTTTTCTAAAACCAGCTTGAACATCAGAAAGTTCACAGTTCACATATTGCTGAAGCCTGGCTTGGAGAATTTTAAGCATTACTTTACTAGCGTGTGAGATGAGTGCAATTCCTCCCCTAAATATCTTTCTTTTTCCTTATTTTTTAGTTATAACCACATGGATTTGTGAGCATTAAATGAAATATTATGACTAAATAGTACCATATCTAACAAAAAAGAATTCGGAAGAGTAATCTGTTGTTATTGCCTAAATTAGAAAAGGGGCAAGCAGATAGGTGAATGGGTGTACCCAATCAGGCACTTATCGGGAATTATATATTCACTCATGACAAGTGGAGGCAATTTTGAGTTGTTGATTGGCAGTTTCATGAAGGCGTAAGACCACTATCTACTGACCACAGTTTGGTTAGGAGGTGCACACATGCCTCTAGGAGGAAATCATTAAGGATACTTCTCCCTTAAGACAGTCAAGGGATAGGATTTCCACAACTTATTTTATTCAACTTCTTCTGGATACAGTGATGTCTTCTTTCTCTAGCTCAGCCCTGGAAGGAATCAACTGTGAAATGGCTGTGAGATGGATAAGGTTATCTCTGCCCATCACTACACAGCTAGAGAAAAGGAAAGGTCAGGAGAAAAAAATCTAAAGCAGAATACTGAGTCATTCTACTGTCTTTGTGAAGGAAGACAAATTTGCTGGAGGCTCATGTTTGACTTGAAACATCAAAGATGAGATTTATTCAATTGAAAAATATGGTCAATTTTTTTAAAAACCTAAAATGTTCTACTTTGGTATATATTTGTGTATAAACTTTCTTACTTTCCCCATAGAAGTAAGGAATCTTCTGGTAATGAATTATAAATTCATTTATAAATCATAAAAGTGATTTCTACTTTATAAATCATATAAGCTAAGCTAAGTCACTTTAGTCATGTCCGACTCTGTGTGACCCCATAGACAGCAGCCCACCAGGCTCCCCTGTCCCTGGGATTCTCCAGGCAAGAACACTGGAGTGGCTTGCCGTTTCCTTCTCCAATGCAGGAAAGTGAAAAGTGAAAGTGAAGTCGCTCAATTGTGTCCGACTCTTAGCGACCCCATGGACTGCAGCCCACCAGGCTCCTCCACCCATGGGATTCTCCAGGCAAGAGTACTGGAGTGGGGTGCCATTGCCTTCTGAATTAAAAATGTCACAAAGAACAATACAATATTTATTCTAACTTTGAAAATGTGTGCACATTTACATTTGGTAGCCAACATAAAATCTATACATTTTAATTTTTACCTAAAATTTTTTTAAACTAGACCTTTTCTGGTTGGAATTGTTTAATTTTTTAATCTTCTATTGCTTTGTAAAACCTTTAGCAAAGTGTATTATACAAACTCTATTTCATACTCTAGTCACAGGTCTACAAGAAGCTCTTTATATAACTAAAATAGATGACATACCAAGGTCAATATTTCCATTGACAGTGGGTCTAGATCTGCCTAAATATCCAAAGTATTTGAAGGTATGTGTTGGGAGTGGGTGGTGTTAGTATGGTTTTTTTGGATAGAGCACATCCAAAAAAAGGTTTCAGTTTATTGTTCAAGGAGTCAACTTCCTACTTTTAACACAGTGACTCTCACTCTTGTGATATACAGCCTTCCCTTTTTATTATAATTATTTTGTTATAATCTTTTTATGATCCTGAAATAAAGTTATAGATTTTGTAACCTACTAACACACATAATTCAAAAAGGAAAGAAAGAATACTTGAACACTAAATTATAAACTCATCTAAAGAAAAGGATTTGTATTTCAAGAATTCTTTGGAAGTCCAGTGGCTAACTAAGCTTTCACTACCAAGAGCTGACTTTGACCCCTGGTCAGGGAACTAAACTCCAACAAACTTCATGGCGCAGCAAAAAAAGGAAGAAAAAAAGACTGTATTTCAACAGGTAGGGACTTAGGAACTAGCACACCAAAAGACATATTGAAATTGTTAGATGCTTGCACCTATGAAATGGCAACCCACTCCAGTGTTCTTGCCTGGAGAATCCCAGGGACGGCGGAGCCTGGTGGGCTGCCGTCTATGGGGTCGCAAAGAGTTGGACACGACTGAAGCGACTTAGCAACAGTAGCAGCATGTGAAATGAATTAGATATAATTTTGATAAGCAGAGTGAGATGAACTCATTTTGTGTAACTATAAGAAAATGAAAGAGGACAAATATGCATAGATGTTAGAAAAAAACAAAACTGGTTTTACAAAAAAGTATGTTAAGTGGAATAATGCTCCATCCTACCCCAAGATTCCACGTCTTCCCTGAAACATGTAAATATATATATATATATTAAGGCATATGGCAAAGAGAAACGAAGGTGGACTACAGATTTCTAATAGGCAGATTATCCTGGATTGTTTGGGTAACATGAGGGCCCTTAAAAATAGAACAGAGTCAAAGTCAGAAGAGATGTGGAGACAAAATCAAGGTCAGAGTGATATGAGACAGACAAGGCTCACCTTCACTAGCTGTGAAGACGGAGGAGTAAAGGAGTGCTGGCAACCTTCAAAAGCTGGAAAAAGCAAGGAAATGATTCACCACCGCAGCCTCCAGAAAACACCACCGTCCTGTCAAAAACCTGAATTTAGCCCAGAGAGAACTGTGTCAGATGTCTAACTTATAGAACCACAAGATAAGCAATCTTTTCTTGTTTCAAGCCACCAAGTTTGTGGTAATCTGTTACAACAGCAATAGAAAATTATATAATACAACAAGTAAACATTCCAATCTTATATAAGAAAGGGGGACATAACCTTAATTGAAATAAAGATGATAAATAATGACAAATTACAAACTTTTATAAGGGAGAAGAAAAAGGGGGATATATCATACTCTCACAAAGAAACTATGCTTTATAGCGTCAAAATATTTTTTTATTTTATAGCATGGGATGACACACAGATATCAGAAAGTACACCTCACTTCCTGGTAGCCTACTATCTGTCAAGGCATATATTAGGCTCTAGTACTTAAAATTTGAAGTATATCCCTCTAATGGTTTGGGGAAATAAAGGATGAATTGGGAAGAAGTAAACAAGAAAACTTTATAAAGCAGTCTATAGAGAAGCTGTCCATCTGTCCTCCAGGGACAGTATCGAAGTCTGAATAACAACCCAAAATTATATAAATAATTTTCTTGTGCTTTTCTACAATAAATGTCTTACTATTAGATGATAGAATAATTTAAAATATGCAGATTCTAAGTGTTATGGGCTAAACTGTGTTCCCTCAAACACAATTTTTTTGACCTGTATGGTTATAATTTTCTTCAAATTTGGAAAAAAATTTAGCCATTATTTCTTTAAATATTTTTTCTGCCTCTCCCACTCTGGAGACTTCAAATATGTGTACATTAGGCCACTTGAAATTGTCCCAGAGCTAGATGATGCTCCATTTGTTTTCTTTTTAAGTCTTTTTGCTACTTTTTTCATTTTTGATGTTATATTCTTGTATCTATAGATTCAATAATCTTTTCCTCTGTAGTGCTTCAGTTCAGTTCAGTTCAGTTCAGTCGCTCAGTCATGTCCTACTGTTTGCAACCCCATTAATCACAGCACGACAGGCCTCCCTGTCCATCACCAACTTCCGGAGTTCACTCAGACTCACATCCATCGAGTCAGTGATGCCATCCAGCCATCTCATCCTCTGTCGTCCCCTTCTCCTCCTGCCCCCAATCCCTCCCAGCATCAGAGTCTTTTCCAATGAGTCAACTCTTCGCATGAGGTGGCCAAAGTACTGGAGCTTCAGCTTTAGCATCATTCCTTCCAAAGAAATCCCAGGGCTGATGTCCTCCAGAATGGACTGGTTGGATCTCCTTGCAGTCCAAGGGACTCTCAAGAGTCTTCTCCAACACCACAGTTCAAAAGCATCAATTCTTTGGCGCTTAGCCTTCTTCACAGTCCAACTCTCACATCCATAGTCTCCTATTAATACCATTTAGTAAATATATATTTTTAAATCTCTGACTTTGTAGTTTTCATTCTTAGAAATTCTATTGGGTTCTCTGTTATATCTTCCAATGTTCTTACTATTACCTTCTATTTTGGGCTTCCCAGGTGGCTCAGTGGTAAAGAATCTGCCCACCAACACAGGAGACACAAAAGACGCAGGTTCAATCCTTGGGTCAGGAAGACTCCCTGGAGTAGAAAATGGCAACCAGCTACAGTATTCTTGCCTGAAAAATTCCATGGACAGAGGAGCCTGGTGTGCTACAGTTTCCATGGGTTCACAAAGAGTTGGACATGACTGAGCCACGAGCACACACACACATGTTCAATCTTTCTCCTAGCTACTTTAACATATAGAGTTACAAGTATTTATATAGAGTTATATTAAAGGATTTAAATATCCTTGTTTGCTATTTATCTTTTCTCACTGGCTCATTTTGATTGGCTGATTTTTCCCCTTATGATAAGTTGTGTTTCTTCCACTCTTTTTGTGTCTATAAAAATTTTATTAGACATCAGGCAATAAATATTTTACCTTGTACAGTGCTGGATATTTTGTATTATAAAAATATTTTGAGCTTTTTCTGAGATAATGTAGTCTGATCCTTTCGAGTCTAGCTTTTAAGATTTGTTTATGCAAGACTATAGTCGTGTGTATTTTAGTTAAATATTCCCAGTGCCATGACTACACCCTACTACCCAGGGCCCTGTGAATTGTGTAGTTTTCTAGCTTGGCTGATATGTACATTCATTATTTCCCATTCTAAGTGTTCTCTTTTATTATTTTGGGTATTCTTTTCCCTCAGTTACTCTTAAGGTTATTTTCTCAAACGCATGTGCTGATCAGTATTTTGCTGACTGTAAGTGGGTGATTCTCAGTAGTTGTCCAGAATTTTATTTTCATGTAGCTATCTCTTTTTTGGTACTCTATCTGCCATGTGAACTTAAATTACTTTCTTGTCGGAATGTTGGGGCTTCCCTGAGAGCCCAGTTGGTAAGGAATCCGCCTACAATGCTGGAGACCTGGGTTCTATCCCTGGGTTGGGAAGATCCCCTGAAGAAGGGAAAGGTTACCCACTCCAGTATTCTGGCCTGGAGAATTCCATGGGGTCGCAAATAGTCAGACATGACTGAGTGACTTTCACTTTCTTTTCTCGGATCCTTAGCTCACTCCCTCAAATTAGGAAGTCCACTGATCTCCACCTAAGTTTACCCTCCATATGGTCTGGACATTCTCTCAAGGTTGGCACAATCAGAGGGCTCACCTCATTACTTTCCTGTCTGCCAGAGATCACTGTTCTTTGTATTTGAGGGTAATGTCTTGAAAACTGTCCTTTCCTAATGTGTCCAGAGTTTTAGTTGTTTCAGATTGAAGGGTAGATTTTATTTTTCTTTTTCTAACTTGGCCACAAGTAAAGTCAGTGTGTCTTTTAAACTACATCTATATCTATCTATATGGATTTTTCACATATTCAGTTTTAAAATTGGAGTTTAAATTCACAGGTCTAATCTATTTACATTCATCATTATTGCTCATATGTATGAATGTTTCACCAATCTTTATTTTTGGTTAGTTTCTTTTTAATGCTTTCTCTCTTTAACAAAAAGTTTTCCTAAAGAAGATAAGAAATTAACAAATTCTTAGAATTCTTTAATTCTCCTTCACAGCAATTCAGTTCAGTTTGGTTGCTCAGTCGTGTCCAACTCTTTGTGACCTCCTGGACAGCAGCATGCCAGGACTCCCTGGAACTTACTCAAACTCATGTCCATTGAGTCGGTGATGCCATCCAACCATCTCATCCTCTGTTGTCCCCTTCTCCTCCTGCCTTCAATCTTTCCCAGCATCAGAGTCTTTTCAAATGAGTCAGTTCTTCACATCAGGTGGCCAAAGTATTGGAGTTTCAGCTTCAGCATCAGTCCTTCCAATGAATGTTCAGGACTGATTTCCTTTAGGATGACTGGTTTGATCTCCTCCAAGGGACTCTCAAGAGTCTTCAACACCACAGTTCAAAAGCATCAATTCTTCAGCACTCAGCTTTCTTTATAGTCCAACTATCACATCCACACTGGAAAAACCATAGCTTTGACTAGACAGACTTTTGTTGACAAAGTAATGCCTCTGCTTTTTAATATGCTGTCTATGTTGGTCATAACTTTCCTTCCAAGGAGTAAGTGTCTTTTAATTTCATGGCTGCAATCACCATCTGCAGTGATTTTGGAGCCCAAAAAAATAAAGTCTGACACTGTTTCCACTGTTTCCCCATCTATTTGCCATGAAGTGATTGGACCAGATGCCATGATCTTCGTTTTCTGAATGTTGCGCTTTAAGCCAACTTTTTCCACTCTCCTATTTCACTTTCATCAAGAAGCTTTTTAGTTCCTCTTTACTTTCTGCCATAAGGGTGGTGTCGTCTGCATATCTGAGGTTATTGATATTTCTCCCAGCAATCTTGATTCCAGCTTGGGCTTCATGCAGCCTGGCATTTCACATGATGTACTCTGCATATAAGTTAAATAAGCAAGGTGATGATATGTAGCCTTGATGTACTCCTTTCCTCACAACAGTTCACATCATATAATTTTTTTCAAGATTTTTTTATTCTGGATTATTGTGGATGTATTTCTTCTTTTTATTTGGTCTTAAATGGCTACAATAAGAGCCAACTTCACCAAGTCAGTCACCTTTAATTCATGTATCTTCTGCAGCAACTGTTGGATTTTTCTCTAATTTTATTTTATTTAAAACTGTAGTCTCTGTGAGTCATTGCATAGCAATTCTCTTGAGGCTTTCTGTGTCTTCGAATTTTTTTATTATTATGCTGGCATATTTGAAAACTCTTTAAATTATTTTTCTTTAGTACTTGTAAAATATCCATTTATTATCTTCTTATATATGTTTATTGACCAATCTGATATCAATCTAGTTTTAGAGTCTTTGTTAGTGTTCTGCCCTGGAAATCTTTATATACATATGTGTGTGAATTTGGCTAGCCACACTCTTGTCTACCTAATTTGGCTTTTTTTTTTTTTAATATAGCTTCCATAATTTTAAATTCACAATCTGTTTCTACGGCTATCTGTAATCCAGAAATTCCTTTTATAATGGCTGTGCTCCTCAAGTGTCCTGCTATATAGTTCTGTGAGCTCTTTTTCACCAGAGCTAGTTCCTAAGGTTTGCTGCCCATTAAAATCACCTGTCAAGGTCCAACCTAGATAGCATATTAAAAGCAGAGACATTATTTCGCCAACAAAGGTCCATCTAGTCAAGGCTATGGTTTTTCCAGTGGTCGTGTATGGATGTGAGAGTTGGACTGTGAAGAAGGCTGAGCGCCAAAGAATTGACGCTTTTGAACTGTGGTGTTGGAGAAGAGTCTTGAGAGTCCCTTGGACTGCAAGGAGATCCAACCAGTCCATTCTAAAGGAAATCAGTCCTGGGTATTCATTGGAAGGACTGATGCTAAAGCTGAAACTCCAATACTTTGGCCACCTCATGCGAAGAGTTGACTCATTGGAAAAGACTCTGATGCTGGGAGGGATTGGGGGCAGGAGGAGAAGGGGACGACAGAGGATGAGATGGCTGGATGGCATCACTGACTCGATGGACGTGAGTCTGAGTGAACTCCGGGAGTTGGTGATGGACAGGGAGGCCTGGCATGCTGCAATTCATGGGGTCACAAAGAGTCGGACACGACTGAGTGACTGAACTGAACTGAACTGACTGAAAATCACCTGTGGATTTTTAGAACTCCCAGAGTCAAGTCCCACTTCATAGCAATTAGATCAGCATTCTAGGAAAGGGAACCACATGTTAGTATTATTTAACATTTCCAGGTGATTTCAACACGCAACAAATTTGGGAACCAGTGTTCTAGAAGTATCATCCATGCTATCGAGTAGTGTATTGCCCAATGTGCCGTCTCAATGAGTCAGGTAGTGCATGTGAGGTGGGGTTGGTGACTCCTAAGCTGAAGAGCTCCAAATACCAGAAAAATCTCTCCTATTCCAAAAAATCTCAGATCCATGCTTCACCTTTCACCACCCTTGGCAGTATCAGCATTAGAAGGAGATATTCCTTGTATTATAATTCTTTAGTACTGAACTGTATAGAGAACCACTTAATCACCCGGCCACACCCTACACCAATAAAATCTGAAACTGTTGGGGGTGGGACCTAGGCATTAGTATCTCTTAAAGTTCCATAGATAATTCCATTGTGCAGATAAAAACTGAGTACCACTCTCCCAAGAACTTGGAAAATGGAGTGGAGACACAATTGCCTGAAGACAGATTGTCTCCACCTATTTTTCTTAGATTCTTACAAAGAATTAGCTGTTTTGTTTTATAGCTCAAATTTGACCCTTGAGACATTCGGACAAGAGTTCTGAGCAGGGATTTGGAGCAGGTGTTAATTGCAGCAAGATAATGGGGGACAGAGAAGCAAAAACAAAACTATGCTATCCCAACACGAGTATGCATACATACCAATTGCTGAAAGAACAACAGAGAGGTGATAACCCAGATTTCTCTCACAGTGCTCTTCATTTTCCTGTTCTGGTTGCTGAAGGTTGAAAGTAAAGGAGGATTCTAGCAGTTTGGCTAATTTAGTATCTTGGCTGAAATTAGCATCAAAATCAGTATATATTAAAACCACTTCAAAAAATTAAATAAAATAAAAGCTTTGTACATAATGAAAAAACAGAGTTAGACTCTGGGTTCAGATGACATTTTGAACATCTTGTGGGCATATGAACATCATGCCAGATTTCTTGTTATATAATTCCTTGTTATGTAGACCTGCCCTGCACATTGCAGGACATCAGTCATCTCTGGCTCCTGTTTTTCCCTCCAAATAATAATCGTATGTTGTTTTTCAGTCACTACATTTGTGTTTGACTCTTTGCAAACCCATGGACTATAGCACAACAGGCTCCTCTGTCCTTCAGCATCTCCTAGAGTTTGCTCAAATTCATGTCCACCAAGTCAGGGATGCTATCTAACCATCTCACCCTCTGCCACCCCCTTCTTCTTTTGCCTTCAATCTTTCCTAGCAACAAGATCTTTTCCAGTGAGTCAGCTCTTTGCACCAGGACTGGCACTTCAGCTTCAGCATCAGTCCTTCCAAAGAATATTGAGGGTTGATTTCCTTTAGGACTGACTGGTTTGATCTTGCAGTCCAAGGGACTCTAAAGAGTCTTCTCCACCACCACATTTCGAAAGCATCAATTCTTTAGCAGTCAGACTTCTTTATGCTCCAACTCTCTCATCCGTGCATGACTACTGGAAAAACCATATCTTTGACTATTATGGATCTTTGTCAGCAAACTGATGTCTCTGCTTTTTAATACACTGTCTAGGTTTGTCATAATAATATATTGTGCCAAAATGTGAAGAGTCCTACAAGCCCTGAAAAATCTGAACCTTATCCTAAAAGTCACTGGAATATGTTAAGGTTTTTTTTGTTTGTTTAAAATACAAAGTTTAACTGAACAGTAATGAAGTAGACCAGGCTATCAGTTCCTTAAAGGAAGCATCACTTTGTGCCTTGACTACACCAGGGTTTAGTCAAGAGTATGGCAAACAGTAGATAATAAATAGATAGGTAGACAGATGGATTTAGACAGATGGATGTTTGGAAATAAAGAGAAATAGACAGGGACAGAGACAGAGAGAAGAACAAAAGAAGCAGGAAGACCAGTTAGAGGGGGCTAATATAGTTATTTATTAAAGTAGCAAATTAAAGTAATAATGAGGGAATAATAGCCAAATAGATGAGAAAATTTTGAAGAAATAGTCAATAGTTCCTGTGGAATAGTGTGATATAGTCAGAACAAGAATTCTGTAGCCCAGACATAACCCCTGATTTAGGTAATAATTCCTTTTTTTAATTATTATTTTTCCTCTATGTGGTTCATTCTTGTTTTGTTTTTCTGGCCATGCTGTGCGACTTTCAGGATCTCAGTTCCCTGATCAGGAATTGAACCCCAGGCTACGGCAGTGAAAGCCCAAATCCTGACCCTTCAGCCACCAGGGAACTCCCAGTAATTTTTTTAAGCACAGAGAAAGCACAGTAATATGAGAGGCCCAAAGACAGAGCTACTAAATTGTTCGTTTCTGTAGAATATGCATAGTTTCTCAAACTCATCTATATTTTTTCATATCATGTCACAGCATACTCAGGTGTATAGTAAAACTTCAACAAATACTTGCTGAATTTATATAAATAAGCAAGACTTTGTCTTATTCATGTAATCAAGCTGCTCAAATTTCTGTCACTTGCAGCTTCAACAATGGGTCTCTCTGATGTTAGCTGTGATCAAATGAGCAGGGTTTGGTGCACATGTACAACCATTTTTTAATTGTTCATCTAATTTTATACTTTATAGTTGTGGATTTATGCCAGTTCTTTTTAGAGTGATCATATTTTAAAAATACCTACTCACATAGCATTAATTATCAAAACCAGTAATATGCATATTTAAAGGAAAGATTAGGGTGTGGCAGAGGAATTTGAAGGGTGTTGCTTCCCTGGTGGCTCAGAAGATAAACCGTCTGCCTGCAATGCAGGAGACTTGGGTTCGATCCCTGGGTTGGGAAGATCCCCTGGAGAAGGAAATGGCAACCCACTCCAGTATTCTTGCTGGAAAATTCCATGGATAGAGGAGCCTGATGGGCTATAGTCCATGGGGTTGCAAAGAGTTGGACACAACTGAGCAACTTCACTGGTTCACTGGTTCACATGTAAGAGATATACCTTACTAATGTAGAAGTGAAGTTAACAAATGTGGCAGTTTATGAGAGAATAAAATCAATGGGAATGTGGGAGATAAATTAGGGAAAAAAAGCAAAAGGCAAGAAAATTTAGAGAGAGGAGGTCATGGATGTCGGTGCAAAGAAGAGGAAGCCTCTGACAAATAGAGTGCAAAGGGTTAACACTAAGTGCAGGATAGAGAAAAGCAGAGTAGAGTAGATTATAGAGAGCTTAAAAAAGAGAGAAGAACATGAATGAGGAATGGCTTGGTCGTTGATTGATTGAGATAACTTGGAACACCTTACAGAAAGATATAAAGAAGAGGGGGTTAGTGAGGAGAACAAAAAAAATTAAACACAAAAAAATTTTGCAGCATTACTCACAAGGTATTATCGTAAGATATGGAAACAACCTGTGTCAATCAACAGATGAATGGATAAAGAAGTAGCAAATACATACAATGAAATATTATTCAGCCATGAGAAAGAAGGAATGCTACCATTTGATCTTGAAGGCATTATGCTAAATAAGCCAGAGAAAATATTGTATGATCAGTTACATGTAATGTGTGATCTAAAGAAGCTGAACTCATAAAAACAGATAATTTAATGGTGGTTATCAGGGATTGGGTTGGGGTAGGACAGGACTGGAGAGATGTTGGTGAAAGAGCAGGGGAAAAAAAGCTACAAAATACAGTAAGAAGAAAACAAGTAACCAAAGGTACTTTAGTAAAATTAAAGTCACAGTGTTAAAGTTATTAAGTGAAACAACAGAACTGAGGTTGTGCTGCAGAGATAATAACTGAACTCAGAAGGCTGCTGCTGCTGCTAAGTCGCTTCAGTCGTGTCCAACTCTGTGCGACCCCATAGACGGCAGCCCACCAGGCTCCCCCGTCCCCGGGATTCTCCAGGCAAGAACACTGGAGTGGGTTGCCATTTCCTTCTCCAAGGCATGAAAGTGAAAAGTGAAAGTGAAGTCACTCAGTCCTGTCTGACTCGGCGACCCCACGGTTCTGCTCTGCTGCTGCTGCTAAGTTGCTTCAGTCATGTCCAACTCTGTGCGGCCCCATAGATGGCAGCCCACCAGGCTCTGCCGTCCCTGGGATTCTCCAGGCAAGAACACTGGAGTGGGTTGCCATTTCCTTCTCCAATGCATGAAAGTGAAAAGTGAAAGTGAAGTCGCTCAGTCGTGTCCGACTCTTTGTGACCCCATGGACTGCAGCCTACCAGGCTCTTCCGTCCATGAGATTTTCCAGGCAAGAGTACTGGAGTGGGGTGCCATCTTTTAGATAAGAGAAGTCAAACTGCAATAAAACACAAAAGGAAAACACAAGTGTTTATAAGTGTTTCATATCATGTTTCCAATTAGCAAATTTGTTTATTATATCTGACTGCAGAACAAAAAATAAGCTTTCAAGGGTGTCAGAGAAAAAGTATACCTGGGAGGATATTGAAGAGGGCAACCTACCTGTGCTCTCAAATCTAACATAGAGAAACTAAATTACAGAAACAGATGAGAACTAACTGTTGAATATTCAATAATTATGGCAAAGTCTTGGACACAGAGACAATCAGAGCACCTGTGGTTAGCAAGACCATCAAAATGACAAGGTGGTTTGTTCCCAGTTCCTCATGTGTTAATCTTCCTTTTCAGTCCATCTAATTAACCTCCCATGTTCTTTGCCTTCTGAAGGCCTTATCTCTCTTCCCCAGGGTCTGCCATTGGATAAGCATGGATAATTGCCATTAAAATGTTAGTTGATAATAGATTAAGGTGTTTTGCATTTAAACAGAAAACACTTGTACAAATCCTTTCAGACAAGTAGAAGAAGACAGGTAGCACTGTTTGTTTAAAAAATGACTGAGAGAAGTCCGAGATGTCAAGACTGCGGGTCTCCCCTGCGCCCTTAGATACACATTTTTTGGGCATGTCTATAAAGAAATATACATTTGCCATGCCCTCCCAAAGAAATATTTTATATCCCCAAAGTCTAAATGAAATTAAAGAAATTTGAATTAAACTTAATATTCATCATCCTTCATGCCCATATTTGCCTTGATGGAATTATAAGTAGTGGGGAAAATTTTAACAAAATGGGCAGGATTTTACGCAACAGAAGGAAAAAATGACTTAAAAAGAGAAATGTGGTAGTACAGATTAATGTGGGTGGTGAAAATCTACATTTTCAAAGTTAATAGTGCTTTAAACGATGTTGAAGGCTAAGATAGCAGTCAGAGTGGGTAAAATGGAATATAATTGGAATAAAGGAGAAAAAAGCATAGGCAGCAGAAAGGCATATAGGATAGTATAACCTTACAATGATATATATTTCTTAATAACTTACGGCAAATCTTGATAAATTGTAAACTATTTCTCCCACTCCATTGTCTTTTTACATACGTTGTGACTCTTACCTATTCACAGCAGCAGATGAACTTCTTCTCGTCATAAGAGTAACTGAATGTGAATACAGTCTGAACAGAGAAGTCTTTCTGAAGAAAGCTGTTGTATTCTTTATTGGCAGATACTGTCTCACACACACAGTGCATACACAGATCTCTGATAATATTTTACACCCCATTTTGTGAAAATAAAGTATTTTATAAACACTAATTAAATATCACAGAAGCTCCTATTAACAACATCTAAAAGAATACAGTGAACCTACCAGTTCCACAGAATGAAAACCACAATTACAGAAATTTAATCAAACTGATTACATGGATCACAGCTTTGTCTAGCTCAATGCGACTATGAGCCATGCCATCCATGTAGGGCCACCCAAGACAGATGGGTCATGGTGGAGAGTTCTGACAAAACATGGTCCACTGGAGGAGGAATGGCAAACCACTTCAGTATTCTTGCCTTGAACACTATGGCAACAGAGAACAGAGAACCCCATGAACAGTACAAAAAAGCAAAAAGATAAGATACTGAAAGATGAACTCCCCAGGTCGCTAGGTGCCCACTATGCTACTGTAGAACAGTATAGAAATAGCCCCAGAAAGAATAAAGAGGCTGAGCCAAAGCAAAAACAATGCCCAGTTATGGATGTCACTGGTGATGAAACTCTGATGCTGTAAGAACAATATTGCATAGGAACCTGGAATGTTAGGTCCATGAATCAGGGTAAATTAAAAATGCTCAAAAAGGAGATGACAAGAGTGAACATCGATGTTTTAGGAATCAGTGAGCTAAAATGGACCAGAATGGGGGAATTTAATTCAGATGACCCTTATATCAACTACTGTGGGCAAGAATCCCTTAGAAGAAATGGAGTAGCCATCATGGTCAACAAGAGTCCGAAATGCAGTACTTGGATGTGATCTCAAAAATGACAGCAGGAGGAGAAGGGGACACCAAAGGATGAGGTGGTTGCACGGCATCACCAACTCAATGTACATGAGTTTCAGCAGGCTCCGAGAGTTGGTGATGGACAGGGAGGCCTGGCGTCCTACAGTCCATGGGGTAGCAAAGAGCCAGACAGGACTGAGCAACTGAACTGAACTGAACTGAACCAGTCCTGCAATTATTGGACAAGCATGCAGAACACAAATTCAAGAAGAGTGTTGTGACCTCCAGATATCTATTCTCTTCATGGTTCTGGGAAATCTATTACAAACCTCTCTTATCATATATCTGATCAAAAATAAGCTGTATTTACATGATTATTTAGTAGTTGTTTTGAATCAAACTATCATATTGTAAAGATATTTGTCAAGTTCAGTTCAGTTCAGTTGTTTAGTCATATCCGACTCTTTGCGACCCCATGAACTGCAGCACGCCAGGCCTCCATGTCCATCACCAACTCCCGGAGTTTACCCAAACTCATGTCAATTGAGTTAGTGATGCCATCTAACCATCTCATCCTCTGTTGTCCCCTTCTTCTCCAGCCTTCAATCTTTCCCAAATTCATGGTCTTTTCAAATGAGTCAGCTCTTCGCATCTGGTGGTCAAAATATTGGAGTTTCAGCTTCAACATCAGTCCTTCCAATGAACACCCAGGACTGATTTCCTTTAGGATGGACTGGTTGGATCTCCTTGCAGTCCAAGGGACTCACAAGAGTCTTCTCCAACACCACAGTTCAAAAGCATCAATTCTTTGGCTCTCAGATTTCTTTATGGTCCAACTCTCACATCCATGCATGACTACTGGAAAAACCACAGCCTTGACTAGATGGACTTTTGAAGGCAAAGTAATGTCTCTGTTTTTTAATATGCTGTCTAGGTTGGTCATGGTATCTGGTCCCATCATTTCATGGTAAGTAGATGGGGAAACAGTGGAAACAGTGTCAGACTTTATTTTTGGGGGGCTCTAAAATCACTGCAGATGGTGATTGCAGCCATGAAATTAAAAGACGCTTACTCCTTGGAAGGAAACTTATGACCAACCTAGATAGCATATTCAAAAGCAGAGACATTACTTTGTCAACAAAGGTCTGTCTAGTCAAGGCTATGGTTTTTCCAGTAGTCATGTATGGATGTGAGAGTTGGACTGTGAAGAAAGCTGAGCACTGAAGAATTGATGCTTTCGAATTGTGGTGTTGGAGAAGACTCTTGAGAGTCCCTTGGACTGCAAGGAGATCCAACCAGTCCATCCTAAAGGAGATCAGTCCTGGGTGTTCTTTGGAAGGAGTGATGCTAAAGCTGAAACTCGAATACTTTGGCCGCCTCATGCGAAGAGTAGACTCATTGGAAAAGACTCTGATGCTGGGAGGGATTGGGGGCAGAAGGAGAAGGGGATGACAGAGGATGAGATGGCTGGATGGCATCACTGACTCAATGGATGTGAGTCTGAGTGAACTCTGGGAGTTGGTGATGGACGGGGAGGCCTGGCGTGCTGCAATTCATGGGGTCGCAAAGAGTCAGACACGACTGAGTGACTGAACTGAACTGAGGTTGGTCATAACTTTCCTTCCAAGGATTAAGGGTCTTTTAGTTTCATGGCTGCAATCACCATCTGCAGTGATTTTGGAGCCCAGAAAAATAAAGTCAGCCACTGTTTCTACTGTTTCCCCATCTATTTGCCCTAAAGTGATGGGACTGGATGCCATGATCTTCGTTTTCTGAATGTTGAGCTTTAAGCCAACTTTTTCACTCTCCTCTTTCATTTTCATCAAGAGGCTCTTTAGTTGTTCTTTACTTTCTGCCTTAAGGGTGGTGTCATCTGCATATCTGAGGTTATTGATATTTCTCCCAGCAATCTTGATTCTAGCTTGTGCTTCATCCAGCCCAGTGTTTCTCATGATGTACTCTGCATATAAGTTAAATAAGCAGGGTGACAATATACAGCCTTGATGTACTCCTTTTCCTATTTGGAACCAGTCTGTTGTTCCATGTACAGTTCTAACTGTTGGTTCCTGACCTGCATGTAGGTTTCTCAAGAGGCAGGTCAGGTGGTCTGGTATTCCCATCTCTTTGAGAATTTTCCACAGTTTATTGTGATCCACACAGTCAAAGGCTTTGGCATAGTCAATAAAGCAGAAATAGATGTTTTTCTGGAACTCTCTTGCTTTTTCAATGATCCAGCGAATGTTGGCAATTTGATCTCTGGTTATTTATGAAGAGGTAATCTTATATACTATTCTAAAATGTTGCCCTCAAATGCAGTTTAGGTTATTTTTTTTCTATCTCTAATATTGTTTCAAGCTTTTTTGTTTTTACAGTGCACTGTTTCTGATTCTTCCTTTCTCCTACTTCCTTTTCAGTATTTATTTCCTCTCAATATAATGTGCCATCTTTTAGTGATTTTGTGTTCAGTCCATCTGTTAAAGTTCTGTTTCTGTATTTTTCTTCCATTCTCTCAATCTAGTAATTATCTTCTCTGGATCATCTGTTTTCTCAGTATTAGGGGATTCCTCGTATTTGCAAGTCGGAGAAGGCAATAGCACCCTACTCCAGTACTCTTGCCTGGAAAATCCCATGGATGGAGGAGCCTGGTGGGCTGCAGTTCATGGGGTCGCTATGAGTTGGACATGACTGAGTGACTTCACTTTCACTTTTCCCTTTCATGCATTGGAGAAGGAAATGGCAACCCACTCCAATGTTCTTGCCTGGAGAATCCCAGGGACGGGGGAGCCTTGTGGGCTGCTGTCTATGGGGTCGCACAGAGTCGGACATGACTGAAGTGACTTAGCAGCAGCAGTATTTGCAAGTAATATTGAAAGTTGATAGTAGATCATAATAAGCCAGGCCCAAAATACAGAAAGAAAAGGACTAGAGAAAGAGGCCAACAGAAGAGTAAGTAGACTGGGTCAGTGCGAAGACTTCCAGTTTTAAAATTATTTGGAATTTTCACTTATTGGTCTGTTTTTATTTGAAAATTTTTCTCTGTGATAGTCACTCAAAAAATATGTTTAAAAGAGAAAATAAACTATGTTAAGTAGTTGATAAAGTGATGGTGCACACACTATTTTTTCCTTTTTGGAATGTCAGTATCTGAAGAACATCTGAATGTGTTCTATTAGTATAGTATAGCTTGTTGACTTCATCAGTTAGATGTCAGTATCTTCCTCTTGTAATTGTTTACAAAAGTAGTTTATGATTTGTCATCTTTCCTGCAAACTGTCCTTTGGCAATGCCTGCACTTCCAGCCAAATCATGTGGTATGATTAAGGTTTGAAGGGCCCTAATAAATAGTAGAATCTCCTTGATTAGGAGTTATCTCACTTATCTGGAGGATATTGTGTTAGTTTCCCAGGACTGCTGTAAGAAAGTGTCATAAACTCTGTGACTCAAGACAGTAAAAATGTGTTATCTCACAGTTCTGAAGCCATAAAGTCTGAAATCAAGATGTCAGCAAAGCCGTACTCTCTCTGAATGCTTTAGCAGAGGATCCTTCCTTGCCTGGTGGTAGCTGGCAATCCTTGGGTTCCTTGGCTTGTGGCAGAATAGCTCTAATCTCTGCCTGTGTTCACATGGCGTTCTTTCTGTGTGTGCATCTGTGTCTCTTTTTCTCTTCTTGTAAGGAACCCAGGCATTGGATTATGGTCCACTTAAATCCAGTATCACCTTGTCTTAGCTTGATTATTTATGCAAAGATCCTATTTCCAAGTAAGGGTTAAGACTTCCACACATGTTCTTTGTTGACACAATGCACTGCATACCAGATGCCTTTCCTTATGTTTCCCCATGTGAAATCACATTGATGAATTATCTAATATGATGCTATATATAATGGAGATGTTTAATTCACTTGATTTGATTTTAATTTCTACACATAAAATGCTGTTTACCATTAGTTAAATTGGTGGTATGGGTCTTAAGAAAATTGCCAATGGAAAGGATTTTCTGTTCTCATCTGTGAAAACAGGTTGAAATGAAAGTTTGGTAATGACATGTTATTGGATATTTTATATATTGGTCAAGTAATATTTTTGCTTTCATTTTTAATACATTCTTTAGAAACACAAAATCCTTTTTAAAATAAATCAGACTGTGCTAAAATATCCAGGAGTAAACACAGAGTTTATTATTACAAAATAAACTGCTGCTGCTGCTGCTAAGTCCCTTCAGTCGTGTCCAACTCTATGCGACCCCATAGATGGCAGCCCACCAGGCTCCCCTGTCCCTGGGATTCTCCAGGCAAGAACACTGGAGTGGGTTGCCATTTCCTTCTCCAATGCATGAAAGTGAAAACTGAAAGGGAAGTCGCTCAGTTGTGTCCAACTCTTCGTGACCCCATGGGCTGCAGCCTACCAGGCTCCCCTGTCCATGGGATTTTCCAGGCAAGAGTACTGGAGTGGGATGCCATTGCCTTCTCCAAAAAAATAAACTAGGACTACTTTAAAACAAAGTAAGGTGACTCAGGCTTCACTTGAATGGAGAGCAGATGTAAGATCTGAATATTCAATAACTACTGAGCAGAAAGAGTGAACCTCTATTTTTTGTTTGTTACAGTTAATTATACTAATTAAAATTAGAACTTCCACCATTAAAATTACCCACAGCTGTATGGTTCTTGCTGCTATTGTTGGTGCACACTGAAAATATTCCAACAGAGGGCACCAGGAATTGTCTGTGATTAACATACCCACACATTCTTGTCACTTTGGAAAGATTGCAGACAGCATAACTAATAAAGTTATTGTGTTCTTGTGAAAGAATAATAGCATGTTTGAAGAGACTGTATTAACCCTGTTGTAAAGTATTGCCTGCACTCTGTATTAAAGGAAATGAAATAACAAAGATAAAGTGTTTTTAATTCTTACACTGTTTGCTCTTGCTTGTTTTATTCCATTTCAATTTACACCTATATTCAAGAACACACAAAAAATGTATCACCCACCTCAAAGGCAGTTTTATTTTTCCTACACACTTTTGTAACAATTTGATGCTTTAAAGAACAAATGTATAATTTAGCTTAAAAAGTGATGAATAAGAAACATTGTCCAATCTCAAAAACTGTGAACTCAATTTGCTATGTTTACTATTATAAAAGAAAAAAAAAAAAAAAAGAGGAGGGAAGATGGAAGGGAGGGGGAGGAAAGACAGGAATAAGAGAGAGAAGAGTTTTGTTATTTTGTTTTCCTTTGTTGACCTTCTGAAATTTCTATTTACTGGATAATAGTATTGATAACAGGTTATATCATGGCTGTAAACTCCTAGAGAATATAATAATAAGCAAACAATCAGTATTTCTAAAATCCCAAGCTTGAAATTAGAAAATTTTAATATCAGACTGATCATTATTAAGGCCATTAATGCCAACAGTATGTTCACAAACATGAATAGTCATCCAGACCAACAACCTCTATATATAATGAAGAAATTCTTTGAAAGGAGGATAGTGTGAGATACAGAAATTATGGAAATTATTTGAATATTTCGCTATTTTGTGATAGCTTAAAACAGGAAAGGGAATTACTGAAATTTTAGACTACAGAATTTATATTTACAACATTGCTGCTACTCCTTTGTCATATTACTTACCTACGATAAAGTTATGCCTGAAAATAAGTAATATTTACATATTGATTGCTTCTCTATTCATTGTGGTCTAACAAATCTTCAGAGTGTAGCTCATGAGTATTGATGTATGAAAATAAATTGGATTCCAAACAAATTTTTTAAATGTTCAAAGTTAAAAATTTGAAATTTTTTTTAATGAAAAAAAAATCAGAACAAGATGAAGCTCCAAGGTCCTGAGTGGCAGCTGATGGCCAGTTCAGGCATTATTTATTAGATATGATCCAATACTTAAAAATCAGATCAAATTCTCTTTTATTCTTAATGGATATCATTTGAAATCATCCTTGTGTGGTGATCTAGTAAATATAAAATCAGTTACCTTTTTAAACAACTTCTTTTAAGAGCAGAGTTCTATTGCATTCCCATCTCTCTCTCTTTCTTTCTAAGATGTATCTGTAAAGACATTGGCTTCTCATCAGCAAAAACAGCAGCTGGAGAAAGGCCTTCCTACGTATTCTGTCAGGGGAACTGCAAGGTTAGGTGAGGTTGTAATAGACATAAAGGATTTACTGACATAACATAGATTGCATGCTTTCATTCTCTCTGTTATTTGCGCCTTTCTCTTTTAATGGAAATGAAAACAATTATAGAGCAGAAAAGATAAAGCTCTCCTCTGAGAGTACTGTATTATGGTCCATAAAGAGGTATAAACTGACAAATATACGTATAAGGTAGGTATTTACACATCAGATGACACTAAACTTAATTGCTATTTTCAAATTTTGTAGGAAACAGCTGTGAAAATCAACCCAAGCCAACAAATCAATAATAGTCTATATAAGTTAAGGAAGGTTTTATTACTACTCTTTATTTCAATTCACATGCTTTCTGAAACTGCTATCAATTATCTGGCATTCCGATATTTCAAACGTTGTTAATAAATTGTTTCTTTCATAAATTTACCACAATTTGGACTTTCAAAATGATATTGGGCTTCCCTGGTGGCACAGTGCATAAGAATCCACCCACCAGTGCAGGGGACACTGGTTCGATCCGTGGTCAGGGAAGATTCCATGTGCAACTCAACAGACATCTAAAGCCCATTAGCCACAACTACTGAAGTCTGTGTGCCTAGAACCTGTGCTCCGCAACAAACAGAAGCCACCCCAATGAGAAGCCTGTGCACTGCAACTAGGGAGAAGCTCCCACTCCCCGCAACTAGAGAAAGCCCGCACACAGCAACAAAGACCTAGCACAACCAATAAATAAATAATAAAAATAAAATTAAAAAAAAATTCTCGTTAGACAAAATTCCCTGAATCTAGCCTTGAAGATTTCCTTTTGTATGCTGACAGTTCTTCAGTGTGTAAACCCCATCCTAAGTCCTGTGGTACTATATCAATCAAAAATTGTTCAGCAAATTGAGTCTCAAATCTCAATCTAAAAATGAAAATAGAACTGTAAAAATATACTTGATAGGGCTGTGTTTAATATATGGGATGCAAACATTATGAAACTGACTCTGTTTGATTCATACTTAATGAAAGAATCATATAGAAGTATGGAAGTGGCCTCATCTGTCAAATTCAACATTCATTTTAAAGTAACATTTTTAACTTTAAAATTGAATCATATTTCTTGCAGTAATTTTAGGAAACAGACTTCATTAAAGCACCATAGATTGAACTCTTGTGTTTATTTCCACTCCCTCTAGAAATGAAAGGAATGGAAGTCATGGAATTGTAATGATAATAAATGAATTAACCCTCGAGGACAAAGAGAATTAGAAAGAAGACAATAGCAAGTCAAAGATGGGGACACATTTTTGAAAATAAAAAGCAGGTGAGAATAATCAAATTGGCAGAGCTAAATGAAGATAAAATCTAGGCCTGCAAAGGAGAATTTTGAAGATTAGCTATCAGACTCACTTCCTCAGAATCCCAGAAAATCTAGGACAGAAGCTCTCAGGACTGGTTCAGGCAGAGGCGTGCCCTGGATCCATGGACCCTCAGATCAGCTTCCCACTCCAGCAGAGGGCCTGAGGTTTAATCAGGGATACTGAGGCATTGTACTCACAAAAGAAATACATTAAATGAAAGACTAAATGCTGAATATAGGCATAGCTCATTTTATTGCACTCTGCATTATTGTGCTTCATAGATAGTGAGGTGTTTTTTTCTTTTTTCTTTTTTAACAAATTGCATGTTTGTGGCAATCCAGTGTCAAAGCAAGTTCATAGGCATCATTTTCCCAACACTCATTTACTCACTTCTCGGTGCACAATTCTCACAATATTTCAAATTTTTTCATTATTATTATATTTGTTATGGTAATGGGGGTCTTTGATGTTATTATTGTAATTGTTTCTGGGGTACCACCAACTGCACCCGTGTGTGCTTGTGCTAAGTCACTTTAGTCATGTCCAACTCTTAGCAACCCCATGGACTGCAGCCCGCCAGGCTCCTCTGTCCATGGGATTTTCCAGGCAAGAATACTGGAATGTGTTGCCATTTCCTTCTCCAGGGGATCTTTTCAACCCAGGGATTGAACCCATGTCTCATATGTTTCCTGCCTTAACAAGAGGGTTCTTTGCCACTAGTGAACAGCAAACAACTGATAAATGTGTCTGTCCTGACTGCTTCCAGAACCAGCTGTCCCCTCATCACTCTCTCTCTCCTTGGGTCTCCCTATTGCCTAAGACAATCAGATCAGATCAGATCAGATCAATCGCTCAGTCGTGTCCGACTCTTTGCGACCCCTTGAATCGTAGCACGCCAGGCCTCCCTGTCCATCACCAACTCCCAGAGTTCACTCAGACTCACGTCCATCGAGTCAATGATGCCATCTAGCCATCTCATCCTCTGTCATCCCCTTCTCCTCTTGCCCCCAATCCCTCCCAGCATCAGAGTCTTTTCCAATGAGTCAACTCTTCACATGAGGTGGCCAAAGTACTGGACTTTCAGCTTTAGCATCATTCCTTCCAAAGAAATCCCAGGGCTGATCTCCTTCAGAATGGACTGGTTGGATCTCCTTGCAGTCCAAGGGACTCTCAAGAGTCTTCTCCAACACCACAGTTCAAAAGCATCAATTCTTCGGTGCTCAGCCTTCTTCACAGTCCAACTCTCACATTGATACACGACCACAGAAAAACCATAGCCTTGACTAGACGAACCTTTGTTGGCAAAGTAATGTCTCTGCTTTTGAATATGCTATCTAGGTTGGTCATAACTTTCCTTCCAAGGAGTAAGTGTCTTTTAATTTCATGGCTGCAGTCACCATCTGCAGTGATTTTGGAGCCCAGAAAAATAAAGTCTGACACTGTTTCCACTGTTTCCCCATCTATTTCCCATGAAGGGATGGGACCGGATGCCATGATCTTCGTTTTCTGAATGTTGAGCTTTAAGACAACAATAGTGAAATTAAATCTTTCATGACCCTAAAATGGCCTCTTAAATGTTCAAGTAAAAGGAAGAGTCATATGTCTCTCATTTTAAACCTTAAGCTAAAAATGATTAAGCTTAGTGAGGAAGGCATGTTAAAGCCAAGGTAGGCTGAACAAGGTAGGCATTTTGTGCCAAGCAATTAGCCGAATTGTGAACGCAAAGAAAAAGGTCTTGACGTAAATGAGAAGTGCTACTCCAGTGAACACACAAATGATCAGAAAGTGAAACAGCCTTATCTCACCAGCCACAACATTACCTTAAACCAAAACGTCATCCAGAGCAAGTTCCTGACTCTTTTCAATGCTGTGAAGACTAGGAGAGGGAGGAAGCTGTGGACGAAAAGTTTGAAACTAGCATAGGTTGATTCATGAGGTTTAAGGAAAGGAGACATCTCCATAAAAGTGCCAGGTCAAGCAGCAGGTACTAATGCAGAAACCACAGCAAGTTATTCAGAGAATGTACCTAAGATAATAAAGGTGGCTATACTAAAGAACAGATTTTCAGTGTATATTAAATAGCCTTCTATTGGAAAAAAAGATGCCAGCTAGCACTTCTATAGCTAGAGAAGAGAAGTCAGTGTCTGGCTTCAAAGCTTCAAGAGACAGGTTGATTCTCTTGTTGGAGGAGTGACGTAGTTGTTAACTTTGAAGTTGAATCCAATGCTCATTTACAGTTTCAAAAATCTCGGACCCCTTAAGGATTATGTTCAATCTAATCTGCCTGTGCTTTATAAATGGAAGAGCAAAGCCTAGATGACAGTACTTCTGTTGATAACATGATTTACTGAATATCTTAAGCTCACTGTTGAAACCTACTGCTCAGAAATAAAGATTTCTTTCAAAATATTACTGCTCATTGACATTGCAGCTGGTCACCCAAGATCTCTGATGGAGTATACAAGGAGATTCATGTTGTAGTCATGCTTGCTAACACATCTATTCTGCAGCCCAGGAATCAAGGAGTAATTTCAACTTCCAAGTCTTATTATTTAAGAAATACATTTCTCAAGGTTATAACTGTCATAGATAGTGATTCCTCTGATGGATTTGGGCAAAATAAATTGAAAATTATCTGGAAAGGATTCACCATTCTAGATAGCTCTGTATTTCAAGAGAAGGGCTTTGTGCTGCATCAGATTTCTTAAAGATAATATTCATTTGGGGGAAGAAAGGGCAAATAAGAGGGAAGCAGGGAAGAAAAGGAGGAAAGGAATAAGGGACAGAGAGAAGGAAAGAAGGAAGAAAGGAAGAGAAAGACCAAACATAGGCAAAAATACCTATCTTTTGCATTAATAACTTGAGTTCAGAATTCCCATATATAGAAAACATAAAATGTTTTCTTTCATCATCAAAAAAGGAAATATAAATATTCTGGGTATATATGAGATATAGTACTAAGTGAAAGTGAAATGGACCAGTACAGTAAACAGTTACATGATTCACAGAGCAAGGTGGCAGAGCACCGAGGGCCATCTATCAAAAACTTTGAAAATAGTTGGATTATAGCAGATAATCATGGGACTCTTAACAGTTAGTATACAGTGGCAGGCATCACTTTTTGAGATGTGTTGATAAAATGAAATTTCTACATTTAAATAATTTTACCTAGAATTTAGCATTCTATCTCCCATCATGATAAGGAATCATATCTTTTTGTTTGTTGGTTTTCAAATGGATACCCCGATAACATCTAGTGTTCTCCCCTGTTTTCTAATAGGAATCATTTCAATTCCACTTTTAATAGCTCACAAAAGAGGCTCTGATTTATTAACCCCTGATCAATTTTTAAACTGACCTTTAGTTTTTAAGCTGACCTTTAGTTTAATCCAAGTTTATTGAATTTTTACAAAATAAAAATAAAGGAGAAAAGTTGAGAGTCAATATAACAAGAGCAATTCTAAAGGAAATTCACATCTACAATGTCTTTCCTGAAATTCATGGAGCAAGCTATGTATCAAAGTTAAGAAGTTTCAGAATTTTAAAACAGTGAAGTCATACACACACCATATATCACATTCTTCTATAGGTCATATGTAGAAGAACTGTAATCAAATGCTATTGTTGCAGGGAAATGTGTTAACATTGATAAGTGTGTAAAATAGAGATCATAAATTACCTCGTGTTCAGCTAGGTTCTGCCATCATGTGAGTTTCAGAGCATCTTTTGGTATTCAGATTATTTTGGATTTCAGATGTGCAGGAAAAGCATGATGGACCTGTAATTCCAATATGTTGAGAAGAAGAAAAGAAAATGGTGGCATTAAACAGGAGAAGAAAGCCTTCAATATGAAAAAAAAGCATATGCACACATTTTAACAGATTCCCATTAAACTTCAAAGCACTGATAAAATAGATATATGGTTGGTAGATTTCAATTACTGTATTTCAATTCATTTTTCTGGAATTTTAATAAAATAGCTGTGCATTTTCTGTGAAATGTAGCTATGGATCATGTAGTCAATGTTGTTTTTAGAGGAAAAAACTCAAGGATTATGAATGATGGTATGGTAGGCAGAACCATAGAAATTACAATATACATATTTAAGATAGCATACTTAAGATATATTCATATATACTTATATTAAAGATAGCAATTTATGTTCCTATTACATTGGAACATCATTATGATACTATCATTAAGTCTGTGTAGAACAACCTTATAGATAAGACTATCACAGTGACGTCTTTCACATATAAAATGTAGTACATTGAGACTGAGAGCAAACTGACTTCTGCTTTCTTTTAAATGAGAGAAAACAAGAAAGCAGGAAAGGAATAAGAGAAAAAAGGAAGAAAGGGAGGGAGGGAGAAGGTATATTTCATTCTGGTGAATAATGTATTAGATATTTCATGTATGATGGTAGAAATTGTTAGCTCAAGTTTCCTGCTTAAATTAAAATATGCAGTTAATTTCAGCATGGTTTTTGTATGCAATTTTGCTTTTTAGAAACTTGATTTTTATTCAAATTAAATTGGACTTTGATAAGTTGAAAAGAAATTGGGTGCACAAAGTAGCCTGAGTACTTATGAAGTTGATACTATTAAATGCCATGTGCCCATTCCTGCTGCTGCTGCTAAGTTGCTTCAGTCGTGTCCGACTCTGTGCGACCCCATAGACGGCAGCCCACCAGGCTCCCCCGTCCCTGGGATTCTCCAGGCAAGAACACTGGAGTGGGTTGCCATTTCCTTCTCCAATGCAGGAAAGTGAAAAGTGAAAGTGAAGTCGCTCAGTCGTGTCCGACTCTTAGCATCCCCATGGACTGCAGCCTACCAGGCTCCTCCGTCCATGGGATTTTCCAGGCAAGAGTACTGCAGTGGGGTGCCATTTCCTTTTCCAGTGCATAAAAGTGAAAAGTGAAAGTGAAGTCGCTCAGTCGTGTCGGACTCTTAGCACCCCCATGGACTGCAGCCCACCAGGCTCCTCCATCCATGGGATTTTCCAGGCAAGAGTACTGGAGTGGGGTGCCATTGCCTTCTCCGGTGCCCATTCCTACTCCTAAGCAAATATAAACTCTACTGTTACTCTGTAAATCATCTAATGAGTAAGTCTTTTCATTTCTTTAACACTGTCTCCCTTAAATTCCAGAATGTTAAGCCATATAAAAAATTATTGTAATTAATTTCAAAATATAGTAGAAATAGCTTTGTATTAGGCATGGTCATTTAAGCCTAGTTGAGACTAGATGAAAGAAGAAAAGGATAACTATTTAAACAACAAAAAACCATTCTGCTGCAGGCCCCATGAGAAGTCATGTCACAAATGTTAGTATTATTTAACCTTCATCATAACACCCTCATATGTATACTATTGTATATTTTATAGATAAAGAGATTTATCCAAGTCACAAGTGTTACCAGTTTTTCTGTCTCTGGATTGGTAGCCTTTTCTTAATATCAGACTAGCACTTCTTTTTGTCCTCAGTCTGAAAAAGGTTTAATCTACAGAGCCATGTAAATATTTTCCTGATGCTAGGAGCTTAGTAGAATTCTCAATTAAATTCTCCCACTAAAACATCAAACCATACAGGTTCTCCCCCAAAGTTTCTGGCAACAAGCCTATCGAATCACTTCGGAGCTACACAGAGTGTAAGAAATTGAATCAGGAGCTCAAGTGCTTAATTTGTGCTATTATCCCCACACATCCAGGCTACTACTTGTTTTTAGCTTCACATATTCCCTAATCTGCACTCTGGGGCTCTCAATGCCTGTCATCCTTGTATCTCTCTATTAGACTGGGGCATTTTAGATTGAAGGAAATTAGACATGCTTCAAAAACAGCATCTCTGAAATATTATTATGGCCTCTTGCAACCTACATTTCTGTCTCTTTGTCCAGAATGTTCAGGAAACTTCAAGTAGTGCCCAGATGTTTTGAGACATTTGATTAGCAGGAGTTATTTCTCTGAAAGTGTGAGGGATTTATTTTGAGATGTGTGCTGTTACTCTGACTGCTGCTATAAAGCAGTGGGTTGTTCTTTCCTTTTTGCCATAGGAGTACTTTATAATTTCAGTAAGATTCTCTCTGCATGAAATAATGTGCTTTAATGTGGATTTCCTGCAGCAATCCACAAATACTTCTCTGTGGGACTTTATGTTTCAACCAATTCAATGTACTCATATCACTTTTAAATTCATTTTTACTTACATTTTTATAATGTTCACCTTGACTAGTAATTTTAGCTTTATCATAGATATTTTTGGTCATATTCTCTCTAAATCTTAAAGCCCTAGAACTCTGAACCACGAGGCAAAAAGGTTTTTGTTTTTTTTTTTTCCTCTTGGAACTCCTTTCTCATATGGAATGACAAGTTTTAGGTCATAAAATATTAAATAAAAATGAAAAATTTCCTCAATGTTAACATGATTAGATTGGATTAAAAAAAATAAAAGAGTCTGGCTTTTGATAACTTGCATTACAGTTTGGCCAAGTTAAAACAACATTCTTATTTGGGTATATTGTACATATATATATTTTTCCAACCTCTGGACTGGTTCTTTTGGTTTAAGCTTTATAATTCCATTTCCAATTTCAATAAACTTTATTGGCATGGCAAGGAATGCGAGCATGGTTAGAATCCATAAATTATGTTTGTGACTTTAGGGCAGCAGGTTTCACAGAGGAAATGGGATTTTTTCCTTGCATCTTCATTTTCCATTAAGTAAGGGAAATGGAAGAGAATATTTCAGTCCTAGTAAGACACAGCAGGAGAAGGAAAAAAATGAACTTCTCAGAAGGACTGCTTTTTGCAATGAGCCATGAACCAGAAGCAAACATTGTCTTTAAAGGAATAAAAGAAATACCAATTTAATATTTTATATCAAAATAAAATGTATATACAGTAAAATATGCAGATTCTGTGAGACCTGAAATTTAATACAATTTTGTGGACCCTACTTAAGAAAAAAAATTACAAGTAAAATTTAATTAGATTTAAGATGATAAAAAAAAGCACAATAACAGTGTATTTTTAAAAAACTGACAAAGATCACAAAATTCAAGAATTATTAATGTTGCTAATTATAATAATTAACTGCTCATCATACCTGTATAATATTTTTTTCTTTATGTGATAATTTCTAGGAGAGAAAAATATATGGTGTATTTACAATTGTATATGCTGTGTTATTTAGTATGTTTCCTCCAGAAGAGGATTTCTGTTTTTTGCAGGCAGCCTCCCATTACTTTCAAGTGTTTTATATTTGGAAAAATTATCTCACTAGCTTCTGGGTTAACACATTTCAGAACTTTATTCTCCTCCACAACCTACCTATATACTTTAGTGTCGATTACTGTAGAGCAGGTCATATACAATTTTTACTCTTCCATCTTCATGTCATGATACTGGGGAGTCAGCACAGTACATCCATGGAGGTCATTTCTACACCTGGACAACCAGGAATAACTTACCATGAATGTGATTGCAAACCACAAAAATGTATTTCACTAAACCAGGATTTCTCAGCCTGGAGCTACTGACATTTTGGGCCCAATAAATCTTTGTTGGTGGGAGGGAGGGGCATTCTTTGAATTCCAGTGTTTGGCAGCCTCCCTGGCTTCTCTATGCCAGTAACATTTCCACCTTCCAACCCAGTTGTGATGCCCAAAAATGTTTCCAGACATTGCTGAATATCTCTTGATGGGCAAAATTATCCCCAGCTGATAATCAATGCATTAGATAATCCATTGTGTTTCCAATGCATCTACTTAACTGAATACCAAAAACTTAACCACTACCTAGTATCTCTCAGTAGAACCAAACATGGAACAGGAAAAGATGAAGAGGAAAGACACAAAATCATAACCAATTGCATATATAATATCTTTTTTCCCACAAATTTTACAAAAAGCTTATGCTTATAGGAATACTTTATTAGGGGCCTCGCATGGTATTGGAAGGGTGGTCAACGCAAGGGGCATTATAAATCAGGGGTCATTCACTTTACTAAATCAGTTTCTGTTTGTACTTGAGACTGGAAAGAAAATAACTTTTGATACTTTTATATTTTATTATTCAACGTTTCCCTGAACTTAGATAAAATGTTCCTAAGAGGCAGTGGTTGTTTAAATTGTACTGAATAGGGAAAAGGCTGGGTTTCCTCATTCATTATTACTTGCCTGGGTCTCTAGGGTGATGTGGCTGAAGGTCTGTTAGTGAAAAACATGTGTAGTGTTCAAATAATAAGGAACTGAGCATTAAGTTAAATAAGTTTCTTGCCTGCAGTGTGATGTTTTTCAAGCATAGTTGGCAACAAAGCCTGTTTTCATGGAACACTCATTATCTCACCAGACACTCGTTATCATTTGGAAAAGAGTTTGATAAATGATGGTGTTGTGGTAAGAAGGGTTAGAAGATGGCATTTGGCACGAGAGAGTTTGGGGTTCAAATCTTGGCACAGCTTTTTACTGCAATATGATCATTACAAAGACAATTAACCTCCCCAAGTCTCTGAAATCTTATCGGCAAAACTGGAATCAAAAGACCTGCCCTACTGCATTTTGTGAGATTTAAAGATAGCCTATAGAAAGTACATTATACACTGCCGGACACATGGTACATGTCCCATAAATTACACCTCCTATTAATGTTTGAATGTGCTCCTTCAAAGCACTTTAAGGAAGCATTAATCTGAAATCATAGGGAAGACATTTGTATGGAGTTGTAATTCTATTAGTTTTTACTGAACGTAGATTGATTCACTTTCTAGGGAGAATGAAATCTGCGTGGATTTGTTGAACCCCATGAAATGTTCAATAGTTATTTGTGTAAAACTCTCAGCTCTAGATGAACCAAACAGCTTTTTCTAGTAGAGAATGATTCATTGTTAATTTAATACAGGCTTACATGAAATAATAGTATTCTTAGTAAGGTTATACGCCAAGTATCAAGCATGGTTGTGTCTAAGTGGGTAGGGATTGTAATGTTTAACAGTTTTCTTCTTTCTAATTTTTCTGTAATCAACGTGTATTATTTTTATAATGAGGAGATAAGTTATTTTGAAAACTTAAAATAGTAACCCCCTGAGTTTTTTGGTGCTAATATTCTGGTAATGCTTATGATCCTAGTAGGAAGAGGATATATCTATTTAGGTAGTGCTAACAGCAACAACAGATAGAAAATACAGTTCTTCCAAGACCTAAAAATAATCATAGCCTTTAAAACTAAAATTGATCTTTAGGATCATCTTTCCCTGTACTTTCCTGTGAAATATGAAAAAATGGATTCCTGGAAGCTTAGAGTACTTGCAAGCAGTTAGTTAATGACAGAACCCGGACTCGTGTGCTTTTCAACACATTTCTGTGTAAGAAAATAATGCAGATCCAAGGTGACAGGGAGAAGTGTTGATTAAAAGGAATGTTGATGATTCATGGCTGTCAGTTCCATAATTCATGTTTTAATTCAAATTGCCCTACTAGTAGAATCCCAACTGCCTTGTTTCTTTGCCTCTTAAAACGAACTCTTAACAGCAAAAGTCTAAAATAGTCACAGACTGTCTTATGATCTACCCCAATCCCCATCTCCCTTTTAGCAGTTTCTCCCTGGTTGTGAATCTACTTCTTCTCCCCTCTCCACTGTCTTACATTATTCCTGGTTGCTAGAAGTCTCTATCCTGGCCTTCACTCAAAATCTCCCCATTTCAAAATATTTAAAAGGATCCCAGTTTTTTCCCACCTTCCCTACCTCCGGTTACTTGTTAACTCCAACTTAAGCTTCAAGATTTACCTCAAATCTGTGTTCCTGTCTCTCAAGCCTACACCCAGTTCCTAAAGAAGCATTGTGTTTTTCCGTACAGTTTTCCTTTATTAAAATTGTGGTGCATTTCTTTCCCCAACTGGCATATGAGTCAGACAAGTCTTCTCCATTTTTGTAACAAGTTAACCTGAAATAGGTTGCTAAATAAATAGTGCCTGAATAAGTGAATTAGTCTCGCTGAGGTAGTGTGTGACTGCTACATGTTTAGGGGACAAGGATATTATAAAAATAATTCAAAATGAAGTGTGAATGACTGATAGATCTTCCACTCTACCCTCACAGAAACATCTGAATGCTTGATAAGATACCATAAAATGATGGCATTTTAGACAAAGTGACTCTGGAGAGGTCCTGTAAATTTGTAACATATCGGCAACCAGGTTGCCTGTTTCATAGATTATACTTGATGTACACAGTGACTAGAATAGTCTGGTACAAGAATCTACTGGAGCAAAACACTGGGAAATCCTAGCAAGGCATTGGAAAGTTGGAAGGAGAGGAAGAAATGAGAACACACTGCTCAAACAACTGGTATTGCAGGTCTTAGAGCAGAAATGGACCACAGAAACCTATGTTCCTCATAGAGGTTTGGTCACCAAACTGCTCTTTAACTGTATTAAATTAAATACACCCTCTTCTATGTTGACATCGGAATAAATTTCATCCTCCAGTTAAACATTTTAGTAGCAGAACCTGACAACCCAGATCCCAAATTGTCCCCATTAAAAGTGAGAGAACCATATGGGAGGGAAATAAGCTGAGAGAAGATATTTTGTCTGGAAAATGACAGAAATTAATTGCTTCTCTATGTTTTCACAGGGGGCTTTTTTTAAACCTCAATTGTGCCTCTCATTTTTGCCTTTACTCCTCGTTCTTTCTCGCATATCATCCTTCACATGCCCACACTTATCATTAGATGATAACAAGTTCTTGGAGGTATGGGACCCTGTGCATTATCTCCTTACCCCTCAATGTCCAGTATAGAGCATTAGATATAGGAAGAAAGGGAGAGGGAAGGAGGGAGGGAAAGCTGCAGAGAGGAATTGCCCTGTTAGTAAAGTACTGATTGTGGGTATATGGGGTGAACGGGTCGCTGTTGGGGAGTGGAGGTAACTGGATGAGCTGCAGTTGGCAAAATGGAGGTTGAAGATCAAAAGGAAGAAAAAAGGAGATGGAGTTGATGGACCAATTGCAAAATTAGTTTCAAATTCAATTGTATTTTCTGTGATTACTACTAAGAGTTTTGCAGCCTGGTGTCTCAATTTGTATTGAAATGCATGTGTGCATGCTAAGTCACTCCAGTTGTGTCTGACTCTTTGCAACCCCATGGACTGTAGCCTGCCAAGCTCCTCTGTCCATGAGATTCTCCAGGCAAGAATACTGGAGTGGATTGCCATGCCCTCCTCCAGGGGACCTTCCTGATCCAGGGATCAAACCCATGTCTCTTAACATCTCCTCCATTGTTAGGTGGGTTCTTTAACACTAGTGCCATCTGAGAAGCCCCTGTACTGAAATAGTTAAGGCCAAATTTTCAATTTATTCTACTGCTAAATAACTAATCTTCCCCTGGGCTCCTTAGTAAACTCATCAGCAGCCATATTACTACTGGACAAAATAGCTCTGTGATAGCTCTCAGTTCAGTTCAGTTCAGTTCATTCACTCAGTTGTGTTCGACTCTTTGCAACCCCATGAATCGCAGCACACCAGGCCTCCCTGTCCATGACCAACTCCCGGAGTTCACTCAAACTCATGTCCATCGAGTCGGTGATGCCATCCAGCCATCTCATCCTCTGTCATCCCCTTCTTCTCCTGCCCCTAATCCCTCCCAGCATCAGTCTTTTCCAATGAGTCAACTCTTCGCATGAGGTGGCCAAAGTACTAGAGTTTCAGCTTTAGCATCACTCCTTCTGAAGAACACCCAGGACTGATCTCCTTTAGAATGGACTGGTTGGATCTCCATGCAGTCCAAGGGACTCTCAAGAATCTTCTCCAAGACAAAAGCATCAATTCTTTGGCGCTCAGCTTTCTTCACAGTCCAACTCTCACATCCATACATGACTACTGGAAAAACCATAGTCTTGACTAGACGGACCTTTGTTGTCAAAGAAATGTCTCTGCTTTTGAATATGCTATCTAGGTTGGTCATAGGTTTCCTTCCAAGGAGTAAGTGTCTTTTAATTTCATGGCTGCAATCACCATCTGCAGTGATTTTGGAGCCCCCAAAAATAAAGTCTGACACTGTTTCCACTGTTTCCCCATCTATTTCACTTGCCAACTCAGGTGTAATTTTTCTTCACTGAGAAATCATACCTTTTGTATCTGAATCATGTACTTTCTAAGGCAGAATAGGCTGAAATTAAAGGCATTTATAATGTCTTACCTTGTCTCCTCAAACATGTCTATTTTCTAAGATTTATAGATTCTGTACCAAGATTTATTTTCTTGATTGTTCTATCAAAAATTTGGAAGACCTGGTTGGGTCATCCTTATCACTTTCTCTCACCATTATCCAAGGATAACTGGCAGAATGTCACGTAGAGGAGATAGAAACTTAAAAGCTACTAGAATTCTGTGATTTAGAGATGAATAAACTTAGACCAACTCTTTGCGAAGTTGCTCAGTCGTGTCTAACTCTTTGCGACCCCATGGACTGTAGCCTACCAGGCTCCGCGGTCCATGTGATTTTCCAGGCAAGAATACTGGAGTGGGCTGCCATTTTCTTATCCAGGGGATCTTCCCAACCCAGGGATCGAACCCGGGTCTTCTGTATTGCAGACAGATGCTTTACCGTCTGAGCTACTGCTGCTGCTGCTACTGCTGCTAAGTCGCTTCAGTCGTGTCCGACTCTGTGCGACCCCATAGACGGCAGCCCACCAGGCTCCCCCATCCCTGGGATTCTCCAGGCAAGAACACTGGAGTGGGTTGCCATTTCCTTCTCCAATGCATGAAAGTGAAAGTGAAGTCGCTGAGTCTCGTCTGAATCTTAGCGACCCCATGGACTTCGGCCCACCAGGCTCCTCTAGGAGAAGGCAATGGCAACCCACTCCAGTACTCTTGCCTGGAAAATCCCATGGATGGAGGAGCCTGGTAGGCTGCAGTCCATGGGGTCGCTAAGGGTCGGACACGACTGAGCGACTTCACTTTCACTTTCAAACTTAGACCAGATTTTAACCAATAGCTTTTATGGTAATGCATGGTACTTTTCCGGAGAAGACAATGGCAACCCACTTCAATACTCTTGCCTGGAAAATCCCATGGATGGAGGAGCCTGGTAGGCTGCAGTCCATGGGGTCGCTAAGGGTCGGACACGACTGAGCGACTTCACTTTCACTTTCAAACTTAGACCAGATTTTAACCAATAGCTTTTATGGTAATGCATGGTACTTTTCCGGAGAAGACAATGGCAACCCACTTCAATACTCTTGCCTGGAAAGTCCCATGGACAGATGAGCCTGGTAGGCTGCAGTCCATGGGGGCGCAAAGAGTCAGACAGGACTGAGTGACTTCACTTTCACTTTTCACTATCATCCATTGGAGAAGGAAATGGCAATCCACTCCAGTGGTCTTGCCTGGAGAATCCTAGGGACGGCGAAACCTGACGGGCTGCCGTCTATGGGGTTGCACAGAGTCGGACACGACTGAAACGACTTAGCAGCAGCAGCAGAAGCAGCAGCAGCAGAAGCAGCAGCAGCAGCAGCCTGGTACTTTTCAATGGTAATCCCTGGAAACACTCACCCTGACAAGTGGTTAATTAGCACATGCTTGAGTATGTACTATTAAATCTTAAGGCATTTTAGCTTTCTGCAACTTTGCATTTTTCATCTAAAAAGTTTTAAGAAGCAGGGAATAGAACCTCTTAACCTATTTTACGAATCTACAAAGCTTGAGTACCCATTCTCCTGGGACAGTTTTGTTCATTTATTGGGAGACTTAACTCTTGGTTTACAAAAATGAAACCAATACATTAAAATATAAATAAGTAAATGAATCAAGGAAAAAGGAAAACCAGGGTAGAGTAATACAATGATACCACTGGAAATTGAGTATATAACTACGAAGACCAGTAAAATGTACATAACTGTTAAATAAAGACCACAAATTTAGCAGAGTTCCCCAGCATCCAAAATAAAAAGGGAAACCCAGAGAGTTACACAATTATTTATAATATATAAGTAGACAAGTTTCAAAGAAAACATTTTTTATCTATCAGACAATCTTTTCTTATACTGAGTCAAAATTTTAATTTCGGTAACACTATCCCCAAAATGAATTGAACACAATCTTGGTTTCAAATGCAAAATACAATAAAATTATTTATTTTGTTATATTTTTGAGAGATTACAATATAAACTATAATGATGGCAGTTATCTCTTGGCCATCTATATGTTTTGCTTGTTTATCATCCATCTCCCTCTGCTAGAATATAAACACAGAGATTTTTGCCTACTTTGCCCCATTTGCTTAAGGAGAATTGTGCCCAGCACCACGACGCACACAGTGAATATTTATTAAATAAATGAAGAAAATAATCAAGTTGTGTGGGACAGACTTGCAGGAGAGGTGTCTGAGTCACACTACCCTATTTAAGGGGGTAAGCCAGTAACTAGGTCCTATGCTGTCAACCTGACTGCAATTTATTTACTGAGGTATTTTACAATGGAAAGACAACATTCTGAATATGAGGTTATCAACTTAGCTTTCCCTTCTTGATGCTATCTAGAAAGGGAGGAAATCCTCAAACACTCAGGTCTAAGATGAAGTAACCAGCTCTAAGCTTCCCATGTGGCATTAGTGGTAAAGAATCCGCCTGACAATGCAGGAGACATAAGAGACACGAGTTCAATCCCTCAGTGGGGAAGATCCTCTGGAGGAGGGCATAGCAACCCACTCCAGTATTCTTGCCTGGAGAATTCCATGGATAGAGGAGCCTGGTGGGCTACAGTCCATAGGGTCACACAGAGTCAGACACGACTTAGTGCAACCAACTATTTTAGAGGGCAATCTCACTTTACCCAGGACACCTTGGATTTAGAATAACAGCTCTCATTGCTGCAATAGTAACTGAGCTTTGAGTATCATATGATGAGTTGTAAACCTAAAACTTCAATATCTCTGGGTGTAAGTAAGTGAGATTGATACCTATTTATTATGCACAGAAGAAAATATTTCATTAGTAGGAAGACCATAAAAAGAAGTAAACTAATTAAGTCTGCATTCTTGATCAGTATTGTAATTATAAAAAATGTATTAGAAATGAAATAAAGGCAAAAAATGGGCTTCAATATCTTGCATCAGAATAATACTTTTAAACCCCAATGTCTGTACAAGTCAAGATTTTCTTACTCTGTTTTGTTGTTCTTAAACCTTCTCTCCAGGGGTTTGTTCTCTCATTATCTCAGAATTCTACATCTTTTCCTGCTAGACTATAAAGCTATTTGACCTTGAAAGGTCTTTTCATTCATCCATTCATTCATTCCTCAACTCCATCCATCCATTCATTTTTTCCTCAACTATCATTAATTGAACAACTATGAGATTAATTATTTCATGGGTGGAGATAAAATGATAAACAACACACAGTCATTGTTGATGTGTGTATTGTTTGACTTCCGTTAAATTAGAGTGACAGCCTATGCACCAATGAAGCAAAAATTTGGTTTCTAAGAAGGCAATGATCCCCAGAGTTAATGACCAACTGATTCACATAAAAAAGATTCAGATAAGTGGATATGATGTCATTGTCTGTGGGCCTTCTGGAAAATAGAAGAAATATATTCTCAGCCATTTCAATAGTTTATAATCCATAGAAGACAGGACAGTGAAAGTTACCACAGGAAATATACCAAATGGAAATGACGGTTAATCTTCAAGATAGCTATGATAAAGGCTGTTTCCTAGTTTATGTGTTCCTCTGACTGAAGAATATAGTTATACCAAAAAAGAATGTGATTGCTAGCATTTACAGTAAATGATTTGTAACAGGTTAACAAGTGTATTCATTGTAAATACAGAAAATTACAAGTATATTTTAAAAATTTTATAAAATTTCTATCACAAGTGAATCTTTGTATGGTAATTCAATATATTTTTGTCATTCCAAATGAGAAGGTTTTTTTAACTTGGAGGAAGTTTATTTTATTTTTTCCAGTTTTATTGAATATAATTGACATATAGCACTGTATAAATTTAAGGTCCATAGTATAATGATTTGAGTTATATATGTCATAGGATTACCATAATAAATTTGGTGAACATCCATGGTGTTGGAGAAGACTCCTGAGAGTCCCTTGGACTGCAAGGAGATCCAACCAGTCCATCCTAAAGGAGATCAGTCCTGGGTGTTCATTGGAAGGACTGATGTTGAAGCTGAAACTCCAACACTTTGGCCACCTGATGGGAAGAGCTGACTCATTTGAAAAGACCCTGATGCTGGGAAAGATTGAGGGCAGGAGGAGAAGGGGACGACAGAGGATGAGATGGTTGGATGGCATCATCAACTCAATGGACATGGGTTTGGTGGACTCTGGGAGTTGGTGATGGACAGAGAGGCCTGGCGTGCTGCAGTTCACGGGGTTGCACAGAGTCAGACATGACTGAGCGACTGAACTGAATATCATCTTATATAGATACAAATAAAAAAAAGAAAAATATTTTTTCCTTGTGATGAGAACTGAGGAGTTACTCTCTCAATTACTTTCATATGTAACTTACAGCAGTGCTAATTACATTAATCATGTTGCTTATTACATCTCTAGTATTTATTTATCTTATATCTAAAAGTTTGTACCTTTTGACCACCTTCATCCAACTCCCTGTGATCCTCCTCTTGTAATCACAAGTATGATCTCTTTTTCTATGAGTTTGTTTGTTTTGAAGTGTAATTGATCTACAACACTATGTTAGTTCCTAGTGTACAATGGAGCGTGATTTAATGTTTCTATACATTTCAATATGATCACCGTGACGATTCTAGTTACCATCTGTCACCAAATAAAGATATTACATTATTGTTGACTATATTCCCCATGCTATACATTTCATCCCATGATTCATTTATTTTGTAACTAGAAGTTTGTACCTCTTAATTTCTCTCATTTATGTCTCTCATCCTACACTCCTGCCTCTTCTGGCAACTACCTGTTTGTTCTTTATAGCTATGAGATTGCTTCTGTTTTGTTGTTTGTTCATTTCTTTTTTTTAGACTCTACACATAAAAGTCAAAGCATATAGTATTTGTCTTTCTTTGTCTGACTTAGCTCACTTAGCATAACATCATCTATGTCTATCCATGTCATCACAGAAGGCAGGATTTCATTCTTTTTATGACTGAGTAATATTCCATTGTATTTAATATTCCACTGTGTGTGTGTGTATATATATATATTGCATCTTCTTTTTTGAATTCAACTGTTGATGCCCACTGAGGTGCTTCCATATCTTGGTTACTGTAAATAATGCTACAATGAGCATGGAGTGCAATATCTTTTTGAATTAAAGTTTTTGATTTCTTCAGAAAAATATCCAGGAGCAGATTTGCTGGATTGTATGGTAGTTCTATTTCTGATTTTTTGGAGGAACTGCCATTATTCTCTATAGTGGCTGCACCATTTACATTCCCACAAACAGTATATGAGGGTTCCCTTTTCTTAACATCCTCACTGACAGTTGTTATTTCCCGTCATTTTTTACATTTGATTTTTATTATTTATTCATTTTTGGCTGTACCGGGCCTTTGCTGCTGCTTGGACTTTTCTCTAGTTGCTCCTCTCTAGTTGCGGTGCGCAGGCTTCTCGTCGCAGTGCTTTCTCTTTGTGTGGAACAGAAGCTCTAGGGTTCACGAGATTCAGTGGTTGTGGTGCCTGGGCTTAGCGGCTCTGTGGCATGTGGATTTTCCCAGATTGGCGACTGAATCTATATTTGCTCCATTGGCAGGCGGACTTTTTACCACTGAGCCACAAGGGAAGCCCTATTTCATGTCTTTTTGATAAAAGGCATTCTGACAGGTGTGATGAGAACTCACTGCGGTCAAAACAAATGCTTTGAAATGGCGTATTTCTTTAACTCTGGAGACTGGGGCCAGAGTGCCTGGATTTGTGCTTTAACTCACCACTTACTTAAACAAATTGCTTGATATACTTGAGCATCAGTTTTCTTATTTTTTATTTGAGTTTGTACCATGGGCATAATAACTTAAAAGATCAATTGGGATAACCCATGTGTATTAAGGTTTCCATCTATGCTGAGAAATCTGTATGCAGATCAAGAAGTAATAGTTAGAACCGGATATGGAATAACAGATTGGTTTCAAATTGGGAAAAGAGTACGTCAAGGCTGTATATTGTCACCTTGCTTATTTAACTGATATGCAGGGTACATCATGTGAAAAGCTGGGCTGGATGAAGCACAAGCTGGAATCAAGATTGTCGAGAGAAATAACCTCAGATATGCAGATGATACCACCCTTATGGCAGAAAGTGAAGAGGAACTAAAAAGCTTCTTGATGAAAATGAAAGAGGAGAGTGAAGAAACTGGCTTAAAACTCAATATTCAAAAAATGAATATCATAGCATCTGGTCCCATCACTTCACAACAACTAGATGGGAAATAATGGAAATAGTGAGAGATTTTATTTTCTTGGGCTCCAAAATCACTGCAGATGATGACTGCAGCCATGAAATTAAAAGGCGCTTGCTCCTTGGAAGAAAAGCTATGAGAAACCTAGACAGCATATTAAAAAGCAAGAGACATTACTGACAAAGGTCTATCTAATCAAAGCAACAGTTTCTCCAGTGGTCATGTATGGATGTGAAAGTTGGACCATAAAGAAAGCTGAATGCCAAAGAATTGATGCTTTTGAACTGTGGTTTTGGAGAAGACTCTTGAGAGTCCCTTGGACTGCAAGGAGATCCAACCAGTCAATCCTAAAGGAAATCAGTCCTGAGTGTTCATTGGAAGGACTGATGCTGAAGCTGAAACTCCAATACTTTGGCCACCTGATATGAAAAACTGACTCATTGGAAAAGACCCTGATGTTGGGAAAGATTGAGGGCAGGAGGAGAAGGGGACAACAGAGGATGAGATGGTTGGATGGCATCACCGACTCGATGGACATGAGTTTGAGTAAACTCTGGGAGTTGGTTGGTGATGGACAGGAAGGCCTGGTGTGCTGCAGTCCATGGAGTCGCAAGGAGTCAGACACGACAGAGCTATTGAATTGAACTGAACTGAGCCATGCTATAACAAATTATTACAAACTTAGTAGCTAAAAATTATACAAATTTGTTATCTTACAGTTCTGGAGGTCAGAGAAGTGGACTTGAGTAGACGAAAATGAAGGTATCAGTAGGGCTGCATCCCATGTGGAGGCTCTAGAGGAGAATCCATTCATTTGACTTTCCCAGCTTCTGGAAACTACTTTCATTCCTTGGTTCCTGGTCTCCTTCTCTGTCTTCAAATATAGTAGTGTAGCATTTTTCTCTCCTCTCTCATTTCTGCTTCCATTTCTCCATCTTTTCTCTCTTACTTTACTGCTTCTGTTTTATAAGGATCCTGTGAATTACTTTGAGCCTATCCAGATATTCTGGGCTTCTCTGGTGGCTCAGAATCTACCCGCAATGCAGGAGACCCTGGTTCAATCCCTGGATAGAGAAGATCCCTTGGAGTAGGAATGGAAACCCACTCCAGTATTCTTGCATAGAGAACCCCTTGAACAGAGGAGCCTGGCAGGCTACAGTCCATAGGATCACAAAGAGGTTGGCATGACTGAATGACTAACACACACAAAAAAATGTTCCAGAATAATATTGCCATCTCAAGACCCTTAACTTAATCACATCTATAACATCTCTTTGGCTATGTAAGACTTCCTAGTGGCTCAGACAGTAAAGTGTCTGCCTACAATGCACGAGACCTGGGTTCAATCCCTGGGTCAGGAAGATTCCCTGGAGAAGGAAATGGCAACCCACTCCAGTACTCTTGCCTGGAAAATCTCATGGATGGAGGAGCCTGGTAGACTACAGTCCATGGGGCTGCAAAGAGTCGGACACGACTGAGCGACTTCACTTTTGGTTATGTAAGGGAATGTCTTCATGTATTCACAGGGTCCAGGGATTTTTTGGGAGGGGAGTGAGCTTGTCATTATTCCACTTATGAACTCACACAAAGTGTTTCTTCAGTTAGCTAATATTATTATTTCTGGGGGCTTCCCTAGTAGGTCAGTTAGTAAAGAATCTACCTGCAATGCAGGAGACCTGGGTTCCATCTCTGGGTTGGGAAGATACCCTGGAGAAGGAATGGCTACCCACTCCAGTATTCTGGCCTGAAGAATTCCATGGACTGTGTAGTCCATGGAGTTACAAAGAGTCACTCACGACTGAGTGATTTTCACTTTCACTTTAATTATTTCTGGGGCTTCTCTGGCAGCTCAGATGGTAAAGAATCTGCCTGCAATGCAGGAGACTTGGGTTTCGTTTTATGCACATTTCCACTGGCAACCAGCTTTCTCTAAAGTTTGTAGAAATTAGTTAAGTGACAATTTTCCATTATGCAGAAACTGAAATAAAACTAGGCTTTGATCAACTCAGCCTCTGATTCTTTTCCCAAACAATTGTAGTTTGTCATCTTTTGACTTTCTGCTGAGATGAGTGGACCATTGCTTTTTACAAACAGTATTTGTCAACAAGTAAAGAGCTAATTGACTATTTTATCATGGGCCCAAAGAAATTACATGTGATTTTAGTACTCCACTGTGTTTGCATGCCTATTTTGTAATGAACTCTTCTTTGCATTTATTTAATTTAGGCAGTTGTGAAGATTTAGAAGCATATAAATGTTACAACATAAAGTTATTTTATATGTCCTCCAACAAGTCTTCTCAGGTGATTTGAAAACATTCAACAATGAAATGAGAACTTATTTCCAGGATAAAACAGGTATTGCAGTTATTGAGAGGAACATCTTAGCAAACTACTTCACAGAAAGCCTGTTCAAGGAAGTTCAAGCACAAAATAGTAGTTTATATCTCATGCCTTTTTTCCCCATGCCAGTCACAACTATCATTTTCTTCAAATATAGGTTAAAACTAGTCATCCCTGAAAGATTTTCTCTCCAACTGCAGTTCACCAGGACCTAATACTTTGCTTTCTGTTTCTTCACATTTTGAATATATTATGTATTACACACACACATCCACACGCGTATGGCTTTTTTCCCACCTCTCTCTTTCTCTATTTTTTTGGTTTGTTAATCTCAAATGTAAATGGCTAATTCCTCTGTATCCCTGTAGAGTAACTAGCGCTGTGTTGTACACTGAATCAGTTCAATTCAGTCTCTCAGTTGTGTCTGACTCTTTGTGACCCCATGACTGCAGTACGCCAGGCTTCCCTGTCCATCATCAACTCACAGAGCTAGCTCAAACTCATGTCCATCGAGTCGGTGATGCCATCAAACCATCTCATCCCCTGTTGTCTCCTTCTCTTGCCTTCAGTCTGTCCCAGCATCAGGGTCTTTTCCAATGAGTCAGTTCTTCACATCAGGTGGCCAAAGTATTGGAGTTTCAGGTTCAGCATCAGTCTTTCCAATGAACACTCAGAACTGATTTCCTTTAGGATTGACTGGTTGGATCTCCTTGCAGTCCAAGGGACTCTCAAGAGTCTTCTCCAACACCACAGTTCAAAAGCATCAATTCTTCAGCATCAGCTTTCCTTATAGTCCAACTCTCACATCCATACATGACTCCTGGAAAAACCATAGCTTTGACTAGACAGACTTTTCTTGGGAAAGTAATGTCTCTGCTTTTTAATATGCTGTCTAGGTTAGTCATAACTTTTCTTCCAAGGAGCAAGCATCTTTTAATTTCATGGCTGCAGTCACCATCTGCAGTGATTTTGGAGCCCAAAAACATAAAGTCTCTCACTGTTTCCATCATTTCCCCATCTATTTGCCATGAAGTGATGGGACTGGATGCCATGATCTTAGTTTTCTGAATGTTGAGTTTTAAGCCAGCTTTTGCACTCCCCTCTTTCACTTTCATCAAGAGGCTCTTTAGTTCTTCTTCATTTTCTGCCGTAAGGGTGGTGTCATCTGCATATCTGAGGTTATTGATATTTCTCCCAGCAATCTTGATTCTAGCTTGTGCTTCATCCAGCCCGGCATTTCACATGATGTACTCTGCATATAAGTTAAATAAGCAGGGTGACAATATACAGCCTTGATGTACTCCTTTCCTGATTTGGAACCAGTCTGTTGTTCCATGTCCAGTTCTAACTGTTGATTCTTGACCTGGATACAGATTTCTCAGGAGGCAGGTCAGGTGGTCTGGTATTCCCATCTCTTTCGGAATTTCCTACAGTTTGACTGTGATCCACACAGTCAAAGGCTTTGTAGTCAATAAGGCAAAAGTAGACATTTTTCTGGAACTTTCATGCATTTTCAGTGATCCAGCGGATGTTGGAAATTTGATCTCTGGTTCCTCTGCCTTTTCTAAATCCAGCTTGTACATCTGGATGTTCATGGTTCATGTTCTGTTGAAGCCTTGCTCGGAGGATTTTTACACTTTACTAGCATGTGAGATGAGTGCAATTGTGCAGTAGTTTGAACATTCTTTGGCATTGCCTTTCATTGGGATTGGAATGAAAACTGACCTTTTCCAGTCCTGTGGCCACTGCTGAGTTTTCCAAATTTGCTGGCATATTGAGTGTAACACTTTCTCAGCATCATCTTTCAGGATTTGAAATAGCTCAACTGGAATTCCATCACCTCCACTAGCTTTGTTCCTAGTGATGCTTCCTAAGGCCCACTTGACTTCACATTCTAGGATGTCTGGCTCTAGGTGAGTGATCACACCATCATGGTTATCTGGGTCAAGATCTTTTTTGTATAGTTCTTCTGTGTATTCTTGCCACCTCTTCTTAATATCTTCTGCTTCTGTTAGGTCTATACCATTTCCATCCTTTATTGAGCCCATCTTTGCATGAAATGTTCCCTTGATATCTCTAATTTTCTTGAAGAGATCTCTAGTCTTTTCCATTCTATTGTTTTCCTCTATTTCTTTGCATTGCACACTTAATAAATGCTTGCAAATGACAAAATGAATTCTTTGCTTTGGTTAAAGAGGACTTCGGCACTAAAATGAGCCCCTATGTTTGTGTGTAGGTTTCAGTGGTTCATTTTCTTGTCAGGCTTCCCCTGGTTATGAATTTAGTGGCAGTGCCAACAGCGTAAAGGGAGGATTTTATTGGAGAACATTTGGAGGATTAGAAAAATCTCCAGAGCTTTGGAAGCACCACATTTTGTGTTCAGATTTCTATTGCATTCTGTCTCAAGACCAGAATAAGCAGAGACGAAAGATGGCAAGATCTGCAGGGTTCCATATGTGAAGCCAGCCCCTCCAAAGTGAGTGGGAGGAAGGAAAGAACATGATCATTAGAGAATTTCTCATTCATCTGTATTAATTCTCCCCAGGCTGCAACTTTGCATATAGGCTTTTAACCCTGCAAAATGTGTTATGGAATACAGGATGTATTTGATTAGTTTGAAGAGTTATCATCTTTCCTGGATTTTACTGAAATAAAAAACAAGCAAACAAACAAATACCCCAGGATAATTTGTCCATTCACACCATAATCATTCAAACAGGATTCAAAGAGATTCTATACAGCTAGTGCCCTGTATGTCTTTTTTTTTATTTTTTTATAGTGAGCCATGGGGAAAATAAATACTTTTTTTGGCATGGAAATTACTTACTAGATAAAGGGTGAATAAGACACCATATAGTATCCCAGAAAAGGTAATTTATCAAACACATAGGGTATCAAGAAGACCAAACATTTTTTCCCCTCAGAGTTCCATCTTTTATTAATATCGTTTAGTTGTCTGCTGCTGCTGCTGTTGCTAAGTCGCTTCAGTCGTGTCCGACTCTGTGAGACCCCATAGGCGGCAGCCCACCAGGCTCTCCCATCCCTGGGATTCTCCAGGCAAGAACACTGGAGTGGGTTGCCATTTCCTTCTCCAATGCATGAAAGTGAAGTTGCTCAGTCGTGTCCAACTCTTCATGACCCCATGGACTGCAGCCTACCAGGCTCCTCTGCCCATGGGATTTTCCAGGCAAGAGTATTAGAGTGGGCTGCCATTTCCTTCTCTGTCATTTAGTCTAGGCTTTTTGAAAATGGGAAGAGACACTGAAGTCAGAATACACCAGCTCTGGAAGTGACTGTCACCGTACCATCCCTCTACGTGCATGCCAAGTTGCTCAGTTGTGTCTGATTTTTTTTTTTGCAACCCCATGGACTGTACCCAACCTGGCTTCTCTGACCACAAGTTTCTCCAGGCAAGCATACCAGAGTGGGTTGCTGTGCCCTTCTCCAGGGATCTTCCCGACCCAGGGATGGAACTGGGAAATACCCCCCATCCCTCCACCTCAATCCAATTCACACTTGTATGATTGGCTTCCTTTTTGACCCATGCTTGTTAATTATATCCAGCTGTAGGCAAATTGTTCTTCCAAATTGGCAACACTGAGCTCTCTGCTGCTGCTGCTGCTGCTACGTTGCTTCGTGTCTGATTCTGTGTGACCCCATAGACCGCAGCCCACCAGGCTCCCCCGTCCCTGGGATTCTCCAGGCAAGAACACTGGAATGGGTTGCCATTGCCTTCTCCAATGCAGGAAAGTGAAAAGTGAAAGTGAAGTCGCCCAGTCATGTCTAACTCTTCGAGACCTCATGGACTGCAGCCTACCAGGCTCCTCCATCCATGGGATTTTCCAGGCAAGAGTACTGGAGTGGGGTGCCATTGCCTTCTCCGGAAACCTTTGGAACATGCACTATTTTGACTAGTGTTTCCTGAACTAATCCTCAGTTATGGATATTTCAAAAGGTTCAAGGGACTTCCAAAATAACTCTGGGTTTGAGTACAGTGCATTTCTTTCCATTTGATCCCAAATTACCTAAGAACATACAGAGAGGAGAATTTCCCTAGAGACAGGCACATAGCAATCACAATTCCATTTGTTTCTGGATCCTCTGGTGTCAAGATCTCAGTAGTAACTGGCTAGGTCCCAGCACTAATCCTGGGATCACAGGGCTTTGCTCTATAGTCTCCAACACTCACCCAGAACAATATCTTTCAAAGGCATAACAGACACTTTTTTTTTTTCCTGGAAGTCTCTGTTCTCTTGAAGGGCTTTATTGTCAGAAATTCCCTTCTCCTCCCTTCCTGGAGGACTCTACTGATAGCATACATACCCATGCAAGGCTGTGACTGTAAGGAAGTGTTTCTAGTACCCACCCATCCCCCCCACCACCATTCAAAGAGGAAATAGAAGCGTATTTTCATCCAGCAGCTAAGAAGCTCTATCTGATGAATTGGTATTGAGAATTTTGGCACCTGATTCAAATGAACATTTTTAGAGATGAGAATTAGGTACATAGCCATGGAGGAGGGTGGAGGGAAAATAAGATTCAGAATTAGAATACGCAGGTCAGTGTGACAGCTCTGCTACTGACCAGCATCAAACTGGCCAAGTATTTTAATCCCTCTAAACTTTGGTTTTCCTTATTAGTTAAGTGAAATTAATAATGCTACCTGCTCTACCTGCTTCACAGGGTTGGAGTGAGGATAGGTTGAGATCATGTGAATAGGCATTACAAACAGAAAGAATCATATAAGCAATCAATTGTTATTAACAAACAGAATATTATCTAATTGCTTATCAATGCATGCTGTGAGTATACTTGTGATCTGTCATTGGGTAAATAAAACCTTGCTTCTTCTGGGTATAGGTTTGTCCATAATCCTTAAGTGAAACAAGAGAAAGAGAAGAACATTTACTCAGCATTTAATATCATCTGGGCCCTTCATATCCATTCCTATAAATAATTTTATACCTAAACAGTTTATATATATTAAAATATACTATATTTCATTCAGTCCTCTGAAAAATCTGATTGATTAGCTGCTGCTGCTGCTAAGTCGCTTCAGTCGTGTCCGACTCTGTGCGACCCCATAGACGGCAGCCCACCAGGCTCCCCCATCCCTGGGATTCTCCAGGCAAGAACACTGGAGTGGGTTGCCATTTCCTTCTCCAATGCATGAAAGTGAAAAGTGAAAGTGAAGTCGCTCAGTCGTGTCCGACTCTTCGAGGCCACGTGAACTGCAGCCTACCCGGCTCCTCTGCCCATGGGAGTTTCCAGGCAAGAGTACTAGAGTGGGGTGCCATAGCCTCAGCCCTTAAAAGGTACTTAAAGCAGTGCTTCCCAAATTTTGTTCCTTGGAAGCGTAGTCCTGAGAAACACTTCTCTTTTAGAGTTATCTAGTCCAAAACTTTGAGAAACAATGTATTCTCTTCCTCCCTCTAGCAGATGCATTTTGTCCAATAGCATCCTGGTAACTGTGGAAAAGTTCTACAAGAGAAAATCCAGCTCTAGTAAAGGAATCTGTTTAACTTTGCTCAATCCAGAGTTCTCCAAGCTTATTTGATCTGGAGACCCTTATTTTCCAATTATACTTGCTAAATTTTGATAGAACTGAGATTCTACAGAAAACATTTTGGCAAGCATAGATCTAAATTCATGATTACTGTTCTGTTCAGTTCAGTTCAGTCGTTCAGTCGTGTCCGACTCTTTGGGACCCCATGAATCGCAGCACGCCAGGCCTCCCTGTCCACCACCAACTCCCGGAGTTCACTCAGACTCACGTCCATCGAGTCAGTGATGCCATCCAGCCATCTCATCCTCTGTCATCCCCTTCTCCTCCTGCCCCCAATCCCTCCCAGCATCAGAGTCTTTTCCAATGAGTCAACTTTTTGCATGAGGTGGCCAAAGTACTGGAGTTTCAGCTTCAGCATACTATTACTCTGTGGCAAATCTGCAATCAGAATGCAAACCTGTCTTCTTTAAAAGGACACACTAAAACTATATATCAAAAAGGGTTGGAAAATAGGGAAGGACAGTCATAAAATTTCATTATCCTACATTTACTTCTAATTATATCAGCATTATAGTTTTTGGGTTTTTTTCAGCCTCCCCCCTCCCCTTAGTTGTAATCTGTATATGTTGACTTTGTCTTCTGATTATTTACATACAGTAAAACATGTACAACATAAAAATGATCACTTTAGCCATTGTTAAGTGCACAGTTCCATGGCATTCTGTACTTTTTACACTGTTGTGCACCGATTGCCACCGTTCATCTCCAGAACATTTTCATCTCCCCAAACGGAAGATATATCTGTATTGTCTTCTGATCTTTTTTACTTAATATTTTATCAGAAACATTTTTCCACTTTGCAACTTACTCTTTTTTTTTGCAACTTACTCTTTAAAAAAAAAAAAGAAAAAAATTTCGTTTCTAAAGGCTGTGAAATATTCAATCCAGATAATACTTATCTGCCTATGGTTGGGGAAAGTGAAGGTGAAAGTCGCTCAGTTGTGGCTGACTCTTTGAGACCCATGGACGGAATTCTCCAGGCCAGAATACTGGAGTGGGTAGCCTTTCCCTTCTCTAGGGAATGTTTCCAACCCAGGGATCAAACCCAGGTCTTCTGCGTTGCAGGCGGATTCTTTACTAGCTGAGTCACAGGGAAGCTCAAGAATACTGGAGTGGGTAGCCCATCCCTTCGCCAGCAGATCTTCCCAACCCAGAAATCAAAGTGCGGTCTCCTGCATTCAGGCAGATTCTTTATTTTTATTTTTAGGGCAGATTCTTTACTAACTGAGCTATGACGGAAGCCCACCACTTTTGTATTATTTCTAGTTTTCTCTCTTGTAAATGATAAATAACTGTGTCTATAACATTTACCATATTTTGGATTATTTAGAATAGCTAGTAGATTAAAGAATATGAACATTTTCGTTTTTGGACATGTTGACCATCTTTTTTTTTCCTGTTATACCAAGTTTACACTTTTATTGTTTGATGGCCATATTCACCCATTCTTTCAAATGAACAAAGACCTAGTAAATTCCTAATATTTGCTGAGTAATGTGTGAAAGGTACACATATATTTTACTCAAATCATTTCAATATACTGTAGACAGCATTAGGTATTGTGGCCAGCATTAGTGACAACTAAGGGCAAAAGTACTGATTATTTGCCCACAAGTCTTACTGCATTTCTTTGATTTTTAGTGAGAGGCATCCTTGCTAGTTTGCTGATTCTATTTGAGGATTTCCTTCTCTGTCTTTGTTTTCCCTTGCCCACTTCTTACTCATGTATGTACTGTTGGACAAATTACTTAATCTCTAACTTTGTTTCCTCACTTTAGTGGTGCTGCTGCTGCTGCTAAGTCGCTTCAGTTGTGTCCGACTCTGTGCGACCCCATAGACAGCAGCCCACCAGGCTCCCCCATCCCTGGGATTCTCCAGGCAAAAATCCTAGAGTGGGTTGCCATTTCCTTCTCCAATGCATGAAAGTGAAAAGTGAAAGTGAAGTAGCTCTAGTGGTAAATAATTCACCTGCCAACGCAGGAGACACAGAAGACACGGGTTCAAGACTTGGGTTGAGAAGATCCCCTGGAGTGGGAAACGGCAACCTACTCCAGTATTCTTGCTTGAAAAATTCCATGGGCAGAGGAGCCTGGCAGGATACAGTCCATGGGGCCAAAAGAGTTGGACATGAATGAGCACTGAGCATGCATGCATGCATAGGATTATTGTCTGAACTCAAGTAGACTTTGTATATCTTAATGTCTCAATGAGATATTGTATGTCTTAAACCAGTGCCTAGTACATTACAAGCACTCTGTAAACATGATCTGTTACTGTTATTACTTCTAAGATGGAGAAAGTGAGATGAATGCTCTATTAGTTGACTCAAGGAGTGGGCAAGCTAGAACTATGTGCACTTTGCCCTGGCACTGTATGTCAATTTTTAAACAAGCTTTCTCTGTGTTTAAACAAACCTACTGAGTCATGAACTTCCTTCATCTTTCTTTCAGGAATAGAAGAAGAGATTAATTAGTATATGGATGGTGGTGGTGCTGGGACATTTGTTTTTCCTGAGACACATTGCTGCTAAGTTTTACAAAGTTCTGCTAAGTCCTTTAAAAGAAAAATATATGTCCTTCAGTTTTTTGTTATCTAATATTCAGGAATATTCTTCAATCAAAGTAATAGGAACATTGATGTGCTAGGAGTTATAGGTTGATGACTTAAAAGATTATACGTTGCACCCTAAAGAAGAATGAACTTAATGCTGAATTGAATTGACAAGGGTCAACGTGCCAAGAAGCTAGCTATACAATGCCCAATTATGTTTAATCAAGCATCTATCCGTATCAAATTTTTAAAGAAGCTATTTTTCTTGCTGATATATTTTCCTGGCTTTATATGTATATAAAATGAGCTCTATCATAAGTTTGGTCTTTAATAGAAGAGAAGAGAGAAGCGGACGTGCTCAGTCATGTCTGACTCTGCAATCCCTGTAGCCCGCCAGGCTTCTTTGTCCATGGAATTTTCCAGGTAAGAATACTGGAACAGGTTGCCATTTCCTCCTTCCGGGACTCTTTCCAACACAGGGTTGGAAGCTGTGTCTCTTGAGTCTCTCACATTGGAAGGAGGATTCTTTACCACTGCACCACCTGGGAAGAATGGGGTCTTTAACTGCATATACTTAATCTGAATAAAGGAATATATGTCCTGGCAAATTGTGTGAATGTTATATTAAACTGAACGTCACACTGTCTTGATTTACAAAAGCTAAAGATGTCTAAGTAACTGACAGATGTCAATCAACAGATTCCATTGTTCTAGGAATGGTATATATGACATCAAAATTCTGAATAAAAATTGTTTCTTCAATTGTGACCAGATCTATTTTATTTGCTATTTTACAAAAATGAATACAGTATACTCTATACAGTCTTTTCATAGAAGTAAGTAAGTGTGGCATATGGTGAAACCACTTCAAGCTGCTGAAGAAGCAGCAAACTGTAAAATACTTTACTGTCATAATATAGCATTATTTTTCTGCGTACAAAATCTTTCGTTGCTGTTTTCATTGTCCCCATTAAGTTCTTTCGCGAAATAATTAACGTCTTAAATAGTTCTTAGATATTAAAAACAAAACAGAAACCATTTCCCACTCCAGCAGACCCTGTGAAAGGCAAGGATAATAAGCCTTGCAGTTCTTAGGTTCTTCCAGAGGGAAGAAGTGGAAAGAGGCCGAAGGTTTCAGAAGTACAAGCAAAGTCAGTGAAGCAGAGAGTAAATTATTCGGCAAATGATAAACCAGAAAAAAAGACATGCCAGCTGTTCACACTGGAAAGTTACTGAACGTTTATTTTGGTTCAAGTTTTATTTTTATATGAGGAAGGAACAATAAGTTTTCTACGGGGGTGGGGTGTCTTATTCCTTATGACATCAATAGGGAACAGGGTTTGCGATGCAGGTGGGTGTTTCCTCTGGGCGCTTTCCTCTACGAGTGTAGACTCGTCCTTCTTGCCGGCCACCGCTCCGCTGGGACCTCTGTCTTGGGGACAGAACCCCGAGACCCCTCTGCGTGGGCGACGGGGTGTCTCTGCGATCGCCCCCTGGGGCTCGGCCACGCTGCTTTCCCAACTCCCGCTTTTCAAACTGCAATTTCTGTAACAGGGCAGCCAACGGCGCGGGTCCCCTTTCCCGCCAGCTACCCGCGAGCGGCGGCGGGCGGCCGGGCTCGGGCGGCGAACAAAGGCGGCGCGGAGCGCGGGCGCGCGGCCGGGGTTGGCGCGTGTCTCTCCGGCAGGAGGCGGCGGCGGCGCCGCGCCCGAGCCTGCATTCCTCAGAAGCGCCCGGAGCCCGCGGGGCGACGTCACCCCCGGCTCCGCCCCCGTCCCTCCCCGAGCAAAGTAACTCTTGACTAACAGGAGCAGCCTCTGCCGAGCATGGAGAGCAGCCGCCGCGACCGGCCGGCGACACGGGCGACGCTGGCGCCCCAGAGGTAGTTTGGCTCCCGCCGAGCAGGAAAAAGTGCGGGCGCGCGGCTATCCACTCCCGGCGCTTACCCCGCCAGGCCCGGCTGGCCCCTCAGCGGTGGGTTTCGCTGCGAGCCTCCCGGCAGCTCTTTGCAAAGCGGCTTGAAACTTCTCCCAAAGTCGACATGGATACGGCGGCGGCGGCGCTGCCCGCTTTTGTGGCGCTCTTGCTTCTCTCCCCCTGGCCGCTCCTGGGGTCGGCCCAAGGCCAGTTCTCCGCAGGTGAGTGGCCGAGGGGGCGTCCGGAGCCCCGATGAGTGCCCCCAACCTGAGGCTTGCCCGGGGAGGGATCGGATTCCTCTCCAGGACCGGTGGGCAGAGGTTTGGGGGGCGGGGGGAACGGGCAGACGGAGAGAGGTCCCCCGACTTTGTGCCAGGTGGGACGCGGGGCGCCCGACTGGGCGCCGTGGCGCAGGTAACTTTCCTCGTTGCGCCCCATTGTTCCCGGCGGAGGCTCGCCCCGGGCGCAGGCGGGCCGGGCGGTGCGGGAGTGCGGGCGGCAGTGCTTTTCTTGGGAAACGCGGAGCCTCGGCGTGTCGCGCTGACTGCACCGCGCCGGGGAAGAGAGAAAGAAAAAGTAGTAAACGACTCTGGGGACGGCTACTCTGTTGCTCGTGGTGCGGGCTTGTAGCTCTCCGCCGTTAGAACATTAAAAAAAAAATTTTTTTCCCCTCGGGAAGCCATTGTCAGAAAGGTGGAGACTCGAAGGGACCGACCTCGGCGTGCTTTGCCAGGTGCTTTTTGTCCTGGGAATAACCTCCCCTGACTATTGTCTAACTACTTCCCCGTCCCTCCCCCAGTCCTTTTCTCGTTCTCTAGCGCGGGGCTGCTCGTTGGGCTCGCCCCGTGGGTTAGGGCACCGCGCGCAGCAGGTTCCGTGTGTGTGTTGGCAGAGCCTGTAGGATGTTTTGAAACATGATTCTGAGGAGCCACACCGAGCGGTTCTGGGCAGCGAGGTTTGGGCGCCGGGTCGGGGAAGCCTGACCCGCGCGGGGTGGGAGCCCGTTCCTCCCGCAGAGCCACCGCGAAGCTGGCGTAGCTCCTCCCGGAGCCGGCCTGCCTGCTGGGGGCTGTGAACGACTGCCGCCCGCCGCCAAGAGAACCCCAAAGGAGGCGTGCAGTGAGGTCTCGCCAGTTAGCCCTTTTGGGTTCTAGTGGGTTCTGGTAAAACCACTTCGACAAGTCCGTGAAACCCCATTTCGCCCAGTCTCGTCCTCCGTTCCCTGCCAGTTTTGTCATCCTTCCTGTCGGTGGTTTCTTTCGTTCTCTCCTCTGGGGGCTCTGAAGTTTCACCAGGTGGACGCTGAGGAGCAGGCTCCCGGGCGATCGTCTGCCTCCCGCCGGTCTAGACAACTTTTCTGGCCTGTCCACCCTGCTCAGCTTGGCTGGCGAGCGCGTCTGCTGCCTTGGTTCTCAGTGCAGATGGAGACGCAGAGGTGGCCGAGGGAAGCTGCAGAAGACGCGGGAAGCGGCAGCCGCGCTCCTGGCTGAGGCCATGGGACGCGGAGAACGGACGAACTTTGCACTGTCGGTTTCTCTCCTTGTTGTGGCTGCCTGGTTTCCTGGAAATAAACTCAGATTGTTGGTTTCCGGAGTAATGTTTATTTCTCTTGCGTCCTCTTTCGGCCTTCCCGCCCCCTTTTAGAACTCTATAAAAGGAGTTGGACAACAGATTCAGATGGCAGCATGTGATGTGTACTCAGGCAGATTATGAAATGCAGGGAGTACAGGGAAAGTTATGTATACAGGTGATGTTTGCAGAGGACTACAGCTCTGTGCAATGAGTGAACCGATAGCTTAATTTTAATTCTTTCTGGAGTAAGCATTCGTGCAAGCGTCTCTGACAGGTAGTGCTGGTTAGTATTGGAAGCGTGCTTGATGTAAGACGTTGTATGTAGGCAAGTTGGAAGTGGGTATTGATTTCTGCACAGTGTTTGTCAGTGCACGCAGAGCTTACCCTTGAAAAGGCATGTAGTTTGTTAATTGAAAGTTGGAATTCTACCAGTTGCATGATGAAACTTACATGTATTCCAAATTTGCAACTATTAATGTTTGAATAGCTGATGGATATGTTTTTATCAGTGAAGAAACTTTCCCCTTTTCTCCTTTCATATGTTATTTACTCTTTACTGACCAAATAAATATTAGATTTCCTCCAGCAGAATGTATAGATGAGCTTTTCTGATCCTTGGAGTTCAGGTATCTCTAATGAACAGTTGTGTTCTTAGACGTCCAGTTTTAAGTAATTTAAATAAGCCCGGCTTTTCTTTATTGACAAAGCAAAACACTTGACTTTATATTTAAGTAAAAGAATGTGCAAGCCTAGTAAATGCAATTCTGGCAGGACTATATCTCAAAATTTTACTATTCAGGATTTGTCTATATGCCCAGAAAAGAATGCCTTTTATTCCCAGAGTTCAGATTGTGGATCTGCCTTTCTCCATAAATTAAAAATTTGTTTTTTTAAAAAATTTCTATTTTCTGCCTCTCCTAAGTCATTTGTTATTCCACTGTCATCAGATTTTATGGCAATCAGATTTGTTGCAAAAACATAGAGTCAGAGATTGCAAGTGTATTCTTTGTTGCATTTTTTTCTTACTTTCTACTTTAAATGATGAACTTTTATTTCATTCCAGAAATTTAAATAAAAATGCTTTGAAAGTGTAAAACAAATACATGTTCAGAATTGTAAACTCTCCTGTTAAATATATTTTAAAAATCACACTATTTAGGCCAGTTTTCACTTTTAGATATTATCATGTGGTTCCTAATGTAGTGATAAGCTTCAAAAGCAAAATTTGAAAGACTACAGACCCTTAGATCTTTGATATATCATGTGCTCAATCTGGTCTGCTTTGTTTAGGCCACAGTTTTAGGAATGTTTTCATCATTTGTGACTTTTCCCTTAGCTGTTGGAGTTAAGGTGTAGAAATGCTACGTGGTGACCCTCTTGAAAATCTAAACTTCTAGAGCTTCCTGTAAATCTCAACTTGTGTTCTTTCAATTTGATCACTCACTTAAAACAGCACCTAAAAATGTGTCATATCTGTGTTATATCTGGGGAAATTGAGGCATGGAAGCACAAAAATGTACTGAAGTTTATTCATTGGGTGTATAGGTGTTATCTCTTGATATCACAATGTAAGAACGTTTTCTGTATTAGGACTCAGATGGCTGACAAAACCAGTCACAGATGAGGTAACTGGAGACTCAGCTTTCTCATCTGCAAAATGGGGATAATGATACCTGTTCTGACCTTTCCACATGGTTTTTACGAGGATGGGGTGAAATAATTTATGTGAGCTGGCCCTGTACATTGTCAAGCTTCATGTAGCTATCTGGGATGTAATCATCATATATTAAGGTAGCTAACTGCCTTGACTTCAATCTTTTCTTGCTCCCACATTCTCCCCCGTAAGTTCAGGATGGTGTGTGTGTGTGTGTGTGTGTGTGTGTGTGTATTTGTGTGTTTCACTCGGCCAGTCATTCATTTTAATTGTTGTTGAACATAAACATCCCAGATTGGCCAGACCATAATTTTATCAGCACAGTGAGAGAAATTATCTTTTATTTATTTATTTTGAACTTACCTCCTGTAAATCCTTACTTGAGTTGAACCTGTAGAAGAGTCACTATTAACATTCGTAGTATTCCAACTATAGAAGAAATTTATTTTTAGTCAGTTTCTTTAACTGTCTGTTTACCTATTGGCTATTCAGCCTGTTCATCTCAGTGGGAGAAAAATGCAGCTTTTTAGATGCAGTCTTATCTGTGACCTAGAGAGGGACTGTTGTCTCTCTAGTGTGATGTGAGCCTGGAAATGCAACTCCAGAGCCTGCCTTGGATATAGTTCCTGGCATGTCACACTGTAAGTGTTTACTCACTTGATCCCTTAGAACCTTGCAACTCATCTAAGCAGAGCCACTTTCTCAGTGTCTCATTCCTTACTGTTCCATATGTGAGTTAAATTTCTCTTATACTTAATATCTGTACTGGCAAGATCCATTAGAGACAGCTTTTTAAAGGGTTGCCTGTCAGTTTTCTGGTTTTGATTGGCCAGAATCTCGATCCCTCAATTATTAAAACTGCAAGTTCTAAACTATTATTAATATGTAACCATACATTTCTGGGACTGGTTTTTCTTTCACTAGTCTCCATATATCTGATTCTGTTGATTTTGCCTAGATTGCAAGATGTTGTTTTGTGTCTGGCCAATCCAGACGGGAAGAGGCAGGTCTGGCTGCTGTTTGGGCTTTGGCATATGTGCTCCTGACAGCTCTTCTCTTTATATTCATAAATATGAATTTGAAAAATAAATCAACCCCTCTGCCACTCTACCCCCTCCCACGCTTCTTCCCCCTCCCCTCTAGCAACAACAAAGCCCACATGCACATCTACAAAATCACAGCCTTTTTGTTTTCACCACATATCTTTTGGTGCTGATCGTGTTCTTAAAAACTGGAACTATGACTCAACCATTACCCGGAGCAAACACCAGTCCTCCTACCTGATCTTATATTTCAGGCAGTCATGGTTTACTACATGTTTTTATGGCCTTTAACAAACATTTGATTTATGTGGTATGGCCCTATATAGAGAAACTAGGTTGTTTCCTTCTAATGCTTCTGAAGTGCTGTGTTCTAGGTCTGCTCAAGGTGGTGATACAGACAGTGTAAGTCATGCTAAATATGGATCTGCTTCTCTGAGGCATGGAAAATGCTGTCCTTCTCTGCCTGCGCGCTTCTTATTTCCCTTCCTTGTTCTTCACTGAGGGCAGGAAGAGGAATACTGGAAGACTGAGAGCAGGAAATCATCAAGGGAGTTTACAGATTGTTCTTAAAGACAAAGCAAAGAACACTGGGATCTTGTGTGCGCGTGTTAATCTTTCATTTAATTTTCTAAAGGGAAAAAAAGCCCTATTTTTTAATTTGTTTATTGGAATCAGCCTTTGCCTTTGTCCAAACACATTCATTTCTTATTCTGTGGATATGAAAACTTCCCCCTGTGTATTCCTCTCAGACTTTACCCTTTGATCATGTGTCTGTTTTGTGTCCCTTTATCAAATGGTATTTCTTTTTGCCTAAAAAGGTTGTAATTGCTTGTGAATGTGTTTTCTTTTTTTTCCATCAAAACTCATGTTGTTTGTCATAGTTCTGAATAATAGTATTTTATCAATTCATGATATCTTGAGTATTTGATATCAAAGTAAGTACATCAATCAGGCTAATTTTTATTTCAGTTGAAAGTAGAAATAAGCTTGTAAATCCATGAAATAATCTTTTAATGTTGCAGAGTATTTGTGCTTGTATGTCTGTAGAAGTAAGAGAGACTTTGAGTTCCTTTTTGTAAATGGGGATAGAAAACATTTGAGTACCATACTGCCCATTATTTTGAGATAAGTGACATATATCTAGGCTTTGGAAAACTTTAAAAGTTATGTTTGGATGTGTGATATCAATGAGAACTGTAGAGGTAGATAGTTTACAAGGTTCAAATTTCATCTTAGTGGAAATGTGTTTTTATGAAAAATGCTCTTAAACAAACATAGTTTCACATGAAAAGTTTTATTAGTTCCATGAAGTTCTGTTGGGAGGGATATGTTTATTTTTCTGTAAATATTCTTATGGAGATTCTTTTGATTTGTTGTTAGTATTTTAGTAATAAAAACTTGACCTTACATAATTAAAAAAGTTTTGTGAGGTTTTGCAGATTGTTGAGCTTCTGGGAAACACTGGGCTTGGGGTGTAAGAATCACATTGATCCTATTGTGGAACATTGCCATTTCCCCACTCTACTCTAGTTGAATTTTCTGGCATTCTCTTCTGTATGTTGCTAATCCATCAAAATTACACGTGGCTTATCATGTCACTTGCAGTTGTTTAGGAGCAAATTAAGTGGTCTTGAATGAAATAATCCATGTTTCTACTTTATATGATCATAGACAGAGCTCTGTTAGTAAAAATGATGAACAGAGCAGTGCTGACTAAATCCTTTTACAGGTATCATTCTAGGAGTTATTTTCAAAAGAACCCAGATAGAAATAAATCCAAATAAAATAGTGTTTAGAATTACCGTGTGCATTTATTTTGTTGAGAAAGTTGAAAGATGTAAATATGTTCTTATGTATATATGTTCATACATACACACACATATCTTAACAATGATAGAACATCATTGTCCAAAGGTTCAAGTGAGAAGGAAACCAAGGGTATCTACAGATGGAATCAAATTCCTATACTTATATTCTAGATAGAGTATTTTTAAAAAGAGTGATTTGTTTTTATTTATTTCATTTATGGCTCACTGGGTCTTTGTTGCTGTGCAAGGGCTTTCTCTAGTTGTGGAGAATGGAGGCTACTCTCTAGTTGGGGTTCATGGGCTTCTCATTGCAGTGGCTTTTCTTTTTGTGGAGCACAGGAGCCCTGACTCACAAGTGGCACGTGGGCTCAGTAGTTGCTCAATAGTTGTGGTGCCCGGGCTTAGTTGCTTGTGAGATCTTTTTGGAAAGTGAAGTGAAAGTGAAAGTTGCTCAGTCGTGTCAGACTCTTTGCGACCTCATGGACTATAGAGTCCATGAAATTCTCTAGGCCAGAATACTGGAGTGGGTAGCCTTTCCCTTCTCCAGGGGATGTTCCCAACCCAGAGATTGAACCCAGGTCTCCCACATCACAGGCGGAGTCTTCACCCGCTGAACCACAAGGGAAGGCTAAGAATACTGGAGTGGGTAGCCTATCCCTTCCAGCGGATCCTCCTGACCCAGGAATCAAACCAGGGTCTCCCTGAATTGCAGGTGGATTCTTTACCAGCTAAGTTATGAGGGAAGCCCGGGTTCTTTCTGGACCAGAGATCAATCTGATGTCTCCTGCATTGGTAGGTGGATTCTTTACCACTGAACCACCTGGGGAGCCCTAGATTATTGAGTGTAGAGAACTATTTTGTCTATTGCGTAGATGAAGAAACTGAAATGGAAAATATAGGAACTATGTAATATAGAATAGACTGCCCTATGCTGCTGCTGCTGCTAAGTCGCTTCAGTCGTGTCCGACTCTGTGCGACCCCATAGACGGCAGCCCACGAGGCTCCCCCGTCCCTGGGATTCTCCAGGCAAGAACACTGGAGTGGGTTGCCATTTCCTTCTCCAATGCATGAAAGTGAAAAGGGAAAGTGAAGTCGCTCAGTCGTGTCCGACTCCTAGCAACCCCATGGATTGCAGCCTACCAGGCTTCTCTGTCCATGGGATTTGCCAGGCAAGAGTACTGGAGTGGGTTGCCATTGCCTTCTCCAAGACTGCCCTATTCCATACTTTAAAGGAGAAACTAAGAAACCTAACTCCAGATTGGTGTCTATTTATATAAACTCTTGCCTATGCAGCCTGCTTCTTAACCAGATGCTTGCAGGCTGATTCTCCAAACCCAGTCCAGGGCAGCAGCTGATGAGCTGCAAAAATTCCCCTAATCCTTGTCGGGTGGTAGGGTGACATGGCAGCTGCTTAAGTGGACGGCTGGCCACAGCTTCTTGATATGACTCGACTTAGGTCATTTGACAAATTCAAGAGTAGAGAGAGGAAGACTTTCTAATGTCCTCACTGCCCATTTAAGGAATGATGGCTGATTGCTTCATGGTCATTGGATTTGTCAGTGGCAAGATGCCCTAGAATATAGCTACCTGAATTATGGTCCATGAACTGGCAGCATCAGCATCACCTGGGAACTTGCAATGATTTTGTGATCACATAACAGAGCCCACGGCAGACCTACCAATTGAGAATCTGCATTTTAACAAAATCCCCAGGTGATTTGCTTGAACAGTTAATTTTTGAGAAACCCTGCTCTAAGACAAAGAAAGCTCAGCTTGAAAAGATGTACCACATGCACCTCACTGTAGAATTGTAAGAGTACTGTGAAAGGATTAATTACAACATGAAATAAATTTCCCTGGAATTATATTTCTGATCAGTATTACTTAATTATAATTTATCACCCAGACACATCAAAACAACGAAACTATTCAGGTTTTTTTTTTTTTTTTTTTTAAAGAATACTCAGACAATTTTGAAAGAAATATTCCATAAGAGAATAAAAATAAGACTAAATAGGTTTGATTATGAATGTATTATATAATATTCGAGGGTAAACATATTATCTGAGGAACCAAGCATGATAAATGCCAATCATTTTTACATTGCACATTGACATATTGATATAGAAGACAGTATTCCCTCTTTTTTTTTTTTTTTTTTTTAACCAGTGGCTGCAGTTTCTTGTTTTATATTTCTCTTTTTCTTCTAAGTGTAATTTAAGGATCTTTGTAATAAGGAGCTCATTTATAGGATAGTCAAATTTAATGAATAGGAGTTAGGTAGAATGCATTAACTATCACTGATATTCTTTTTACTATCTTTTGTGCTCATATTTAAGAACAGAGATTCTTGTCAGTTTTCTCCAGAGAAAAATTATGATGTAATAGACAGTGTACGCTATTCATGTCAAAACACAATTTTACTTGCATTTTATAGCTTGCTTTAGCATTCTTTGAGAAAATGAATTTTCCCAGAAGACCTAATTGCCTTCTTATTAATAAGCCTGTAAGTGTGTTTTATTATCCAGTTACTATTCTAAATGTGTCTACTTTTGCTGGCTGTTTGAACAGTGAAGTCTCTGATTAAATCACAACTGCTCTATTTGTTTTTGCCATTCACAAGTGACTCAGAAAATACTGGCATAATGACCTGGTTATGGCAGAAACTAATGGAAAACAAGAGATATAAATTAATGTTAACCCATGATAGTTGGTTGTATTGTGATATCAGGAGGTGGGGTTTGGCTCAGTATACAGCAGAATTCTCTACATGTTTGATACTGTAAGTGAAAGTTTGCTTAACCTTTATTGTTTTAAATACACAAATATAGTTGCTAGATTAATGTATAAACTACAAATCAGTGATTGCCACATTTATTCGACTTAGACACTAGTGTTCTATGGAAAAGGTTTAATTCTGGACGGATTAGGGGTTAGGGGAGAGCTTGATGATGGAGAGAAACTCTGACAAGTACTCGCATGCATCTTGAAGAATTTTAGTCTGAAGTCTCTGATTTGTTACCTTTTCTAGTTGTACACCAAAGTCTAGAGCTTGCTGTTCATACTCGTTCTACTTTTATTCTTGTCAGCAAAAATTAGGTCCATTTATTCCCTCATTCACTGGAGAGGAGAGAACAAAAGCAGTTGCCAAAACAAAAATAGAAAAAAAAACAACAATAGGAACTTCCATCTACTGAGTGCCTGCAGCCTGGTAGGCCTTATGGTCAGTATTTTACATAATTTAAAATCCTCACTGTAATCCTTTAAGATTGGAGTCATCTCTGTTTTGCAAACTTCAGCCTAGAGAGATTAAGTATTAACTTGCCTTGGGTAACAGTGTGAGGACTAGGAGAGCCAAGATTCATTATTGAATATATACACAGATGTAATAGTCAGTGGTAGAAAATGCAACCTAGACTGCTTGCAACAAAAGGGGAATTTATTGTCTCTCCTGACAGTTCAGGTGGAGCTTTACTTAGGAGTTCATATAATTGTTTTGGGATATGATCCTTCTCTGTCTACTCAATGTAGTTTTGGGGTGTTCTAGAACTTTGGTCTTAGGCTCCCTGTAGAGGTGAGGTGGTGGCTTCGGCAGCTCCCAGATTCTGGTCCGTTAGGATTGTGTGAACTATGTGCTGGGTCTCTGAAGGGGCTCTGAGGGTCACTGGAATGGGCTTCAGTCAATCCTGTGTCCAGCTCCTAAGGGGAAGTATGTAGATTGGCTTAGTTTACTAGGATTCTGGACTCAGCCCTAGATCCCCCAACCAGGTCATGGGAGACTGTGGATCGAACCATGAGTTGTCAACAAATCGAGGAATAGGTTCTGGAAAAGCAGCCAAACTGCAATGTGGTTGCTTGAGATAGAATTAAGTAAGCTGTGAGCAGTGAAAGTTGAGAGGGGTGCGCCTGTCCTGTGTGTGTATTTGTAGTCCTTCTGAGCGGGGTGAAAGGAGGTGCTGGAGAAAAGACAGTTGGAGCTCCCTGATCTGGACTCCTAGGTGGTAACATCAGGGAGCCATGGTGGCCTAAGCCTTAGCCTCTAAGGGGAAGGGAATAGGTCAGGAAGAGAAGATTAGAGGCAGTCTGCTTCTAGCAGATTTGTGTGTTGCAAATCAGCTAGCTGTTCATCATTTAGGGAGTGTTTCTTTGGGGTCCTTAAGCCCTACTTTAAAGCATGCATATTATTATTTTCACGATTGTATTCTCTTTGCCTTAGTATTGAATAGGTCCAATATTAAAATTTGACAGAATTTTGAGTTAAGTTTTGAGTCAAGTAAAGCTGGCCCTGAGTGAGGATCAGGGGCCCAAATGTGACTGTGCCGGTTTAGAGCAGTGTGCCCTCTCTTCTCTGGCCAGGGCAGCTGGCCTGGCACTTAGGGGTGAAGGCGGTGCTTGTGGAGGAAGTGTACTGACTGCTGTGTGTTCAGCATGCTTCCTTTTGTCACTGGAGGTCTACCTTCACACTCCTTTGTCTTATCTTAAAGAACTTAATGAATTGTTATTTTCTTCCCTGTCCATTGGCTGCTTGCTTCATGACTCGTTTTTACCCCTGAGTATATCTTCATCAGATGTGATAACTGTGACTCTTGTATGGTGAAGTAACACTTTGCCTGACAGCCTGGTTGTTTGAAGCAGATTGCTGTATAGTCTTGACCCATTTTTGCCCCTTTATCTAAACTGACATTTAAGTACTTAGGAGGTATAGGAGGTGAAAGATTTAGCAGTGATCTATTCAGAAAGAACAGGATGCTTTGGGTTCTTTGGAGGTTTCTGTACAGAAAATTTTAGTACACAGAGAACTGATTTCTGTAAGACTGTATTCCACTCTGAGCTCTGTCACTTTCTGGCTTTGAGGTTTGGAGTAATTCCTTTCAGTTTGACCTTAACTTCCTTATCACTAAAATTGGAATATTACAATAAAGTGATTTTATTAACTTCTCTGGTTACTCAATAGGACACTTTTAAAGGTAAAATGAATAATATATGTGAAAGTACTTTTCTGATTAGAAAGTACCATAAATTTTTTTGGGGGGGGAATATAAACTTGGGTAATGAAGATATTATTGTTGTTGAAGGCATAGAATACATGGTGAAAATGGAAATGAAAACAATAATGAGATGAAAACTTTGTATATTTGTATATCTAAGTTATGGGTTGCCATCTAAGTTGTTTGCATATCTAAGTTTTATCTTGGAGAAAGTGGTATGGAAAAGGAGTCTGTAAGGTTCTTGTGAACAAGAAATTTTGTTATGTATCATGAAACTTAGCCACCAAATTTATTTTCACATATATGTATTTCATATATATGTATACAAATTACTCTCTAATGCTCCAAAAGACATTTTTTCCCACTAGATATGTTAATAAAGATTGTGTGTATGTGTGCGCTCAGTCACTCAGCTGCATACTACTCTTTGTGACCCCATGGGCTGTAGTCTGCCAGGCTGCTCTGTCCATGGAATTTTCCAGGCAAGAATACTGGAGTGGGTTGCCATTTCCTTCTCCAAGGAATCTTCCCAGCCCATGGATGGAACCTGCGTGTCTTGCGTCTCCTGGGTCTCCTGCATTGCAGGCAGATTCTTCACCCTGCACTATCATCACCCTAATACAGATTGTGTGATTATAAAATATTTTTACTGGTAATTTTTGAGCGTACGTTTTAAGGACTGTTCTCTTATATGGCAAGTTTTGTGTATAGTTTTTCTTTTTGAACATTTTTTATGAAGAGAGAAAAAATATTCTTGCTCTCTGAGCTGGCTGGCCTAATTGGTGAGAGCATGATTTTAAGGTTTGCATTGATGTATTTACTTAACCACTCCACAGTTCTTTGAGCATATCTACTATGTGTTCGTGCCATGGCAGAGGCTGGGTACACTGGTGGGCACAGATATGACTATTATGACAATTAAGGAGCAGCAGTCTTTGCATAGCTCCACATTTAGCAACTTAGGGGTGAAGCCATGTCTGTTTTGTGACTGACCTTACCCCTGTGGCTTGGCAAGTCTCAAAGCCGAAGCCTGCCTCTTACAGTTTGTGGGTCCACAATGCAGTGTGTCAGCAGTCTTTCCATATCCTTGAGTGTACACACAAAAGACTAGAAAGAAGCCTACCAAAGAAGAACTATGCAGAGATATTCCACAATGATAGTAATATCCCACCAAGTGGAAATTCCCAGAAGTTGAGTAATTGGAAGTGTAAACAAGTTGGGTAGAGGAGGGAGCATGTTTATTTTTTGGAAGCTCACTTTTTTTCTTTTGGAAGCAGAGGGTTGGGAGATGTCCTCATAGAGGACAGTGTATGGAAATATGCCCGCACAACCTCAGCATCGTGTGCAGAGGCTCTGGTTTTTGGCCACAGATTTGTATTGGCCGCAACCTACAGCTGCTTATCAACGGCTCTTGGTGCCGAGTCTAATCTGCCTCCTCTCTGCTGCTTCAGTGGAGCTCTTTGTCCTGAGTAGTGGGCAGCCACTAGGTAGGGGATCTGGAGAGGGAGCCAGGAATCGGGGTGGACCTTGACCATCACCCAAACTGCCCCACACCTGCATCCTGGAAGCAGAGCAAATTCTATTCCCGGCTCTTGGGTCAATCATTTTGAAGGGGAGCAACAGTTTTGTCGTTTCAATATACCTATTGCCCTACTAGAAAATGGAGATTCCAAAAATATCTGTTAAACAGGGTACACAGCACTTGTAGTGAGAGAATTAAGCAGAAAAGTAATTTTAGAGGTGTGTAAACTTTTTTGAAGCAAAGTCAAAATTGCCAAGTTACAAAGACCCAAGCTTCAAAAATAGAAATTTAGGAAACTGTTTAAGTCAAGTCACTAACATTTTATGCCCATTTCATATTTAAGCAAAGGATATTCATTGACTATATAGCATAATATTTAAGATTACCCACTTTGGAAACTGATTGCCTGAGTGTCAATACTAGTTCTAACACTTTCTTGATGGCCCAACCACATTCCTTCAGTTTCCCCATCTGGTGGGATGATTCAAATAGTGTCTGGCATACTAAAAAAAAAAAAAAATTCACCTTAGCTTTTATTATTGTCATCATCATCATCAGTTTTTTTTTTTTGGAGCAGAGAAATATTATTGCAGGGCCAAGCAAGAGGAACGGGTGGCTTATACCCCAAAACCCCAAACTCCCCGATGCTTTTTAGGGAGAACTTTTTGTAGGTGTAATTTGGGTGTGTGACTGTCCTTTGATTGGCTTGTGATGAGGTCAGAGGGCAGTGTTCCAGGAATCTTGTGCTCAGCCTTAAGTTACCATCCTCCATCTTGGTTTGGGCCTTAGTTTCAGTTCTCAGGACTTAATGAAGCACAAGTTCTTGATGTCTTGTCACAGAATTCAGTCAGAGACAAAGTGATAGGTAAGAAGTGGTCTTATTTAGAGAGATACACTCTCCATAGACAGAATATGGCCTGTCTCAGAAGGCAAAGGACCTGGGGAGGGAAGCACACTCCACAGAGAGAGTGTGTGGGCCAACTCAGAAGGCCAGAAGCCATCATCAGCATTATTACTGAACTGAATTAAACAATGTTTGCAGAATATCCTGACCCGTGCTGTTATCTTTTAAAATTTCTAACTGCATTATCTTTTACTTCAAAATAAAACAAGCAGAGAGTACATAATAGAATGCCTAAAATAGATCAGCATGTCTGCTGATTAACGAAGACCACGGCAAGCACTATAAAGAATATAATTCAGTGTTTATGAAAACAAGAGAAAAGATACAGTGATTCCTAAGAATCAGAATCTTAGGATGAATGACAAAAACCAAAACCAAAACACTATGAAAGTGAGGGGGGAGGTGGGAGCTAGAGTGAATGTGTGAAAAGGATTCAGTTTTTAGTATAAACTACCTAAAACAATCTGTGGAAAATGCATTTAACATTTTTTAGGGATCTTGGAAGCAAACTGTGGAATAGTTCCTAAAGAGATGGGAATACCACATCACCTTACCTGCCTCCTGAGAAATCTGTATGCAGGTCAAGAAGCAACAGTTAGAACTGGACTTCGAACAACAGATTGGTTCCAAATTGGGAAAGGAGTACATCAAGGCTGTATATTATCACCTTGTTTATTTAACTTACGTGCAAAGTACATCATGCAAAATGCTGAGCTGGATGAAGCACAAGCTGGAATCAAGATTGCCAGGAGAAATATCAATAACTTCAATATGCAGATGATACCACCCTTATGGCAGAAAGTGAAGAGGAACTAAAAAGTCTCTTGATGAAAGTGAAAGAGGAGAGTGAAAAGGCTGGCTTAAAACTCAACATTCAAAAAATGAAGAATATGGCATCTGGTCTCATTACTTCATGGCAAATAGATGGTGAAACAATGGAAACAGTAACAGACTTTGTTTTCCTGGGCTCTAAAATCACTGCAGATGGTGACTGCATCCATGAAATTAAAAGGCGCTTGCTCCTTGGAAGAAAAGCTATGACCAACCTAGATAGCATATTAAAAAGCAGAGACTTTATTTTGCCTTCAAAGGTCCGTCTAGTCAAAGCTATGGTTTTTCCAGTAGTCACGTATGGATGAGAGAGTTGGACTATAAAAAAAGCTGAGCGCTGAAGAATTGATGGTTTTGAACTGTGGTGTTGGAGAAGACTCTTGAGAGTCCCTTGGACTGCAAGGAGATCCAACCAGTCCATCCTAAAGGAATTCAGTCCTGTATATTCATTGGAAGGACTGATGCTGAAGCTGAAGTATCTGTTCTTTGGCCACCTGATGCAAAGAACTGACTTACTGGCAAAGACCCTGATGCTGGGGAAGATTGAAGCAGGAGGAAAAGGGGACGACAGAGGACAAGATGGTTGGATGGCATCATGGACTGAATGGACATGAATTTGAGCAAGCTCCAGGAGTTGGTGATGGACAGGGAATCCTGGCATGCTGTAGTCCATGGGGTCGCAATGAGTCAGACCTGACTGAGCAACTGAACTGACTGAGGGAACTTGGAGGAGTTGGGGAATTTGGGGGCATTGGTGAAACAGCTTAACTCCTAGAGAGATTTAATCTCAATTAAAATATGAAAACTCTAATTTGAGAATGAGATTAAAGTGAGAATTGACCAGAAAGTTGGAGAATGTGATCTATACCCTCAATAAGTGTCCAATCCAGTGAGACTTGGTAATGTCTTGTCTTGGACTAGCACTCAGATATGGAAATGAGATCATTAGAACTAAAGAGCGCTAGGGAGGCTCGTTGACTCCTAAACAATGTTTTCTGCCTAAAGGATATAGAAAAGGAAATCTGTACTGCTTCATCTGCATTTGATGCATGTTAAGTAAATGCATTGCTGCCACTTAGAATAGTGATTTACCTATGAATTTTAGATAACATTTTTTGTTTTCTTTTTGTTGATGTTTAGTTCTCCTCTGCCTAGGTAGTTTCAAATCTGTTTAAACCCCTAGGCTTTTTCAAGCCCTTGTCAACAGGGTTAAGGCCTTTTAGAGTCCTGTTGTACAGAGCATGGGGCTCCTTGAAATGTTCTCAACTGTTAGCTTACTTGCAGAATTGCCCTTTGGCTAGTCAGTGCAAAGGAAAGCCTTCTAAACTTGAGCAGGGATTTCACGTCCAGTTTAAGGTTTGGATCTCGTTCTCTTTCACCTTATTCTAGCTTTAATTGAAATAAACTTCCCTTTTCCATGGGTTATACCTGTGAAAATATTTGTTCTACAGATATAATTAAACATTCTTCTCAACTCTCAGAGAAGCTGTTTGTACTGCAGGGTTGAAGCTTGCAGAAATAAGTGTTCATATAACTATAATAATAATGCAGTTATTTTGTCCTGACTGGATGCTTCTACTGACATGGGTCTTTGTGATTCTAATGGCAGCAAGTGTCTTCATAAGCTCCTCTCCATTTACAAAATAAGTTTTTTGAGATGTTGTCATTTTGCTGCACTGTTTGACCAGGTTCATGTCTTAATAAAAGGGAACTTTAGAAAACAAGCTTTTATAGCACGTGCAATCTTAAATACAGATCCATTCAAAAAAGGGGATGTGTACCTTGACTGCCCTCTGCTCCAAAATCATGACCAGGTTATTTGGAAAGCAGATTGACCCTTATATATTTCACAACAAACATATAAGGGATATTCAATCAGAAAAAGATTATTAATTAAGAATGGCAGAACTATGTATAATAGACCATATACTTAAATGTATACAGGAACTATAAGTTTTAGCTAGTGTGGTTGCAACTGTGGCTTCCAGTCTTCTTGCCTGAGGGAATTGGACAAACCCATAACCAGGTGCAGATATTTCTTGAAGAACCAGGTGCTCTGACTCCTTGCTCTTAAGGCAAAGTCTCTTGGATTCTGAGTGTAGATTGTGTCCTTTCCTAGTCAATTCTTATCAGGAATGCAGATCCTAGGGTAGGCCTGCTTTTAAATATGCTGTCTAGGTTGGTCATAGCTTTTCTTCCAAGGAGCAAACGTCTTGTAATTTCATGGCTGCAGTCACCATCTGCAGTGACTTTGGAGCCCCCAAAAATAAAGTCTCTCATTGTTTCACCATTTATTTGCCATGAAGTGATGGGACCGGATGACATGATCTTAGTTTTCTGAATGTTGAGTTTTAAGCCAATTTTTCACTCTCCTCTTTCACTTTCATCAAGAAGCTTTTTAGTTCTTCTTCACTTTTTGCCATAAGGGTGGTGTCATCTGCATATCTGAGGTTATTGATATTTCTCCTAGCAGTCTTGATTCTAGCTGGTGCTTCATTCAGCCCAGCATTTCTCATGATGTACTCTGCATATAAGTTAAATAAGCAGGGTGACAATATACAGCCTTGACGTACTCCTTTCCCGATTTGGAACCAGTCTGTTTGCCGACCAAGGTCTGTCTAGTCAAAGCTTTGGTTTTTCCAGTAATCATGTATCATGTGAGAGTTGGCCTTTAAAGAAAGCTGAGTGCTGAAGAATTGATGGTGAGAGTTGGACTATAAAGAAAGCTGATGCTGAAGAATTGACACTTTTGAACTGTGGTGTTGGAGAAGACTCTTGAGAGTCCCTTTGACTGCAAGGAGATCCAACCAGTCAATCCTAAAGGAATTCAGTTCTTAATATTCATTGGAAGGACTGATGCTAAAGCTGAAACTCCAATACTTTGGCCACCTGATGCGAAGAACTCACTCACTGGAAAAGACCCTAATACTGGGAAAGATTGAAGTCAGGAGGAGAAGGGGATGACCGAGGATGAGATGGTTGGGATGGCATCACTGACTTGATGGACATGAGTTTGAGGAAGCTCTGGGAGTTGATGATGGACAGGGAAGTCTGGCGTGCTGCAGTCCACGGGGTCGCAAAATGTTGGACAGGACTGAACGACTGAACTGAACTGAGTGGAGGCCTGGGAATTGCTTGGAGGGCTGTTGTTCACTTCTTAGTGAAGAAAAGTACATAGGGCGGTGCTTTGGATTTCCCACAAGTACATGCTGTTCACTGAAGTATCTATTTAAGATCTTCCCTCTTCTCTGGGCAGTTTACTCTCAGCTTGGAGTCTGGACAGTAGTAGATAGAAGCACTCTATCCAACCCCATCACTCATTCATAATTACACCACAAGCTTCTGTGGTTGCTAGCACGTTTTAGAAAAACACGTAATTTTATTGAGTGTCTCATGTTGCTTTCAAATATAGTCAAGTAAAGAGGAGGAGAGAAGTGAGTGGCAGGATGTCATATCAGTGTTTATTTTTTCAGGTGCTAATTCCTTGAAAGCAGTGAGAAGTTTCCTTTGAGGTGGAGACTTATAGCTGTTGACATCCTCATCTATTGTTGGGATTACAGGCCTACCAAGCGTTGTCTTTTATGTGAGCAGTGTCAAAAAGGATATATCTATTCTGTACATTATGGCAAGAGACTTAAACTTTAATGACAGCATGTCAAAGATAATATCCTTTTGAGGTTGTTAAAATAGGAGATACCAGTCTAAATTATTAGCCCTTTACTTTCAGCAGTACCTTGCTGGGGCAGGCAGCATTTCTGTGTGCATTCATATGCTTGATTAAGATCCCTTTTAGAGCCGGTGAGCAAGGGGCCTCTTCATTCACCAAGATGTCTATGGGCAGAACTTGTATCAGTTCTTTCCTGTTAATTTGGTTAAGTTCACCAAGCATTTAGTACCTGTCCGTTTTGTGTCAGTCAGTGTTTTTAACCCAGAAAGCAAAAAGATGAAAACATTGACTACACAAGGATCTAGAGAAGTGAAAGTGAAAGTTACTCAGTCCTGTCCGACTCTTTTCAACCCAATGGCCTATATACAGTCCATGGAATTCTCCAGGTCAGAATACTGGAGTGAGAGCCTTTCCCTTCTCCAGGAGATCTTCCCAACCCAGGGATTGAACCCAGGTCTCCCACATTGCAGGTGGATTCTTTACCAGTTGAGCCACCAGGGAAACCCAAGAATACTGGAGTGGGCAGCCTGTCCCTTCTCCAAAGGATCTTCCTGATCCAGGAATCGAACTAGGGTCTCCTGCATTGCAGGTGGATTCTTTACCAGATGAGTTACCAGGGAAGCCCTTAAGATATGATTCAGAGTAGGGGATACAGTGAGAGATGGACAAGGGGAAAGGACAGTCACTTACTCTTGGGGTAATTAGTTAGATCTTTCCGGATCAGAATGATAACCATGGCAAAATTCCCTAAAATGAGCACACAGTGCTCATGGAAAAATGAGGAAGTAGTGGTGTTGATTGTAAATGTTTAACCATGAACTCCCCCCACTCCCAAAAAGAAAAGAACCCACCAAAGTTACAATTCTAGCATTTGCCGGTTTCCATCTTGTATATAGTCCCCACTATGGCTGATTTCAAATACTAATATGATATTACAGACACAGAGTTGGGAAGAGGTGCATGGGAGCATAGCACTGAATAGTATTTGCACCATACAGATACAGGAGAAAGAAATACCCTTGAAAGATAAATATGGTATTAATAGTAAAGTATAGTAAAATAATTAGGAGGTGAAAAGTTTTAATACTTCTGTTTTAAATATAATTTATTCAAATGTAAGTTTTTATGATTTCATTTTAAATGGCTGTAAGGAACAATTGGCTTGCAAACTTGCTGAAAAATTTAACTGTTAAGTACTGGTATGGGCTTGCTCCAGCATACTACTCAGTGTGTCATAATCTTGGATATGGGTGTGAGGGACACAGTGAGTGACTCTTCTTTAATTATGGAGCCTTTATAGAACACTCTTTCCAAACAACATAATTCAATTTTTCATTTTATTTAAAAAAATTTAATTGGTGGATAATTGCTTAATGATGTTGAGTTGGTTTCTGTTGTACAATGTCATGAATCAGCCATGTGAAAGTGTTAGACACTCAGTCATGTGTGACTCTGTGACCCAACGGGCTGTAACCAGCCAGGCTCCCCTGTCCATGGAATTTTCCAGGCAAGAATACATGTATCCCCTCCTTCTTGAGCCTCCCTCCCACCCCCGATCCCACCCCTCTAGGTCATCACAGAGCACCGGGCTGAGTTCCCTGTGTTACATAGCGGCTTCCCACTAGCTGGCTGTTTAACACATGGTAATGTATATATGTCTGTGCTACTCTCCCAGTTCATCTCACACCATTCTTCCCCTGCTGTGCCCACAAGTCCGTTCTCTACCTGCATCTCTACTTCTGCCCTGCACACAGGTTCATCAGTATCATTTGTCTATATTCCATATATATGCGTTAATATGTGATATTTGTTTTTCTCTTTCCCAAACTAGAATTTAGTGTGAGAAAGACTAGTCCATCTTGAAACCCTTTTAGTGAGGATTTGGTTATCAACAAGGTTTAGGTTCCTCAATGTAAAATGCTGATGGCAGAGGCTTTGGAATGTCTACTGTGGAGCCTAATTTCAGGAAGAGTCCTGAGAAGACTGTGTTTCTGCTTAACTCAAGTTTCCTTACTGTCCAGGGTACACATCTTTAGTAGTAGGTGTTGGTCTCAGTTCAGACTCTCCTTAAGAGACTGTTGCTACTGCTGCTGCTAAGTTGCTTCAGTCGTGTCCGACTCTGTGTGACCCCATAGACGGCAGCCCACCAGGCTCCCCCGTCCCTGGGATTCTTCCAGGCAAGAACATTGGAGTGGGTTGCCATTTCCTTCTCCAATGCATGAAGGTGAAAAGTGAAAGTGAAGAGACAGTTAGAGCCCTGCTAATCTACTTAAAGAGTGAGCTTTTCAATGCCTTTGAATTATGTACATTTTCATGCTAAGCATAATCTTTTCCAGAATATTACACAGTAGGTAGTGGGTTTCCAGCCACTATGGCTTGAAAATTATTATATAATCCTGGTAATAACACACTGCTTGTGGCCTCTCCAGCAATTGTGTTACTCAGAAATATTTGGAGAATAAATATCAGGGACAGTGAATGGATTTGTATCACATTCTGCTGTACATTGTTGTACAGTAAATTGGTAAATTTTTTTTAATGTATATGAAATTAACATCTACAAAATCTATCTTTTATATAAAATATATATCTGTTAATTTATTTGAGGTTTCGGTTTAATGATCTTTTGTTATTATTATTTCTTATTGAATTATATAGTTTAGCTTAAGTTACTTTTCTGGTTCTTTGATTTAAACATTTTTTCATTAAATTAATTTCTACCAGTGTCACACAAATGAAATGTTTTAACATATGCTCTTTTATATTTATTTCTATAAGCAAGAATATTCCATGTTCTAAAAAATGTCCCCTAGGTTAATCCTGCTAAATGAAAATTCCTGCGCATTCCTGTCTGCTTTTGTTAGGCTCTGCCCACAATGAATTTAGTGTTTAAAAGTAAGATATGCATACTTTAGAGTACATTGCAAGATATTTTTTATGACATTGGCAGATCGTGAATATATTGTGTATATATATATATATATTTTTTTTTTTCTTTTGGTGGGACACTGTATGTTTGTATGTGTGTGAGTTTTGATTGAGTTTTGTAATATATAGCAAAGTACCAACAGTGCCCAAGTGACTTATTTTGGCAAAATTGATTTCTCTCTGTACATCTTATCTAAAATCTTTCATCTCATATCTGGGGAAAATCTATCTTCCCTCCTATAGGACAATTTCAAGAACTTGGAAGCATTCCAAACTTAACAATTTGAAACTAATAACAAAATTCTTCCAGTCTGTTCAGAAGAAAATACAAATTTTAATTCTTCTCAATTAGTAGTCTCTCATTCTTGAATAAACAAAGTGAGAAAAAAGAGACAAATATTATTCAGTATTATAAATGTGTACAGGTATACCTCAGATACTATCCATTTGCTTCCAAACCTCTGCAATAAACTGAACAGTGAAATAGAGAATCACATGAATTTTTTTGTTGCTCAATGCATATGAAAGTTATGTTTATACTATACTGGAGTCTATTAAGTGTGCAGTAGCAGCATGTCTAAAAAAACAGTGTACATACCTTAATTAACAAATATTTGATTGCTAAAAAATTCTGATCATCTTCTGAACCTTCAGTGAGCTTCAGTGATGTAGTAGTAACATCAAAGATCACTGATCCCAGCTCATCATACATATAATAATAATGAAAAAAAATTGGAAATATTATGAGAATTACCAAAATGTGACACAATGGCATGAAGTAAGTAAATACTGTTGGAAAATGGCGCTGAAAGATTTGCTCAATACAGCATTGTCAGAAACCTTTAGGTTGTAAAAAAAAATCTCAATATCTGACAAGTACAGTAAAGTGCAGTAAAATAAGTTATGCCTATAGTACATAATTGAAACTTTGCTTTTTGCACTTACAGGGTCATAGAAAAGAGGCGTATGTTAATATAAACTCTCAGGGATTTACTTTATAAAATCAATTTATGCTGTATGACCTGGGATCAGTAGACTTTAAACTCAATCTCTTATCTTTATGCCTAGAATACTCTAGCAATTAATTGTTATTCACAAAGATGACTGACTTAGCTGTACAATCAAAGATTTAATTATGCTAGATATATTGCAATTCAGAAGGTTGGAAAGCTTACCACTAGTGGTCACGGTGATTCATGGTGATTAAAATTAAAGACTCCCTCCCCTCCTAATTCTGAGTTAACCACATGATTGTATAACTTGGGACAACTCATTTCACAGCATCTGTTTTTGAGAGACAACTTCCACTTTGTTATTTTATATCTCAACAATGTTTATGCAGCAGGACCTGATAAAGATCTGTAATTCATTTCTCCCTGTATTTAGCCACCTTTTCAATGAAGCCTGATGACGTGACACAACAATTTTTATCTGAGCATCAGGAATTTACCTGATTCTGTGTCAGTAACTGAAGCCTTTGCTGTGTATTTCTCTGGGCTGTTTATGTGTCCAGTCTAGATTTTGATTTCGAGGGCAAAAAAAGAGCCGTTTTAATGTTTTAGGTCCATTAACCTAGGATGACATTTATAGGAAGTATTATTTTCAATAACTAATATTTTAGTGTTTACTGGGTCTAGCTCTGAGCTAAGAACTTTATTATAAGCCTCAGCTTAGTAGTTTCAAAATGCACGTAACCGCTCATTTTGTGAATACCAAATTCAATGTAGTTGGTAGCAACCAGTGTTTTACAAAATAAAGTAGAAGCGAATATAACAACTATAGTAAAAATAAGCATGCATCTCATAGAGGAAGTATTGTTTCATGAAACTTTGGTTTTAATTAAATAGATTTATTTATCTTTATGTTTCTGTGTATAATATGAGAGACCAAAAAAATTGGGAAAGCCTCTACATTTTTTTCATATAATGCTCACTACAATCCTATGAAGTAATGCAAAGTCTGTGATGCGTCCCAGGTCAAGGGTTTATAAACTCCAGGGTCATTCTTTAGCTGTTATGTTCTGGCACTTCTAGTTGATTGCAAGAGCACAGGTTTTGCTTAATTTGGTAAATTACTGATTTAACTTACCTGGGCCTCTTCCCTTGTCCTCCCTTTGGGAATAATGCCACCACTTCCACCGTAATTCTTTACGGGTTGAAAGTGTCAAATAAGGTAATTTATATAAATATGCTTTTTTAACCTTAAAGGAGCTACAAAATAAGGTATTATTATTACTTCGGTAACTTGCTCTCTGGCTCTTCAAATGCTTATTTGACTGCCAGGTTTGACTAGAGATGATTGGATTTGAGTGCCTCTTAAAGTAGTCTACAATTCATTGTTTCGAGTTGAGATCATTCCTGTTGAGTACTTTTTATAGTTTTTTGACAAGATGTTGTGAATAAAGTAGCTATGATGTTTATTTACCGTTTCTTTTCCTATTTTGGCATTACTCTATATAAAACAACAGAAGGCAAATAAACTTTGGACATACCTATACAAGCTCATTATCCACATTTGTCTTCAAATAAGCCTGCATCTTGGTTTTAAAGGAAAAATAACACTGTGCAAATAAAACTTGATTTTCAACAAAAGTTTTAAATACCAATGGGTGATAGTCAATGGAAGATCTAAAAAGTTCTAAAAGAAAGATGTCTACGACCTATAGAAATACAACAGCAATGGAACAGAAAGCAAATGTAAAACCTCTAATTGATAGTAAAACTTTTGAGTGGAGGTGATTTAATAAATAAAAGTAGCCAGTAAAGTAGCTAGTTGTCTCCTGCCTGTCTCCCCTCCTTCTGTCTCCATCTCTTTCTTTTTCACTCTTTTTCTTTCTCTCACTCTCTCCTCCAAGTCTTCTGTCTTTCTATCTATGTGGCCCTCTGATCAAACTTCTTATTAAGATGTATGTTTTTGTTGTTTAGTTGCTAAGTCGCATCTGACTCTTGTGACCCCAACGACTGTAGCCCGCCAGGCTCCTCTGTCCATGGGATTCTCCAGGCAAGGATATTGGAGTGGGTTGCCATTTCCTTCTCTAGGGGACCTTCCCCTCCCAGGGATTGACCTGAGTCACCTGCATTAGCAGGAGGGTTCTTTTTCACTCTGTATTTACCTTGTGGCCTAATTTTAGAATATAATGATAAAAACTTACATATTTTACATTTTACACATCAGTATGGAATAACCTCATAACAGTATACATTCGGAGCCTTAGAGTTATGAACGTTATCGTCCTTAAACAGATTTCTCAGCATTTGGAGGAATCGGCAGATATCTAGACAGAGGAGCATTCATGCTTCTCTTCTCTGCAGTCCCTTAGTCTAGTATTAACTAAAAGAATAGGAGGATATTGGGATGCAAATTAGCCAGAGGATGGCTCTTTGCCATGTGTTGTTTATTGAGCTGAGTAAACATCTCCCGAGTGGGTTGGAGGGAGGTGTTAGTTTAAGTGCGCAGGAGGAGCCCCCATACTCCAAGTGCTGAGCTTTCTCAAAGAAATACCCTAAATGTACATTCCTGGGCTCCTGAAGGGAGGGGCAAGCCTTCCGGAACTGTCCTTAAATTGGAAGTCGGGATCCTTCGAATGTAAGTGTGGCTATGATTTATCTTTTTACAAATTGAGAAAAAGAAAATTTTAAGGAAATAGGATAACTGCAGTTGCAGGGGATTTATTTACAGTTCCTACGAGAACTAATTGTTTTACTTTCTCACACTTCAGCTATAAACGGTACGCTAATAGCAAAGTACCCATACCTATTCATGAGAAAAATCCTCTAGAGAACTTAGGCTAGTCAACATGTTAAAAAACACTTATAAAAAATACTTCAAAGTCTAAAGAAAAGTTTCTTTTTTCTCTTTTGGCCGTGCCATAGGTCATGTGGGATCTTAGTTCCCCAACCAGGAATTGAACCCACACCCCCTGCATTGAGAGTGCAGAGCTTAACCACTGGAATGCCAGAGAAGTCACCAAATTTTTTTCTGAAGTATTCAGCAATTCATATTTTAAAATGATTATTCACAAAGTCCCCTCACACCACATCCAGTTGCTGAGATTTTACTCTTGAGTTAGTTAGATCTGAAAGAAGCTGAAGCTCCAATACTTTGGCCACCTGATACTAAGAACTGACTCACTGGAAAAGACCCTGATGCTGGGAAAGATAGAAGGCAGGAGGAGACGGGGACGACAGAGGATGAGATGATTGGATGGCATCTCTGACTCGATGGATATGAGTTTGAGCAAGCTCCGGGAGTTGGTGATAGACAGGGAAGCCTGGCGTGCTGCATGCAGTCCGTGGGGCTGCAAAAAGTCGGGTGCGTCTGAACTGAACTGAACTGATAGAAAGGGAGGATTGAGTTAGTTAGATCTGATAGAAAGGGAGAGGAAAAAAGTCTTATGATAAGTGACCATCACTTAAACTTTGGGTCTAAACTAATAGAAGAGGGCTCATCAAAATAGGCATGAATTCATCCTGTGAGAGAATGTGTAATAAGAGTGATGGGATAATGAGAAAGGACAGGAAATGGAAGAATTCAGTTAAAACAAGAAAGCCATAGGATTTAAGCCTATGACTCTCATTTTTTATGTTACTTGGTTAAGTGTGAAATTTTACATTTACTTGTTTCAAAGCAAGATAAAAATCTCAAGTATTTAGAGCAATTTTATTTCCGTCTACTTTATGGTAAAAGTTTTATTTTTTCAATGTATAGCCAGGGATTATTAAGTTAAAAAATATTTTAAAAAGGCATTCACTTTAACTCCTTTCCTGGCAGCTTAAAGCTATTAAGATTAATGTTCTGTTATTGATTAGCACTTACATGTTTATTTGGTACCTCTGAGGTGAAAATTTACTTTACTGCTGATAGCTAGAATAGTCATCTCCAATTTTGACAATTACTATAAGGCAATTTTATAAGTGATTAGTCCCATGCTGTTGTGTGTGTGGGAGGGATATAGCATAGAGTTATTTTGTTACCCTTTTGGGATATTATCCTTTTTAGTTTATAAGTAATCTAATATTTGTTACCTTTAATGTTTTACTGATTCAAGAGTCATGCTGGCCTTCTTTAGTTTACTGTGATGCCAAGCATTATAAACATATTCTGAGTAAAAATTTCTGAGAGGAACTATATTCTCCATTTATAAAGAATTTTTTTTAATAATATGAGAGCAATTCCACAAGTCACAGCTGAAAATACCATGTTACATTCATTATCATTAGCTCATTATCCTACCTTGTGTAACATTTATTTAAAAATAGAGTTAGTTTATACAGTGTTTATTTGTTTAGAAGATTTTGAATTTCATAGGATAATAATAATTTTAAAGGCTGTGTAAGTGTTACTAGTGGTCAAGCTAAAGAAAATGACATTATTTCAAATATTGCTGCTTTAGGATCTTCTGGAGAAGGCAATGGCACCCCACTCCAGTACTCTTGCCTGGAAAATCCCATGGACAGAGGAGCCTGGTAGGCTGCAGTCCGTGGGGTCACTAAGAGTCAGACACGACTGAGCGACTTCACTTTCACTTTTCACTTTCATGTATTGGAGAAGGAAATGGCAACCCACTCCAGTGTTCTTGCCTAGAGAATCCCAGGGACGGGGGAGCCTGGTGGGCTGCCATCTATGGGGTTGCACAGAGTCGGACACGACTGAAGTGACTTAGTAGTAGCAGCAGCAGCAGCAGCAGGATCTTCTAGGACAAGGCTATGTAAGGATTAAATCTGGACTTGGTCTCAAAACCCCAAATATATTTCATTTGGCTTTGATATTTTATATTAAGAATAGTAATTTATTAAGTACTAATTATGTGTATAGCATTTAGTTAGAAACTGTCAAGCAAAGTATATGATAAATTCCTTACTAGATGAAGTATATAACAATCATAGGAAGACTTACATATTCTTTGTTTTCTACTTCACTACTGGATAGGATTTTATGACTTAGCTTCCTCTCTGTCTGACCTACTTTTCATCCTGAGGACTTAAGGAAATGTTTTTTTTTTTTCCAGCCATCAACATTACTGGAATCTAAGATGAGACTTCCTTATTAGGCCTATTTCTCCCAAGGTTTTGGAGGACTCTCCATGAATCTTTAAATAGATATTGAACATTTTCACTGTGGCATGTTTTAGGGACTGAGGACATGGTCCTTTACATCATGGACCTTTCATCATGGTCCTTACAATCTAGGGTAGACTGATGTTAAACAGACTTATAAATCATTTAGTAACCATAAGGTTGTTAAATTCTATAAAGCAGGGGTTTCCAGCTTCCTGGATCTAATGCCTGATGATCTGAGGTGGAGCTGATGTAATAGTAACAGAAATAAAGTGAACAATAAGTTTAATGTACTTGAATCATCCTGAGACCATCTCAACCATCCCTCTTCTCCTCCCACCCCCCACCCCGCCACACCACGCCCCTCAGTCTGTGGAAAAATAAGTCCTCCATGAAACTGGTCCCTGGTACCAAAAAAACATTTGGGACCACTGCTGTAAAGAATTGTAGGGAGAAATATAAGGAGAAGTTCTCTCAGGATTACTGCCCTTGCCTTGGAGTCATTGAGAACCCAAGAGTGAACAGGAATTTTTGACTTGAAGAAAGCTGGATGAAAGATACCAAGTACAGAGCACAGTCTGCATGAAGTCATGGAGACTGGAGAGAAGATGGCATTTTGCAGCAGCTGACAGAAGCCCACTATGGTTGGAGGGGAGACTGTAAAGAGGAGCTTGGCTCTAAGAAGTTGTGATGATTTTCTTGAAAGGAAAAAGGAAACCAAAGTGGGAGAAAGACATGATCAGATTTTCATTTTATAAGGATCATTGTGAGCACAGGTGTGAAAAATGGTTTGGATAGGACAAATGGATTTGGGGGAGACAAGTTAGGAGGAAATTCTTGTAATCTCAGGAATGATAGTGGTCTAGTTGTAGGTAGGATGGGAGAATAGATAGGTAGGAACAGTTAACATTTACTGATAGATTTGTGGGGACTTAGAGGGAAGGATAGAGAAGGCAATGGCACCCCACTCTAGTACTCTTGCCTGGAAAATCCCATGGACGGAGGGGCCTGGTAGGCTCTAGTCCATGGGGTCGCTAAGAGTCGGGCACCACTGAGTGACTTCACTTTCACTTTTCACTTTCATGCATTGGAGAAGGAAATGGCAACCCACTCCAGTGTTCTTGCCTGGAGAATCCCAGGGACAGAGGAGCCTAGTGAGCTCTGAATCGACTTAGCAGCAGCAGCAGTAGAGGGAAGGATGAGAGATGGTGCCCAAGCACTTGATTTGAACTGTAACATTTACCAAGACAGGAAACTTTAAAGTTGGATATTTTGGATCTTTGCCTCCCAGAAAATTTAAAAACAAATTTGCATGTTACTTTCCCCCTGCATAATTCTGTTTTATGCATCATGACTGCATATTCTTTTCAATATTGTTTCCCTTTCTACTATGGTATGTGTGTTAGTATATGTGCATGTGTGTATGTTGAAAACTTAGTCATTAAAAATTACCCCTTTCAGTTCCAAACAGCTGGTTCCTTACCCCTGCATGGGGAGATGTTGATTCTTTCTCCTTTATACTTTAGCTTCCTTGAGAGATAACCTTGACTCTTTCTGAAGTTCTTCCTTTGTTACCTTTCTCTTTTTTAGAGCATATGCAAACACATATAGATGTCTGTGTATGCCCCAACCCATCCACACATACACAGTTTCTTTTAGATTGCATGGAGTTGATATATAATAAGATACAGAAAAGGAAGAAAACTTTAAAAAAAAATTGTTTCCTCTAATGAGTTGTCTTAGAAAATGCACACATACTAGAAGGCTGAGAACTGAGAATTGTTTTTTTTTTTGAGGGGAGGCAGTAGCAAAGATTTTGTTATATAAATAAATATATAGTAGCATTTGGCTGCTTACTAAAGTCAGAAAAATAGGAGTTCAACCCTTATTTTTCCCCACATACTTTCAGGGCATTATAACAGTTTTAATGTGAATTGTAAAATGTAGGAGGTAGACTCTAATTCCCTTTCACACACATAAATCAAGTTTCAGGTTCTTTCGGAAATGTTTACTAGAAAACATCATGGGCAGACTTTAAAATGCTTTTGGATTGCATGACGGCATGGTGCCGCTGCGATTGAAGGCTTGTAATATTTTATTTTCTTTCCCAAAGAGTCAAGATAAATCCTGTAAACGTTTTTTCTTGTTTTGTTGTTTCTGTTGTACCATTGTATTTGGCCCTAACCTTTTACCCCCCAGGAAACAAAAGTGTTTTCTTACTCTGGGTGCCTGCTGAGTCCTCCAGCTGTTGGGCAGTGGTTTCAAAGCTGTTCCTTATTTACACACTGTAATTTTGGCTTGTCAGAAAACTTCCCGAGTCTTGTCTGCTGTTCCCAAGTCTTGTGTGCAGAGTAATACTATGAACAGTAAAGGATGTGTTTTGAAGGGGAAATCTCTGTCAAAACTTACTAGAATGCAGCTTGTTTTATTATTTAACACAAAATCTCATATAATTAAATTATTTTATTGTTGTTGTTTAGTCGCTAAGTTGTGTCCAACTCTTTGTGACCCCATGGACTATAGCTTGCCAGACTCCTTTGGCCATGGGATTTCCCAGACAAGAATACTGGAGTGGGTTGCCCTTTCTTTCTCTAGGGAATCTCCTGACCCAGAACCCGGGTCTCCTGCATTGGTAGGCAGATTCTTTACCCCAGAGACACCAGGGAAGGCACATAATTAGATTATTGTATGCTTTTAAAAAACTGGTCATGATGAAATTCAACATAAAACCTAGTCTACAAAAACTCAAGCAAATTAATGAATAGCCTGTTCCAGTATCTACTCCTTATCCCTTCACCATTAACAGGAAACATGTTAAGCCATGAGTATATGCTAGGCACTGTTTTGGGGTCTATTTAGACTCTGTCCTCCAGGAACTTCAGTCTGTTGAAGGAAATAGACATGTAGAGAAATATTCTAACCCTTTTAGGAATGAAATGCTGAGAGAGGACAGATTGGAGAGAAACTGGCTTTCCCTGGAAAAGTCGAGAAATGTGTCACAGATGAGGGAACAGTTGTGTTAAGTCTTACTCTTGGAATTTCCAGATGAAGAGCAGGGGAGTGGCTTAAATATTTACAGTATTTACCAGTTTGATAAATTTGATTATCGTGTTGGGTCTTGGCATTGTGAGAACATACTGAAGAGACAAATTACTCTATTGGGGAGTGGATGGATGGATGGAGTTTACCTAGTAAGTGATAGCAGTTTGAGATCTAAAGATGTGCAGGAATTAGAAGGATAAGAGAGAGCCAAGTAGGATTTTCTAGGCACAGGGAGTAGCCTGTGAAGAGGCCAGAGATAAAGCAGTAAGAACTGCATCTGGTGTTTTGAAGACAGAGATGAATGTGGCAGTTTGTGGGGGCTAGAGTGAGTCAGAAAACTCTTGGGTCTTGTTCCGAGGGGTGTTGGAGACAACCTCATACATTGAAGGATTTTAGGCAGGGGAGCGATAGGATCAGACTCCTGTAATAAAAGGACTATGTTAAATTCATTTAAAAAATTGGGAACATTGTGAATCAATTCACAGGGGACGCTTTATCACCTAAAACTCTTCCTGTCTTGATGCTCAATACTTAGGCTCTTAGTCAGTTATGCTTAGGCTTTGGTTAGCTTTTGTCATCCTTTGTGTGTGATAATTTTGGCTACCCTTGTCCTTTCTGCTATCAGCCATTCTCTTCCATATTCATCATGTTTGTGGTAGACAGAGCCCTGGCCAGGATGAAGGGCAATTGAGAAAATAATAAGATAACGAATTATATATTAATATAAGCCTAATGTATAAGTTGGTGGTACGTTTCGGTGTTCACATGAGTACTTGAGTCTGTCTAAATTAATCTGATGTTCTCATCCCTGTTTTCCAGCTCAAGAATCAAATGCAGGTAAAATAATTGGAAATTATTGGTATAATCCAAACTACATTACAGTTGTCAAGTGTGGTTACATGGGAGCCAGGCTGCTTTTGTGTGCTTCCTCATAAACATTCTTTCCGTATTCTTTATCAGCACATAATCCTGAGACACAAAAATCTATTGTGTCCCACTGGGAATATGAGAAAATCAAACCTATATGTTGGCTTTGCTCTCATTTTGCTCCTGGTTAGGAACTACTAACATTTCTATATTAATCACCCTGGTTTTGAACTGAGATAAATGTTTTCAGCAAGATGTGTCCTACATTTTCCTCAAATATATCACTGTACCCATACAAGATTATTTTAAATACAGATTACAAATAGATGTCTGTTTTCATGCGCCTGATGCTATGCTTTGTGGGTACTTGTTAGAAATGTTAATTTGATAGATATTAGCCTAATATTTCAGAGAAGGCAATGGCAACCCACTCTAGTACCCTCGCCTGGAAAATCCCATGGACGGAGGGGCCGGTGGGCTGCAGTCCATGGGGTCGCTAGGAGTCAGACACGACTGAGCGACTTCACTTTCACTTTTCACTTTCATGCATTGGAGAAGGAAATGGCAACCCACTCCAGTGTTCTCGCCTGGAGAATCCCAGGGACTGGGGAGCCTGGTGGGCTGCCGTCTATGGGGTTGCACAGAGTCGGACATGACTGAAGTGACTTAGCAGCAGCAGCAGCCTAATATTTAAGTATGTACATACCACTTCCCCATTTGCCAGATATTTTATATAAGTTAACACATTTTATCTTCACTGCATCATATCCTGCCACTTGAGGACACAGGAGAAGGCAGCCGTCCGCCAACCAAGGGGTGATGCCTCAGGAGAACCTTGCGATCACTCTGATCTTGGACTTCCAGCTTCCAGAACTTCAAGAAAATAAATATGTTGTTTAAGTCATCTAGTATGTGGTGTATTGTAATGGTGGCCCTTACATGTTAACACACAGATTTTTGCATATGAAGAAATAGAGGCACAGAGAAATTAAACAACTGACTCAAGGTCATACAGCTAGAAAATTACCTAGTCAGGGTTCATGGAAAGTGTGATTATTTAATCAGTGTAGTTAACCACTCTGCTGTACTGGTTCTCAAGCAGACAGAGCCTCCCACTGCCTGGGCCTGGCTTGTGTGACTCCATCCTGCCTCTGGCATTTTCCTTTCCCTCCTTTCCTCTGCCCAGCTCTTTGCTTTCTGGTGCACAGTATCCATGGCATGTTTGCTTTGGGCCGTACTGTACAGGAATGATAGATCTGCAGAATCCCTTACTTTTATCATGGTTAGTAATTTGTGTGGCTCAAGCAATTTCATGGTTCAGAATGAGCAGGGTCAGCAACACTGTTGACATTTTTCTTGTCATGCATTAACTTTTCAAATGATAGCAAAGCTCACCTTCATTTTCTCCCCCAGCATTAGTCTCATTGTTTCTATTACAGGATGCCTTCATACTATATCCTTGCCATCTTTTGAAAGGAATTTCTTTCCAAGGACAAGAGGGAAAGGGAGAAATTAGAGGAGAATTTGTTTGAATTAAAGTGTCCATGTTAATACCCAAGACTGGTCTAACTGATGAATTGAGCACTTTTTAATTATTTTAAAGTATGTTTAAAATAAAAATATTTTGAAGTATTTAAAGTACTTTTGTTTAAAGTAAACAAAAGTAAACATATGTTAACATGTTGCATGTTTTAAAATGGTCTTTAAAATACGATAGTGTTTTTGGTAGATGCTAATGTCTCATTAAACATAAATAAATAGTGCCGTTATAAAAATGCAGTGACCACTGAGGGTATGTTGTGGGATCTTGTCTGAAAATACATATAGAATGAACCATATACAAAGCTACCTTGGGATTGGTCTGGGAAATAATCAGTTTATTTCTGAGATTATTAACTATTTCCTATGAATTTGCAAATGTGTAGGTTGTATAGGAAAGCAAAATTAATAAATGAATACTTGAATTCTTGTCCTGATTCTCCTTTTAAGATGTAATTAAAGGAAGACTACTTTGTGTACTTTGTCAAGGGCCTTTCATATCCATATAATTTAGACATAGATGAGAAAAATAAAATTACACCATAGTGATTAATGTTTAGATTTTATATTTTACTTACTTTTATATGATTGACTATTACATGATAAACAGAGTTTAATTTCTGAAACTATCTTCATATCACTTCACTTTTTGTTATGATAGATTAGAAGAAACAAGAGGTATTGTGCTTTACTCTAAGTGTGAAATTTTAAACATAAATTGCCTTAGAATGATTTATGATGTATTTTTTTCTATCATAGAATCACTTTGTTATCTCTGTATTTCTATTTATAATTTCAATAGAAAATATATTTTATTTTTAAAATAAGACATTTGACTTTATTATATAGTTACTTTATTTAATACCTGAATGTGCCCTCAGTTTTATGTCACTGAAATTGGTTGCTGTGGAAATATTTTCAAAACACTATGCTTATGATTTGTGGAACGTATATTAGAGAATTGTTCTTTTTTTTTAAAGTGCAGTCTTTTCTCAAGCCTACTCACAATAAAAATAAAAGGATATAATTTATGAGAAAAAGAAACAGGAGAGTTTTTTTTCCTTCCCATTAGAGGTCAATGATTTTATGTCTTAGTGTAAATTTTGTTTATGTCTGTAAACTTGGGGATTTTATTTGCTAGTGACAGATAAAAGAAAGTAATTACTGCATTTTTTCATTGTAGATGAAACTCACTTTTAAGAATTTTAATCAGATTTTAAAGAATTAATTGACATTTAAGTTTATTTATTGAAAAACTTCAATACCACTATAATAATATAAATATAATGATTTTCTTCATGAACCATATTCCCACAATACTCACTCCCAGAAATGCTAAATCTGGGCTACCTACTGGCAAAACTAACTCTGTAAATAGGATTTTTTTTTTCTCTGCATTCAAGCAGTTTTAACATGGACTTATCTAACATGACTCTGATATTAACACCAATTCCAATGCACATTTATTTTTCAACACCACCAAGGAGTTTATTCAGTTCTTACACTGTTTACCTGGGAGATGACATCAGACTCTGGCTCAGTGTGTAAAGAATCCACCTGCAATGCGGGAGACACAGAAGACAAAGGTTTGACCCCTGGGTTGGGAAGATCCCCAGGAGAAGGAAATGGCAACCCACTCCAGTATTCTTGCTTGAAAAATCCCATAGACAGAAAAGTCTGGTGGGCTGCAGTCCAGTGGGTCACAAAGTGTTGGACACAACTGAGCAACTAAGCGCCACAGTTTAAAGGCTCAGTGCTGTAAGGCTGTTCCTCTTCCTTCAGATGCCAATTGCAAGTCCAGGGTGTCACCTCTGTTTCTGATAGACTGTAGATTGCTGGTTTCTACATCCTCCTTGGTTTCAGTTAATATGCTAGAGTGGCTCACAGAACTCAGAGAAACATTTTACGTAGTAAATCACTGGTTTATTATAAAAGGATATAATTCAGAAATAGCCAAGTGGAATAGATGAACATGGGAAGGTATAGGGAAAGGGCTCAGGGCTTCCATGCCATTTCCAGGCACCCAACTCTCTCCCAATCTTCATGTGTTCACCAAACCAGAAGATCTGTGAAACCCATTCTTATTGAGTTTTATGAAAGCTTCATTAAAGGAGCGTGCATGCTCAATCGTGTCTGACTCTTTGCGACCACATGGACTGTAGCCTACCAGGCTCCTCTGTTCATGGGATTGTTCTAGTTAGAATACTGGAGTGGGTTTCCATTTCCTCCTCCAGGGGATCTTCCTACCCTGGGATCGAACCTGCGTTTCCTGCATTGGCAGTCAGATTCTTTACCACTGAACTACATCACCACAGGGATAAGATTGATTAAATCATTGGCCCTTGGCAATCAAGTCAACCTCCAGCCTCTCTTCTCTCCCCAGAGGTGTGTGTGTTTTGAGGGGTAGGACTGAAAGTTCCAACCCGCTTGTCATGTGATTGGTTCCCGTGGCAACCAGCCCCTCCTTCTGTGTCCCTCTCCTGCTTTTCAAAGGTCATCTTCTTTGCATAAACTCAGGTATGGTTGAAAGGTATTTGTTATGAATATCAAGACCTTTATTGCTCTGTTCACTTAGAAAATGCCAAGGGTTTTAGGAGCTTGTACTAGAAAGAAGGATGAATACCAATATATATTTCGTGTTATAAATGACAATATCACAGTGCTCAGTTTGCAAGGTGAGATGAAACCCTTGTTTCAAGGATAATTATCTGCTATTGTTTAGGTTCCAAAATGTTCTTTTGAATCCTAGAGTAGGCAACTGGTTTGTGAATGTCCTGCATCTATCTATTCCCCATTCTCACTTCCAAGTATAATATTAAGCAGGCCTGACCCTGCTTAGCTTCTGAAATCAGACTCGATTAGGCATGTTCAGGATGGTATAGATGTAGACCATTCCCCGTTCTGACAGCAGCATCCAGACTTTGGATTGTGAAAGTATACCTCCATATTATGTTAATATGTAGTCTTGGAGGAACTTTTAGTTAAGGTGTCCTTTATTCAAAGGTGGGTAACTAAGACACCCTAGGGAAATAAGAGTCCTACCCTAGAATTTCTTCAAGTGAGACAATAAAGCTAACAGCTGCTGAAATTTGTAAGATTTAAAGAGTGAGAACCCATGGTACCCATCTTACCTGCCTTGTGGAGAAAACAGAACTGAACTGAACAGAGAGAGCAACTGAACATTTCCCACCATGTTGAAAATCCCTGGTTCCAATTATTAAAACTAAGGCCCAACAAGCCCAGAATGGAGTTGCTTATTCTAAGCCTCAGGTCACCAAACCAAGATTTAATTACAGTTTTATCTCCCCAAAGTGGAATTAAACTAGTCTATCAGGAATCACCTGATCAGCTGTAATTAGGTAGTCTGTCTGATAGAGCCTAAGGAAAGTAACAGTGCAATAACCATTCTTTCTTTTTGGCCTAGTGTTCCTTGTTTCTGCTAGGAACTATAAATGTCTTTCATTTTGTACAGTTCCTTAGAACTGTTATCTGTCTGCTAGATTGGGTGCTGCTTGATTGGTGAACTATTGAATAAAGTCGATAAGATCTCCAAAATTTATTCAGTTGAATTTTTTTAACTCAACTGTTTATGAGAACTAGCTCTTCCCTTGCATATCCTATGATATATCATTCAACATTTCCTTTGCTTCCACAAGTCAATACATTTCTCCTTTTGCTTAAGCTAATTTGGGTTCAGTTTCTATCACAACCAAACTGATAATCAAATAGTTTTCTTCTGTGTTCATATTTTATCTCTTTAATTCATAGATTATTTTCAATAGTTATAAGCATAGCACACATAGTTTTGATTCAAGCTTTTTTCTAATTAATATGTGTAATAACACATTTTTCTTAAATATTTTCTTTGTTTTTGTCATAAAAACATGTATGCTATATTAATTCATACTATACCTTGTCATTTAACCCAGGTTAAATATTTATTTTTTTCACACCTTAAATATTTTTTTCTTTGCAATTAAAGATTACAAGGAACTTTGTGCATTTTTACTAGTGTTCTCTGGGTTAACTTCTAAAAGCTTGATTCTTGAAAAAAAGATGAAACTATTTAAATGCTTAACTTCATTTTGGATTCCTGAATGAATATTCTACATTTGTATTGACAGCAGTAGATGTTTACATTATTTACCTACAACTGTACCAGCTTTCGGAGAAGGCAGTGGCACCCCTCTCCAGTACTCTTGCCTGGAAAATCCCATGGACAGAGGAGCCTGGTAGGTGGCAGTCCATGGGGTCGCACAGGGTCGGACATGACTGAGCAACTTCACTTTCACTTTTCCCTTTCATGCATTGGAGAAGGAAATGGCAACCCACTCCAGTGTTCTGGCCTGGAGAATCCTAGGGATGGGGAAGCCTGGTGGGCTGCTGTCTATGGGGTCGCACATAGTCAGACACAACTGAAGTGACTTAGCAGCAGCAGTACCAGCTTTATTATAATTTTAAAAAATTAACACATTTTAATAATATATTCTGTATTTAATTGCTTATTGAATCCTAAGTAGTTTTTGTTTAGACTCTATGATCTCTCTCATAATTTTTAATACTTTCACCCTATTTCAGTCCTTTATTAATTTACTCATTATTATTGGAATACATTCCTAGCTGACATTTAGTGTATTCAGTCCTCCCATTGCCACTCATATTTCATCTCCTTCACTTATTAAGTGAATCACCTTGAGCAAATATTAAATTATCAATTCATTAATCTAGATGGGGCTAACATTGTTACCTATCTTGGAATGGCATAATACATGTGGAGTACTTAGCATGGTTTCTGGCACTTAGGATGTAAGATAATTATAAAAAATTTATGCTTCCCTTGAAATCAGTAGAATTTGCCTACTCTAGGGTATTTGTCTTTGTGGGCTTATAACTGGTTTCATTATTCCTGGGAGTATCTTTTCTCTTTCTGAGCTATCCTTACATAGCTTCTTTCCCTTTTTTGGGTATACCTGGTTCACAGTTACTTGGAGGATAAAGATTACTGACAAAGAGAATATAGATTATGAGGCAAGTATTAAATTTTTAGATTGCTTAAAATTCTAATAGTCTGACAGAGTCCAGTTACTCACATTAGGTGTGCGTTGTCCCCAAAGAAATGTTGACTTTAGAGAGAAAAATCAAATGTGTGGTATAGCAGTGTCAGAGTTGGGATGCAGGCACTTAATGATATATATTTTTTAACCACACTGCACCATATGTGGAACTTCCGAACCAGGGACTAAACCAGTGCCCCTGCACTGGAAGCACAGTCTCCACCTGGAAAGTCTGGTACCTGCTTTTTTTTTTCCTCACAGAAATCAGAATAATGAAAGAGCATGGAATTTGATGGTGGTGGTCTAGTTGCTAAGTCGTGTCCAACTCTTGGGACTGCATGGACTGTAGCCTGCCAGGCTCCTCTGTCCATTGGATTTTCCAGGCAAGAATACTGGAGTGGGTTGCCATTTCCTTCTCCAGGAGATCTTCCCAACTCAGGAATCGAACCCAGGTCATCATCTCCTGCACTGCAGGCTGATTTCCCAACTGAGCTACAAGGGAACCTTTTTGGTGCTCAAATAAAACTGAATACAGATCCTCTGCCAGTTGCTAGTTACTTTAGTCCAACCATTGTTTGACTTCTTCTTGGTTCAATATGAAGATTAAACATACCCGTTTATGCCTCTGTTATAAAGAGTAAATGAAAAACTGTTACCTAGATTTTCTTTAAAGTATATTCAACCCTTGAGGAAAACTGGTGTTAGTCTTCATTCTTAGAAAGTGTTTTCCATGACTGCTTTTCTGATTATTGTTAACTTATTCTTTAATAATATGTTTCCAGCAGGAGCACCATCCTGTTTCTTCTTGGACCCTGTCAACTTTCCTCCTCTGCTTCTACATCCTCTCTGTGGTGATTGCTTCTAACTTTGGTCCTGGTGGAAGATTGCTCCCCATCTGCTACCTGGGATCTCCCTTTGTTCACTAGCATCCCTCACTGTGAAAGCAATTGTAGCTCAAATGATTCTCTTTCCTTTTCTTGCCTTTTGCGTCTTTGTTTCACTTCTTTTTTATTATGGCCACACAAGTTATCTCTGTGTCTCTTCTCCATGAATGGGACTTTGTATTTAAGGTATACAACATGATTTGATAAGCATATACATAGTGAAACGATTACTACAGTTCAACTAATTTTAACTTGTCATTTCCTCAATAATTACATTTGTGTGTGTGTGTGTCATGAGTGCACCTGAGATCTACTTCCTTAGCGTATTTCCAGTGTTCAAGACAGTATTGTTAAGTATCTGTGTCATTTTCAATGAATAATTTGTTAGATAAAGCATTTTAATGATACAGATCTTATACGATTATGTTAGTATTGGCTGTTAAGCAAGCTTTCCCCTCTCTATTTTTCCCCCCCAATAAAGGGAATTGTTAGAAATTTGATGGCAGCCTAACTGAGTGAAGATTTAATAGCACAAGCACTAGTTACTTGCATAGAACCTGACAACAAATAGTAGTATGTGGCATTATAAACAGTTGTTCTGTATTTATTTATTTATTTATTTTTCTGTATTTAGAATGTTACTACTTAAGTTGTTTTTTAAAATGTGATCATGGGTTGATTGCAACAAAGCAATAAAAAAAAATACTAGGTACTTCTGATGATTTTCTTAATGATATAGTTGAGCTGTAATTATATAGCTTGTATATATTTGTGGATAGCATTAAAACTTCACATGATTGAGATTGTTATGTGTAGATCATTATTGTATGTAGACCATTTTTATTGTAGGTTCAGAGACTTCACTCTAATGCTTTGAATCCTATGAGCATCCTGTTGAGATTGCCTGCTAGATAAAATGGAAATTTAATTTTTATGGGTTTGTATGTGTTTTGATATTATGGCAGTTAAGGTTGTGAATTTGATTTACATCTTCTGAAAGAAAGGAACAATTGACTTTTAAAATGTGATTTTATTTGAACAAACTCTACTTAATAAATTTATTTTTGAGGACAGTATTCAAAGACAAAATATAGATGGGGATAATTTCCTATTGCCCCTCTACATTTCTGAAGTATAACAATATTTTCTTAACATTTTGATTTTTCAATAGAGCTTTAACAAAAAAGTCATTAACAAATGCCTTATTTGCATTTTAAAACTTTACAAAGCATTACTCAGGAAACATTTTCTTCCCTAGTTTACTTTTGACTCTGGGAACAAATAGTATTAGTATTATCATTTGATAGCTGGCTCCACAACAATGAAAATAGCATCACAGATTCAGTTTTACTCAAATTTGTTGAAGCTGGTATTAGATAGTTTAACTTGTTAAAACTTGGAGACAGATGTTGATTGATGGTTAATAATTCACTTGAAGATATAGTTAACAATATAAACAGAATTTAAGATAACCTGTAAAACATTACTTTTTGAGAAGATTTAGATTTCATTTTTACTCTTAGGAGTGTCAAAATGTTTCTAAGCCTTTACTCTTAGGGCTTCTTAGGTGGCTCAGTGGGTGAAGAATCTACCTGCAATGCAGGACATGTAGGAGACTCGGGTTCAATCCCTGGGTGGGGAAGATCCCCTGGAGGAGGGCATGGCAACCCACTCCAGTGTTCCTGCCTGGAGAATCTCATGGACAGAGTAGCCTGGTGGGCTATATTCCATGGGGGTTGCAAAGAATCGGACATGACTGAAGAAGCATTTACTATTAAGGCTTCTATAAAAAGTTGTAGAAAGAAGAATTAGTGGAACTGAAACCCACTATTCTTGGGAAAATTTAGCTTTGATAAAAGATTACTGCTTATTTAACCTGTTTTATACTGTCTTGGAAATAATTTAAGACCAAGAGTTATGGATAAGCCCATGAATGCCACATAAAAAAAAAAAAACAAACGCTTTTTCTTTTTTGTATTCGTTTGATAAACATGATCATTGTAACATGTGTATCATTAATTCCAATATTTGAAGAACACTTTGGTCAGTAGTCAGGGGATGTTTCTGAGGAATCAAGGGACATTGGGGCTATATAACAAAACCATGAAGAGGAGAAAATACATTGAAAAGGAAATGACTGACTCTGGAAATTACCAGGACATCCTGTGCAGGATGTCATTACCAAAACTGTTCCATTATTTTCATAAAAAGATAAAATCTATACACACCAGAGGACAATAGCAAACTGAGACATAATTGGCCTGCGATAATCAAGGACATTTCATATTGCATTAGACTAGTACTTTTAATTAGAGTTTCAGTTTAATTAGAGTATAATTCTCAACTATTTGTAGGCACTATCTGATGATAAGAGTATAGAAGTTTTATTTAAGACTTCATAGCACGGCAACCCACTCCAGTATTCTTGCCTGGAGAATCCCATGGACAGAGGAGCCTGGCAGGCTGCAGTCCATTGGGTCGCACAGATTTGGACACGACTGAAGTGACTTAGCACACACACATCAAGTGATAGCCACAATTGCTTGCAGAGTAACATTGAATGCACAGCATTGTACAATAGGGAAATGTGTGGTTTCCTTTTCCACATTAGATTTACATTTCTGTGCTGTTTTTTCTCCCCTTGTTCATCTTTATAAGTAAATAGTTACTCAAAAAGAGAGCCAGGCTCGATATTACTACACTTAAACTATTCTTATTCATAATATATGAGGAAAAGAAGATGAGAAGAAAAGGAAATAAAAAATCAGAATTGTTATTTTTGAATTATATTTCTTTCATGAAAGGCTTTTTTTTTTTTTTTTTTTGCTTTTAAACAGTCAGAGTAGCAGAAAATAGATGTAAATGAGTCAATAGGATAAAATGTGTTGGCAGAAAAAATCCCTCTCTTTGAGGCCTTGATATTGTAATGTATTATTCAAGCATTTAAAAATGAATAAATAGAAAAATTACTGGGCCTAATGTTGGTGGTATTACTGCACTCCTCAGAGCCCATGTCTAAATACTAAATAATTAGATATTCAGATTCATAAAGTTTTATTTTATCAAGAATCCTGCATCTAAGGAAGTTCGTCCTAACTTGGCTCAGTTAGGAAAACCGGGTAGTGTCGGCGCATCAAGGGCTTTTATGAGCAGGATACCACCTGGTTCCTCCTTGCTCTGACTTCATTTGTTGTTGTCTGGGATAATGAGAACTGTTCATTGGCTTAATGCCCTGACTTGTAAGAGACAGATGCTATCAGATCCCTTCTGTCAGAAGGATTCCCAGAATAAGCCATTCAACCAAGAACAATCGGTGTCTTGTTGATTGCAAACAGTAGGGAATTCTCTGTATTTTCTCGTACCTTGCTTTTTCTATTTGTGTTTGTCCATTGGAAGCAGAAACTGTTCACTGACTGACTAAATGAAGGGGCACATCAGTGGCTTTTTCGTGACTTGGCTGTTCTTTATCACCATAATGTAACCACTCAGTTTCTGAAAATGTCCACATTGCCAGTACATGTTTAGGGTTTCTGTGGAGCTTATCTTCTGGTGTGTGTTTCTATTTGTCTCTTCTGCTATATACATCTTGTTTTAAACAGATCTCTATTTATAGTCCTTTTTCTTTTTCCACCTCCTCCTGTTTCTTACTGTATGATCATGCGTCATTCACAGTCAAGATTTTCTTTTGTTCTGTTCCCATTAGAGTAGTTTAAGCCATACATTGAGGCTGAAAACAAACACAGTGAAGTATAATGTAAATGAGGAGAGGAGATAGATAGAGCCAGACCACAAAGAATGTTTTTGACTTCACATTTTGGTGAGGATAGGCTTTATAGCTCTAGCTATTTCACTTGGTACTTCACCTCTTTGGAGGGATGGAGAATATTGTTCAGCATTGTCTAGGTCTTATTTGGACTCTTCAGTCACTCTTTCTTTCTTGAATACAGCAAGAACATGCTTACTGTCACTAGGAGTGAGGGTTAAAAACAAGCAAACAACAGCACAAAAAGAAACCCTGTAAACTGCTAATTTGTATTAAATGCGTGGGATCCGTGCAGCAGGATTTATATATTCGTTCATTTATTTATATATTTTATGTTTTGATTAGAATAAAATTATATTCTGAGAAGAAAATGCACAGCAGCCAGATGGTCCATTTTAGAACCACTCTTGAGTTAGTTAACAAGCCTTTAATGAGCATTTGTGTTCTGGGAAATAGTATGCTGTATAGTTCTGGAAGAGGTAAAAGACCTATAAGACCTTTTAGTTTTGTAAATCTTGTTGGAGACTCTTGAAATTATATTCAAAAAATTCTTGGTAGAAACTGAAGACAAGCTCACATGAAGTTAACAACGTTAGCAGTTTAAAACAAATGAGTGGAAGGGATGTAATGTGATCAAAATATGAGGAAACTGAGGAATGATATGTGAATCTGATCAAGAAAAAAGGAAATAGATTTAGAACTGGAAGAGAAAAAGGTATGAAAGTGTTTCTTAATAAAGGGAGCCTTGATACCACAATTTTTGCAGTACAATGTTGCAGATGTTGCATGGGGAAATAGGAAAATAACTCAAAAAGTGAATCACCATTCACACACTCTCTCAAGATCTGGATTAGTTAGTCTTTTGGCAGAAAAGACTTAACATTGTTGTAGCTTCTAAGTATGTTGTTGTTCAGTCGCCTAGTCATGTCTGACTTTTGTGACCCCATGGACTGCAGCACGCCTGGCCTCCCTTCCTTCACCATCTCCCAAAGTTTGCTCAAGTTCATGTCTATTGCATTGGTGATGCAATCCAACTATCTCATCCTCTGATGCCTTCTTCTCCTTCTGTCCTCAAGCTTTCCCAACATCAGCTTGTAAGCATTCAATACTATAAAGTGAAGTCGCTCAGTTGTGTCTGACTCTTTGCAACGCCATGGGCTGTAGCCTACAAGGCTCCTCCATCCATGGAATTTTCCAGGCAAGAGTCCTGGAGTGGGTTGCCATATCCTCCTCCAGGGGATCTTCACTACCCAGGGATTGAACCCAGATCTCCCGTGTTGGAAGCAGACGCTTTTACCATCTGAGCCACCAGGGAAGCTCCAACACCATAAAGCAGTATAAATACAAAGTATTTGGTATGCAAAATTGCAAAACATTAAAAAGATAAAGGATCTCATGTTCTAAATCTTGACAAAATCATTAGTGTATGAGATGAGGTGAGTGACCAGTTAATTGAATTTTAGTAATTGGTTATATATTTAGTTTTTATGGTAGAACAAAGTTGAATATGTTACATATGAGGTGATGAAAATGCATATTCAAAATTACTTCAAAAGATAAAGTGTAATTAGGAGTTTTAAATAATTTTGCTCTTTGAAATTGGAATTGGAAATGCAAGCCTGTTTGAGTCCCATGTCTGTATTCAAACTGTTGTGAGGACTCAACAATGAGTAAAAAATAGAGGATTGTCTTTCCAGTGTATTGTATGTACTGACCCAGCAATGGGGGTTACAAATTTCATTGATGAACATGACTAAAAGAGTGACTTAGAGAAGAGGGATATAATGGTGAGTAATGAGAAGTGAGTTTGGAGAAGTAGTGGAAATATTATTAAGGGCTAACATCGACCCCTGTAAGGTTTTAGGCCTTGTATAGTGTGATGCATTAAGACTCAGAGTTGGCCTTGGTGATTGATGTGATTTGGGGAAGCGTCCTGGTACAGAGGGTAGAACATTGGACTAGAAGTCGTGAACCCTGTGTTCTGTAGCTTCTGCTCCATCTCCCAACTAGATATGTAAACATAGGAAGTTACTTCACCAATTTGAGCCTTTGTTTCTCATCAGGAAAACATAGATCATGATACAGATCATAGATATGATCATAGATCACCTGACATAGGTCAGGTGTCCTTGGTACTTGGTAAAGGTCATTCTAACAATTCAGTTATAAGAAGAAACTGAAGGTGTATGGAGGAACTAGAGACATAATCATTAATTCACGTGTGAGGAGTAGGGGCTTGGGCTAGAATGACATTTCAGGATGAAGAAAGGAGAGATCAGGGAGATATGGTTGTGGTAGAAATGACAGAGTTTGCAGACAGCTTGAAGTTTGAGGATGAGGAAGAGGGAAAGAGACAAAAATAACTACATTTTGGAGCCTAGGGGATTGGGAGGACTATGAACACTGAATGAACCCTGCTGACAGTTAAGGGAAATTTGCGAACACTTGCTTATTGTTGGGGGAAGAAGACGAGCTCAGGTTTTCACATGTCAAATTGTAGCTGATGTCTGAGTGAGATGCCCTGGAGGCATTTGGAAGTATCTCAGTAAAAGAAGAATGGGAGCAGTCAGGTGTGGTGGTGGCTCCTGGGTGTCAGCCACAGACTCTTCAGAACTAAAAGTGAACGAGCTCATTGAGGAAGGAACGGGAAGGAAAAAAGAGTAGGGACCTAAGGTTGGAGGGAGAGTGATGGAAAATTCTTTGTGTAATTTACAGCCAGTGTGTGAAAGTTAAGGCGGGTAACAAATTAGAGAAATGGGGGCCAAGGAGACCCAAGAGATCGAGAAAGCCTGTGATAATAGGTGACCTGAAGTAGTCTCCTTGTACTATTTCCAGGCTATGGGGGTGGCAGAGGATGACATGGTTAGATAGCATCACTAACTCAATGAACACGAAATCTGAGCAAACGCTGGGAGATAGTGGAGGACAAGGGAGCTGGGCGTGCTGCAGTCCATGGGGTCGCAGAGTTGGACATGACTTAGCAACTGAACAACAACAGCAAAGTATAAGAAAGAATTTTTTGGAAAAAGTAGCAATTATAATTATCCCCTATTTTAGCCACAGGACAGAATATAGAAATTCTAAGCAGGAAAATAAACAGTATGAAGTAAAATTCAAGACACTCAATTTAGTGTGCCAAGAGAGAAGAAAAATATCCTCCCTCACCCTGAAGTCTGTCTTCAGTGAGCAATTAACAATCCCTTCTAATGCTTTTTTCAAATCTTACCTAAGCTGCACTACCCTTTACCCAAACAAAGCATATCCCTTGCAGCAAGATAGAAAACCTCTGTGTGACATCCCCACTTCCTTAACTACTGCGATTAAAAATATACCCCTTCCCAATCTGTTTACTACAAAGAGGCCGTGGACTAGCATTGTTTGATCACGCCTCATCTGTAAACACTGTGTGTGAGTTCAAATGGATTTTGTTACAGTGGAATTTGGACAGTGGGATTGAGTCAGTACAGGACTTTATGATGCTGTTTAGTTTGTAAATAAGAACTTGAAGTAGAACTTTCGGTAACATCTACCTGAGGATGGCAAAGATTACTCTCTTACTCCCGCTCCCCAGCTAATTTTCATTGTTGTGATCATATCAGAAGTCAAGTGCGGATTTTTTTTTTTTTTTAAATCTGAGACATCTAGTCAGTTTCAGTAACTTGGCACTGGAACTGTATATTTTATTGAGGCTGGGGAGGTAAAGCACTGGTGAACATCTGGACTATTGAGTACACCACTAAAATTGCCGCAGGACCAGAGGTCCTCTGGATCTCAGATGGGCTAGTCCCTGAGCAGTATTTTTTTTTTTTTTTTTCAGCTAGAACAATACCACGTCCAGTCTGGTATAGTCAGTGTTTGCTTAGGAGTCGGTACCCCTGCCTCAGTCCCTTCCCTTCTACCCATTGAGAACTTGTGGCTTTCTCTGTAGCTCTTTTGAAAGGAATGGGGATCCTTCTATCTTGGGCGAGGAAGATAAAGCTGGCAGGATGCTGAAAATGGGGGTGACGGAGAGCTGAATACTCAACTTGCTTAGTCCAGGGAGAGGAATGTCTGCTGACTTTTGTATACTAGGAATTTTATTCTGAACAGTATATCTCATTCTACAACTGAATGCACTTCTTAATTTGCTTGCAAATTAGCAAAACTTTTACAATATTTTTTTACTACTTTTTTTCCCTAGCTATACTTCTTTTCTTTGATGTGGCAGAACTATGAAAATGTTCTGCTAAGTAACATAAACCCAAGGCATGCTTATCTTTCCTTTGGTTGAAAAACAAAGCAGTGCCCCACATGTATTTGAGGTCATGTCTCTTCTAGAAGCGGCAAAAGCATCATAAAAACACAAAATGGCCTATATCCACATTCTTATTTTGCAGTATTATTCTGTTTGCCTTTGTCAGGATAAAGGTCATGTTAGGTTTCCCTGAAAACGTGTATTCCACTTTCCAGAGGAGATAGGTGACCAACGGCATGTGAGAGCTGTTCCAGCATTAGTAAGTAAAAGTACCAAGCAGTACTTCAGGTAGGGGGCAGTTCACAGGGAGGGAGAATAAACCACTGCAAGCATCTGCCTCTGACTCGTGGATGCATCCCATTGCAGCCACCAAGGCTCAGACATAATAATGGTTCTGGACTGGATCCAGCGAGGAGGGAAAAAGTGAGGTTCTTATGTGTACGCTGATTTCACTATCAGAGAATAAAGTGTGGGGAGGAGAGATGTGGGGAAGGTGGGAAGGAATCCATGAACCACAGCAGAATTGTGCCAGTTCTTAAATTCTTTGGTCTTTGTTTTGTTCTTTTTTTCATTGAAGATTAATATCAAAACAGTCTCTCCAGAGATTTCCTATGTTCATTAATTCAAGTCAAGAAGAATGCCTTGCCTCTTCTTTCAATTACTTTATTTAAATAGCATCAACACATCCCTCTACATGTAGTGCCTCATTCTTTCTCTGATTTAATGGTAGTGACAATGGCATATGGAGAATGACTCCAGGGCGTGAAGCTGTTAATGCCTCAGAGTTGAGCTCCGCCTCTTCTCAGACCTGTGAAATGAAGGTGGTTTTTGAATAGGAACTTTATTATCATCAACTTTGCTCTATTCTTCATAGAAAAAAATGCCACTGTTAAACTGGTACATTTGAATATGTTCTGTATGTGCCAAGTTTATATCACAAATATTAGCTGCTTTTTTACACAAAAGAATTGTTCCTTTCTGGGTGTTTTAGAAAGCACTAGGTAAGTGTGTTCTTTTCTTTAGTGCTTTTAAATAAGATTAGTTGATTTATGGTAGTTACTTCTCTTGAAGTTTAGCTTTTAGACTTTAATGTATAAGTTACAAAAAAGAGATGGCAGTTTATGGTAAATGTTGACTATAACGGTGAAAGTAATGGTGCTACCTTTTTTCCCTCTCTGGTGCAATATATCTGCAAGAGATTCCTAAATGTAACTGTGTGTATTTTTTTTTTTAACAGAATTTTTTAGCTTCCTGAATTAAACTTGGCTTGCTTTATTTGGCAATAAGTATGTGACCTTTTCAAATATTTAATTCAAGGTAATTTCACATCAAAGTGGTTAAATATTTTTATTCTGTGTGGCATTCTTAACTGTTCTGCTTCTTAAAATCACGTTTTAACTTTTTATTGCCTCTTTATTAAATATTTGGAAAATCAAACATATGTAGGCATTCCTTTTTATGTAAGAGTGGTAACTAACAACTTATTGATAGTAAAATTTGATTGTTTTTAAAATTTCAAGGTTGATTTTTTTTGAAAAGCAGTTTAGAAATAACCTATATTTATTTACATTTATCATTATCTAGACCTTAATATCATATGGTCTAAATTCCTCAGTAATTAATTGCAGATTTCTAGGACTTAAATAAGTAATAAAATATAAACCTCAAAAATACTCAGGAATTTGTTGAATCGAATCAAAATGAAGTTATGTTTTTTTAGCCACGAGTGAGAACAATTATTTTCAGAGGTCTACCAAGTCATAGTAAAGACAGTGTTGAAATAAAACTGAATCTACATATTTTATACACTTGTGAAATGAAACCTGCTTTATTAAAATAGCTTTATGATTTTCTAGTGTGTTATTTATCTAAAGATTAACACCTACATGACAATGCTGCTTACATAGTTTGAGTTGACCTCAGACAGAACGGATACTCTCCAATGCACAGGATGTACTGGACATATTCATAGTCAGGTACTATGTGAGATGTTTTTGAGGGTCTGTTTACATGACCCTGATACAAACAAAATTTCTTCTTACTATGAGAGGAAATGGTGCTGGTGAACACAAGGATTGTTATGGAAAGAAGTAGATCATGGGCAGCAGAATTAGTCTGCTAATTGCCCTCTTTGGGGAACTGCAGAATAAGATAATGAATAAAATGTAACAGAAAAAACCTATGTTGGGAAAACATCCTTTCTAATCTTTTGATCTGTCTGTCACAACCAGTGCTAATTTTGAATAATTGATGCAATGTTGATGAAATGGCATTAGTGTAAGTATGAAATACCTTACAGAGATACTGAACATGGTACTAGCATGTGGCTGTAAACCCTCTCTTTTATTTGGAAGTGCCATCTGTTTCCTCCAAAAGAAATTTAAGCTGTTTTTCCCGTCAGTGAAATATGGTTGACCGTTTACTCAAAATGGTATTCCAGCTCAGTCCTTACCTCTGTGCTTTAGATCTATTTTAGGCAGTAACCACAGGGGTGCCCAGGAGTGCCCAGGAGTGTATCTTAATCTCAACATTTTTATAAGCAGCTGTGTCATTTGCTCACACATGCTTCATACCAGTCCTTCAGAGTTCCAGTTACCAGATGATTCTCTTTCCTTCCTCACTGTCTCTTTAAAATTTCCCATACCTGTACCTCCTGGCTATTCCAGTTGCTTTAGCTAAAGCCCTCAGAATATCTTTTTTGGACTATTGCAATAGGCTCCTTATCTGCTCTCCTGCCTTGGCTGTATAAATGACCTGCTCTAACCAATCCATCTTTCACTGCACTCTGAAAGTGATTTGTCTGACACAAAAATCTGATCATGTGGGTTCTTTCTTAAATGTTCACTGCTTCCCTGTGGCCAAAGGAATATAGCTTTACATCTTAAATGATTTCAATGTATGAGGCAAGCTTTAAATATATTATCTTGTATAATCCTCACAGCAAGTAAATGAGGTACTTTGCTAACCCTTATTATCTCCATTTTACAAATAAGGAAACAGACACACAGAGTTAAAGTGTCTGGCCCAAGGTCACGTAGCTGATAATGACAGGGCCTGAATCTGGCCCAGGGAGCCTGTCTGTAAAAACTACACTATGATGCTTCTAACTTCTTAACTTCTCATAAAGGCAAGGTTTGAAACCCAGAGTGGATGGAGAGAGGTCGTACTCATTTTATATCTTCTATACTGTGTGTGTGGCCTGCCTTGCCACTCACTTCCTAAAAAAGTGATTGTTTAAAATTTTACCATATAAAATTAATGTGGAAGGGTAATAGTTCTTGGTCTGAGAACTGGTGTATCATAAATCTTAATAGTTCTTAAGATATCATGTTCCTTGTATGGCTTAAATTTTAGTTGAGCTCATAGACATTTTTAAGTGTACTTACAATACTCATACATGCTCTTTATTTTTTTGGGGGGTAGTGTCTCTTTTTGTCTTTGTGTAGTTGACAGTTTGGGGTATACATTTTGCTCCAGAGAGAAATATAATGACACTGAGCCTTGGTATAAAGATTCTTCACTTCTTGCTCCAGCCTGAGGCAATCATGAGTTTTCAGTTGTTGCAGAAGTTCAGAAAACTTAAATTTTGATAGACAGAGCCATTGAAAACTTTTTGTCTTAAAGTTTGATTTGAGAGAAGGAATATACAAATACAAATAGCCTCATTTTACCAACTCCTTCTCATTCTTTCAATTTGCAGTTTATTCTAAGCATTTATTCAGTCTTCTGAGGTCATTGATTTTTCCTTCTAGTGTCAGATAAGTTAGAAAGACTATTTTTTCCATTGAAAAATGTGTTATTTCTTGGTCATAGTTTAAACTTCTGTGAATGACTCCAAACAGGTCAATGTCTAGTCTATCTTCCATATGCGAATCCTTCATCTATTTGATGAGGGCCAGCCTTTCTCCCTGTGTCACCTCTCCTTTAAATAATTATTCAGCTTCCTCCCACAATACGACTTTCAGGTTTGTTTGTTTGTTTTTGCCATCATGGTCCCACTTTGAATTTGAAGACCCAAGTATATTATAAATAGATATGGTTTAGTGTCATCTAGCCCGGAGAAGGCAATGGCACCCCACTCTAGTACTCCTGCCTGGAAAATCCCATGGATGGAGGAGCCTGGTAGGCTGCAGTCCATGGGGTCGCTAGGAGTTGGACACGACTGAGCGACTTCACTTTCACTTTTCACTTTCATGCATTGGAGAAGGAAATGGCAACCCACTCCAGTGTTCTTGCCTGGAGAATCCCAGGGACGGGGGAGCCTGGTGGGCTGCCGTCTATGGGGTCACACAGAGTCGGACACGACTGAAGTAACTCAGCAGCAGCAGTGTCATCTAGAATATCAGATATCTTAAATAGAACCTCATTGTTGGTCCCTGTTATGGCTGAATTGTGTCCCCTCAAAATTCATGTGTTGAAGTCCTAACTCTCAGTATCTCAGAACATGACTGTATTTGGAGATACTGCCTTTAAAGAGACACTAATGTAAAATGAGATTATGAATGGGCTCTAATCCAGTGCACCTGGTGTCCTCATAAGCAGAGGTTAGGAAAGGAAAAAGAAAATGAAGAAATTAGGGCACAGTCAAGTATAGAGGGAAGTCCATGCAAGGACACGGTGAGAATCTGCCCATGTGTAAGCCAGAGAGAGAGGCCTTTTAAGAAACCAGATCTGCCAACACCTGGATCTTGGACTTCTAACCCCAGAATTGTAAGAAAAAAAAAAAAAAAAAAAATATATATATATATATATATATATTTCCAGTCACCTAGTCTGTGGTATTTTGTTAGGGCAGGGTTCATAAACTAGTATAGTCCCTAAACTTTGTACCCTAATTCCTCAAGCCCAAGATGATTATTGAATCATGTGGCCCTGGTAGGTTAAGTGAAAAGGAATGATTTATGCACAAACTCACAATTGAGATTGTACAAAATGTGAGGCTTTGTTTTTGTGTTATTTTGTCTTGAATGTCTGTTTTCTACTTTGAACTGCATAGTGAGAGACAGCAAAGAATCTGCCTGCTGAGCAAGAGACGTGGGTTCGATCCCTGGGTCAGGAAGATCCCCTGGAGAAGGGAATGGCAACCCACTCTAGTATTCTTGCCTGGAGAATCCCATGGACAGAGGAGCTTGGTGAGCTACAGTCCACGGGACTACAGAGCTACAGACACAACTGAGTGAATAACACACACACACGCTGTAGAAATAAGTGTTCATTTTTGAGTGAAAACAGTGGAAGTTAAAAAATATGGCTTTTAAACGTAACTGGTAACTTCACAGGATAGGTTTTGTATAACGTAAATGGGAGCTTCACAAGATAGGTTTTGTGTGCTGATGAGCAAGGTATTCTAATTATTTGAATCTTGAGAACATTTGCTTGAGTTGGTGTTCTGGAGCTTGAGAGATTTTAGGACCATCAAAGATTAAGAGTTTTAGAAGTTCTAAAATTCTCCAAGAGCTCCTTGAAAAATAACTAGCAACAGATGAGTCATTTAATATTTCTGAACACCTTGATTTCTGATCATAAACTGGTACCATCATGGATTCTGTGATATATAAACAGATTATGAAATTACCATTTGTATCCATCATAGTAAACATTGACTTGGGAAAGAATCATTAGTGGATGTTACATTGCGGGCAGAACCATTTTGATGGAGAGTAGAATATTTGCCTGGTCTTAAAGCATCACTCTACAGATTTTTACTAACTGTAAGGGCAAAAAAGAGTACTTGTATAGTGGAGAACAGACTTAAACATCATTAAGGTGGGGCACAAAGATATCATGTGCATCTGGGTATAATATGATAAGAAAAACAAAATTATTTTTGTTATGTTCTGATTATGAGTAAGTTACCTGAATCTGATCATGAGGAAACATCAGATAAACCCAAATAGAGGAATATTCTTAAAAAAAAGAAAAACACCTGGCTTGACTTCTTCAAAATGAAAATGTCATGAAATACAAAAAAAACTGAGAAATTGTTTTGGATTAAAGAAGTCTGAGAGATGTGAAAATTAAATGCATGATCCTGGGTTGACTCCAAGACTGGGAAATATAGGTGAAAAAATGTTATTGAGACAACTGACAATGGAACATGAACCATGAATTATATCAGGGATCAGAAAAACCTTTTATCCTGTAGTTCAGTTCAGTTCAGTTCAGTCCCTCAGTCGTGTCCGAGTCTTTGCAACCCCATGAATCGCAGCACACCGGGCCTCCCTGTCCATCACCAACTCCCAGAGTTCACTCAGACTCACGTCCATCGAGTCAGTGATGCCATCCAGCCATCTCATCCTCTGTCATCCCCTTCTCCTCCTGCCCCCAATCCCTCCCAGCATCAGAGTCTTTTCCAATGAGTCAACTCTTTGCATGAGGTGGCCAAAGTACTGGAGTTTCAGCTTTAGCATCATTCCTTCCAAAGAAATCCCAGGGCTGATCTCCTTCAGAATGGACTGGCTGGATCTCCTTGCAGTCCAAAGGACTCTCAAGAGTCTTCTCCAACACCACAGTTCAAAAGCATCAATTCTTTGGTGCTCAGGCTTCTTCCTAGTCCAACTCACACATCCATACATGACCACTGGAAAAACTATAACCTTGACTAGACGGACCTTTGTTGGCAAAGTAATGTCTCTGCTTTTGAATATGCTATCCAGGTTGGTCATAACTTTTCTTCCAAGGAGTAAGCGTCTTTTAATTTCATGGCTGCAGTCACCATCTGTAGTGATTTTGGAGCCCAAAAAAATAAAGTCTGACACTGTTTCCACTGTTCCCCCATCTATTTCCCATGAAGTGATGGGACTGGATGCCATGATCTTCGTTTTCTGAATGTTGAACTTTAAGCCAACTTTTTCACTCTCCACTTTCACTTAAGGGACCAAATAGTAAAATTTTTAGGCTTTGCGGGCCATAGTATCTCTTTTGAAACAACTACCTAACCCTGCCCTTGTTTGCTTTGTTGCCATGGACAAAACAGAAAATGGGCATGGCTCAGTTCCAGTAAAATTTTATTTACAAAATCACTTGTGGGTCAGGTTCAGCCCAAGAATTTGCTGAACTCTGTATTATGTAATCATATTGTATCAATTTTAAAGTTTCTGAATGTGGTAATAGTATTGTGGTTATAAGAGTATTCTTGTGGTTTGGAAATACACACCATGGAAATACTGACGGGTAAAGTGCGTGCTATATGCAACCAACTGCTATTGTTTAGGAAATGTAACTAAATTGTATAGAGTTACATAGAATAAATATTGTGGAAAGGGAAAAAAACAAATGTGACAAAGAACGTTGAAAATTCCTGTATTTGATTAATAGAGGATGTGCAGGAGTTCTTTGTATTATATTTGCAACATTTATGTAAGTTTGAAATTACTTCAAAATAAAAATATAAAAGCAAATTAACAAAGTTCCAGGTACTGAAAGGAGGTAAAGAAACAAAAAACAAAAGTAACAGTCAACACACACGTGCACGTACACCCACTTCCAGTGTGTTTGGGTGTGTTGCACCATCTGTGACATGCAGAGCCATGTGAATAAACAGAAGCTACAAAACCAGGCTTCTAGGGGACTATTCAAATCAAAGGCAGAATTCATGAAGGGGGTGGGGGCGGGAAAGAATGGAATTAAGAACAAAGGCTCAGCAGAACCTCCTGATTTCACAGGGCTTTTATGTTCTCTTGAGGGACCGAGCCTTGTGGAGAAAGCAAGGGTAGCTTCTGCTTTTGTCTGCTTTCCTTCTCCTCCTCCCAGTTTCTGTGTCTCTTTCCTGTTCTCTGTACATCCCTCTTCAGCCCTTGTGTTTCAGTTATTGGTCTGTTTTTTAGTCGTATTCTTCTACTTTTCACCTCCCCTCTCATAATTTGCTTCTGATATGTTCTTATACATTAACTCTGTTACAAAAACTCTTATAAGAGAAACATCATCAATACAACTGTGTTCAGAGCCTTTGAAACCCAGCCCCCAAACTGCAGTGAAAATATCCAATATTAACCTCACATGCATTCGCAGATATCCACTGGACCTCTAGCTTGTGAATAAAAATAGGAAGGAATGTGGCTCATCTGTGAGTCCATTAGCTTGGTCCATTTCACAGTCAGGCCACTGTCTCTTTATTGATTGGCCTGCTTTTGGTGTGTGTGTTTGTATTTTGGAGGTTGTTTTATATCTATTATGTGCATTTCTGATTTCCATTTTTCACTTGTGATTGTTTCCCTTTGAAAGTGAAGTCGCTCAGTGGTGTCCGACTCTTTACAATCCCATGGATGGTAGCCCGCCAGGCTCCTCCCATGGGCTTTTCCAGGCAAGAATACTGGAGTGGGTTGCCATTTCTTTCTCCAGGGGATCTTCCCCACCCAGGAATTGAACCCAGGTCTCCTGCATGGCAGGCAGACTCTACCATGTGAGCCACCAGGGAATCCTTTAATCCTTTTGTTTCCCTTTAAGACCTCTCTTTTCCCCACTGATTTACTCTCCCTATCTACTGAAGCGACTTGCAGCAGCAGCAGCAGCAGCAGCATACTCCCTATCATGTCTCTATTGTCCCATTTGCACCTTGCCCCAAACTCTTCTTGATAGCTGTTTTTCCTTTTTTGTTGCATATAAAAAAGTATTTTATATGTTAAAGATATGTATGTGATGACTTAATATATGTACACATTGTGAAATGAGAACCATAATCAACTAATATATTCACCATCTCACATAAGTTACCATGTTTAGTGTGTGTGTGGTGATAACACTTAAGATCTTCTCCCTTGGCAAATTTCAAGTGTACAATTCAGTATTGTACAGCAACTCTACATCATCACCGTGTTGTACATTAAATCCATAAAATGTATTCATCTTATAACTGAAAGTATGTACGCTTTGACCAGCACCTCCCCATTTCCACCCTCCCCACCACCCCCACCAGTTCCTGGAGACCACTCCTATTCTCTGGTTCCATGAGTTTGACTCCCCCCACCCCACCCCAATCATATTGTTTTTCTTCTGGAACAAGATTGTTCCATCCTTTTCTACTTTTATTTCATAATATCTAAACTTCTCTGCCCAACTCATTTTCATCTATTCATTTCCTGCTCCAGTTTTTGCTTCTAAATGTATTGAAAATCAAACACTTTAATTTGTTCAGTAAAATTTTACACACACATAAAATCACATAGTTAACTAGAAAACTGAATATTCTGCAGATGCTTTTTAGGCATATTTATGATAGTGGTTGGGCTTCCCAGGTGGCTCTTGTCTTCCAAGCAGGAGACCGCAGGTTTGATCCCTGTGTTGGGAGGATCCCCTGGAGATGGAAATGGCAACCCACTCCAGTATTCTTGCCTAGAGAATCCCATGGAAAGAGGAGCCTGGTGGGCTATAGTCCATGGGGTCGAAAAAGAGTCAAACATGACTGAGTGGCTAAACAGCAGTAACAGCAGCAGTGTGATAGTGTTTGGGAAAATGTTGCATATATGTGCTCTGAATGTTTTTATCTACTGGTTTCAATTGTCAGTTACTCTCAGGCATACTAAACTCATTCAAGCTGAGAGAACACTGTTGAATAAAATTTATTTTTAAATGTGCTTCAGTGGTGTTTGTTGAAGGCACTATCATGTATTCTAACAATAGGATATTTTGACTTTCCAATTAAAAGAGACATAGTGTTAGTCGCTCAGTCTTGTTTGACTCTTTGCGACCCCTTAGACAGTAGCCCACCAGGTTCCACTGTCCATGAGATTTCCCAGGCAAGAATACTGGAGTGGGTTGCCATTTCCTTCTCCAGGAGACCTTTCTGACCCAGGGATTGAACCTGTTACCTCCTACACTGGCAGGTGGAGTTTTTACCATTGAGCCACAAGGGAAGCCCTAAAAAGAAGCTCATTATAGATTAACAAAATGATTTCATAGAAAAGAAAGCAAAGCTCAAACAGCAATTCGTAATTAGCATTCATGAAACAGAGAAACAGCTTTAGAGCTCAGAGGAATCTTAGTCATTTAGTTGGGTCCTACTCTTTGCAACCCCATGGACTGCAGCCCGACAGGCTCCTTTGTCCATGGAATTATCCAGGCAAGAATACTGGAGTGGGTTGCCTTTCCTTCTCCAGGGGATCTTCCTGACCCAGGGATCAAACCCATGTCTCTTGCTTTGCAGGCAGGTTCTTTGCCATCTGAACCACCAATGAAGCCCCAAAGGAATCTTAGAACAGTTCAATAAACTCCATTATACAAAAATAAGGAAACTGAGGCCCAAGGAGAAGTAACTTAACTGTTTTAGTGAGGTCTGAAGGAGATCACTGAAGTAGATTGCCGGGAGAAATATCAATAACCTCAGATATGCAGATGACACCACCCTTATGACAGAAAGTGAAGAGGAACTAAAAAGCCTCCTGATGGAGGTGAAAGAGGAGAGTGAAAAAGTTGGCTTAAAACTCAACATTCAGAAAACGAAGATCATGGCATCTGGTCCCATCACTTCATGGGAAATAGATGGGGAAACAGTGGAAACAGTGTCAGACTTTATTTTTTTGGGCTCCAAAATCACTGCAGATGGTGATTGCAGCCATGAAATTAAAAGACGCTTACTCCTTGGAAGAAAAGTTATGACCAACCTAGATAGCATATTCAAAAGCAGAGACATTACTTTGCCAACAAAGGTCCATCTAGTCAAGGCTATGGTTTTTCCAGTCGTCATGTATAGATGTGAGAGTTGGACTGTGAAGAAAGCTGAGCACCGAAGAATTGATGCTTTTGAACTATGGTGTTGGAGAAGACTCTTGAGAGTCCCTTGGACTGCAAGGAGATCCAACCAGTCCATTCCGAAGGACATCAGCCCTGGGATTTCTTTGGAAGTAATGATGCTAAAGCTGAAACTCCAGTACTTTGGCCACCTCATGCAAAGACTCTGATGCTCATTGGAAAAGACTCTGATGCTGGGAGGGATTGGGGGCAGGAGGAGAAGGGGACGACAGAGGATGAGATGGCTGGATGGCATCACTGACTCGATGGACGTGAGTCTGAGTGAAGTCCGGGAGTTGGTGATGGACAGGGAGGCCTGGAGTGCTGCGATTCATGGGGTTGCAAAGAGTCGGACACGACTGAGGGACTGAACTGAACTGAACTGAACTGAAGTAGATCATGAGTTTTGCTTTTTTTCTTAACTGCATGGGATTGTTAGTTTACCCTTATGCTTAGGAATGAGATTTTATAAAATATTTTGTTAGTTGCAAAGTTTTTATTGTATTAGTTTTTTATGGCTGTTGCAACAAATTGCAACAAAGTCAGTGGCTTAAAGATGACAAAATTTATTAATTTGTATTTTTAGAAGTTAGAGGGATCTCACTGGGCTAAAATCAAGGCAGGTCCTGATTTCTTCTGGAAGCTTTAGAGTAGACCCATTTCCTTACCTTTTCCTGCTTCTGGAGGGCACCTATCTTCTGTGGCTCCTGGTTCCCTTTGTCTGTTTTTAAAGTCAGCATGGTCAGGCCACACCCTTGTCACAGTGCTCTCTCTCAGGTTCTCTTCTGCTTCCTCTTCCATGTTTAAAGATACTCATGATTACATTGGGTTTACCAGGTAATTCAGGATAATCTCCTCCACTCAAAGCCAGTTGATAACAGCCTTAATTCCATCTGCAACCTTAAGCCCACTTTGTCACATAATCTAACATATTCACAGTTTCCAGAGATTATATTTTCTGGCTGCTATATTAGGATATAGACACTTCTGGGCTGGGTTGCGATTATTCCATCACAAGTGCTAGTCTAAGTATTTGTGTTAAAATAAAAATGAGAATAGAAACACATTTGTTTGGCGGCACAGATATAGACTTATTTGATTGTTTAATGTTCCGATTTCTTCCATATGGAAGAAATATCCTTAACCCTTATGTTAGGGCATTTCCTTAAAGGTACTATAGGATGTTAATAAATAACAACAGTATAAGAAATGGCCAGTGTTTTGTTTCATTGGATTTGAAGTGGCTTTCTGGGTGAGGATATAAATTATTTTGGAGGTATTTTCAAGTTATTGGAAGTTGAGCAACTCAGGCATGCTCTCCTTGTGCACATTCTTAGCTTAATAATTTATAACAACAACTTCCCTTAGCATATATATCCAGCTAACCACAAAGATAACCTTTTGTTTCTTGATAGATGGCTTAATATATGCTTTCTAGCTAGATAAAATAAATGGAGGAAAGCACTCATTTATAGTGGTCAGTTCTATTTTGTTCAAGGTTAGATACTGGTCTGGTTTTGTTAATCTTGCCATGGATATTGTGATCTTATTTTTCTACAACTCTGAAAAGTGCATTTATCATTGCTATCAACAAACTACCTTGTTTCAAGTTTGTGAGATTTATTTATCATAGGGAGCTTCCATGAGAAAGGAACTTGTGTTGATGAAATCAGATACATTACTCTTTTTGGGGGGGAAAAGTTGTGTATGTTGAATTTCTCTAGCTTGAGGCAGTGTTTCTGTTTGGTACAGAGGTTTCAGAAAATTATTTCTGATTGAGATAGAATTGCAAATCTGTGATTAAAGGAAAGTGAAAAAACACTAATTAGGTGGGAGATAGGAGAAAATAGTACTAGTAACAGTCTGTGTCTTTATGGGGAGTAGGAGTGGACATAAATATAAATGAATGGCCAAGGCAGAGGTTTAGATGCTGTCCATGGAAATTATGGAATTCCTGGTGGGTTTGTTAGGAAATCCTTTTCTTTAAATCTATCTCCATGATAATTTTGTAATCATAAAATTTTATGGTCAGAGATATAGATTCAACAGTATTATAAACTTGAGCACTGAAAAGAATGTCAGTCTAAATAGAGACAAAGTACATTATCTGAAAATAAACTTTATATAATAAGAAATATCCAGTGGTGCTATTGACAGGCAGTTAAATGAGGGTCCTAATAAACTCCTGCTGAAGAGTGTAGTTAACTAAAAGCTTGGAATTCAAGATATGTGTGATGTTGCCAGAATGAAATTTGTTCAAGATTGTGTGTGCTTTATGTATATATTTGTAAACAGAGAAATATCAGCTTCTTAATATTTGGAGAAACAGTGAATTCCAAATTAGTTAGTCCTGATGACTCAATTACCAATAAAAAAGACTTGTCTTCTTTGTTGTCAGGTAAGATTTCTCAGATTAGAATGGTCTTTGTTTGATGAGAACTTGAATGTCTACTAATTGCCTGGTATGCTAGATGGCATCACTGACTCAATGGAAATGAGTTTGAACACGCTCTGGGAGATGGTGGAGGACAGGGAAGCCTGGCACATTGCAATCCATGGGGTCACAAAGAGTCGGACATGACTGAGCAACTGAACAACAGCAATGCGAGGTGGTGGCGTTCCCTGATGGCTCAGCAGTAAAGAATCCACCTGCGATGCAGGAGACTTGGATTTGATTCCTGGGTCAGGAAGATCCCTTGGAGGAGGGCATGGCAATCCACTCCAGTATTCTTGCCTGGAGAATCCCATGGACAGAGGAGCCTGACAGACTGCAGTCCATAGAGTCACAAAGAGTTGGACACGACTGAAGCGACTGAGCATGCACACATAGCATGCTAGGTGGTCAACAGAGGATACTGAATATAAGCAAATTTAGCCCTTGACCTCGTGGACATTATAGTCTCGTGAGGAAGATAAATATTAAGTAATTTACACGCTGCTATGAGTATATTGGAAAGCTTCTCCCAAAAAAGTAAATTTTGATTTGAGGGACAAATAACAAATAATAAAGCAATGAACTAGAGGAGGGCACAGAGTTCAATCTGAGGGAACTACATTTGCCAAGCCACCAGGGCTTCCTTGGTGGCTTAGACAATAAAGAATTCACCTGCAATGTGCGAGACCGGGATTCGATCCCTCGGTTGGGAAGATCTCCTGGAGAAGGGAATGGCCACCCACTCTGATATTCTGGCCTGGAGAATTCAATGGACAGAGGAGCCTGGTGGGCTATCGTCCATGGAGTCACAAAGAGTTGGACACAACTGAGCGACTTTCATTCTCCGCTCTACAAGGACTGTGTGACTAAAGGTGCTGGAAACCATAAGAGTACAGAGTGGAAGAGTGTGTTGAGTGAGATGAAGATGGAGAGGAACATGATGCTGAGGTTAGGGATAGACAACAGGAAGTCATTCAAGGGATGTAAGAAGGGGTAGTAATGGTGGTGATAAAATTGCATTTCTGTTTCAGAAGATCATTTTGTCTGCAGTGTAGAAACTAGAATGGAAACAAGTAGGAATGGCATCATAAAAGGAGTTGAGACCTTTGTAGTTAGACAGGTGAGAGAAGTTGATAACTTGGTTTTCTTAGAATATGGAAAGAAGTGGATGGATTTGAAAGAAAGTTAAGAAGGTAGAAATCTCAAGATTTGATGATGGATTTGATGGGAGATGAGAGAGAAGGTGGAGTTATGATTGTATCCTTTTTTTTTTTTTCTTGGTAAATCTAAATGATAGGAATATTATTTGCTGAGAGAGGGAGCCCTGGAAGTGGACCACATTTGATGGTGAGGGGGGATGTAGATCATAAGCTTAGATACAGATATGTTACAAATGCCTTTGTGACAAACAAGTTGAGAGATCAATTAGGCCGTTGGATATATAGGTCTAGAGTACAAAGGGAATGTTTGGGTTAGAGAACTTTATGAGACATCTGCTTAGCTTGTAATTGAAGCTTTTACTGCTAAGAGATTCCAACATTTAATAGCCAATGAGAGGACAGTGAATCTGCAAAAGAAACTTAGGAGTGGCCAGAAAAGTTGGAAGAAATATTAGCTACACATCATGGAAAGCAAAAATGTGAAGAGAATGGAGAGGTCATCAGTATTAAATTCTGCTGAAACATCAAGAAGAGTGAAGGCTGAAAAATGTGCATTGCATGGGTGATGTGAAAGTTACCTGTGACTTTTAGTCAAAGTGTAATCAGTGGTATGAACCGGCAAGGTTTCTTATGGTGGGTCATAATTCTTCTTGGAATGGATACTTAAACTTTCCAGAAGTGGTCATTTGCTGTTTTATAGAGTTCTCATCTGTATGCAGGGCTTTCTTTCTTCTTCTTTCTCTCCCTTCTTCATTTACTTTACCCTCTCAGAACCAGAATAGGATTTGCCATTGTCAACAATACACTGTTTGCCCTGCTATGAACACAGCTTTTCTTTGTTCCTCTTATCTAAAATCCAAAATAAAATAATAAAAGCTTCTTTTGTTATTTTTAGTACCTCTCAGGAATCTTAATTCATTCTCAACTTTAGTCTGCCAACATTGAGAGCATGTTTCGTTTGTGTAATTTTATTCTCTTAGTCTTACTTAAATTTTTTGTATATTAAATACTTTGGCTCAAAGAAAGTACTGTTTGTATTGCTTTAAGTATACCCTACCTTTTCTATCTCATATTCAATTGTTTGTTTGTTAGAATGATCCATATTCCCTTTACTCTGTACTTGCAAAATCATTAATAGTGTTTTCCTATCCCCAGTGAAAAACAATTTATTTTTAAAATGTCTATATACATGACTATGTAACTATTGTTCCCCTTCCTGGTTATTAGGAAGGAACCTAATTCTTTCCCATGTTTTTAGTCACTTTGCATTTCAAAGATTTTCAAAAATTTAAAAATTTCTAGTCATTTTATGCATTTCAAAGGCTTGAAATGGAGCTACTGCCAGTTGTTACCCTAGGGCCAATAGGAGTCTTGTACATTATGCATAGGAAATTTTTCAACTGTAATTGTTTTATTCTTTAGATTAAAAAAAAACCTGTTGGTATACTTGCCACTCTTGCTCATACTATTGTCTTCTTTAATGTCAAGACTAACTTGCACTGCAATTTGTATGAATTGTCTGACACATGAATTAATAGGTACGATATTGAATATCCAGTGTATTTTTCTTCTTGTGAGGTTTCTCCTGTTTGTAATTGTAGCATTGATAAAGACTTGGAAGTAGTTATTATGAGACAGATTGAATCAAGTAAAGTGGCAGTAACCTACCACAAAGACAAGCTCAGTAATTTTTTCACTTACTCTGAATCACAATTGTCAGGGCTTACTGCATGGGCAGGCAAGTTGTACAGTCACATGGAGCCTCAAATTCAGAAGGGAATACACGCTTGGGGTTTAATGGCCTGTGATTGCTGTCTTGAAATTTGTATTAATTTTGAGTTTTGTAAATGGAACCCCATGGAAAAATGGAGCAGGAAATTAAGACTTGGGCCCTCAACTCACATGTGGTCCACCTCCCGTTGCCTCTTGCCGCTTTGAGATGGGTTCTTGGCCACCTGTTCCACTGCCACCCAGTCCAGTGGGCTTCACCCTCTGTCCCTGGAAGGGAGCTTGGGTGCTGGTGCGGGGAGAGTTAAATCTCAGTGTGTGCTTCCTGCTTATTGAGTTGCAGTAAAGGGGCCCAGACACTTTTGAGAGGTTGTAATCACTCCTTGAGTATTTATATGTCTAAGAGAGCTTAACATTAAATAGCAAATAAAATATATTATGATGAATTGAACACTGTGAAAGAAAGGTATTGACTATCTGGTGATGTCCATGTGTAGAGTCTTCTCTTGTATTGTTGGAAGAGGGTGTTTTCTATGATCAGTGCATTCTCTTGGCAGAACTCTATTAGCCTTTGCCTTACTTCATTCTGTACTCCAAAGCCGAATTTGCCTGTTACTCCAAGTGTTTCTTGCTTTCCTACTTTTGCATTTCAGTCCCCTATAACGAAAAGGACATCTTTTTTGGGTGTTAGTTCTAGAAGGTCTTCATAGGACTTCATAGGACTGTTCAACTTCAGCTTCTTCAGCATTACTGGTTGGGGCATAGACTTGGATTACTGTGATATGGAATGGTTTGCCTTGGAAACGAACAGAGATCATTTTGTCAAATGATCAAAGATGAGCCAAAGATGGAGAAGCTCTATACAGTCAGCAAAAACAAGACTGGGAGCTGACGGTGGTTCAGATCTGCTGCTGCTAAGTTGCTCCAGTCGTGTCTGACTCTGTGCGACCCCATAGACGGCAACCCACCAGGCTTCCCCGTCCCTGGGATTCTCCAGGCAAGAACATTGGAGTGGGTTGCCATTTCCTTCTCCAATGCATGAAAGTAAAAAGTGAAAATGAAGTCGCTCAGTCATGTCCGACTCTTAGCAACTCTTAGCGACCCCATGGACTGCAGCCTATCAGGCTCCTCTGTCCATGGATTTTCCAGGCAAGAGTACTGCAGTGGGTTGCCATTGCCTTCTCTGTGGTTCAGATCATGAACTCCTTATTGCAAAATTCAGACTGAAATTTAAGAAAGTGAAGAAAACCACTAACCATTCAGATATGACCTAAATCAAATCCCTTATGATTATACAGTGGAAGTGAGAAATAGATTTAAGGGACTAGATCTGATAGAGTACCTGATGAACTATGGACGGAGGTTCGTGAGGAGATAGGTTCGTACAGGAGATAGGAGTCAAGACCATCTTCAAGAAAAAGAAATGCAAAAAAGCAAAATGGCTGTCTGAGGAGGCCTTACAAATAGCTGTGAAAAGAAGAGAAGCGAAAAGCAAAGGAGTAAAGGAAAGATATACCCATTTGAATGCAGAGTTCCAAAGAATAGCAAAGAGAGATAAGAAAGCCTTCCTCAATGATCAGTGCAAAGAAATAGAGGAGAACAATAGAATGGGAAAGACTAGAGATCTTTTCAAGATAATTAGAGATACCAAGCGAACATTTCATGCAAAGATGGGCTCAATAAAGGACAGAAATGGTAGGGACCTAACAGAAGCAGAAGACATTAAGAAGACTTGGCAAGAATACACAGAAGAACTGTACAAATAAGATCTTCATGACCCAGATAATCACGATGGTGATCACTCACCTTGAGCCAGACATCCTGGTATGTGAAGTCAAGTGGGCCTTAGGGAGCATCACTATGAACAAAACTAGTGGAGGTGATGGAATTCCAGTTGAGCTCTTTCAAATCCTGAAAGATGATGCTGTGAAAGTGCTGCACGCAATATGTCAGCAAATCTGGAAAACTCAGCAGTGGCCATAGGACTGGAAAAGGTCAGCTTTCATTCCAATCCCAAAGGCAATGCCAAAGAATGCTTGAACTAATGCACAATTGCACTCATCTCACATGCTAGTAAAGTAATGCTCAAAATTCTCCAAGCCAGGCTTCAGCAATACATGAACCGTGAACTTCCAGATATTCAAGGTGGTTTTAGAAAAGGCAAAGGAACCAGAGGTCAAATTACCAACGTCTGCTGGATCATGGAAAAAGCAAGAGAGTTCCAGAAAAACATCTATTTCTGCTTTATTGACTATGCCAAAGCCTTTGACTGTATGGATCACAATAAACTGTGAAAATTCTGAGAGAGATGGGAATACCAGACCACCTGACCTGCCTCTTGAGAAACCTGTATGCAGGTCAGGAAGCAACAGTTAGAACTGGACATGAAACAACAGACTGGTTCCAAATAGGAAAAGGAGTACGTCAAGGCTGTATATTGTCACCCTGCTTATTCAACTTATATGCAGAGTACATCATGAGAAATGCTGGGCTGGAGGAAGCACAAGCTGGAATCAAGATTGCTGGGAGAAATATCAATAACCTCAGATATGCAGATGACACCACCCTTAAGGCAGAAAGTGAAGAGGAACTAAAAAGCCTCTTGGTGAAAGTGAAAGAGGAGAGTGAAAAAGTTGGCTTAAAACTCAACATTCAGGAAACGAAGATCATGGCATCTAGTCCCATCACTTCATGGCAAATAGATGGGGAAACAGTGTCAGACTTTATTTTGGGGGGCTCCAAAATCACTGCAGATGGTGATTGCAGCCATGAAATTAAAAGACGCTTACTCTTTGGAAGGAAAGTTATGGCCAACCTAGACAGCATATTTAAAAGCAGAGACATTACTTTGCCAATAAAGGTCCGTGTAGTCAAGGCTATGGTTTTTCCAGTGGTCATATATGGATGTGAGAGTTGGACTGTGAAGAAAGCTGAGCGCCGAAGAATTGATGCTTTTGAACTGTGGTGTTGGAGAAGACTCTTGAGAGTCCCTTGGACTGCAAGGAGATCCAACCAGTTCACCCTAAAGGAGATCAGTCCTGGGTGTTCATTGGTAGGACTGATTTTGAAGCTGAAACTCCAACACTTTGGCCATCTGATGTGAAGAGCTGACTCACTTGAAAAGACCCTGATGCTGGGAAAGATTGAGGGCAGGAGGAGAAGGGGTTGACAGAGGATGAGATGGTTGGATGGCATCACTGACTCAATGGACATGGGTTTGGGTGGACTCCGGGAGTTGGTGATGGACAGGGAGGCCTGGCATGCTTTGGTTCTTGGGGTTGCAAAGAGTCGGACATGACTGAGCAACTGAACTGAACTGAAAGAAAGGTAAAAGCAATGTTTCCTGAGTTTTGAACAAGGATCCTGCATTTTCATTTTGCTTTGATCAAATTATATAGTTGGCCCTGATAACTGTTAATAGTGAACTAAAGCCCAGAAACAAACTTCACCTTTGCAATTTACTGACAGTGTTACAAGATTAGAGATGAGATGAAACATTTTCAAAATGTTTAGTTTTTTTTGAAACATGGTATAGGAATGATTTCGTTGTTCTTAGAACCCAATTGTTTTATGATAGTAGTTGTCTTTCCACAGGGCATGCTACTAGTCTTTCAATTTATGTTTCATTTAAAAAAGACTTGAAATTGAGCTATCTGCACTCTCACAATAGTAACAAAAGGAATTTGAATTTAAAATATAGATTTTCAAAATTAATTTCAAATATTGTACAATTATGTTTATTCTTTTTTGAAAAATAAGCTGCTTGTTAGTAATTGTTTAATAATAAGTCTTCTTCAAGATCTTTTTTAAAATCATGATTGCATTTCATGACAGTGTTGGGTGACTTATTTTTAAGTTGAGCACAATCATTCATTACCTTTCTCTGGCTCCCACTGTGCATTTCAACCATTCTTTTACCCTCAGTTCACTTAAGTTACCATACTGCTTTTGTTGGACAATATAAGTTTTATTTGTTTTACTGATGGTCATGTTTGCTTTGGACAAGGCCTTTTGATACATAAGAGTAGTGAAGGGCTGCCCATGGCAAATTCTCAAACCTCTTTTCAACATTAAAATGAAACCCAAGAGAAAGAATAAATTTGATTTAATTTTTCCATCTATAACATGTGTGACCTCTGTTATTCCCACTCCTGTAGAACAGCAATGTGTTTGTTGTTTTATTTTTATCTTAAAAAAAACACAAAAAACCTCAGTGACTTTATTTCTAAATTTAAAAAATTGATGTTTATTGTAAATTTTCGGTATAGCTTTTACTTTTTTTGCTTTCAGAGATATGCTTTGTTGATTTTATACAAATCAACTTTTAGCTTTCTTTAATGTCTGCTAAGGCAGAACACACAAACGGACATTTTGGGCTATTAATGCGCGCCTCTCTTAAAAGCTGGGCATGGCAACCCACTACAGTATTCTTGCCTGGAGAATGCCATGGACAAAGGAGCCTGATGGGCTATGGTCCATAGGTTCTCAAAAAGTCGAACATGACTGAAGTGACTTAGCAGACACGCTATGCCAATATTTATCCATTTTATGACTTAGCATTTTCTTATCTAAGTGAAGTCACTCAGTTGTGCCCGACTCTTTGCGACCCCATGGATAGTAGCCTGCACCAAGCTCCTTGGTCCATGGGATTTTCAAGGCAAGAGTACTGGAGTTGCCATTTCCTCTCTAGAGGTTAAATTTACCCTTTGACTTAATATGTGATTTTTCAAATGATTTCACCATTGAAACAATTGTTTATCTAAATAAAGATGCAAAAAGCTTTTGTGTTGATTGTAATTTGGCTTTTTGCCTAAAATATTATGCAATAATAAATAGGTGCTTGCATACTAGCCAGCTATGTAGTTTTTCCTCTAAATTTGTCATGGAATTTAAAGGTGAAATCTTTTATTTAAAAGTAAAGTTTCACTTTATTATAGAGAAGACTGAATTATCTTATGGGAATTATAATAAAATTTGAATTAAAATGCTTCAAATTTTGCTTTTATTAGCTACCTTAATTTTATGTTGTGGTTATCTAAAAAGGGACATTATTTAACATTAATGTAAAAATTTGTTTTATATAAAACTAATTAAAAAGTGTGTGTTAGTTGCTCAGTTGTGTCCGACTCTTTGTGACCCCCTGGACTGTAGCCCGCCAGACTCCTCTGTTCATGGAATTCTCCAGGCAAGAATACTAGAGTGGATTGTCATTTCCTTCTCCAGGGAATCTTCCCAACCTAGGGATCCAACCCAGGTCTCCTGCACTGCAGGTGGATTCTTTACCATCTGAGACACCAGGGAAGCCCAGTGATGTAGAACTATATACCAATAAGAATTCTTAGAGTGGCTGGTGGATGTTGGCTAGGTATGGTGTGAAGGTATAGTTTACAGGTAAATTGAGGCTTTCATGATTTGAAGAAGTGAATGTATATCACGGACATGAAACGTATGTAAGTAAGCAGAGCTCCAAATCTTAAACTGGTTATTAACCCTCAGAAACACAGGTTACTGGGTGGTGAGTACACTAACTATTCGTTTTGACTGTTTTGATACCGTCAATTCAAGTGTGAAAGAGCACAGAGTGAGGCCTGGGCAAACATGGAAGAGCACTGCTGGGTTCTCCCGGTTGTGAATAAGTTCCGTCACCTCTAAACCGTTTCCTAGGGCTTCCCTGGTGGTGCTTGTGATAAAGAACCCGCCTGCCAATGCAGGAGACATTACGAGATGGGATTCGATCCTTGGGTTGGGAAGATCCTCTGGAGAAGGAAATGACAGCCCACTCTAGTATTCTTGCCTGGAGAATCACGGACAGAGGAGCCTGGCGGACTACAGTCCATAGGGTCACAAAAAGTCGAACATGACTGAAGTGACTTGTTAGCAACCATTTCCAATTACTCTATTTGCCACATAGGGGCATCACTGTTTAGAGTTTTAAAAATGTTTCTCCCTCTTTTGTGGTGATATTTTATTGAGGACAGGTGTGTACTGTACTTTCTCCCCAGTAAGCCAGTTACTCAGTTACTCCTTCCACGTGGCATACACGGTGGTAAGTGCCATAGGTGTGGGACTCAAAAAATGTTTCGTTTAGAATTAAAATATGCTGTGTTTTCCTTTGATAGTTTTCCATTCTTCCCCTGTTTTCATTTTGCATTCTTCATTTCTCATTCTAACTATTCTCTTTTGTTTCTAATGTCCCTCTCCTGTTACTCTCTAAATCTGTCCTGTCCAAATGGTAGCCAACTAGCTAAATGTTACGTTTAGCCCTTAAAATGTGGCTAGTCTAAATTGAGATCTGAGATAAATGTAAGTTGCATAATGGATGTGTTATGAAGAAAAGAATGAAAAATATGTGCATTTTTATGTTGGTCACATATTGAAGTGATAATATTTTGGATATATTGCATTAAATATTATCAAAATTAATGTCATCTGATTTTTACTTTATTAAATGCAGCTAACTAGGAAATTTAGAGTTATGTTTATGGGTGTAATTATATTTCTTTTGGAATGTGCTTCTCTGGATCCTTTTATTGATTTTTTTACTTGTCCTCCTTGAACAACTTCCTTCCTGTTTTATCCTCATTGCCCCTTCCCAAAATTTTTAGAGGTCAGAAATTAGAAAAAATGTTTACTCTCCTGAAACTGTCTTTAAAAATAAACATTAGATTACATATTTAGCAACAACAAGCCATGGAGTATTAACACATGCTACCACATGGATGGACCTCAAAAATATTATGCTAAAAAAATATATTATGCTAAGTGAAAGAAGCCAGTCACAATAGAACATGCACTAAATGAGTTCCCTTATATGCAGTGTGTAAAAGCTCTCTAGAGACAAAATACATCAGTGTTTACCTAAGGTAGGGGGGAAGGGGTTGTGAGGAATGACTACTGGTAGGTAGTAGGTTTTTAAGAGAGAAGAGCTGTAAAATAATGGTGATATTCGAGCAACACTGAATATACCAAAAACCACTTTAACAGAGTGAATTTTGTGGTATGTGAATTATATATCAGTAAAGCTGTTAAGGGCTTCCCTGGTGGCTTAGAAGATAAAGAATCTGCTTGCAGTGCAGGAAACCTGGATTCAATACTTGGGTTGGGACGATCCTCTGGAGAAGGAAATAGCAACCCACTCCAGTATTCTTGCCTGGAAAATCCCACGGACAGAGGAGTCTGGTGGGCTACCATTCATGGGATTGCAAAGAATTGGACACGACTGAGCGACTAACACTTTCATTTCAAAGCTGTTAAAATAATACCAGATCATGCTCATCACATCCAAGTGTCATTCAGTTAGTCTTTTTGGTGCTCTGCTTTCCTTTTTGTGCCTCTTAGGGCAAGTTTGCCTTATTCTTTACAAATCAGTTTAGCCTTCTTAGAAATTAAGTGTCTTTGTTAATGTTAGTAGTAGTGGTTAGGTACTTTTGTTTTAACAAAGGAAAACATAGGTCAATATGTGTTGGAACTTTTGTAAGCATTTACAATCCCTTTTTCAGATTGATGTGTGTTCAGAACATATTTTAATGCCATTTCCCCTAAGGGGACTTGTGAGGCAAATGTATTTAAGTGTCATTTTAATGCCTTTTTATAGCTTTTATTTATTCCTTTACACCTCCATGATGTTCCAACATCTGATGAATTGTGGCTTTTCATTAGGACTTCTGGATTTCTTATGTATAAAAACAGAATAATAAAAGAGAAAAAAAATCTTTTCTTCCAAGATGGTTATACATATCTATTTATATTACAAGTGGATAAATATGTATTTTTTCTAAAAATTCTGGACAATACATGCATCTGTGTAGTGAAGAGAAACATTTCGATTAAATCAGTCCATTATTAAAAAAAAGAAAAAGGATTAGTGTCAAAATTATTTTTAAACAATTTCTTTCAAGCTTCATTTTATTTTTTTCCAGCTTAATTTTTCTTTCACCATTTTCATTTAAAGATGGCTGCAAATTATAAAAGCTTATGAAAATATTATTTTTATATTTATATCTATAAATGTTCACTATTTTAATCTGTCCTCCATTTTGAGGTGCTTGCTTTTCTAACCTTCAAAGTAAGTACCTAAGTATGTGTGTGTGCTCAGCCATGTCCAACTCTTTGTGACCCCATGGACCATAACCTGCCAGGCTCCTCTGTCCATGGAATTCTCCAGGCAAGAATACTGGAGGGGGCTCCCATTTCCTACTCTGGATATATGTAAATAAACATTTATAAAACTAATATAAATTTTGACAGATGCTACTTTGAGTCTCTGTGTTGATTTTGGTAATTTTTACAATATTTCTAAGTTTTTCATTGTGATTGTATCTGTTATGTGCTCCATGATCATTAATCTCTGATATTATTATGCATGCTGGAGACTTAGATATTGGTTGGGATTTTTTTAGCAGAAAAGTATTTTAAATTAAGAGATATATATATATATATGTATATATTTTAGACATATTGCATTCTTAATAATTGACTACAGTTTGGTGTAACATAACATTTATATGTACTGGGAAACCAAAAAAATTGTGACTTGCTTTATTGCAGTGTTTACTTTATCGCAGTGTTCTGGGACCGAACTCGTGGTATCTCTTGGAGGTATGCCTGTGCTAGCAGCTTCTTTTAGTCCATAGAGGGTGGACTTTGCTTTGGGGGCCATTGCTTCCTCACTGGTTCAGATGACTTTGTTGTTCCTGTGAGTTTCAGGTAGTCTTTTAATAGCAGCTCTGGGTACAAAGGTTTCAAAGTCATCTTTTCAGAGAACTCACATGGGGAATGACTTATATCATTTGGCTCCAAGGTGGAACATGGTGAGGTGGACGGAGATGCCCTGAGGGTTGTGAGCTTCTTTTCCTTTGTTCTTTTTTCCCATTGTAACAATGGATGGTAAACTTTGCCACATCATGAAAAGTGAAAGTGAAAGTCGTTCAGTCGTGTCTGACTCTTTACGACCCTATGGACTATAGTCTATGGAATTCTCCAGGCCAGAATACTGGAGTGGGTAGCCTATCCCTTCTCCAGTGGATCTTCCTAACCCAAGAATCAAACCAGGGTCTCCTGCATTGCAGGTGGATTCTTTACCCACTGAGCTATAAGGGACACTATGCCACATCTTGGTACCTGACTTGTAGAAACTGTGAATATTACTTAGTGTGAGAATCTACTGACAAGGAGGTTTTGATTTATTGGAAATTAAAACTCTGAGGAACATATAATTAATGATTTTCCAGATGAGAAGTCTACCAAAGATCCCATCACACCTAGTATCCCCTTTCTTCCTTTCTAATATACGCTAGGTAAATTTAATGCATAGTACCCATCTTTAAAGGGGCTTCTCTGGTAGCTCAGTCAGTAAAGAATCTGCCTGCAGTGCAGGAGACCTGGGTTCAATCCCTGGGTCAGGAAGATTCCCTGGAGAAGGAAATGGCAAACCACTCTAGTATCCTTGCCTGGAAAATCCCATGGACAGAGGAGCCTGGTGGGCTGCAGTTCTTGGGGTTACACGATTGAGTGACTAACACTTTCATCCATCTTTAAAATCCTAAAAATTCCCATTCAAAACCCTAAAAGATGATGCCATCAAAGTGTTACACTCAATATGTCAGCAAATCTGGAAGACCCAGCAGTGGCCACAGGATTGGAAAAGATCAGTCTTCATTCCAGTTCCCAAGAAGGGCAGTACTAAACCATCAAACAGTTGCACTGATCTTCCATGCTAGTAAGGTCATGCTTAAAATATTGCATGCTAGGCTTCAATTACACAAACCAAGAACTTCCAGACATCCAAGCTGGGTTTAGAAAAGGCAGAGGAACCAGAGATCAAATTGCCAGCATTCGCTGGATCATAGAGAGAATTCCCTTGGAATTCGCAAGGGAATTCCAGAAAAACATCCACTTCTGTTTTATCCAATGTGCTAAAGCCTTTGACTGTGTGGATCATAACAAACTTTAGAAAGCTCTTAAAGAGATGGAAATATCAGACCATCTTACCTTTCTCCTGAGAAACCTGTGTGTGAGGCAACAAGCAACAGTTAGAACCCTGTATGGAACAACAGATTAGTTCTCAGGATTGAGAAAGCAGTATGACAGGGCTGTGTGTGGTCACCTTATTTATTTAACTAATACACTGAGCACGTCATGAGAAATGCTGGGTTGGATGAGTTAGAAGCTGGAATCAAGATAGGCGGGACAAACATCAACAACCTCAGGGATGCAGATGATACTATTATAATGGCAGAAAGTGAAGAGGATCTAAAGAACCTCTTGATGAGAGCAAAGGAGAGTGAAAAAGCTGGCTTAAAACTCAACATTCAGAAAAGTAAGATCATGGCCCCCAGGCCTATTACTTCATTGCAAACATAAGGGGGAAAGGTGGAAGCAGTGACAGATTTCCTCTTCTGCTCTCAAATCACTGTGGATGGTTACTGGAGCCATGAAATCAGAAGACGATTACTTCTTGGCAGGAAGGCTATGACAAACCTAGACATCATGTTGAAAAGCAGAGACATCACTCACTCTGCTGACAAACGTCTGCATATTGAAGGTTATGGTCTTCCCAGTGGTCACAGATGATTGTGAGAGCTGGACCGTAAAGAAGGCAGAGCACCAAAGAATTGATGCCTTTGAACTGTGGTGCTGGAGAAGACTTTTGAGAGTCCCTTGGACCGTGAGGAGATCAAACCAGTTAATTTTAAAGGAAATTGACCTTGAACACTCACTGGAAGGACTGATGCCTAAGCTGAAGCTCCGGTATTTTGGTCATCTGATGTGAACAGCTGACTCATTGGAAAAGTCCCTGATGCTGGAAAGATTGAGGGCAGAAGGAGAAGAAGGCGCCAGAGGATGAGATGGCTGGGTGGCATCACCGAGGCAATGGATATGAATTTGGGCAAACTCTGAGAGATGGTGAGGGACAGGGAGGTCTGGTGTTGCTGCAGTCCATGGGTTTGCAGAGTTGGATGATTCTGTGACTGAAGAGCAACACCCATCTTTAAGGGCTTCCCTGGGGCTCAGACTTCCCTGCAGGCTTCCCTGCAGGCTGCAGACAGCCTGCAATTTGGCAGACCTGGGTTTGATCTCTGAGTTGGGAAGATTCTTTGGAGAAGGAAATGGCTACCCACTCCAGTATTCTTGCCTGGAAAATTCCATGGATAGAGAAGCCTTACAGGCTTCAGTCCATGGGGTGGCAAAAAGTTGGACATGACTGAGTGTTAAACACAGACACACACACACACACACACACACCCATCTTTAAATGTTCCAGTTTTCAAACTATGAGGATGAATTTTTTATCTGCATATAATTTTAAGACAAACACATGTATTTTCAAAATTCAGTTGGTTTTAGTAATCAAAGGATTTTTTTTATTATTTAATGACCATGAGAATAGTTATTGATCAATTTGTGTTTGCCTTTTTATTGGTAATAAAGATGGGTGTAGGGAACAGGAAGAAGAAGAAGAATATAATGGATTTTTTTCATATGTTTAACAAAGAATTACATTTAAAAATGGTCTTGTTCTTTCAAGTGGTATTTTTTTTTTATTGTGAACAGTTTAAATGAGATAACCATTTATTTCTAGTCACCCTTGAGATATCTAGTGTATGATCTTTTCTGAGGTATTTTACATTTCTTAGTATAGAGTTTATCTATCTTGCACGTGTTTTGCTATGTATCCCTAATCTGTGAGAAGATTTATAGCTTTTTATTAACTTTATTTTGTCTTTGTTTTATAATGAAGATGAAACACTGGTTGGCTTAATTTCAAGGATAAGCCCTGCCTGTCAGATGAGTTACTCTTCATCTCCCTTTCCTGGCTTTGTTTCCATCTGTTCCCCAAAACATTTACATCTTTTCCAATTTTTAGTTTTAGTGAGGGAAAGGGACTGATTTTGTTGTTGTCGTGTACCTTTACAACTCACACCATCAGATTCAGGTAAGATAGCTGGAAATCTGCCCGTATGGAAAGTATAGTGTTACCCCAGTAGAGAAAGTTGAGAATAGGAATCAGGTTTTTTGGCCTTATCGACCGCTTGTACATTTGACAGTACAAGGTATTTGAGGGCAGTGCATGTGGAAATGTTAAGGAGTTAACATTAATAGTCCTGTGGCTAAACAGATGGTGTAATTAGCCCACAATGGGAAGAGCAGCATTTTCATGTTTGGATAAAAAGGGCTCACTGTGGGTGGTAGAGTTAAGAGGTTCCAAATGACAATATCTTATAAAGATAAGGACAGTGACGCTTTCATACTTCATGGTTTAGGCGTTCATGTACATATATATAAACTCTCAGCCTGTTTTATTTAAGTATACTAACTCTTGTTACATTTAGGAATAATTCTCTGTTAAGTGAATTCAGCTTAGTCCAGGAGATATGGCCAAGTACTGTGGAGGATTCAGAAAAGAATTTGGTCTTTGTACTCAAATAGCCAATTTTCTGGAACGTGTTCATAGGTTAGTGGCAAATAGAGGACCTGACAGATATTTTTATAGCAAAAGTATATTGTAAATGATTAGTTCTATGAGTTACTTATCCAAGTTCAATATTCCTCAGAAGGAAAATATTTTCAATAAGATAGTGGAAAGTAGTTCAAGGACTGTGTGTCTCTTCATCATCTAATAGTGTCATTGCTTTTCTATGTGAAATAGTTTGCTTTTGTCAAATGTCATCTATTCCAAACTATATATATTTTTATGTGATACAAAAATGATACAATAAGCAAGAAAATACACTCAAATGGATAAAAGGGCCATGGCAAGCCCTTCTGTCTGTATAATGTGAACATGTTTTCCTCAATAAAAATTTAGAAGTTGACACTGGTTGTATTTTGTTCCAATTGATTTTACTCAAATTTTTTAATAATGTAAATTTAAGATAATATCAGATACTTTGGTTAATTATTAGAGAGATATTTGGAAAGACTTTTTTTTTTCCCTTGTCAGCCCATCTGCTCCTATGGTACAATCATAATGCAGAAACATTGACATCTCAATTATTTCCATGGCAACAAATTGATGTCAGGATCTCACATTTGACTTCACTGCAGGACCAAATATAATTTGGATTACAGGGATGGATTGGGAGTTCTTATTGAAGCACAGGTCTTTAAGAAAGAAGATTAAATATCTTTGGGAAATAATTTTAAGCCTTTAAAAAATGTAAGTGTACTTTTAAAGAGAAAAGTATGAGTATACCCAAAGTATATGAATACTCTTCTATCTTTCTGTGTATACAAAGCCATGAGGAAAGGCATTTACTGTCTGACATTTGCAAGTAAGAGTTTGCATCTGATTTATTGTTTACTCAAAAACTTAGAAAAATAGAAACTTAGGCAGTTGTCTGTAGCACCCAGAATAGTAAAGGTCCAGAACCATCTTGCTTTTAGTGAAGTAGTATGTATAAACTATCAGTATATGGTAGCTCCGCCTTAAATGATATACCCTGTTTTTGATTGAGGATATCATAACGATAGGTGATCCTGCACACTGTATGGATGGCATAGCTTTGGAAGATTTTGTGGTACTTTGCCTTCCTTCTTGTCTCGTTTTGTGCTCCAGTGAAGAATATTTAGTATTTTACTATTTATTCCAGTTATGAGTTCTGTCCATTCTTTATTGCTAATGCTCAGGGGAAACAGTTAGATTTGATTCCTATGAAGAAACTTCTGTATTGAATCTAAGTTATTTCTGACCCTGTTCCATAGCCCTTGGTGTATAATTTTTAAGTTCGTATTCAAGCTCATGAGGGCTTCTGCCCTCTCTGACTATATATTGAAGGCAGACACCATGTCTTTATACTCTCAGTGTCTGGCACATAGTGGGTACTTTGTTGAAAAATACATGTGATCTCATGGATTGTCAGGGTATTACAGATTCTCCGAACCTTGGCAGTGTCACTCCATGCCACATATTGTGTTTTGCAGGTTTAAAATTTTGGTTTAATCTGTTTTTAGGAGACTGATTCATTATAAGTAAACTGAAAAGAAACTGACTCATAATGTATGCTTGGAGATAATTTCCTGATTCTATCTATTAATTTCTTTTAATAAAAGTCAGTGAAAGAGATAACATTATAGATTAGATGGTTTCTAGGTGAACCCACCCTACTCCAGTACTTTAGCCTAGAAAATCCCATGGACGGAGGAGCCTGGTAGGCTGCAGTCATTGGTGACGCTAGAGTCGGACACGACAGAGTGACTTCACTTTCACTTTTCACTTTCATGCATTGGAGAAGGAAATGGCAACCCACTCCAGTGTTCTTGCCTGGAGAATCCCAGGGATGGGAAGCCTGGTGGGCTGCCGTCTATGGGGTCACACAGAGTTGGACACGACTGAAGCGACGCAGCAGCAGCAGCAGCAGGTGAGCCAGTCCTGCAACTTGATGACAGCTGAGGGAGCCAGGTGCCCAGGACCCAGCTGGCCCTCAGGCCCTTCATTTAACCTAGAGAGAATAATTGTATAGGATCAATAGGAAAGCATGTTCTCACAAGTACCAACCAGGTGAATTCCCAGCTCACAATAATTATCCCTCTTTGAGAACAGCCCAACCACAGAGGTGGACCTGAAAAAATGATATGCAGTGTCCTTGGCACTTATCCCTGACCTCTGGCCACCTCTTAGGGGTAGACGACTAATCTAAACTGTACAGGTTTTGAAATGGGAATGGGGAGGCTGAAGCTGGCTGAAACTCTTACCTTAATGGCAGTGTCCATATACTCCAGTTGCTGAAGCCTCTGTGGACGGTGACCCATGGAGACTGCTGCTGCTGGTAGATCTCCGAGGTGGGGATGGGGAGAAGTTCAGTGCTGTTTTGAGGCCTGGACCCTACAGTGGGCAGCCGTGACGAGGGCTCTGGTGCTCTGGGAACACACTTGTCCCTGGGGCCCCAGGTCACCTGCCGGCCCCAGGCTAGAGGGCTTAGAGGGCCTTGGGGAGAAGCTGAGATCTGCCTCTCATCGCTCTCTAGGCCTCGAGGACCACCTCAAGGCTCACTGTTGGTGGAGCAGGGCTTCTAACTCGCGCTGCGTCAATGGTCGCGCTATGCCAACTGAGCCAACGGTTGCGTGCTCAGTACTTACAACCTTGGCCTCCTGATTCTCAGGCCTTTAAACTCAAACTGAATTGTACCACTGGCTTTCCTGCTTTTCCAGCTTGCAGACAGCACATCATGGGACTTCTCGGCCTCCATAATCTTGTGAGCCAATTCCTGTAATAAGTATGTATGTATATGTATATACACACACACATATATATATATATGTTATTAGTTACACGTATATAATATATAAATTACAATATGTATCCCTCTTGGTTCTGTTTCTGTGGAGAAGCCTGAGTCATACGACAACCAGCAATTATGTTCTTCTCTTCCCCTAAAATGACTTGCACATTTTCGCCCTTTCTCTAATTATTGCTTCAGACAATAGAGTATGAGTAAACTTGCAATGCTTCACTTGTGTATCATGTTCTCATTTCCCGGAGAATACACTCTGGGGCTCTGTGATGATGATGGCCCTTGTATGTCAAAGGTTTACTTTGTACCTGTTGTTGTGCTGAGTTCTTTATTACACTATCACGTTCAAATTATTTTAATAACCTGGGCGATAACTACTCTTGCTTTCCTATGTGACAGAGTGGGGAAAAGAGGTAGAGAAATGTGCAGTAACTTGCCTCAAACTACATCCTGGAATAAGTGGACAAGCTGGGAGTTGAATCTGATTCTGGAATCAGGACCCTTGCAATTGGGCTCATATCGAGATGGATAGATTTTTTTAAAATGTGGATATGGGGATTTCCAGGTCACTCAAGTGGTAAAGAATCTGTCTGCTAATGCAGGAGCCACAAGAGTTGCAGGTTCAGTTCCTGGGTCAGGAAGATCCCCTGGAGCAGGAAATGGCAGTCCACTCCCCAGAGGAGCCTGGCGGGCTGCAGTCCACGGGGTCAGAAAGAATAAGACACGACCGAGCACGCAAGCAAAGCACAGTGCTGCCTTCTAATTTTTATTATTTTCAGTATTGGAAGGTGAGCTTGTTTCCAAATCCTGAGAAAGTCTCACTATAGTCACAGCCTGAGTGGGAATGGTAGTTTCCTGTCTGCAGTATCCCTGCTTTCAAGGTCGCAGAAGCAGAGAATTGGCATGAGGCTGAAAAGAAAATGAGTGTACTTAATGATAAGAATTTTAATGAGATTTCAAATGAGCAAATATACCCATTTTGGGATCATTTAATTTTTTTTTTCCACGCAGCTTAATAGCATTGCAGTAAAAACTTACTAATTTAAGAATTGTGGGCAACACCTGTCTGAATTAACAAAGTCTAAATTGTAAAATAATTTTGTAGAAATTAAGTTTTATTATTTTTCTGATACCTATAATTAGCTTGTCAATTAGGAGCTGAGAAAACTAAGCTTCTGAGTTACTAGAATAGTTCATTTTACATTAGTACTCTTATCTTCAATCTTCTTTATGCTATTAATTGCCTTTTAAATTACACTAATATTTTCTACAGAGAGATCAGTTCTTTGTAAAAGGCTTTCATATGTAGCATTATGTTTAATACTCACAAGAACCCCTACTTTTTAGACTAGTCAGTTTGATGTGAAAGGAGAACAGAGATGGTTTCTTCAGGACAACATGGCTGGTTAGCCAGTGCCTGGTTGGAACCTGTGTCATTTGAGGCATTTTATTAATATTACCAACACACAAATATTTACTGTTTAGACAATCATTTTTGAATTATCATCAAAGTTTGTTTAACAGCATCTGAATTTGTGTTTTTCCCTCCTCTTTCCTTCCCTGCCCTTCCTTTTTTCCTTGCTCTACTCCCCTTTCCATCTATCCGTCAATCCTGATTTATGTCTACGAAATGTGCAAAGAATGTGTTTGTGTTAAGCAGATTTTTCAGCTTTTCAATTTTTTTGGTGGTCATTTAAAATTTTCACTAAATTCTTATTACAATTCAAATTTATTCTCATTGGATCAGATCATTTTAGATTGTGGTTAAGTTATTGATTGAATTTGTTTTCTAGTGTTTTGTTATTTGGAATATCTATCTAGAACTAATTTGAAATAGTCTCTGTAATTGACTATTGTAGTGTTTTAGGATAAGAATAAAGTAGATCCGTCTTCTGTCCTCTATAGTCTACTTGTATTCAGAGCTCTGAAGATTTTAAGTAATAGAATTGGCACTGTTTATTTTGAACAAAGAAACCAAAATCATTGTAAGGACAGTGCTGTGCCTAGTTGGTATGGGACAAAATCATGTCCCTTAGTAATCAACTAGAGTCAGGAGCTTATATCTGTCTTCATTCCAATGAAGATAGACATAAAATGGAGACTTCCTTACTATATTGTTCCTTGTCAATGTATAATCTAGAATTATTTTCTATAGAAAAAATGTTTTTAACCTGCTAGGGCTGTTTGGTTTTCTTGAAATACAGTTCATAATGGGAAGGTGGCACAGTTCTCTTCCTTATGCATCAGTTAGCAGCATACTAAGTTGGATTCTCAGTGTGCATTGTATTTTAAAAAAATTTCTCCCGATGATTCTTATGTGCAACCAGGGTTGAGAAGCACTAATCTAGAGCTTGGACATAGCTCAAATACCAAAGTTTTATTGCTTATTATAAAAGCAAAATTACAAGGTAACTATTGTTTTTACTACTGATATATTCTTTTGCCAAACTTTATTGCAGCATATGGATTTCATTCAAAGCAATTTATTTAGGTGTGTTCTGGGAGGTACTTGTTTATCTTTGTTAAATTAAAAACTAAAGTAAATGTATCATACAGGAAGCACTCTAAAGGCAACCTAAAAATAATACACTAACATTTCTTCAAGGCTTATTCTATGCTCAGTTTTGTGCTTAGCCCTATTATAGTCTTTAGTCCATTTAAATCCTCCTAACACCTTAGAGAAAATCTAATACTTCATGCAATGGAAGAGGAACCAGAAGCTGAAATTTTATCTGCTTGTCTAAAGTCATGGAATAAGTAAAGGGTGGGGCAGGGGCTGATGGGTGCAAACAGTTGGGAGACCCAGAGACTGTGCAGTAAATCCCAGTTCTCTGCTTCTCTCAGAGTGAGACGTGTTTAATCCCATCCCATCCTTTGTGTGAAATGTTTTTCTACTTTTATTGTGCAGCAAAGAAGTGGAATGACTCTGGGTTTTTAATCTTCAGATTCTGCCATAGAATCTGTAAATAAAATGGTCAAATCTATTATTTGTGATGGTTAGAATTTTTATTAGACCATTATATAGTGACTAGCATTTTTTGAATGGTTAAAATGTGGTTACTTAACTTTATGATATCATTCAATCATGAAGTCTACAGGTTAGTTGTTTTTAGCTATTCTGTATGCCTGAGGAAATAGGCTTAAGGAACTTAAGTGTCACAGTGAACTTTGAACCAAGGCTCCTCGCAGTGTTTATTCTTAACCACCTTTTGCCTATGAGGTAGCGGAAAAGTTAATAGAAATTAAAGAGTGCCTTGGAGAATAGCATATAACCTTCTCCAGAAGCTTTTTAAAGTTGTATCTCAGTCAATACAAGAGACTTAGCTAGCAACGAACACCATGAATTAACTTTCTCAATGTCAGAACTTGGTCATATCTCTTTAATCTGTTTTCATTTTTTTACTTACTTCCTAGTGTTAAACAGTGAAGGAATAAGATGTTCACTAATCATGACCAGTTCACAATTTTGCTGTGGTTTTTCAGTATGTTTTGCTCATTATTTGGAAAGTGAACGTTGCTCAGTCATGTCCGACTCTGCGACCCCATAGACTATATAGTCTATGGAATTCTACAGGCCAGAATACTGGAGTGGGTGGTCTTTCCCTTCTTCAGGGGATCTTTCCAACCCAGGGATCAAACCCAGGATTGGAAATGGGCCCTCAAAAGAAATCTTGTTGTATTTTATCCTTTTGTGGCTTGCTTCATTATAGATGTAGAATTTAAACTTAAGAAAATATGCTCGTATTATTATATTCTCCAGTGATTAAAGCTTAGGTTTTAGAAGAGGTACATAATTTTACCTTATCTAAAATTTTTAAAATATGGAAGCTCATAAAGAGAATACAGTGAATCCCTACAATACTTTGGTAGTAAAGACACAATGAATAACCAGCAACACATTAACTCGGGGGAAAACGTGATTTTAAGGTTATATCAAACATACTTGAATATACTTAAAGTGAAAAATTGGAAAACTTATATGGATGGCCTTTCTTATTTAAAAGGCAGAGGGGCTTTTATGTGAGAGTTAGAAAATCCAGAAAAAGTGATGGGAGACCCAAACAGACAAACACAGGAAATATGATAAGCCCAGACTTGATAGTGGCAGCGTGAACTGGTGACGAGCATTCTGAACTGACCGAACACTGATGCTGACTTTGAGAGTGGGTTCACACTGCCACGCGTCCTGTCCTCAAATAGTCCTGGGATCACTAGGACATCTCCTTGTGAGACTGTAAGCAACTTGAGAACAAGAACAAGCACTTTCTTCTTGTATCCTGAGGAATTAACATAGTGCTTGGCATTTGTAGGCTCTGTTAAGTGTGCATCAGTTCAGTCAGTTCAGTCGCTCAGTTGTGTCTGACTCTTTGTGACTCCATGAATAGCAGCATGCCAGGCCTCCCTGTCCATCACCAACTCCCGGAGTTCACTCAAACTCATGTCCATCTAGTCAGTGATGCTATCCAGCCATCTCATCCTCTGTCATCCCCTTCTCCTCCTGCCCCTGATCCCTCCCAGCATCAGGGTCTTTTCCAATGAGTCAACTCTTCGCATGAGGTGGCCAAAGTATTGGAGTTTCAGCTTTAGCATCAGTCCTTCCAGTGAACACCCAGGACTGATCTCCTTTAGAATGGACTGGTTGGATCTCCTTGCAGTCCAAGGGACTCTCAAGAGTCTTCTCCAACACCACAGTTCAAAAGCATCAAATCTTTGGCACTCAGCTTTCTTCACAGTCCAACTCTCATATCCATACATGACCACTGGAAAAACCATAGCCTTGACTAGATGGACCTTTGTTGGCAAAGTAATGTCTCTGCTTTTTAATATGCTATCTAGGTTGGTCATAACTTTCCTTCCAAGGATTAAGTGTCTTTTAATTTCATGGCTGCAATTAGGACACATAATTAAGAATATATCTTAATTTTATTAAGAGTTTAATAAAAATCCTATTGAGAATCATGTTACAGTAGATGATGAGCCTTTAATTCAGGTCAGTGGTTCTTAAACTTTTTGGATCCATAAGGATCCCTTTATGATTTTTAAAATTATTGAGAACACAAAAGAACTTTATGTGGGTTCTATTTACTGATATATCCCATCTACCATGTAAGAAAACTGAGAAGTTTAAAAAATAATAATTAAAAAGTTCATTACTTGTTAACATAAAACATACTTTTGTGGGAAAAAAACCCTGCATTTGCAGAACAAAAAATTTAATGAGAAGACTGGCATTTATGTACATCTTTTATGATTCGCTTTGATTTTCTAGTTCATTAGAAGACAGCTAGGTTTTTATATCTGCTTCTTCATTGTCTTTTGTAATATGTTCTTTTGGTGTAATATATGAGATAAAAGGGAGGTGTATTTTAATAGAGGATGTTCTTTGATACTGCACTAATATGCTACAGATTGTAATTTCTTAAAAGTTAGTTTCAATGAAGAATTGAAACATCTACATTGAACATTTTGTACCTTGTTACAGTAAAATATGTTTTGCTCTTTGTATAGATTTTTACCTATGCATGATTTTATAGCATCATGTATTGACCAATTGGGAAATATCAGTTCTCTAAGTTAAGCAGATCTGGATGTGGACATATTTTATTAAGTGACTAGTCAAGCAATAACATTTCTTAATGTCAGAAGATGTTTTAAGTGTTGGAAAGCTCTCAGGCTCAGGCTGGTGGATTAAATTTTCAAGATACTGCTACTGCTACTGCTAAGTCATGTCAGTCATGTCCGATTCTGTGTGACCCCATAGACGGCAGCCCACCAGGCTCCTCCGTCCCTGGGATTCTCCAGGCAAGAACACTGGAGTGGGTTGCCGTTTCCTTCTCCAATGCAGGAAATTGAAAGTGAAAGTGAAGTCACTCAGTCGTGTCCGACTCTTAGCAATCCCATGGAATGTAGCCTAGCAGGCTCCTCCGTCCATGGAAGTTTCCAGGCAAGAGTCCTGGAGTGGGTCGCCAGTGCCTTCTCCATTTCAAGATACTAATTTTCACTTAAAATTTCAATTTTTATCATTGGCAACAGACACTGTCAGTTATTTTCCTTGAAGTGACAGGTTCACTTGCTCTTTCCTCCCCAAAATGTCAGTCATACCCAATTCTGAATAGGTTGTCTTCAGTCATTCATTCAAGTAAAACACAGTGTTTTGTGGAAAGAGTGGCTAGTTCACCGCATATCTCAGTCTCATAAGTGCTTTTTGTTTGAGACGGTTATCCCATTGTATTTTGATATGCAGTGGAAATGCTTTATCCATTTTTCCTTCCTTTACTGTATAGGATATTAAAATGGCATGTACTCAAGGATTGTGATTTTAAAAATTAATTAATTTTACTGGTTTATTAAAGACCTTCTTAAGTGAAACTGCACTTTATTTATTGCGATTGCATGTCTCTGAATGTCTGCTAGTAAAATTTGGTGTCTCTGTTTTGATTTATGCTAATGACATTCACAGCTTGACTCAACATTGCTTTTGCACCATCAGTGAGAAAGATAATAGTGTCTTAGTATCATTATGAAAACAGTTTTGACGTCATGATTCCTAGAAGGGTCCTAGGGAACTCATACTTTGTGTAGCATTGGTTTAGGGGAGTGGTTGTCATGTAGATGTAAAGTAATTGTTCTTTATGTAAAAAAAAAAATATCTTGATACTATCACAAGTAGAATTTCTTCCATGTATTAGAATAAATGGTTTTGTTTAATTGGTTCAATAACAGCTTGAAAAAATTAAATTGCTATTACTGAGAAGAGGATAATTTGTTTTTAATTTTCAAGTAAATCAAGTACAATAATGCCTCACAGTGCATTTCTTAATAGTGATCTCGCTTATCATTACAACTATATATGTATCCTGAGAACCAAATGCTGTTTGAACGTGTGACATACTTCTTTACTGTCAACGTATTAATTGTTTCTCTGCTTATAGAGTTTTTGATTTGAGTTTTATTCTCCTACAGATAGATTTCACACAGTAAGTATATGGACAAAAATAAGTTAAGGGTAAATGTGTTTTTTTCTTCAGTTATTGCATTCACATAATCTACACAAAAGTATTAAATATTTATTCCTAATTTTGGTTAACAGTCAATTTAAAAAATTGTACCATGAGGGAAAAACCTATATATTTTAACCTGGGATCAGAGACCAGAGTATATAAATCTTTCTAGTATTTTCTGTTTTTTTTTTTTTCCCCCTCCTTTTCTTTCATGTTTCCCCTGTGGGGAATAAAAGCAACACTAAAGTATGAGCTCAAACAATGAGAGAAGTGTCCTTCTAACAGTGATAATGCTTAAAATGCATTTTCTTTTCAAGTTTTATGAAAACTTAAAACAGTTTCCATAGATTGATAATCAAACACCAGGAATGACCAAAATAGTAAATTCTAATGAAATAATGAAATATAGGTATAAGTCTGTGTTTTCATAATACAAAGTTATGTAGATAAAGGAATCATTTAATAAGTGTTGTATAGGAACCTGTTTTCAACTGTGTGCTGTATGAGATTTTGTGAACCCTCTCTTGATTCATGTGCATGGTTATTTTTAAAAGTTACTCAGTACATTTAAATACAATTTTTAAACCTGGAAGGCTGTCAGAAAGGAATGCACGAGAAGTTGATGTGATCTTTGCCACTTAACACATGGCTAAATATTTTGTTAGGGGCCCACTTTTGAATGTTGTCTTGGTTAATATTTTTGTGGGCTAGGTTAATGATTACAGTTTGGATTGTAAATGATATTTGTAATTTCTTGCCCCTACCCCACTCCAAACATACAGAGTGAAACACCTTTGATCCCTGATGGCAAAGAGCTAGGACCTTAAAGAGCTGCACACATAAATAATTTATTTCCAATCATTATTTAGTGCCTCAAATATGCCATGCTCTGCGCTGGGGCTAAAGATAAAAGAGTAACAGGATAAGGTCTTTATAGTCTAACAGAGGGAGACAGTAGGGAATGTAAGTGAGAAAAGTGTTATGAACTCTAGAATAGGAATAGATACAGGGGGTTCAGTAAAAGCTTAGTTTTATGGAGAAGTTCTTGTTGTTTATCACTCCGTTGTGCCTAACTCTGTCCCCATGGACTGTAGCCCACCAGGCTCCTCTGTCCATGGAATTCTCCCGGCAAGAATACTGGAATGGATTGCCATTTCTTTTTCCAGGGGATTGTGTCAACCCAGGGGTCGAAGCTGGGGCTTCTGCATTGGCTGGTGGATTCTTTACCGCTGAGCTACCAGGAAAGCCTTATGGAGAAGACAGTATGTGAAATGAAAAGACCAGAAAAGTCTGTGTAGAACAAGTGACCAACTGCAATTATATGTACCCAAATGATGTAATCCTTATAAATAGCAATCATATATTGATTCTTTAGGTCTCTGGAACCAAAGTTGTTAAAAAATGAATAGTTCTTAGTTTAGTCCACAAAAATTTATGAAGCATCTATTTGGGTTTTGGTGAGCATTTAATGAAATAACCTGTATACAGTGCTTAGCATGGTGCCTGGCATATGGTAGATGCTTGTTTTATGTCAGCCATTGTTATTTTGTCTTAAACTGCTTTAACAAATCTCATGGGAGTTAGACCTCAAAATAACTCAAAAAATAAACTTTCTTATTTCCCAGTTAGGTGGAAATCTTGGCTTTCTTGCCTAGCCCTGTGCTCCTAACCAGGAGAAGCTTGCCTACTCAAGCTAGTGTTGATACTGATTTCGTAGAAAGTAATGCTGTCCAACTCTTTTCCTTTAAAGTGGGATAATAAATATTTTCTAATCCCACACTGTGTACACAGTGCTGTGCTGTGTTTTAGAGGTAAGAAACTCGAAACTGAAATTATATTTGTCCTTAAGGAGCTTACATTTTATCATCCTAAGAAAGATAAATATTTAAATAACTAGGGATAGAACACACAGTTTAAAAAAAAAGAGGATTGATTATTACTTAGCTTTGTCTCATTTAAGCTTTAGATTTTCTGAGGGGTAAAAAACCATAAGATTGTAGTTGTTAGAAAAGACCTTTGTTAAAAAGATGTTTTGAGCATTTCCCCCTACTGTTTTCCTTAGTTTTATTTGCAAGCCAGAGCAGGTATTAAAGATGAAGTGTTCTGGTGGGAGCGGTAGCCCGGAGCGCTTGAAGCATTGCTAATTTCAAACCTTGTAATTTAGTTAAATTGAAACATAACTGCATTTAGATGAATGGGCCGCTAGTTTTCCTTCCCAAAGCAAACATGCCAACCTTTCATTACTTCTTGTCTGCGCTATGGCTTCTGTGTAATTCCGATCTGCTCATTTACACATAATTGACATGTTATGGTGGTGCAAATTTTTTTATTTTGAAAAAAAAAAGCTTCAAAAAAATTAGGGATGCTTTCTATAGCATACTGCATCAATCATTTTACATTTTGAAGTGAAAATGAGGGAGTGATTCCAGGTAACTTAGTGTTCCTGTGGAAGGTGGTTTGGCTCAAGCGTTTTTAAACCGGGAAATGAATAAGTGACACAGTAGGTCTGATTACAAACACAGTTTATCTTCATTTGGAATCCATGACTTCTATTAAATTTAATTACTTCCCCCGTGGCTTCTATTAAATTTAATTAATTTCCCCTGCAGCTGGCATGGTGGAGGTGCTGCTGCTAAATGAAGGTGATTGCTAATTGAGGGAGTTTTCTGTAAGAGGTTTTTTACCCATTTTCTCTTGTTTATTTGAAAATCTCTTATCCAGCCAGATAACTCAGGACATTATTCAGAAGTTACAGGTTGCAAAGTCATACATGAGTTCATCAGCATTACTTAGATCTGTGGGGCTTTTTTGTTTTGTTTTCTGTTCTGATCCTTCAGTTAACATGTCTTTTTGGTGAGAGGCCAGCCTAGGATTCTAAGTAAGGGAAATGTGCCCGGTCTTAACCTAGACAAGATGGGATCTGTTAGGCCAATCTTCACGTGGAGGTTTCTGGCAGCTATTCCAAGGTCAACTGCTGTTCAATTTCGAAACACGGAGGAAGAGAGGCAAAGCATTCTGCATTTGTGGACAGTGTATTACCTGTCTAACAATTATTATTTGGGGAACTCTCTCAAATTAGACAATCTTATTATTAATATGATTTTCTCACTAGGGAGTTGCATGATAATATAAACATCAGTATATATTCCTAAGGCAAAGCCAAAAATTTCAAAACATTTTTTAAAATCAGGATATTAAATGTTATATACCTGTTGTGTTTGGTTTCTACAAGTTGGCCACATGTTAGGGAAAAAAAATGTATAATGTAAATAGATCAATATTCATTTAATGCATTTTTATTCTTAGCCTTTCAGTTTTTATTAGAAAAGAGCTTTTATTTTTGAGCATCAGTGTGTGCCAGAAATTATATATACATTGTATATACATATATATATATATACACACATAAGTCATATATATGTATATATATGTATGTGGTGGTGATGGTTTAGTCACTGTCATGTCCAACTCTTGTGTGTATACATATTTTATATATATAATATATACACATTTACACACACATGTATATATATGGGCTTGCCTGATGGCTCAGCGGTAAAGAATCTGTCTGCAAAGCAGGAGATGCGGGTTCCATTGCTGTGTCAGGAAAATCTCCCAGAGGAGGGCGTGGCCGCCCACTCTAGTATCCTTGTCTGGAGAATCCCACGGACAGGGGAGCCTGGTGGGCTACAGTCCATAGGCTTGCAAAGAGTCAGACATGATTGAAGTGACTAAGCACACACACATACATATATATATATATATATATATATATATATATATATAAATTAGCAGTCCAGCAGAATATTCTTTACACATGTAAAATTGAAGTTCAAGTTCTTGTTTTTTCTGTCAATAATTAAATGCCCATTTAAGTGGTATGTGAAAGTCCTGGCTTTGGAGGAAATTCTGTTCTTCTTTGAGTAGACAATACTTGGGTAATACTCCTTTATCAACAAGCTCTTTTGAAAGCTATTTTCTGAGTTTTTCATTATCTCATTCTCTTTTTATTCTCCTGCTTTCCTGGCTACATCTGCTTAACTCAAACTGGGAAGGCCATTATCTCTTCAAATTTAAATTTTAGTTTAATGTCCTTGGGCATTCATACTGTCCATGTTTAACTCAACTGTGGTGTTTATCCATGACTTAGACTGAGCTTATTAAAATACAAAGTACAAAATATAAATTATCTGTTTTTTTTTTTTTTAGAATGACCAAAATGTTTTGCTCTGCCACCATTTTAAAGAAATTAATTTATTTGCTTCTTTTTAAAGCTGTTTACTTATTTTGCTGCACAGGTCTTGGTTGTGGCACTCAGGTTCTTTAGTTATAGTGTGCAAACTCTTAGTTGTGGCACTAATTACCTGATCAGGGATCGAGTCTTAGCCACTGGATCACCAGAGAAGTCCCTCGATTTGTTTCTTATATTTTTCCTTTGTGAGATGTAGCTTTTCTTGCTATGTTATGATGTAATTATAATTCGATTTGCCATCTTTATTTTAAAATTGTAACCGACTTCTGAAGTTTCAAGCTTTAGAATTCTGCTAAAAATATACATTTGTGTACTATTTACCAATACTATCAGAATTTGAATTGCTTTTCCAATAAATCTTGAGTTTTCTTCTCAATTAGTCATTAAGCGCCTGATCGTTACTTCTTAGACACTGTGTTAATGTACTGGCTTTACTAATTAGAGCCATGAAAATGCAAAAGTCAATCAATGAATAAATTAGTGCTCTTTGGTAACCCTTTATGTGCCTGTGACTATCTTCGGTTATTCTGTTCTGTACATAGTAAGAGATGGCCCTACCATTTTGGCACAGTTTTTGTTCAAATGCATTTTTTTGCTATGTATGAAGACACAGTTTTATTGCTTGAAATCTCATCATTGCATAGGAGAAATGATATAGGTGGTTGGTAGGGTGCAAGTATCTGGGGTTAGAAACAGCTAGGTGTGTTTTACGGGCACCGTTGGCCCTGTTTCTACAAGGAAGAGACTTACGGGTGGCCATGTGGTTGTGGGCGGGAGGCCAAAGGGCTTGTTACGAAGCTGCGTTTGATAACAAGCACATGTTTATTTACTTGAAATGTTGTTTAATTGAGGTGATTTGGGAGGCCTTAGAAAAGGAGGGAGGGAGGTTGTTAAACTATATTCCTTGCACACTGTGGTCCCACCAATGTTGAAGGAACGAGAGATAAACAACCGAGATAAAATAATGGAAGAGAGAGTTAAAAGGAGGGAGGTAGGTTGTTAAACTTTATATTCCTTGCACACTGTGGTCTCACCAATGTTGAAGGAAGAAGAGATAAAAAACCGAGATAAAATAATGGAAGAGAGAGTTACAAAAGTCATATAGTACAAAAAGGGGTAGACAGTATACAGAAAAGTGAGGTGACTGTGGCAGTAAGGGTAGAAGGATTTTATCCGGCAGGAAAGAGGATTTAGTGAGGGAAATCCACCTGCTTAATTTATTTATGGTTCCAGAACTAACTTTTGCCTTTTACAAATCTGCATCTCTATTCAGAATTGTAAATAGCATGTTAGTCGCTCAGTTGTGTCGGACTATTTGTGACTCCATGGACTGTAGTTTGCCAGGTTTCTCCGTCTGTGGGATTCTCCAGGCAAGAATACTGGAGTGGTTTGCCATTTCCTTCTCCAAGGGATCTTCCTGACCCAGGGATTGAACCCAAGTCTCCTGCACTGCAGGAGGATTCTTCACCATCTGAGCTACCAGGGAAGCTTGTAAATAGCATAGTAGTATCGTCAAGTATTTTGAGGACATGTCTATTAGTATTCATCTTTGTCTTTTTTGCTATTTGTTCAAATAACTTTTTAGGACCTGAGATTTGACTTTTGATTATTCTTTGGTTGATCTGGATATGGAAATCTGAGGAATGAAGGGTTAGTTATGCTTGTTATTTGGATGTGAGTAGCTACTGAGTGTTAGTGGTGGCTGTAGTATCTTTTGAACTGAGTTACTAGATATTCTTTTCTGCTGGTTTGTCTTTAGGATGCTGATGCAGATCATTTGTGCTTTCTTAACCTGTTCTTATTACTGTGATAGTGAATAAAACTAGCTGCCTAGCTTTCATGTGTAACCACCCTATACATGTCTACTTAAATTGCTAATCTGTGATTACCTTTTGGGAGGTCAATATTAGTGAATCTATCTTGTTAACCTTTTCTAGGGAGAAACTGATTATATTATACATTAATTATTTTGTCTTTTTTCATGGAACATAGTTCCGATTCCTAAGCTAACATAGATTAATGCTTTTCTGGGTTGTCTAGAGGAGATAGGTAAGGTCTTAACGTAGGGAGGCCAACAATGGTCTTTGGAAGGACCCTTGAGTGTGAACTCCATTCCTTCCTGGCATGAAAACAAGTTCAGTTCAGTTCACTTCAATCACTCAGTCGTGTCCAACTCTTTGTGACTCCATGAACCCCAGCATGCCAGGCTTCTCTGTCCATCACCAACTCCCGGAGTTTACCCAAACGCATGTCCATTGAGTCAGTGATGTCATCCAACCATCTCATCCTCTGTCTCCCCTTCTCCTCCTGCCCTCAATCTTTCCCAGCATCAGAGTCTTTTCAAATGAGTCAGCTCTTCGCATCAGGTGGCCAAAGTATTGGCGTTTCAGCTTCTGCATCAGTCCTTCCAGTGAACACCTGGGACTGATCTCCTTTAGGATGGACTGGTTGGATGTTCTTGCAGTTCAAGGGACTCTCAAGAGTCTTCTCCAACACCACAGTTCAAAAGCATCAATTCTTCAGTGCTCAGCTTTCTTTATAGTCCAGCTCTCACATCCATACATGACCACTGGAAAAACCATACCTTGACTAGACGGACCTTTGTTGGCAAAGTAATGTCTCTGCTTTTTAATATGCTGTCTAGGTTGGTCATAACTTTCCTTCTAAGGAGTAAGCGTCTTTTAATTTCATGGCTGCAATCACCATCTGCAGTGATTTTGGAGCCCCCCAAAATAAAGTCAGCCACTGTTTCCCCATTTATTTCCCATGAAGTGATGGGACCAGATGCCATGATCTTCGTTTTCTGAATGTTGAGCTTTAAGCCAACTTTTTCACTCTCCTCTTTTACTTTCATCAAGAGGCTTTTTAGTTCCTCTTCACTTTCTGCCTTAAGGGTGGTGTCATCTGCATATCTGAGGATACTGATATTTCTCCCGGCAATCTTGATTCCAGCTTGTGCTTCTTCCTTCCAGCCCAGCATTTCTCATGATGTACTCTGCATATAAGTTAAATAAGCAGGGTGACAATATACAGCCTTGACGAACTCTTTTTCCTATTTGGAACCAGTCTGTTGTTCCACATCGAGTTCTGTTGCTTCCTGACCTTCATACAGGTTTCTTAAGAGGCAGGTTAGGTGGTCTGGTATTCCCATCTCTTTCAGAATTTTCCACAGTTTATTGTGATCCACACAGTCAAAGGCTTTGACAAGGTCAATAAAGCAGAAATAGATGTTTTTCTGGAACTCTCTTGCTTTTTCGATGATCCAGCGAATGTTGGCAATTTGATCTCTGGTTCCTCTGCCTTTTCTAAAACCAGCTTGAACATCTGGAAGTTCATAGTTCACGTATTGCTGAAGCCTGGCTTGGAGAATTTTGTGCATTACTTTGATAGCATGTCGGAGAAGGCAATGGCACCCCACTCCAGTACTCTTGCCTGGAAAATTCCATGGATGGAGGAGCCTGGTGGGCTGCAGTCCATGGGGTCACTAAGAGTCGGACACGACTGAGCGACTTCACTTTCACTTTTCACTTTCCTGCATTGGAGAAGGAAATGGCAACCCACTCCAGTGTTTTTGCCTGGAGAATCCCAGGGACAGCGGAGCCTGGTGGGCTGCTGTCTATGGGGTCGCACAGAGTCGGACGCGACTGAAGTGGCTTAGCAGTTGCTAGCATGTGAGATGAGTGCAATTGTGTGGAAGTTTGAGCATTCTTTGGCATTGCCTTTATTTGGGATTGGAATGAAAACTGACCTTTTCCAGTCTTGTTGCCACTGCTGAGTTTTCCAGATTTGCTGGCATATTGAGTGCAGCACTTTCACAGCATCATCTTTCAGGATTTGAAATAGCTCAACTGGAATTCCATCACCTCCACTAGCTTTGTTCGTAGTGCTGCTTTCTAAGGCCCACTTGACTTCACATTCCAGGATGTCTGGCTCTAGGTGAGTGATCACACTGTTGTAATAATCTGGGTCATGAAGATCTTTTATGTACAGTTCTTTTGTGTATTCTTGCCATCTCTTCTTAATGTCTTCTGCTTCTGTTAGGTCCATACCATTTCTGTCCTTTATTGAGCCCATCTCTGCATGAAATGTTCCCTTGGTACCTCTAATTTTCTTTAAGAGATCTCTAGTCTTTCCCATTCTGTTGTTTTCCTCTATTTCTTTGCATTGATCGCTAAGGAAGGCTTTCTTATCTCTCCTTGCTATTCTTTGGAACTCTGCATTCAAATAAGTATATCTTTCCTTTTCTCCTTTGCTTTTCACTTCTCTTCTTTTCACAGCTATTTGCAAGGCTTCCTCAGATAGCCTTTTGATTTTTTGCATTTCTTTACCATGGGGATGGTTTTGGTCCTTGTCTCTTGTACTACATCACAAACCTCATTCCATAGTTCATCAGGCACTCTGTCTATCAGATCTAGTCCCTTAAATCTATTTCTCACTTCCACTGTATAGTCATAAGGGATTTGATTTAGGTCATACCTGAATGGTATAGTGGTTTTCTCCACTTTCTTCAATTTCAGTCTGAATTGGGCAATAAGGAGTTCATGATCTGAGCCACAGTCAGCTCCCGGTCTTGTTTTTGCTGACTGTGTAGAGCTTCTCCATCTTTGGATGCAATGAATATAATCAGTCTGATTTCGGTGTTGACCATCTGGTGATATCCATGTGTAGAGTCTTCTTCTCTTGTGTTGTTGGAAGAGGGTGTTTGTGATGACCAGTGCATTCTCTTGGAAAACCTCTATCAGCCTTTGCCCTGCTTCATTCTGTACTCCAAGGCCAAATTTGCCTGTTACTCTAGGTGTTTCTTGGTTTTCTACTTTTGCATTCCAGTCCCCTATAATGAAAAGGACATCTTTTTTTGGTGTTGGTTCTAAAAGGTCTTGTAGTTTTTCATAGAACCATTAGCTTCTTCAGCGTTACTGGTCGGGGCATAGACTTGGATGAACAGTATGGAACAGTATGAACAATACGAAAATAAGTACTTTTTATCAGTTGAGTTAATTTTCTAATCTTTGGTTTTCTTATTCATGAAAGAGCACTTCAGAACATCGAGGACAGCCTGACTTAGCTCTTTGTTGATACTTCTGCCCAGTGACATGTTCTCCCTGCACTGCTGAAGTTTATTTCATTCTTTCATGTCTTCTGAAATGCACCACTTAAGGACTAATGTGGGTGATTCTCTCCTTTAAAAAACATCAAATGCTTTCAGGGGTTTAAGTGGCTACCCAAAATTCCTATTGTAAGTAGGATGTGAATAAACTCTTTATTGAAAAAGAAATACAAATTTTAAATAAATGAAAAGATGCCCAGTTACCCTTATAATAAAGAAATGCAAATTAAAAGTATAGAGAGATGCTACTTTTTTCACCCATCAGATTGGCAGATGTCCTTTGCTTTGTTAGCAAAAGTTTTGGAAGCAGACGTTTCCTTACATGTGGTTGTTTGGTTTGCGAGTTGGAACATACACCATGGAGGATAATTTCGCTATGCCCATCAAATACAGATGTGTCGTGTGTGTGCTTTCAGTCGCCCAGGCCTGTCCAACTCTTTGTGACCCTGTGGACTATAGCCTGCCAGGCTCCTCTGTCTATGGAATTTTCCAGGCAAAAATATTGAAGTGAGTTGCCGTTTCCTACTCATGAGGATCTTCCTGACCCAGAGACTGAACCTGAGTCTCTTGTGTCTCTTGCATTGGCGGGTGGATTCTTTACCACTGTGCCATCTGGGAAGCCCCTGATACAGATGGGTATATCCAACAACAGCTCCCCTGAGAATTTATTAAAATTATGTATGTACAAGGTGTTCATTGCAGTATGTTTTAATAATGAAAGACTGAAAAGCAGCTAAATGTCTAACAATAGTGAGCTGCTTGATTCAATTATAGTCCATTCATACAGTGGGAATATTTCCCAATTGTTAAAAAAATGAAATAATGAGGCAGTCCATTATATACTAATATGGAAAGGTGTTCAAGACATTTTATTAAAGATAATTTTTTTTAAAAGGTGCCTCACACCATGTATAGTTTGTTGGCTTTTCTATTAGACAGAAAACAAAGTGTATTCCCATTTGCTTTCATACACACATACATACATATAAAAATTGTTTTTTTAGGAAGAATCCATAAGTAAATGATTGCAGTTACCTGTGAAAGAGGAAATTTTCACTATATTCAAAATTTAAAGATAATTTTGGAACATGCATATGTATCCTCTATTTTATTGTTTTTTGTTCAGTTGCTAAGTCATGTCCAACTGTTTGCAACCCCATGGACTGCAGAATGCCAGGCTTCCCTGACTTCCATTGTCTTCTGGAGTTTGGTCAAGTTCATGTCCACTGAGTGGGTGATGCTGTCTAACCATCTCATCCTCTGCTGCCCTTTTCTCCTTTTTGCCGTCAATCTTTCCCAGCATCAGCATCTTTTCCAATGAGGCGGATCTTCACATCAGGTGGCCGCAGTATTGGTAGTGTCCTCTGTTTTAAGTGAACATCTTGAGAGTCCCTTGGACTGCAAGGAGATCAAACCAATCCTAAAGGATATCAACCCTGAATATTCACTGGAAGGACTGATGCTGAAGCTCCAATACTTTGGGATGAGTTAATTCTATTACAGTGTTTCCTTCTTAACACTTAGGTGAAATGAGTTGCCCTAAGGTGAGGGAGAAGTTTTGAATCAGAAGGAAGAAGGAATATGGCAGTTGCCTACCATTCAGTCCTCAGAGAAGCAGGACATTACCCATTCCCTACAGTGGGGATGTCTTGGAGCCCTTGGGATATCTGAAAATTAGGTAGTAGGAGCTTTGCAAGGAAATGGAGGTAAAAGGATGCCAAAGGCTAGTTTAAATTACTTTGAAAATTTGCCTACAGCCTAGTAACTCCAAGCAAAGCAAAAGATAGAATGGGGACATTTTTCTTATTCTTTCTTCTGCTTCTCATGTGAATCAGAATTTAAATCAGATTCAGAACCACAGTTTAAAGCAAAGCTTTGAATTAGCACATGGTTGAGGTATATTACAGGCCAAATATATTTAATTATCTACTCTGGGAACCTTAATGTTTAGAGTCTGGTTGCAATGGGTTTTTACTTTCAACAGACTAATACTCAAACATTTGTAAGACTAATTAGGAACAGCATGTAATCATTTGCACGCTCCTAGACCCTGTCATTCAGTGTGTACTTTACTCTTTGCTGTTTGGCTTTTTTTTTTCATACTTTCTCTTTACCCTAAAGCATAGATTTTTTAAAAATGCTGAAATTATACTAGAAATCAAAAGATGTTAAAGGAGAATCTATTATTGTAAACCTATTATAATTCTTTCAAGGTTGAATTAGCCCTACGTACTAAGGCTGATGGTTTTAAATTATATCACTGTGAACAGTTTTTCATTTTTCTTAATTTTTTATTAAAAAATATACTACTTGCCATGGGTAGAATTTATCATGGCTCTGGGAATTCACTGGTTAATCAGAGTTTTGGTGCTGTTTAATTTGTAGTTTTATAGAAAAAGATGTTTATCTACTTTGTTCCTTCATAACCGCCTCCCCATGCCCTTTGGCAATTTAATTGTAAAATATTGTGAAGTAGGAGGATAGTGGAAAGATACATAATGCTCAACTGTTGTTTCTCTCTTAGTCAATTTATGTTTAGTAAAGAACTTTACCACCATTTATTGGAGTCTTGATCTCTTAGGAAATATTTCTTATTTTTAAAATAAGAATTAAAATTAAAAATAATTCCTTGATTGATGCTAAGAATTTTGTAAGCAAATCTCAGTGTGCCCCATGTAGTATAAACATGTCATTGTGATGCTGAAAGCTCAGCTTCTCTGTACACTGGTGCTGAATCAAAACTTGGAAACAGGGTTTTGGATGAGGTAGAAAAGGATATTTTTATTGCTTTGTCAGGCAAAGGGGGACACAGTGGACTGATGCCCTTGAAACCAAGTGTCTCAACTTGGGGAAGATAGTGACAAGTTTTACAGTAAAAGAGGGCATGATCAGCTCACGGACATTCTTCTGATGGGTTGGTGGTGAGGTAAGTAGGAGTCAGCACTATCAACCTTCAGGTTTAACTAGTCTGGGATCTGCTAGCTTGTGGGCAGCATACCATAACTTCTTCCACCTGGAGGGGCTTACAATATCTGCAGAACAAATCAAAGATACTGTTGTGTTCATCCATTGATGCCCCAAGGCTGCTGTTGACTGTTTCTTCCTGGTCTCACATCCTATCCCTTTCGTAATTAACACTTGCTTGAATCTGCCCATTGGAATTTAGGGAAGGTCATTGAGGTGAATGAAGGAAGTTTCTTATAAGTAAAGAAATGCAGGGCACAGGAAGGCCATGTGCACAGGAGCCCCACAGGGCTCTGCATGGCATCAGTTGTATACTGGAAAGAACTTAAGATTTGGAGATCTGATTGGAATACTGACCCATAGCTTCCTAATTATACAGCCATATTTAAGTTATTTTTCTTTTGAGGTGTTTATTGTATACCCAGCATAAAGTAGAAGCTCTGTAAATGCTAGCCATTATTTAATTATAAAAATAATTTAATCAACCAGCTGCTTGATCACTAAGAGCTTGAGATGGTACTTGTATTTGGTAATTTGCTCACATTTCAGTTTTAGAGCCGTAAGTTGCAGGAAAGAGAGCAGGGTGGGAGAGGATATTCATATCCCACGTATCAGGTAAGTCTCTGGGATGGCCACCAAGAGTGGGTTCTTGGTTTTTTGCGGGAAAAAATTCAAGAGCAAGCCACAGTAAAGTGAAAGTTTTATTCAGAGAGATACACACTCCATAGACAGAGTGTGGGCCATCTTGGAAGGCAAGAGGCAGCAGGATATGGGGTTGTCAGTAAATTTTATAAGGGTGACTAATTTCAACAATACATAGAAGAACTATACAAGAAAGATCTTCATGACCCAGATAACCATGATGCTGTAATCACTCACCTAGAGCCAGACATCCTGGAATACGAAGTCAAGTGGGCCTTAGGAAGCATCACTACGAACAAAGCTAATGGAGGTGATGAAATTCCAGTTGAGCTATTTCAAATCCTAAAAGATGATACTGTTAAAGTGCTGCACTCAATATGCCAGCACATTTAGACTCAGCAGTGGTCACAGGACTGGAAAAGGTCAGTTTCATTCCAATCCCAAAGAAAGGCAATGCCAAAGAATACTCGAACTACCGCACAACTGCACTCATCTCACACACAAGCAAAATAATGCTCAAAATTCTCCAAGCCAGCCTTCAACAGTACATGAACCATGAACTTCCAGATGTTCAAGCTGGATTTAGAAAAGGCAGAGGAACCAGAGATCAAATTGCCAACATCTATTGGTTCATGGAAAAAGCAAGAGAGTTCCAGAAAAACATCTATTTCTGCTTTATTGACTATGCCAAAGACACTGACAATGTGGATCACCACAAGCTGTGAAAAATTCTTCAAGAGATGGGAATACCAGACCGCCTGACCTGCCTCTTGAGAAATCTATATGCAGGTCAGGAAGCAACAGTTAGAACTGGACATGGAACAACAGACTGGTTCCAAATTGGGAAAGCAGTACATCAAGGCTGTATATTGTCACCCTGCTTGTTTAACTTATATGCAGAGTACATCATGAGAAATATTGGGCTGGATGAAACACAAGCTGGAATCAAGATTGCCGGGAGAAATATCAATAACCTCAGATATGCGATGACACCACCCTTATGGCAGAAAGGGAAGAACTAAAGAGCTTCTTGATGAAAGTGAAAGAGGAGAGTGAAAAAATTGGCTTAAAGCTCAACATTCAGAAAACGAAGATCATGGCACCTGGTCCCATCACTTCATGGCAAATAGATGGGGAAACAACGGAAGCAGTGAGAGACTTTATTTTTTTGGGCTTCCAAATCACTGCAGATGGTGACTGCAGCCATGAAATTAAAAGATGCTTGCTCCTTGGAAAAAAAGTTATGACCAACCTAGACAGCATATTAAAAATCAGAGACATTACTTGGCCAACAAAGGTCCGTCTAGTCAAAGCTATGGTTTTTCAAGTAGTCATTTGTGGATGCGAGAGATGGACTAAAGAAAGCTGAGTGCTGAGGAATTGATGCTTTTGAACTGTGGTGTTGGAGAAGACTCTTGAGAGTCTCTTGGACTGCAATGAGATAGAACCAGTCCATCCTGAAGGAAATCAGTCGTGAATATTCATTGGAAGGACTGATGCAGAAGCTGAAACTCCAATACTTTGGCCACCTGATTGGAAGAACTAACTTATTTGAAAAGACCCTGTTGCTGGGAAAGATTGAAGGCAGGAAGGGAAGGGGACAACAGAGGATGAGATGTTTGGATGGCACCACCAACTTGATGGACATGAGTATGAGAAAGCTCCAGAGTTGGTGATGGATAGGGAAGCCTGGCATTCTGCAGTCCATGGGGTTGCAAAGAGTCGGACATTACTGAGAGACTGAACTTAAGTGAATTTCCTAGGGTAATGAGTGGGAAAGGTATTCCAGCTATTTTGGGGAAGGGGTTGACATTTTCAGGAATTTGGCCACTGTCCACTTTTTGACCTTTATGGTCGGCTTTGGAGATGTAACGGGGCCTGTAGGGGTGTCATTTAGCTCTCTGATGTGTAGCAGTGAGCTTTTACTTGGTCTCAAGGTCTAGTGGAAGTCCCCTCCTCTGCTATTTTGAACCTGTTTGGTTTAATCAGTTTATGTCATGTCTTCGGGCTATGTCATTCTTTTAAAGGTTTTGCCCTGCTCCCTTCCTGTTTCAATATGTCCTTTTTCTTCAGACTTTTCTCAGGCTAATTTGGTACCTGGGGCAGCCTTCATTCACTGTTTATATATCTTTGTAAATTGATAATGCATTGCATCTGAGGTGGGGCAACAGCTCTCTGACTTGATCCCCAAATCAAAGGAGGTAAGATAAAAGGCAGATGGAGAGAGCTAGTAGTAGTTAGCTGGATAGAGGCAGAGAGACAAATGCTGACTGGTTCTGTGTTCTCTGTTCCTGCCCGTGGCAGGCAGCCAGCTGTTTCCTTAATTCCAACTTCTCTGTGCCCTGGCAGTGATACAGCACATTCTTCTTAGAGAAATCCCTTCTGGCAATGGCATTTCAAAGAAGAAACTTAAGAGGAGAAGAATCATTTTGATTTAGACTGTTAATGTGTGTGTAAGAGTAGGTAGTGAAGAGCCAGGGATTGGCAGCCAGTTAAAAATGGCATGCTAAATCTTCGTTTATTCTTTCACTCCTATGCAGAGGTTGGAGTGTCAGTGGGGGTCACCCAGAGACAAGCCTGTCTTTCAAGTCCCGTGAGGTGACATGGTTTATACAGTAAATCAGCCCCAACATATTATTAATACATTCCTTTGAACCCCGCACTTCTAGGAATAGCGACACCTCCTGGCCAATGGTGGGATTTTTTTTTTTTTACGTTCCACTCATTGGCTCTCCTTTGGGCGCTCGTTCTACAAGGATGCAGCACCACTCAATTGGGAAGAGCACTGCCTGTACTGTTGCTTTGGGTGGACCTTCGTTATTTCCCCACCTGCCTCTCATTTAATTTTACCTCATTCAGTTTCTTTCTAGCAAGGGTTTCTCTATCTCCATTCTTTTCTCACCACTTTTTGGCCAACTAAATTTTAGGAAAATCATTCACAAAAGCAACATAGCGTACCAGTTAAGGCTGTGGAGTGCCATGCCTGGATTTTTGATTCCTGTTCCTATCTGGTGGTCTTGGACAAGTTAGCTGGTACTCTGTGCCCTTGCTTTCTATAAAATGGGGAAAAATAATACCTATCTTACAGGCTTGTTTTGAGGCTAAAAAAAAATGATGTATGTGAAGTTCTCAGCATATCCTTTTATGCAAAAACATTATTGATTGTTTGCTTTTATTATTTAGCTGCCACTGTGCCCTTTCATTTATGTACCGTAAATAATTTCAGTTGATAAAATTAGTGTCAGTATATTGTCTTTTTTTTTTTTTTTTTCTGGCAAGCCAATTAGTTGGCTTCTCTTCTTAAACTACATTCAGTCCTAATGCCAAAATATTTTATTTCTGGTTCGGCTTATGTGAGAGCTCAATCGGATGACTGGAAACGCAGGTTGTTTTCCCTAGTTTCTCAGTACTGACTCTTCTGGCAATACTTGGTCCAGCTTCACAAAATGGCCAAGCGATATTCCAATATGAAAGGGGTTTACTACTTCTCAAAAAATCATGATTGCTCTCCTGCCCTTGGTCCATCAGCTCTTTGTGATTTGTACCTTGAGAATAATCTCTAATGATTGTTTGGGTCAGCATCTCTCTTTCAAGTAACAGACAAGGAAGTGCTTTAAAATCACCTCCTAGCAAGAGAGAAAACTATCATTTTCCTTTACTTTCATCAGCTGACCCAGGCTGTTCTGTATGATTCTTGGTCTTTGCCCAGCTTCTTCCTGGGTGCTGTAATAAAATCAGACCTAAACCGCTGGCTAGTTATATTGAGATCATTCCCACACCAGGAAAATTGTTAATTATTATTATTGATGATAGATGTACATTCTACCTTCAGTTGGTTTTTAGTCCCGTTGATTTTTAAGAGAAGCTATTTAAACATTTTGTGGGACTCAAAATATTAGACCCCTGTCATGATGGCTATTGCACGCTCAATTTTTGGAAGGTTTAAACTTTGGAATTGTTTTAAACAACTGAGGAACCTATTTGACAGAATTTCAGCCATAGGCATTTAAAAAATTATAAAAAAGACACATGAGGTTTACACATGAGGAATATTTAAATTCCTTTCTTGAAGTGAAGTAATTCTGTTTATTCAGGTTTTTTTTTTTGGAATGAGCTTGCATAAGAGGGGGCTTTCGTGGTGGCTCAGATGGTGAAGAATCTGCCTGGAATATGGGAGCCCTGGGTCCGATCCCTGAGTTGGGACGATCTCTTGGAGGAGGACATGGCAACCCACTCCAGTATTCTTGCCTGGACCATCTCCTTGGACAGAGGAGCCTGGCAGGCTATAGTCTATGGGTCGCAGAGTCACACGACTGAGTGCCTATGCACGGAATGGCACAGCATAAGAGGAATTCTGGTACGTTGATTTTTTAAAAAAATAAACTAGATAACATTTCCTGAGTTTTTGAAGTGTCAATCATACTGCATGTGCACAATCTCACTTAACACAATGCTTTCATATATATATATACACACACACACATATGTATATGTGTGTATATTTATACCTGTTAAGTTCTATACCTGATTCATATAGCAAGTAAATAAATTGAGATTTCAGCAAGTGAAGCGGTTTGCTCAGGGTCACATAGCTATTAGTGGTAAATCTACCCTACTCTTGCTTACAAATTTGTTCTACTATATTATACGTCTGTCCAGGTTCAGAAGTATCTCCTTACACACTAGTATGAGTAGTTTTGAACCAAGTAAAACACCCTTCTTAACGTGTATGCTTTCTTGTCTATCCTGGCTGCTTTACTCAGGAGAAAAAGCCACATCTTGTAATTGTGCTCAGAGACTGGGTTTTAGTACATCTACCTGCCTTCTCAGAGATGTTGTGAACTGTCCCAGAGACAAAACAGTATTGTCGCTTCAATTCATCTGGGTTGTTTTGTAGGCTAGTTTGTCATCCTCCTGAAGGAGTGATTTTACTTGTGTGATTCCTAGACTGTTGTTTAACTGGATTAAAAAGTACACATGTCAGGCACTACTGGCTAATGATGGTTGGGATCACATTCTCCAGGACCGTCTGGGAGATCTCTTCCTTGGGACCTGGGTGGCTCTGTACAGAACTCAAAAGAAAGCTGTCCTTCTGTCTTCTCTGTTATGACTTTCTGAATTGTGTTCCTGTGACATTATCTGCTCTGCTCTAGTGCCTTCCTCCTATCTGTTCAAAAGAGGGTGGAAGTTTCTTCACAAATGTCTTAAAAAAAAAAAAAAAAGGAAAGGTTAGAAAATGCTATAGAAATTGAATAATTAAAGAATGAAAGATAAAATAGTTAAAATAGTAAACTCAGAATAAATAAAACTATAAAATCAGTTAAATGAATACATTTATTAAGGAAAGAAAATTTAAAGTAACAAGACAAATGCTAAGTAAAAATATAAAAGTTAAGTTGAGTAAAGCACATTGCTTTAAATATGTGTGTGTGTGTGTGTGTGTGTATTTTTGGACACAACATACCTGTATGCTAGAATTAACATCGGTTGAGACTAATCTCGTGTTTCATGCTTTTGGTTACATGACTTAACCAAGCCCTTTGAGAGAATATTAGACTTTGGAAATCTTGATGACCACCTTAAATAGCTTCATCTTGGGAGGGAAATAGGGACGTAAGAATGTTTTTGTATGGTTCAGATGAGAGCTAATAATCTTGTGGTTTGTAATGGATCTAAATGGTTCTACAGTTTTTCTCTAGTCACTATTTTTAAAAAAATTTATTTATTTTTTAACTGAAGGATAATTGCCCTACAAAATTTTGTTGTTTTCTGTCAAACATCAACATGAATCAGCTGTAGGTTCCCTCCCTCAAAATGGTCCTACAGTTTTATATAGACCATGTTAAATTATGGCTTTTTGCTATATAACTATAGTTCTACAATAATAATAACTAGCATTAGTTTAGCCCTTTGTCTCAATTACTTTATTGTATTTGCAAATGTATTTTGATTTTACATATTGCAGTTGTTCAGTTGCTCAGGCATGTCTGACTCTTTGCGACTCCATGGACTGCAGCACTCCAGTCTTCCCTGTCCTTCACCATCTCCTGGTTGTTACAGTAGTAATATCCTGTATATCCCGGATATTACAGTAGTAATTCCTAAAAGGTTGAGTTTATGTCAGCAGCCTTTTTTTCCCTGTAAGACTGAATCCTATTTAAGATATACCAGGGTATGCATACAATAATGTTATCACAATTTACCTGCTTCGTAAATGAGGAAGCAGTGTTTCTCGTCCTTCCTTGTATCGAAGGTAAGAAAATGTATAGTACATTTTCCTACTATTTCTACAAAGATTGGTGGTATAAAACAGTAATTTTTTTCTTGAAAATGCCAGGCTACCATGGGTACCCTGTCCTTGCTTGTGCTCAGTTGCTTCAGTCGTGTCTGACTCTTTGCAACCCCAAGGACAGTAACCCAACAGGCTCCTCTAACCCAGGCAAGAATACTGGAGTGGGTTGCCCTGCCCTTCTCTAGGGATTGAACCTGTGTCTCCTGTGGCTCCTGCATTGCAGACGGATTCTTTAGTGTTGAGCCTCCTTGGAAGCCCCTACCCTGTCCTTAGGCCAAGTCTTATTCATTTGAGTATGTCCCTTGGCTTTACAAGGAAGCAGTTTTACTGTTGAGTATCTGTGATTTAAAAGGAGAGCTCATGTTAAGTTTTACTGTGCACTTAAATGAGGTTTTATAAGAGATACTAGCTTCATTAAAAAAGAAAGAAAGAAAAACAAGCAATTACGTCCCGTAGGATGCTAGACTATTAGATGGTTTAACAAGAGCATGTCTTGAACTTTTCCAGTTCACAGTGAGGATTGCGTTTTAGTTGATACGTTCTTGACGTTATTTGTAGCATCTGATAAATTTGAAAGCATATTTAAAAAATGATTTTATTCTGATATCATCAGACCTGACCACTAGTTGAGCAGAGAGATTAGGATCTTAGTTATTTATTAAATGAAACATTTTTCAGACTGCTTATAAGACTGCTCATAAGATACCGATAGTTTGTATTTTTTTCAAAATGTGTTTAAGATATAATAGACATTTGTGTTTTAAGACAACACAAACATATTTAAATAAACATACTTATTTAACACAACACAACATATTTATTTAAAATTTATAAAGAACCTCTCTAAAGAGCATCTCTAACATAATACAAAATTTGAATATTTGCATAATAGTGAATAATATTTTTTAAAATTACCATGTTGATTAATATTTATTTTTGTCTGGGAGTGTGTGATAGACATTGGAGAGGGAGTGCCCAGTATGTACTTGCTCTTTCTGGAAGATGCCATGTATGTTCGTATATCCAGACCTCTGCTTAAGCATCCTTGGTGCCAGTCCAGGGCCTGGTACACTCTAGGCTGTTTAATCAATATTTACTGAATTAATATCTGCTTTTTCCCACTGTGGCCTTTCTTGTCTTTTTCCCATGGCAAATTTCTGCGTATATTTCAAGGTCAAATCTAAAAGTCGCCTCTTTGTGGTTTCCCATCCTTTTTTTCAACAGAATTAATTCTGTGCCTGTTTTGTTACACTCTCATAATAGTATCTAATACGCTACATTGGCTATTGTGTTCTTTCTGTCTTTTTTACTATCATTAAAAGCGTGTAACATGTTTTAGTTGGCATTACATCACAAGGTTTTAAAATACTCCTTGATAAAATAGGCACTCAATACATGCTTGTTGATTATAATAAAATATAACAGGGTTTGAAGGAGGGTGATTTGGGAAGGAACTCACATGCATTGACTGCCTAGTGTATGGTAAGCTCTTCATTAGTTACTTGAAAATTCAATGCCATGTAATAGTTCAGATAATCTTGGAAGAGAGGAGATACTGTCTTTATTTTACATCTTTTACCTTCAGTGAGGGAACTGCATGGCTGACAAGTACAGAACAGTCTTAGACTTTCTCTTCTTTCATCTCATATCAAAGCTGTATTAAACTGTCTCCTGAGATTTTTTTTTGGCAGGTTTTTTTTTTTCCCTTCTTAAGTCATTGCTAAGCTTGAATGGTAGAGTCTACTATTTTCAAATCTAAGTTTCTTCACTTAAGTTGCTCATATTATAAAAACATACCCAATTTCATACTCATTTATCATGGAGACTCCATTCTTCCGACAAGTAACATTTTCATCATTACAATCAGATGCAAAATCTCTTACAAACTACTGTGATTTGAATTCTGATCCTTTATGACTAAAATCGGAGAAGGCAATGGCACCCCACTCCAGTACTCTTGCCTGGAAAATCCCATGGATGGAGAAATCTGGTGGGCTGCAGTCCATGGGGTCGCTAAGAGTCAGACACGACTGAGCGACTTCACTTTCACTTTTCACTTTCATGCATTGGAGAAGGAAATGGCAACCCACTCCAGTGTTCTTGCCTGGAGAAGCCCAGGGACGGCAGAGCCTGGTGGGCTGCTGTCTCTGGGGTTGCGCAGAGTCAGACACGACTGAAGTGACTTAGCAGCAGTAGCATGACTAAAATACCTTGGGAGTGAATTAAAAAATGAAAACAACACCCATAATTTAAAATGAAATGTATATAGCATTGAAAGTTATGTAGACATATCTCATGATAGTGGATATTCTCACTTGTATTCGATCTCTATTACTTTAAGTCTTTCAAAATAATTCATTCATAATAATACACAATGCATTGTGTAGAGTAAATTTATATTCTCAATCACTAAGGCAAACCTCTGGAAGAGCCTATGCTATATACAAACATTTACATATATGCACTTATATTGACTTATTTACAGTGATGCCTATTTCTTTAAAACACTCTTCTGCCCCTGTTTCTCACCACTAGATTGCATTGAAATGCATTGTAAGGAGTATATTCTATAGCTGAATTGGATGGAGATTTGCTTTTATTTACCAAGCATTAGTTTGATATCACTTTGGAAGTGGTACGGTTACCTTTCTTTCATTATAGTCTAACCCTTGCTGTTAAAAAGGGAAGTTTAATGCCCTATTTCCGTATTACTACTTTTTAATTAATAGGACATTATCAGGGAATATGAATATTTTTATCAGGAACCCTAGGAAGTTTTGAAGAAAGTGAAAGTTGCTCAATCGTGTACAACTCTTTGCTACCCCATGGACTGTAGCCTGCCAGGCTCCTCTGTCCATGAAGTTCTCCAGGCCAGAATACTCGAGTGGGTAGCTGTTCCCTTCTCCAAGGGATCTTCCCAACCCCAGTATTGAACCCAGGTCTCCCACATTGCAGGTGGATTCTTTACCATCTGAGCCACCAGGTAAGCCCAAGAATACTGGAGTGGGTAGCCTATCCCTTCTCCAGGGGATCTTCCCGATCTAGGAATCAAACTGGGGTCTCCGGCATTACAGGTGGATTCTTTACCAGGTGAACTACATTGGTAATTGGCTCAGGTGCTTGGAATAAAATAGTAGTCTATTTGAAGCCATAGGTTTGATACCTCGTGGACCACCTGGTGGTTCCCAAAAGGTTGCTTCTACCTCAGGCATTTTGAACTTGATATTTGCATTTGCTCTACCTGGAATGACTCTTTGCTGCAGGTCTTCACACTGGAATCCTTCATCCGGTCATTCCAGTTCCTCTGATGGGAGCATGCATACCCACTGTTCTGCCTTACATTCTCAAATTTATCTGCCATTGCTTGTAGAGTGTAGATTCTGAATATTTCATTGTGTTGTTGCATTCCAAATGCTCAAAACAGTGCCTGGCATTTAATAAATATTTACAGAACAAGCTGGAAGTTTGTATAGATAATTGGGCCCACGATCTTTCTAGTAGTCTACTAATGATCTGCATCTTTTGAGTGCTAGAATGGCTTCCCCTTAGCTTAGGGGTATGATGCTCAGTGATAGGGTAGTCCTGCTGTAGAATTCCGAGCAGCTTCAGTGGATGAATAGACTCAGTATGAGCCCTGAGCAAGGGAATCCTTAGAAAGAAGATTCATCAGTTCACATTGTCTACAGATTCTTACATGATTTCTTATATCACTGTATATGGATAGGACAGTGCTAAGTGATTGTCTCTTGTCTTGCTAGCTGATAGTGGTGGTTGGTACTGTAAGTGGGGAGGTTGGTGAAGGAAGAGGTTAAGGAGAAAGGACTAATTCTGGTGTGACAGTCATCTAGGATGGAGAAGACAATGGCACCCCACTCCAGTATTCTTGCCTGGAAAATCTCATTGGCGGAGGAGCCTGGTGGGCTGCAGTCCATGGGATCACTAAAAGTCGGACACAACTGAGCGACTTCCCTTTCACTTTTCACTTTCATGCATTGGAGAAGGAAATGGCAACCCACTCCAGTGTTCTTGCCTGGAGAATCCCAGGGACAGGGGAACCTGTTGGGCTGCCGTCTATGGGGTCGCACAGAGTCGGACACGACTGAAGTGATTTAGCAGCAGCAGCAGTCATCTAGGAACTGACAGAAGTTTTAAAATTTTACTTTGAGGAACACAGAGGTAATTAATAAATTGATTAAATCAATTTAAGTAATCTCTAAGTAAATTAATTACATCATGAAAGTTTTGAAAAGCGTCTTAGTATTTTTACACTGTCTTCTTCCTGGCGAACACATTTCACTTGTCTAGGGTTGAGTACAGCGATTATTTTCCAGGATATTGATGTACCTTCCCACTGTCAGTAATGGCAGGAAGTGTGCTGGCTGAGAGGAGTGGCTCTGCGACCATGAATGTAATTGCAGAGCATTTCTTGTGTGCTTTATAGAAAGTGGTTGGGAGAGGATGGTGGCTAAGAGTTTGGGTTCTAGAGTCAGATTACCTGGATTAAAGTCCTGGAACTGTCCTTAGTATCCAAGCTGTTTAAACTTGATTGAATTATGTAAAACCTTCCTAGATTTTGTTATTTGTGAAGATAATGATAATGTTTTCTTCATAGAGCTGTGACAAGGATTAAATGAGACAATGCATGTGAAACACATAAGCATTCTCTGGCACATTGTGAGTGGCAGTAACTGTTATTATTAATACAATCACTGCTAGTTCTATATCTTTAACGTGTGCCTGTTCAGTACTGATGCACATTACAACACATTATCAGTTCAGTGCAGTTGCTCAGTCATGTCCAACTCTTTGTGACCCCATGGACCATAGCATGCCAGGCTTCCCTGTCCATCATCAACTCCCAGAGCTTGCTCAAACTCATGTGCATTGAGTTGGTGATGCCATCCAACCATCTCATCCTCTGTCATCCCCTTCTTCTGCCTTCAATCTTTCCCAGCATCAGGGTCTTTTCCAATGAGTCAGTTCTTCGCATCAGGCAGCCAAAGGATTGGAGCTTCAGTTTCAGCATAGTCCTTCCAAGGGCCTCCCTGGTAGCTCAGTCTGTAAAGAATCTACCTGCAGTGCAGGAGACCCAGGTTCGATTCCTGGGTTGGGAAGATCCCCGGAGAAGGAAATGGCAGCCCACTCCAGTATTCTTGCCTGGAGAATCCCATGGACAGAAGATCCTGGCAGGCTATAGTCCATGGGGTCACAAGAGTTGGACACAACTTAATGACTAAATCACTACCAGTGAATATTCAGGACTGATTTCCTTTAGGATTGAATACATCATGGGAAAATGCAGTAGAGGATGGTCATAGTCCTTCAATTTATTTATGTTTTATGTTTTGAAAAGAGAACTTGTGCTTCAACAGTTACAATGCTCGCTAAGTGGAAGACACCCTATGGAAGGTTGAAATTAATGAATACCTAAAAATCTCAAAGCTCTGAAGTCTTCAGAGTGTTTTCAGTTTATTCAAAAAAAGAAAAAAAAATTTCCTTGACAGTTCTAATTTGAAATAGGAACACTGTGTATTTAATTTCAGGTAAATCAAGAAAAAATGGCTTTAGAAGGTTATCTTATGCAGGAACAAAAATTTTCCTTTGTTTTCACCTCCTTCCCCCGTGGGGGAAGGCCTTTTTAGTTACAGATGACAAGATGTAGTGACAAAATGTTCAGTAAAACTTTAAAACTATAGCTCTTTCTTTTGAAAGTGTTAGATTTCATTCCTATATAATTTTAAAGAAAAAGTGAGTATTGAACGTGCTGACTCTATTCATTTTCTCAAAGCAGAAAGCACTTGTAGGAGCATGGTGTGTGATAGGGGTCATAGGGAGTTATAAGAAGTTATAAGGATTAGGCTACATTTGAATTTTTCACTTAAGAAATAATTAAAACCCACTGTTGGGTGCTGAAAAGAATAAGAAGGTGAATAAGGCCCAGATGCTGTTTTGGGATGTTTTGGGATGTATTTCTTCCAGGTAGAGACCTCAAGAAGAGCTTTAAAATAAGCTGGTTTTTGAACTGGATTTGGAACTGATAAATACCGGTATACATTGGAAGCCATGAAGGGGAAAAGCATCCTTGATAAAGGGCCTGGAATGTGCAAGGACTAGACTGAAATCAGAGGATTATATATGGGAAATAGTGCGTTATGGTTTATTTCTCCAAGAATACTAGTCAGAAGAGATAACATGCACAAAGAGGTTTCTATGGTGAAATTGTTATTGAACTGATTTCATGTACCCAATGCACAGTGAAACCAAATAAAGCAAAATGTCAGAGTGTGGAGCACAGAAAAGTTTATTGTGGGGCCAAGCAAGGAGAACAAGTGACTCATGTTCAAAAGTTCTGAACTTCCCGAATTTTTCCCAGACTTTTTTTTTCTGAGAAGAAAAATTTTTATAGGCAAAATTTGAGGTGAAGGCTGTAGGGTGTGTAGCTTTCTTCTGGTTGGTTGGTGGTGAGGTAGCAGGGGATGCTCCTGGATCTTGCCCTCAACCTGAAGTTGCCATCATCTGAAGACCCTGATGCTGGGAAAGACTGAGGGCAAGAAGGGAAGGGGGCAACAGAGGATGAGATGATTAGATGCCATTATCAACTCAGTAGACACATGTGTGTCAGTCGCTCAGTCACGTCCGACCCTTTGAGACCTCATGGACTGTAGCCCTCCAGGCTCCTCTGTCCATGGAATTTCCTGGCAAGAAAACCAGAGTGGGTTGCCATTTCCTTCTTCAGGGGACCTTCCTGACCCAAGAATCGAAGCCTGGTCTCCCGCATTGCAGATTCTTTACCATTTGAGCCACAGTGGACATGAGTTTGAGGAAACTCTGGGAGATAGTGAAGGACAGGGAAGCCTGGTGTGCTGTAATTCATGGGGTCAGATACAAGTTAGCAACTGAACTACAATGAACAACCTGGGTGGGAGCTTTTAGTTCTGCAGAAGAGCTAAAAAATATTGCATTTATATTACTTCAGGGTGAATCAGGACCCTGCCCCAAGGCTGCACTAGTGTTTCTTAGTTCAGTCAGTTCGGTTCAATCACTCAGTCCTGTCTGACTCTTTGCGACCCCATAGACTGCAGCATGCCAGGCGTCCTGTCCATCACTAACTCCTGGAGCTTGCTCAAACCCATGTCCATCAAGTTGGTGATGCCATCCAACCATCTCATCCTCTGTCATCCCCTTCTTCTCCTGCCTTCAGTCTTTCCCAGCATCACGGTCTTTTCCAATGAGCCAGTTCTTTGCATCAGGTAGCCAAAGAATTGGAGCTTCAGCTTCAGCATCAGTTCTTCCAATGCATATTCAGGACTGATTTCTTTCAGGATTGACTGGTTTGATCTCCTTACTGTCCAAGGGACTCTCAAGAGTCTTCTCCAACACCACAGTCAAAAGCATCAATTCTTTGGTGCTCAGCTTTCTTTATAGTCTAACTCTTACATCCATACTTGACTACTGGAAAAACCATAGCTTTTACTAGATAGGTCTTTGTTGGCAAAACAATGTCTCTGCTTTTTAATATGCTGTCTAGGTTGGTCATGGCTCAGACAGTAAAGCGTCTGCCTACAATGTGGGAGACCTGGGTTTGATCCCTGGGTCCGGAAGATCCTCTGGAGAAGGAAATGACAACCCATTCTCGTACTCTTGCCTGGAAAATCCCATGGACGGAGGAGCCTGGTAGGCTATAGTCCATGGGGTCGCAAAGAGTCGGACACGACTGAGCGACTAAACTTTCAACTTTCTAGGTTGGTCATAGCTTTTCTTCCAAGGAGCAAGTGTCTTTTAATTTTCATGGCTTCAGTCACTATCTGCAATGATATTAGAGCCCCCCAAAATAAAGTCTCTCCCTGTTTCTATTGTTTCCCCATCTATTTGCCATGAAGTGATGGGACCAGATGCCATGATCTTGATTTTTTGAATGTTGAGTTTTAAGTGAACTTTTTCACTCTCCTCTTTCACTTTCATTAAAGGGTTCTTTAGTTCCTTTTTGCTTTCTGCCATAAGGGTGGTGTCAGCTGCATATCTGAGGTTGTTGATATTTCCCCTGGCAATCCCCTGATTCCAGCTTGTGCTTCATTCTGCCTGGCATTAAGCATGATGTACTCTGCATATAAGTTACATAAGCAAGGTGACAATATACAGCCTATCGTACTCCTTTCCCAATTTGAAACTAGTCCATTTTTCATGTCTAGTTCTAACTGATACTTCTTGACCTGCGTGCAGATTTCTCAGGAGGCAGGTCAGGTGATCTGGTATTCCCGTCTCTTTAAGAATTTTCCACAGTTTGTTATGATCCACACAGTCAAAGGCTTTGGCGTAGTCAATAAAGCAGAAATAGATGTTTTTCTGGAACGCTCTTGCTTTTTCGATGATCTAGTGGATGTTGGCAATTTGATCTCTGGTTCCTCTGCCTTTTCTAAACCCAGCTTGAACATCTGGGATTTCATGGTTCATGTACTGTTGAAGGCTGGCTTGGAGAATTTTGAACATTACTTTGCTAGCATGTAGAAGTAAAGTATTTTAGAGATGAGTGCAATAGTGTGGTAGTTTGAACATTCTTTGGTATTGTCTTTCTTTGGGATTGGAATGAAAACTGACATTTTCCAGTCCCGTGGCCACTGCTGAGTTTTCCAAATTTGCTGGCATTTTGAGTACAGCACTTTCACAGCATCATCTTATAGGATTTGAAATATCTCAACTGGAATTCCATCACCTCCACTAGCTTTGTTTGTAGTGGAGGCCCACTTGACTTTGCATTTCAAGATGTCTGGCTCTAGTTGTGTGATCACACCATCGTGGTTATCTGGGTCATGAAGATCTTTTTTGTATATTTCTTCTGTATATTCTTGCCACCTCTTCTTTTGTATCTTCTGCTTTTATTAGGTCCATACCATTTCTCTCCTTTATTGTGCCCGTGTTTGCATGAAATGTTCCCTTGGTATCTCTTGAAGAGATCTCTAGTCTTTCCCATTCTGTTGTTTTCCTTTATTTCTTTGCATTGATCACTGAGGAAGGTTTCATCTCTCCTTGCTATTCTTTGAAACTCTACATTCAGATGGGTATATCTTTCATTTTCTCCTTTGCTTTTAGTTTCTCTTCTTTTCTCAGCTATTTGTAAGGCCTCCTCAGACAACCATTTTGCCTTTTTGCATTTCTTTTTCTTGGGGATGGTCTTGATCACTGCCTTCTGTATAATGTCATGAATCTCTGTCCATAGTTCTTTAGGCACTCTGTCTATCAGATCTAATTCCTATTTTTCATTTCCACTGTATAATCATAAGGGATTGATATAGGTCATAGCTGAATAGTCTGGTGGTTTTCCCTACTTTGTTCAATTTAAGCCTGAATTTGACAATAAGTAGTTCATGATCTGACCCACAGTCAGCTCCTGGTCTTGTTTTTGCTGGCTCTATGTGGCATCTCCATCTTTGGCTGGAAAGAATATAATCAGTCTGATTTCAGTGTTGACCATCCGGTGACGTCCATGTGGAGCATAGTCTCTTGTGTTGTTGGAAGAGGGTGTCTGCTATGAACAGCGCATTCTCTTGGCAAAACTGTGTTAGCCTTTTCTCTGGTGCAAACTTGCCTTGATTTACTCCTCCCTTGTTTCTGGATTACTTCTCCCTTGTTTCTGGATTACTCCTCCCTTGTTTTTGTTTTCCCTGCTTTCCCTCATTAGTAGCTGTTTGAATCTGCCCTTTGGAACTCAGGGAAGGTCTGGTAGGCTAAATGAAGCCTATGTCCTACAGACAAGAAATAGGGAATACAGAAAGGATTTGTATTTAGGAACCCCACAGGGTCCTGCTCAGTTTCAATGTTCCCTATTCCTTTTTGGAAGAGAGAGGACACCAGAAGAGTACTCCAGTGGTTTAGGCCTAAAGAAATGCAGATTTGATTGAGAGAGAAGAAGTGGCTGGGCATCATAACCAGGATTCTTTCAGGACTTGTAAAAGAAGGAATCCTTCTGAACTGCCACAGGTATCCGTTACTTATTTACTTTCTAAGCCCTATCAACCCCGAATATTCATTGGAAGGACAACACTGAAGCCGAATCTCCAACACTTTGGCCACCTGATATGAACAGCTGACTCACTGGAAAAGACCCATGTGCTGGAAAAGATTGAGGACAGGGGGAGAAGAGGAGGAAAGAGGATGAGATGGTTGGATGGCATCAGCAACTCAATGGACTTAAGTTTGAGCAAACTCCAGGAGATTGTGAAGGGCAGGGAAGCCACGTGTGCTGCAGTCCTTTGATTCACAAAGAGTTGGAGAAGACTTAGCAACTGAACGGAGAAGGCAATGGCACCCCACTCCAGTACTCTTGCCTGGAAAATCCCATGGACTGAGGAGCCTGGTAGGCTGCAGTCCATGGGGTCGCTAGGAGTTGGACACGACTGAGCGACTTCACTTTCACTTTTCACTGTCATGTATTGGAGGAGGAAATGGCAACCCACTCCAGTGTTCTTGCCTGGAGAATCCCAGGGACGGGGAAGCCTGGTGGGCTGCCGTCTGTGGGGTCGCACAGAGTCGGACACGACTGAAGTGACTTAGTAGTAGTAGTAGTAGCAACTGAACAACAACAAGCCCTATTTTATTCAGGCATTGTGAGAAGTGTACCTTGAGGTCAAATGCTGCATTTTTGAGAGCCATAGACCTTATCTTAATTCTTATGGATGTTAACTTGACAAGATAAGCAGGCTTAAACTTCCTGTCTCAAAATGATTTTTCAGTAGTCATTCTTTCCCTTCTGAAGATCTTTACTTTCTTGCTATAAAAATGAAAATTTTATCCACATTTTATTTCTGTAGTTCTCTGAAGAGTAATTTAATGTCTTATTTTTCCTTAAGATTTAAATAAATTAAAATCTATGTTCACTGCTCTACATTCTAGTCTGAAGAACTCAAGAAATGTTTATTGAAAACACTGACCATCCCATCTCAAATAGAAATATTGATCCAGTAAATTATTATGAAAAGACATAAGGTTTGTTCAATATATAATATTTAAATTGCTCTGAAATATATCATTTGACTCTATATACTGGCATAAATGTTATGAAACTCATGGTTGTATTTTTTCTTTCTCCTTCTCTGCTGTCTCTGACATCTCAATGAAACTACAACAGAAACTATTAAAGTTCCAGAATTTGTCCATAATGATTCGTTAGAGTTTAGTCACTTTATAAAATGTTAAACTTTTCTTTTGCCTTTTATAATTTTTAGGTTGATGGTATTCCTGGGTCATGAGAAGAACTGAAAATAGTTTTTATTTATTGTTAGCCACACAGCTGTTATTACTAACCAGTGATCACATCCTCATTTACAAAAAAACAAAAAAGAGAAAAAACTCAGTTTTCTTTTTATAAATCAGAAGAGCTGGACTTCCCAAAGTTTTTCAGCCAGACATTTTAATTTGATCTTAGGTGCTCAGAAAAGAATACACCCAGCTTTACACATCAAAGGGTTTTTAACTGCCAGAGAAAGCTGAACTTGTTTTAAGATGACTGTTGTGAGTTTGGCCGCATAGATTAGGGAACACATAAGAGTAATTTTGAGAATTTTTATTTTAGCACAGTATTTTATTTTACCACACAGTATTTATTTTACCACTGATTTCCCAGGTTATTATGTTAGTCACTTTAAGCTTTTAGCCTCTGTTTTCTAACATTTCTACAGATCAGAAATGCTCAAGTTTATTTTTTCTAAAAACATCTGTGATATGTTATAAACTATTTTGAGATCTTTGGGAAAAAAGCATTCACCCATACTATAATGAATGGGACCAATAATTTGTTAGTTAAGAATCTTTCGCTTTTAGGCAAAGGTCTGACTGAGGAGGAAAGGAATGTGTTAGAAACTTACATGGGAATTTAATGATGTCCAAGGATAAATTGAATAATAAACAAGTCATGGGGTGGTCAAGAATGCAGTCTGACCTCTGGAACAAGTAGAACAGGGACACAGAAACCCTTAGGGTGCTATCTTCATTTCACTTCTCTATGTCACTGTGCTTTGGCTTCATTTTTCTTTCTTTGAGGAACACTTCTTTTTTCCCCCCACACAATAGTACGACTATTGAGAATTCTCAAATTTTATATCCTAATTTCCATCTGTGGAGTGAGTCTTGGTGGTGGTTTAAGTCACTAAGTCGTGTATGACTCTAGTAACTCCCTGGACTGCAGCCTGCCAGGCTCCCCTGTCCGTGGAATTCTCTAGGCAAGAATACTGGAGTGGGTTGCCATTTCCTTCTCCAAGGGATCTTCCTGATCCAGGGATCGAACCTACATTCTCATGCATTGCAGTCTCCTGCCTTGCAGATGAATTCTTTACTGACTGACCCACCAGGGAACCAGGTCCAAAATTCTAGGCAGAAAATTCTGATGTGTTGTGTTTGGTTCCACCGTGGTGCCAATTCACTATGGTAAGGGAATGGTTAGAGGAACGGACATTGCAGTTTCCTGAATAACCGTGTTGATTAGGAGTAAGGCTCCTGTAAAACCTTCAGATAGATGCTGTGCAAAAATCCTATGTGTGGCAATGCCAAAAATAATGATATGCATGTGTTACTTGATTTGAAGTTTCCTTAAAAAATTACCAGTAATTGTATCTGTATGAATTATCCTAGTGGCACATGTTTTATTTTTCAGAGTGTAAGACAGTTTTGTGGTACTTCAGATCTAGAAAGTGGAGAGGAATAAATTTTTATTTCAGAATGATTATAAGGTATTGACATCAATTTATACACACACACATGCATGGACACACACAAGAACTACAGCATTAAAGTCATACCTTAAATAGCATTAAAAATGTATGAATGGGGAAAAAGAATGCATCATGAAAAATTAAACTTTATCTTTTATCAATACACTTAGAAAGACTACAACATGAAAAAGGGGTTGCAGGCAGACGGTTCTTGGAATAGAGTTACAAAGCAGCTCTGTTGGCTCCTAGTTTCTGGCTTGGGCTCTAAAGTGGGTGAGACTTTGTATGTTGCTTAGCAATGTGTGTTTTTTCTTTAAATGGATCTCGCCCTCATGAATCATGAATTGTTAGTTTACAACAGTAAGGTGTTCTTGCAAGCCTGCCAAAACAGTAACCAAACCCAGGCCCATTTTTGTATCAGAAGGATTTTAAGAACAGAATTTTAGCTTCTCAGTTTTATTGTGGAACTTGAAATATTATCTACTGATCATTCTGTTATTATAATTATCCTCTCACTGTGCCTTTTTTTTTTTTTAACGGAGATCTTTGTGATTCCAGTTGAAAGCAAACAACAGTGCTGATTAATTCCACTATTTAGCAACTCATTTGGGGTTTATTGTGTGAAGTGGGAAGCAAAGAGGTGCTCCCTGGTTTAGTTACGGAGTCCTTCCTTCCTGAAATGGATTGTAAATCTGGAAGTGTGAGTATTCGAGAAGATAGTCTTGAGTGCTTTGTAAAAAATCTCATTCATCCTATTCAACAAGTTTTGAATCTCTCAGAAGAGTGTTCTGTTTGATTGAAAAAAAAAAAAGATGAAAAAACTCAATCAAACAATAAACACTCCCCCCCCCCCCCATTTCCACTAAAAAAGAGAGAATCTTTTTTTTTTTAAATCCTTTCATCCAGATGGGATAAAACACTAATATCTTCTACCGTAAACACCAGTGTTCTTTTTCAATACTAATGGGATGGTTTCTGACAACCAGCCCCCCTCTTTTGTTTCTATACCCTCATTTGTTCCCACCTTTACAAACTAATAAACTCAAAAATTGTATTTTCCAATTTTATTTTATGTGGTGAGATCCCCTCCAAAGGACACTTTCTTGCTTTTATCATTTTCAATACAAAGTATTTTAATAGTTTTCTTTACCAGTTAATGTACTAAACGTACAGTCAATTTTCTTTGTTTAACGATGACAAGTGGGGAAAAATAAACTTACTGGATTGCCTGAATATTGGTTTAAAATGATCTGAGAGTGAATGCATGTGTGTATATGAGCAACTGGAAGCTGATGTCTGAGAGGCAGATGGGCCATTGAGGCAGGAAGGTAGGTTTTCTCACCTGGGCACAGACAGTCTCTTTCAAATACCAACACTAGATTTTATCAGTTTCCCTAGAGTTGAACATGATTTATACTAAGAACAGCCATCTCATCTCTGTCTTCATCTGGTTCAGATATGCACACACTGTGGCTTTCTGTCCTATGCTGTTCACAGTCTGAATGTGCTACTTCAGTGCTAGTTGGCTGATCTTTTCATGGCTTAGTCTTGGTGCTGCTATTTCCGTAAAATCCTGACTGTAAGTGGCAAATATGAAAGTGTCTCTGCTTTCTTCTGAGCACTACATAATTCTGCTTGTACTTTCTGTTGTAATTACCACAGATCAGTCTGTGTTGTTTTATGTTCTTGACCAGCCTTCTCCATGCAACTCTCTCTGTAGGTATGTGCAAGGTCTCATTCACCAAAGTAAGACTTACACAGTGTAGGGTCTTCTGTTTGCGTGCTTGCTTAGTCCCTCAGTTGTGTCCGACTGTTTTTTGTGACCCTATGGACTGTAGCCCTCCAGGCTCCTCTGTTCATGGGATTCTCCAGGTAAGAATATGGAGTGGGTTGCCATTTCCTCCTCCAGTGGATCTTCTCAACCCAGGGACTGAAACTGAGTCTCCAGCTTCTCTTGCATTGGAAGGCAGATTCTTTACCACTGAGCCACCTGGGAAGCCCTAGGGTTTTGGATTTCTTAGGTGGTAATTAAACAGTTATTGATTTAAAACAACAATTGATTCACAGATCAAAGAAGGAAAAAAAAATAATACATTTTAGCTTTTTACTAGGAAGACTTTCAGGCAAATTTGTGCAGATTTAAGTTTTGTATTTATGTTAATGATTACTTTCACTCTGTGTAGGAAAAAAGACCATCCTCAGAATTCCAGCCTCATTGATTGAGACAGTTTATGTTTTTATCTTTCAATCTGATTTCATCATTTAGGATGACTATTTTTCTCTGTAGACTTTATAGCTAAATAAAGCCCTTTCCTTTTTCAGGGAGAATGAACAGTGATATTTTAAATAATAGGCAAAGTAGACTGAGTATGCATGAACAGTATTTGGAAATGTATTGGCATAAACTCATGACAAAATAGATCTTATACATACATGTTCAGTGTATGATCATTCCTTTGCTGTATTCATTGGGCTTCTTTACTAAGCATCTACTGAAGCCAACCTCCTGGGTTACCACAAGAGGAAGGGGGCCATTCTCTGGTGGGCTAGTGGTTAGGCTTCTGGGCTCTCAGTGCTGTTCAGTTGCTTGTGGGGGAATTGAGATCCAGCAAGCCGTGTGGTGCAGCCAAAAGCAAAAGAATTTGGAAAAGAATATATACATATATGTATATGCATAACTGAATCACTGCTGTATACCAGAAACTAACACAACATTGTAAATCAACTATACTTGAGTTAAAAAAAATAAGGATATGAAAAGTGAATAGTGTAGGCAAAAGGGTGGTCAGATGAAAAGGTCACAGATGCTGTGCAACATTTAAAATTTGGCACAAGCTGTGATGCGTCAGGTTAGTTACCTGCTGCTGGTCTTTGGTAGGGTTCTGGTAACGAGGAGGAGACAGGGTGGTTCCAAAGTGACAGGTTTGCAAGGCATGGGAGCTGCAGACCCGTGCTTGTAGTGATCCTTTAGGACTTGCAGAAAACGTCTAATAGGGACTGTGGTCTTTGGTTCAAGCCACATTTGTTCCGAATGGAAAAAACTTTGTTTGGAATGTTTGGAATTTTGAGGAGGGAGAGTTTGAAGGAACTATGTTAAGAAAGTGGCACCTAATCAGTTTTAAATGGTCGTTACTTTATAATAAATAGAATTCATTAAATGTAGTATTGGTAAAATGCATTTTAATTATTTTTTTTCTGACAAGATACAGTGTCTTCTGGAATGTTAGCATCTATCTTGTGTGTGTGTTTTTCAATAAAAACCTTAATTAAAAAGCACACTCACTTGCACCTGATCTCCTTTTACTTCCGTTTTCATCCCCTGGATATGGGTAGAAAGTAATGCAGTACATTATCTCAGACTGAGAAGAATTGCTCAGCATGTCTCTGGGAATTAGAGATGAAAAGGCCGTGTTCTTCTTGGCTTTTTCACACCTCAGATCAATGAGATTTACTGTGGAATGCAGTTTGTTCCTCAGGGAGGAAAGGTGAACTCTGACTTCATGACACTATTATTAGGAATGAGAAAATTAAGGAAGAGGGACTGGGTGACAAAAATACTACTGTGATAAAAGAAATATGCAGTGTTGTTGCCTAATTATTAAATATTTGTTTGTTAAGTGAAGAAATGAAGTTGGAGTGATTTATAATAGTGATAAGTCCAGAAACCACGTCTAATGGTACACCCACAGATTAGTTGCTTGTATTACAGTGATCTGTGCCTGTTAGCATTACTAAATGACTCCCATGTTTTCCATTATAATATTATTGTTTTTTGAGTTTGCATTATTCACCATTATGTGTTTTCTATGTATAAACAGTATATAAACTTCTCTTTGGAGGTGCTTTGGATATTTAATAGCCTGTCCTTGTGTGAGGTTCAGGGAGAACTGTTATCCCTAGAGCAATTTAGAAATTAGAGTTAACTCTTTATTATCCTCCTATATAAGACCTTCGAAATGGCTCATATTATCTTAAAATGTTAACTCCTAGGCTCTCTTCAGAGAAGGCAATGGCACCCCACTCCAGTACTCTTGCCTGGAAAATCCCATGGACGGAGGAGCCTGGTAGGCTTCAGTCCATGGGGTCGCTAAGAGTCGGACACGACTGAGCGACTTCACTTTCACTTTTCACTTTAATGCATTGGAGAAGGAAATGGCAACCCACTCCAGTGTTCTTGCCTCGAGAATCCCAGGGATGGAGGAGCCTGGTGGGCTGCTGTCTGTGGGGTCGCACAGAGTCGGACACCACTGAAGTGATTTCGCAGCAGCAGCAGCAGGCTCTCTTACCTCTCACAACTGCCACATCTTTAATCTTGGACCACTTCTTAAACCTAACTAGTTTGTTTTCTGGAAATATAAACATTAACCCAAGGGGGGAAAATAGAATTACTTTTCCATTGCATAATCAGAGTATATACAAAAATAAGAGGAAAATATAAAATTTAAATAAAGTTTTCTGCTTCACAGGATTTATATCCATATATGACATAAGTAAATATGTGATTTGTCCTTAGTAAATATCTGTTGAATGATGACAACATTCTCATTTGTTTTAAATTTTTTTAAATTAGCTTAGAGAGTGAAAAGAATAAATATATAAAATCTTTAAGACATAGGAGTTCATACTAAGGAATTTAAAAAATAGAAAGCTTGTAACCCCACTAGTCTGAAAGAAATATTACAATTTTGGGGGAACCTATCCTTTCCATCTTTTTTTACATGCATGTCTTTATGCATGCATAGTAGGTATGTTTTTTGTGTATCCATGCATCCTCCTTGCTTTTTAATTCTAAAGGAAAGCCAAGCTATATTGAATCTGTAAACTTGTTAATTGAAAAATCAGTTCAGTTCAGTTCAGTCGCTCAGTCGTGTCCAACTCTTTGCAACCCCATGAATCGCAGCACGCCAGGCCTCCCTGTCCATCACCAACTCCTGGAGTTTACTCAGACTCACGTCCATCGAGTCAGTGATGCCATCCAGCCATCTCATCCTCTGTCCTCCCCTTCTCCTCCTGCCCCCAAGCCCTCCCAGCATCAGAGTCTTTTCCAATGAGTCAACTCTTCGCATGAGGTGGCCAGAATTTCAGCTTTAGCATCATTCCTTCCAAAGAAATCCCAGGGCTGATCTCCTTCAGAATGGACTGGTTGGATCTCCTTGCAGTCCAAGGGACTCTCAAGAGTCTTCTCTGACACCACAGTTCAAAAGCATCAATTCTTCGGCGCTCAGCCTTCTTCATAGTCCAACTCTCACATCCATACATGACCACAGGAAAAATCATAGCCTTGACTAGACGGACCATTTATAGTTTTATTTTCCCCAGTCACTTGCAAAAAAGAAACATCTGTATACCACTGTAGTAACGGTAGATCTGGTTTTAAACCTCATTTGGTTCAGACCTTCACCACTGTCACCCAGGCTATTGCAATCACTTCCTCACATACTGTCTTTCTCCTTTGTGGGTGGCCCTCTACAATCTGTCCATTGCAGTTCTGCTAACCTGGTCTTTCTAAAACAAATTTCATTGGTATCCCTCACCTGTAAGGTAGGTCTTGGGATACTTGGCATGACATACAATGCCAGTCGTTACTGAGCACTGTTGACCTCTCCAGCTATTCTCTTAGGACCCTTCTTTAAACCCGATACTCCCCGAAAACAAAGTTAATCCAATTTTAGTCATTCTTGTTTGTGTACCTGCTGTTTTCTTTGTGTGATGGTCTTCATTCTATCTTCAAAACTTAGTTCATATGTCAGATTTTCTGGGAAGTCTTTGTTAACTACCTTCCAGAGTATAGTGTTTATTAATCACTTGTCTACTTGCTATACACAAACTGTGGTTTTCTCATACTGTGATTGCTTACTTATTTCTCTAGCTCCCTTTATGGCAGCCACTTTTTTGTTTCTGTATGTCCATTATCTAGTGCAGTACTGGTACTACTGGTACTGAAATCAGTGTTTATTGATTTTAATTATTTACTGGTGACTGGATTCATTGAGCTCTGATATCACCTAAGACATTATCAGCTCCAAATATTTAATTCCAGTCATCACAGACTTAACATAGCCAAGCTTTTTAAAAATCATACATATAATAATAAAGTTTTTCATTTTATATTTTAAATTATTTTCAATGGTTTTCATTAAAGCCTTCCTATGTTTCTTATACCTAGCTATATTCACACAGTCTACTGTGATTGAGGGAATAAAGTCGAGTTTCTTATAGGTGGAGATTTAATGTTATTGTAATTGTAACAGTTGTTGGATTTTGCTTCATTTTTGTATGATGTTATTTTCTACAAGGCTCTCCTGCTGCCTCTTGGGCTCAGGTGCAACTCCTCAGCTCAAGTCTGTTCTCTCAGAAGAGAAGGGGACTTGACAACTGGAAATTATCCTCAAGAGTCATCGCTGCCAAAGTGGTTTGTGAGAGTGATTTGTGAAAAGAATGTGTTTTTTTTTTCCCTCCCTTCACTACTGTACATATCAAATGGAGCCTTTTTTTTTTTTTTTACTACTGAAATACAAATGCAGTGTTTTGTGTTTATTAAAATAGTAAACCATTATTTATTAAAAGGAAAAACTTTTTAAAATTGTGGTAATTGTCTTATGCCCTTGGGCATTAAGCACAATTTTTTTATAGGATGCCTCATCCAGGTTTTCCTCAAGATTGAAAAGAAAAATTCTTAGAGAAAAATCTCCTTTCCTTTTATTTTTCACATAGCAGCCTTGGCATTGGAGAATTCTAAGGTTGTTGAGGAGATTTGGAAGATGACATGCAGAGAATAGCTCTTCCAGGTTATGCTGACCCTTGAATCATGTGAGCAAGTGAGCAGAAGTTAAAGAAATGTTATCAAAGAAAAAGCAAGATTACCTGCTTTAATAACACCTAAGCCCAACTGTGTGCTTATGAACAGTTCTTGCGGTTTCCTCATTCTGCTGTATGTCGTCAGGACTCCAGTTGCTTTTGTTTTTCACATGGATTGAAGGATATACGAGCTTTTGAATGAAAGAGAAACAGGTTTTAATTTACCAATTATTAGTTATATGACCTTGGCCAAATTGAGTTGTTCTGTATCTAAGTTTTCTGAACTAAGAAAACTGAAAGGAAAAAAAAAAAAAAGGGAACAAAAATGGCTAAAAGTTAATAGGCCCCTAAAGGAAGCAGAAACCACAGTAACTGAGATTCTAATGCCCTTGGGTCACTACTTGGGAAAAAAAAGAAACTGGTTCCATTCAGTTTTCTCTTCTAAAAAAGAGAACATTTTCATTGACTCTATTTTTAAATATTAAATGACATTAAATATTCATATTAAATGAAAAAATTGGAAGTTAATGTTTGTAAATATTAAATAATATAAAATTAAAAACCTGTACATTTTAGAGTAGTGCTGCTTATAGGATTTGACACATAATATGTGAATTTACAAAAAATACTTAGGTTTCTTTCTTTTTGCAAAATGTGATCCTTTTTAGAGCAGTTTTGTTTTTCATTTTCTAAGCCACGTTTAGAAATGCTTGCAGATGACTTTATTACATTTGGTCAGCTGGACAGAGCAATGAAGAACTATTCTCTAGAAGAGGAAGTTTTGAAAATAAGTTGTAGGAAAGCAAAGCAATCCAACTTCTTTTTTGATTCATTTTTTTAAAATTAGGTGAATGATATACAATGTTGCTATCTAAAAAATCTTTTATTCTGAGGAAATTTCATTTGTGTACACTAGCTAAGAAAAAAAAATTAGAAAGTTAAATTGGCTGATGAAGGCAAGCTGAATAATAAACATTGCAGGAGGATGGTATGTAATAGAGAAAAAAGAACTGCTTCACAAGGAGAAAGGGGACCTAGGATAGAGATTCTCTTTCATCATTTACTGAGTCTGGGAAAGTCAATTAACCTTAGAGAGTCCCCAGTGTAAAAGGAAGCTGAGTGACCTTTCCTACCTAGAGATAGGGGTCCGATTCAATTAAAATATTGATACTCCTTTTCTTTCTTCTATTTATATACTTGGAGAAAATGGAGTGTTTTTCTGTGAGCTTTCGTTTCATATAATATTACAAATATATTTAGTACAGATAGGCTTGTTCCTTAGAATTTGGGAAATATCAAATAGAATGTTTTTCTCCACGTGCAGTTTCTTTTAAAGGCTGAATGGATCTAGTTTCTTTTTTTTCCCAATTAACGCCCACGGGTCACCAGAATCTCAGTACTCTCTGCTTCCTTTAAGGACCTATTGACTTTTATTAGTCTTTTTATTTTTTTTTTGGATCAGGGTTTTAAGGTCAATTCAATAGGATAGAAAGAGAAAAATTAGGAAATAAACATCAGTTTGAATATGAAAAAGTCAACAGAAATGAAGCTTTGTTTTGACAAGTTGGTTCAGTAGGGCAGTCCTCATACAGTGATCATTCAAGGCTCAGCTTCACTTGTATCCACATATAGACGTCCTACCCTCACTAAATTGTAGTCTAGGTTAAACAAAAAGTAACCTATGCTTAAATGATCCTTAAAGTCTTTTCCAATTCTGAAGTCTAATGGTTCTGTTACACACAATAGGGTGTAGTCTTTGGGAAGATGAAATTCCTCAAATGTGTCATATCATTCCATCTGAATTGTCAAGTGAGTTCAAAGCCATCTTAACGCAATACTGTTGATACCACAGAGGTCCTGTCTTGAGATGAAGGGTGTGAAAATATCCAAGCATATGCTGAGGCCAACTGTCCTGAGACTCTAGAGGACATTCCTGTACTGGGTGGAGAATTGTGCTCAACGGGCTTGAGAGTCTATTGCAACTCCATAGATGCTCAAATTTTTTCATTTTAAATAAATGAACATTTAAAGTGGATCCCTGCATTTTCCTAGAAAACTAGGGAGGACTTCATTGAGCTAAGGGGCGAATTAATGTTTTTTTTAATACACTGGTCTGAGCAGCACTCCATGCTGATAGGTACTTGGCAGGTAACTCTGATATTTAGTTTGTCTGTCTTTATGGGATTGCTTTGAGCTCTATTAGGAGTCAGGTTAGAATGTCCATGCCTTGTCCTGCTTCAGTGGTATGTAGGCGGGCTTAAATACAGTCACCATCCTCAAATAGTTGGTTCTAGTAAATTAAAAGCCCTCTACTACTGAGGAAATACATGGGTTGTAGATGCCGAAATAAACTGGGTTAAAAATAATTGTTACACAAAAGAGATGCTAACTGAAAGAGGCACGTATCCTTGCTCTCCCAGCAATTTCTCACTTGTAAATGGCATCTCTGAAGGGACTTCCAAATTCCTGGTGCGGGCATGGAGAGTAGACAGCTGAGTCACAGCTGCTAAAATCAGACGATGCCTCTGTCCCCATCTCCAAGGGAAGAAATCAAGAAAGAGATGAAAGAGAACTTGCGCCAATATCTTACTTAAAATTCACTGGTTTCAGAAGTCTATGTGATTCTTAGGCTGAGAGGAAGCCATTACTTGAATAAATGGGAGTGTTGGAACATGAAATCTGCTTTTCCTAAGGGACCTCTTGTAATTGGTCATAGTTTGTGCAAAAATGTATCTCATTTCTCCAGAGATCTTTCCTGTGCTTGTAGGAATGCCTGTGGTAGCTGGCTCATGGCTTAGGGCTGCTTGTTTAGTTTGCATTTTCACTTGGTAATACCTTGCTTGCTTGTTGGCTTTTCTCAAGTTGAATGCCACTCTTTCCTTTGAAAAGCTTATTCCCATCCCTTTGAGGAAAGCTCAGAAATGCCAACTTTGCTTGGATTTGGATCCTGGATTGGTGCCTTACTAGCAATGTGACCTTGAACAAATTGCTTAAGCTCAGATAAACTAAACTTATGTTAATTTCTTCATCTTTAAAATGGAAGTAATTTTTTTTTTTTTTTTTTAGTTGCTCAGTTGTGTCCAACTCTTTGCAACCCCATGGTCTGTCCAGGGAACTCTCTAGGCAAGAATAAAATGGAAGTAATGTTAGTATCCACTTTTCTTAGGTTACTAGGAGGATTAAATGATTTACTTCATGTAAAGCATTGAGAACAGTACCTCACCCACAGTAACCACTCAGCCATTGTTAGCTGCAATTACTGTATTGCTGTTGCTGCAGTTTCATCTCTACTAAAGTCACATCTCTTTCTTTTACTACTCCGGACACTTTTATACTTCTGCTGCTGCTACTTTTACCCTGTACCTAAAGAATATCCCCTTATGAAAATAGCATTGAAGATGAGTACAGGGAGATGCTAATCTACCAAAAAAGTTAACACTCTAGCTAGAGGAAGAGCAGTAACAAATCAACATTTGTTCAGCATCGCCATTATAAATATTGTTTTAGAAATTCCTGTGAGTTTAATAATTATACATACACTTACATACGTAATTATACATACACTTACACACAAAGGAGAACAAATGTAGCATTATATAGACATTATGAATGTAGGCTTTGGCTTCCTTGGTGGCTCAGTTGGTATAGAATCTGCCTGTAATGGAAGAGACCCTGATTCGATCCCTGGGTCAGTAAGATCCCCTGGAAAAGGAAATGGCAACCCACTCCAGTATTCTTGTCTGGGAAATCCCACAGACAGAGGAGCCTGGAGGGCTACAGACCATAGTCCATGGGATGAAAGACTTGGATGCAACTTAGATAGCATCACCAACACAGTGGACATGAATTTGAGTAAACTCTGGGAGATAGTGAAGAACAGGGAAGCCTGGTGTGTTGCAGTCCATGGAGTCAAAAAGAGACACAACTGAGTGACTGCTCAACAACGATACTTTGAAGCCCTGGTACCATGAATCGTAACTTTATTTTATTTACAGCATTAGCAAAATGGCCGGGTACTATAAATTTTAGGAAACTAGTAGCTATCCTAAATCTTGAGTTCAGTTCAGTCGCTCAGTCATGTCCAACTCTTTGCGACCCCATGAACTGCAGCACGCCAGGCCTCCCTGTCCATCGCCAACTCCTGGAGATCACTCAAACTCATGTCTATCGAGTCGGTGATGCCATCCAGCAATCTCATCCTCTGTCGTCCCCTTCTCCTCCTGTCCCAATCCCTCCCAGTGTCAGAGTCTTTTCTAATGAGTCAACTCTTCACATGAGGTGGCCAAAGTACTGGAGTTTCAGCTTTAGCATCATTCCTTCCAAAGAACACCCAGTACTGGTCTCCTTTAGAATGGACTGGTTGGATCTCCTTGCAGTCCAAGGGACTCTCAAGAGTCTTCTCTGACACCACAGTTCAAAAGCATCAATTCTTCAGCGCTCAGCTTTCTTCACAGTTCAACTCTCTCATCCATACGTAACCACTGGAAAAACCATAGCCTTGACTAGACGAACCTTTGTTGGCAAAGTAATGTCTCTGCTTTTGAATATGCTAATTAGATTGGTCATAACTTTCTTTCCAAGGAGTAAGAGTCTTTTAATTTCATGGCTGCAATCACCATCTGCAGTGATTTTGGAGCCCCAAATCTTAGCAATATGTAATAAGAAAATATAATGTGGGAAAGCCTAGAAAGAAATATACACCAAAATGTTTGCACTGATTCTTTCTGGTTGGTAGGAATATGTGTGAATTTTTAATTAAAAAAAAAAAAAACAAAAGACAAAAATCTGATGTGTATTAGTGCTTACTCTGTGTTGTGAAGGCTTCCCTGGTGGCTCAGCGGCAAAGAATCTACCTGCAATGCAGGAGACACAGGTTCTATCCCTGGTTGGGAAGAACCCCTCGAGGAGGGCATGGCAACCCACTCCAGTATTCTTGCCTGGAGAGTCCCATGGACAAAGGAGCCTGGTGGGCTACAGTCCCCTGGGTCACAAAGAGTCAGACATAACTGTAGTGACTTAACATGCCTGCACGCATGTGCTGTGAACTGTGTTAAATATTTTATTTCATGTTAACAATAACTGTTGGCTTTACACTTTGTATTCTTACCAAATATTTTCATTCATCCCTTCTGAGATCCATAAAGCCTTTCTGAGTTTGTGAATTCTAATGCATCTAAAGATTGCAATTGCAAAAATGCATATCAAATTGTGCATATAGTAATTTCCTGTTACTGATATCTGCTTGAAGCTATCAATATGTAGAGAATAGTTTTGATCATAGGACTGAAATAAAGCTGCTCTCAATTTTGGAGTGGAAACTTGAACAGTCTCCTCCTTTCTCTGTGAGAAAATACATGTTTATATATTCTGGTGTATAATGTATACAATCATGTTGACTGGTTTAGGTCTGACTTTTCTCCATGGTAACATTGAGCTTTGAGGGGAAAAAAGATATGCCTGACATCCTGGGTCCTTAGAGAGATTTACTTTGTGTCTTAAATGTTTGAGAAGAGGAGTGTGTTCATTGGTTTTCTTTGGAGGCTGTGGTTGTTATTGTGATTATAAATTTAAGTCTGGGAAGAAAGTTTTACCACTGAAGTCTCAGCCAAGTTAGTGATTGGGCAGGAAGTCAGCTCTCCTGCCTTCAATTACTTACTCTGCAGTTCCCTTCCCCTGCGACTTCTACATCAGTGTTTTATAGTACTATAAAATTTTATTCTTTGACTCACACAATTCTCACTTCACCCTTGGAGGTGTAATTAATGCCATTGGGTCAGATTCAATAGTCTTTCACTCACTGAGCTTTTGTGGTCTTTAAAGAAATCAAAGATATCCAGTTCAAGACTGCATTTAGTAGACATTGCTGCAGCCTGAGGCAAGGCCACATGCCAAGTCACTAGCTTTTAATGACTTTTAATATTTTGGTAGAAATAATTTTTCTTGAAAACATGGCTGTGTTATAGCCAATATCTCCACAGCAAAAACAAGTGTTTTGTTCTGTGTTTACAAGATGCTTCAAATACATGAAAAGCACATTGCAGTATGCAACCTAGGCAATCCCTTTTATGGACTACTGAAGGGAGGGTAAGGATGGGATGCAGAATCTTATACATGGATTATGCTCATCATGTGGGGGGATTCTTGGTTATAGATATAATCGCAGCAAGGAGAAGGTTCCTAGTCTCATACATTTCCCTTTAGATGTGGCAGTTAACAGGTTAGAGGTTAAAACTTGTTGATAAAGAATCTGAATGCTTCTTACTTGTGTTAAAACCTCCTGTGTATATATCTGGGCAATTCTTACAGTGATACAACCTCATATGATACATGGTATCATGAATGGTTGGCCACTTGATATGACTGCCACTTAGATTGAGTAGGGTACAGATTCCACTATTATATCCATGTAGGCCTCACCTTAGTGGTCTCTGCCACTGCATCCCTCAGCTCTTCCTTTGGACTTTCAAGCTCTTAGTCTTTAGTACAGCTCCCCCACTTCCACTGCTCCCCCAAGTTGCTTCTGTTTCTTCCCCAAGAGATGCTTTCATTCCTCTGAGTCTCTGTCACACGGTGTCTGCAGCCCAACAGCCCTTCTCCCTGTTATAACTCACTCTATGGAGCATTTCCTGAAAGAATTGTAGTCAAATACACCTACTTGGAGTATCAGCTGATTGCTTGCTCTAAACCATGATTGTCATGCCTCAGTTCCTCCAGCTCTACTTCCTCCATGCATCATCTTGGTTTAACTAGAATACATGTTAACATCTAACTTGTAGACTAAAATTAAACACAAAATTGAGAGATAAGATCAGGGGTTTGAAAGGTACTTGAAGTTGGAAGATATTTTCCTATTTCTTCTAATAAGGTTATCATGTGATTTCACTAGTTGATTGAATTATATTCCACTAGTTAAAAATGCTGTTTCTTGAAATAGATTTTATTTTACTAATATCAGATTATTAGAAGAATATAATATTAAAAGTAGTAGCCAGATAGTTATAATCATAATCCGAGCATTTCATATGGAAATACTTATATGTCTGCATTCTCTGACAAAGTTATCAACCCATCCTTTGAAGATAAAGTAGCATCAAAAATGCTTTTGACATGTTTAGCTCTCTATTACGTTGTAATCTGTTTTGCAAACTGGTTGTATCTTCAGGTGAGGCCTGAACTTACTAAAGTGGTAAGTGGAAAGGATCTATGTTTTATTATTAGATGTCAGGAGAATACTAGAAAGTTATACTCAAAGCTATTCTTTTAGATAATTTTATTTTGGACTGATTTACAATGCTATTGCTGCAATCAATCTTATCCTGAATGGTTTATCATAAACTGTTTCTTCTTATAAGCAGTTTTTCTTTGTTTTCCCAATCTGGATAAATAGCCAGTTGAAAGAACTGGTGGTTATGGCAGGATACTTTTATATCCTTCATTGCCTGTGACCCCAGTTCTTCTTTCCATTTGTCCACTGATTCAACATTTTTTTTTTACCTCTATCTTTGAATCTTTTTATTGTCTTAACATTTGCCAAATAATTGCTAGATTATGTCTTGCCTCTTAAAATGTACTCTGTCTTTATCTTCGTAAGTTGATAGTATTGAACATTTATGATTTTCATGTGAATTAAGTAATAAAATACCTTACTTGTGCTCATTAGTGAAAAGTTTCTGGTTTTAGTTGTGAAAAATTTTTCTGTAAATGCCCTCCAAATTTGAAGGTAATCTTTATTGTCTTTGGATGTTATTGAAAAGACCCATACATAATTTGTTTCACTCTTTTGGAAGTTGGTTGCCCTAGCTTGTTTTGATATTATAGAACTCAGGAGGACTGCACATATGTGAACATTTTTGTAGGGTAGATTTCAAGAAGTGTTATTGCTGAATTGAAAGGCAAGTGATTAAAAACCAAATTGCACCCCCCTTCCCCCACCAAAACAGTGCCATTTGCCCTCCTATTTTTAACCCATGCAATGTCAACAACAGAAGAGCCTGGTGGGGCTACAATCCATGGGGTAGCAAGAATTGGACATGACTTAGCAACTAAACCACCACCACCAAGTATTATTAATCCTTGAAGATTTTGCAAATGATATGGAGAAAAAATTCTCAGTTTTGTTGCAATTTGCCTTTACTCAAATAGTGAGGATGGCAAACTTTTCTTAAGTTTACTGAGACATTGATTAGGGGCAATTTGTTTTTATGAATTATTTGCTAGGATAACCATGTCCTTGTTAGCTTTACATTGTAATAATGTCTTTTATTTTATCTATTTTTAGAGCTTTGACAGTTTCAAAATACAAGCTACGGCTTGAGGTGAGAAGTGAGGCAGTAAAGCTGTCCTCCTGCACAGCAGATACCAGACTTCAGATGCTATCTCCATACTGTCACTGCTTTTAATCTATTATTCAGATCTGTATGCCGGCTCTTCACCCCCTCATATTTGAAAATAAAAATTTTCCAGATTTTTTATGGTTCATTATGAAGAAGTGTGTTTGCCTTTTATCTGTAAACTGTATAGTTCAATGGTCATTTACAGTTTAAAGTTGGTCATTACATTATAGAGCAAAAACTGGAGGGAAAATTAAACATGTTAAGTAAATGAGATATAATGCTTCAGTCAATCATGTGAATTTGATGAGACAAGGATATTTCAGGTCTGTAGGTATTTTTATACCTACTATTCTTGGAAGCCAAGAGCCCCTAATACCAATGGAGTCTGCAACAAAAGTTAACTTCCCTGTATGAAATTATTCTTCCAGGTCCTTTCTGTACTGAAGCATTTTTTTTTATATTTTTGAATTTCATCTGAAATTCTAATATAGGCAGAGTCAACATCTTTAAAATATTTTTATTATATAAGAATAGTTGAATTGTGGTAGTTTACATTTTAGAAGTTCTACTAGGGAGTAGAATCAGTGGTGGTATGAATTTTTGACATATAATGGAATTTTTTTTTTTATCATATAAGCTGCTTTATCTTTTTTACAAAGGCCCAGGAATGATAGGATATTGTTGTAAGCTTGTTTGTTTTCTAATCCTTCAAATTTTGGTCATGTTACTTTAAAAGTATCCTGTAAATATAAAACAATAACAGGAATCTCAGATGTTTTCCTTACTGAAACCCTAACTTAATGATGCCTTAAATGTGTATAGCATGTGGATTTACTATTCACAGGATATTGTGGAGAGATTTTCAGAATTAATTGGCACAGTATTCCTATGTAGTAGGTGGAAATAGAAGCCAAACTGGCTTTTTTTTTTTTTTTTTTTTTAATTGAAATGAGAGAATAAGGATATAGGCAGGCCTGAATCTCACTTGGTAAAGCCCTATGTAAAAACCTTATTCATCGTTCTCCCAATTATGACTCTCTTCATTAGGTTAGAATGACAATTGACTTACACGTTGCTTAAATGTCTGTGTTGAGCATTGGTTTTTGCTGGTTGAGAGATCTTTACTTTATGTGGTGATTCCTCTAAATGGTTGCCGTATGCACTGTCCTGATAAAGAAAATTTGAGCAGAGAAATTCATTGTAATACAGGCCTCAACACTGACTTGGTCAGAAGTTGATATATTTAAAGGCTAGTGAAAGTCTCAGCAAAACATTGGTTAAAGCCCAGATTGCTTCCTTTATGGGAAAGGGGCAGAGATCTCTGACAAGGTCTCTTAACATCACTCAGTATTAATATAAAGATTGCTTGTGTTTGGGTGAGTGGCTTGTTTGCTGGGAACCTGGTAAAAGGCCAGACTGACTGTTTATATGATGCTTAGAATGAGAGAACTGGTTAATACATTGGAAATCAGTAATTAACATACTGACTGAAATGATGATATCCAGCTTTTTAAAATTCTAAATAAAGGAAATGGCAGAAAGAACCATAAGTCTTTGCTCCTTAGAATGTTTTAAGAATGGTGGAAAATCCAACATTCACTTGTACAACTTCTCTAGTACACCAAGTCTAGAAAGATTTCAGTAGTTAAAGGGCTTCGTATTAATGAAAAAGAGAAAGTTTTCTTTTTACTTTCAGGATGCATTTTAATTACTAAATTAGTTGGTTATCTTTTCTTCAAAGTTTATTTCTGCCTTACACAACTGAATTGTTAAACTTCTTCAACTGAGAATATTTAAGATTCCTTTGCCAATATGATAAAAAAATTTAATTCAAGGCCATAAGGCAGATCTTTGCTATTCCTCTAGAAGGTTGGGTTATGGAGTTCCGTTTTACATGGCTTCAGCATTTTGCAGAACTCCCTTCATAAATGAAAAATGATCCATCACCCATCATGCTTGAGCTGAGTCAGGAGCCACTGCTGAAATAAGCCAGAATGTGTCTGATATGGGTGAAGTGTAGCCTACCAGGAATCCCTCCCTGAGAAACAAAACAAAGAAATGTTTAAATGTGAGCTTGGATGGTTTCCAATTTTACCAAAGTGTAACTGTGGCTTCAGTTGTGAATTGTATTTTTCAGTACATTTACTCTCTATTACTTTGTTCACTGAGTTTGTCTAGATTGTGTATCTAACACTAAACAAAAAAGATGAGATTTTACTAGGAGAGAAAAATTTTTACTGGATAAAAAATAGGAGAAGAAACTTGGGTAAATACATTAATATGTTTTGCAAAAACACCTGGTTTCTTACCCTAGAATTCCTGTAAGGGCTACTGCAAAAATGGCCAGAACAAATTGCTTTTGATTTATTTTAATGTTTTTAAAGAAGAAAAGTCACTTGTTTATACATGTTTTACGGAAGATGAGGTGAAAGTGAAGGTTGCCAAGCGAGAGTGATAGGATAGTATCATATACTTTCTTAGGCGTCAGTCGCTGTATTGAAATAAAATTCTTTGCTGAAGTTACTAGTTAATCAGACTTCTCTGATAGCTCAGTTGGTAAACAATCTGCCTGCAGTGCAGGAGACCTCGGTTCAATTCCTGGGTCAGAAAGATCCACTGGGGAAGGCATAGGCTACTCACTCCTGTATTGTTGGGCTTCTCTTGTGGCTCAGCTGGTAACAAATCCACCTGCAATGTGGGAGACCTGGGTTCAATCCCTGGGCTGGGAAGATCCCCTGGAGAAGGGAAAGGCTACCCACTCTAGTATTCTTGCCTGGAGAATTCCATGGACAGAGGACACCACTGAGCAACTAACACTAGTAAGGAGTCTTTCCTATTGCTAGCATCAAGCCTAAGGGACTTTGATATGTAATGTGGTTCTAAGTTTACTACATTTTATCCATAAAGGTTGTAGCACCGCCACACCATTACATGGGTAGGAAGGGTAGGTGCTGCTCTCTTTGTTGAGTAATGGCTTGAGGTTGTGCTGAAAATATCTAACGACTCTTCATTTTGAGAAGCCATTTATTTTCATGGTTGAGAGTAAAGAACCTGTATTCAAACCTGGGTTCAAATCCTGACTCTGATATTTACTTGCTTTGTAACCCTGGGCAATTTTATTTTTCTCTACTAAGAGGTACTTTTCATTAATATGTTCCTTTTACATTTTAATAAAGCTCTTTTCATCTGTGAAATCATTTCTATGGCTGTTTGGCATGTAATCATCCATTAGCTCCATAATGAGGTTGGACGAAGTCACATATGTACTGTCAGGGCTGCCCAGGTCTCCAAGGCTTATTTTTGGAACTTCAACTTGTACCTGAGACCTGAAAATTAGGAATGAAGACTTGGATTATGCACGTCTGACTTCTGGGTACCCTTCCACAATGGACATGTGCTTGGGTATGTTTGAGACAGAGGATTGGAATCCTGTTTTCTTTTATCTACTTCCTTGATTCACACAATTACTTTTAATTTTATTTCATTTATAGAAAAAGCACCAGACCAGTGATCCATAAGAGGAGATAACAAATGATTGAGTGAATAAATGTATTTGGGTTCACACACATTATGTGTTTAAATATTTGCATGCAGGTATGCATGAATATGATGGGTCATAATGTAAAATATATTTCCTTTTGTCATCTTAAAACCTTGAAGCCCAGAAAGGACCTTGAAAGTGTTTTCAGCTCTTGAATATTCTCACTTTCTGATTTAAACCACTGTCCAGCCAGACAGTCTGATTTGCTTTTAGACATAGTACTGTCATTCAGACCCCATTTCCAGCTTCAGTTTCTTGGCTGCTGCCTACTTGGTATAAGGGAAAGAAAATCAGGTCATATGGAAGTGAGCAGGTCTTTGGAGGAGAAATCAAAGATCTTTGGTTGAAAGCTTTAAACCAGACTGTGTACTACCTGTAATTTTCAAGAATATTTAAGATCAGAGTGATCTAATCCAGATGTTGATGAACTGTGGCCTGCAGGCCAAATCCAGGATGCCAACTGTTTTTATACCTTTTTTTTTAATTGAGAAAAAAAATTTTTTTTGGCTACTTCTTGTGGCATGTATATTCTTAGTTCCCCTGCCATGGGTTGAACCTGTGCCCCCTGCAGTGGAAGCACAGAGTCTTTACTGGACCATCAGGGAAGTCCTGCCATCTGTTTTTGTAATAAAAGTTTTGTTTGAATACAGCTGTACCTATTTGTTAGGTAGTCTCTGTGGCTACTTTTTGCTGCAGTGACAACAGTTATGTAGTTGTCACAGAAATGATATGGCCTGCATAACCTAAAATATTTATTAATTGGCTTTTGATAGACGAAGTTTGCTGTCTTAATCTAAAGGAAGGTTATTTCCTTACTGAAAACATATCTGATGAATATTCAGAGAAAACTGGTTATGGTAATATAATATTTTCTTTATGGGGACTCTCTTTAGTCTTTCTGGGTAAACTGTGTAGAAACTATAAGTTTCTTTCTTCTGCTGTTTAATATGTGCAGGAGTTTGCCTCTGTATAGTGTATATACAGAATACATTGTTAAGAATGGAACATAAAAAAATAAGGGTGCTGTTAAAAAACTTGTTGAATGTTAGGGGGTTTATGTGTATTATCACTAATCCTCATACAACTGTACTGTAACTATTATTATCTTGATTTTATTGGGAAGGAAATTGAAACTCAAGAAAATCAGATAGCAAAGCTGTGTATGTGCTCAGCCGTCTCAGCATGCTTCATCTAGAAATGCTGTCTCTTCTTCTACCGCATCATGACAGTATATGCCAATTTGTTAAATTCCTCGTGTGTGTGCGCGCGTGTGTGTGTGTGTTCAGTCACTCAGTCATGTCCAGCTTTTTGCGACATCATATAGAGTGTAGACCTCCAGGGTCTTCCGACCTTGGGACTTTTTCAGGCAAGACTATTGCAATGGGTCGCCGTTTCCTTCTCCAGGGGATCTTCCTGACCCAGGAGTGGAACCTGTGTCTCTTGCGTCTCCTGCCTTGGCAGGTAGATTCTTTACCACTGTGCCACCTGGGAAGCCTTGAAGTTGAGGAGATTTTAATATTGCTTCTTTGCAAAGATGGAGGGAAGTAAAATTGGACTTATTTTTCTATTCTGGTTAATTTAGTCTTATTAAAGGAAGATTATTTGGCTAGTAGTATAGCATTTGCTTCAAAACAGACAATTTGAATAAAAGTCTTACTAGCTAAATAATCTTGGATTATATATATTATACATGTATTCTTGGCTTGAAGTGGTATTAGATAATTTATGGGTGTGTTTGAAATGAGCTCTTGAATCATCATTGAGTCATTTATATCTATCAATAAATGATGGGTTTGAATTTCCATAAATGTATTTCAAGTTCCTTTTCCTTTATGGAAGAGCTAGGCTGAAATAATATTTTCTTATACTAATTAACTACTAGCAGGGCAAAATATGTTTTTCTGGATCTGAAGTTATTACCTTTAACCTTTTTTCATAAATTGTCTTTAGATCCTCTTTGTTATTGAACCAGAGCAATGTGTTAAATATAAGTGACTCATACTTATGAGCTCGAAGATATTCATCCTTTTCATCTATTTGGATTTTTTTTCCTATTTGAATTTCTGTACGTAAATTGAGAACAAGCATTGCTTACCCTTAGGTTGGAGATAAACTTCCTAAACACTGATTATGATGTGTTGATTCTTATTTTGTACCTTCAATATTCCAAAAAAGTTGAATGGGAAAAACAATCTATTAAGATGTCCCAGTAGGTTTCAGAGGAAATATGAACTTTATTTAAAAGCATCAATTTTTATACTTTTCCAATAATCTGTTTTTCTGGAAATAGACAATGTTGCCTCAGATTATAAGTGGAATTACATTTAAGATATTCAGTAACAAGTTACTTTTCTGTTCTTCTGAATTTTTTTTTCTGTGAAACATATTGGCTTCTTTGTAATGCATTTTGGGGCTTATACCAGTAAAAATATATTATGGTTTTGATTAGCATAGATACAGATCATCTATTCAAAGCTAGTTTGATTTAGTATTGCATGTGACCTAATGTGACACGTATTACCCTTTCTTTGGAGGATAGATTGTTTCTTAATGGAGGAAAGATTATTTCTTAATGGAGGGTTGATTATTTCAAAGTTGGTGGTCACTTACATGAGCAAATTTGTGTATCACAGTTTAATTCACAATTGGAAAATATTAATTTGTCCATTTTTGAGGGTCATAAACAACAGTATTTATAATATTGCATTTTGCCAACATATTTTATCTAGAACTTTTTCTCTTTTCAGAACCCTGTGTATTCCAACTTAAGAAAATAAAAATTAAAATGGCCTCTATCTTTAGCTAAATGAGGCTTTTTCTTTACAAATAGTAAAGAACCATGAAATATAATTCTATATGTTTCTTGCTATTTACTTCAGTCAGAAAATTAAGACTTCATAGATGCTTTGAAGGGGTGGATGTGGAAGGTCATAGTACAATGGCTTTTGAAAAAATGTCCTCCATAAAATGTTCAGAGTTGTCTGGGGGACTACTGACTTTTTATTTTTCTCCAACTCAACTTGGTTCTAAATTAACCTGACCCTGAGTTTTATGGAAAGTTTTGATATCAGAAAGTATTTGACTTTAATATTCCTACTCTCACGCTTCCCCGGTGGCACTAGTGGTAAATAACCTGCCCGCCAATGCAGGAAACGTAGGAGATGCAGTTCAGTCCTGGAGTCAGGAAGATCCCCTGGCGGAGGACATGGCAACCCACTCCAGTGTTCTTGCTTGGAGAATCCCATGGACAGAGAAGCTTGGCAGGCTACAGTCCATAGGGTCACACAGAGTCGGACACGACTGAAGTGACTTAGCACACACACTTTGATTCTTATACGATTTCACAGAAAGGGTCTCTGTTTCCATACTGCCTCATAGAGCCATCACCATCTGTTTAAATAAACACTCAAGAATCTCTCTAAATTCTAGATGTTTAGGCAATATAATTTTCCAGAGAGGAATATTTTAATTTTTTATATTTTTGTATTTAATGTTAGTATACATCCTTTCAGTGGGAATGGAAAGAAATTTAGGCAAGTCTAGATTAGCTTGATTTTTATTTTCAGAGGAACAGCTTGCAATGCCCCACAAATGGGTTGTGCCAGTGGAAGCAGGCCATTGTGTGACACATCTGTACCTTAGCTGGCTGACGACTGGCATAGAGGAATTAGCAATCTGTGAAATGGCTCTTCAGAAGTAATTTTCCTCCGAGGGTCGAGGAACTTGCGGTTGTCATTTCACTGAAATGGTTTTGCTTCTACTTGCAGTCCTGTCACCAGCAGCAAACACAAAAACTGAAAATGTAAGGTGTTTCCTTGTTCATTTTTCATCCTCTCTGCCTAAGTAAATTTCTTGAACATCATTTCAGTGTTGCCTCCTTTTGTCTAGCTCAGTGGAGCTTTGAGTTTGTACGTTAGGTTTTATTTATGAATTAGAGCCTTGCTAAGATCTCTCTTTTAAATAGGTCATAATACTATATATAAAAATGTCTTAAACAGAGGGACATGTGTGTAGAAGATGATGTATTAAAGAAGACTTTGTTTTTAGTCTAGTGAGCCTTAAAGGTAAACTAAGGTTATGCAAAGTTAGCTCTAGTTACATTAAGTGCTGTCTGTTGTAAGGTTAAACCAAGTTATCTACAGACATTTTCCCCCATTACTCTTTAAACTTCACATAGCTTCTGGAGTGTTATTTTTGTTATCATTATTATTAATGTGCCTTGAACTGGATCATACTCCTGGATGAAACCCTTTAATGACTTCATACAATGATAGACTAAACCCTAAATATTTTACGGTGTCTGAAAATCTCATATTTAGTTTTTTGTCCCTGAATGCTTTTCATTCTCATTACACAGAATTGAGATTCTTCAGCATCTCCTGTTCCTTTAGATTTGTTATGCCCTTGCTTTTGCTTTTTCTCTAATTGCATTCTGGCCTGGCACATCCTTACTCATTTTTATAGGCATGAAGCCTTCCGAAACCAACTCAGGTATAGGCAGCCAATTCATTTGTCATTTGTGTTCTTTGTGGCTTTGGTCATACTATTATGATCCCTTGTTGTTGTTCTTTAGTTGCTGTCATGGCCAACTCTTTTGCGACCCCATGGACTTTAGCCTGCTAGTCTCCTCTGTCCATGGGAATTCCCAGTCAAGAATTCTGGAGTGGGTTGCCATTGTGTTCTCCAGGGGATCTTCCCCACCCAGGAATTGAACCTGCATCTCCTGTATTGACAGATGGATTCTTTACCACCGGGCCACCAGGGAAACCCATGATCCCTTGTAACATACTGTATTTTATATATATACACTTTCCCACTCATGTCCATCCATTCCATTCATCAGGCCAGGAATAGTATTTTTGGTATTTCTTATTATCTAGTCCAGTATACTGTATTAGTTCTTAACCTTGAACTTCAAAATTCTTTACAAAAAGATTGATAAACATCTTTTGCTGCTGCTAAGTTGCTGCTAAGTAGCTTCAGTTGTGTCCAACTCTGTGCAACCCCAGAGACGGCAGCCCACCAGGCTCCCCCGTCCCTAGGATTCTCCAGGCAAGAACACTGGAGTGGGTTGCCATTTCCTTCTCCAATAAACATCTTTTACCAAAGATTAATTCCTATGCTACCTATGTAATGCATAGATATATTGTACTTCTTAGATTAGAACTTATTGTAAATTACAAAATAAAAAATTATCTTAAAGACAATTCTTTTATCACCCAAGTCAGATGGACCAGGAACTTTTCCTAAGATTCTTGACTAATATGGCAGTGATGTGCAACAAATAACAAGGGTTGACCCACTTATTTTGTATAGCTACACTTAGTTGTTATTGCTAATAAGAATCCTGGAGGCTAAAATTAACAATGGCCATGAAGGACAGCAATTAAGGCCATTTGTCTTCTAAATGTGCCAATGTAGGTTCCACTGGTAGTTTAAATTTATATATGGAAGTCACTCATACTATTACAATGGGCAGTGAAGGCCCTGAAGGTATGTGTTGCAAAGCAGTAAGTCATTTTAGGGTCATGATAGCAAATTATATGTTGAGACAAACTTTCCCATTGCTATGGAAAGATTCATTTCCTAACAACCTCTTTTCACTGATTAATTTTAAATTAAAAAGTACATCATTTTTCATGACAGCATTTATATAAAGGCTATTTTAGGCGTATTTAAATGACAGTATTAAGACTTCAACCTGCTGAAATTTTGTTATTGTAAAGGATTGATGTGGCCATAAGAGTGATTTGGGGATACCCAAGTCGTATTCCACTTTTGATAAAGATTGCTCAGGCCATAGTGTGATCTGAACATTTCTGACTGCGTTTTTTGCCTATAACACTGGCTTGTCTCTGTCATTGGTGAGAAATATAACTTTTATTCTCAAATTGATAAACTTTTGATGAGGGAAATGAATTCTTCATTTACTGAGAATTTATAGGCCTAAAGTTTAACGGCCCCCCTAGCCTGCTTTTAGTCAGAGAATTCAGAGTTTCTTCACAAGGATCCCCATGGAAACTAAACAAAAAAGCTACTTGAAAGGAGACAGGTTATTGGTTTTTCTCATTAAATCCACTGCTGGATTTTCATTAGTTCTAATCCATTTTCATTCAAGATTAGATATATAGGCCAGTTCTGATTTTCATGAATTGAATAAGTGAAATATGTTGAGTTGTGTCTGCCTGTATATGCAGTCTGAGATGCAAAAGTAATTATTCTTCTGCCATGAAATTACCCCAGAAAATAAAGCCAGGAAAAATGACTGATGTAAAGGGGAAAGGCCACCTCCATTTTTTAAAAAAGAGGTTATTAAATAAAGTGAAGGTGCTGAGAGGGATGGTAGGTTAATCTGATCCGGTTTATGCTTCATTCAGTTTTTCCCCACTTTTGTGTCATAATTGTGTATGAAAGTAATCTAAATAAAGTATGGAAGCGTGTTTCACTGACCACAAGCACTTTAGACCTTATAAAAGTTTAAGTATTTCGTTTGCTATTATGACTAGATTTCAAAGTGTTCTTTTAAAGCAAGAAATTTGGTAAAACTTAGATATTGTGGGACTTCCCAGGTAGCTCAGGTGATAAAGAATCTGCCTGCCAGTGCAGGAGCCACAGGAGACCCGGGTTCGATCCCTGGGTGGAGAAGATCCCCTGAAGAAGAAAATGTATACTGGAGGCAACTCACTCCAGTATTCTTGCCTCAAAAATTCCATAGACAGAGGAGTCTGTCAGGCTACAGTCCCTGGGGAACTTGCCTTATAAAGACAATTTTCACTCTTTTCCTTCCTTCCCTTCCCCTCGATAAAGCTGTTAAAAATTATTTAGATTCCTGGTGGTTTATATAGTTAAATGTATCTTCTATTATTCATATTTAAAAATCTGTGCCTCAGCCTTACTTCTGAGGCTCAAATCAATCTCTTATTCAAACAAGATACTGATAGAAGTTTCAATGTATGTGAACATTTAATGAAAGTAGTAATAGATAGAAATACTGTTTACTATTAAATTTATGAGTACCACAATGTACATTGCAATCTAAGGTGTTTTCCAGCACATCTACTGTTTAGAATATAACAGTAATTCTTCTTTTCTCCTTTAAGGTGGCTGTACTTTTGATGATGGTCCTGGAGCTTGTGATTACCACCAGGATTTATATGATGACTTTGAATGGGTACATGTTAGTGCTCAAGAACCTCATTATCTGCCACCAGAGATGCCTCAAGGTAAGAGTCATTCTGCTTACTGAGGTTGGAAAAGCCCTTTGGAATATGTAGCATTTTCTTATATTAGGTTATAATATAATAATTTGTTATAACAAACTACTGTGGTCAAACTACTTGACCCCATCAAAGACCCTCAATGGATTCTTTGCCTTTTCTTGAATAACTTTATCTAATCCTTTGCACCTCAAGAAAATTCACTGTAATCTTCGTTATCTCTGACCCTGAAAAAAGGTAAGTATTAGTGCTTATTTTCCTGTTTAATAAAAAAGCAAAATGGAAATAAAACCAAACATAAAAAAATAAAAAGAACATCCAAAATCCTTTCAAAACTGTCTACATTGTGAGATCAGCTCACTTACTACCTCTTCTATTAAATCATGAGATTTGATGTAATCAGACCACTTTAATGGCAGAAAGCAAAGAAGAACTAAAGAACCTCTTGATGAGGCTGAAGGAGGAGAGTGGAAAAGCTGGCTTAAAAACTAAATGTTAAACAACTAAGATCATGGCATCCGGCCCCACTACTTCATGGCAAATAGAAGGGGAAAAGGTGGAAGTAGTGACAAATTTCCTCTTCCTGGGGTCTAAAATCACTGCAGATGGTGACCAGAGCCATGAAATCAGAAGACAGCTGCTTCTTGGCAGGAACCTAGATAAACGTAGACAGCGTGTTGAGAAGCAGAGACATCGCTCTACCAACAAAGGTCCATATAGTCAAGGCTTTCCCAGTGGTTGGTTGTGAGAGCTGGACCATAGAGTAGGCAGAGTACCAAAGAATTGTTGCCTTTGAACTGTGATGCTGGAGAAGACTCCTGAGAGTCCCTTGGACACCAAGGAGGTCCAACCGGTCCATCCTAAAGGAAATCAGTCCTAAATATTCATTGGAAAGACTGATGCTGAAGCTGAAACTCCAATGTTTTGGTCACCTGATGAGAACAGCTAACTCATTGGAAAAGTCCCTGATGCTGGGAAGGATTGAGAGCAGAAGGAGAAGAGGGTGTCAGAGGATGAGGTGGCTGGATGGCATCACCGAGGCAATGGCTGTTGAATGTGGGCAAACTCCGAGAGATGGTGAGGGACAGAGAGGCCTGATGTGCTGCAGTCATGGGGTCACAAAGAGTTGGACGCAACTTGGCGACTAAACAACAGCAACAACCAGACTGGAGAAACTTTCTTGTTTCATGGTAGGGAGAGAGCTTATCTCATGCCATTGGCTCTCAGGAGAGACAGGCTAGACAGAGATGGAGATGGAGAGGACTTTTGTGAGTTGACTGTAGAAAAATAAGGCTGAATCCTGCTTTCTTTACCTTGATCCTGTTACATCCTTTGCATTTTGGTTTTGTGAAATAGTACATCTTCTTATTGTTTAAGCCAGTTCAAATTGTGTTTTCCCTTAATTATTAATAACATAGGATCTTAACATATACATACCATTTTGTACACTGCTGCTGCTGCTAAGTCACTTCAGTCGTGTCCAGCTCTGTGCGACCCCATAGACGGCAGCCCACCAGGCTCCCCCGTCCCTGGGATTCTCCAGGCAAGAACACTGGAGTGGGTTGCCATTTCCTTCTCCAATGCATGAAAGTGAAAAGTGAAAGGGAAGTCGCTCAGTCGTGTCCGACTCTTAGTGACCCCATGGACTGCAGCCTACCAGGCTCCTCCGTCCATGGGATTTTCCAGGCAAGAGTACTGGAGTGGGGTGCCATCGCCTTCTCTGATTTTATATACCAGCAGGCTAATATTTGTGTCTTCATTTCCAGACTAGTTTGGAATTAATGTCAACCTCTGTGTGTATATTATTAAATTGAAAAATTGAAACTGCAAATAGAAATTTTAAAATACTTTACTAAAGAGAGTAAATTACTTTCCTATTACTTAGAAATAAAATATGGAATATAATTATGTATAATCACATATATAATATACAATATACTGATATTTAATAATGTAATATATTAATATACTATGCAATAATACATCATCATTGTTTTATAGTATATTATATGTGTTTGATGAGATATTTGCCTCTTAGTAGTAATTTAAATTTTAAAATATAGTTTCAGTGTTTTAATCATAATATTATACACTTCAATTTTTCTTACTGTTTCACCCCATGGTGTACTCTTTGAGAGTAGTGTGAATTAAATCTGCTTTCTACTCTAAATTGTCACTTTTCATGGGTGGGTAGACAAATGGATACTTCTGTAGCTGAGCTGAGCCATAGTTTCCAGAGGAATAAATTGGTACTAGGCAACTAGTACTCTTTTCTTCTCATATTTGACCCTTATGTTGTCAGTAGACTTATTTATTTATTTTTGCATTCTTTATGATTTCCTTTATTAAAATATTAAAACAAAACAGGTAAAACAATAAAATAGAAGCCATGATAATGTTTTATTTGGTGTAGTTAATGACTATAAGGAGGTTTCAAAGAGTCTTCTTAGCTTGCTGCTAATATTCTATGTATGACCTGGGTAGCATGGTCACTTCATGAAAATCCATCCAAGCTATGCTTAAAATTTACTTTTTATTTTTTTTTAATTTTAATTTTACATTGAAATATAGTTGATACACAATATTGAGTTAATTTCAGGTGTACAACAAAGTGATTTAGTTGTACATACACAAATATCTATTCTTATTTAGATTCTTTTTCCATATAAGTTATAACAGAATACTGAGTAGAGTTCCCTGTATTGAAGAGTAGGTCTTTGTTAATTATCTATTTTATATTTAGTAATATATATATGTTAATCCCAAGCTCCTAATTTACTGCCCCCCCACCCCCACACACACTTTACCCTTTGGTAACAGCAAGTTTGTTTTCTGAGGCTGTGAGTCTGTTTTTGTTTTGTAAATAAGTTCATTTGCAACATTGTTCTTTATATTCCACATATAAGTGACATCATATGTTATTTGTCTTTCTCTGTCTTACTTCACTTAGTATGATAACCTCTAGGTCCATTTATGTTGTTGCAAATGGCATTATTTCATTTTTGTGGTTGAGTACTATTCCATTGTACATATATACCACATCTTCTTTACCTATTCATTTCTTGATGAAAATTTAGCTTGGCTATTGTAAATAATGCTGCAGTGAACATTGGGGTTGCGTGTGTCTTTTCGAATTATGGTTTTACCTGGATGTATTTCCAGGAGTGGGATTGCTGGATCAAATGGTGGTTCTGTTTTTAGTTTTTTAAAGAACCTCCGTACTGTTCTCCATAGTGGCTGTACCAGTTTGCATTAGTGTATGAGGGTTCCCTTTTCTCTAAACTCTCTCTAGTATTTGTTGTTTGTGGACTTTTTGATGATAGCCATTCTGACTGGTGTGAGGTGATACCTCACAGTAGTTTTGATTGCATTTCTATAATTAGCGATGTTGAGCATTTTTTCAGGTGCTTTTTGACAGTTTGTCTTCGTTGGGGAAATGTCTATTTAGATCTTCTGCCCATTTTTTGATTGGGTTATTTGTTCTAGACTCATTTAGTTGTGTATTGTAGGTTTGTATTTTCCCTCAAAGGTACATAACCTTATTTTCCTGGTACATTTTAGTTAAAGAAACTTCTGTAATATTTTATCTGCGCTTTCTCTGAGATATATTTAGACTGAATTTTTATATAAAAGTAGAAGGGGTGGGCTGGGATGCACATATTTTGACTGTTTATCATCAGAGAACAATCAGAAAGATGTTGATTTATGGAAATGTTACCATTGTTAATTACCATTGAAGATGGGTAATGAATAGCTGAAGAGTTACTGCTCAGATGACCTTGTTGGTTCACCTTTGATGAGCAGCTTAATCGGTGGTTACAGTACAGAATGATGTGCACAGAAAATGAAAGTGTTTGAAATTCAGCCACATCTTTCAATTAATAGGACATTAAGTAATTAATCATGCAGAGGAGGGAAAAAGGTCATGGCCATTTTATTTTTGCAAATGCAATTTGTATTTGGTTTTTGTAGATGTTGAAGGAAAGTATCTATGTATCAGTTCTTCTTTTTCTGTTCTCTTTTTATCATCTACACCACTTTTTTTTTCATTTTCCCTCTGATATTCCTTTAAAATACTCACTGAACATTATTCATAATTTGGAAAAAAGGAGATACTTAGATTTAGCCTATTAAAATTTTATAAATGATCCATTTATTTTAAAATAGACATGTTTATTTTTCTCACTTATTAAAAATGAGAAAACTCAAACATATAGCAGCCCAAAAGTAAGGCTGAGTCTCTGATGCAAACATTTTTTTTCCCCATGGAACTATTTAAAACATTAAAAAAAAAATAGAGTATAGTTGATTTCCAATGTTGAGTTAGTTTCAGGTATATAGCTAAGTGAATCAGTTATACATATTCTGGATTGGCCAAAAAATTAGTTTTTGGGTGTTTCTGTAAGATGCCTAGTTGGCGCAGTGGTGAAGAATCCACTTGCCAATGCAGGAGACATCCCTGGGTTGGCAAGATCCCCTGGAGGAGGAAATGGCAACCCACTCCAGTATTCTTGCTTGGAAAATTCCATGGAGAGGGGAGTCTGGAGGGCTGCAAAGAGTCAGACATGTCTTAGCAACTGAGTGTGCGTGCTACAGAAAAATCCAAATGAACTTTTTGTCCAACTCAGTGTATATACATTTCCATTCACATATACATATACATGTACATATGGCTTCCCAGGTGCTGCTAGTGGTAAAGAACTTGCCTGTCATTGCAGAAGATGTAAAAAGAGATGTGGGTTCGATTCCCAGGTCAAAAAGATCCCCTGGAGGAGGGCATGGTAACCCACTCCAGTATTGTCTGGAGAATCCCATGGACAGAGGAGCCTGGTGGACTACAGTCAGTAGGGCCCCAAAGAGTTGTATACCACTGAAACAATGGTATTTAGCATGCATGCACGCATACATGTACATATATTCAGTCTTTTTTAGATTCTTTTCCCACATAGACCATTACAGAGTATTGATAAGAGTTCCCTGCGCTATACAACTATTTTATAAATATAATGTGTGTATATCAACCCCAGTCTCCCAATTTATCCCTCCCTCTCTTACGCACTTTGTTTTCTACATCTGTAACTCTTTTTCTGTTTTGATACATGTTTATTTGTACCCTTTTTTAGGTTTCAGATATGAACAATATTATATTTGTCTTTCTCTGTCTGAATTCTTCACTCTGTATGATAATCCCTATCTAGGTCCATCCATTGTGCTGCAGATGACACTATTTTGTTTTTATTCACTGAAAAATATTCCACTGAATATGTACCACATCTTCTTTATCCATTCCTCTGTTGACTGATGGGCATTTAGGTTATTTCCATGTCCTGGCTATTGTAAGTAGCACTGCAGTGAGCATTGTGGTGCGTGTATCTTTCTAAATTATTATTTTCTCAAGGTATATGCTAAAGAGTGGGATTGCTGGATCATATAGTAGCTTTATTTTCTGTTTTTTTTAAGGAACTTCCGTATTGTTCTCCATAGTGACTATACCAATTTACATTCCCACCAACAGTGTAGGAGGGTTCCCTTCTTTTCACACCCTCTCCATCATTTATTGCGTGTAGATTTATTGACGATGGCCATTCTGACTGGTGTGAGGTAATACCTTTTTGCAGTTTTGATTTTAATTTCTCCACTAATTATTGATGTTGAGAATCTTTTCATGTGCTTTTTAGTTATCTGTATGTCTTCTTTGGACAAACGTCTATTTAGATCTTCTGGCCATTTTTTTTTTTATTGGATCATTTGTTTTTTAAATATTGAGCTGCATGAGTTGTTTGCATATTTTGGAAATTAATCCCTTGTCAACAATCTTGTTATTGGACTCTCTTTACAATACTTGGACATTGTTAATTGGCATCTGTTTGTTGATCTTTTTGTCATAAAAAGGTAGCAGGGAAGAGATAAGAGAGAATAAATAGATTAGATACTAAAAGAATGAAGATGAGTAGAAAAGAAAATTACTTCTTTTTGTTTGAAGACATAATGCTGTTAATGATTGCTTAAAGTGTTCTTCAGCAAAGCTGCCTTTGTCAGCTGATAATGATGGTGATTGAAAGGCCAGTGTAGGACATTTAAAATAGCATGCAAAAAAAATGAGTATATCCTAATGGCCAAAAAATCATATGAAAATGAGAGTACCTGCTCAACTCTTACATCAAAGGAATACAAATTAAAGCCACAACACGAAGAAGCTACAACACATGGAGCAAGAGGATGAAAATTAAAATTTCAAGTGTTGGTGAGAGTATGGAGCAAGTGAAAGTCTTCATGTACTGAACTTTGGTCAAGTATCAATCTGTATAACCATTTTGTATAGCCTAATTTCCCGGAAGACCCATGGAGTATCAGCCCAGCAGGACTCAGTACACATGTTTTCTAAATAACGTGTACAAGAGCACTTACAGCATTAGTATCCAAAATAGTCCGAAACTGAAAACAATTCAAATGTCTGTCAACAGTGCAATGAATAAAATCCTGATAAATCCACATAATGTTGCAATGTAAATGAACAAACTGTTGCTATATATGATATGAATGAATTTTACACACATAATCTTGAGGGAAAGAAACTAAACACAAAAGGGTATGTACTTTTATTTATGTAAATTTCAAAAACAGGCAAAACAAATTGATGATATTAGAAGTCAGGATATTATTTACCTAACAGAAGGACCTGGAGGGGTGGGGAGTGGTTAGTGCTTGGAAGGTGACAGGAAGGAGATTTCTGGATACTGGTAACACAATCTTTCTTGATCTACATGGTTTATTCACAGATAAGCTGAAATTGAAAAATCATTGAAGTGTATAATTATGAGTTGTGTTCTTTTCTCTATATGTCTTATATGTTAATAGAAAATGCCAAGAAGTAGAATAAATAAAATCACAGCTCACAAGGATACTTTGGGGAAACTAGACAAAGAATTAAAAGATGTTACAGATTAGAATGAAAATATATAATAGGATACCTCAAATGGGTTCAAACTCCTTTTTTTTTTCCCTCACCAACCTTTATCCCTTTTCCCACATTCAAAGATAATATGCTCTTTGACATCTCTGAGCCTTTGTATTAATATGTTTCCTTTCCTCTGTTTAGGCAATTATCTGTTTATCCATTCATCAGACTCCTACCCATTCTTACTATGTCTGCTCAAGTTCTATCTGCTTTGGGAAGATTCTCCTGGCTGGCATGGAGTTTTTATATATTTCTTCTGTCCTCACTTTTCAGATATGCTGTCCACTGTACCTGGTACATGCTTCAATTGCAGGCTGTTATAATACTTTAAAATATCTCCTTTTCTCCACCAAACTATAATGTCCTCATGAACATAAATCATATTTTTCATCTTTGGTTTTCCAAGACACTATTTCATTTTACTTAGGGAAAATGTCAACTTATATAATGTGGTTTAAAATATTTTGGTCAAGCATTAAACAAAAAACGTCTCCCTCTTGCTTTAAAATTAATTGAATTAAAAATACCTTACTTCTCAATCATTACATTCAGTTCAGATTTTAATGTAATTAGAAGATCTTCATATACTTAATAATATTTAGCTTTTGCTTTCATAAATGATTTCATCTATTTATTTTGGTTTTAATTTTAAATATTGTTAATACTACCAAGAAGGAGCTCGTTTTAAGGATCTCTCTCTTTTTCTTTTGTCTTTTACTAGTCAAATTAATTCCAATCTTCTACTCCTTAAAAATCTAGGCTATAAAAATCTAATCCATAAAGAATGAGAGGTGTTGCAGGGAAGTAGAAATTGTTCTTCGATCTCAAATACATCTGTATTCTTGACCTTGTCAGATGTTCCTGTCTACTTATGACATCATGAAACGAATTCACTGGACCATTTTGCTACATGTTCTGACCTAGATCCGAGCATAGACATTGTGATTGACATCTCAATAAATTTATCTTCATCTGTAATTATGACTCCTTTTTCCTTTTAACAGGTTTTGTAAAATGACTAATTAAATTTTAGTTTAGAGTCTCTAGAGTACTCATCTGACAGTTTAAAATTATGCTATGCTGTATTCTACCTTCAGTCTAGTACTTTTCCCCGATGATAATGTAAATCACTATGCAGAGTCCCTTCTGTAAAATGCACACATTCTGTCTATCTAAGTATCTGTTTATGTCTGTCTATCACAAAAATAAAAGCCCTTTGTTAATAAATTAATCTGAAGGTTGAAGAAAGAAACCATTCCTCCTAGGTTATAAAGCTTAGTGAGGTTGTGATTCAATAGTTTAAAAGCCCAACTAAGTATCAATTCTGCCCCCTTGTCAAATCCTCAGACTGAAATTTAGAGAGCAAATGGCATTACACAGAGAAGAATGAATACTGAACAATACTAATAAATGTGCCTGTAAATTCATTTATTATTTTTGGAAGAGTGTATCTTTTTTTTAAATTTCTTTTATCCAAGAGTTTATAAATACAAATAATTAGCCAGGTTGTTAAAATAAGTTTTGTCTTCTTCACATATTTATTTGAAGAGACTAAATGTTTTTTGTATTCAATAGTGAGCATGCATAGGTCTCATGATTTTGTGCCTGGTTTTCTTCTGACATTGTATCATATAGGGAAAAACAAATGAAATATTATATTTAAATAATAATATTTGTTAACTAACACAATTTCAGCTAGATTTTTCTATATAGCAATAGTCCCTTAGTTTTCTAGGTAAAGACTTACTCACAACTTACTAAATAATACTAGTTATTCAGTATATCACATTTTAATATATCTAAGAAATTTCAAGGGAGTTTTTGTGTTGTCTTACTGTTTGTAGTCGATAGTCTGTCTCATTGGGAACCTTAATCACTCATTAAAATGAGTGGGTAGCCTTGCAATCACCCTCTTATGACAGTTGATAATAAGGCATGTGTTTCTACAAGATCATAATTGCTAAATTCTCACATATCTGAGTTAACAGAATTATTTGATATCAAATCTGTCAGAGTCAAAATATGGCAGAAAGTGGTAGAATAAAGTTATGTGCATGTAATGTTGGTTAAGTGTTACAGCTAGTTTTGTTTATGTTAGAGGATAAAGCAAATCAGGCCAAAATGTTGGTTTATTCTGTTTGCCGTCTGGTTATTATTGTCTGTTAATACTAGCAAAGATACTGTGTTGTGGACCTTGCAGTTGTCTTAAGCACCACTTGAGAGATGGTTTATAGTGGAGAGAAGAAGGGAAGGGTGGCAAGGAGAGAGAAGGAAAGGATAAGAGAATAACTTAACGTTAGTTCATTAAAACAGATGGAAATACTCTAAGTATTGAATACAGGCAATAGAGTCTAAGAAGGGGACAGAGCCTAAAACCCTCAGTTTAAAACTAGAAGGCTATGCATCAAAATCATTTGATTTTTAGATTTAAAAAAAAAATAGTAGAGTTCTCTTTTTGAAAGCAGTACTTCTCAGCACTCAAATATGTAAAATTGATAACTAAGAGCCATGGTCCCAGAACTTGCTTGCTTTGTACTCCCTAACATCCCTACCCTACCCCTTTCTCCACCACCCAGTTCCATCAAAATGGCTTCTCCAAGAAATACTTACGGAAGTAACATTCCAAAGGACAGCTTTAAATAGTTAAATGCACATTCAGCACTTCAGATAAGCCTGCTCCCATTGGCTATGACTTATTGGTAGTTTACTGGGTTCCTACTATACCAGGGACATGATATATATTTTTAATCCTCATGTGGACCCTGAAAATTAGTGACAGTTTAGAGATAAGTGGAGTGAATAACTTGCTTAAAGCTGCTTAGGGATCAAATTTGAAGTTGGGTCTATCTGACTAATATCACAATTATTCTTGCTACAGTGCTATCCTTCTTGATAAATTGTGGTGTAGCTGATGTATTTTCTTCACTTGGTCTTGCATCTTTAAATCCCCTATAAAAGGAGCTATGTATTAGGTTTATTCCACAATGTTTTCCTACAACTTTGTCTAGGTCCTGTTTTTTCCCAAAATTTAAAAGCTTGAAATGACTGTCTCTTAATCTTCACATGAAGTGGAGTCTGAGACTTGCTGTTTGGAATTGCAGTTGAGCTTTGGGATTTCCTCATGGTATTCTCACCCACTAGTAAGAGGAGCTGACCTTTCTTTGACTTACCTGTATGTTATTTTTAGTTATTTGATGAACACTTGCTGCATGGCTGTCTAAGCAAAACCTTGGAAACATATATATTATCTGCTGTCTCATTAGAGCATTTATGGTAGAAGGAAAAATTTTGGACTAAAGAACTCAGACTAAAAATTAGGGTTTGAAAATAGTTTTAAGACATTGTTTGCAATAGGATATTTTCGGACCTGAATTATGGGCTTATTTCAACATGCTCTTCCAAACCATATTATCATGTGTCTGTTGGTGCTTTTGCCCTCAGCACAGAGAAGATAGTTTACCACATTTGAGTTGCTTATTAAAAACAGTAGGAATCGGAGGCAGTGCAGGGTCAGAGAGTGAAAGGCTGTAATGGACCCTGTGAAGGGTGAGCTACTTCATGAGGGCAGGTTTTTAATGTAAGTACTGTTACCCTTGTGCACATAAATGCAGCGTGAAGAATGTCTAAATTACAGTGGACAGAAGTGGCATGCTGAGACAGGAATATTTTCCTGTTATTTCAGGTACGTAATGTATCTGAGTTAGATATGTCTCTGTATATCTCAGGGGGAGAAAACAGGTCAGTATTTAAAAAAAAGAAAAGAAATTAATATTGGTGTCAGTGTTAGAGAACTTCCAATCTCCTAAATGAATTAGGGGTACGAATACAGAGTAATTTCAAAGACTATCCAGTCATCTTTAACATGTGCCTTAAAATCAATACATGGTCTAAGGAAACAAAATTACTTTTCCTTGGAGGGGAGAAAGACTGAAAGTACAGTTATGACCTTATCCGTCCCTCTCCAAAAATAAACTTGCCTCATGATGGCTAAAGAACTCTTTTAGACATTCTCAGCTTCAAAGCTTTGTCTTCAAACATTAGAATGCCAGGGGAAACAAATTACACACAAAAAAGCAATGAAATCTAAGTGATTAAATTAGAGGTTATTTAAAGATATGTGATGTTAATTTTCTCCTATAGTTAATGTTGTAAAAAATACAGAGCTATGTGTATATATTTATCATTACATTAAAAAGATGCTTTGAATATCTTCGAAGATTGTCAGTTTTCAACCTTGTATATGTCGAGAGTATGTTGACAGACCTTTCCCCCTCCTTGAAAGAGGAAAATTATTGATTATTTAGTTATTATAATAATTAAATTATTATTCCCTTGTTATAATAGAAGTGAGATGTTTTATACATTAAGAGCATGTGACAACTTATAAATGCCAGCAGCATCATGAAATCTTCACCTGGGGATGTAGATTAAAAAGATACACTGACTTGCTTCTTGTAGTTTATGGACTAAAGTAGGACAATTCTACAAATTTTATCAAGTAAATTATATGTTTCTGTTCCTCTCTTCCTCCCCTAGTTCTGAAATAGTTGGTGGATTAAATAGAAAAGTGGAATGGCAAATATGGCTATTTAAAAAAAAAATTATATTTTGAGTGCATGGTTTTTATCCAAGCTAGGGTAGACTTAATGGATAATTTTTAAAAAATGCTCTTCTGACCACTTAGGCATTTTTACATGTCATTTCACTTAAATTCCATAAAAGCCTTTCTAGGTATGTATTAACACATCTTTTAGATGAGGGAACTGAGGTTCAGCGAGGCCAAGTAAATTTTCAGAGGTTTCATGTCTTGGGAAACTCAAGACTGGGAATTCAAGTATAAACAGATATAGCATAAAGATCTCACTTTTGACCTCTCTGTAAACAAACTGGAGTACAGATCCTTCCTTTAGAGACTACAGAAGAAAAAAAGCTTCAGGGCTGACTTGAAAGTATGGCAAAGCTTCTCTCTCATGTTTTCTCCAGCTCCAGATGGTAGAGAGCCCAAGTCAAAATGTCTTTGAATCATAAATAAAGAAAGCTGCTTTCACACAAGAGGAAGACCAGGATTGCTAATTAAGTGATGTCCTTGAGGTTCCAGGTTCTTTTGTCTCTCAGTTCCTCTACTGTTAAGGTTATCTTTTAACCTCAGGCTTGCTCCCCTCATGGGTATAAGATCTGTAGGTATTCTAGGTATTAATTTCAGACACTGAAAAAAGAGGTTGTCTCTTCATTATGTCTGTTTTTTTTGTTTTTTAATCAGCATAAAGAACTTTTCTGAGATGCCCATCAACAGATTTATCTTCTTGTCTAATTGGCCAAAATCATGTCCCATACAACCAGTGGTGAGCAGAGTAAAACATGATTGAGTGATACTTTCAAGCCTGTACTCCTCTCCAAGATGGAGCAGAGGTTGAAGTTAGTGCCAGCTTCTTCTGATCTTGTTGCTGCTGCTGCTGCTGCTACTGCTAAGTCGCTCAGTTGTGTCCGACTCTGTGCAACCCCAGAGACGGCAGCCCACCAGGCTCCCCTGTCCCTGGGATTCTCCAGGCAAGAACACTGGAGTGGGTTGCCATTTCCTTCTCCAGTGCAGGAAAGTGAAAAGTGAAAGGGAAGTCGCTCAGTCGTGTCCGACTCTTAGTGACCCCATGGACTGCAGCCCACCAGACTTCTCCATCCATGGGATTTTCCAGGCAAGAGTACTGGAGTAGGGTGCCATTGCCTTCTCTGGATCTTGTTGCTAGACAGGTTGTAATGGAATAAAGATGGGGAGGATACTGGGTAGGTAACAACAATGCCATTACAGAACTATTTGATGCAGATATAGTAGGAAAGGGATATAGGTAGTAGAATTCAGAAGCTGTGACATTTAGAAGAGTGGACAAATAAAGCAATTATCATAGCAACATGATATTCTCTAATGCATTGAGAGCCTAGTGTCACTTTTTCCTTGATTTCAAAGCATTTACTGTATCTGTAACTTGAGAAGTGGAAAATCTTCCTGCCCTATTTCAGTTATCTGGACTTCACTTGTGGCTCAGCTGGTAAAGAATCCACCTGCAATGTGGGAGACCTGGGTTGGATCCCTGGGTTGGGAAGATCCCCTGGAGAAAGGAAAGGCTACCCACTCCAGTAGTCTGGCGTGAAGAATTCCATGGACTAGTTCATGGGGTCGCAAAGAGTCAGACCTGCAATTATTACTATTGAGGGATTTTATATTCTCTCTTGTTTTCTTATGACATAGAAGAAATAAATTAATATACTTTATAAAAACTCAAAAGTTATAATGTAGATGAACATATGCTAAAGATATATTAATTGATTAATGTAGAAGCCAGGAGGATGGTAAGGCTTGTTCAAAAGATTTTAGGAACAAGGGAAGCATTTATAGGCATGAAAAGAGTGCTGTAGTAAGATTCCTAATTTTATACTAAATAAGTTAATGTCTAACAGGGTAATACATCTGAAACCTTTGAGGTTATCTTTACTACCAAACAGAAATCATATGCTACTCTACTAGACAAAATTTATTTGCTCTTTAAAATCTCATTTGTATTGCCATGAGCTTTCTGCAAGTTAACATCTTCTCTCACAGATTTATAAAATGTCTTAATCAGTAATGAATAGTGAATCAGACAAAAGTACATACAGTTAAAAAATTAGCTGCTCCTTGAGTGAAGAATATGTAGTCATTCTTTTGCCTAGTTTTTTTAACTTTTTTTTTTTTAACCAATTCCCCGTTATGAACATACTCTCCAAAGGTAATTCTTGTTAAAAAGAACAACATAAAAAATAGCTAAAATGTATGGAGCATGCAAACAATTATTTTTAGTTTCTATGGTCTCACAAATTAAGGGAACAAATCTTTGTGTTTGTGCAAAGTCCTTTTGGCAGCAGCAGTAAAGAGCCTGCCTACCAACGTGGGAGACTTTGGAGATGCAGGTTCGATCCCTGGGTTGGGAAGATCCCCTGGAAGAGGGCACGGCAACCCACTCCAGTAGCCTTGCCAGCAGAATCCCTGGGACAGAGAAGCCTGGTGGGCTATGGTTCATAGAATTGCAAAGAGTTGGACACAGCTGAAGCCATTTGGCATAGCACAAAGCCCTTTAGGAAACTTCACAGTTTATGAGCAAAGGTTTTTTGAAATTTTTATTTTTCTGAATTCAGAGTCTTAGCATGCAGGCAGAATCTAAAGAATTAATGCAGATTAGTCACTTAACTAGGGCTTCCCTAGTGGCTCAGAAGGTAAAGAATCTGCCTGCAATGCAGGAGACCTGGGTTTGATCCTTGGGTAGGGACGATCCCCTGGAGGAGGGCATGGCAATCCACTCCAGTATTCTTACCTGGAGAATCTGCATGGACAGAGGCTACAGTCCATGGGATTGCAAAGAGTTGGACACGACCGACTGACTGAGCACAGCACTTGACTAAGATAGCAGCATAGGTGACTGAGGACAAGGGATAATATCAATATTTTAATATTACATATATTAATATTTATTACCATAATATTTATATTGATTTCTATTAATATTTAGTATTTAAAAATAAAAATAGATTCTATGAAGTTGTGTTTGTTTTTAATATCAAAACCATAATAAAATCAGTTTAATGCACCAAAGAAATTACCTGAAGAGATACAAAATCTATGCTAAATTACACAGAAAGTTAGGAATAATTTTACAACCTGTTGTTAAGAGGAGATTGAAACTGCTAAGATCAATTTGTTTTTTAATATAAGGAAAACGTACTTCCAGTCTGGCATTCATGTGATATTTGGCAGTAAAAGCGAAGGAAAAAATCACAAAAAAGCCTATCAAAATTGAGTCAAAGTTTTCAACACAGTTTATTGCTTCTTTTTGGGACTCATTATTTGCAGGTATTTAGTTCAGTTCAGTTCAGTCACTCAGTCATGTCTGACTCTTTGTGACCCCATGAATCGCAGCACACCAGGCCTCCTTGTCCATCACCAACTCCTGGAGTTTACCCAAACTCATGTGCATTGAGTCGGTGATGTCATCCAGCCATCTCATCCTCCTTCCTCTCCTTTTCCTCCTGCCCACAATCCTTCCCAGCATCAGGGTCTTTTCCAATGAGTCAACTTTTCACATGAGGGGGACAAAGTATTGGAGTTTCAGCTTCAAAATCAGTCCTTCCAAAGAACACCCAGGACTGATCTCCTTTAGGATGGACTGGTTGGATCTCCTTGCAGTCCAAGGGACTCTCAGGAGTCTTCTCCAACACCACAGTTCAAAAGCATCAATTCTTTGTCGCTCAGCTTTCTTCACAGTCCAACTCCACATTCGTACATGACCACTGGAAAAACCATAGCCTTGACTAGATGGACCTTTGTTGGCAAAGTAATGTCCCTGCTTTTCAATATGCTATCTAGGTTGGTCATAACTTTCCTTCTAAGGAGTAAGCGTCTTTTAATTTCATGGCTGCAATCACCATCTGCAGTGATTTTGGAGCCCCCCAAAATGACACTGTTTCCACTGTTTCCCCATCTATTTCCCATGAAGTAATGGAACCAGATGCCATGATCTTAGTTTTCTGAATGTTGAGCTTTAAGCCAACTTTTCCACTCTCCTCTTCCACTCTCATCAGGAGGCTTTTTAGTTCCTCTTCACTTCCTGCCATAAGGGTGGTGTCATCTGCATATCTGAGGTTATTGATATTTCTCCTGGCAGTCTTGATTCTAGCTTGTTCTTGTTCCAGCCCAGCGTTTCTCATGATGTGCTCTGCATATAAGTTAAATCAGCAGGGTGACAATATACAGCCTTGACATACTCCTTTGCAGGTATTATACTTTAAAAATATCCAAAATAAATTTTTCTCTGCAAGCTTGTTACAGTTTCTTATGTCCACTGAAGTTTTACCTGGACTACTTTGTTTCAAAGTTCTGAAATAATCATACTTATTTTTTCCTTGAAGACAAAATTACTGTCTTTTCCCTGGTACATAATTGGTCATCCCTTGGTTCGTGGGCAACTCCACTTAATGTCAAAAGTCTGTTTCAGAAAAGCAGATATTCTATGTGAGATTGCTATATAACAAGAAGTCAATTTCCTATTATTTTAAATGAGAAAAATTTTAATGTGTCACATTGCTAACCAAAATGCCTGATCTGTTAATTAAAACATAATGAAAAGACAGCAAATGTAATAAGTTATCAAAGTAGGTGGTATAATGCTTGTTGGAGATGTCTGGATGGCTTTACTGACTCGACGGACATGAGTTTGAGCAAGCTTCGGGAGTTGGTGATGGACAGGGAGGCCTGGCATGCTGCAGTCTGGGGTCGCAAAGAGTCAGACACGACCGATCAACTGAACTGAACTGAACAACTGACAATGCTTGAATTTTTTTTCCTCATCCAAACAATTAATATGATTCAAATAATTAAATATATTAGAGTTTCTTTGTATGGAATAGATTGCTTTGTATTCATTATATCTGCACACATACCACCTGTAGTCACACTGAACTTTTCAAAATAGTCACACAATTCTGATGTTTCAGTCAGTTCAGTTCAGTTCAGCCTCTCAGTTGTGTCCGACCCTTTGCGGCCCCATGGACTGCAGCATGCCAGGATTCCCTGTCCATCACCAACGTTGGTGATGCCATGATGCCATCCAACCACCTCATACTCTGTCGTCCCCTTCTCCTCCTGCCTTCAATCTTCCCCAGCATCACGGGCTTTTCCAATGCGTCAGTTCTTCGCATTAGGTGGCCAAAGTATTGGAACTTCAGCTTCAGCATCAGTCCTTCTAGTGAATATTCAGGACTGATTTCCTTTAGGATTGACTGGTTTGATCTCCTTACAGTCCAAGGGACTCTCAAGAGTCTTCTCCAACACCACAGTTCAAAAGCATCAGTTCTTTAGTGCTCTGCTTTCTTTATAGTCCAACTCTCACATCCATACATGACTACTGGAAAAACCATAGCTTTGACTAGATGGACCTTTTTTAGCAAAGTAATGTCTCTGCTTTTTTCTTAGTTTTATTTACATGCTATATTGATTTTTTGTGTGTGTGTGTGACATAAGTAAAAATATTTTTTAAGGAAAAAATAATGGCAAAAACCTTTGTTTTGAGAGATATCTTTATTAAGTTGGATATTAAAACAAAAATTATGCTACTGAAAAAAATGTTAACAAGGGAAACCTTTTGTGGGAACACCTGTGGATGGAATGCGTCAGAAGTTCACCTGAAGCTAGTTGTCAGGACAAAGGATTTTTTTTTAATTTATTTTTTATTGAGATAAAATTAATTGATAACATTATATGTTTCGTGTGTACACCATTATATTTCTACTTCTATTTACACTAGCGTGTGCTCACCACCAAACATTTATTTTCTATCCATCTCTGTACAGTTGATCCCCTTTGTCCATTTCGTGACCCCTGACCCCCAGGCTCTTCCCATCTGGTGACCACTGTCCTGTTCTCTGTATCTGCTTCTTTGTTAAGACAAAGGTATAATTTTTTAAAAAGAAAAAATGTTAATTTGAAATTCTTGATTCAGTTGTTGGTAAAGAGTAAGCTTGTTAGGGTATGAGTATGCTTTCTAAATTAGTAGCTGCTTCAACAAATATATGATTCTTCTCTGAAATGTTTAAGAAATAAATTCAGTATTAACTACAGATAACATTTGGTATCCAATTTGTCTCCTGGTTCTAGTGTTTTACTCTGTTCCATACAGGGCTAAGAAGTAACAGAATTTTTAGAAAGTAAAAACCTGTTTAAACTGTAAAAGACTTGTGAATGTAACCCTATTGCTGATTTTGATTTTCAGTTTTGTAGCTTAAAACACTGATATCTAAAATGATGCTAAAGGATATGGCAGTGTTCATAAAGTGATATAGTTCTTGAAAATAAAGAGACTGATGCTTAAAGTTAAGAGTAAAGTGAAAAAAATACTACCATTAACTTTCATGCACCGTGTTTGGTACATAGACCTGCAATAAGTAATTGTTGAATGAATGACTCAATATGAATGAACTTTTCTCAACTTTTTTTCTTGAAAGTGTATTATTATCTCGAAATTAAAATTATTTTTTCCTGAATAAATAGAAAGGTTGATAATACTGATAAAAAAGAGAAAAGGGGGTGCTTTAATATATTCTACTGCTCAACTGGCCTCTTAAAATATTTCTATGTAGATGAATGGAGTGGGTCTGGGTCTGAGTGGTTTTCCAACCCTGTTGTGTTTCCTCCTTTTTCTATATGGAGAAATGATCTTTGGTACTTATCTAGTCATTTTTGTACTATTTTCTCATGGTTAACACTATAATAATATTTTATTGTGTTATGTGTATGCTATGTGAAAGTTTTGGAGTTTTCGATCTTCGCAGCAGTTTTGAAAGATGGTATTTCATATTGTTTTATTATTTAACTTGGCTCAGTTTAGTTCAGTTGCTCAGTCATGTTTTACTCCTTGTGACCCTATGGACTACAGTATGCCAAGCTTCCCTGTCCTTCACCATCTCCTGGAGCTTGCTCAAACTCATGTGTATTGAGTTGGTGATGCCATCCAACCATCTCATCCTCTGTTTTCCCCTTCTTCTCCTGCCTTCAATCTTTCCCAGCATCAGTGTCTTTTCCAGTGATTTGGTACTTCTGTTTAGGTTGTCAAAGTATTGGAGCTTCATCTTCAGCTTCAGTCCATGTAATGAATATTCAGGGTTAATGATTTCCTTTAGGATTGACTGGTTTGATCTCCTTGCAGTCCAAGGGACTCAGTTTTAGAAGATGATGTTTCATATTATGTTTTATTGTTTAATTTGGCTACTGAGAGTATAATTGTGACAACAAAACCTTGCTTGATGTCATAGGCACTGCTTTTTAATTTTTTTTGTTTGAATTACTCAGGTAGATTCATTGCCAGTGAAATCGAGACAGGGACTCCTTAGCTTGGTAGAGGTGACTATTTCTTCTGTTCTCTTTTACTCAAAACTAAAATCAATGAAGACAATAAGCCAGTGGGAAGAGAGGACTATTGCTCTTGTATGTCACATTCCTCATCATAAAGTCCAGGTTTCTCTCTAGTCACAGTGTTTTATAGAAACCATTTGTACTGAAATCCGTTTAAAAAAATAGGACAGCTTTCATGTTTCACTCTTGTTGCAGGCTGAGCAATTTTTTTTACTGAACCAATGGCAGTGATCTAGATGTTGTTTGGAATTTCAAATGCTCGATATCTGAGTTTAGAAAGTGGATACCTACAGGCCCCAAGAAATTGTTTGAGTGGAAAAATAAAGAGAAATGAGTTGTCAACAAAATGATTTATAATTTTTATATGCTGCTTTTAAATATTCACTACCCTTTTTTTGTACACTTGACTATATGTGCTTCTACTATAATACTATACTGTAATAATATAATAATGCTAGTATACCATAAAAGGCATTTTCCCTTTGTGCTCAATTTTTCTTGTATTTTGACACTTGAAACCCCCAGATTCAGTTATTGTAAAAACTGTTTGGGTAGTAGCACTAGGCTAGTACCCTTAGTTCATCAAAACGAGTTTCCATTTAATCCAAAAGAGACTTCATAGATTATCTCTAGACCATCTTTTTATTTTACAAATAGAATACTGTAGGAATAGGTGAACTGACACAGAAATTAGAGTCACGTGAATTCAGATACAGCTTTTATTGCTTGCTATTTTGTCATGATACAGAACCTTTTTGAACTTCCATTTTCTCATTTGGAATAATAAAACTCTCTCTCTCTCCATCCCTACTTCCCTCCCTCAGTTTTTCTGTTCCAATGAAAGGGAATGTTTCTGCAGCATTTGGTAGTATCTAGCATGTAGTTGATACTTATTAAATATTATCTCTCCTCTTCCCTCTGGCCCAAGGTGACATGGCTGGTTAGTAATCTCATTAATCTGTAAGAAATTGATTTGAATTTCTTTCACTTACCTTTTTTTTAGGAAGGAATAAATTGCCTTTCCCCATTATACTTTTTCAGCAGCTCATTAGGAATTATTTTATGTCCAATTCAGAAAATTACCTTTCCTACATGACTGTTCACTGAATGTAGGTGCTTTGCACTATGACACATAATGATATCTGAAAATGATTTCCATAGAACAGTATTGTGGGTGAACTTGAACATCTCAAATATTATTCTTAACTAGGATAGGTTATTTAAGATATGAAAGAATTTGGGGAAAGGTTTATTTTTTCTCAGTTTATTAAGACTTTCTACATAATTATTTTTCTATTTGGCTTACTGAAGTGCTCTGTGATTATTCTTAACACTTTAAAAATGAAATACATCATGTAACTTTGAATTTTATTTAGTGTTGAAAGCAGCTGCAGCCTCTGACATCATAAAGACATAGAAAGAAGATGTATAACAGCATTTGAAATATGGAGAAACTGGAAACATTTTTTTAAAAATGCCTTATTCTACCAAAGCTGTGTCTGTTAGTATACAGATATCATCAAGCAAACACTCGTAAATATCTAGAATTGAAAAATTGCCTCTGAAACTGTCTGATATGGTTTATTGTTATTATTTTTGAAATCTGAATTTTCTATCATGCAAACTGATTTTTGGTTTTATAGCTTAAAGTAAATCTTGTGTACATACTTATGTAGCATCTACATATTTAGGGCAAATTTTAATTTTTTATCAGAGACCAGAGATATGCCCAGGTTGTTAGTTGTAAGTTCTTGTTCTAATGAGTAAATAGATTTTGTTGGCTCTTTTGATATCTTGATTTCCTTTTTTGAAAAATGAGAGAAAGGTAAGTTCAACTCCTCTGCTGTTTATATATCACATCTACATATTGTGTTAATAATGAATTTTCATGGGAGATATGAACCTTTCGAAATGTCATATTGTATATGTGGTGTTTGTGTCTGTGTGTAGGTATGAATGTAAAGTTTCCAGGGAAATATTAGATGCTGAATATCAGACAAAGTCACACAGAAGAGCACAGAATTTGTTAGAGTCCAAAATTCGATGGTTCTGTAAGAGGAAATTTGAGTTTTTAATGGGGAACAGAACTCACACTTTGCTCATCTCCTGGTCTGTTATTTTGTACTTACTCAATCAAAGATGATGTCTTTCTACAAAGTCTCCCCTATGTCCTTTTATCTCAATAGCTTCAAAGGGAGTCATATCTAGAGTTTAAAGGATTTAAAAATTCTTTATTTTCAAAGGATTTTTCTGTGAAACTTTCTTACTGTTAAGAATGTAATGTTAATTTTTTTGCTAGATGAACCCATTTTTTGATGTTCTTCTTGCCACACAGTATTGAGACTGAAGCCTTATTTTCAGGACTTTATAACAGGATGAACATGAGTTAGAAAGTCCCTTCCTTACTTTGTCTTCCAAGTACGTGTTCGTGGGACAGCTTAGATAAATTGCTTCAGTGTGTTCTCTACTTTTGCAACTCACTGTTGATTGTTTCAGGTAAAACTATAAGTAAAAGCAAGCAGAATAAATAAGAACAAAACATTATTAAACAGAAAAATAAAGACTGAGGGGATTTACTCTCCACTTTATGAAGTGAACACCGTGGATTCACTTACCTTAGACTCAAAACTTTTTCTCCTTGAGTTAGCTAACTAATGTTCAGTTCAGTTCAGTTCAGTCGCTCAGTCATGTCCAACTCTTTGTGACCCCATGAATCGCAGCATGCCAGGCCTCCCTGTTCATCACTAACTCCTGGAGTTCACCCAAACTCATGTGCATCGGAGTCAGTGATGACATCCAGCCATCTCATCCTCTGTCATCCCCTTCTCCTCCTGTTCCCAATCCCTCCCAGCATCAGGGTCTTTTCCAATAAGTCAACTCATCACATGAGGTGGCCAAAGTATTGGCGCTTTAGCCTCAGCATCAGTCCTTCCAATGAACACCCAGGACTGATCTCCTTTAGGATGGACTGTTTGGATCTCCTTGCAGTCCAAGGGACTCTCAAGAGTCTTCTCCAATACCACAATTCAAAAGCATCAATTCTTCGGTGCTCAGCTTTCTTCATAGTCCAACTCTCACATCCATATATGACCACTGGAAAAACTATAGCCTTGACTAAATGGACCTTTGTTGGCAAAGTAATATCTCTGCTTTTGAATATGCTATCTAGGTTGGACATAACTTTCCTTCCAAGGAGTAAGCGTCTTTTAATTTCATGGCTGCAGTCACCATCTGCAGTGATTTTGGAGCCCCCCAAAATAAAGTCTGACACTGTTTCTACTATTTCCCCATCTATTTCCCATGAAGTGACGGGACCAGATGCCATGATCTTCGTTTTCTGAATGTTGAGCTTTAAGCCAACATTTTCATTCTCCTCTTTCACTTTCATCAAGAGGCTTTTTAGTTCCTCTTCACTTTCTGCTATAAGGGTGGTGTCATCTGCATATCTGAGGTTATTGATATTTCTCTCGGCAATCTTGATTCCACCTTGTGCTTCTTCCAGTCCAGTGTTTCTCATGATGTACTCTGCGTACGAGTTAAATCAGCAGGGTGACAATATACAGCCTTGACGGACTCCTTTTCCTATTTGGAACCAGTCTGTTGTTCCATGTCCAGTTCTAACTGTTGCTTCCTGACCTGCATATAGGTTTCTCAAAAGGCAGATCAGGTGGTCTGGAATTCCCATCTCTTTCAGAATTTTCCACAGGTTATTGTGATCCACACAGTCAAAGGCTTTGGCATAGTCAGTAAAGCAGAAACAGATGTTTAGAGAGAACCAAATGACCTTCAGTTCAGTCCAGTTCAGTCACTCAGTCGTGTTCAACTCTTTGTGACCCCATGAATTGCAGCACGCCAGGCCTCCCTGTCTATCACCAACTCCCGGAGTTCACTCAGACTCATGTCCATCGAGTCAGTGATGCCATCCAGCCATCTCATCCTCTGTCGTCCCCTTCTCCTCCTGCCCCAAATCCCTCCCAGCATCAGAATCTTTTCCAATGAGTCAGCTCTTCGCATGAGGTGGCCAAAGTACTGGAGTTTCAGCTTTAGCATCATTCCTTCCAAAGAACACCCAGTACTGATCTCCTTTAGAATGGACTGGTTGGATCTCCTTGCAGTCCAAGGGACTCTCAAGAGTCTTCTCCAACACCACAGTTCAAAAGCATCAATTCTTCGGCATTCAGCTTTCTTCACAGTCCAACTCTCACATCCATACATGACCACTGGAAAAACCATAGCCTTGACTAGATGGACCTTTAGGAATCTGCAAATATCTTCAAACTGTAAAAGATTTAATGGTATGAGGAAATATAGCCAATGCCTTATGAGAGAAAGGAAATGATCAAAACATTTCTTTACTATGAGCATGTTGTTTTGGAAGATGGAGGCTCTAGGTTCTAACACTTATGACTTGGAAATAAATCCATTTGATTTGGACAAAAGGTCCTATCTTTAAATATAAAATCAGGACATTAATAGTTGCCCTTTATTTCCCAAATGCTAATGTAAGGAACAATATAATACATGGTTGTGAACATACTTTGGAAACAGTGAATGTAGATTTTAATAATCCCAACAAGTACCTCAGGTATCATGTTGGTAATGACATGGATTGGCCTTGTGTCTCTAGTTATTCCATGTCATTTCAGTAGCCAGTACTTCAAAAGAGAGAATTATATGTATGGTTCATAGAAGTGCATCACACATCATGTAATTGATTCATGGCATTTTATCCTATGACTGTAAGTAGCAATGGCAGAGTATAAAGAGAGAGTGGGAAGCAAGAACCCGGTACCCTGGAGTGTGTGGAAATAAACTGGCTGAAATAAGAGTTGACTGAGTTCCGAGAAGAACAGGGTAGAGCTTTAGTCAGAAACTATAGAATCTACAAGAAGAATTTCATGGAACTGAGGCAAGTGGCCAATAATTAGGCACTATATTTTACTTTCTTTTCCTAATAGTGCCTATAGTTGTACTTTACTGTGATAAATATTCAGTAATTAAAATAGATTCTTGCAGTTTAGTTTCTGAGGTCATTTTAGTTATAACAAATGGCTCATTGTTTTATTTTGTTATTTTCAATCTTATTTGAACTTTACATAATGTAACGACAGTACTGGAATGGAGGTAAAGATAGAAGATAGTTATATGTATGTAGCTGCTGCTGCTGCTAAGTTACTTCAGTTGTGTCTGACTCTGTGCGACCCCATAGACGGCAGCCCACCAGGCTCCGCCGTCCCTGGGATTCTCCAGGCAAGAACACTGGAGTGGGTTGCCATTTCCTTCTCCAATGCATGAATGTGAAAAGTGAAAGTGAAGTCACTCAGTCATGTCCGACTCTTCGCGACCCCATGGACTGCAGCCTACCAGGCTCCTCCATCCATGGGATTTTCTAGGCAAAATACCGGAGTGGGGTGCCATTGCCTTCTCCATATAGGTAGGACTAGCATTTAAAAAAAGAAAATGGAACATACCAGGAAGTGACAGTATTCTACCCTGTAAAATTTCCCCCAGAGTGAAATACATATAATTTTTTTGTTGTATAGCACATTTCATGAGATTATTTGGACTTCTTTAAAAAAGAGAGAGATTCTATGTGTGTATTAAAAGTAATTATTTTAATTAATAAGCCAACAATTGTTAATTATTTTAATAATAAAAAATTAATTACTTTAATTATTTAATTAGTGGTTGAGACTTCACTTTCCTGAGGGGGCATGGGTTCCATCTCTGGTTGGGGAACTAAGGTTACACATACTGTGGTATGTGGACAAAGAATGAAAATAAAAGTAAACTAGTAATTATTTTGGAGAATATTCTTTGTTTTCAGTTTCCTGAAAGGTGTTTTTCTCAACATTTCTTCTTTATATTTTCAGTGGAGATTTGTCATGCTTATTTTTGTTCTTCGATTTTATAACTAATATATGCATAGCGTACAAAAAGGTAAATAACACAGAAGATGGTTTAAAATCACAAATAAGTCTCATAAACAAAAGAAAATCACTATCAATATTTGATGTTATTTTTATTTTGCTCCCAGTGAGAATTTATATGTACATTATATTAGTATTGGAGAAGGAAATGGCAGCCCACTACAGTATTCTTGCCTCGGCAATCCCATGGAGAGAGGAGCGTGGAAGGCTATAGTCTGTGCTAAGTCACTTCAGTCATATCTGTCTCTTTGTGACCTCATGGACTGGTGCCTGCCAGGCTCCCCTCACCATGGGATTCTCCAGGCAAGAATACTGGAGTGAGTTGCCATTTCCTTCTCCAGGGAATCTTCCTGACCTAGGGATCTAATCCTTGTATCTTAGATCTCCTGTCCTGCATTGGCAGGCAGGTTCTTTACCACTAGCACCTGGATGGGGTTGCAAAAAATTGGACATGACTTAGTGGCTAAACAACGCTGTATTAGTATAGTCTTTATGTGTTCATCTCTGTGTATGTATATGTATGTTTACATGATGATGTAATGACTACATAGGATAAAAGACTCTTTTTTTTTGGTTGTTAGTCACTCAGTTGTGCCCGACTCTTTGTGACCCCATGGACTGCAGGCTCCTCCGTCCTCAGTCCATGGGATTTTCCAGGTAAGGATACTGGAGTGGGTTGCCATTTCCTTCTCCAGGGGATCTTCCCAACCCACGGATCAGAACCCCTGGGTTTCCTGCACTGCAGGCAGATTCTTTACTGACTGAGCTATAAGGGAAGCCCTTTTTTTTTGGTTACCTAATATATTATCTGTTTGTCCTCATGTTGCAAGATATTTTGGGGATGGGTAATGTACAAAGATTCTTAATCATGTGAAAGTGATATACATTTTAAAATATTTCCACAATACTAGGCATATATATTTTTCCTTCTTTTTTATTATCCTTAATGCTGCAATAAATACCCCAAATTTTATAGTTTATAATTGTTATCTCTGAGCAGGGTGGTTCAGTGGGAATTACTCAGTCTTGTCCAGAAGTGCAGCACCGCTTGTGCTTTGTTTACCTTACTTTACTATATGTATTCTCTACTGTGTAAATGCAATAATTTCTATATATATGAATGAATGTAACTTATAGTTCATACTTATTGAAAATTTAACTTTCACTTCAATATGTGTAGTTAATTTGTTGTATTTCTGTAAATATTTGTGAAGCCCCAGATCCTCAAAACATACTATATCCACAGATTAAATCTAAAACATATTTCTTGACTGCATTGGAGTTGAACAGAGCAAAGAACAAGTCTTCTTTTTCACATTAAGAAAGGAAAAGTTTTAATGTATTTAAAATGCAACTTGATTTATATGCTTATAACGGTTCTGAAGTTGATTAAAGTCGGTGGAGTGAATGAAAATTTCGTGTAGTTCTCATTTTACTTGACCTTCCATGTTAATTAGGACATTTTCCCCATTTATTTTGGAGCTAAGTATATTTTCTTTGTCTAGTAAATCGCTTTGATTCTACTTTTTTGGCTTCCTCTTGCTTTATGAAGTTGATCACTTTCAGATCCCCTTTGACTTTCCTCAAGGTTTTAGGTAACACTAAAGCACCATGATGAAGATAATGCAGCCAGTTCTAGTGGCCGTCTACTACTTACCAGCTTGTTCATTCATACACTTTACAAATAGTCATTTAATGTGTGCCAGATATTCTTCCTGGCACTTGGGTTGAATTCATGAACAAAATAGATGAAGTTTCTTTACCATCAAGGAGCTTATGTTTTGATGAGATGAACGATAATAAAAAGTTAGAAGTAAAATATACAGTGCTCTTGAGTGCTATGGAGAGGACTTAAAAGACTGTGACAGAGAAAGCCATGCAGATATCCAGGGAAAAAGCATTCCAGGCAGAGGGATCAGCCAGTGGGAAGTCTGAAGGAGGAGCGTGTCCACATATGGTCTTAAGAAAAGTGAGCGTGAAGGAGTGTAGCAGAAGATGAAGTTGCAGCAGAAATGGTGATTGTATAAGCCATCAAGAGGACTTTGCAAGGTTTTAAGTGGAATGATGTGATTTAACTTGTGTCATGATGGAGTCAAACTGACTAAATGATGTGAAGAGTGGACACTGGGATGGAGCAAGAGTAGAAACAGAGAGACCAGTTAGGAGCCTGTTGTGATAATCTAAGTGAGAGAAGATTGTGACTTCGGACTAGGGTATGGTCAAAGGAGGTATTTAAACATTAGGGTTAGTGGAACTGGGTGACAGATTGGATTTGTGGTGTCAAGTGTGAATAAAAAGTGTTTTGGCCTGAGTACTTTGAAGGATGAACTGAGATGATGATGAATGTGGGCAGGGCAGATACTTGGAGAAGTACACAAGTTAGGTTTAAGAGATGTTGAATTTGAAATACCTACATGTTTTCCAAGTCTGTTATTTAGGGGAGAAGAGTACATACTTCTAGAGTCTTCAGAATGTAGATGATAACTTGAAACCATGAAAACCAGATGAGCTCACAATAGTAGGTATGATTAGGGAACAGAAGGGCTCCAAGGACTGCACCAAGGATTACTCCAGTGAGTACGCATCAAAGATGAGGAGAAATATGCAAAGGGAACTGAGCAGTAGTAGCCTGTGCCATCAGAGGAATATGCCCCTTATTGACAAATACAGCAACAATTACTGAGAATGATGCAAGTGAATTTGGAGTGGAAGAGAATTATAAAAATATGTCTGCTGTTCTATCTTTATCAATAAAAGAAGGAAAATGATATGAAGCAAGGTGTGAAATTAATATTAAAATGTACACTGGAGAGGTCCTGGAAAATTGGAAGATAGGGACATTTTTGTTTCTGTGGCTGTTTCTGTCTTTTTATGTAGCAGGTAAAATAATGAAATACAATTAATTGAAATATGATAAAAGATAATCATACATGCAATAGAAATATTTTTGCTACTGAAGAGATAGTTTTTGTGCTGAGATCAAGGGATACCCATAAGTCTGCACAAGCATTGTCTCATAAATGAACTTGGAGTGACCACTAACACAGGAAGAACTGAATGGTGAAAACCCCACATTCTTGATCATTGTTCTTCAACATGCATTTATTATATAATTGCTTTAATAGTTTGTACTGTGCTCAGTTGCTTAGTCATGTCCAACTCTTTGCAACCCTGTGGACTGTAGCCTTCCATGCTCCTCTGTCCATGGGATTTCCCAGGTAAGAATACTAAAATGGGTTGCCATTTCCTCCTCCAGGGGATTTTCCCAACCCCAGGAACAACAGTGTCTCCTCTGTTGGCAAACAGATTCTTTACCACTGAGCCACCTGGGAAGCCCCAATGCTGTATTATTATTAGCATAATGGAATATTAGGGTACTAGGTCTAGAAGAGAAGATAATTTCAAGTAACATTTAGGGAATGCTTTAAAACAATTGTTGAATTCATGTTTTTAAAACTGTCTACATTTTAGAATAAATGGGGATTCTTTATAAAGGACCATTGCCACATCCTCAGAAGCTCTTGTTATAATTGGTTTGATTTCAGGCCAGGGCATAGATACTTATTTCAAGTCTCCCAGGAGGTTCCAATGTATAACATCAAGCAGTAAACTTTAAGTAATGGAAGAAAAGAACATGTTTATCTGTGTATGTTTTGTGTAAACCATCTCCAGCATTTTGTGTTACAGTGCTTTATCCTGTTTTATTTATAGATGTATTAAATATGGAATCAGTGCCTGATTGATATATATGTACTGCACAGCAAAATGTGAATTGACGTAGAGGTGTATGGCATAAAGTCAGGGAATGAAGTTTAAGGCCTAAGCCTTGAAATTGTATTTAAGCATAACGTCATTGGATGAAATACTCTGAAAATAACATGTGAACAGTTGAGTTGGTTGACTAGCAGTTTTAGTACACAATTTTTAACCAGAACTTTTGGTGTGCTATTGTGTACTTTTCTTTTACTTCGAAATACTAACTAAAAATATACTGGAAGGCTTCCCTGGTGGCTCAGTGGTAAAGAATCTACCTGCCAATGTAGGAGACATGGGTTTGACTCCTGTTCTAGGAAGATTCCAGGGGCCACGGAGCAACTAAACCCGTGCGCCACAGCTATTGAGCCTGTGCTCTGGGGTCAGGGAGCCGCAACTGCTGAGCCCACGCACCTCAGCTGTGAGGCCTGTGTGCCCTAAGAGCCTGTGCTCCCCAACAAGAGAAGCCATAGCAATGAGAAGCCTGTGCACTGCAACTAAAGGTAGCCTCCATTCTCCACAACTAGAGCAAGGCTGTGCAGGAAAAAGACCCAGCAGAGACAAAAATAAATTAATACGTAAAATTTAGAAAAATTACAAAACAACAACAATGAAAAAACAGTTAAAAATATACATATTGGGATATTTCCAATCTTAGATTACCATTTCCTGTCTTGAAATTGCTTCTTTTACTTTCCAACGTTTACCGTGTTTGGTGCATTCACATGGGACTATGCTACATACCCAAAGTCACATATACATACGTACCGGTCTTTTCTGTTCATTTTCCCATTCCATATTCTATTCAGAATTTTGCAAGGGGGCAGTTGGAACAATTTATGACATTGACTTATTAGAAGTTTCTTTGTGAAATGCCAAGAAGTTAGATACACTCCTTTGAGAGCAGGGTAAGGGTGTATCTATGTCCCATGGAGTAGTTATTTGTATCCATCATGTGTGAGCACTTAAAATACAGCCTAACTAAAATGGTCTGTCCTAATTATCATTATCTATCTTCAGTAACTTAAAGTCAACTAAAAAGGACCAACTCCAGATAGCCTTTATTTGTCTTTAGGTCTCTGACTTACTCTTTAACTCTTTGGAAATTCGAGGATTAAATGAACAATGTATGCAGTGTACTTACTGTACCTCTGTCATTTTTCTCTTGGCTTTCCTGGATATATTTAATGTGGGAATGGATCGAAACCTAATATTGCTTAATTCTCTTGTTTTTGCATGATGCTGTGGATGTGTATATGAACCACATCCAAAGCATTGAAAAATCTTCTCTATAGACTCTTCCTCTGTTTTACTTCTTTATTTTTAATTTGTGTTTATCACCATTCATTACCTAGTATTCTTGTACCTTGCCTCTGAAGTCCATTCCTTTATTATGATGTAAGCGCCTGGTAGCAGGGATATTCCTAGAAAACCTTATTTGGCAGTTTAAAAGTTCTGTCGTCATAGCTTGTGCATAGAATAAGAGAAATGGGGCTTAAGACTATGTAGACCAGTTAATTTGTCCTAGAGAAAGGCGTGCTAATTGGATAGTCCCAAAATAAAAGGGATAAACCTAAGATAACTGGGACAGTGTTCATTCTATACAGTTGTGTGTAATCTGTAAGCATCTTTCCTCACAATAAAATTCCATTAACTCATAGCTTAAACAGTTTTATCAAAGAGCTGAGAATTTGGGATGAAGAGTGAAATCTGAAATGGCCTGTCTTCTTGGGATTAAATACACATTTACTTGTTATTCAGGGAAGCAAAAATTTGATTTAGTGGTTACAGTGTTCCAGGTATCCCATTTTGACCTTTTGGATAGGAGGAGGCTGACTAAGCAAAGAGATGAGCTGGGGTGGAGGTATGCTGATGGGATGTGAGAAGGACAGTGGCAGATTGTGGAGGATTTGGAAATGTTACAAGTTGTTACAGTAACTACCATTCAGATCTATAAGAGTAATAACAAAATTACAACAGTAGTCAAAATGTAAATAGATTGCATTAAAATATTTTTATGAGACTGTATAAAATTAACATGTGCTAAGAAGCTATGCAATGTGGTTTAGAAATGCTTTGCAATGAGTGCTATTTCATGTGATTGATATAGAAGTAGCCATTTATTTTACCAACTCCACATTACAGTACAGAGAGAGTCCAAACTGATTAAACAGAGGTGACTAATAGAATGAATTGGCAGGATAATAATGGAGAGGGGGAAAAATCAAAGAGAAATCAAGTGTTTCTTAAGTCTGTTGTTGTTGGGGGCAGTGGGAGCGGCAGAGTGTGGAAGAACATGGTTTAATTCATAGACAAATCCCAGTATTTATATTTATTCAGTTTCAATTCACTGAGTTGTCTGATTATAATTGAGTTGTTCATATTGTGCTCTTGAAATGTTTTGAGGCAAATGAAATCTTCTAAGAATTCAATTATATTGAAACAATAGCCATGAGACATTATAAAGTTATTGCCCATGCTAACAAAGGGCAGAATGGGAAAACATCATGAGTATTTAGTAGTGTTGCTGTGATGGCCTTGAACCAAATACTTAAAATTGTTTTCAAGGTATACAGACTTTAATAGTGATGTTTTGGTAATAAATCATGAAGATAATCTGTTTATCCTTAAAGTAGTAAGGTAAAAGTTCACTTTAATGATGTCAGTGGATTCTTTTATTTTTTAAGTCTAGTAAGACACGTCTGAAACTGGTTTACACAATGATGATTTTCCGGGTGGTACTTTTTTAATAGAAATTTGAAATGTTTAGGTGAAATTTTATTTTTTTACCAGATTTTTTTAATACAGATCATTGTTTATGCTTTGGAAATGTGATAGGCAAATTAATAAACCATCTAATTGCATTTTTTATTTATTTTTCTACTGCATACTGAGTTGCTTCAGTCCTCTCTGATTCTTTGCAGCCCTATAGACTATAGCCTGCTAGACACCCTTGTCCGTGGGAGTCTTCAGGCAAGAATATTGGGGTGGGTTGATGTGCTCTCCTCCAGGGGATCTTCCTGACCCAGGGATGGAACCCATACCTCTTATGTCTCCTGCATTGACAGGCAGATTCTTTACTACTAGCACCACCTGGGAAGGCAGCCAACCTTTTTTCTATTGTCAGTTTATTTTTATTTTTAAAATAGAGATAACACTGAGTTGTAAGATTATGTTAGCTTCATGTGTACACAGTATTTCTACTTCTGTGTACCCTACACTGTGCTCACTACCAAAAATTTAGTTTTCGTTTGTCACCAATCAGTTGATCCCCTTTGCTGACATCACACCACCTTCTTCTCCACACCTTCCCCTCTGGTAACCACTACTCTATTCTTTGTATCTATGTGTTTGGTTTGTTCATTTATTTTGTTGTTTATTAGGTTTTTTTTTTTTTAATATATATATTACATGAGTGAAATTGTACCGCATTTGTATTTTTTTCACCTGACTTATTTTCAGGTGATAATCTTGAATTTAAAACTTGAGTTTTCTTGAGTGGGAAATTTTCATCAGAAAAAAAAATAATGTCCATTTAAATAGGTTTTAAAGTAGAAAAATGCAAACTTGATATGATTAATTATCTTAATGTTAAAAAGGCACTGCTTCATGAATAATATTACTATGAAAAAACTACATAAGACCCCTAAGACCTATAAAAGAGAAATATTTTATTTAGAAAATGAAAAAAAAAATATCTGGAGCAATAGCTTAGGGAACTGTGAATTCCATTCCCCACTTAACTGTTAATTCTGTAGCTGTGAGCAACTAATTTAACTTTCCAGAACCGTTTCCTCATTTGGGTAAAGGATGAATAATACTTTCCAGCCACATCAATAACAGGGATGCCCTGTTGGATGATGATGTTTATTTAGTACATTAAGCTCTGTAAGTGGGAGGGCAAGTACTGCAATATGAGCTCAAACTGTTACCACTGATGCTTGTTTTCTTTTTTTTTTTTTATGTTTATTTAGGAAGATATTTATTTTGCATCTGCTATGTGCAAGAGGCTAAACTACATGTCCTTCCTGATAGATTCTAAGCCCCTGATGTTGTTTCCATTTTTTACTTATTATTATAGCTTGTCTAAGATCTCGTTTCGAATCTTCTACGTGGAAGTAGTCAGCAAATATTTATTTAGGCCATAAATATGAATGATATAATTTTATAAACATACCTTAAGACATAAAGTGTGTGTGTGTGTGTGTGTGTAGGGGGGAGACAAACTGAATTAGGAGGGATTTTTTTATTTGAACAAGAGCTCTAAACTTTATTTGCCTTCACTGTTAATTTCCTTCATGATTAAAGTGTGCTTTGTCTTCAGTTTTTCAGTCTCTTATGTGCTTTTGTTTTACTCTCGGTCTTTGTTGTTTCTGATTTTGAATGGTTTGTCTGTTTACCAAATTGTTGGCTTTAAAGGAAAGGGACTCATGTTCCCTACTTTTTGGTTAGTATTTATCTTCCCTCAGTGGAACAAAGTGCACAATTCTGGAGCAGATTTCAGAAACATGACACCCATATCTCTATGGCATAGGCCACACTAGGTGTGCACTGAAATGCAAGACAAGAGCTATAACTTAAAAACATTTTTAAGAATTTCTAAAGCTTTTTAAAAAATTGAATAAATTTTCACAATCTGTACAGTTCTCAAAAAATATATGTTGAGCTTGGAAGAAGGTAATTTCTATTAAATTTAATCTACTAAATGTAATTATTTGGACATGCAGTACAACTAAATTTCTTTTAAATATCTACCTCTATGTCAAGAATTTAAGGATAAAGAATAGTTTTCACCTATAGCATTTTATTTTACAAGGTGAAAGGCAAAATTAAATCTAGACTTATCAGATCAGGGCCTGATGTATTTTGAATATCTTATAGATGTTTATCCATAGTGTGCTTTCTACTGAGGTTTTACTTAGAATGTTCAATCTTTGAACCTTATTTACATACAGAACCTTTCATTTTCTCTTCAGAGCTCTTTGAAGTTAAACTGTACTTTGGAAAGATCCTACTTTATAAAATCATTATTATTGCACTTGTGAAAACTGCATCTCTTCAGGGATATATAAGTAGGAAATGATTCAGTGAAACTTCAGTTGAGAGTGGTGGGACAGTGATGAGGCAAAAATCAGTATATAAACGTAGTTTCACGACAACTTTTTTTCCCTTGGTGAAATGCCTGCTATATCTTAAAGGCTGAAAGCTTGACTTGTGAAGTGGTGGTGGAATTTAAATTGCATGCAATGTCAAGGCTCTTTTAAAGAAAGTGAATTAAGCCAACTATGCAGTTTAGCTCTTTGGTGATTTTTGTTCTTTTGGAAAGATGTGAAGAGTTTTATTTTTATACATTCTCTGAATAATGGAAAGATTTTCTGGTATCTGAATTTTAAATAGCATTATTGTAGTCTGTAATCTTATATAGTACTTTGGACTAGGGAGTGCTTTAGAAACCTAGCTCAACTTCCTTACTTTACAGATATGATAATTTTAGTCCCAGAGAATTTGCCATACTTGCTTGGTGAAGAGCGTAGAGCTACTTAAAGTTAGGTTATAATAGGGATGGCTGGTACCTCACTTTGTTCCTGTGACTCTAAAGAGTTAAAGAAAAGGACTTCTGACTCAGTGCTCCTCATTCCAGTTACTAGGAATCTTGGGTCAGTAGCACGCACTTTGTGTTAAAAATAAATTGGAAGTAACTTGAAAATAAAGATAAAGCTTCATGGGGGAAAATTAGGAATACTCAAAGGAAGCTACAACTAGTCAGAGGAAGCAACTGGTACAGACAGGATCTTGCTCACTGGCCTTGTCACAGATTTGCCTGCGTTTTTGTTTTAATTTTTTTTAGCAGGAGTTAATTATTAAGGTCCCTCTCTCCCTCTATTGGAATTGCTCTAACACTAATTGATTTTGTTTTGTTTGTTTAATTAGAGTAAGTGTGGATCATGGCCCTGCCTTTTTCTTTTCATTCCAGATCCCACTTCAATGTATTTTCTTTGCTGTCACTCTAAATTCAGTAATTCTCTCCTTCAGTCTCTGCTTCCTATTTCCCTGCTTATCCCCAACACCCTTCCTTTTCCATGTCTGAATTTCAGTGAAATTGATTTTATAATTTCCTGACATTTGTAGATTTAATACCAATGACTTATAAAATAAACTCAACAATTCTAGAAGGAGATGACATCTGTGCATTTTGCATTATTTTTGATTGTGGAAGTGGGGAAGGCTATAGATGTGCATTAGAGAGTAAAATCTTAAAAATTAGTTGCTGGATTCACTTTATTTTAATTGCTTTATAAAATTGAACTCACATTGTAACTCATTAAGAATCTTTTTTTCTCAAAGGTTCTCTCCAACTCTCAAGTAGGGCATTACCTTGTATTTTTTATAGTAGTTAATGGTTTCCATTTTAGTGCTGTTATTATGTTCTAAGAGACCTGTATTTGATGTAGAGCTCTAGTATTAATGAGGCCCAAGTTACGGATCTGATTTATATGTGAAACAAACTTGAAGGAGAGACACTTTTTATTGCCATACTTACTATTATCATTTGTTTTAATATGGGCCTCTGTCAATATGACTCAGAGATTCAGCAAAGGGCAGTGGTAATCAAACTTGCCTACTTAGACTCTGAGGAAGCTTAGAAAAATACCTGTGCTTGTTCCACCTGAGAAGAATTAAATTTAACTTCAGGGATATGGCAAGAGTGTTGGTTGTTTTAGAAGCATTGCAATATATCTCAGGGTGGAGAGTGTTGGATACACTAAGAGGATCTCTGAATTCACCAGGATTTGGCTTTGAGAAGTTAACTGTTTTTGGCCCAAGTGGGTATTCTCATGAGTGTGTTACAGAGCTCTAAAATTTCTAGAATCCTGTGATATCTTGGTAATCTTTCTTTAAGTTAATGTTGTCAAACTGGATAAAATCAATGATAGAAGGGCCTTGGATAATTCGGTACTGCTTATTGGCAATGCTGGAAAAACAGCAAGACTACCACCTACAGTAGAATTGCATTTAATTTAACCATACATCATATCAACAAATATTTATTTAGGGCCTGCTGTGTATCAGACATGGGATTAGAGAAGTGGACAAGAAAGCAAACTATTTTGCTCCTATGGAGTTTAGATCCTGAGGAAGATGCCACATAACAACGACCAAAGTACTCTCTCTTTTTTTGGCCACACCAGGATATGTAGGATCTTAAAGTGTGGAGTCTTCCACACTTGTTCCACAGCTGGACATCCAGAGAAGTCCTGGAAATCCCATTTAGTAGGTACCACACAGCTCCTGTCCTCCATGCACCCATACCCAATGTGACTAGTGTTGAACAGTTGAGCATCAGATGAATAGTTGCCTTGGAGTTAGAAGTCTGCTTCTGTGAAGACAGGTATCATCTGACAGTGGAGTCATGCTCTGCATCTAAAGAAGCTGATACTGTGAGCTGGAGGAAAGAAACGACAAGATGAAGGGAGTAGCAAGTCCATGTTTATTATCTCTCATGCATGTTCACTGAGTCTAAAAGCAGGCAAACTGCTTTTAGATTATGGTGATTCTAATTCACTCTCTTATGCTTGCTTCGGCAGCACATATACTAATTCACTCTCTTTTCTGGTTCTTGAAATTGATTTGATATAATTTAAGCATGCACATGAGCTGCCTCCATATTGTCATGGTATATTATTATTGCTGTAAAGGTGCAAGGCACTGTGGACACAAAAGCTCTGGGGTTGGAAAGACTTGCTTGATTTTTCAACTTTATCTCCTATTAAGTTACCCTATATTTCTTTTGGCCTTTATTTACTCAGTCATCAGGTTGATAAAATAATGTCCACTTTGTAGGGACATTGTCCAGGTTTGATATATGCAAACCCCTTAGTCTGGTACTTGGTGTATATATACAGATGCTTGTTGTTGTTTTAGTTGCTAAGTCATGTCTGACTCTTTTGCGACCCACTGGGCTCCTCTGTCAATGGAATTCTCCAGGCAAGAATATGGGAATGGGTTGCCATTTCCTTCTCCAGGGGCTCTTCCTGATGCAGGGATCGAACTCATGTCTCCTGCATTGGCAGGTGGATTCTTTACCGCCGAGCCATCAGGGAAGCCCATATAGATGCTTAGTGAGCAGAAATATTTGCATTATTATGGAAAGGAGCAGCAGTTTTTATTTAATACTTGAAATCAAGAAATAGAGCCATTATAAGAACTTCAATATACCACAGCAGAAGAGGTGTGTGACATAATTTGTGTAAATCCTTTGGTTTAAGGTTGGAGTGTTTTAACTAAATCTGTTGGATTTCTTAGAACTGCTTTGGATAGCTACAGTGTTTTTGCCCAAGTGACTCAAGCTTTCTTTTTTACAGACTTTTCCAAAAAAGTGCCCCAACATCTGTAATTTACCAGCTAGAGAGGTGGTGTTAGTGGTAAATAACCTGCCTGCCAATGCAGGAAATGTAAGAGACACATGTTCAGTTCCTGGGTGGGGAAGATATCCTGAAGAGGGGCATGGAAACCCACTCCAGTATTCATGCCTAGAGAATCCCATGGAGAGAGGAGCCTGGTGGGCTATGATCCATGGGGTCACAAAGAGTCAGACATGACTGAAGCAACTTCAGTCACACACACAAAGAACTGGTCAGAGTCGTAAACTACACAGAAGCATCTAGGATTCATTTCCTTTCTGCGCTTATCTTAGGCTTCTTTGTTTGACCTCTTTGTGTGTTAGTTGCTCAGTCATGTCCAACTCTTTGTTATCCCATGGACTGCAGCCCGCCAGGCTCCTCTGTCCATGGGATTTTCCAGACAAGAAAACTGGAGTGGGTTGCCATTTCCTTCTCCAGGGGTTCTCCCTGACCCAGGGATCGAACCTGGGTCTCCTGCATTGCAGGCAGACTCTTTCCATCTGAGCCAGCAGGGAAGTGGGTCTTTGACCTCTATACTGACAAGTTTTTCTAATGGTAAAGGGCCAGTTCATCAGGTGTACTCTGTGGAAGGGCTTATCTGTCTACTACTCAAATAACTCCAATCTTCTGACTGATTTGATCATAGAGGAAATCTCCTGGCTTAGTTCTTCCCATAATGTTTGGCAAAAAGATTCAGAAACTTGGAAAGCACTACTTTCTGTGGCTTGAGATATGGTGACAGGTATCACAGCTGTAAAACTACTGATAGTTTCTTTTAGAGTACTTATGGATAGCTTGGAATTTGGATACCAAAACCTGATTAGGGTTTAAACCAATCTTATCAGGTTTTCCTTGTTCTTGATTTAACTTAAACATACAGAACTATTGTCTTGGAGAATACCCAACCTTGGAGCTAGGAAAGGGGCCTGTTCTCTTTGTTCTAAAAGACTGATATTGACAGGTTATGTAACAAACACATAATCACAGTCCCAGAGTGCCAAAACGCTCTTAGTAGGTGAAGTAGGCCCACCACAGTAGTGGTTATGTACCATTGAAGAGCTCGTACACATGAACATCAATGGTCACTGACCAGAGTAAAAGCCATTTCCACTTCAGGTCAGTTTAAGACTTTGGAAGAACTTTCATCATCTAAATTTTAATCCTCTGAAAATATTTTCATTTTGCCAATAAATTTGTTCTTAGATAAATAATACCTAAATTTTCCTTTCACCTCTACTTCTATTCAAGTGAAATAAAGCCTCAAATAACACATTAGACCTTTAAACTTTTAACTCAGAAATGACTTTTAAACTGAGTATCTTTGATTATTTCAGGCTCTGGATACAATTGTTAGAAAAAATAAAATTGAGCTTGTGGATTATACCCAGATTAGAGCTTGAATTATGCCTATGATGCCTACAAGATTTTGTTCATGTCTGTGGTACTTCCTGTAGCCTGTTTTGCTAGGTTCTACAAGACTTCCAGGACATTGGAAATTGGTTTGAATCACATTATTTATTAGACATTGTTTGTCATTTTTGAAATATATTTAATGCAGATATATGCAGATACAGTGTGTTTATAATAACCTGTTCTCAAATTGGCCACTAGCAATACAGAAATGTAGTTCATTATAATCACACAATGACTAGGAAAAGATGAAGTCATTGATTCCATCACAGCAGTACCGTTTAATAAACTCAGACTTGGATACATGAGACAACAGGAAAATGAAAGTTTTTTTAAAAAAATGGATTCAGAATATTAAAGACATTAAAAAGCCTATGGGTCACCCTAAAAGGAAAGCCAGTATGTGGTAGAAATGATGTGACTATTTATTATGCATTTAAATGAAAATGTGGATGTGTAAACTGTACTTACATAGGTGAATTGAATAAGTGAGATAACTAATTCTTATCCATATACTTTACAGTAAATGATCTAGGTATTGTTGCTCAGGAAGTGTTGTTTGTTTAATTTGTTTTGAAGAAGTCAGTGGTCATTATTGACTATTGAACAGCTTAATAATGCTTCCACTTTTCTTTTTCAAATGTTTTCAATAGCTTATCAAGATTTGTGAGATGTTTGTGAGAATAAATTGAACCTGTTTTCATGCAGGTGACAATCTGTTATGTGTTTCTAATGATATGTTTTTATAGTCATTCAGTATTTTACTGCACAATATTTGTTGAATCCAGTAAAAGTAACGCAGACTTCTGTAACTGTCTGGCAAGTTTATGTATGGATCATTTTTCCCCCATAATAGGACAAGAAGTAAAATGTAATTGTTTGAATGCCATTGCTTCTAAGAAATATATAAAAATATGAAACTTAGCATTGAGAATGTTTAAGAAAATTAAGCCTTGAACTCCATATCACAATCTGTTAGACTTTAATTATATAACAGTACAAAATAAGTTTCCACGTTTGAGTTACTATAACTATATAATAATGCAATGATAAAATTTGAATATGATCTGTTTATTGCATAAATTGCTAGATATCTAATTTGGAGATTACAGAAACACCAAAATGTTTACATTTTTGTTCCGTTAATTACTTGCTCAGGGCTTTGGTTTCCTTATTTTTGTAATGGAAGGGGGAATGAGTAAATAATTTCCTTCTATTTCTGAAATGCTGCAAATTTGATAAGGTAATGAACCATGAGTGTGAGTATGGGGGTATCGTTGGTAGGGTGTTGGTTTTTGAAAAGTAGCATTTACAAACTTAAATTCTGGGCCTAAAGGAAACACATAGGAAATTCTCCAGATTTACCAAAGGGGAACATCCTCCTTGATAAGTTTTCTGGAACTGTTTGAATTATATCCCCTGGAGAAGGGAAAGGCTGCCCACTCCAGTATTCTGGCCAGGAGAATTCCATGGGCTGTATAGTTCATGGGGTTGCAAAGACTCAGACACAACTGAGTGACTTTCACTTTCACTTTGAATTGTATTGTGAATAGTTTTACTTCACCATGATTGATCAAGCATCAGTGGTAAAAGTAATAGAAATGAGTGGTCAGGAAACTGATCCCCATATAAAGAAGATGCAGTGTTTATGCCTATTTCTAGTGAGACTGGAAGTTATGAACCCCAGTATAGGGAGGGACCTGATGGAGGCCTCCAGATGTTCAGATAGGAATGGACGCAGTTACTTATTATACCAAGCAGTTTAGAACAGTCCATTGTTGGGACTATCTAGACTAGATTATGTTATAGTTTATTTCTTACAGATTACATGTCTATAACAGTTCGTTGGGAACTTTGTATTGATACCCAAGAGACCCATTCTGACTGAGGCTCTGCATTTTTTGTAGTTACACCATTTGGATCACTGAACTTTCTGTATCTCAGTGATAAGAGAAGACAGTGACTAGAAAAATATCCTTTCAGCTGCTTTTTTCATTGATCAGAAAAGTCACATTATATCTTCTAGCTGCAAGTAGGGTAGGAAAATGTGGACAGCAGATGGAATGCTTGATGCTCATCACTGCTGTGACACAAAGATGCCACAGAAGCAGGTTGCCTGCGTCTTTTTAAGTCAATATAGTTGTATTAACTAAAACAAATTTGACTTTTAATAGTGGATTTGCAATGATTCTTCTCCTTTTTATCTTGGCTTCTCTTTTTGGTACCAGTTCTCTTTGATTTATGATGCCTATTTCATGATAGTTCATTTTCCAATTTACACTGTCATCTCTGTTTGAGGGGAAAGTATATGTACATTTACTGTGTACATTAAAATTATAGTCTTTACCTCTGGTATTCTTTGAATAAAAATTTGCACACACATATATGTTTATGTATATTTATACACACATATATATGTTTATATATTTATACTCTGTAATTTTTCTCTTTGCAATTCTGGCATTAAGTATGGTTTCTACCTCTATTTATAAATGTAATTTTGTTTGATACTGGCTGTTTTAAATTTTTAATTCAACATTTAAAATTCATTTCAGTAAGCTTGGTAATTCAGGGGTTCTTAATCTGTCTTTTATATATAGAAACCAAGACTGCCATTATTCTTTAGCAAAAATTGCACATTCTTTTCCTTAATTCTTCTCAGAGGTTAATGAGGAATTGGAGTTGTGTTTAATAAGTGACTGAGTATAATTTCAATGGTGTTTATAAATTCTTTTCAGAATAGTATATACTTAAAAGGACCTGATTATATCTATATTCTCAAGTTTACAAATTATGTTCACATAAGATTCTGTTCTGTGCTCTAAAACATGAGAGACGGATTTATTTTAATAAAATCTGGTTTATATCTTACTGTGTTAAAATGTCGAGAATATATGAGTGGGTGGGAATGAGCTGAAAACTATAAAATTTGTTATTTGCAGGGCATTTATTTGGCAAAATTTTCTTTATTTAGATGAATTAAACAATTTAATGTTATTTAAATATGAAAAATGTTCCATATTTATTGAAAATTATACTTAAAGTATAATTCACTGTGCTTAGTGGCTCTTGTAGAATAAACTGTGTTATGAAAAATTAAAACAAAATAGTGGATAGTAGCTAGATCCTGTTTTTGTTGTTGTTGTTGTTATTTATTTTGTTTTTAAATGGAAATAGAAGTTTAGTTTCATGGAGGAAGACTGATAACCATTCCTAGGCACAAAATGGGAGAACAGACTTTCTCACAGGTAAATATTTTTCTCTCTTGAGATAGTAATTTTATGTGTATGTTTTGTCCACAACTACCTATATGTAGAATTAAAAATTGTATTGTTGAAATAAATTCTGGAATCCTAATAAACTGTGTTAGTTATAAGACATTCTAAGTAACTGGAGAGCTAGTCCTTATAGATTTATATACTTGACATTTGGCTATGTTCATTTCAAGTAGTTAATGGTACCTAATATGCTCTGAATTCTTAAGTGTAGGAAAGAAATAATAGGGGTAGTGTATGTTCTAGTCCCATTTTCAATATTTCTAAAAAAGTTTAAAGGCTGTTGTATATTTATCTTGCAAATTTGTTCATTCTAGCAAAATATTGAAAGCCTTGGATATTTATTAAAATTGTATAATTTAGAATTGTGAAATAAATTATTTCATGTTACTCAGAGCTCTCAGTAGACAACATGTTATTCAGAACTTTGAATTGTCCGTATTTATATATCTGAAAGAGTTCCAGAAAAACATCTATTTCTGCTTTATTGACTATGCCAAAGCCTTTGACTGTGTGGATCACAATAAACTGTGAAAAATTCTGAAAGAGATGGGAATACCAGACCACCTGACCTGCCTCTTGAGAAACCTATATGCAGGTCAGGAAGCAACAGTTAGAACTGGACATGGAACAACAGACTGGTTCCAAATAGGAAAAGGAGTCCGTCAAGGCTGTATATTGTCACCCTGCTGATTTAACTTCTATGTAGAGTACATCATGAGAAACGCTGGGCTGGAAGAAGCCCAAGCTGGAATCAAGATTGCCGGGAGAAATATCAATAACCTCAGATATGCAGATGACACCACCCTTATAGCAGAAAGTGAAGAGGAACTAAAAAGCCTCTTGATGAAAGTGAAAGAGGAGAGTGAAAAAGTTGGTTTAAAACTCAACATTCAGAAAACGAAGATCATGGCATCTGGTCCCGTCACTTCATGGGAAATAGATGGGGAAATAGTGGAAACAGTGTCAGACTTTATTTTTTTGGGCTCCAAAATCACTGCATATGGTGATTGCAGCCATGAAATTAAAAGACGCTTACTCCTTGGAAGAAAAGTTATGACCAACCTAGATAGCATATTCAAAAGCAGAGACATTACTTTGCCAACAAAGGTCCGTCTAGTCAAGGCTATGGTTTTTCCAGTGGTCATGTATGGATGTGAGAGTTGGACTGTGAAGAAAGCTGAGTGCCTAAGAATTGATGCTTTTGAACTGTGGTGTTGGAGAAGACTCTTGAGAGTCCCTTGGACTGCAAGGAGATCCAACCAGTCCATTCTGAAGGAGATCAGCCCTGGGATTTCTTTGGAAGGAATGATGCTGAAGCTGAAACTCTAGTACTTTGGCTACCTCATTTGAAGAGTTGACTCATTGGAAAAGACTGATGCTGGGAGGGATTAGGGGCAGGAGGAGAAGGGGACTACAGAGGATGAGATGGCTGGATGGCATCACTGACTCGATGGACGTGAGTCTCAGTGAACTCTGGGAGTTGGTGATGGACAGGGAGGCCTGGAGTGTTGCGATTCATGGGGTCACAAAGAGTCAGACATGACTGAGCAACTGAACTGAACTGATATATCTGAGACTAAAAAATATTGAGTACAGAAATGTTATATTAACAACAAGCTCAGGCTAATTTTGGTCATACATTGCTATCCAACCCAGCTTGGTTTCTAAGATGTTAGTTTCATCAATGTTTGTCTAAAAGCATAGACAAGCACACTGAAGTTTTATTGATGCTTAGGTCAACATTAAGAGAATCACACGGGATCCAAGAGATTATGAACATTTTGAAGAAGTAGTCTAGGATTTCTGCCAAGGGAAATAGAAGATAGAATAAATTCGGAGGTGAGTAACTGGCTTCATACTTAACATCCATATTAGGTTAATACTCGATGTGTTTCTCAAATGCTAATTAGTGATTCACATTGACATTATGTAATAGGAGCTGTCATCATGTCTTAATGTTCTCTGATTGATGAAATTTCAAGAAGATGGTGTTGAATAGGTCAAAATTTTGGAGTCTTGTCTATACCGCTTACTGGCTCTTGATTTTAAGGCATTGCTTCCTCATCTTGAATACAAAGATTAAGTGAGGGTTAAATGAAATAATATATGGCAGGGCTATGCAGATGACACTACCCTTATGGCAGAAAGTGAAGAAGAGCTAAAGAGCCTCCTGATGAAAGTGAAAGAGGAGAGTGAAAAATATTGGCTTAAAGCTCAACATTCAGAAAACTAAGATTACGTCATCCAGTCGCATCACTTCATGGCAAATAGATGGGGAAACAGTGGAAACAGTGTCTGACTTTATTTTTTCAGGCTCCAAAATCACTGCACATGGTGATTGCAGCCATGAAATTAGAAGACCTTACTCCTTGGCAGGAAAGTTATGACCAGCCTAGACAGCATATTAAGAAGCAGAGACATTACTTAGCCAATAAAGTTCCGTCTAGTCAAGGCTATGGTTTTTCCAGTGGTCATGTATGGATGTGAGAGTTGGACTATAAAGAAAGCTGAACACCTAAGAATTGATGCTTTTGAACTGTGGTGTTGGAGAAGACTCTTGAGAGTTCCTTGGACAGTAAGGAGATCCAACCAGTTCATCCTAAAAGAGACCAGTCCTGAGTGTTCATTGGTAGGACTGATGTTGAAACTGAAACTCCAATACTTTGGCCATCTGATGTGAAGAGCTGACTCATTGGAAAAGACCCTGATGCTGGGAAAGATTGAAGGCAGGAGAAGAAGGGGATGGCCGAGGATGAGATGGTTGGATGGCATCCCCTACTCAATGGACATGAGTTTGAGTAGACTCCGGGAGTTGGTGATAGACAGGGAGGCCTGGCATGCTGCAGTCCATGGGGTTGCAAAGAGTCAGACACGACTGAGTGACTGAACTGAACTGAACGGAACTGGGCTTAACAGTCTGGTCTTATACATATTAGGAGATCAATTACTGTTGCTTGTTTTTCTGATAGTAAAATGAACAAGAACTGGGAAATAAGAGGAGTTTATTTTTTTAAAACTTCGTTAGATTAATGTTAAAATCATTGGAATTTTAAGAGATGTTCTTTTAAACATTTTTATTCTTAAAAGATCATGCATATCTCAAACAACTTTTCTATTATAAAAACGTTGTAGGATCTAACCTTGAGCAACAAGGTGATAAGCATGGTTATAAGCAGGAATATATGCATGACTATAAACATGCTTATATTTGAAGGGAAATAAGACATTTCTGTTTATTTTGGATAAATGTATGTTAATGAAGAAGGCTTTCCCTTACTTTGAAGCACTCAGGAAGCAGTGGATTTAACCACAATAGAAAATGTCTGTGAAAGACACCAGCCTTCTCTTGAGTCTAGACTAAATGATAATTCTAGTTGATCAATTTACTGAAGTATTACTGTGTAGCCTATGGCTAATGCCTCACTAATGAGTTGGGTAGTAAGCAGACAGTCACAGATCTGTTTCAGATATTTTTGTTGACTTCCAAACACACACGTTTTTGCTTTTGGATGGATAATAAATGTTATAAAAATTGTATTCTTTAGGGAAAATTGCATTACACCATTATATAGAGAATAATATTAGATTTACTCAAAGATAGAAAATATGCTTTTTAAATCAAATAAAATGAAAACGTTAACAAATTTATAGAGTATAAGTACTATTACAAATTTAAAACAAGAATTTTTGCAGTCTATTGAAATGCATGATTCTTAAATATTTTATCTTGTGCACAAAATACAATATAGTAATCCATGAGGCACAAAATGTAAGCATAAAATAAATGAAATAATATCATGTGGCAATCAAACTGGAAAATGGAAACAATTTCTTAAAATTAACTGTTTCCTACTTGATAAAGCACTCAGGTTCAGCAAGGCAGTGATTTTTCTAGTGTTATATAAAGCTTCCCTTAAGTTATTCACCATTTGTTTTCTTGGACTGCCAGGGATGGAGCAGGTACAGAGTACTGGGAAATCATGTTGTTCTTTTTCAAAGTGTGACCCAAGGGTCCCCTACATCAGAATTTTTTTGGGTGCTTATTTTAAAAGGGAGACTTCTGGGCCCAAACTTCAGAAATTGTGCTTGTTGATGAGCACAACCATTGTGTTGGGTGGTTGCCCTCCAATTAGAATCCTAAGCCACACTTGAGTGCCGATACCATGGGAAGTCTGTACGTTAGTGAGGCAAAGGTAGATAGTGTGTGGTGTGCATCACACATCCTTCCTAACTAGCATGATTCCCACATGATGGAAATCATGGTGACTCAGATGGTAAAGAATCTGCCTGCAATGCAGGAGATCTGGGTTCGCTCCCTGGGTCAGGAAGATTGCCTGGAAAAGGAAATGGCTACCCACTCCAGTATTCTTGCCTAGAGAATTCAATGGACTGAGATTCCTGGTGGAAATCTGGTAGCCCTGGTGGGCTACAATCCATGGGGTTTGCAAAGAATCAGACATGACTGAGCGACTAACACACAAAGACTTTTATCCATGCGTGTATCACTCTTCCCACTTTTCTCCTGCCTTCAGATCTGAGCAGTTGATTATATTTTCAGGAACTGCTCTTCCCATCAGAGATTTATTACTGCTTTCTAGCTTCTACCTGCAGCAACTTAAAAATTGAAACAAGCAACTCACTTCGTATTATCTTTCTGCCTACCCATGTGCTGAGATGATGCGCTGGATATTTTTGTCATTCAAATGAACAAGAGTTCTATTTGCATGACTTATCAAGATTATTGTTTGCTTTGAAACAGCAGACTGAATGTCACTTCCAGATAATCTGCTACTAAGGACAGTTTAGTGCCTTTGAGTTAGTCCACTGTCCGGTGACAATCTCTGGTAGAGTAAACTTCCCAGTCTTTGGAAAATGCGCCAGAGCTGTGCTCGAGGTTACTTCTTTCATCTTTTTCTTATTCTTCTGCTGTGGCTGAAACTTAGGGATGTACAACCCCTTCTACTAATATTTCTTTGTGGTTGGAGCAGTGTTTTCATTCAACTGCTCACACCTGGGTTATTCTGAAGAGATCGCAGGTATTGAACTCTTCACGTGCCACAGAAGCCTCGAGGTATGGTGCAGGAAGAGGAAGGAACAAGTTGCATAGAGATGTATGAGAGAAGCCCTCTCCATTGATGGTGTCTGAATAGGATTATAGGTTCTGGCCTGAATCTGCCCTTTCAGGGCTAAGGACCGTTACAGTAAACCGAGATTATCATGGATCAAGTGAAATTCAGTCTCTGCTTTGTTACAGCTGCTTAGATTATCACTGGCTGCTCTTACCACTCAACTTCTGAATAAGTAAACCTCTTTTGATGTATTTGAATATTTAAGGTTGTAAAAACACACTGAATTTAACTTTCAGAAAAGTTTACAATTCTGAAATAGATTCTTAATTGATGCAGGCTCTTTGAGTGGGCCGGTTCTCTATGAGTGGCTTCCAGGTGGCGCAAGTGGTAAAGAATACATCTGCCAGTGCAAGAGACTCAGGGTTTGATCCCTGGGTCGGGAAGGTCCCTGGAGAAGGAAATGGCAACCCACTCCAGTATCCTTGCCTGGAAAATTCCATGGACAGAGGAGCCTGGCAGGAGTCCATGGGCTTGTAGAGAGTTGGATGCGACCAAAAACACACACATAAGTGACATTTCCTATTATCATTCATGTATTTCACAGAAATTTCATGAGTGTAGGCATGGCAAAGAAAGATGATTGTATGGCTATATAACATCACTACTAGTTATTATTAAAACTTCTAAGTACTTTCAGTTCAGTTCAGTTCCGTCGCTCAGTCGTGTCCGATTCTTTGTGACCCCATGAATGACAGCACGCCTGGCCTCCCTGTCCATCACCAACTCCTGGAGTTCACTCAAACTCATGTCCATCGAGTCAGTGATGCCATCCAGCCATCTCATCCTCTGTCGTCCCCTTCTCTTCCTGCCCCCGATCCCTCCCAGGATCAGGGTCTTTTCCAATGAGTTAACTCTTCTCATGAGGGGGACAAAGTATTGGAGTTTCAGCTTCAGCATAAGTACTTTATATATTCCTAAATGTGATGCTGCATCTTAAATTTCTAAAAAAAAATGCACTGATAATAGAGATTTATAATCAAGTTAGGCAGACAGACATAAAGTATAATTTCAGTATAAGATGTATTACCAGTATAATATGATCAATAATAAGTTAATTATAGTAAAGTACTTGAATGGAAATATTGTATCATTTTTCTCTCATTTTGAAAAATAAAGACAGTTGCTCTTGAATATTTATAATTTGTAATTATAATTATGAATATTTATAATTATCTAAGGATGCATATTTATCATCATTTGGGTTGTGCTGCTCTCTTTTTCTGGTTACAGAAAGCTATTCTGTAAATACAAGTAGGCTCAGGCTGGGAACAGCGTGTACTGTGACAGTGTCCAGAGATGCTGAATTCTTATCACACGTGGCGGGACTAGGTGTCTGCCTGCTGAGGCTCCCCACATAGGCTGTAAGAGATTTCCGTCTCTCCTTGCTCCTTTCCTACTCCTGCGTTCCTTGCCTTCTAGGGGAAGTGACTCCTTAGATCATGTTATACTCTTCGTAAAGGGCAGTTAGAGATCAGAGGTCCGTGATCTCTATTTTGCCTTTTTTCTACTGCTTAATATTGTGATATCAAATGAGAATATTAAAATATGAACTCTGATCCATGGCTGGTTAAATAGTTTCTAAGTAACAACTACAGAATGAACACATTTAGAGTCCAGATTTAATAGCGTGAGAGATGCTGCCTTGCATTGTTTTATTCTATAATTGCAGATAAAGGAAAAGAAAATATGGAAGATGAAAAATGTCTCAGTTCTTAGTTTATGAGGGATGGATCCTTGTACCCTACCTTTCTCTCAACACTTCTGGGCTCCATCTCATTTGTAAATTGTGTCTAGAAATTTTCCAAGTCCCAGCTTCACCATAAAGTACTACTCTTATGTGAAGTACTGAAATTCACATTTCTTTTATTCTTTCTTTGAAGTTTAGCATTTCTTCCCTTTTAGATTCAGAAAAACTATGTACCATGTTAGAAAATGCATGAGGCTAAAGTGGAGTCAGAAGTCATAGTTTATAATTTCAACTTTGATCTTGGTTATTATCTTTGTGACACGGAACCAACTGAAGTATTTCTAGACTTACATTGTGCATATGACTTTGTAAAGCGATCTGAAGTAGAAATATGGATTCAGGTATCATCAGCACAAATTGATGGCTGAAGCCATGTTTGTGTGGAAGATTGACCATGAAACATTGCAATTTCTATTGTGAATAAAAGACACTCAGATGAAAATCTTTAATTGAGGGATCAGCAGAGAAAGGAGCGGCCTTAAGGAAATTGAGGAGGATCATCAGAGAGGTAACAGGAAAAATAGCAATAGTTGTGTCAGAAGTACAAGAATTTCAATAACAGAAGAAGGTAAATTCCTCCTGTTTCTATGGAAAGATGTACAAAAATGAGAAACACCCTATATGCATGCTAAATTGCTTCAGTCATGTCTGTCTCTGTGCAGCCCGCCAGGCTCCTCTGTCCATGGGATTCTCTTGGCAAGAATACTGCAGTGGGTTGCTTTGCTCTCCTCCAGATCTTCCCCACCCAGGGATTGAACCCTCATCTCTTATGTCTCCTGCATTGGCAAGCTGGTTCTTTACCAAGAGCACCACCTGGGGAGCTCCAATAGATTCATTATTAAGGACTCAGTGATCATGGTGGCACTAGTTTCACCCAGAGAAGTGGACAAAAAAGCAAGGTTGCGGTGAAGTGTGCTCACTGTGCAAGTGAACGTGTGCCTTCAATAAGCTTAGGTGGAAACTGGGAGAAAAACAGGAGATAGACAGGAATCTGGACTGAAATGAGGGGCTGTTGTGGAAATGGAGGAGGTTGTATGCAGGGGCTAATCGGTGGAGAAGGATAACAAAAGATAGAAGAGAGAATGGGTAGAACTGTTGGAGGAGAGAATGGGGAAGGAAGTGAGGTCCTGCATCTGGAGAGAAGGCTTAGCCTTGAGCAGTATGAGTAACACCTGTGGGTTAGGTGTTTCTCCCTCTGGCTCAGTTGAACACATTGTATGGACTGATTCTCCTGTATTGACTTTGCCCCAAGCTATGTGCCTTTTAGTTGACTCACCGATTTTTATCATCTTGAGAGCAGATGGTTTGAGAGTGACTAGGGAAAAAATAAGCAATAGTCTCACCCACAATATGAGATTACAGCAGAAAAAAATGTTTATGTCTAGAAAAATTTGGAACTTAAGTGAAAATATGTTTTTAAAATTTCCTTACATTCTTTTTCTTTCTTTTCCAGTTGTTATAATTTTACAATATGATACGTACACATACACACTGACACCTTATTACTGGTGGAGAGAGGCTGCTCTGCACACACTCAGTTCAGTTTAGTTCAGTTCAGTCGCTCAGTCGTGTCCGACTCTTTGTGACCCCATGAACAGCAGCACACCAGGCCTCCCTGTCCATCACCAACTCCCGGAGTTCACTCAAACTGATGTCCATCGAGTCGGTGATGCCATCCAGCCAGCTCATCCTCTGTCGTCCCCTTCTCCTCCTGCCCCCTAGGCCCTCTATAAATATGTGTGGATTGTGCCTTATGAAAGGCATTAGAAAATCTTTCTTGGATAAAATTGGAATGAGAAAATACAAGACTGACAGTGTCCCATTTTAAGTATTTCAATTCTGCTATTTTAAATTTTAAATAATTTGGACATCATGGATATAAATGTACTTTTCTGTAGTCTTTGGTAAAATAGTTTGCTTAGCAGCTTCAGCCTATACTGTTTCACTTTTCTATACAACATAATTTACTGAACTCAATTGTTCTGAGTGTAGGTGTAGGAAAACTCTTTCATTTCACAACATAACATTTCCAGGGTAAACGCTGCTAAAGAGAGAATGTTTAAGCAGTGTACAATAATGAAGTCAATATACCTTTAAGAATTTCAGAGTTAGCTGTTACTATAAGGAAAAAGTATTTTTTTGTTCCCTCCAGTAAAGTGTTAAACTCATTAAAATGTCTGCTATGCTTAATTTCTATTAAATATTTGCCAGTGAAATAGCTATACTTGTTTTAAAACATGCTATAATTTGGACTTAATTAATTCAGACTGACCTTGACTGGGTAAGGGCTCACCATTAGAGACTGAAAGCATGTAATTAAAGGGCAGTTCAGATGAAAATAGTTTGGGCTTGAATCTGAGCTCCATCGTATACATCAGCTATGTAGTCTTTTGTTAGTTTAACTGTCTAGGATTCATGTTTCATATGAAACAGGAATTTTTACCTGCACATGGAATGAGTTAAAATTTATGAAGTGCTTAGCACATTGCCTTACTCTTTCTAATGATGGTAGTCATTCTGGTTGCTGTTTATATTGATTCCTGTGTTAGATAGTAAAAGAAAACTGAATAAAAACCATAACACATCCAAAATATATTATGTAAAGAAGTGCACTCTATAAGAATGAGTATCTTAGGAATCTCATTTTGTTCAGAGGAAAACCATTTCTATACGTAGAAAAAACAAATATGTTAAAATGTAAGTAAACAGTGATTATCTCTGGGTGGTATGGTTATAAGTGCTTTTAATTTTAAAATTTTTTGCATTTTTTCATATTTTCTGCAAGTAATGTGTATTACTTTTGTAAGATGTATGCAGCAAATTGTTATAATACAGATCATTCTAAATATGAAATATTTAGAGATTAAATGCAAAGTTTACAAGAGTATGAGATGAATCTTTTTATATTTGGGATGCAATTCCCTTCTAAAAAAATGAAGTACTTTCTGGATTTAATCAATGAACATGGTAATTAACTGGGCATTTTTAGCAGATTTTACATTCTGGGATAAGATTCTTTTGCCACCCTGCAGCACACTTTTGAGATGGCTCATTGTTAGTGAGTGTTTATTCAAGACACGAAAACCAGCATTTTAGCATGGAAATTGCTGGGTAAAGAAGGGTAAAATTAAAATAAGACAAAAACCAAACCAGACTTCACCAAATCATGTACAAATTATTTCTGGAAGGTTTTTTGTCTCTTACTTTATTAACAGTAGATCATCATGAGATGATTTCAAACTCCAGCATGTGGGTAGTGTTCTTTCACTAGAGTTCAGTATAAACATGGTTATTAATATCATTATGACTGTGTTTTGTGGTTCCTTTTCATGCTTATGTTTTTTTTATCTTGAGAATTCACATTTATTGGGAACATGTGTCACAGTCTCTCTCAATAACTAGTTAAGGAGGGAAAAAGGATGAAGAATTTTTTGGCAAGAATGCCTAAAGTAGAGGATCACATACTAGCTGGAATAAGTTCAGGCAGTCTTTTCTTGTACAACTGTTCAGCAGTCCACTGGCCACATGGTCAAATTTGTTACTCCAGTTTATTAATTGTAATTGCATAAAACACAAAGTTTACTTAGGTGGTCAGCCCACAAATCACTATGTAAGTAACATATGTGTATCAGGATCAGTGACAATCTTTTCCCTTCTTTCAAAATCTGTTGGTGAGCCATTGCTGCTCATTTGTTTTGGTTCAGTACACGGCAAGTAGGTAAGTTAGGTTGTCTCCTTGTCTCCCTCTGGCCAACCTACATGACATTTTATATAAGTGGGTTATCTAAGAGTAAATTGTCTGGCAAAGATGAAAGCACAGTGAAGAAATAGAAAGTGATAGTGCTGAAAGTAAAGTTTGAATCGAAACTAAATGGAGTTAATAGAAAAAATTGCTGACCATGGAAATGTTGACCTTCCGGCTCTTTAGGAGACCAGATATGTGGCTGAAGGAGAATAATTTGTCATAAATGAGAAAAGAGATTGTGACAATAAAGGAAAAGATGTCCCAGATGTGATACCAGCAAAATACTCAGATTAAAGGAATTCTTGCAGTTATTTCACTGACATCGCAGGTAGATTCTTCACCAGCTGAGCTACCAGTTTCTGACACCAACAAATTATGATGATATCAATCATACATTGTGAAAACAAACAAAAAATGAAAAGTTATTAATATACAAATATAATCATTTTAGGGCTTCTCTTGGTAGCTCAGCTGGTAAAGAATCTGCCTGCAATGCAGGAGACCCCAGTTCGATTCCTGGGTTGGAAAGCTCTGCTGAAGAAGGGACAGGCTACCCACTCCAGTATTCTTGGGCTTCTCTAGTAGCTCAGACGATAAAGCATCTGCCTGCAGTGAAGGAGACCTGGGTTCTATCCCTGGGTCAGGAAGATCGCCTGGAAAAGGAAATGGTAACCCACTCCAGTGTTCTTGCCTGGAGAATTCCATGGACAGAGGACCCTGGTGGGCTGCAGTCCATGGGGTTGCAAAGAGTCGGGCACAACTGAGCGACTACCACACAACACATGACGCTTTATGGAGGCATAAATACTTGTTAGCTCCTCTGTTGGAGAAGGCAATGGCACCCCACTCCAGTATTCTTGCCTGGAAAATCCCATGGATATAGAGCCTGGTGGGTTACAGTCCGTGAGGTTGCTAAGAGTCGGACACGACTGAGCGACTTCACTTTCACTTTTCACTCTTATGCATTGGAGAAGGAAATGGCAACTCCAGTGTTCTTGCCTTGAGAATCCCAGGGATGGGGGAGCCTGGTGGGCTGCTGTCTATGGGGTTACACAGAGTCGGACACAACTGAAGCGACCTAGCAGCAGCAGCAGCAGCAGCAGCTCCATCTGTAAGATTTATGAAGAAAAACAAGCACTGTTTAAACTACTTTTAATAGTTTTACAGTTCAGTTTTAATTTTGAGATAATTGTAGATTCTCGGGAAATTTCAAGAAATAATAAAGCTCTTTTATGTTTTTCATTCATTTCATCTTGATGATACCCTCTTACATTGTTTGTATCTATGGTATAGTAGCACAATCTGAAAAATTACATTGACACAATCTGACCTTATTTAGATTTCACCAGTGTGAAATGAACTTATATGAACTTATATATATATGTGTGTGTGTATATGTTCATGTGTGTGTCTGTATGAACTTCTGTGCAATTTTATCACATGTATATTCGTATAACCATCACCATGGTCAAGAGATATTGAACAGTTTTGTCATAACAAGGATCCTACAGGCCAACCTTTTATTGTCATATCTACTTCTCCCTGACCCTTCATCAATACCCACTGGAAACTGCTAATCATTTGGCTTCACTAATTTTGTCATTTCTAGAATGTTATTGCGTATGTATGCATGTAGTTATCGTGTGTGTGTGTGTGTACTCTGTATTTTTGAGGTAAACTTTATTTCACTTTGCATAATTTCCTTGAGATCCATGCATATGACTGAGTGTGTCTGTAGTTTCTTTTTATTGCTGAGTAGAATTCCATAGTATTTCTGTGCCAGTGTTTCGTTAACCATTCTCTCACTGCAAGACATTGTTGTTGTTTGCTATTTGGTGTTATGAATAAAGCCACTAAAAACACTTCTCTACATGATTTTGTATAAGTGTAAATTTCTGTTTTTTTTTTTTTAATATAAATACTTGAGGGCAGTTGCTGGATAGCATGGTGGATGCATGTTTAGTTTTGTAAAAAATGGTCGATCTGTTTTACAAAGTATCTGAGAAATTTTGTATTCCCACCAGTAGTACACAAGAGTTGATATTTTGTAGCATCCTCTCCAGCACTGGGTGTTAGCACTATTTTTTAATTTTAGTCATTCTGATTGTTATTTACTGATCTCATTGTGGTTTAAATTTGCATTTCTCTGATGGTTGAAAATACTATTTTTCATGTGTTTATTTGCTGTCTCTAAAATGTCTTCAGTGGGGTGTCTCTTTCCCCTTTTTAAATTGGATTCTTTTTTAAGTGTTGAGTTTTTCATGTCCTTTACAAATTTTCTCAACAAAATTTAGCATTTTATATTTGAGTGTACTAAGTAATTATTAGTTTTACTTTTTAAATTTGGCTGTAAATTTATGACTGAAAATAAGAACAGAGTTTTGACAAAAGTTTTTAAGAACCTCTGAATAAACATAAATTTCCTTGTTGATGATAAGGATCTATTTGGACATATTTAGGTTCAGTTCACTTCAGTTCATTTGCTCAGTCATGTCTGACTCTTTCAACCCATGAACTGCAGCATGTCAGTCCTCCCTGTCCATCACCAACTCCTGGAGTCCACTCAAACCCAAGTCCATTGAGTAGGGAATGCCTTCCAACCATCTCATCCTCTGTCGTCCCCTTCTCCTCCTGCCCTGAATCTTTCCCAGCATCAGGGTCTTTTCCAGTGAGTCAGCTCTTCCCATCAGGTGGCCAAAGTATTGGAGTTTCAGCTTCAACATCAGTCCTACCAATGATCACCCAGGACTAATCTCCTTTAGAATCGACTGGTTGGATCTCCTTGCAGTCCAAGGGACTCTCAAGAGTCTTCTCCAACACCATAGTTCAAAGCATCAAATCTTTAGCACTCAGCTTTCTTTATAGTCCAACTCTCACATCCATACATGACCACTGGAAAAACCATAGCCTTGACTAGACGGACCTTTGTTGGCAAAGTAATATCTCTGCTTTTTAATATGTTATCTAGGTTGGTCATAACATTCCTTCCAAGGAGTGTTTTTTAATTTCATGGCTGCAGTCACCATCTGCAGTGATTTTGGAGCCCAGTAAAATAAAGTCAGCCACTGTTTCCACTGTTTCCCCATCTATTTGCCATGAAGTGATGGGACCAGAGGCCATGATCTTAGTTTTGTGAATGTTGAGCTTTAAGCCAACTTTTCCCCTCTCCTCTTTCACTTTCATCAAATGGCTCTTAGTTCTTCTTCACTTTCTGCCATAAGGGTGGTGTCATCTACATATCTGAGGTTATTGATATTTCTCCCAGCAATCTTGATTCCAGCTTGTGCTTCCTCCAGCCCAGTGTTTCTCATGATGTACTCTGCATATAAGTTAAATAAGCAGGGTGACAATATACAGCCTTGACGTACTCCTTTTCCTATTTGGAACCAGTCTGTTGTTCCATGTCCAGTTGTACCTGTTGCTTCCTGACCTGCATACATATTTCTCAGGAGGCAGGTCAGGTGATCTAGTGTTCCCATCTCTCTCAGAATTTTCCACAGTTTATTGTGATCCACACAGTCAAAGGTTTTGGCATAGTCAATAAAGCAGAAATAGATGTTTTTCTGGAACTCTCTTGCTTTTTGATGATCCAGTGGATGTTGGCAATTTGATCTCTGGTTCCTCTGCCTTTTCTAAAACCAGCTTGAACATCTGGAAGTTCATGTTTCACGTATTGCCTAAGCCTGGCTTGGAGAATTTTGAGCATTACTTTACTAGCGTGTGAGATGAGTGCAGTTGCGTGGTAGTTTGAGCATTCTTTGGTATTGCCTTTCTTAGGGATTGGAATGAACACTGACCTTTTCCAGTCCTGTGGCCACTGCTGAGTTTTCCAAATTTGCTGGCATATTGAATGCAGCACTTTCACAGCATCATCTTCCAGGATTTGAAATAGCTCAACTGGAATTCCATCACTTCCACTAGCTTTGTTTGTAGTGATGCTTTCTAAGGCCCATTTGACTTTGCATTCCAGGATGTCTGGCTCTAGGTGAGTGATCACACCATCGTGATTATCTGGGTCGTGAAGAAGTTTTTGTACAGTTCTTCCTTGTATTCTTGCCACCTCTTCTTAATATCTTCTGCTTCTGTTAGGTCCATACCATTTCTGTCCTTTATTGAGCCCATCTTTGCATAAAATGTTCCCTTGGTATCTCTAATTTTCTTGAAGAGATCTCTAGTCTTTCCCATTCTATTGTTTTCCCCTATTTCTTTTCACTGATCGCTGAGGAAGGCTTTCTTTTCTCTCCTTGCTATACATTGGAACTCTGCATTTAAATGTGTATATCTTTCTTTTCCCCTTTGCTTTTCGCTTCCCTTCTTTTCACAGCTATTTGTAAGACCTCCTCAGACAGCCGTTTTGCTTTAAGCATTTCTTTTTCTTGGGGACGGACTTGATTCCTATCTTCTTTACAATGTCATGAACCTCCGTCCATAGTTCATCAGGCACTCTGTCTCTCAGATCTAGTCCCTTAAATCTATTTCTCACTTCCACTGTATAGTCATAAGGGATTTGATTTAGGTCATACCTGAATGGTCTAGTGGTTTTCTCTACTTTCTTCAATTTCAGTCTGAATTTGGCAATAAAGATTTCATGATCTGAGCCACAGTCAGCTCCCGGCCTTTTTTTGCTGACTGTATAGAGCTTCTCCATCTTTGGCTGCAATGAATATATTCAGTCTGATTTAGGTGTCGACCATCTGATGATGTTCATGTGTAGAGTTCTCTCTTGTGTTGTTGGAAGAGGGTGTTTGCAATGACCAGTGTGTTCTCTTGGCAGAACTCTATTAGCCTTTGCCCTGCTTCATTCTGTATTCCAAGGCCAAATTTGCCTGTTACTCCAGGTGTTTCTTGACTTCCTACTTTTGCATTCCCATCCCCGATAATGAAAAGGATATCTATTTTGGGTGTTAGTTCTAGAAGGTCTTATAGATCTTCATAGGACTGTTCAACTTCAGCTTCTTCAGTGTTACTGGTTGGGGCATAGACTTGGATTACTGTGATATTGAATGGTTTGCCTTGGAAATGAACAGAGATCATTCTGTCTTTTTTGAGATTGCATCCAAGTCCTGCATTTTGGACTCTTTTGTTGATTATGATGTCTACTCCATTTCTTCTAAGGGATTCCTGTCCACAGTAGTAGACATAATGGTCATGTCAGTTAAATTTACCCATTCCAGTCCATCTTAGCTCGCTGATTCCTAGAATGTCAGTGTTCATTCTTGTCAGCTCCTGTTTGACCGCTTCCAATTTGCCTTGATTCGTGGACTTAACATTCCAGTTTCCTATGCAGTATTGCTCTTTACAGCATTGAACCTTGCTTCTATCACTAGTCACATCCACAGCTGGGTATTGTTTTTGATTTGGCTCCATCCCTTCATTCTTTCTGGAGTTATTTCTCCACTGATCTCCAGTAGCATATTGCGTACCTACCGACCTGGGGAGTTCGTCTTTCTGCGTCGTGTCTTTTTGCATGCTCAGTTTTATAGCCCCACACTGCTAAGCAAAGTGAGGACTATCTTTAGAATTATGACTGATACATACTTTGTTAGGAGGGATATGCAGGATGCTGTAGAAGCTCACAGCCGTTGAGAATGTGTTGGCTCATTCAGTATCTGTATATGAATAGAAGGTAGCCAGGCAGAGATAGGTGGAAAGGCCACCTTTCAGGCAGAGAGAACTTTATATGCAAACAGTTAGAGTTATGAGACATGGCAGTTTAGAGGAAATAAAAAGTTCAGTATGGATGAAACATGATGCAAGGAGGGATGGAGAGAAACTGCAAAGAAAGGAGGAGACAGGGCCAGAAAAATATCGTAATATGTGTTAAAACACATGGTCTTTGTACTGTGGTCATGGGAGAGACCTAGTTAAAACAGATTCACAGAGATCCCTTTGACCACAGTATGGAAAATGAATTGTAGGACAATACAGCTAGAATATTTAATACTTTAAAGAAATGTTTTACATTCAAATGTAAATGTTTTGATATGTGTGTGTTTAGTGGATGATTTTTATTTGCAGACTAATTTAAATAATTATATACTAACTTAAAGCCCCAATATCAAAATGTATAAGTGCACATAAGTTGAGCTACTCTGTTTAAAATTGAGATGGATGGTCCAGACTCTAGAGCATCATCTGATTCTCCTTTCCTATCTCATCATATCTTGACTGCATTTTTAAAATCTCAAGTAGTGTCCCTTGTAGGCTAGAGTGCATGGCAGAGAGGCCCCTTATCATTTCAATCATGACATTTTAGCTTTTACTTGTTTTGTGTAAGTTTCACTGCATGATTTCATTTTTATAAAAAATCTCCCTGAGAACATATTCAAAAATCCTTACTCTAAGGGCTCTGGAAATTTAAATTGGTAAATTCTGATTTAGAGAAGGAAAAGTTTAAACCCTGGGATATATTTTTAGTAAGAACTAGATGAGAAAGCAAAATTTGAGAAATTTTATTTATTCAATTTGACTTGTGAAAATTATGTGAAAAGCTGATGATCTGTCCTCAGAGATATTTTTTATTTTTGAGGTTTATTTCCAACATACTTAACAGTTATCTTTCAAATTTTTCAGATCTTTAAGGGATTATACTGAGTTTTCTGTATCCTGTCTGTCTGAACATGTTGTGTTTAAATTTGCATTTCATTTTCTGTGGTATAAAACTCACCAATCCCCTCACATAAAATAGGAATACTGTTGTGTTTGGATTTGCAGATGTTTTCGTTTTATATCAAGTCACCACTCATTTTGACATAGTGGTGTTATCTTTTACTTCCTTCATGTTCTGAGATCCTTACTCTTGATCAGATTACTCATTCTTCAGGCCACTGGACTTCTTCTAGTAGGATGTGGTAGAAGTTACTATTTTGAAATTGAATATGTCATTTTTCGAACATTTTTAGAATCCTTGCTGATTTTAGGATTTGCCTCAGTGGTGTAATTCAATACCTAGCAAAACATCACACATTCTTGTGTTTACATCAGTCCAGTTCAGTTCATTCGCTCAGTCGTGTCCAACTGTTTGCGACCCCGTGAATCGCAGCATGCCAGGCCTCCCTGTCCATCACCAACTCCCGGAGTTCACTCAGACTCACGTCCATCGAGTCAGTGATGCCATCCAGCCATCTCATCCTCTGTCGTCCCCTTCTCCTCCTGCCCCCAATCCCTCCCAGCATCAGAGTCTTTTCCAATGAGTCAACTCTTCTTATGAGGTGGCCAAAGTACTGGAGTTTCAGCTTTAGCATCATTCCTTTCAAAGAAATCCCAGGGCTGATGTCCTTCAGAATGGACTGGTTGGATCTCCTTGCAGTCCAAGGGACTCTCAAGAGTCTTCTCCAACACCACAATTCAAAAGCATCAATTCTTCGGCGCTCAGCCTTCTTCACAGTCCAACTCTCACATCCATACATGACCACTGGAAAAACCATAGCCTTGACTAGATGGACCTTTGTTGGCAAAGTAATGTCTCTGCGCTTGAATATTCTATCTAGGTTGGTCAAAACTTTCCTCCCAAGGAATAAGCGTCTTTTAATTTCATGGCTGCAGTCACCATCTGCAGTGATTTTGGAGCCCCCCAAAATAAAGTCTGACAGTATTTCCACTGTTTCCCCATCTATTTCCCATGAAGTGATGGGACCAGATGCCATTATCTTTGTTTTCTGAATGTTGAGTTTTAAGGCAAGTTTTTCACTCTCCTTTTTCACCTTCGTCAAGAGGCTTTTGGTCTCTAAAATTGAAAAAATAGAGGTGAAACTATCTTTCTTTCTTTTTTAAAAATTTTAGGTTAGAAAATAGGAGCAAAAGAATACTGCATTAACTGGAGATAAAAACTATCTTTCTGGCTCCTAAGGAGTTAGTGTGGTTTGGAAATTCAAAGATCTATTAGGCCAATAGGTAATAAGAGTTTAGTGATAATTTTTTTTTCTATTTTAAGTTTAAATATTAAAGAAAATTTTGATCCCACAGGATTTTTTTTTTTTTTGCCATGCTGAAATATAGGCACAATGTTTGTATTTCTTTCAGTTATTCCAGAGAAGGTAGAAATCTCAATTTTTATATTAGCTTCTTCTTTTAAAAAAGTTGACTTAAATGTTCATAAAATACTCTACTGACTGCAGAAAACAGTTCTCTGGATACTGTGTATCCTTTGAAAACTTTGATCCAGAATATGCATTTCTGGATTTTATCAATGTTAGTTTAATGGATGAATACTTCTGGGTACTCATCCTTACCGTGTGTCCTCTTTTTATTTTAGAGCATTTTGATACTGTGGATATATCTACCTGTCCTTAAATTTTATCTAAGTTCTTATCCTGCCCACTGTCCCCCTTTGCAGTCCCAACACCTGTAATATCTGCTGACTCTTTTTTTTACAACAGGCTGAAGCTTTTGAAGTTTAAGAACATTTTTATATCTGACCCCTATTGGTACCTTCAGTACCTTCTTACTTGACTGTGAGCTAGCACCTTAGAATCCAGTAAAGATTTAGTGTCTTTGCTCATCTAGCTGTTCATTCTGGCCTGTTATTTTTGGCTCTTCTTCTGCTGCCTGGAGTTCTTAGTTCTTACTTTCTGACATCGCTATCAATTGCATGCATGTAAGTCACTTACATGGACTTGGTACATGGTTTTCTCTCAGTACTGGCCACAAAGAAAATTCTGCTTCTTGTTCTGGAACTGGTGAGTAGATTTCCCATTTGTCCTGATTTTCCTGGGATGGTCCTGGTTTGTACTAGTTACCTGGGCACAATTATTTATAGTACACGTTTCACCCTGTGTTTTCATTTGGAGGAAGACTTAAATGGTCACCTCGGGTCTGTCGTTACTGGAGTTTTCATTGTTGGAAACCTAGCCCAAACCTCAAGTAGGTTTCAAATGTATAAAATTTTATTATTGCTCAAATAAAACAAAGCAGGCTATAACACCTATGTCTTTTCATCAAAATTCTGCATGTATTTTACAACTAAAGCCTATGATGTGCACTGACTTTTGTTGAGTAGTGTGAAACTATAGTTGTGTTACCTTTCCCTCTTAGCAGAATCAGCTTCTGAAGATATGCTTATTTGTTGTTTACTAAGGCAGTAAAACAGCAGAAGCTCTTTACCTAAATTGTCTCAGTGGGCCTCTCACCGCGTTTCATTTATTCATTTATTTATATTTGATACAATAAAACAAAGATAAGAAGGCAGAGATCATGAAAGGATAAAGCTAGAATGAATTTCTGTTTTTTCCTGTTGATAAAATCTCTCATTCGTCTTCAATCGTTCATTCAATTATAAACCACTATCCCAGGGATTTAATTCTTGGGAAACAATTCCACTGGGGAATACTCACGAGCAAATTTATTTCTAATTTTGTTTCCTGCTTACATTTGACTAAGTGAAAGAGCCTAAGAGGTATGAAGAATAGCGACATCACATGTTTTAAGTTTTGCTGGAGTACTTCCCATTGCCCTTGGTTGACTGTGAAATGTTTTTTTTTTTTTTTTTTTTGTCGTTTCTCTGGATTTTGCTCTTGAGTTCTTTGGGACTCTCACAAGAATTTTCTATTATACCATATTCATATTTCTTTTCATGATTTCTCATTTACCGTCATTTCTTTTTTTACCTGTAATTGCCTTCTTGTGTAGTATAAGGGAGGGTGGGTATGGTATGGAAATCTCTGTTTGCAAAAGCCCACAGCAATTACTAGCATTCTTAGATAGTTGGGTTTTCATTTACTTACTTATTTAATAAGGACACAGTCATTCCTATGCTGTGGTGCCACATATTTTTATTCATTGGTAGCCAAATTAGTGATTATTTTTCTTATCAGTGCTCAACAGGATGTTTGATTTGCTCCACCTCCAATTTAGAAGTTAAACAAATTACAGACCTTCCAAGTTTTCATACATGACTTATTAAAGGCATAGCTAAAAATACTTAATAACTAACTGAAAACTAATTCTCTTCAATTTGACTGCTAGGATTATATTTCTGTAAAACTTCTCATATAATGCAAGAAGGAAAAAAATAAGAAGTGATTGTATATTTTTAAAAAATAGATTGAAGTATTTCAATTGAAAAATAGATATTTGGGTTGTAATTCTGATAGAAAATTTTTGTAAATTGTTATGGCTGGAATACTTACTATGAATAAAATACAATAAACATAAGTCTTAACTGCAAACATATGTAAAGATTTAAGGGAGAGGTTTTGGTATGTTCTTCCTCCTGGAGGAGGCAACACAGCCCACTCCATTATCCTTTTGATATGTTCTTTCTCCTGGAGAAGGAAATGACAACCCATTCCATTATTCTTACCTGGGAAATCCCATGGACAGAGGAGCCTGGCGGTCTACAGTCCATGGGGATTGCAGAGTCAGACACGACTGAGTGAGTAACACTTTGATATGTTAAGAAGCATTTCAATATATTGAACAACCATTTTATTTGAAAGTGTATGGTTTTTTTTACTGGCGTACAGATGGTAGGTTTGGAATTAAAAACTCTAGAAGTCTTCATCAGTATTTGACTAAATAACTCATTTTTGGCATAGTTTATACTTAGGGTTTTCTTTAATCAGATGTATTAGTTAGTAGTGCATTCTATTTTATATGGGCTTCCCTTGTGGCTCAGCTAGTAAAGAATCCGCCTGCAGTGCGGGAGACCTGGGTTCTATCCCTGGGTTGGGAAGATCCCCTGGAGAAGGGAAAGGCTACCCACTCCAGTATTCTGGCCTGGAGAATTCCATGGACTATACAGTCCATGGGTTCGCAAAATGAGTTAATTGGATATATATTTAGAAATAATGTAGCTTAATTTGATATTTTTATCCTAATACTGCTATAGTGACTTTTGATTATTACTGTTCATCACAGCCTTTTTTTTTTTAACCAAAGCATTTATGTTCGTGTGAAATCTGTAATAGATGGCCTCTGCTGAGAGCCTTGTCTTAATGTGTGTGTGTGTGTGAGTTGCTTAGTCATGTCCAACTCTTTGCAACCCCATGGACTGTAGCCTGCTAGGCTCCTCTGCCCATGGAATTCTCCGGGCAAGAATACTGGAGTGGGTTGTCATTCTCTTTTCCAGGGGTTCTTACTCAGGGATTGAACCTGGGTCTCCCGCACTGTAGGCAGATTCTTTACCATCTGAGCCACCTGGAAAGCCCATGTCTATGGGTAGGGCAAAAAGTTCATTCGGATTTTTTCATACTATCTTATGGAAAAATCCAAATAAACTTTTTTGGTCAGCCTAATATTTTTTGTCATGTTTGGGTTATTGACATAATCAAATTTCTATGGGTACTGTATTTCTGACAAAGGAAGATTTCACGAATTTTGAATAAACTTTTTGAGCAAAAATGATAACAGCTATTTCATGTTTCTAAAAAGTAAAATGAAGTTGCTCAGTCATGAGCCTTGTCTTAATGTGTGTGTGTGTGTGTGTGTATGAGTTGCTCAGTCATGTCCAACTCTTTGCAACCCCATGGACTGTAGCCTATCAGGCACCTCTGTCCATGGGATTTTCCAGGCAAGAGTACTGGAGCGGGTTGCCATTTCCTTCTCCAGGGGATCTTCCCAATCCAGGGATCGAACCCAGGCCTCCCGCATTGCAGGCAGATGCTTTACCCTCTGAGCCACCAGGAAAACCACCATGTTCCTAAGTCATAGAATATTATGTTTCAATGCTCGGCTGCACTTTTAAATTTCAATGAAAATGTAGAAATTGAAGTATTGTTAATACATAAATGTAGGAAACTTTTAAATTTCTTAAAGTGTTTGTTTTCAGAAAATGGAATTTACTATCTGAATTTGTCCTGGCTAAATATAGTGTACATATACTTACATATTTTGTGCAAGAACAATAATCGAAACATGTATGAGGTGTGAGATTGCTTTACCTTTATATGCATCTGCCGCCCCTTCCATCTCACATGCTTATTCATATAGAGACTTACGGATTTAATGAAAAACCTAAAGTTCTGTGATATAGGGTGGACTTCTTGGACTTTCCAGATGACACCAGTGGTAAAGAATCCATCTGCAAATGCAGGAGATGTAAGAGACACTGCTTCAATCCCTAGGTTGGGAAGATCCCCTGGAGGAGAAAATGGCAACCCACTCCAGTATTCTTGCCTGGAAAATCCCATGTAAAGAGGAGCCTCGTGGGCTACAGTCTTTGAGGTCACAAAGAGTCCAACACTATGGAGCATGCACACACTGTATGCTTGTGCTTCTTAAAAACATATAAGCAGACAAATGAAAAATAATCTCAATGTTTTACATTGACTTTTCTTGACTATAGATTTAATTCCAGTTCTATAAATTTAGAGATACCTCAGAATGGTAGATATTGGCTTTGCAGTGAATTAGTCCATCTTTCAGTTGCCTGAATTAGCAACATTTTTAAGGTACCATTTTGACAAGGCAGAAGGTATAAACAATGTATTGATGATATTCTCATTAGCTCAAGGAAAAATGTCAGAATTCCCCTGAGTCACCAAACAAAGCCACTGTGATAATAAATGATCCGTCTTCTCACCTCTCCTCCCCATTATTCCTGCCGTCCCACCAAGCTTGCTGATAAGTGTGACTAAGACTTTTTTTCACAGTGACAGATCAGAGATTAAAAGAGTAATTTATATTATTGTTTCTAGTGAGATTGTAATAGTGACATTGTAATTGTCATTTGTTAGGAAGCCTCATTTACTGTTTAATGTGCTTGAGAGTCAAAGTATTATCACTTAAGGTTAGACTTTTGATGCATGCAAATTCATATTTTTTTCATTCCTTTACTATTATTAATAGGGTAGCAAGTATGTGGTTCTCATTTGTCATAGATCTGCTGTGTGCCAAGCCTCATACCGAGTGCTTTGTTGATACTTCCCCATATTCTGCATGCCAGACCTGTGAGGCTGGGTATGTTATCCCTATTGGATAGGTAAAGGACCTGTGTTTTAGAAAAGAGAAAATAATGTACTGAAGATCACATACTGACATGTATTGAAGTGAATTGGACTGACCCCGTCCGAATTGTTGGGAATCACTTTAAGCTTTATAAGTGTTTTATCTTTCCCTAAGGTCTGTCTGCTTATTGAAAACTAGAATCTGCCCTATATTAATTTGTCAGGCAGCTAAAAAGAAAAAATTCTATTTATGTAATTTATGAAATGTTTTAGATTGGGACTTTACAGCAGACTATCTATTAATAAGATCATTATACTCAGGAAATTAATTGACGTTTTTATTATACTATAGGATGTATCAGAAAATTGGCTAAAACCTCCAATGTTTTTTTTAATAACAGGATTACTCGCTGTCAGGCAAAAAAAAAGACTGCTCCTCAGTGTTCATCTTTTTGTTTTCCTTTGCTTCCTTGATTATTTAAAATATTTGTCATTTAGGTACATCTTTCAATTTCAGTGTTTTTCAAACTTTTAATGTATAAAACACATGGCGAAATGAAATGATCTCTAAAGTTTTTAAAACCTCAGAACTTTGTGAAGCTGTAGCCACTCAGCAGCCTGACAGGGCAATATCAGCACTATAATACCCTTGTCTCTCCCTTTTCTTTTCTGCTTCTGGTTGTTATTCATTGGGATATTTTTGAGACAGCAGGTGTATACTAAGGTGAAAGTACATTTTTACTGCTATTCACTAGAAAGACAAAGGTAGATAAATAAAACATTTATTGCCTGATTTATATATCCTTTTAAAGTGTAACTTTAAAAAAATAGGTAAAGTAAGATTAAAAAAAGAACACCAACCACTTTCCTTTGTAGTTAAAATTGAGTGCTTCTATTTTGAGGATTTGATATATATAATTCTAATGGAAATAAAGCTTATACATTGAGATTCATTATCTTGGAGCATTTGGTATAGCAGACAAGGTTGTATTAAACACCTTCATGGTAATAAGATGTATCAGTGAGAAGGGATACAAATGCAGATAGTGTATTCTTCCCCTGTGTGGTGATTAGCACATATATTATCTCTCCAGTCTGAGTTATGTACTGAAGAGAAATCCTAGATAGTGTTGGAGGAGAAATAAATTGGAAAACATTCTTGTTTCTCCTGAAGCTGAGCTTCACATCATAACTTAATTATTTGTGTCTCAGATGTTGGGATTTTCTCAAATGTCAGTGATTCAATTAGCCGATACTTATTGATTCCTGACCCCTTCTTTAGTACAATGCTGGATGCTGTGGTTTGAAGCAGTATAGAATATTGTCATCAGCAAGATGGCTTGTCTTCTTGAGGAGATGGCAGACACACACAGAATAATTAAAGAATAGACAACAGGATGAAAGCAGCTACCATTCACTCGATATTTCCTTTGTGCTTGTCTCAAAGTTCAGTGTTTCATGTATATAATGGGAACTAAAATGCATCTTCTTGTCCATACCTGAAGGCTCAATTCCCTTTGGTTTCACATCAAAGAGAAGCATATATTCAATATCAAAAAACATTTAAAATAGTATGCATGCATTCACTGAAGACTCCCGCAGATTTATGTGTGAGTGTATGTGTGTGTGTATGTTTCAATGTTTGTGTGTATGATGTATATCATGATAAGTGGAAAAATTGCTTTTAAAACTATCTCTTTATATGGCTCCTCAAAGGTCCCCGTCACTAATTTTGGCTCTAATTTTATCTCTGAAAAATATATTATTTATATTGGCTTTATATTTAGAAACCTACCTTTTAACCCCCATTCTTCTACATTCAGGGTCATTGTTTTCTGTTGCCCAGATAACTTTCTGTCCTTTATTAAATAAAAAATATAGTTTCTCTGCTGCTGCTGCTGAGTCACTTCAGTCGTGTCAGACTCTGAGCAACTCCATAGACGGCAGCCCACCAGGCTCCCCCGTCCCTGGGATTCTCCAGGCAAGAACACTGGAGTGGGTTGCCATTTCCTTCTCCAATGCATGAAAGGGAAAAGTGAAATTGAAATCACTCAGTTGTGTCTGACCCTCCGCGACCCCATGGATTGCAGCCTACCAGGCTCCTCTGTCCATGGGATTTTCCAGGCAAGAGTACTGGAGTGGGGTGCCATTGCCTTCTCCGATAGTTTCTCTAGATTAATTTAAAAAATTTCCCCTCTATTCTCCTTGTCCACAGGGGTATGACAAAAACTGAGGAATATAAACAAAAGTCCTCCTTAGAAATGAAGGATGGTTGAAGAGAGTGGAAGAAAGACTGACAATAATAGTTTTATTTTGCTGAGGCTGACTGCATATCTTCTGCACTGTGGGGTATCACCTTGTGTTTTACAATATTTTGGAAAACACAAATCTCCCGTTGGTAGAAAATTCAGGATAAGGAACCTGATGTAGGTTGAGTTTAATTTTGAGAGACGTGTGTGATTTCTTAGGCTGAGTGGTGATGTGAGGGTTTCTGAGAGAGGGAGCAGCATCAGTGGATGCAAGAAGGGTGATGACATAAGAGAAATATTCCCCCTGGTACTGTTGATCAGATATAATTGTTGACTTGTTTACAACAAAGAATCAGTGTGAGGGATTTGAGCTTTGTGGGGAGGAGTGGTAAGAAGAATGATGAAGTATTTTTGATATAAGAGGCCAAAGCATAGAAATTTGTTGGTTTTTCAGATATTTCTATGCAATCTCTGAAACATTTAAAGGGATAAATCTGTTCCATTGTATGAGTTCCCAAATTGTTATAATTCAGGTGGTGTTATCCCTGTTTTGCAGATAATAAGCCCAGTTCTCTATAAGGGGAAGCGAGTTGTGAAAATCACTTAACTTTCAAGCCATAGAGCCAGGATTTGAACCAAGTTTGATCTCACTTCAGAATTCATTCTTTTAACTGTATGCGTAAAAATATAGACAACATTGCAGATGTTGCTTAATCTGTCCTGTTTATTTCAACTAAACTTGGGAGAAATAATAACTTTGTCCTTATGTATTTTGTTAAGCAGCTAAAAATGCAAACAACTCTTTCACATAATTTATGAAATGTTTTTGGATAAAGAAGGTAACAGCTGAATTTCTATTTAAAATTTTTATTTCAAAGGATTTGTTAATAGAAGTTTTATCATACTATAGAAGTAGCCTATATGAAATACCTTTTTGTGTAAATTAGGTCATCTTCTATTTCTTTATTGTATTGTATTATTTAAATGTTAGAAAACCTTGTATTCTTTTCATTAATGATAATATCTATTGATTTAAAAAAATGTTTTATCTAGACATACGTCATCTGTCTTACTGTATTGTTCAGATATCCAAAACAATGTTCTTTAGAAAGATAGGGGACATTTTCCTTCATTTCTGAGTTTAAAAAGAGTATTTTTGAATTTTTACCAATCAAAAAATGATGATTGATGTATGTTTTGTTAGCTGTGCTTTTGAAGATTTCTTCTAATTAAGAGACTTCTTGTTTGAAAATTTGCTAGAATGAACTTGTTAAAAAGATGATTTTTTTAAAGTTTTCTTTGAAATTATAACAACTTTTCCTGTGGTTTTCCCATTTAAATTTTGTTCTCAATTTGAATTTTCTGCTTTAAGTGGGAATACATTTATAGTTTATAATACACTTTAATACAATTGATAATACCCTCTTCTACAGTCAGCACGTTGCTACTCAAGGGTGCAGAGATGATGCTGGGGAAGAGATATAACTACATGATGGCTTTTTTTTTTCTTGATGTAACTGCACTAAATTTTAATATTGAGATAAGTGGCCAGTCAGTGGTTATACTTCTTAGATTAGTTTTGTAGGCAATCAGAATTGACTATCTTCTCCATTCACAATTTTATATAGATTTGGTTTTGGGGCTTCTGGCAAAGTGCTATAGGCATGAATGGAAAACTTTACCTTAGTAACAAGTCAGAACTATCTTCATTTACTCATCATTCATTATTTAATTTATACTTTCATATAACTTTCACTGTTACGTAGATAATTAGACTTACGTCTAAGATCCCTGGCTTGGAAAGATCCCCTGGAGATGAAAATGGGTACCCACTCCAGTATTCTTGCCTGGAGAATTCCATGGACAGAGGGGCCTGGTGGGCTACAGTCTAGGACATCGCCATGAGTTGGACAGGACTGAGAAACTAACACTTTTACCTTTTTCACCTCTAAGATACTCAATTGGTGAAGATAACTAAGGAGTAAAGACTCCTGCTGCCTAGGAATGCAAATATGATTATAAAATCAAGTTCACAACCAATAAACCTAGATTTCCTAGTCACTGAGGCCTATATTACCATTCTAGTTGAACTTCAAATTATATGCAAGCTTCCTGGCACCAACTTGAAAAGGAAATACATAATTAGTTGTTTAGTTTTAACTACTTCCGCAGAAAGAAAAGCCCTCCCTAGTATTAGATTCTAAGGCTGAAGGCAAAGAGGAAGCCATATAACATAAAGTGATGGTTCTCATTTTACGGACATGACTCTGAGTAAAATGTTTTTCTTTAGAAAAAGAAAGTATTTTCCTCCAAGAAAATGAATTTACGTTTGTACACAATTTTGCTCCAGTGTGCTTCTACTTGTTTTCTCACTGTGTAGCTGTCTGTATTATAAATGATAAGTCTTCTTTGAGGGTGAGTATTATTAAATGAGCTAGGCATTGCTTCTCAACCTATAGTCTATAGGTACTTTCTCTGAGTCCTATGAAAGTTTAAAATTTTCTATGTTTTTTGAGTCTAAAATTAATACTATACACATTTAAGATAATATGGGTGGTTAAGAAATAATTCAAAGGCATTATTTGCATTTGTGTTCATGTTGTAGCTTTGTTAATGGAAAGTACAAATTGCATCTTGGTTTAGGGCACAAATGAAGGTTTTAACAGCAGTTCACATAGGGAAAAGTGATGGAAACCTTTAGCTACTGTGTGGCAGAAAATAAATGTATAAGATTGAGAAATTATAGTAAATTGGACATTTTATTAGCTTGAAAAAAGTCATTAACAGTAAATATAGTAAATAATCAGAAAAGTAATGTTTATAAACAACTTTAAGTTTTTCCTATTATTGTATTTTGGGACACACTATTAAATTATTGGTCCAACAAAAGCATGAATCAGTGGCTAAAAATCACTATCAAAGAAAAATAACAATGATGTATTAATACTGACTCAAATGATGTTTCATTTTGATCAAAATCAAAAGAAGAATCAAATCCAAAGTGAAATATAATTATACAATACAGTATATATGTTTTCACATAGTGTTCACTATATAATATTTGCAGTGTTGATTCTACAAAACATAATTTATGACATTAAATTAGTATTAATTTAAGTTTTACTGATTTTTACATTTGTGTGGATAAGAGTATGATAAACTTGTTATAATAAGTTAATACTCAGAGATTATCTGTGCATAATGTAAATTAACACTGAGGTCCATGAGAAAGTTTTCCTTTTTAAAGATTAGTATTTTCTCGGGTTTAAGAAACACTGAATCAGGTTATTTCTAAACTGTTTGCTGCCCATAGGGACTTAAACCATGCTTTCTTGCACATTTAAGTTGATTAAAGTAAAAGTCATAATGCTTACTCATTGCTGGGTCTGCTAGAATGAGGGGATTCCTTTCCTTGTGTGACTGACATACTGAGACTGGTGCTTGAAACAAATGTTTATCAACAGAGTAAGTCTTGAAACCCTATCTGGTTGCCATGTTTACGTTATGAGCCATATGGGTTTACTCTGACAGTTCAGACCAATGAACTCTTAGCTATTTTTACTGGTTTGATAGAGAACCAAGAAATAGTTTATGCTTAGTTGAAATGCCATATTTTAGGAGGAAATTCTAGCCACTGGAGACTTTTTACCCTTCTTGTAGGTCATCCAAATGAATCTATTTAGTTGGTCTGAGAATTAGATTCCTCAGGCATCTGCATCTCTCCTTTGCTCACCTCCTGAACAGTCGGCATCTCTCACCATCACCCTTTTTATCTCATTTTCTATTGGATGGCAAAATTTTGGATTTTGTATTGTTGGGGTAGTAATTTTGATTTTTGGATTTCATCCTACATATGATGCTGGGCACCTGGAAAGGTAGGTGGAACCACTCTTTCCATTACTGCCTTAAAGAACTTGATCATGAAGTCATTTCTATCTGTAAAAGGAGAATCAGAGGCCCTGTGGTCGGACTTAGTGCCCCCTGTAGAGGGAAGTCTTGAACCTCCCCGCCAACCCAACCCAAGGCCAAGATTGATATCAGAGTGAATTTCTTCATTCAGCAAATGTCAGTGCAGCTAGTTTATCCATGAAGTTGTTTGTTTCATTTATTTATTTATTTTCATGTTTTCAGGTATACAAGGACACTTACGTGCTTTTCTGGGTTCCAGGAAGCAATTTTAGGCCAAAACTACTGTGGAGACAATAGTCACACTAGTGTTTCAATCACCATTAGTTCCAATTTTTCCTCTCTGATACATTTGTCTGTTTTCAGTATCTTCTCAGTTTTTTCTTCCCCAGAACACATTGTCTTTTAAATTGAATGCTGCTCAGGATAAATATACAGCACACTCAACCGGGAATTTTGGTTTTGTATTTGAAAAAAATAAATCAGGAGACAACTGTTCGGATTCGGAGATGTGCTTAGTGAAGATCAAGAGGTGAATATACTCGAGATACGCAAACTAGTCATGTGTGCTTGTGAGTGCAAGATTAAGTAGCTTTCATCCAGCTGTAGACAGAGTCTGTTGTGAGGTCTTGGAAATCACCCAAATTATTAATTGCTATTGAAATAATACTTCAGTAAAAGATAGTAAAAACATTTGGAGTTATCAGAGATAGCCATGTAAGTTAAAAGTTTAGAGTGAATTTCTTTGGAAGTATTTCTGTCAGTATTAGGGATAAATGGTTTGCAGTTAGATTGTTGTGTTCCATGTCCCATAATAATATATGGAGTGACATTAACTTGATTAAATCTAATCTGTAGTACCATATTTATAAAATATTTGAGATTTTGTTGAAAAGTTTATGAAAAGCAAAAAACACAGTAAGGTTGTGGAATTTGCTTCAGTTCAGTTCAGTTGCTCAGTCGTGTCTGACTCTTTGCGACCCCATGAATCGCAGCACGCCAGGCCTCCCTGTCCATCACCAACTCCCGGAGTTTACCCAAACTCATGTGCATCGAGTCAGTGATGCCATGCAGCCATCTCATCCTCTGTCGTCCCCTTCTCCTCCTGCCCCCAGTCCCTCCCAGCATCAGAGTCTTTTCCAATGAGTCAACTCTTCGCATGAGGTGGCCAAAGTACTGGAGTTTCAGCTTTAGCATCATTCCTTCCAAAGAAATCCCAGGGCTGATCTCCTTCAGAATGGACTGGTTGGATCTCCTTGCAGTCCAAGGGACTCTCAAGAGTCTTCTCCAACACCACAGTTCAAAAGCATCAATTCTTCGGCGCTCAGCCTTCTTCACAGTCCAACTCTCACATCCATACATGACCACTGGAAAAACCATAGCCTTGACTAGATGGACCTTTGTTGGCAAAGTAATGTCTCTGCGCTTGAATATTCTATCTAGGTTGGTCAAAACTTTCCTCCCAAGGAGTAAGCGTCTTTTAATTTCATGGCTGCAATCACCATCTGTAAAATGTATGTGGAGATGATTCACAAATGTGTTTATAATAAGCTAAGCTCTTTTCTCTAAGATACAGAATCATACATCCAATAGCCTACTTGACATGTTCTGTGGTATGTTTCAATAAAATTAATGCCCCTTCTTCCTTAGGTGATATTTATTATTCTTTTTGGCAGTCTTTCCTATATTTGGTGAATTTCTTACCTTACAAGTTCTCATGACTTCAGAAAGAAGTCCAACACCTTTAAGCCATCCTTGTAGCCAGGATATTAATAGGTGACCAAATCTCCACCTCAGACCACTTAAATGAAGTTTGATTAGGAAGCCATTGTCTGCAGAAAAAAGACATCATGAGGATTTCCTTCTGCAAAGAGTTGAAGCATAGACATCCACGGTCAGCAAAATATAGGACTCAGCCTGGGTTCTAGGAGAAGTGTTTGTACTCAGTGATGGGTCTCCACTAATATTTTGGTTATTGTTTGGGCTTTTTAGTTTTCTTTTTAAGTATGTTTCTTTTTTGTTGAAAATGATGTAGTAGCTTCTGTTGTTTACAATAAAAAACTTGAACTGAACTTTCCTCCCAAACTGATCTCTGTCCAGTATGCCAAGACTCAGGAAATTGTACCACTGTCTATTTGGGTATATGAGCAAGAAACATAGTGGTACATTCTGGACCCCTGTCTATTCTTCACTTCTGTTTCTCATTCACATCAGTTCTCGTTGATTTTTTTACCTCTTGTGTAGGTTTTAGATGATTGCTTCATATTTTCTTTGTCATCTGCTATCATAATTAAATACAGAATTCTCTATGAGAATGCTGTTACTATTTCCTAACTGGTCTACACACGGCAGGCAAAGTGATTTTCCAAAATTTAAATCTGATTTAGGACAGCAGTTTCTGCTTCCCCCAGCTTAATGCTTTTCTGTGTCTTTCTATAAACGGTGAAGATGAAGGCAAAGGTCCTTATTTTGTTTACAAGGCCATCTTGGTCTGTTCACGTCCTTTATCTCTGCTTCATCTCCCCCATTTTCTCCAAGCAATTAAAAAATTTAAGTTATGTGTTACCTTTGTAAACTGAATTTCTTATCCACTTTGATGGCAGTATAATATACAGACTAAAGAAGATGGATTTAGTATTAGATTTGGATTGACTTCTGAGCAAGCTACTTTTTTTAAACCCCACATTCTTCCGTATCATATTAAACACTTACATATTTGATATCTTTCTCACTAGAATGTTGGATGAATTAAATAAGATATTTTAACTGTTTTATACAGTTCCGTTAGTAACTTTCCACTTAGCCTTCACCATCAGTTCCATTAAATGTGACATCTGCTCTGTGTAGATCACTATGCCTAATCCTAGCAGTAGCCCCTAAGACCTTTCCTTTTTTGAGCTTGGAAGATTCTATGCCTTATAGACTCGAAGGTAGGAAATGTAAAATTTGTAACTCACCTAGAAAGGTTCATCGGAATTTCCTAGAGAAGGTAGAAATTAGGCTTTCAGGGGAGAAAAGGAGACCACAAGTCTTTCAAGCAAAAAGGAGGGGTAAAACAAGGCAAAAAATACATGTCTATCATTATGAATTGTGAACTATGAGTTCATGCTGATGATTCATTGCAAATAACACATTGCAATGTTCATATGAACTATACTCGTGAGGATTCTGGGTACCAGGTAAAATGCATGGTATTATCTGTGTCTGTGCATACACTTGGTTGCATTTAGTGGATGTGTATGTATCACCATGATTAGAGTACTTGTAGAGTTTAGTCACTACTTGTAGGACTATTTAAAAAGCAATCCCTTTTTTAAAAAAGTTAGGTAAACAGTTCTTAGGGAGATATTTGATAATATTATAGTTAGAAGGAAAAAAAAAAATGCTGGAGACATAACCCTGCTTCTGGTTATTCCCAAGGGAGAAAAACTGGATCCTATAATGGGTGCTTAAGGTGTTTACACTTACGAATGTTACTGAAATCCTAAAGTACATCTCAATAGTAGAGAGAGTCAAAAATTTGAAGTTACTCAAAGTTCCCTCTTCCCTTCTCCATATTCTCCCTTTTGTGGGGAGGGGGTTATGGGTTGGGAAACCCCTGTACTTGATTGTTGGTCAGAGTTCCCACTGCTACTTGTTTTTTGGCTGAAACTATTTTCTATTTTAGCTTCTACAGTACATCCCAGAGGGAAGCTTTACAAAGTTAGTGTGGGAACAGAAATGCAACAGTTTCTCAATGTTTGTGTTCACGCATTGAGCCTTAAGTTAGCATTCATGAAAACAAAGTTTAATCCTTAGCTGCTCTCTGGACAGCAAGAGCCCTGTTGGAATGGAGGCCATTTGCACACTTGCAGCATGCAGTTTTTGTGGATATATTTAAAAGGAATGTTTTCTTGGAGGAATAGCCTTGGGTGATTGTATTTGCTAAGAGGAAGTTGAATAAATTGTCCACAGTCAGAGGAGTATTTGCACACTCTTTCTTTCCTCACCAGTGGTCGATATGGTACTTCACAATTGACCAGGTATGTTTTAGGGGTGTCTTTTCTTTCTTCTTCTTCCTTTTTTTTTTTTCTTCTGTTTTTGTGTTTGATTGTTTTTAAATAATAGCTGGATTGGCAGCATTGGAGAGATGGATTAGCTTATCTTAGAAAACATTATTATGCTTTATTCTAGTATTGGGAACCACTAATTCCACTACAGCTATCAAAATTAATGTAGGCTTAGAAGACTTCTAAGGGGTCTTGGATTTTTTTTAAAAAATTGTATTATGTCCTTGAATTATAGAAGATTAATCATCTTGTGGCCAAAAGCAACAATCTTAACATTTGAAGTGAAGATATCATTCTCTTTTGCTTTTATGTTTCCTAGGACTTTGGTTTCTTTTGTCATATTTGGATGGTTTATGAAGATACCTGGGGAGACAGAAAATAAACATAAATCCGATTTTATTTTCCACTGTGTGTTTCCCTCTTTTCTTTTGTCTTTCCAAATTTTGCATTTAAAGTGGAGGCACTTCATTCCTCTCTTTTTTTCATCTTGCTTGGACCCTCTATTTCTCCATACTCAATTTCTCATTTTTCTCTCATGTTTTGTGTTCTCATTCTCTTTTGCCCCACCCTCTCCCCTCATCAGTTTGTATTATCAGGCAGGCACTGTTTTCAAAAACAAGCAGATAGATTTTTGGTTTAAATAATATTTTGTAAGTAAAAAAGTTAAAATACATTTTTACTTAGTTCCCATTTCTGTAATCCCTATGACAATCCTCTCAAATAGTAATTTATTATATCTATGACATTTACTTTTTCTGGGACTGACTTTCATCAGTTAAGTGGTAGAGGAGAGGTGGATGGTTTGAAGTGGGTGGTATCAGCACCAGGCTGCAGAATCAGGTCTTTGACTTCAGAGTATGACTTTTTTTCTTTTTTGGCCATTTCATAGATAGGAACATGATTTCCTTGGGATGAGAGTAGAATAAATCTTATTCCTTTTTTTCAAATCTTCTATAAACTGTCTCCTATTGTGATTTCACTTTGAAAGTGAAAGTCGATCAGTCATGTCCGACTCTTCGTGACCCTATGACTATTCAGGCCATGGAATTCTCCAGGCCGGAATACTGGAGTGGGTAGCTAGTCCCTTCGCCAGGGATCTTCCCAACCCAGGGATCGAACCCAGGTCTCCCACACTGCAGGCAGATTCTTTACCACCTGAGCCACCATGGAAGCCCAAGAACACCGGAGTGGGTAGCCTATCCCTTCTCCAGCAGATCTTCCTAACCTAGAATCAAACTCGGAATCCTGCATTGCAGGTGGATTCTTTACCAACTAAGCTACCAGGGAAATTTAGAACTTTAGAATTTAATAAAAGAAGCAACTTGGAACTCTTATAGACTGATTATCCTTGAACCTGAGAACTCAGCTGAGAAATCTCACTCAACCTGAGTTCTTCTCTAATTGATCATCTTTTGCCATTTGCTTATTCAGGAGTAGTTGTTGACTCATTACTAATTTTGAGTCAAAATAAAGCTTTGTTCTCCTGATATATGGCGTATTAAAATTTTTAAATAGATTTTTGGTACCCTTTAGGCACATAGTGACTACTGAGGGAAGTACTTTGTCTTTGGGAATATCCATTTATATGGAAATAAATAAATACTGCACACTCATTCTGGACTGACCTTAAGTTCTGGTCTTTTATTATTAATAGAATTAAGGTATATCCAGACAACAGGCTGAACTTGATAATATGATACTTAGGCAGTTTCCAGAGACTTCTACCTTCTCATACCTTTCAGTGTTCTTTCTAGTCTCAGTTCCTTTGAGAAGGAAAGTGATGCTGACAAAACTGGCTCTAGAATAAAGACTCTCTTGCCTTTTGGGGTAAATGCAACTCTGTTCATTCTCTCTGAAGTTGCTTTTCATTTTAGCAGCTACTTCTCAAAACATTTCAGTACCACATAATACAGAAGCTCCACAGCTTGGAGAGCCATGGCAGGAGTGCCAGAATTTCAGAAATTGGAGAAATCTTCCAACATGTGTGGGTGCGTGCTGAGTTGTGTTCAGCTGTTTGCAACCCCAGGAACTGCAGCCTGCCAGGCTCCTCTGTCCTTGGAATTCTCCAGGCAAGAATATTGGAGTGGGTTGCCATTCCCTTCTCCAGGGGAATCTTCCTAACCTAGGATTTGAACCTGTCTCCTGAGTCTCCTGCATTGGTGGGCAGATTCTCTACCATTGTGCTACCTGGGAAGCCCAATCTTAGTACAAGCAATCTTAAACTTATTTATCCTTTTATAACTGTTGCTAAGGTTAGGTGTGTATATGTGTTTCCAGTGTGTATTTCCAGATTTTAAAGATAATAAAAGTGAAAGAGGAGGATTAGAAAGAAATAGGAAGGTGAGAGCTGGGAAGGAGGGTTGATTCACAGGGGATAAAAAGGGTTAGGTAGAGTTGTGAAGGGAAGGGTGGAGAAAGTTTTGGCTGTCTCTGTATTGGAAGTTTTTAAGTTTAATACTCATTAGCATTATCTCATTTTTAACCTTTGAAAATGTTCTTTCATGCATTGTCCAGTATGATTCTCTGAACTATTTAACAGAGAAAGGAATGAATATGACTGAAGGAACACATATTAAGGATCTGCCTAATCAGTGTGGTTTAGTACATCATAGACACAGTCTCATTTGGTCCTGACAGCGTACCCTAAGGGCTTTAGGCATTTCAAGACAAAGAAACCAAGACAGAGAAAGGTTTAATTATTTGCCCAAGCTAGAGAGTTGAAGAGATGGGTTATAGTGGGTAGGGGAAACTGGCATCCTAAAAAATCCTGATGAGAAAAGTACAGCAGGTTGTAAAATTTGCCTGCCTTTAAGGAGGGGGGTATAATAGAGGTGAAAATTAAAATTCAGGTGGTCAAAGGGCTAGTTGGGTTCATGCTTTTGCTTTCTAAGATGTAGTAGGGGAAGGAGATAAAACTGTAGTACAGTGTTTGGCCCAGTTTCTAGATCTTAATGTGTAGCAGGTAAACTTCCTGAGGTGACTAGTCTCCCAAGAAAGAAAAATTTTGTGCTCATTTCATCTGAAATCTTCGTACAATTCTGTGTTTTATGAACATGTTAGATGCTGTTCTTGAAGATAAAATACATTTTATTTTCAAATGTTAAGATAGCTACCTAGAACAAACACAAAGCCCTTACTCAGGAATTAAGAGAAATTGTATTCCTGCATAATGTGGATAAAAAAGTTCAGACAATTAAACAGACAGAGCTTCCCTGATGGCTCAGACGGTAAAGAATCCGCCTGCAATATGGGAGACCTGGGTTTGATCACTGGGCTGGGAGGATCCCCTACAGGAGGGCATGGCAACCCACAGCAGTATTCTTGCCTGGAGAATCCCCATGGACAGAGGAGCCTGATGGGCACAGTCTATGGGTTCGCAAAGAGTTGGACATGACAGAGCGACTAAGCACACACGCACACAAAGTTGTTGGACTAGAATCCTGTGAAGTTGCAAGTTTAGTTCTTTTGTGTTGGAGCTTGGGAGACAAATGTAATTTTTAAAAATGTGTGCCTCATTCTGTCTTTTAGAAACAAACTTAGTGGAAGGCATTATCTTAAGTAATAGAATAGGGGGAAGGAATAGTTAGGGATATTGGGATCGACATGTACACTGAACTGTATTTAAAATGGATAACCAGCAAGGTTCTACTACTGTACAGCTCATGGAACTCTGCTCAATGTTATATGGCACCATGAAAGGAAGGGGATTTTGGGGAGAATGGATACATGTATATGTATGGCTGAGTCTCTTCACTGTTCACCTGAAACTATCACAACATTGTTAATTGACTATGTATCAATACAAAATAAAAAGTTTTAAAAAATGAAATAATAGAAGTTAGATGTTTGAAGAAAATAATAACAGACTGCAACAAAAGTGAGGGCACATCCATCAACCTTACCAAAATCATGGGATCTCTGGAAGGAAATGTCAGTATTGAAAACATTGTTTTGTTTTTAAGAACATTGTTTAAAGTTATTTCAGATTTACTGTCTTACTCCCTTCTTGTCTTTGAAAAACAGTACTGCTATAACTTTTGAAATTCTTCATCTTTTTGCTTGCTTTTTTCCCCCTTCTTCTTCTTTTTTTTTTTGCTTTAGTTGAGTTCACTTAGACTTTACCTGTGCAGAATTCCTCTGTTAAGTGCTAGGAGGAAAAAGAGGTTTCTGATCTTGAAAAGACTGCATGAGAAAAGACTGCATGGCGGGGGGGTGCTCTGATCGATATGGTACATTTGTTACGTATGAGAGCATTATGGAAGTGCTGCAGACATGCGAGCAGAAGGCACAAATAGGTGGTTGCCAGATGTCATAAATTTTCCGCTCCGTCTGAAGGCTCCTGACATTATTCTAGAGTTTTGAATGAACAAGATAAAGTATGATTTTAATGTGTGTGTGTCGAGTTTTTCAATCAGATAAACAAAGTGGATTCAGTAAATGGCAAGGGCTATGAAGGCAATAACAAAGAATGGCATGTTAGAAGGAATCTTGGAAGGAACTACTTTATTAACAGACCAGGGAATGCTTCACTGATAGGTGGTATTTGAGCTGAGACCTGAACGATAAAAATAAGCCAGCTGAGGAGAGATTATTCCAGGCAGAGGAAAACCCAGTGTAAAAACACTGATAAGAGATGTAAACTTGGATTTTTAAAAAGCAGAAGTCCACTGTAGCTGGAGCAGGCTGAGGAAGAGAAGGTAGGAGATAATGTGAGAGAGGAAGGCAGGGGCCAGGTTGTACTGAAGCTGATAGGTTAGAGTGAAGAGTTTGGGTTTAATTCTCACTACAGTGTGGAGATGAGAAAAGATGAATTGTTTTGGGAAAATCTGGCTGCCTGTAGAAAACTGTTGTAGGACTGCTAATATAGAATTCATGAAGCCTGGTAGGAGTCTATTCTAGTTGTGTTCCTGAGAAATGATGGGAGCTGGGTGAACCAGCTAAGGCGAAGAAATGTTGGGTGGACTGAGGAGACAGTTTGGAGGCAATACAGATTGTTAGTGACGTACAAGAGGAGAGTGAGGGAAAGATCGACCTGCTTTCTAGGTTCTTAGTTTTAGTAACTTGCTATATTATGTTGCCACCTAATCAGATGAAGCAAAATGGGATGAGGAGAAGAAGCTTGATGAAAGGAAATGAGAAGCTGAAAAATATTGTGAAAAGCAAGACATTGCCTTCAGTTTAGTAATGGCAACATAAATGCTTAGGGATATTAATCTTAAACAACAAAGAAAAAAAAAATCGTCCCTGATGGATTGGGAGCCAAACTGTGATTTCGGTCGTCACTGTTCTCTTTCTCGTGCTCCTGATTATGGCTTCTGAAGCTGGCTGGGCACGAAACTGTATTAGTGTTCAGCGTCTTGAGTTTTTTCCCATCAACAGTTTCTGGCATGTTTTTTGTTTCTACTGAGAAAACCTCACTCACTGCCAAGAACTAACTGTTTTGCACAGTGTGTTGGTGCTTTGGTAGCTTTTGATAACTCTTCAAAATGGTCTTCAGAACACACAAACATGCTTTTCTTATTAAGATAGAACATTACTTAGACTTTGGACTTGGCTCTTCCTGGGTCTGTTCTTCTCAGCCTCTGTAATCACATGAGCCAGTTCTTTCCAATAAACCTTTTTGTGTGTGTGCGTGTGTGTGTATCTATTTCTTTCTCTCATGAACCTTGATTAATACACCCTTTATACTGGTATAAAAATATTCAACTTTTTCAATTTTTATTCTCCAGACATCCAACATCTCAGTAAAGACTTTTGTTTCATAAAGAACGTCTATATACCATGCAGCAACTGAATGAGTAGATTCAGTATAAATATGTACACTGATAAGGTTCTCATTATAGCATGGAGTTGAAAAGAATTATGCATGTTAAAATATAGTGATTCTTCACATGTACTCCAGGGACTGCTGTGGGTCCTCAAGACCATGTCAGAGCATCTGTGAGGTCAAAACTACTGTCATAATGACACTGTTTTTCTTCTCATTTTCTCATGAGTGTATGGTATAATTTCTCAGAGGCTACATGATATTTGATACTACAACAGATTGAATGAAGAAGATATCTTCTGTTAAGTCATACATTAAAGAGATTTGCAAAAATATGCCTCCTTTTATACCATTTTTTGGGCAAAATGTAATTTTTCATAAAAATATTTTATTTGGGTTAATATATAATGGATTTATTATTGTTAATATTAACTGAATTGACAATTTTTTTTTGAAATTTCTTAGTTTGAATTTCTACTATGGTCAATATTGATAGAATTCACAGGAACAAAGGCTCCTTGATATTCTCAATATTTTTAAGACTGGAAAAGAGATCCTAAGACTAACATGTTTGAGAACCATTGCTCTAATAGAAGGTTTTATATATGTAGTCAAGAGTGACTCTGATCAAAATGTTAAGTGTGTACTTCCAAACATTATATACTCTTTTCATCAAATGATTCTGTTTGGAAGCAATATAAATCAGTTCCAGTTGTTTGCTTTATTTTTGTTGTTGTTCTGAGGTTTTCTGATAATTTATCTCACATATAAGTAGAGTTGGTACACTCTCAACAGTTATATTTTAAGAGCTAGTCTCTTTGTCTCCTCATTCATTCAGTCATTCAACTAACCAACCAACTAGTATTCACTGAATTTCTATATGCTAGGTCTTTGCCAGATGTTGTGTCAGTTCATTGTTGAGCAGTGCTAAACTATCCTTTATTATCTGCTCTGTAAGAGCGCAGCTTGACTCTTTAAGCATTTCTTCTTTGAAACTAGCACAGTGTTAGCTTTGTCAGTAGAGGGCCCCAAGGGGGCATTTCAGTGGAAAGGAGCTTCTAACTCTTGATTGAGCTGTGTTTCTATTTAGTTTCTTCTTGATGGTCCCACAGGGCTAAAAGTTTCCCAGTGCTTGCAGTGTCTCAGAGATCTTGCAGCCCCAGTGCTGGCCTGGTGACCACCTTTCTGTGGCTCTGCCCAGCATTCACACAGCTCACCCCAAACCTGCAAGTGTTTCCTGCTTGGCGGCAGGTGTGGAACAGCTCTAGCCTGAGTGACTCAGCCAGGTCTTCACCACCCGGGGGCTGCAACCACATCTTCTAAGCGAGTCTGATTTTCGGCAGTCTCTCTCCCTGTTCCACATTTTTGTTCCTTGGGTATTGTGGTTATCCTTTAGGGTTCTCTTTATACCTTTAAAATCTCTATACTCTTGGATGAAATGATTGTATGGCATTGTCGACTCAATGGACATGAGTTTGAGCGAACTCCAGAAGATAATAAAGGACAAGGAAACCTGGTATACTGCAATTCATGGGGTTGCAAAGACTCGGATATGACTGAGCAACTGATCAACAACATCACCCTCTTATAGTTAATAATTCTTTATATTGTACTTTTGCTGTTACATTTTTTTGCATGGCTTTTCTCTTTTGATTGGACTCTTGAATGAATCATGTACTTTCTAAGAGAATATTATTACTCTTTTGCAGGATATACATGTTCCTATGTAAATTATTTAAGATTTGTGTAAAGGCAGTGTATAATTAAGGGATAGAACAAGAAAGGCTGAAACTGTATATCAAAGGCAGGGAAAGGTCAGGGTGGGCTGGGCTGAAGAAGAATAGTGTAATAATTGACCAGGGGCTAAGATGAGGGGAGGCTTTCTTATAAGAGATTGAACCCATTCTGGAGAAGGAAACTGGCGTGATATGTGGGGAGAACAGTGAGTGCTCTTGTCAGGTTGGTGAAGCTGGTTTGTGAAGAGAAGTAGTGAAAGGTAATGTAGATGTAGTACTTTGGGTAAGATCATGGAACGTGGTTAGTACTAAGCAGAGAAGTGGAAATTTCTCTCTGCTTACTTTACAGGGAGAATACAATGGATTTTGAATAAAAGCTGACAATGAAAATATTGTTAGTGTTCAGAAAGATATATATATATGTATATATATATAAATGAAGGAAGTTTAGGATGAAGTGTAGAAACCTATTTATCATTCATTATTTTCTTAGCAGTTAATCCTATTTTCTCTGTTACTATGTTTTTTTCCTAAAAGTATAGCATAAAGATAAAATTTTCATTAATACAGAAAATTCATAGGACATTGTTTGTTTATCTAGATTTTGGACTGCCGTGTTTATTAATATGGAATTTGTTTTCTTTGGCTTTCTAAGTAAAAGCTAAGTACTTGCAGCCTCTCTTTTTAATGAATTGAAGTAAATAAGAAGGTCCTAGTTTTTGTATTTTTTTTTTTGAAAGCCAAGATGCTGTTAATCTGTGGGATACAAATAGGATTAATTTTTAAAAGGCAAAAAAACAAAACAAAACAAATTCCGTGTTTATTTCCTAAGTATTTATCATTATCCATTTGATGGTCCTCATGTAAGATGGCATTCATGTAGTCTTTCTTTCTTTAAAGTACAAATCGATTGCATGCCTACTGTAGAACATTCAGTGAATATGTGTGAACGAAAATAAAACAGAAGACAAAGTACAGCACCCCCCTGCCCTGATAATACAGTTGACATTTTGTATGCATTTTTGTTTTCTTTCAATTGTATCTACATGTTTATGTGTTCATATATGAATACACCCACTCACTTATACCAATGCTTTTATTTAATATAAATATATATTTTCATAAGTGAGTATAATATTTTATAACCTGTTTATTTTACCTAACATATTGTATTTTCCATTAAATGTTTTTAATAATATAATTTTTAATGACTGCATAAGTGTTCATCAAACTTTTATCATAATTTTACAAATTGCCTATTATTGGAATTTTAAATACTTTTTTTCCCCTTATTTTAATGAGGAAAATGAGAATTTTTTTTTAAGCCTTTATCTTTGAACATACACATGATTATCTAGTGTACCTTCCTAGATTTGGAATTGCCAGAGCAGAAGGCATATAACTTTTGAAAGATTTTTGATTCTCATTGGCAATTTGCTTTCCAGAAAGCTTATACTTTTTAAAAGTTTTAATTATAAGCATTTATGTTTTCTTCCTCTGTCTTAAATGATATATTTGAGAACTCTGTTGCTCAAGAGACTGTAAGGAATATTTGTAAGGCCACACTAAAGAAGTCACGTTTATTAAAATTAGTACATTATATCTACGTGCACACAGATGTTTCATTATTAAGCCTTGAGATAGCTAAATTACAGCTGAATAGAACTAAACTCATTAGAAATCTGAGGGATTAGTTAGCTGATAACTAAACAATAGTAAATACGCTTAAATTACAATGTGAAGAATGAGGAAGTGCAGACTGTAGACTTTGTTGATTCTATGTCTTGGTAGCCAGTTATTCTGGGAGACTGTGGAAATAATTTTTAGAAGTTGATAAGAATAGCATAGTGTTCTCTGTGTTTGGGATGATGGAAGGGAATCTTGGGTCAAACAGGTAGCTACCTCCATGGTGCCTACAGGGCAAATTGCCACTAATATGAAGTCAGATGGCAGAAGGATTTAGATGGCTTTTTGATGCTACTGCTTGTTTCCTCCTTTTTGGAACTGTGAAATAAATGCATGATACTCCATAGCACTCAGAAAATGTAGCAATAGTCAGGCTACATTGAAAGAAGTTCATTTAGCAGAAACATTTTATAAAAATGAAATATCAACACTTGTAAAACTTTATTTAGCCTGCATTGAATGTCCTTGAAATGCTGAAACAATTTGGCAAGGTTTTATTTTGTGACTTCTAATGATCAAATTGGTATTCCTACAAATTAATATACTTTGCTTATCCCATTTTCTTAATAAGAAAATTATTGTAGCTTAAAAGTGCAACTGGCTGAAAATGGCTAAATGGTCTTAATGGTAAATATCATACTATATAAATAAAATGTGAGACAAAATATTTTATTTCAAAGTTTATTTCATAATGGAAGAAAATAATTATTTGAAAGCCTATAAGTCATTTAGAGAGCACTATTTGAAAATTGACAGAAGTCATAATTGATGCAGAGTTGTAAAAATAATTTAAATCCACTAATGCCATAATGTGTCATTGAAAAAATACTGATAGCCATGGAGAAATAGGTCACTACGTTTGTGAAGAAGCTGAGGCCCAATAACACTAAGTCACTTATCTAAGATCTCAGATCTGGTCCTTCTTAAAAGCCATAATTGATCTGTTCTGCTGTGGTGAATCTGAAAGACATCTTTGTAGTTCAGCCATGGGACTGCAGAATGTGAGTATAACCAAGAACAGAAGCATCCTGCTTCTATAAATTGGTTTGGGATCCAGAATATCTTATTTGAAAGAAAAGGACAAAATTTCTTCAAAACATACAAGGATAGTTTATTCTATGAATGTGCAATCTGTGAAAATCGGGAGCGGGGGTTATAAGAAAAGAGAACTGAGAAAAATTAAGGGAAAGTAATGTCAATGATGATCACTATAGTAAGCTTATTCTGTCCTTGGCTTAAATAACTAACAGTGTTATCACTTGAAATCTTCACAAAAGTTCTGAACCATATAATACCCATTGACCAGGAATTGTTCAGACTTGAAATCTTGAATTCTGGTTTCTTAAATAGTTGAAGCCCTCCTATGTGCTATGATTTGAACTTGTAAATTGAGGGTTAATTGAACTGGGTTGATGGGAAGTCAATGAGTGGTTAGTGTGCCATGGAAACAGTTACTATGTTTTAAGGAGGAGACACAGAGGGTTGATTAATTCCTCAGGTTTGTCAAGAAGAGAGGTCAAAGTGTAACCTTTGTGGGTTCTGTAACACTACATATAATACATTTTGCAGGGGGAGTGTTAAAATTACACCCTAGGGAAAAATATTTTACAATAAAATTTGTGTTCTACCTTAAGTGTGATAAATGGGTATCATTACTTGAAATGTAAATATTTACATTTTTGTAATATATGACTTTGTTAACATCCACAGGGACATGAGAAAAACTGGTTGTGTTTTTTTTTTTAAAGCTCCTTGGACTAATATCAGCAGTTAATGTTCAAATCCCATTTTTACACTTAGCTCTGTATGACTTTGCTTGCCACACAAAGAGTGTGTGTTTGAGGGTGGAAGTATGAGGAACTGGGAGGTTGAGATTCTTTATGTTATTTTCCTCCTCCTGTTAGATTTCCAAATGAATATTTATTAAGCCAAACGTAGTGGAGTAGATTAGTGATTTCAAACCAGGTATCTGGAAGCTCTATAAGACCATAGAGACTATTGCAGATTCAAGGACAATATAAGTGGTGATTAGCTGTCAACTTAGCGGAAGAGGCTCCAAGTAGGTGAATCTGCTTTGTGTCAGATTCTCAGTTCTAGAAATTTTGGCATTTTTACACTTCAGTCCTCACACTTACACTGCAAAGTATCCTTATTCCTTGAGCAAGTCCAGAATTCTTAGTACATTGCAAAAGGTCACACAACTTGCTTACATGATGATCCTGGAATCTGAGATCAGAAATTGATTCTGATCTGTACTAGTAGCCCCTCTCTGAGTTAAAATTATGAATGGGGAAAGAATAATACACTCCCTCTGTAAATCAGGCCAATAATACATTTCTTTGATTGTTTGCTAAAAGACCTTTGTTTAGCAAGAGTAGAGATAATTTAGGGTGGGAATCTGGATTGAACCCAGCTCTGCATGATCTGTTTGACTTTAAGTTACTAATTGTGCCTCAGTTTCCTAATCTGTAAAATAAGAATAACAGATTATTGTGGAGAGTAAATTAATTTGTACATGTTATGTACTTTGAACAATGTCTGTTACTCCCTATGAATTCAGTTCATCTATTCACTTGTTTGATATCTTTCTATATCTCTGTTCTGGAAGACATAGTCTTTTTAAATTAAATTTAATACTCAGAATAGATTGGTATCATTTTTAGCTTTATTTCTGTTATTATATTTTCCCTTTTGCTTATATATCTATTTGGTCTTATTTTATGTGATGTCATTTCAGGTTCCTATATGATAGTGGACTCTTCAGATCATGACCCTGGAGAAAAAGCCAGACTCCAGCTGCCTACAATGAAGGAGAACGACACTCATTGTATTGACTTCAGTTACCTGTTATACAGCCAGAAAGGGCTGAATCCTGGCACTTTGAACATATTGGTTAGGGTGAATAAAGGACCTCTTGCCAATCCAATTTGGAATGTGACTGGATTCACGGGTAGAGATTGGCTTCGGGCTGAGCTAGCAGTGAGCACCTTTTGGCCCAATGAATATCAGGTAATCATCTGTTCTTTTCTAGTTCATGATTTGATGTCCTTGGATCTCACTGTGTATATAATACTTAGAGGTAAATACTAGCCCCATAGGGATGAGAGATGATTTCTTTAGTCCTCCTCCATCACTGTTCTGGAGAAAATGTTTAAATACATTGGCACAAAATCTTCAAAGTACAGAAGATATTTCAACATATGGCAAAAGGTAGTTTAGGTACAAAATTTGTTGGTTGTTTGGTGAAGAGCTGCTTACTGACAGACATATTTCTGTATCTCTGTTCTGGAAGAAATAGTCTTATTGAGTTGAGCATAATATTCAGACCGGATTGGTTCAATAACTTCCTGAAAATAATATTCAAAAAATAAAAATGAAATAGGGCTTCATGAAATGTCTTAGCTAAGGAGAGGCATCTTCAATAATTTTAAAGTATTTTGTCAGTTACATAAAGTTAAAAGCAAACAAAACCTCACCAAGAATTTGAGTTCTGGCTTCAAGATAAAACTAAAGGATTTCAGTAAGAGTTTAGAGTCTTCATTCTAGTGACTAAGTGACTGCTTCATTCTATCCCATTGCCACTTGACTGTCTAATTACTCATTATGACTCGAAAGTCTCTCTGTACATGACCTATCAGGGCTTTTCCAGCCCAACCATTAAAAAAAAACAATCAACCAAAAACGTGGTCCATATGTTGGACCAACCAAACGTGGCCTTTGGATTCCGCTCCCCACAAATGCTTGATGTAATTATGAGTAAACTGGACAATGAATAGTGTCAGTACCTACATTGTGAGTTGTGTGACTGAGTTTATATGGTTTAACCAAAAAAGTCCATTTACCAGTTTGGAAAGTTGTTAAGTAATCTTCATGTGAGGTTCAGTACCTGCTAACAGAAAGTTACCTCTCCTGAAAATTCACTTCTTTGCTAGATTTTGGAATTTAAACTTTTAAAAGATTTGCCTATTTGTATCTTATTATAGAGCTTAACAGAGATGGGTTATGTAAAAGTATATTTTTATTATCATCGGTGAATAATTTATAAGGTAATAACAGTTTTATTTCTGCTTTTAAAAAAAGCATGTTAAGCTTTTCTTTATTCCTGGGAAGAAGGGTGAGGGAATCAATCCATTGTTTTAATTGCTTTGTTTTTGAATTGATTTTTTGTTTGTTTGTTTTATTAAAAGTCTCTTACTTCATAGTTATAGTTCTAAAGGTAAGGTTCTCCATTTAGGGTTATGTGTCTATGAAGATTTCAGTGGATTCTTATTAGGTGCTAGTTGATTCCATTATTCCTGAGCAGAAGGATGTTTCTCAGCAATCCTGGAGAGCCATCTGCTTCTTCAGGGCGCACAGCTCTGGGAGGGCTGCGTATGTGGTAGGTGAGTGGATGGAGCTGTGTAAAACTAATGCTAAGAGCACTGAAGCAAGATTAATGGGCTCATCTCTGACAACAGTGGGCTGATGGCTGTCATTGCTGGGTCAACCTCACAGCACATTGTTTTTATACTAATTTCTTTATAATCTGTTACTAGAGCTTAACACAACATTGAAAAGAAAAAGCTCTGATTCAGCAAAATATAGCTGCCAATGAATTCAGCCTCCTTAAAATAAGTTAAAGCTCAGATAACAAATCTAGCAGAAATATTAAAAATTTGGATTCTAGAGTCCAGTTGCTTATATTCAACCCTGATTTTTGTTTGCTACCTGCATAGACAGTTCAAAAGAATGAAACTGTTAGTTATATCTTTGGAAATAAAAACCCATAGAGGTAGATTTTGGTAAATTCAACAAATAATGTATCTGTGGTATCATACTGCTGATCTTTTGTAACTTAGAAATAGAATACATTATGCTTTCTCCTATTTTTTGGTAAGATCTATCTTTGAATCATTGATATAACATTTTCTTTCTCTCTCTCTCTCTTTTTTTTTTTACCAACTTGTAATTTCTATTTTATTTTGTTATTTTTAATTGAAATATAGTTGATTTACAATGTTATGTTAATTTCTGCTGTACAGCAAAATGATTCAGTTATACATATATATTTATCTTTTTAATATTCATTTCCATCATGGTTTGTCACACTTTACTGAACATAGTTCCACAGTAGGACCTTGTTGTTTATCCATTCTATTTGTAATAGTTTGCATTTGCTAATTCCAAACTCCCAGTCCATCCCTCCTTCCTCCAGCCCCTCCCCCCATAACATTTCCTTATGGTGCAGATTTCTGTAATGTTACTTTTAATGTTGAGTTATAATACCAAGAACTGGATAAATGTTTCTTTGTTCAGTCTCATTTTTCATGACAGAGCTGCCTAGGTTACTTCTACCTGAGGTACTTTCAATAAAACTGTGCAAAAGGAACCTGTGCAAGTTTCAACCTGGCCAGTGAGATCTTTTTGCGGATCTCTTTGAGAAAATGATTGCTAAATACATAGAACCTGTGGGTAAATGTCTCTTTGTTGCAGACTAAAATTTGAGCAATTTCTTACGTGATTACTTCCACATCCTTTTCCTTAACCTGCAAAGCTTAACAATCAATGAGAGAAAATAACAGAGTAGAATATTTTTTATTCATGTGTTTAGTGCTCAGTAAATTACTTGATTGATGTTTTCATCAATTTTTGTCATTCAGATACTAGTAGTATCTGTATATCAGTTATTAGAAACAACTATATTTATGTAGGATTTTTGCTATTAGGAAATAACATGAAAAACTTTTGACTATTGTTTAATGCAGAAACTTTATGTATTTTTAAAATTAAAATATAGCCATTGCCATGTGCCATTTTACAAATCTACTCTTTATTCTTAAAACAATACCATTTATTTTTAATTTTTCCAGACTCTAGGTTAAGTAGAATTGTGATATTCTTAGAAATTGATCTCCTTGGTTCCACAATTTTCTCAACTTCTCTTCTCCAGAGATCTTACACTCTCTGGACTTCTTTAACCTTTTTTGTTTGTTTGTTTTAACTTTCTCATTTTTCTAACTGCCTTTTCTTTTGTTTGTCTGGTGAAGACGCCTATCTTTCTTTGCTTGAACCATTCTGTATCTGACCACCCATCTTGTACAACCCCTTTTCACCCAACTTTAATAATAACAACAGAAGCAATCAAAAATAGGCTGAGAATACTACTACTTTTAATTATTAATAGTATGGGATAACCTTTGTATAAAAATCACAATCCTGGAAGTGAAAACAAATGGTCCTTACAAGCCAGTCCTTCTCTTTTCCATTTTTCTGTTGAACTAAATATCTGAAAAAGATACAATATATCTTTGGTATGGTTTTCCCTTCCCACAGATTCCATCTTATCAGATGCCTAAAGAGAAGATTGATGTGGTAATTTGATTACTAGTTTTCAACCTCAAGAAACCTCAGATTTGAAAAAAAGTACATGAAATTGTGAAATAAAGGCAAAAGTGATTCTTTGAATAATGAATTTTGGTTATCTGGAAGATTAGGATAAGGGCCCATGGACTCTGGGGCCAGCACTTCCTAGGCGAATCTTGACTCTACTATTTAGCAGATGTACAACCTTGGGGCTGTTTTTTAATCTCTTTTACTGTAGTTTCCTCATCTGAAACATGAGGATCACAACAGTACCTGTCTCACTGGGTTTTCTAAGTATTAAATGAGTTAATACATACAGAGTGTTTGGAACACTCTATCGTAGGTGTTTATACTAGTAAACTACTCTTACAGTGGGTGTTTATCATAAATTAGGTTAACATTATGTTGAATAAGTAAAAAATAACTCTATTGGATTTAATAACTGCTCAGCATTTTTCTTTAATTGTGAAACATACTGTATATTTTTTAAATAGCAGATTTAGGTTCATAGTCAATTTGAGAGGAAGGTATAGAGACATCCTTATGTATCCCTGGTTCCCACACATGCATAGCCTCCCCCATTATCAACTCCTACAAGAGAGGTGTGATTGATGAACCTGTGTTGGTTATGATAGATGAACCTGTATTGACACATCATAGTCACTCAAGGGCCTTCCCCAGTGACGCTAGAAGGAAAGAACCTGCCTGCCAATGCAGGAAACATAAAAGACTCAGGTTCAATCCCTGGGTTCGGAAGATCTCCTGGAGGAGGGCACGGCAATCTATTCCAGTATTCTTGCCTGGAGAATCCCATGGACAGAGGAGCTACAGTCCATAGGGTCTCAAAGGGTCAGACATGACTGAAGTGACATAGCACAGCACAGCACAATCACTCAAAGTCTATAGTTAATGTTAGAATTCACTCTTGGTGTTATATATTCTAAGACTTTAGACAAATATATAATGACATGTATTCATCATTATAGAATCAGAGTATTTTCACTGCCTGAAAAGTCCTTTGTGTTACACCTCCTCTCTCCACCCCACTCTCTTTTTTTCTGGTTTTTAATTTATTAAAATGTCTAATTTTTTTACACATTATTAACACATCATGCTAACTTCTGGAGATACACGGGTAAAATCCCTCTTTTCCTGAGGCTTACAGTCTAGCTTGGCCCTTTAAAAATGTAAAGAGAAATAAATGTAAAGATAAAAATGTTAATCAGAGGTGGGGTCTGCCTTTAAGGAGCCTCGTCCAGATGGGCATGTGAGATATGTGTAGATAAAACTTTGAAACAATATATATTTAATAGCAATTATTAAATGACTTAAGAGGGATAGATATAAAATGAGGTGGGAAAAATGAAAACAAAAGAATTGTTTCCAAAGTAATTTGAGACAGAAATGGAACTAGAATTCTTGCCTCTTGATTTCTCTGTTCCTTGATTAGTTTGCTTTCTAGCGTATCTGTTTTGGTTAACCAGCACTGTCTATAGTGAAACAGGACGAGCAAATGTGAATTAATTTCTGACATAAGTGTTGCAGTGATACAGTAATGCATAAGGAATTATTTCTCACCTGTGTCTTCAGAACAATAGATGTCTTTTTAGCTTAGTGTACTAATTACAGAAAGTAGCATATTACATGCATTTTTTTTTTGCCATGGTTACAAGTTGCTATTTCCTCCTATTTTTATCCACCTTAAGTAAGTACTGTAAAATTTTAAATTGCTCGCTAAACAGAAGCAAAAATAAAGAAAACAAAAAACAACCCAAATATCATGAGGTATTATCTTAGTGTTGAATCTGAACTGAAGAATAGCACACCTCTAAGAATATAATTTTCTCCACTCTGGAAATCTGACCTGTCTTGAATGTGTAAAACTAAATTCTGCTTTGGGATTAAACCCATTAGTTTCTTACTGAACAGTGAGGTTGTTACCAAATGAGGCAGGCAGACATAACTTCCAAAACTATTAGTGGAAACCTAATCTGCTGTTTTCCATTAACTGGGTGCACATCATTAATCACAAAAATGATGCGTGATGAAAACTACAGGGGTTTGGCCTGAAATTGGAAAGTGATAATATAGCAGAATGTGCCTTTTTTTTCTCACCCCCTAATTCACTGAGAAATAAACACTGAACTTTTGCAAGCCATTTTCTTCTTAACATTTTCCACTGGTTTAAAAAAAAAAAAAAAAAACTGTAAGAACTGGACAAGCATGGGGTCTTTTATTTTTGTTTCCATTTTAAAGGTTTATGTTAACATGTACTGCACTGATATTTTGGCAGTGGAATGTTTGTTGCACTCCAGAGATACTGCTGCTTTGGATCCAAGAAGATTGGGACTTAAACCAAATGACTGTTTACATAAATAAAAAGTCTCTAAAAGATTACTCTTGAAGGAGAGGGGCTGAAATAAGAGCATGCTCATGAACCATCCATGCAAAGCATGAGGAAAAGAGGATAGCACTCCTGTGCCATAGCTCTTGGGATGCTTCCAATGTTTATTGGTCTTTAGCCAACCTTGTAGAGCACCACGGAAGAAAGGAGGTTAGCAGTATTTTTCTTTCCTAGATGGATTTTCTTTCCTAGTCTGCTTGAGGCACCATAACAAAATACTACAGACCAAGTGACTTAAACAACAGAAATTTATTTCTCTTACGGTGTGAAGGCCAAAGATCAAAGTGCTGGTCTATTTGTTTCCTGGGGAGAGCTCTCTTCTTGGTTTGCAGATGCCTACCTTCTCCCTGTGACCTCACATAATAAAGAGAGAGTGCTCTGGTGTCTTGTCCTCTTCTCCTACAGGCACCAGGCCAATCGGATTAGGGTCCCACTCTTTTGAGCTCGTGCTAAGTCATTTCAGTCATGTCCTACTCTTGCGACCCTATGGACTATAGCCTTCCAGGCTGCTCTGTCCATGGGATTTTCCAGGCAAGAATAGTAGAGTGGGTTGCCATGCCCTTCTCAAGGGGATCTTCCCACCCAAGGATCGAACCTCAGATGCCTCCTGCATTGGAGGCAGGTTCTCTACCACTAGCACTACCTGGGTTCTTAATTACCCCCTAAAGGCACAGTCTCCAAATACAATCACATTGGCAGTTAGGATTTCAGCATATGAATTTGGTGAGGTGTTGTAGGGGACACAATTCAGTCCATAACACTAGGTATATCTTATAGGTGTAATGTCGTCATTTACAGCCATTATAAGTGACTCTGGCTCATTATTTTATATGACAGTATTGCAGATATTATGAATTTTTCTGTTCAGTAGTCATTCTACTTACTTTCCCCAACTTACTTTGCAGATAGGAGTGGCACAGCACTAGCCAATGAGTTATGATGGAAAGTCAGCTGGGAGACTTCTGGGAAAGATGTTATTCTCTGATTAAAAAGAGATCCATGTTGTTGCATGAAAACATGACGCTTGGCCCAACTGTAATTATTTTGTAACTCAGAGAAAGAAGATAACAAATTGAGGGTAGCAGAAGAAAGTATGGAAGGATCCAGGGTCCTACTCTCAGACAACAACAAGAGCAATAAAAATAGTATTATAGCAATTTTTAGTTGAGTATTCTCCCATGCAGTTTAAGACATCCTATTATATCATGTCATATCTTTCTTGAACTGTCAGACACTCCCACCTCTCAACACATTGTTTGTAGATAGCACAAGTGAGATATATGGCAAAATTAAAAGTATTTGTATCTATCTATGAATGAAGCAGTTAATATTTTTCAGTCCAGTTGCAGAGAGAAGACAAAGCTATATACCTGAAAATGTAAATAGGACTATGATAGAATGAATCAATGATTGAAAGGAATAGAAAGAAAGGAAGGAAGGATAATTTGTTGAGATTCTACTATGTATAAAACACTGAGCTGGATACTTCCATATATGTCACCTTTACCTTATTTTAATACTTGATCAAGTGTTAAGTGAATGTTTATTATCTTCATGAGCATGGACTCAGTTGCTGATTATGAAGTGGTCAAAATTATTCCCCTTTTCTTCTTTACTAGTTCAATTCTGTTTTAAAAAATTTAGACTTCAGCCATATCAGTGACATCTGAAGTTAATCATAACTAGGCTTGTTTAAGTTCTGGTAACAGTATTTGCCTAACATGGGCATTCTGGCTCATTTTTACAGTAGCACCATACCTTCTGTTTGATGGGCTGTTAACAAAACAGCTTTCTGCTGCTCATTTTTACTCTTAGTGACTCCCTGTTTGTTTCACTGAAAGTACTCCCAATAGATTTGACAAAACTTCCACATTATTATTGTCATTGTTTTTCTTTAAAATTATCATCCTGCCAGGGTGACTTCTCTCTGGTTGTGTCAGTGATTTGCCTTTATTATAAAACACCTGCTTTACTTTCCCTTTGGACTCTGTTTGCTTTGACTCATTGATGAAAGTTACAGTGTGTAAACAAATTAAGAAAAGAGTCCTAGTAACACAATTACTATTGCAAGTATATGACAGAAGTCTCTTGTTATTCTACTATATTATACTTGTTTTCATTTAGTATAACAGGAACTGCCAAGTATCTCTTCACTAATTTTTTGAGAAATATCTCCATGAATTAATGCACTTCCCATTTAACAGATTGGAAAAATAATGAGCAGTAAGCAGAATTAGGCAGTATTGTTCAGTTGATGACTTTTCTTAGGAGTTTATTTCATCCAAGGGGACTGAGGAAGACAGATGTTCCAAAGAGTGGAATAGATGCCCATATTTCTCTTGCTCACTCACTTGTGTTCAGCTCAGCTTGTTGATTCCAGATTAATGCAGTTCTGATTCCTTGTTTTCCATGCCTCTTTATCCATCCACTCCAATATTCTTGCCTGGAGAATCCCATGGACAGAGGAGCCTGGTGGGCTGCTGTTGATAGGGTCACAAAGAGTTGGCAACTGAGCACCCACAAATGGGCTGATCTTCATTTACCAAGATGAACAAAGTATATATCCTACTGGGGGAAATTGATTATATTCTTTGCAGCCAAAGATGGAGAAGCTCTACACAGTCAGCAAAAACAAGACCTGGAGCTGACTATGGCTCAGATCATGAACTCCTTATTGCCAAATTCAGACTTAAATTGAAGAAAGTAGGGAAAAACACTAGATCATTCAGGTATGACCTAAGTCAAATCTTTTACGATTATACAGTGGAAGTGAGAAATTGATTCAAGGGATTAGATCTGATAGAATGCCTGAAGAACTAAGGACGGAGATTCGTGACATTGTTTAGGAAGCAGTGATCAAGATCATCCCCAAGAAAAAGAAATGCAGAAAGGCAAAATGGTTGTCTGAGGAGGCCTTACAAATAGCTGAGAAAAGAAGGGAAGTGAGAGGCAAAGGAGAAAAGGAAAGATACACCCATTTGAATCCAGAGTTCCAAAGAATGGCAAGGAGAGATAAGAAAGCCTTCCTCACTGATCAATGCAAAGAAATAGAGGAAAACAGTAGAATGGGAAAGACTAGAGATCTCTTCAAGAAAATTAGAGATACCAAGGGAACATTTCATGCAAAGATGGGCACAGTAAAGGACAGAAGTGGTATGGGCCCAACAGAAGCAGAAGATACTAAGAAGAGGTGGCAAGAATATACAAAAGAACTGTACAAAAAAGACCTTCATGACCCAGATCACCACGATGGTGTAATCACTCACCTATAGCCAGACATCCTGGAATGTGAAGTCAAGTGGTCTTAGGAAGCATCACTACGAACAAAGCTAGTGGAGGTGATGGAATTCCAGTTGAGCTATTTCAAATCCTGAAAGATGATGCTGTGAAAGTGCTGCACTCAATATGCCAGCAAATTTGGAAAGCTCAGCAGTGGCCACAGGACTGGAAAAGGTCAGTTTTCATTCCAGTCCCAAAGAAAGGCAATGCCAAAGAATGCCCAAACTACTGCACAATTGCACTCATCTCACAGGCAGCAGGAGCTGCATGGGCTGGTAAAGTAGTGCTCAAAATTCTCCAAGCCAGGCTTCAGCAATACGTGAACCATGAACTTCCAGATGTTCAAGCTGGTTTTAGAAAAGGCAGAGAAGCCAGAGATCAAATTTCCAACATCCACTGGATCATCAAGAAAACAAGAGAGTTCCAGAAAAACATCTATTTCTGCTTTATTGACTATACCAAAGCCTTTGACTCTGTGGATCACATCAAACTGTGGAAAATTTTTGAAGAGATGGGAATACCAGACCACCTGACCTGCCTCTTGAGAAATCTGTATGCAGGTCAGGAAGCAACAGTTAGAGCTGGATATGGAACAACAGACTCGTTCTAAATAGGAAAAGGAGTATGTCAAGGCTATATATTGTCACCCTGCTTATTTAACTTATATGCAGTGTTCTCAGTATCATGAGAAACACTGGGCTGGATGAAGCACAAGCTAGAATGAAAGTTGCCAGGAGAAATATCAATAACCTCAGATATGCAGATGACACCACCCTTATGGCAGAAAGCGAGGAAGAACTAAAGAGCCTCTTGATGAAAGTGAAAGAGGGGAGTGAAAAGAGTAGGCTTAAAACTTGACATTCAGAAAACTAAGAGCATGATATCTGGTCCCATCACTTTCTGGCAAACAGATGGGGAAACAGTGACACATTTTATTTTGGGGGGCTCCAAGATCACTGCAGATGGTGAATGCAGCCATGAAATTAAAAGATGCTTGCTCCTTGGAAGAAAAGTTATGACCAATCCAAACAGCATATTAAAAAGGAGAGATGTTACTTTGCCAACAAAGGTCTGTCTAGTCAAAGCTATGGTTTTTCCAGTAGTCACGTATGGATGTGAGAGTTGGACTATGAAGAAAACTGAGCACTCAAGATTTGATGCTTTTGAACTGTGGTGTTGGAGAAGACTCTTGAGAGTCCCTTGGACTGCAAGGAGATCCAACCAGTCCATCCTAAAGGAGATCAGTCCTGAGTATTCATTGGAAGGACTGATGCTGAAGCTGAAACTCCAGTACTTTGGCCACCTGATGCAAAGAACTGACTCATTAGAAAGACCCTGATGCTGAGGATGATTGAAGGTGGGAGGAGAATTGGACTCCAGAGGATGAGATGGTTGGGTGGCATCACCAACTCAATGGACATGAGTTTGAGTAAACTCCGGGAATTGGTGATGGACAGGGAGGCCCGGCGTGCTGCAGTGCATGGGATGCAAAAGAGTCGGACACAACTGAGCGACTGAACTGAACTGGGACAGAATCCCTAGGCAAACACAAAAATACAAGATACAAGAATCATTTCCTTCTAATCCATTTAATCTGACAATGCTATACCATTTATAATTACAATATCATATCAGTAAGAAAATTATAGATAACAGGTTAAAATCAGTTCCTCCTCAGTTATATTGTCTGCTTACTTTGATGGTTAATTAGAATTGGTGGTTGTTTCCATAGGCTTTCGAGTTTCTGTACAACTTTAATTTCTGTGCTTCCTCTGTCCATTTTCTTGTCAAAGACTGATTTTTCTTTATTTTAGACTGCATGTGGTATGTAACAAAATATTGCCTCATCAAGGGAAAAACAAAACTAAATTGGGTGACAGTATGTTTTTATCTAAAATTTAATTTTTTTACTGTGGTGATTTCAGTTTCCATTCTTAGAACATAATGGAAAAAGGAAGGGTTGTAATTATGTCTTTTAGTATAAGCTTTTCAACTGAATGAATGTAGTTGGTAGAAAATACAAAGGAAATGTCAGACATATTTGTAGTTTCTATCTATTTTACCATTCCTTTTGATAATGTATAGAATAATTATTCTGTTGTTAGTAATACAAGTGGGAAATTAAAGGAAAATAAACTTTGGACTTTGTAAATTAAAACATCCACTTATGTAATCTCGTAGACAATTTGTGGTTCATTTTAGCTGTCTTGATTTTCAAAAGGAATTTTTAAAGCTGTCATTATAAAACTAGCTACTACATGTTATTTCTGCATTTAGTTATATAAATAACCATTGCACACACCACTGGAATTCCCTGATGAGATTTAGATTCCTAATATTCTTTGAATGATTTTTTAAAAAATCATTCTTCTCAGGTTTCTCAAAGCAGTAAATCAATTCTCATTTTATGTTTAAAAATAAGATGTATAGTCATAAATTTATACCAGGTAATGATTCAATAAAGTAATAAAGAGTTGAAAATTCTATCAAAGAGTTGAAAATTCAATCAAAGATTGGTTCAAACTTAAACATCTTTAGATCCTGGAGTTTTGCAACAACAGCACAAATATAATACTTGGAAATAGATATAGCGATTCTCTGGGTTAATATTTATTAAGACACTTTTGGTTTGGCTGTGAACTTTGACTAGTTAAACATATGAAGAGGTGAAGCCAGTTTAGGTCCATAAGTATTGGAGTGAATTTCTACCCTGTTTTGTTTTGGTTGCTGTTCATTTTATTTTATGTTTTTCTCTCTTGTTATCTACTGCCTTGTTTTGGGGAGGGGACAGGTTGTAAGCAAAACATTAAATACTTAAACAAGTAACTATTTTTTGAGTATGTCTATAATGTTAAATATTGTGACATGATGCATGAGAATTAGAAGGAGATGGTCTCTCTCTCTCTCTCTCTTTTTTTTTTTTTAATCTCAGTAGAGAATAAAGGTGAGGGCATTTTATGTATTGGGTAAAGTTTTAAACTAGAAGTTTTTCAGTCTTTGTTCAATCCCAGGTCAATTGATCATTAGGTTCTTGTTCACTGAGTGACTACTTTGTGTGATCTTTTGAATTTTAGTTGCTAAGATATGGGGCAATAGCTAGTCTACTAATTATGCATCTGTTTTATGAGGTAATGAAAGCCTCAAAGTATTCTGTTTAAAGCTCTTATTTACAAATGAAAGACACCAACTAAAACCAGCAGAGACAAAGATGGAATTGGAAAGATTTGGGATTCTCTTACAGCATGTTAGGGAAGTGGAATATCTAACCCTGAGGAAGGTAAGTGTCCCAGAATAGCAACAACAACATTGTCTTTCTCTCTGTAGGTCACTGTGAATGACTCATTAATTTATCTCTTCCACAAGTATTTATCAAGCAATCTAATCTCTGCCAAGCACTGTTCTGGCTGCTGGGAATATATAGTTCTAAATAAGTGTCAAGGTTCCTGTTCGCCCAGGAATTCTACTCTAGTGGTGGGAGGGAGGAAAAGAGATGAATAAGTAAATGAGCAAAATGTCAAATGGAGTAAGTGCCGAGAAGATAATGTGAGAGCTGGAGTTCTAGAAAACATCTTGGAGTAGGTAGTTCAGGAAGAACCATTGGAGAAAGTGAGTTTCACCTGGAGATCTGAATGGCAGAAGGGACCCAGGCTTGCAAAGACCAGGGAAATGGTGCAAAAACAGAGCAAGCAGCAAATAAAGGCCCTAAATTTGGGGAGATTGGCATCGTCCTTGAACAGAGGACAGGTGGTTGTTACTGTTCAGTCACTAAGTTGTATCCAACTCTTTGTGACCCCATGGATTGCAGCAGGCTAGGCTTCCCTGACCTTCGCTGTCTCCCAGAATTTGCTTAAGTTCATGTCCATTGAGTTGATAATGCCATCTAACTGCCTCAACTTCTGTGCAGAGGGTGACATGGATGAGGGGACAGTCGGAGCAGTGGTCAAAGGAGACCTCTTCTAGAATGAGATGCATCTAATTTTAGTTCTGTGAAGCTCTGCCATCCAAGAAACAGTTTGAACACTTTTAGAAGATTTTTGTCAAGGGATTCTGTTTACTCATTTTTGGTCTTATTTTGTACATCTACCAGATTTATATTCTTCTGTAGTCTTTTTCACTGCTTGCTCTCTAGTCACAGCCCTGCTTGCATATCATCTTGATAATGGTTCCCTGACTGTTTTCCCTTGCCTTAAATTCTGTTATAAATCAGTTACATTTGGACAGATGCTATTTCGGTGATATTGACCTTCTCAGATTTTGTCAGTGTTTCCTTTAAAGTCAAAATGTTTAGCCTTCATTTGAGGGGCTTCATAATTTAGCCTCAGGCAATTACTTCAATCTCTCTACTAATTATTTTTTACACACACCTTCTGCTTTAGTCTGAAACGTGCTTTAGTTGTTCTTTGGTCAATTTGGGCACTTTGTGTGAATTTAAACATTATATATATATACACACACACATATATATAATGCTTATCTATATCTTAATATGTATAATAAATACCTATATAGAATATGTCTACCTTACATATAATATTACATATATGCCTATTTATAATTATATGTTATATATATAAATATATGTGTTATATATTATCATGCTAGATAGCTTCAGTCATGTCCAACTTTCTGCAATCCTATGGACTATAGCCCTCCAGGCTCTTCTGTCCATGGGATTCTCCAGGCAAGAATACTGGAGTGGGTTGACATTTTCTTCTCTAGGGGATCTTCCCAACTCAGGGATCAAACCTGCTCTTCCTAGCGCAGGGGTCAAACTGGCGTCTCTATGTCTCCTGAATTGGCAGCCGGGTTCTTTACCACTAGTGCTGCCTGGGATGACATTGTATATTATACGTGAAAGTGAAAGTCACTCAGTTGTGTCTGACTCTTTGTGACTCCATAGACTGTACAGCCCATGGAATTCTCCAGGCCAGAATACTGGAGTGGGTAGCTGTCTCCAGGCCAGAATACTGGAGTGGGTAGCCGTTTCCTTCGCCAGGAGATCTTCCCAGGGATTGAACCCAGGTCTCCCACATTTCAGGTGGATTCTTTAGCAGCTGAGCTACTAGGGAAGCCCAAAATATATATCTTCTAAAATGCCTTTGATTTTTCCTTTCTCTTGTCTAAGTTCTGTTTTTGCTTTTAGACCCAACTTTATGCTCACTTCCACCATGAGGGCTGTGCTTTGCCACTTCATTTCTCCTCGTTATCTGTATTGCTTCCATTGCTATTTAGATATATAGCTTATAATGTTTCAGAGAGTCTTGTATTTTGTGCCCCTTGTGAATTATAGAACCTCTTTGAAAAGGGACTGGGTTTGCCATAAAGACAGTTTAATATTTACATTGTGCTTTGTATTTTGAAGGCAGTTTGATGACTTAAAAAAGTTATCTGCTCAGTAGCATTGAAAGGTCATTAAAAGTAGGACTACTTTTATTTTAGAGATGAAGACTGAGAAAGGATAATTGACTTATTTAAGGTCATGTTGCTAGCTAGGATTGCGTTGGGTTTCCTAGAGGTAAATTCTAGTTCCTTTCTAGTGTGCCAGGGTGTGTCTTTGTTGATAATGATTTTTCAGCCTTGGTCTCAAAGGACAATTTGATTTTCTGATTGTATATTAAGTGATGGTATAAGAGTAAGGTTATAATTATTTCACTTCCATATACCACTTCAGGAAGTTTTTTCTTCTTATTATTTGCTAATATTTCTTTAGAAACATTGAATGATTTTATGGTTTGTCTATTAAGAATTGACTGGCTGAAGTAAGCTGAACACTTAAGGGCCAGTCTAGAACTTTGGTGGACTGGATTTCATTTCTACAAGCAAGTGTTTATTTTGTTGTTATTGCATGCTTTGCTCTAATCTAGGCTCTGAAATCGGAGAAGGCAATGGCACCCACTCCAGTACTCTTGCCTGGAAAATCCCATGGACGGAGGAGCCTGGTAGGCTGCAGTCCATGGTGTTGCTAAGAGTTGGACACGACTGAGCGACTTCACTTTCACTTTTCACTTTCATGCGTTGGAGAAGGAAATGACAACCCACTCCAATGTTCTTGCCTGGAGAATCCCAGGGACGGGGGAGCCTGGTGAGCTGCCATCTATGGGGTCGCACAGAGTCGGACACAACTGAAGCGACTTAGCAGCAGCAGCAGGCTCTGAAATAAAACAAGTATGGAAATAATTTCATACCTTTTTTTAGGGAATATAAAGTCCACTCAGGAAACTGGTTATGTGCTGACAAGTTTTGGTGGTAGGTGATGCTTAAATGGGGTTCTGTTTTACATTCATCTCATGATTAAATGGGGTTCTGTTATACATTTTTCTCTGATTTTGCATATATTTGCAAATGCCATAATACTGGAGTGGGTAGCAATTCCCTTCTCCAGAGGATCTTCCTGACCTAGGGATTGAACCTAGATCTCCTGCACTGCAGTCAGTTTCTTCACCATCTGAGCCACCAGGGAAGCCCAATAAAACAACAGGAAGAAACAAAAGTCTTCTGAGGGAGATAAACGTCAGTATTGGCTCTCGTATGAGCTCCAATAGGGGAGCAATACACAGGCTCTGTGGTCAGAAAAAATGGAGTGGCATCTGGGTATGCATAGCAGGAGTGAAAAGGAGTTCGTTTCCCCATGATGAGGCATAGACAGTGCCCCCAGCAGTCCGAAATGGGAATGATCATATTGTGTGAGGGGACAGACACTGCTAAGTCGCTTCAGTCGTGTCCGACTCTGTGTGACCCCATAGATGGCGGCCTCCCAGGCTCCCCCGTCCCTGGGATTCTCCAGGCAAGAACACTGGAGTGGGTTGCCATTTCCTTCTCCAATGCATGAAAGGGAAAAGTGAAAGTGAAGTCGCTCAGTCGTGTCCGACTCTTCGAGACCCCATGGTCTGCAGCCTACCAGGCTCCTCCATCCATGGGATTTTCCAGGCAAGAGTACTGGAGTGGGGTGCCATTGCCTTCTCCAGGGGACAGCCACATTCATCTGCTGAAGTGGAGGGTTTTGACATGAAGAGGAATGAAAGATGACATTGAGTTGGTTAGACTTTGTTATTTAGAAGTTTCCAAATTCAGGTCGTGAGATTTGTTAATCTGATTCCTAAATGTTTGTGAACCACTCAGAAGAGTTAATCAGTGGAGCAGTGTGATAACAGTGATGATTTTTGAAAGTCATTCTTTTGAAGACTGAACTCAGCAGATCAAAGGTAGACCTCAACTCAGCGTTTGCTGGTAATCCCCATACTGCTATTCTTCAAGCTCCATCTGTTCAAATGAGACTCTTGAAGTTGTGACATTCAACGTTTTTGGATGAAAACCTGTGGGGGGCAAGGGATATTTTTGTTATTTAGTTCCCTTTCTGCTAGGTAGAGATTTATTTATTATGAAAGGTAATCAGGTTTTGCAGACAAATTCACATTTTTTTTAAAAAAAGTCTATTCAGGGATTCTGCCTTTGTCAACAGAATTACTAAATTTTGTTCATTTAAGCTTATTCTTTCCACTGAGATCATCGGGGAACTTTCTTTTATTATAAAGGATGAAGGCTGTCCAGGTGATGCTCTTCTCCTCCATCTGCCCATTAAATCCTTAATCTCTTACACCTGGGTGGCTTCTAATCCTTTATTTGCTTTATGTACCAGTGGTTTCAAGTTGGACAAGTTCTGTGTCAAATATGCCAACAGAGTTAAGTTTCCTTGTGCCATAAAAGGGTATGCTATGCCCCAAGATCTCCTGGAAAATAAAGTAGATTGTTGTTCACAAATGGGTCTTCTGGTTTTAATGCAGCCCAGTTAGTAAATGGCATTCACTCACTATACAACCAGGAGTGCCGTATTGATTGGCAACAGGAAGCTCCTTGTTCATGTTGAGAGTTCCTTTTGCTGGGTTGCTTGCCTCTGAGAATTGTCAATGTGCTGCCTTTGTAATGCAGTAAAAGGTCCTTTCTGCCTTTTTTCTTTTTTTTGCTATTTGCTTCTCTGTTTGGAGCCCACTGATGGACTTGAGTTATAAAGCCCAGAAGTTTTACATGAGTTTGTTTTTGGATGTTGTTTGGTCAGGGTTCTGTTTGGAAGAAAGTCAGGAAAATAATACAGGAGGCAAAGTTATCCACTGCTTCTTAGTTATCACTGTACTACCTTAAATTCAGTGGGCTACCTTGTCAAGAGTTCATGCCCTGAATTGAATTTCAGGCTTGAACCCCACTCTAGTTCAGAGACAGCTCACATTGCAGAAACAGTCTGCTCAGTTCAGTTACATAAACCTTCCTCACAAATCATCTCTATACCAGTGAGAGTTTGTATCCATCAGCTTACCTTGTGGGATAACTGGGAATCAGGACAGGCACAACCCATTTCCTCTGTTCTTCAAGTAAAACCCTATAGAGAATATAACTAACTTGATAAAAGACAGTGCTTCTTAAGTCAAGACAGGGTATATCTCACTTAACTTTAAAAAAAAAAAAAGGGGGGAAGGAAAAAAAGCATTTTTCCTCGTCCAGTACTTTTGGGTCTCTATTTAGCTGTCATATAAATGTATGGCATTGGTTTGTAGAAGCAGAGGCTGCAACATTTTATTTTTTCATTTCCATTGCTAAAAAAGACAGAAGATAGGGAGATTATTTAAACCATAATTTGTGCTGGCATTGCCTGGAGGAGGTGAACTGGTATCAGCCTATTTGAAAATGGAAAAATTTTCCATAAAAATGGTGTTAGTTAACTTTGAGAAGTTTTTTAAAATTATGAATGTTTTAATTTGGAGGGAATCACATGCATTAAGAGTGACACTTGGACTTTTTAATTACAACCTGACCACATAAAATTGCTTTAATTCTTAACTGTTATCAAAGTTCTCTCCTTCAGCAATACAAAGTGGTTAGGACCCTGAGAAGTTAATTATAGCTTCTGGCAGCACTTGCAGTGCGAGAAGTTTCAAGCTGTTTTTCTGAGCAGCCCCCGCATCCTGGTTTCTTGTTGCTTTGGATAGGGTTTGAGATCCTCGCTAATGGACCTGTGCTTCCACATCTGGTCTCTGACATTTCCCTACTGTTTGGAACTTTCCCAAAGACACCTGACTCTTCCTGGACTCCGGATTTTCCCACCCTTCTCTGCCTTCAGTTTTGCTTCTAAGGCCTCTTTATGGAGACTGAAAAAAACTGGAGATCTCAGAAAAACATAGAATCTGTCATTTTCTTAAGAAATGATGCAAAAATTTTTTAAATCCAACTCCCCAAATCAAATTTTAAAAACTCACCCAACATTAAAAAACTGGAAATAGAACTGCCATATGACCCAGCAATCCCACTGCTGGGCATACACACCGAGGAAAGCAAAACTGAAAGAGACACGTGTACCCCAGTGTTCATCACAGCACTGTTTATAATAGCCAGAACATGGAAGCAACCTAGATGTCCATCAGCAGATGAATGGATAAGAAACCTGTGGTACATATACACAATGGAGTATTACCCAGCTATTAAAAAGAATACATTTGAATCAGTTCTAATGAGGTGGATGAAACTGGAGCCTATAATACAGAGTAAAGTAAGCCAGAAAGAAAAACACCAACACAGTATCAGTTCAGTTCAGTTGAGTTGCTCAGTCGTGTCCGACTGTTCGTGACCCCATGAATTGCAGCACGCCAGGCCTCCCTGTCCATCACCAACTCCCGGAGTTCACTCAGACTCACGTCCATCGAGTCAGTGATGCCATCCAGCCATCTCATCCTCTGTCGTCCCCTTCTCCTCCTGCCCCCAATCCCTCCCAGCATCAGAGTCTTTTCCAATGAGTCAATTCTTCACATGAGGTGGTGAAAGTACTGGAATTTCAGCTTCAGCATCATTCCCTCCAAAGAAATCCCAGGGCTGATTTCCTTCAGAATGGACTGGTTGGATCTCCTTGCAGTCTAAGGGACTCTCAAGAGTCTTCTCCAGCACCACAGTTCAAAAGCATCAGTTGTTCGGCGCTCAGCCTTCTTCACAGTCCAACTCTCACATCCATACATGACCACAGGAAAAACCATAGCCTTGACTAGATGGACCTTTGTTGGCAAAGTAATGTCTCTGCTTTTGAATATGTTATCTAGGTTGGTCATAACTTTCCTTCCAAAGAGTAAGCGTCTTTTAATTTCATGGCTGCAGTCACCATCTGCAGTGATTTTGGAGCCCCCCAAAATAAAGTCTGACACTGTTTCCACTGTTTCCCCATCTATTTCCCATGAAGTGATGGGACCGGATGCCATGATCTTTGTTTTCTGAATGTTGAGCTTTAAGCCTACTTTTTCACTCTCCTCTTTTACTTTTATCAAGAGGCTCTTTACTTGAATTATCCAGGCCACAATTATGGTGTGGGTAGCTGTTGCCTTCTCCAGGGGATCTTCCCAACCCAAGGATCGAACCCAGGTCTCTTGCATTGCAGGTAGATTCGTTACCAGCTGAGCTACCAGGGATGCCTTAAAAACAGTCTTAAGTACTAGTGAACAGGGAAGCCCTATAAACAGTCTACCTACTAGTGAAAAATGCCTAAATTAACTATTTAAGCCAGATATAGGAGAAAAGGAAACTTTAAATCCTCTAAATTACTAATAATGAATCTAGTATTTTGGGTGATTCATGCAAGATAGGAAAAAAGAAAAAGGGAAGTCTGTTCAAGTCTCTCCATTAGTCAGTTTTATTTCAGCTGTTAATTGTTCTGCACCAAAATGACAGTGATAAATCAATGAAACAGTGGATCTGGGGTTCTTAAAAATGTACTGAAAGGCATATTAACCTTTCTTTTTTCAAACTTGCAAACAGTTAACTCTCCTCTAAAGCAATCAGGAAGAAAATGCTTAGAAGTCACGGTAGAATAAAGAATTATTTTTATGTTCAGGAACATTTTCATTTAAGAGAAGAAATACAGAAATAGCAAGATAGACACAATGCTGTGATATCCAATCAATCTTTAAACTGCTATGAATAGAATGTTTCATTTCTTGTAAGTTTTGTTTTATAAAGCGTGTTTCTTACCTTTTTCCTTTTTAGATTGTCAACCTGTTACTATCATCTTAGAAGGACCTGGGAACACATACTGATTGTGTGTTGAAATGAATTCTCTGGGAATTTAATGTTCTTCTCAATTCTCTTGAGCAAATGAATCTTGAAATGGTTTTTTTAAAATGCACTGTCACAAATAGACATAAAGATGGCTTTTAAACTTAGTAATTGGTAGATTTACACATGTTTTCAGCTGAAAGGCTTTAATGATTATTTTATCCAAGCCCCTGATTTTGGAAACTCATTGAGGCTACATGATCTCTGTGCCATAAAGAGAAAAGTGTCTGGGTGGGCCAGGACTTCCTTTCTGTTCAGTTTCAAGATAACTAATCATTTAAAGTATTTTACAATCACATACCTTCTTCCCTTTAAAGTGAAAGATTGTTTTGTGTGTTTTTATCATTTGTATCCCTTGAAATTACTGGTTCTATACAATATATCCAGAGAAGGCAATGGCACCCCACTCCAGTACTCTTGCCTGGAAAATCCCATGGACGGAGGAGCCTGGTAGGCTGTAGTCCATGGGGTCGCTGAGGGTCGGACTCGACTGAGTGACTTCAATTTCACTTTTCACTTTCATGCATTGGAGAAGGAAATAGCAACCCACTCCAGTGTTTTTGCCTGGAGAATCCCAGGGACGGGGGAGCCTGGTGGGCTGCCGTCTATGGGGTCGCACAAGAGTCAGACACGACTGAAGCGACTTAGCAGCAGCAGCAGCATACAATATATCACAGATAGTTAAACAAGTTAAAATATCTGTAATGTTTTGTTTCCCTGGTGTTGAATGCTGCTACCTTCAGCATTGACATAAATTAAAGAAAATATTACTCTGAGTGTTATCCTAATTTTTTTTTTTCATGAAGAAGCGTGGTCCTTGTTCTTAGTATTATACTTTGGTTGTGCTTGGCATGATTATGTGGAAAGAGCTCTTACCTCACCCCATTTACTACTGAAGAGCAAAAAGCACCAGTGGGGCTCTCTTACTGTTTTTTAAGTAAACTACCGGCAAAATATGGAACACGCTTCATAGTAGTTTTTATGCTCTAGAATTGCATGAGTCATGGGCTGTGATAGGATCTTCCACGATCTATTTTATTCTGACCACAGTGCAGCTTTTGTTTTTTGACTGTAAACACCTCTATTATTTCAACAGGTATTAAGACTTCAAATAATTGTTAAGTGAGTGTTGTAATTGAGATAATCGACTCTTGGAACTGTAATAACAGTGGAAATCTTTTGCTCTTTAAATTCTGTGTAAAAGTAGTCCAAGCATTTTAAAGAAAAACTCTCCGTTTTAGAAAGAGAAATTTGGTTCAACAATTTATTTTAATGGAATAAAATTAAATAATGAGTCTTCATGCCACAACTTTAACTTAAGTCTTCCAGCTTAAAAAGAAAATCAGTTTATAGGAGGGATTATGTTAACCTCTTGAAGTAGTACAGAGTCACTTTTACTTAAAGACTACATGATTTATAATCAGAATAATATGAGTGAACATTGAATGGTATTCCACCCATATTTAAACACCCGGACAGTGGCATGGAAGAGAATTAATGAAAAATATAATAGGGCAATTACACTTATGGATATGATCTCCAAGTATTTATTCCTATCTCCCTCTTCAGCCATAGGCACACCTTCATCCATATCCCCCTCCACCAACCAAGGACATCTTCCTATAGACTGACAGCTGTTTTAACTCCTTAAAGGAAGAGCAGTAATAGGGGTTCATTGTGAAATAATCTCATGTACACAGAGTTCAGTGGATAAAAACGGGGACTAACTTTGAAAGATCTGGTTGGAGCAGAACTGATGGGGTATTGGAATTAGCTTACTAACTTAGAAGACTCTTTCAGTAGTTTAGGTCAGAGATAGAAATGGAAATAGGATGAGATTGATAGTGTAGACTTGAGTGAAATTAATTAATTTTCCAGAAATGGTTCAGAGATGGAATTGTCAGGAGTTAAAGTTTGATTTTGCATGTTAGAGAAAGAAGGCAGAGGTGATACCATGATTTCTAATTGTGCAAGCATAGGGAGTGTGATGCAATTTATTTTGATATTGGTTATTTCAGAGGAAGCACATCAGTGTATTTGTGTATGTGTGTGTGTGTGTGTCCTGGGGGTTGTGGATCTGGATGATGCTCATTTAGTTGGCTATGAGTCATCTGTGTGAGGCTGACTCATAGTTTATCCTGGGCTTCCTGGTGGCTCAGACCATAAAGAATCTGCCTGCAATGCAGGAGACCTGGGTTCGTTCCCTGGGTTGGGAAAATCCTCTGGAGAAGGGAATGACTCCAGTATTCTTGCCTGGAGAATCCCCATGGACAGAGGAGCCTATTGGGCTACAGTCCAGGGGGTTGCAAAGAGTCAAACAGGACTGAGTGACTAACACTTTCACCTTTTTTAGGGATATTTTTAAAAAGTCAGGAGAAAGATTTTAACTAGAAAACAGATTTGGAAGTCATCAGCATGAAGATGCCGATAAAAATCAGAGGAAGCTAGTATTACCCAGGATGAATAAATTGAGTGTGAACAGAGTTTCATAGACATTATTAATCTGTAGAAGAGTCCAGCAAGTCAAGTCTGAAAAGGAGAAAGAAGGGAAATACAAAGAAGAGAAAACCATGAAACTGAGTGACAGGAAATTGGAGGGTAGAGAACATTCAAGGAGGGTAAAGATAATATCAAATTATGCACAAATCTCAAAGAAGATAAAAGGGGTTTATTGACTTTAATATGAAAGACTTTACTTTTCATTTCTTAATACAGGTTTTGAGTAAATAGAGTGAATAAAGCAAAAGGAGGGTAAACAGGTCTGGGGCAGAGAATATTCCTCCCCACCCCCACTCCCAGCATCTTATAAAAATGTTTTTTTTTTTTCTCCTTTGGTTTATTTAGTTTGCTTTTTATTTTTGCTTGTTCACAATTGTTAATTTACTGGTAGGAATTTAAATGAATGAAACGCTCCCTAAGATCTGCTGTTCTTAGTAGATGTTTCTGAATGTGTTACAAAGTAACCTACCCTATGTAAGCAAGACAATAAATGTAAATGATTTTACATTTTGTGTATCTATTTTAGGTTAGCTAGATCATTGAGATCATATCCTTATCCTAAAAGAATAAAATAATAATAGTTTTCCAGCAGTAAAAACAAAGCATTCCAATTATCAAAGAATATAGCAGCAGTGATGCTTCTTTTTAAAGACTATGTATATTAAGACAGAATTCTATAAACTGTATTTATTATAGTTCGATGTGAATTGTAGAATAAAAGTTTCTTCTAAAATGAAGAAAACATAATTTTTGCCTTTACATCGCCCCCAGAGGCTCTGATTTCATCAATATAGAGTGGGGCTTGAGACTGAATTCCACTCTCTAGTGAACTAGATCAAGCCAGGACACAGAATGAGAACCTTTTGCAGCACTGCCCTGAAGTGGTTCTTCTTGAATTTAATGCCTATCTTACCTAAACTTCTCCTGTCCTACAATCTTTAACCAGTTTTGGTGGAAGAAGTTGGAAGGGGTTTTCTTTGGTGAGCCTTAAAGCAGCCTGTTTCTTTAAGCAGCAGACCTAATCCAAACTTACTGAATCTTAGAAATTTGTGCACACTGTGTACTGTACTCTTAGAATTTATCTGTGTGTTTTAGTATAGCAACACGTATCTGTGTACTTTAATATAGCTTCCATTCCTTCTTTCCTCCTCTGTCCTTCCTGCATAAAATCTTCTGTATCCTCTTCATTTACCCTGACACATGAAAGGAGGTTTACAGAAACCTCCTAATTGTCTTATATAAATGACTGTGCTAAACTGAATGGTTAATTACATTAATGGTGTTTTACATTTTATTTTTCTGAATTATCTCATATTTCTTGGATGGTCAAGGCCTCTTTTATCTTTTAATTAGTGAAAACAAATCAGTGCCATAAGTCTCTATTAAATTATTTTAAATTTGAAGGACAGTAGTTTAGAATATTCATATGGTGACACATAGTTTATTGTATATTCTATTTCTCAACTGCAAGCTAATCATGATGTGGTTAATTTGTGAAGGAAAATTCAATATTCATAACCTAAGGATTTCCATATAGTATAATAAAATCACATATTCAGTTATATACCTGCTTATGTAGGATATTATATACTTCCTGTTCCATACTATAATTTGCCCAAATGTATTTTTTTGCATTACATTACATTAATGCTCTGGCTGTATTCTCAGAGATATATGATTTCTTTTTGAGTTGGTCAGCACTCTGTCATATTTTCACATTTGCAGGATTATAATAATTTCTACAGTCATGAGTTATTTAATAAAAATTAAATCTAAGATAAAGCAGAGGCAGGATATATATCATACAAATATTATATAAACTATACATTTAGCATATCTTAAGCCATCACAGTGGATAAGCAAAAATTAGGCTCCTAGCCTGTGTGATTTTTAGCTAAAAGTTTTGTTGGTTACTGCAAGTTTACCTCAAGTTCAAATATACTGTCTATTTACCAAAATGACAGAGATGAAATGTACTTAGCATTATCTCTTGTCCTAGAACTTTAGTAAATTGACTTAATAGCACTCAGTGTGTCAAATGCAAGCGGAGAACTGAGTCTGTCTTCTGTTATGTCCTTTTTGCACTTAAGTTCTCTGTGCTACTCAGTCACAAAAGGATTGCTGAAATGAATCAAATTCTATAATCAGTCACTCCTCTTTCCTCAGATGGTTTAATTATTATTGTTATTTAATTTTAGCTGACCAAACAACCTGTAACTCAGATAATTTCTCAAGAAATATTTTGATCTATTATATTGCTGTGGAAGAGTTCTGAGTTTTACTTTCCCTAAATTTTATTGGCTACTTTAATTCTGTCATACACAGGCTGGTAAATGATGTTTGCTATTTCTGGTAAGGTTTTAGAAATCTCAGCCAGGTGAAACAAAGAATAGCTTAAGACAGTCTGGAAGACAGAATCATTTTTGTAACCACAAGCTACCTCTAGTTGCTTTATACTGCTGTCTTTACTTGCGTCATCTATTTTGACATTCGCAACTGGATGAAGTGAAATATCATGTCCAGTTTATAAAGGAAGAAACTAAAAACTTGGTGAATTTTATTTAACCAGGGTCACAATGGTAGAAAATTTCACTTGTGTATTAAACCCCAAACTGTCTCACTCCAATTGCTATTCTTTAACCACCAAGACATTTTTTTTTTCTTTAATAAAGGTTTCTGGAATTCCTTCTGACAGCTAGGCATTCTTTTAGATGTTGAAATAAAAATATGAATAACTCAGTACTGTTACTTTAGTTTCCTGTCTTTTGGGGATACTGGAAACAAATGTCATATTAAAGGATTTATGTTTGAAACATATGGCATAATTCTTATGAGAAATGTATGGATTACAATCATGAAGTCAACACACAATTATATAAAAACTTATTTATATATGTGTTACTAGTATTTGTTTTATTTTTATTGTGAATATTTATTTTACTTATAAGAAAAATGAAATAAATCCTATAGTGTATATTAATGTATATCTTTATATATACTCAACTACTTCTATATATATATACTTTATTCTATATATATATACTTTATATATACTCAACTACTTCTACTTCTTGTAGATTTATAAAATATATAGTACTTATTCTTATGGGCACCGGACCAACTTTTTAATTCAGAATTTTGTAGTATCTTGTTAGTAGTCAATTCTAGCCTCTACTAAGAATGCCACATAGTTGTTTTCCTCACTAACAATGGTGTATTTTATTTCTCTCTCATGCTACATTGCAGTGGCATGAACTTCTAAAATCATAGATTTTACCTAAGTAGTGAAAGGAATTAAAAGTTCTGTTGAGAGGACCTTGCTCTTTATCTATAACAACAGAAGTAAAAACAAATGACTATCAGGGCCAAGTTGTGTGAACTGGACCAGTTGCAAGAAAATTGAAAGAACCAGAGAACGAGGGAGAATATTCTTTTAATAAAACACTGTGTCAGTCAGTCACAACACATATGCAAGTTGATTTCAGGGAAAGGACCCCTGATGGGTGATCCCGACTGGGAAAGAGTATAGTACTCCTGAAGAGATTGATAATTGTAACCAGAGCAGCATTAGAAGTATCTGTATGATGTAGGAGCTGTTGTTAATAAACGCTAGCTATCAACAGATATTGATGGTAAAATAACATGACTGTATGGAGCGTCTCTGAGTTCAAATTCCGTAGCTCAGCCTCTTCCAAGTGACGTGGCTTTGAATATGTTGTTTACTGTTTTAGTTTTCTCTTGCTGCCATAATAGATCAGCCACAAATTTAGTGACTTAAAACTCCCAAGTGCATAATCTTAGAGTTCTGTGGGTCAGAAGTCCAATGTGGTCTCAGTGGGCTAAAATCAAGATATGTGTAGCAGCGTGTTTCTTTCCAGAGTTTCTTGGAGGGAGTATTTCCTTGGCTTTTCTAGCTTCAAGAGGCTACCCACATGCATTAGCCCTTTGTCATTTACCTCTTCAGAAACTATAGCAGCAGGTTGAACCCTTCAACATGGCATCACTCAGATTTCTTCTGAAGTTACATGCCTCTCACTTTCATCTCCCTCTTCCACTTTTGAGAACTCCTTATGATTATATTGGGCCTACTTGAGTAATCCAGGGTACTTTCCCCATCTTAAGGCCAGCTGATTAGAAACCCCTTAAGTCCCTTTGCAAGCTTAATTATATCTGCAACTTTAATTCCCCTTTGCCATACAACATCATAAGCACAGTTTTTGGGGATTAGCATGTGGATATTTTCTGGGACCATTATTCTGTCTACAATACTCATCTTTTATTTTTAGTTCCTTCACTTGTAAATGAGACTGTTGTGAAGATTAACAGTGAAAACAGTAAATTGTACTAAGTGCCTTATCTGCTGCTGCTGCTGCTGCTGCTAAGTCACGTCAGTCATGTCCGACTGAAGTGTGTGACCCCGTAGACGGCAGCCCATCAGGCTCCCCCATCCCTGGGATTCTCCAGGCAAGAATACTGGAGTGGGTTGCCATTTCCTTCTCCAATGCATGAAAGTGAAAAGTGAAAGGGAAGTCGCTCAGTCGTGTCCGACTCTTAGCGACCCCATGGACTGCAGCCCACCAGGCTCCTCCATCCATGGGATTTTCCAGGCAAGAGTACTGGAGTGGGGTGCCATTGCCTTCTCCGAAGAGCCTTATCCAATGACTGGTATATAGTGGTTAGCATTCAATAAGTGGTATCTGCTGTTACTTCTTGCTTCCTGCATTGCCTTTCCTATTATGCTCCCACTTCTTATTCTGTATTTCAGAAATCAATCTTTATAGGTTTTCTCTGGTGATCAGAAGTTTCAGATGTGTTGCCTTCATACCGATAAGCATATGAAAGTGAAAGTCTTAGTCGCTCAGTCGTGCCCAGCTCGTTGTGACCCCATGGACTGTAGCCTGCCAGGCTCCTCTGTCCTTGGGATTCTCTAGGCGAGAATATTGGAGTGGGGTGCCATTCCCTTCTCCATGGGATCTTCCCAATGGGGACTGAACTGGGGTTCCCCACACTGGGGCCAGATTCTTTACCATCTGAGCCACCAAGGAAGTCCAACTACTAAGCCTACTGAGAGGCTTAAATAAGTTAGAAATTTTGAGAGCTTAAAAAAATTAAATTGCTTATATGTAGAATCCTTTAAAGCACCCTCTAATTCTCTATCCTATATCCTAATTCTTCCATTCCATGAAACTACATCAGTGTTTTCAGACTTGAGCAGGTGTCAGAATACCTGAAAGGTTTGGTAAACTTAGATTTTTGGGCCCAATCCACAGAGCAGGCTCTTTAGGACTAGAGAGATTAAATTTCCAGTGTCCCAGGGGGTATTGAATGCTGTTGGTGTGGAACCACTGTCCTTTGAGAACCACTGTTCTAGAAATAACCGTGAAGACAGTGTGGTTTATTTGGCTTTCTTCCTGTGTTCAATTAAGTGTATCTCTTTGTTTTCTCTTTTGCTTTGGTTGTTAGCTCTTTAAATACTGATAAGACTTGGGTAGTGGTAGAAAGTGTTAATTTTTAATGGAAATGTATAAGCATTTTTTAAAAATCCCAGAATGCAAATATGGTCTCTAAAACATTGTATTTGAAGTGAAGCAAATTATAACCACTGAGTAGATATAAAAAATTGGAGCTTAGATATAAAAAAATAGCCAAGGAAGTCTATCTTTCATGTGGATTTTTTCCCTTATTTCCCATCTTTTTTTCAGTCAGTTAAGCAGGCAGTTTTTCAATTGTGAAAATCATAAAACTGAATGGTTCTCCATCTAATTGTGTTACTGCTTCACAAATCAAGTACCTTTTTAATAATACTGTCTTGAAGTTAATAAACATAGTGCTATTATTTTGCAACATGACATTTATGCATGAAAAATAAAATGTTAAATTAATAATGTTGTTTGACACATCCTTGAAATTGTCCTTGAGTTATAGTACTATAAAATACCTAACAATTTGTGGCATGTTTAATCTTAGATTTACTTTGCTGTAGAACCCTAAAATAAGTTTCTGAAACTTATTTCATCTCCATAAAGTATATTATGATGGCACAGGTCAAATTTTCTGTGTTTATCTGTGTGGTAGAGACTGATATCTTAAAGGGAGGAAAAAGACGTCAGAAACATTTCCTTAAAAACTTCAAAGTTGTTAAAAAAGTTCAGCTGTATAGAATCAAGTGTTCTTTTTAAATTAATATTCTTTTAAAGAAATTTAGGGTCATTTCATTGATTAGACAATAACAGAGAATCAAATATACTGTTGAAATACTTTGAACTTTTGAGTGACTTAAACTCCTCAAGTCAAACATTCTCAATACTTTTTAAATAAACTTAAAATGGAGTTGGATTTTATAAATTCAATTTGTGGCTCATTTCCTAGAAGACTGTCCCTTAAAATAGACATTAATTCATTGCTAATGAGTTATATTTGTTGTAAAATTAATGTTGATTGATAGATCTTAGTGAGACACAGCTCCCAGAAGTCTGATATCCACAAGAATCTCTAGAATTTAGGGTCTACATTGGTAGTTTGTAAATGTTCAAGGGCCTAAGAATGATTTGATTTGCTTCTTAAAAGTCCAGGCCCAAAGGATCCCACTGTGCAGAGAGTATGACTCACTAGATCTTCAGTAGAGTCTAGAAATTCTCATTTATAGCATTTATTTTGGGTGGTTCAAAACAAATTATTCAGGGATCCCACTCTGAGAAGCACTGGTGTAGGTTATAGCAATGGTGGGCATAGATTTGATGGGAGAAAGAGTGGATCATTTAAGATGGAAAATGGACAAAGGGCAATATATTGATGAAAAGGAAGAAGAAAAGTGAAGAACCTGACCTAGAAAGTGTGTGTGTGTGTGTGCATGTATATATACATATATATACATAGAGAAAGGTATTAGGGAAGGCCAAGAAATGAGTCTCGAGTAACATTGATGATTATGAAATAAATAAAATGAGCCCCCAAATTAGAATAGCCAGTGAGTATACAGTGAACTAGAAACTTTCACTGAACTAGTAGAGCCAAGGCAGTTTACTGTCAAGAAGCAAGCCAGGCACCTGAAGAATGACTTTTGTGTCTAATAATTAGCCTGTTTCAATGAAAAAGGCTCTGATAGAGTTTTGAGTGAAGAAGCCATATCTCAGTGGGTTTGTAAGTTACTTAGATATTATAAAATACAGGAAGTAAGTAGACAGTAGAAATTTGGATGAGAAGAGTAGATTTGGACAGTAGCCATGGGATAATCATGATCCAGTGAAGGGTTCTTAAAAATGAGAGGAACTACTTGAGTATCTTTATAAAAGGCTGAGAAACGAGCAGAAGACACAGAAGAAATTGATGACAGATGAAATGAGATTCCAGGAAGGCAAGCAGTAAAAGCAGTGAGTTGGCCATGAAAAGGTGAGGTGAACTCCTCCTTCAAGAATGATGGAAAGCAGTAGCAATATTGGTATGCACAGAAATTTATAGCTTGGTAATAAGTTAAAGGAAGTGGTGTCCAATTTCTTTTATTTTTTTATTTATTGATAAAGTTTGAGGCTTTGATAAAGTGAAGAGGCTTACTGTATATGTGAGTCTGAAGAATAGACAGTGCAAAGGAATCAAAGTTACAAGTAAGAGAGGAACTTAGATTATCCACTGTGATAAAGTGTTAGCTCAATGGAGCATTCTCTAAGGTGCAAAAGCAGAAGAGGAGAAGGAATTTGAAATTATCATCCTTGGGAGAAATTCTGCTTTTGTCCATGAAAGATTAACTGTTGTAGGAGTTGTTCTCCTGGGCAAGTTTTTAGGTGTTGGACATCAGGCAATACAGTATTGTAATCTCCGAGAGATGAGAAACAAGTGAGATGATCTTCTGATTGTCCCAGTTTATAACCTGGAAGTAGTAACCAAGCCTGGCACAGGGAGGGGACCTAACCAGAATCCAGCACTTTCACTGAGATCTTTATTCTCTCAGGAAACTGAGATCAGAGTTGAGGGGCCTAAGTGGTGAGAATTGGTAGGGCAGGGAAGTGTAGAGAAAGATGCACAAATAGAGAGCTCCAAAGATTTGCAGAAAGATCCTTGCATATACACCAGTGAAACTGCAAGAGGCAGGATAAAGAATCCCTGGAAAGCAGCAGGACAAACAATTCTCAGAATTCACCCAGAGTTGAGGCTGATTTGCATTTCCACCAGTCAGGGTGGACAGCCTTCATTATACACAGAGTATTACCTAATGCTCCACCTAGAGTTCTCAGAATGACATTGTCTTACTGAACGAGTAAACTGGCCTTATTTTAAAGGCCAAGGCTTAAAAACAACGCTTCAGAGGGTTATATTGAATCATATATAATGGTGTGTGACACCCGCCCCCTCCCCACCGCCACAAAAGCTCAAGACTCTTTAAAGAGATACAACAAAATCCAGCACCAAACAACATAAAACCTACAATGCTTCAGTTCAGTTCAGTCGCGCAGTCCTGTCTGACTCTTTGCAACCCCATGAATTGCAGCACGCTAGGCCTCCCTGTCCATCACCAACTCCTGGAGTTTACTCAAACTCATTTCCATTGAGTTGGTGATGCCATCCAGCCATCTCATCCTCTGCCGTCCCTTTCTCCTCCTGCCCCCAATCCCTCCCAGCATCAGGGTCTTTTCCAATGAATCATCTCTTCACATTAGGTGGCCAAAGTATTGGAGTTTCAGCCTCAGCATCAGTCCTTCCAATGAACATCCAGGACTGATCTCTTTTAGAATGGACTGGTTGGATCTCCTTGCAGTCCAAGGGACTCACAAGAGTCTTCTCCAACACCACAGTTCAAAAGCATCAATTCTTCAGAGCTCAGCTTTCTTTATAGTCCAACTCTCACATCCATACATGACCACTGGAAAAACCATAGCCTTGACTAGACGGACCTTTGTTGGCAAAGTAATGTCTCTGCTTTTGAATATGCTATCTAGGTTGGTCATAACAATGTTTAGCATTCAATAAAAAAATTATCTTGCATGCAAAGAGGCAGGAAATGATGAACTATAAGTAGTAGTTGGAAAAAATAATCAAAGAAACATACTCTGGAAAGACACAGATGATGAAATTTGCAAACAAAGTTGTTAAACAACTATTATATCCTTATGTGCCATATGCTGAAGAGACAAAAGAAAATTGTGAGCATGAGAAGGAAAGAAATGGAAGATACAAAATTGATCCAAATGGAGCTTCTAGGGATATTCCTATTGCTATGAAGTCATAGCCATAGAAAGTATCAAAACTGAAACAAAAAGAGAAAAAAATGTGAAAAAAGAAGAACAGAATCTCAGTGAGCTGTGGGTCAGTATCAAAGAGTCTAACGTGTAATTGGGGTCCCACAGTACAAGAGAAGGAAACAGAAAAATATTTATAAAAATAATGGTTCAATATTTTCTAAATTTGTTGAAAACCATAAACCCACAGATCCAAGAGGACAATGAATTCCAAACAGAATGAATGGAAATTAAACCACACCAAGGTACAATCATAATGAAGTAACTGAATACCAGTGATAAAGAGAAAAACTTAAAAGCAGTAGAGGAAAAAGGCATAGCCCCACACTCTTCTGTGGAAGAGAATGTTCATAATAGAGGCTGACTAGACTCTAGTTTCACCTTGGGGTGGGTAGAGACAGCCAGCAGCATTCAGAGCTTGTTGATTGGGTCCCACTCAAAGGGGAATTTTGCAATGGCAGAGGTCTTCCAGAGGGCAGATGGAAGAGCATTTGGGGGAATTAGGGAGAGGGAAGGGAGTCATCGAGTAGAACTCTGAAACTAAGAGGGACCCTCTGGTTTCTGAGGATTACCAGGATTGTAAGGAACAGCATTAGTGTTCTTGCCTTGATTTATGACATTCTGATGTTAGAAGTAGCTGAGAATCTCAGATAGTAACCAGTGTGGCTTCAGGACAACCATATGCTTCACTGCAACATTTGCACAGGGCTGGCAGAAATCACTTTTTAGCTGTTCTTGTAAAATTTTGGTAGAAAAAAGAATTGTCTTCCTCTTCCTATTGTGTATGAGTACAGAATATTGGTATGTAAACCTAGTAAAACATAAGAATATTCAACTTTATGTATTCATGGCAAAGCACAGTGCCTGGCCCATAACTTGGGATTTAATAAGATATTTAATGGACTTGTCCATGCTCTCTTAATTGGTGGCATCTATTTAACCAGAAACAAACTGAGATTTAAAAAAATCCACAACAAACTCCACATTTTACTTAACAGCCAAGCAGAATCACAGTGGCCTGAAGTTACACAATTGTATGGCAGAGCCTTATGGAAATATTAGTTGCAGTCTCTGTTCCTGAACTTTGAAGGGAAGATGATGCTTCTGACCTACTTTGTATGTTATTATGAACAATAATTATAAAACTTCATGTACTTTATAAAATGTTCTGTAAATGCATCTCTTCTATAAATATCACGCTGACTTTTAAATGTAGGGCATTCAGTTTTGGTCCTCCCAAAGTCGTATAAAATTGAGAAAAATCTTCAAGAGTCTTGTTGAAAAGTAGAAATGTCCATTGTAACATTCTATACCATTCATTGAGTGCACATTTTAAGCAGGGGCCATATGAGGCCCAGAGTTGTAGAGGATAGAGTTTCTGTCCTTTCAGAACAAATATGGGTCAGTACTGATCGTCAGTATTGATGGTCACATCAGTATATGAAAAGTAGCATGTGATTAGCATGTGTTATGTACTGTGGCTGTGAACTGAGGAGGCTGAGTATGGAGGTGGGCATCTAATCAACATGATGTAGAAAAGATTTCCCTGGTGGTTCAGTGGTAAAGAATCCACCTGCCAATGTAGGAGATGTGGGTTTGATCCCTGGGTTTGGAAGATGCTCTAGAGGAAGGAATGGCAACCCATGAGAAATCCCATGGACAGAAATGCCTGGTGGGCTACAGTGCATGGGTTTGCCAAAGAGTTAGACAGGACTTAGTGACTAAACAACGACAAGAAGAACAAATACTAAAGATTTTAAGGATTTTAAGGAGGGATTTGAATGGTTAGGATTTACTCCTGGAAACAGGGAATGGCATTTAAAACTGTTAGGGAGTTGAGAAATGGGCTTTTTCAATGAATTGGAGAAGTCCAAACCAATAGAATTTAGGATTGGTTTTGGAACAGAGAGCAAGAATGGCTTCACAATGGAACCAGACTGTGAAGACCTGTGAATGCCAGACTAACTAGTTTGAGCTGCATCCAGGAAAAAAACAGAAAACTACTCTGAAGTGATGAATTTACCTGTGATGAGTAGCTTCAGAGCCTTGCTTTAGGACAGTTTAAGTTTTTGCCATTTCAGGAAGATCCCCTGGAGAAGGAAATGGCGACCCAATCCAGTATCCTTGCCTGGAAAATCTCATGGACAGAGGAGCCTGGTGGGCTGCAGTCCACAGGGTCGCGAAGAGTCGGGCACGACTGAGCGACTAACACGCAACGCGTGTCACTGGCAGCTTTACAGAGTCAGTTATCCTTGTTAGTGGGCTGTTGTAGTAGTCCAGGTAGAGAGGGCTAATGGCCTACAGAGTGGAATGCAGTGTGAAAGAGAAACGAAGGGGGGATATGAGAAATATTGCTAGGAAGTGTTTATACTGTACAACACAATGAGTGAATCCTTAGATTAATGAGTTGCTGCTTTGTTGTTTCCTTCAAGAGCAGTTTAATTATTTCTATAGCTAGTTACTTTCCTAATAAATGTTATTAATTTTAATTTTAGTGTAAATGTGCATATTGTTTCCATTTCTATTGTTTTTCTGTCTATATTACTGTATCAGAAAATGATCACTTAGGAATGATAAATTTATGGAGTAGAATACTGAAAATTATTTCACCTACTCGGCAATGTTTATGAATTTATAATAATAATGATTTGCATATAAAACTTTTACATGGTTACACAGTTGTGAAACTCATCTCATAAATCAAGCAGGTACTCATTGTATTTTTCTTTACTGAGCTAGTTTTACTTCTAGGTTACTGTTTCGGACTCCTGTTTGCTGACTAGACTGGGCTCTACTGCAGGGCTTCTCCGTTTTGGTTCCTTTTCATCCTTGTCATTTTCTAAATTGATGGGGGCTCCCCGGGAGGAAATGGTCTTTGAAGGACATCTGTGCACTCAGGACTCTGTAGCAAGGGCAGGTCAGGAGGGAGCCTAGGGGTGAATGTAAAGCTGGGTTCTGGCTGTACTTGCCTTCCGCAAAGAATGGGGCGCTTTGTCCAGGCTAAGTGTGGCTTGTTTTAACTAAGCGCTTATGGTGGGCTTGCTTACTGAAATGCCCATGTAATAAGTACCAGCCTTTGGTGTACTTACTTGTAGGACTAGTATACTCATATTTATTATGTTAATTTTGCCTCTAATCTCTTTCAGCAGTTATCTCATTCATTTTGATCCCAACTGCCATTTCTTTTTATTCTCATAGCTGTATTATTGTCTTGTTTTTCTTTTCTGGTATAGTGAATATGGCTTCCCTGGTGGCTCATTGGTAAAAAAATCCACTTGCCAATGTAAAAGACATAGGTTTGATCCCTGGATCAGGAAGATCCCCTAGAGAAGGTGGCAACCCACTCCAGTATTCTTGCTTGGGAAATCCCATGAATAGAAGAACTTGGCCAGCTAGAGTCCATGGGGTTGCAAGAGTCGGACACAACTCAGCAACTAAACAACAGCAACAGTATAGTGAATACATGATGTTGTAAGATACTTTTGGAAAAGAACTCATAGTATTTTCTGGAGGTCTCTACTAATTAAACTTTACAGAATACCTGTGAGGTAGATAGGACTGGATAAGGATATTCAGCAAACGATTCACTGGAACACGTTGTCTCTCTGTTATGACAGAAGATTATTATTATGTTAAAATGTTTATACACTGAGTACATAAATTTGTTGAGATTGATGTAAATCCAATCCCTTAAAAAATATGAACAATATGAAATATGGACAATAATTAAAGAATTATTTCAGATCCACACACTGATCATCTTTTGGATAGGTTTGTTTCCTTTATCTTGCTTCTTAGGGAGCCATGTAGGGTGGGAGCAGTGAGCTACAGAACTGGGATTCCAACAACTGAAAAGCTCTGGTTCTTGATAGCATGATTCAAAAATTATAGCAAGCTCCTCGACCATGTGTGTGACTCATATGCATGTATGTAATAGCTTAATTGACTTATATAATTAGTATTTATCTGTTGATATCCTGACAATGTTTGTTGAAACTAAGGCAGGAATTTATGCTTTGGTAGAGCTTGATGTGGCTCCTCTGGATTACTTTTTTTTTTTTTGAAACGTAATTATGCTAAAGAATTTCTGACTTAAGTGAAGAAGCTTCACTATGTTTCTTAGTTGAAAGCAAGATCTAGTCCTAATGTGCCTTAATATTTCCCCCACTTTAACATATGGATTCTCTGGGAGATAGTAAGTAAGTGACATAGAAAGGGAAAACTGGCAAGGGAGGTTTTCCTGTCTCTTTCTCTTTTTGCTCAATTTATGCATGCTACCTTTCTCTTCCCACTCCTCCTACTTCCTGCAACTGTTGAACAAGTAAGAAAGTTCCAGTCTTAGATTCCCATTCTATCTATACACATAACGATAGAAGATTAATTCTGGTGGAGATTCTTGAGTGTATCAGAGAAGCTTAGGAGTTGAAAGAACATTTAGTCTGTGTCAGCACATGGTGGCTACTCTGAACCTCTCTGTGTTCTATCAGGATTACAATAAAGAGGGATGTATGGTGGGCTTGGAATCCAAAGAATGACAAGTGCAGATAAAGGTTGTTTTAATGTGTAGACATATGGACTCTGGGCTTCCCAGGTGGCGCTAGTGGTAAAGAACCCACCTGCCAATACAGGAGACATAAGAGACACAGGTTCGATCCCTGGGTTGGGAAGATCCCCTGGAGGAAGGAAAGGCAAACCATTCCAGTATTCTTGCCTGGAGAATCCCATGGATAGAGGAGCCTGGTGGGCTATAATCCATAGCGTAACAAAGAGTTGGATATGACTGAAGCAACTTAGCACACAACGTGCATGCATGCATATGGGCTCTGGGTTGATGGGAGGTGTTCTCTTATTGCTGCTATTTAAGGCAAGTACTCCTTCCTGGGAAGGACTTATGGGAAATAGAATTCTAACAATAATATTATATAAAGTCCTGATTCTGGACCTCAAGTGCCAAGTATAAGGGACTTCTTAGCGGCTGGTAAGATGGAGAGTGAGGTAGTAAAAGTGAAATTAAAGGAAAACTAACATGTCAACCATTTAGCCTCAGAGAGCCTTCCTTTGGGGCTCCAGAAATCTGATTCACATGCATTTAGAGGGAATGGTTAGGGGGTGGGTAATGGAGGTTATCTTCTTTGTATGCTTAACATACAGATTATTTCTGAACAGACAGAAGACTAAAGATTGTTTTCTTTGCCATTAGACCCAAAAGCTCAATCCTGACCTCCTGTCTTTGCCTTGTTTGGAGAACCTTAGCCTGGACAGGCCTGTTCTCAGGTCATTCCCCCAACTCCCTATGTGGCCCCAACCTCCGCGGCCGCCTTGGCTTTGGATGGCCATTTGATCCCTGACCAGCTCTGCAGGGTTCTGCAGAGTGGATCCAGTTAGTGGGGTCAGACGATGTCAAACTGTCTTTTTGTGTTGGTGTAGAGAAATAATTGCTGTGTTGTGCCGTAAAATTTGGCTGAATATTTGCAAGTGTAGATTTCTCTTGCCAACTCTAATTGTGTTAAAGTTTCAAAGTATGAAATCACTATTATAAGTTTTTTCTTGAAAGTTTGATTTGCTTAAGTAGCAGAGTATTTTTTTTTGAAAAGAAGCATTCAAGTAATTTGCTATAAAAAGTATGAAAAATAGATTTTGAAATTACTGTAAAGTCCTAAACATCTAACATGACTATGATGACTATATTAGCATTTTCTAGATTTTTCTAAGTATGTTTTATAGTTGTAATCATAGTATAAATAAGCTTTCATTTCCAGTTTAAAAGTCTAGATATTTTACTATAATAAAGTTTTCCCATTTCATTTTGACTTTTTGTGTGTGTGTGATTATAATTTAAGACTAGAAATTATATTTGAGAAAATGTTATAGTTAACTTAGTAATTCAGTTGATTTTGTATTTTTTTCCTCTTAAGGTTTGTGTAAGTGAAGTGAAGTGTTAATCACTCAGTTGTGTCCGACTTTTTGTGACCTCATGGTCTGTAGCCTGTCAGGTTCCTCTGTCCATGGGATTCTCCAGGCAAGAATGGTGGAGCGGGTAGCCATTCCCTTCTCCAGAGAATCTTTCTGACCCAGGGATCAAACCCAGGTCTCCTACATTGCAGGCAGATTCTTTACCAACTGAGTCACCAGGAAGCCCTAAATTTTGCATATATAGTTTTAATTTTATCATATTTTATTTTATGTCCTTATACCTTAATTCCCTCAAGATGACATTTGACCTCAAAAAAGATGACTCATGAGCTGCATTACTGTTAAACTGCTTTCTAAAAATATTGTCACCAAAAGTTATTTTTAAACTTCTGTTTTATTAGGTAGTATTATTTTATTTTCTTTGGTAACATTTCCTGGTAGTCCATGCATAAAGAGGAGAAGGGTAGTGATGACCACTAAGGTTAGATATAAAAGTGCTTTAAAATGTGCTCACTGACACTGAGAAGCTGCTATTTTCTATCGCTGTGGTATCTGCCAGACCTCTGGGGATGGATCTGCAGAGTCTTGCCCCCAGTCCTCTAAACCCAGAGGAACACTGGCCAGAGGAGACTGATTTAAGAAGTGCAGATGTGGGTGATTTTTTTTTTAAACCTTGATATTTTCATAAATCCATGATTTTTAAAATGTTACTCCTGCTAATAAAGGTAAACAACAAAAGCTTTTCTTTCTTTCTGTGTCTGTTTCTCTGTTTCTGACTCTGTCTCTCTGTCTCTATGTCTCCTTGTCTGTATGTCTCTGACTCTCTCTCTGAGTCTCTTCTAGCAAGTCAGTAATTAACAGACACTTTACTGCCTCATCACTTCTTTTTCTAGTCTGCAGGTAACTATTATTTACAAGTATATTGATAGTGAGATGCTTAGAGATGACTGGTGATGGAATTTGAGAACTGGTTAATAATAAAAGCATTAGCGTTTACCATGAATTTTTTCCTCCAACCACTGAGTAAAATTTGGGAGGGAAATGTGTAGTAGAAATCATATATAACTATTCTTAAAATACAATAAATAACATTTTAGTAGTCATTTTGGTGATGCAGTTTTGCATTCCTTTTCATGCCTATCTAAAATGTTTCAGAAGAAACTTGATGAGAGTACTTTCTTCCATTGTTTTCAATTAAAGAAAGGGAAAAAACCCAAATAGCTTTCTGGTTTACTGCTAAAGTATATCTACTTGGCTTCCAACTGCATTGATCCCTATTGAAGTGGCTGTTGCTATAACAGATTTACCTGATAAGCAATTCTGTAGTCTACTAAGGAAAACCATTCTTTGGGGAATGAGTCCATTTACTTTGTGTTTTTAATTAAAGTTGTCTAGTGCTGGAGTGCCTGTTGCTTTTATATTTTTCAAACATCACAAGTCAATTCTCTTTTTTTTTAATTTTTCTTAATGTAGGGTCTGATTTACATTATTTTTTTTTGTCATTGTTAATTGGAATCAGGCTGTAACACATTCAAAGAACAGACTTAAGCACTAAGCGGTTTTTCCAGGCAGCTTTTATAAATCTGTCCTCAGTAGAAATTTGGGAGAATTGTTCCTCCAGGGACTGGTGTGATTTCCAGCTCTGAGTTCTGTTATATTCAACATATAATGGCTCACAGTGTGAGCTACTTCTAGTCTAAATAAGTGCTTAAGACATATCTCAGGGTGATTAATGACTTTGTGGGAAAGGTAAACACAGCATTTTGTAGATTGGAGACCAGGACAAACCAGTCTGATTCTGTTCCCTTCCCTGGCCTCCTGGCCCTGGTCCCCTTCCTGGATTATTCTTGTTGCTGATTAGAAGTCTCCATGCTTTTTTCTGTAGAGTATGTTGGGGTGTAACAGCAGCACTGACCTGAAATCAGGAGGTTTGTATTGGAACCAAGGATAGTACATTGTCTCTAATACATTTTGATGTATTATTAGATGTTATTATTATTATGTTAGATGTATCTCATTATCACAGCCTGTAAAGAATTTTTTCCCCCATGTTTTTCTCAGCCAGTGTATTAGATACTGTCTGCAATCTTTTGTATGTTTGGTAAGTATTAGACAGTGATGTTCTCTTTCAAGTGTTTGATAATAATAATGAATAGACTAAAGCTCAAGACCGAGCTCTGTGGCTTTGTGCAGGATGGCTTCTTTCTGCTTGATAGCAATGCATTTATCACCTCTTTTTCCAGTATAGAGGTGAGACTAGTCAGAAAGTGACATCATTATGTTATTTTCTATCCCTCAATTCTGCACATTGCCCATAAAGGTAGTACAATAGATTTTACAAAAAATGCTTTAATGAATTATGGGCAAATTATGAACTGCATCATTTCCTTTATCTATTATTCTTGTACTTCTAGCTTTTCTTTGGAATTACTCAGAAAATATTCGTTTAAATATTAATAGAATTTCACTGAGGACTTAGAAGCATTGATTTGGAGGGCTTTTTAACTCAATTTGTTAAGTTTGTCAAGTAATGGGACTGTGTTTGTCCTTGTGTTCGTGTATTACGCTCATTTTTATTATTCTCAGTGTCAGCAAATAGCACATGGGATCATTCAGCTGTTCATTCAACAAATAGTTTTAAGTACTAGAAAGGAAATCATATACTTCTCCAAGTTTTCTCCATAACTTAAGGGTATAATTTATTTGGACTAGGGGGCTGGAATTAATTCAAGATTGCTATTAATTTAAGCCTAAGCTATTGACTGAGGTCATTTCATAAATCATGGTACAGTGTTATTCTAACCACACAGAAACTAATGTCTGTTCTTTCCTCAACCTTCACTCCTTTGGCCAGGAGTCTGTTATGAGCTAGCTGCCAAAGCTCAACATCAACTTTCCACCCTAGTTATTGATCTCATTTCAGAATCAGTCTCTGTATTACTATTGCTAGTCAGGGTCAGCAGGAATATTGTTTTGAGAGAGCTGGTCACACATTTCATTAGGTAAAATACGATTGTTCTGACCACTTTTCTTTTTAAATTGATTCGCAGTGTTTTGCCAGAGCTCTTGCAAGCCTGTTCTCTAATAGAGGACAAAAGATAACCATTTTCTTAGATAGTTTTTCATCATTTTGTTATCTCAATCTGAAAGTGGCATGCATTGACAGCTGTTCCTACTGTTAATGTGTTATTTTCTTTTGTCAATGTACTGAGACTGACTTTTATTTGAAGGGCTCATGCAAGTGACCTTGGATTAGACTTCACAGGTAGTATTTCTTAAACTTAGCTCCAAGGTAAACTTCCTATGTTTCCTTTACTGAGTTACTTATTTTCCCCCTCAATCAACTGAAGCAGACGGCTGTTTTCACCTTAGTGAAACTCTTCTTTCAGGTTCACACTCTTGTGCCATACTGTAAGAAATAGACTTTCCAGGCAGCAGATCATGCACTGTCTTTCAGTTAGAGAAGATTTAAAAAAAAACTTTTCTAAAGAAATCTCTATTCCTGTGGTATTATTGCCCTCTGCAACGAAGGGGTACCCAAGTGGACATGGTCAGATCTTTTTAAGGCAATAGTCCTTAATTCTTATTAAAGTATATAGGCTCCTTATACACAATTTCTTAAAATTTAGAGTTGTTGAAACATGTGTGTGTGTGCATTTAAATGGCATTGTTGAATAGTTTTATGCCATAGTCCTTTTCAGGAAGGGAACAGTCTTGAACTCATTGGAGCCCATGATTTGGAGAAATAATATTTGAGGAAGATTGCTTAAAAGGTAACTGATCCTTTTTATCTCTAGGTTCCCATATTATCTAAAATCTATCTCCAAATCAAACCAGATCTTCAGAGACTAGCACAGGAACACATCAGCTTTTCTCCCAAAGAAATTGTTTTATTGAATTAAATTACACTGGGAACTGCATGTTGCATTTATTGCTAGAAAGCTGAGAACCAATTTATGGCTCTCTAATATGAAGTATATAAATTTTATGGTAAAAATATATGAGCTTTATTTCTGGCTCTGATATCTTTATTCTCATTTTTCTCTTTCCCTCTGATTTTACACTTGTGGAGTTTTCTTGTGGCTAATGTATCCTTTCAGCTACTTTTAGTCTTTTCTAGAAAAGAAAGGAGACAGATCTAAATAAATACATATAAAACATCTGTAAGTGGAAAAGAATAGTTATGAAAGAAATAAATTTGTTTTCTTTTTGAACTTCTCTTGAACTTCTGTGTTTAAATACAGTATTTTTGCTGCCTTAAATAAGATGTACTGGTAAATGCTGTTAGTAGACATAAGTAAATTTGTGTTTAAATTACTCACAGATATCATAAAACTTTACATATGTTGCCTTGAGCAGAATCTTATGCACTTGTGTATTCAATAATTTAGTACATTGGCATTTGTAATTAAGATGTAGTATCTCATAATAACAAATTATTTTAATATTTATTTAATATTTAATTGATGCTAATTGAATATTTAATATAGTTTTAAAGGTTTACGTGTATTATTACACTGGTTAAATTCTACAAAGGAGACATTGCTTATATATAATACCCCCATTTTGGAAGCTTGATTGGTTTTGGTTTGTCTGAAAGAACAAAGAAAAATATATCGTGTGCAAAGAAAAATACAATACTTAATCTGGAAAGAACCTGGAGCATTGCTTATAATATGTCAGATGTAGCAAGTTGTCATTTTAGCCCAATGAAAAATTAATATCTAAGGGTACCTTAGAAAGCATTTTGTCCAGCCAGCTTTCTCCTTTTATAGGTGAAAACAATTTGGGGCCTAAATTTGCCACATTTGTGATATTGTACAATGAATTAGTGACAGTGGGATTTAAAGTCCTAACTTTCAATAATAAGTGCCCTTTGTATTGTGTCGTGTCTCCCATTGTTGTGGTTTATTTTCATTCCAGAACATTCGGATATTAAGTCCCCATGTAAAGTCTACTCATTGAACCATGCTTACCTCCTGCCATAGAGTTGAGTAATCTAATCCTATTCCCTGTGATTACCATCAGAAATGTCAACTCCTGGTTTAGTATTTTTCTCCTTTCAGTCCCTCACTATTGTAACCATTCCTAAAATTAATGCACTGCCCTCACTTACTAATTTATTAGTTCTTTTCTCTTTACAAACAAATACAGATGGGGGCTATAGGTACTTGAACCCTTCTTTACCCTTTTTAGGTAACATTATGGAACTTAACCGTTGGTTGTAAACAAAGACACAAAAATTCCACAGATAAATAAAAATATACAGTAAACCATCTTAGGGCTATGAACATTCTGCTTCACATTAAAAAAAGTAAACAGAAATATATATAGAAACAATTCTTGCAGTGTTGCATGCAAAGTAAGAGCACAGGCTTCAGAACCATTTGAGTTCATTTACTGAGCTCTATGATATTAGTCCTGAGTTTGATCTCTGGGTTGGGAAGATCCCCTGTGGGAGGGCACGGCAACCCACTCTAGTATTCCTGCCTAGAGAATCCCCATGGACAGAGGAGCCTGGCGGGCTACAGTCTGTGGGGTCACAAAGAGTTAGAGACGACTGAGTGACGAAGGATAGCACAGCACAGCACGTGAAATTAGTCAACATTTGTGAAGCTTAGTATCTTAACCTCCAAAATAGATTTAATACCTGCATCTTAAGTGTGTTGTTAGAAAATAAAATGAAGCAGTGTCACGTACTGCACACGCTATTGAAACGCATAGTAATGTAGATGGTAAGTGTTCACACTAGCGCCTGATGTATTGCAGTCACACAGATTTACTTATTCTTCATTGGGGAAACAGGAGCATAAGAGAGCTTATGGTGTAAATGAATTGATAGTATTCCAACGTGCTTTCAAATGTGATTCTGTTGAATAATTTTAGTTATCAGACCTCAGCATCAACAAAAGGGCCAAGTTCACTCATACTGCTTTTGTTGGTTAGCTTAAACCAGAAATTGCCTTTTAACTTTTTTCATGATAATTGAAAATGATACAGACAGATATTTACTTTATCTAAGTGAAATCAGGCTATTTCACTTACTACTCTTTCCATGAGCTGGCCTACAAATTTAATGGTGAGACAAGCTACTTGTGAGTTTTAGAAGGTATTTCTGAATCATCTGTTTGGACCCAGAATAAAATGCTTTCAAATCTATTTCTGTGGTGACCAGTGGAACAACCTGGGCTTTTTATTTGAGTGTGAATGCCAGTGATTTCCTCTGCAGACCTATCTGCCAATGGGACAGACATAATTTTAAATTTATTTAGGGGAATTGTAAGCCCCAGTAAGAGTTCACTATGGCTGGATAGTAAATTTGAAAATGATCAAGAATTTTCAAGTTATGTTTTTAATAATTACTGAGATGTCTTTATAGGGTCATAGTAATAATTTACTTAACGGAGTATTTGATTATAGTTGTAGTTTTCTGATTTTTGTAAAATGACAGTTTCTTTAGGCGATGAAAAATGTTTCATTTATCAGAGACAAAGTCTAGGCAGGGAGAATATACCCTCTGGTATCCTAGGAATGCACTTCTTTTAGGAAAATAAAACAGTAACAATTTGGTAATGCAATTTAAAACATCTTATTTATTTGAGATTGTAGGTCATTATTATTTGAAATAGTGGGTCTATTCTATTGGCCAACATTTTAAAAATTATAATTGTATTGTAAAGTAAAGTCAAGTGAAGTCGCTTAGTTGTGTCCTACTCTTAGCGACCCCATGGACTGTAGCCTACCAGGCTCTGAGGAGCCTCTCAGTCCATGGAATTTTCCAGGCAAGAGTACCGGAGTGGGTTGCCATTTCCTTCTCCAGGGGATCTTCCCAACCCAGGGATCGAACCTGGGTATCCCACACTGCAGGCAGATGCTTTACCGTCTGAGCCACCAGGGAAGCCTATAATTGTATTGTAAAAGTAGAATTTAAACATCAAGCAGAGTACATCATTTGAAATTTAAACGTCATGGAGAATGCATTATGTGAAATCCTGGGATGGATGAAGTACAAGCTAGAATAAAGATTGCTGGGAGAAATATCAATAACCTCAGATATGCAGATGATACCACCCTATGGCAGTAAGTGAAGAACTAAAGAGCTTCTTGATGAAAGTAAAAGAGGAAAGTGAAAAAGCTGGCTTAAAACTCAACATTTAAAAGACTAAGATCATGGCATCCAGTCTCATCCCTTTATGGCAAATAGATTGGAAAACAGTGGAAAGTGACAGACTTTATTTTCTTGGGCTCCGAAATCACTGCAGATGATAACTGCAGCCATAAAATTAAAATACACTCGCTTCTTGGAAGAAAAGCTATGACCAACCTGGACAGCATATTAAAAAGCATAGATGTTACTTTGCTGACAAAGGTCCATCTAGTCAAAACTATGGTTTTTCCAGTAGTCATGTGTGGATGTGAGAGTTGGACTGTAAAGAAAGCTGAACACCGAAGAATTGATGATTTTGAAATTGTGGTGTTGGAAAAGACTCTTGAGAGTCCCTTGGACTGTGAGGAGATCCAACCAGTCAATCCTAAAGGAAATCAGTCATGAATATTCATTGGAAAGACTGATGCTGATGCTGAAACTCCCAGTATTTTGGCCACCTGATGCAAAGAACTGACTGGAAAAGACCCTGATGCTGAGAAAGACTGAAGGCAGGAAGAGAAGGGGATGACAGAGGATGAGATGGTTAGATGACATCACCGACTCGATGGACATGAGTTTGAGTAAGCTCTGGGAGTTGGTGATGGACAGGGAAATCTGGCATGCTGCAGTCCATGGCTTTGCAAAGAGTCGGACACAACTGAGCGAATGACATGAGACGTTAAACATTTGCCTTTTACAAAATAGGAGCTTGATTTTTAGTGGTTTATGTTGTTTTTACTCTTACTGTAATATATTCAATAAACTATGTTCACTAATAATTTAAAAAGGAACCGTGGCTTATCTGTATATATAAGTTTATAATAATAGTTTTAAATTTTATTCACTGCATTATTGTTATTCATTTTGACAGTGAGAAGAAAGCTTGTAAAGTTCATACTATTGTGGGACTCTTGAGACATTACAGTAGTAAATTGCTTCTTTTGCATTGATTAATATTTCATGTATCCTTACTAGAATTCTTCTTAACTGGGTATTCCATGAGTGTATTCAAGGGAGATGATTCTAGATAGTCTTGTAACCGAAATGCATGACTGTTTTTCCATTTCACACAGACATCCTTTGGTCTAGAGTTCAATATTAAAAGTGATTATAGCCGAAGACAGTGCATGTTAGATTGTAAATTTGAAGGAGTTGTGAAGACTCAGGTTTAAAATCTGGGTTCTTTGTATAACTAAGTTGTCCAATTTTGATCTTCTGCTGCTTGTAAATTTAATTTTACATACTTCATTAAGGTAGAGAATGTATGATTTTGAAACAGTGAGATTTGGGACTTCACAAAGATGAAATACTACTGCTTCCTGAAATACTTGAGATATTCTTTAATGTCATACTAAAATTCCATTGTTTATTATTTTTAACTTATATTTTCATGATTAATCCATGTGTGGTTAAATCCCTTATAATCAACATATGCAAAACTTTATGATTGATTTTAGAGTTCTTGTTTTAGAAGACTGAATTGTTAATATAATTAAGGGTGCTGTTAATATTCCAATACTTATTTCCCTAATAAACTTGCAATTAAACCTCTCAGTTTGATTAAGTTTAAGTGCATTTGTTCCATCTTTCCATCAAATAGAATGAATAAACATGTGAAGTTTGCTAAAAGCACACAGCATTGGCCAGAGATTATATAATAATAGTCTTGGAAGAGAACCAGAGATATTATAATCACAGTTCACTGACTATGAGTAATGATTTCTTCAAAGTTGAGAACATGGTGTGCTAGTGTTTTTTGAATCCTTAGACTTTGATCGAGGAGGGGGGCTTCAGAGCTTAGGCCAAGGTGCCAATAGAGATTTGCACCTGATCAGACCTTTCTTTCTTTTTTTGTTTTGAGTAGATAATAGGTGCTTCTGCCAGAAAACCAGATGAAAGCCTAGCAGGGGAGATTACTACATTAGTTTTATCAGCTACCTTTCAGCTATGGCTATTATAAAGCTGATAACAGGGTGGGGGTGAATGAAATCATCTGTTTTCAACCTCCCTGTGGTGCTTTCATCATGATTTGTTTAAGTACCAGGAGGACCATGTCTACAGTTAGGACACCTGGTCGGGCCCCTTCTCCATCGCTGTCAAAGTTTAAAGTGCTTAACTAGTAATCACTGCTCTGAGTCTAAGGCAATAGGGTACCATGTTTCGTTTGGTTTTAACTTGGCAGCTGCTGTGGCTTCTTTGGCACCTGGTCCTCTGCCAGCCATCTCAGTTACCTTGGATTAACTTCAGATGAGTTTTTTTTTTTTTTTTTTTTTTGAAATTTGTCTTTCTCCCACTGTTATCAAGGCAAAAGGTTGCAGTTTCTGTTCTCTTCCTCCATAGACTGTAACACTAAGGCAGCCTTGTGTGTGTGTATGTGTTTTCTTTATAATTTCTTTCAAGGCTGTCCTTGATGATAAGGATTTGAATGAAGGATGTCTTCCTTGCCACAAGCTGACAAGGGCCACCTGATGCAAAGAACCAGCTTATTGGAAAAGATCCTAATGCTGGGAAAGATTGAGAACAGGAGAAGAGGGTGACAGAAAATGAAATGGCTGGATAGCATCACTGACTCAATGGACATAAGTCTGGGAGATAATGAAAGACAGGAAAGGCTGGTGTGCTGCAGTCCATGGGGTCGCAAAGAGTTGGACATGACTTAGCGACTGAACAACAATAAAAAACAAAGCAAGAGCTGGTTTCTTTGTTGCCTGACTGGTTCAGTGATTCCTGTATGACGAGATTTGTTTTGTATGACAAATTTGTTTTATATGACAAAGCCATTTGTATGACAATGGCTACATTTAAACAGAATGCTTCCTGGGATGGTTTTGCTTCTATTTTTTGAGTGCAGAAATAAATTAAAAATTTCCTTAGTAGCATTTTAAATAAATGTGTACTGTTTAAATACTCTTTAACTACTCTTCAAAAGCGCATTCTAAAAGTTAAGACTCCTGGGTGTTCATATTATACATTCCATAGAGACATGTGTATATATGATGTTTTTGAGTTTTCTGGCATCTGTACCATATGTGGAAATGCACAGAATGCCTCTCTGATGTGAAGTGCGTTTAGTTTGTAGCATGTTGGCTCTTCTATTAGTGTTTACTAATTACTTATGCTCATTGCATATAGTTTTGTAAAGTAGGAGAATGAATGTTAAGTATATTGATCTTTGAGCCAGTTGAACTCAAAGTTGTAATACTGAAATCTTTTGAATCCAGTTTAACCTATATGCTTCTCTTTATTTTTTATCTGAGAAAAATATGATGTTGCAATTTAGACATTTTCTAAGGTTTCCTCAGTACTGAAATTTTAGATGACTTGAAATATAATTTTACTATTTAAAAGGATTATGCTGTGTGCTGTGCTTAGTCGCTCAGTCATGTCTGACTCTTTGCGACTCCATGGACTGTAAGCCACCAGACTTCTCTGTCCATGGGGATTCTCCAGGCAAGACTACTAGAGTGGGTTGCCATGCCCTGTTCTAGGGCATTTTCCCAGGCCAGAGATCGAACCTAGGTCTCCTGCATTGGATTCTTTACTGTCTGATTCTCCAGGGAAGCCCAAGAATACTGGGGTGGGTAGCCTGTCCCTTCTCCAGGGGAACTTCCTAACCCAGGAATCTAACCAGGGTCTCCTGCATTGCAGGCAGATTATTTACCACTGAGCTACCCAGGTAGTCCTAAAATGATTATATTTATACAGTAATAAGTTTGCATTTTTTTTCATAATGTATGATTGACATCATCATGATTTGTTGGTGTCAGAAACTACCCAACTTACAGCATCATTCCTATGGGAAAGCCTAATGCTCTTTACAGCTATCTGTAAGATGTGGTTTCTGGGAAACCCATCATGGGCCAAAAGTAAAGGCTGCCTGCTATGGGTTAAAGATAATTGACTAGAAAGTAGATTCAGTGGAAGGGAAAGTTAATTCATTTAAAGACTTTTCTTGTTGCCACCGAGAATGCTAAATTGATTTTGCCTTATTGTATAGAAAAACTGCATCACATTCATTATACCGGAGGAGTTACTTTTGGAGAATATATTGCCTTTTAGTTGCTACATCAATGATTTTAAGATACTTAAAAAACAACGATCCCAAATTTAACATCTGCCCATTCTTTTTTTTTTTTTTCATCTGCCCATTCTAATCCCTAGGACTTATGCAGGTGGTAAAAGAAATGTAAATAAAGAAAGATTTTGCATAACTGTAGCTGGCTACTTTATACTTTCAGTTATCAATAGTTTAGGTCTTAACTGTTTATATTTACTCTTTATACTCCAACTGTGTCCAATTTTTGTGTTTATATCAGTACCACATCATTCTCATAATTTCTCTAGTTGGAAATGTTGCAGTTGAAACTGATTCAACTTTATCATAACCCAAACTACTCTTCATTTTTTCATGATAGAATCAGTTTTTGAATTGCATTGTCTTTGTCATGTTTCATGTCTGGGTTACATTCTTTATTGCCACCATTACCTAGATTTCTATATGTCATTCTCTTGATTAACTGGCCTATCCGGCATCAATATCCACATTAGGGCATCCTGCAAACTGGCTTTGAAGCATCAAAACTGTATGCCTGTTTTTCTGGCCCCTCTAATCATACCCTTTGCTTTTGAACTGTGGTGTTGGAGAAGACTCTTGAGAGTCCCTTGGACTGCAAGGAGATCCAACGAGTCCATTCTGAAGGACATCAGCCCTGGGATTTCTTTGGAAGGAATGATGCTAAAGCTGAAACTCCAGTACTTTGGCCACCTCATGTGAAGAGTTGACTCATTGGAAAAGACTCTGATGCTGGGAGGGATTAGGGGCAGGGGGAGAAGGGGACAACAAAGGATGAGATGGCTGGATGGCATCACTGACTCAATGGACGTGAGTCTGAGTGAACTCTGGGAGTTGGTGATGGACAGGGAGGCCTGGCGTGCTGTGATTCATGGAGTCGCAAAGAGTCGGACACGACTGAGCGACTGAACTGAACTGAACTGAATCATACCCTTTAATTGTCACCTTCTTTTGAGCCATTCCAGCCTCACCTCTGTGTTTCAACATATCTATGTAGCTACATCTACATAACCCACATAATGTCTTTTTGTACCTTCTCCCTGTACCTTCTTTTTGTACCTTCTCTTTGTACCTTCTTCTCTTTTTGTGTTTCACCCTGTCTCTGGCTTCTTGATTGTTGAGTGAATGAGTGATAGTGGCTCTGTAGTGTCTGATTGTTTGCGACCCCACGCGCTGTAGCCCGCCAGGCTCCTCTGTCCATGTAGTTCTCCAGGCAAGAATACTTGAGTGGTTTGTCATTTCCTTTATTGGTGGGATTGTCTGTATTTTAGGTTTGTAGCCAAATGTCCTGCTGTATTGCCTGATGTTATAGATAGGTACTTTTCAAATTTATTTTTTCTTCTGTTGAGCACAAGATTCATGTTTTCTACTGTAACCTGTCTTCCCCCTATTGTCTTGCTCATTGCTGGGCACAGAATTAGTTGCTAAAATTAGGAATTGCTGCTTAAACCCTTAACTCAGTTTAAGTACTTATATATTTTTTATTTATGCTATCTAATGATATTTGTTTCACAGATATTTACCTATTCAGAACATTCTTAGTTTTAGTAGTTAAAATATCACATAATACTTTTTATACATGTAATTTAGAAATTTAGTTTTCATGTATTTTCAGTGACAGGTTTACAGCATTTACTTGTAGCTGTTGGCTTACAATTAGTCAATTTCATTCTTATTCTAA